>NC_051850.1:40770440-42020440 GCF_905115235.1 Hermetia illucens
TGCCTTATTCTGCAAATAATTCACAAGAGCTTTATCTTCTCCAATGGAGAAGTTGGCTCGTTGTTTTCTCAGGGACAGAAATAGTAGCCAGTTTTTGTCCTCTAGAGTTGACAGATGTAATGCATACTAGTCCTCTTGAAAAGTTGCTATTTATTCTAATAACCACTTTCTCCTACCAGTGCTCCCTTTCCATCTCATCTTTCTGCAGTATAAATTTTATGCTACTATCGTTGTCACCACAGCCATTTTTTTTGACATGTACGCAATAAGCCGACAAGGGCAAAGTCTGGGTTTCCTTAATTTGCGAATGAAAACAATAACTTTGCAAAATATGTCAGGCCTATCAAATTTATCACAGATATCGCACAAACACCATCCAGGTGGTAAAAAACGGAATGAGCACCGTCTTCGATTTTCTTTATATCCTGCTTGCTCTGCAAAAAAGGTCGGTTTGAATATTTTTCATAAAACCAATTAACTTTTCCAGGATAGTTGTAGAAAAGGAAGTGGCTACTAATTACTGGGAAAGTGGGGTGATTTAGTACCGTATTCGAGTAGGTGAGCAGACATTTATTTCCATTACCCCAGGCCAGTTTACAAATCAATTCCAATCCTCCTCCCCACAAGCTCTATTCATCAGCAATAGGTTGCCGCACATAAAACCTTTTATACCTTCAGAAATCTCTTGGTGTTGGGAATGGGAATCCAAAATTCAATTAAGCGCACCACACAAACCTAAGATTTTCTTCAGTAAATTGAAAAATGTAAAGTGACGGAAAATCCGTCACAGAAAACATTAAAAATTGTAAATGAAAGTTTCTATCGCTCTCATAAAGATGGCAGAAGGCAAGAACAGCAACTGAAGGAAGTGAATGAATCTGAAGTTTGATTTTCTTTTCAGAAGTTTTTGGCGACTTTCCCAAACAATTCCTAACCGCCCTAGTACCATTGCGGATATTTCTTTGGTTTTCCTCAATTTCCTTTTTCCGCTTTCATTTATCTGAAGGTGCCACTGCTATTAGATAGCATTTGCCTGGTCTCATTTCAGTGTTCATACTCTTTGCCCGATCGCCGCATGTTGCCAGAAAAACGACTGCTAGGTTGCTGGCTTCGACATTCCTGCCGTATCCTTGCGACTTTCCTTTCGTCATCAAACGACTCAGTTCCGTCCCATATGAATTTTCCTTTTCTTCCTCCTTCATAGTCGCTGCATGATACCGCGCTAAATAGTCAGTCGATGGAAAAAGTGAAGTTGTCCCCGAAGTTCCTTAGGCTCCGTCATACAACGATGATTGGTAAATCCTGGCAGCGAGCCTAAATATTGAAAAATTTTCTTTAAGTTAAATTGAAAGATTTCCAGAGTTTTTCCTGCCATTGCTCGCTGCTGTTGTTGATGCCGTCGACCGTCAATGGCCGGCCAACTAACCAATCGAGAAAACCCAGGAGCAAAGAAAACTTTCTCGTTCCAAAGTGTTTTGTAAGTCTTTACTATTGAATTGCATGGCGAAACCGAGATCGGGCACGTTGTTCGAATTGGATAGAAATGTAGGTTAGCGCAAGTTTTTCTTAAGATGATATTGTTGTTTGCGGAGAAATTGAGTAAGACTTGGCAGAGAAATCGCCATTGAGCCGCTGAATGAATGCTGCAGCGAAATGGTATGCAATGTATGAACTTTGTAATTGTTGACCGTTTATTCAAATTGGTCGTAGTTTGTGCTCAGTAGATTGGAAAATCGGAAATAAGGATTTTTTTGGGCAGAGTGAAATTGGATTAAGTACAATAATGCTGGCGGAGTTGACTTTCTTTCTAAGTTAATGGTTGTCCTCAAAAACCAACGCTGTTTGAAACAAAATGCAGAATTCTTTGCAGCTGTTGCGCTAGTCAGCTTGCGGACAGAGATATAGTATTAACGTTGTCCCTTTCGTTTTATAGTTTGCTGATAAAATTGAACGAAATTAACATTTTAAAAAAATAAGCCCTACTTTTGTCAACGATTCAGTCGCCCTTAGGAGGTGAGTTTCCATTCGAGGGCATAAAGGTCTTGTTTGATTACTTTCTTGAAGTCTTACTTGGGTAATGTCGTATTCACCGATTTCATCATCTGCAAACAAAGTTGTTCATTCATTGTTTTAGACGAGCTCGCGCAACTATTCGTTCCTTTCTGCATACCATTTCTATCGTGCTCATCACCCCATTGCCCTATTAAATTAGAATTTAACGTCCTATGCATCTTTATTTTGAATGTTCATTTCGAACCCCTCCATCCACTTTCAACCAGAAACCAACTGATTATGGCTATGTTACTTTATCCTCATGGGTGCTTGACTTCACGTTGACCCTTAATTGCACGTGAAAGCTGAATTTCTCCCAAATGTTTCACGTAAATTCCTCCGCTAAGTGGCTTGAAAGAGTATGTTGATATTGCCACACCAAAGCGCATGAGCGCTAGTGCTCAATCAAAGACTCCTGTAGCCGTTTTAAAGCTCACAACTTTAGCTAGGCTGTCTTTTCCAAGTTATATTGCGGTTATTCTATCCATGGACCAGTTTAACGATGCCTGGTACTTGTGTTTTCTCAAGACTAAATCTACTATGCCTACGCGACTATTTTCATACTTCGAATAATTTTCTATTTCTTTGACAGCTTGTCTTCAGTATTACATTTGGAAATTCAAATAAATGTTGACTTGCAAAAAACTGGCTTGGGGTTAAAACCGCGAGGTCCTTTGTGTCCCTGCTTATCAAAGTTAGGGGCCGTCAATTCATGGACGGGCGCCACGAACTTCCAGTTAATGTTATGGATCACTGATGATTCTTGTACTTCGGATCATAGTTGCTACTTGACATATTAATATTTTATCTGCGCTGACAAAATTTGTTCCATTGCAATGTATCAATGTATAACACATGCCCCGTCTCGCGATAAATCATCTTTTGGGCGCATCGGAATTTTAGTCGTTGGATCACTTACTACTTTTAGATGTGCTGATTTCGTCAAAATTCAGATATATTCGGCTGTATACGCTTTGGCCGCTTTTGCTCCTCTTCCACTTCTCCACTTAATGGTTAAAGGACCCCTGCATAATCAATGCCACTTTAAACAAAGGGCTTCCCCCGAGTAAAGCATTCACTAGGAAATAGAACCATCAATTGTTTTTCAGTTTTGGCTGATATCCTTAAGTACCTCACCCATTTTTCTGCGTTGATTTTATGAACACCATCATTATCACCATCAACGGCCCAACAGCCAGTATCCGGTCTAGGCCTGCCTTAGTGAGGAGCTCCAAACATATTGGTTTTTCACCGAGGTTCACCAGTTCCATATCTCTAACAGCTGTCTGGCGCCCTTGCCTAAACCATCGCTCCATCTCAGACAAGGTCTGGAACGTCTTATAGACTTTCCAAGCTGGATCATCCTCACAATAAGGATTAAAGGCCCTACCCACCGCAACCTATTCAGCTGGATTTGATTCACAACCAGACAGCGTGGTATCGCTTATAAATTTTGTCGTTAGGTAGGCTACGAAATCGTCGATCCTCAAGTAGGGGGCCAAACATTTTTCCGGAGGCTCTTCTATCTTACGTGGTCTAAGAGTCCGTAATTTTTCTTCCTAGGAACCCAAGTTTCCGAGGGATATATGAGGGATTGTACATTAAAAGTGTTAACCTTACGGTGAGACGTTTAGAGCGGACTTCATCGTCGTAGCTGTTATCGATTGTGATTTGCGACCACAGATTGGAGAAATTATGAACGGCCTCAAAGTTGTAGTTTCCTATCTTTACTGTTCCTGAACAAAGCGATTTAATGTTGTTGATTCTTTGGTGTTAGGTGCTGTCGTTGCCACCATGTACTTCGTCTTGCCTTTATTCAACTATAGTCTAAGATCTCCTACGGTTCGCTCGATCTGGATGAAGGTAGACTGTACATCCCCGGCTGTTCTTCCAATAATTTCAATATCGGTAGCATATGTCAATAGTTGGGTGGACCTGAAAAGGATAGTACCTCTTGCATTACCATCAGTATCGCGAATAACATTTCCAAGAACTAGGTTAAATATTGTGCATGCTAGAGTATCCCTTAGACCGTTGTCCATGTTGAATAGTCGCGACAGTGATCCTGCTGTATTTATCTGGTCTTGCACATTGGTCAGGGCCAACCTATACAGTCTTATCTATTTCATCAGAATTTCGAATTTTCTCATGGCCGCGTACAGTTTTACCTTGGCTATGCTATCATAGGCGGCCTCAAAGTCGATGAAAAGATGATGCAACTGATGACCAACAGTTTTCCCATCGCTCACCGCACAGAGAAACTCTCCTTTGTCACTGGTTTGCCTAAAGTGAAGCCTCTTTGATAAGAACCGACGATGTTCCGAGCGTATGGGGCTTAGTAAGATAGTGGAGAGTATCTTATAGGTGGCACTTAGTAGGGTGATACCCACGCAATTGCTGTACTGCGTAATGTTTCCCTTTTTATGTATGAGACAGATAACACCTCGTTACCAATCGTCAGGCATTGATTCGCTGTCCCGCACTTTCAGCATGAGTTGGTTAACCACTTGGTGTAGTTGGTCACCTTCATATCAATGTAATTCGGCTCCTGCGACTTATGGTTTTTAAGGCAATAAATTGAACGGACTGTACCTTTCAGTGAGCATTTACCCGTCGTCTTTTGTGGCGCCGCGATTTTAGTTGTTGAACAGCTCTTAAAAACACGTCACCATTGGCTCCAATATACCGATACGGTAGGAGAAATAATTTCCCTCTCTATCCCGGGAAGATGGGCATTAAGGCTTCATCCAGCTAACTTGCTGGTACTACTTCCGTGCTTGGTATGGTTGCGCCCTTCACTTCTCAAGTTCACGGACTTGTATATCCTCCCAGGCTTCCTTTTTTCTGCCAATGCGCATTCCTGAGAGGCCTCTACGCATGCCGACGTTCCCTGAGAGTGCAGCATGGCGCGGCATTCTTCCATTCTTTTGCTAGCTTATATTCATCGTGGAATGAGCTTACCGACTTTTTTATGACTGGGTCGAAGTATGATTGTGGCTCTCTGGCATCCATTTCTCCCTTATAGGTGTTACTAAGGGCTTTGTTGTGGATGGCTTCAGTATTCCCTGTTACCTGGTTGTGGGAGGAGGTTCTAGGGGGTGATATAATTTAAGCCCGGAGAACTATCTTAACGAGATAGTGATCTGAGTCTATTTCCTGGTGATTACTAAAAAATGTTGATTCGTGTAAGAGATTAATTGTGAGTGATTTCGTCTTTTGAGTTGATACGTTTTTCAATGAAGCCGCGATTCAGGTTGTTTCAAGTTGTTTTATTTGTAAGGAAGTGGTTGTCAATAAGGGGGACTGTGAGACAATGTTCTACAAAGGAGTCTTCATTAAGTTATGACATTTAACCAGAGAGTGAAAGCAGGGAGCTGGGATGATATCAGCGGAATCGAACAAAAACATAAGTGAAATCTAGACCATGCCCCGAGGATAAGAAATGCCCCGCGAACTTGAAAGTGGCACTTGTCATTCTGCGGGTTATCTAACGCTCGCAATACCCGTGGATTCTCGAGTCGTTCAGCAGCAGCATATCCTTTCAAAATTTGGAAACAAAACAAAATGACATCTTGCTGATGCCACTAAAGGACTAAAAGTTCAACAATCGCGGCTGAATTCAGCTATTACGAATGTCACTTTCATTGAAACTCCCATGGAAGGAATCATAGCTGCAGATATATACACGGGCTAGAATCGAATCTCAAAATTACCTTTGAAATTGTTAATGGTTTCATATTGGGAATTTTCCTATTACAGTTTTAGGGAATGCATGAATGGGTGTGTATGAGGGCCAGATATAAAATGGTTTCTATATTCCTGAATGGCTTGTAAGCTGACCAAAGGGCTACTAAACACATTCAGGGTAGCTTCGTTATTGTTACGGATCACAATGTGCCTGCTTTACAATTGCTCGCCAAACCACTCAAGTTACTGCTCTTATATACTGCTCCAAAGAGAACCCTTCATTTCGTTTTTATTCGAAACTTGCTCCGCCTTCACCTCGGATAGTAAAACAAGCCTTTTCAAAGCATTCTATGTGCAGTTTAAAATTCCTAATTTAGGTTGTAGGAATCCTTAGTCCTCTAGAGCTATATTTTATTGGCGAAAAGTTTATTGAACTTTGCCTAATCATCACGCGTTCGTAGCCATCAGGCCAACTGAAATGATGAAGTCAAATACCTTCGATCTTCTAGAATTTTATTCACTATTTCCCAAACAAATATGTTGAGCGTTCAACCCACAATCTATGAAATGTTCAAAATTTTAGTTCTTGTTTCGGACACAGAGACACAGAAAATCAGAAGCAATTATGAAGCTTTTCCTCTTACCATTAACTTCGTACTGTTAGATGACAGCAATTAGGTCCTTGGCATAGAACTGTCTCAGCATGATTGACTGTAACAATCAGCGCAAAGGCTCTTGGTTCCGTGGATCTTAAATCTTATAAGATCCTAAACCTCTTTAATGATGCAATACCACAGACTTTGTTTTACTATCTATGTGACTCTTGTAGTAGAAATATATAAATTCGACAACTGTTCCGGCCTTGCTGCCGATATAAAGGAAGAGACTTTGGCATACTGAAAGGTAATTTCATTGACCTTCACATTTTTAGACATAAGAATATCCTTGAATGTTCTGAAAACCACTGCTAGTTGAAGAGTCTTCTTCATTCAGTGTGGGTCTCACCCGGGGTTACTAGGTTATCCCTACTTCTATAGAAAGTTTCGCTTCATTGCGTCTGATTTCCCTCGATCTTGACATATCTCTTGATATATCTACGTCCATGTTCCCATTCCAAAACAGCTTCGCCTTTGCCTTTGCTGTCGAGGGAAATTACTTCTCATGAATTCTTTCCCTTGTTTTTAACATTTGGTAGAAAACAAAATCTTACCTTAAAGTTGGTTCGCTGTCCGTAAGTCAGTCTGTTGGTTTATCACTCCCATTTTTCACAGAAACTGTGATGCCTACTGACGAAATTTTCGAAAGTAGTTGGAGATGTGAGCCCTCACTTAAATTAAGGAGCCCTTCGCAAAAGTAGTAAAAGAAAGCCATTATGATGTTCCTATATTACATCAAGGATGTCAATTGCGCTAATGGACGACATTTCGGGCAAAGGCTCCTAGGCTCCGCTAAAGGAGCAATTAAAAAGTGCCTGTCGGGAAGTGAGATAGCAAAGCTGAATCACTTGGTGACAGTTTTGGGTTTTGGAGCCCACAACCTCCAGACAACTGCTGACGGAAATGACAAAATGAACAAGATGCACACCAACCGCCATTGACAGTAAATGCCAGCATTCACGGCCAATATGACCACTTTGACAGCATCAATGAATGCTATGTGTTTGGTAGGGCAGACTAGGATGCGTTCAACATGCACGTCCACGTATTCGAGCATTTTCCCAAAAATTCACCAATCTAGTATAGCCAATTAAGCTGATGTTCAGCACCACACCAATACTACTGGTTCCTCAATCTTCTCGTAGGTGCATCCTTTGCCACCCCAGAAGCTATCTGTAGTGCGGATTGAGTTTGAATAAGTACTTAATCAGGGCATTTACAGATCTTCAGACAGTAGTTGATCTTCGCCACTTCACATGGTCCCTAGACCAAATGGCGAATGGAGACCTCATAACGACTACAGACGTCTATATGCTCAGGTGACTCTAGATCGATACCCCATCCCATGCATCCGCGATTTTACGCTGTCTATTGCAAACCGAGCTATTTTCTTGATCTTGAACTTAGTCAAGGCGTACCATCAAATCTCTGTAGCTCCCGAAGACATTCTGAAAATGGCAATATGCACACCTTTCGGATTTTTCGAGTTCACTGGGATGGCTTTCGCACTGTGCAATACGTCACTAGGGAAGTTGGACTTCTGCTTTGTATGTTTGGATGCTGCTCTAGTCGCCTCTTCCATCGAGTCCGAGCATTTAGGACATCTTGAGTGAATTTTCAAAGGGCCTTGAACCTGGCCTGGACGTTGAAGAATGCAAATTGCTTCAGCAGCATGTGAAATTTCTAGGCTCTTCCATCACCCCTAAAGGCATACAACCGGACCTAGAAAAGATAAAAGCTTTCGAGAGGTTCCCACTGTCGAAGACGGTAAAAGACCAAACCATGGAAAATTATTAGCGTCATTTCATGCCCAAAGATGCTCACCACCAGGCTCTCTCGAAATACATCTCGAGATTGTAAGCCTTTTGCGAGACTTGCATGGCTATAAGTATTGCTTCACGATAGTTAATCAGTTTATCCGGCAGCCTGAAGCCGAGTGAAGTCCACGCTTTGGTGTTTCCGCTGTAATTATCACAGACCAGGGAATTCAGTTCAAATCTGCTCTCTTCTCAGAGTTCGGAAAAACCTTCAGACTGAGCAGTGAACGTAAGACCAAGACAGCCTCCTTAGACCGGCTGAAGCTTTTCGTGCAAGGAGCGGATGTCACTGGGAGGAAATTTGAACCCGACAGCCGTTTCTACGACCGCCAGTCAGCCTCTGCTTTCTACTAATAACGACTTTGTCACCAAAACCACTTGCTTTCAGCTGGAACGAACTACTGTGATGGAAGGATATTCGAGTTGAAAGCAGAGTTTTAAGCAAGCGGAATTAATTATTATCGATATGAGATTTTTCGATTGAATTAGTCGCTTCCAAGCAGCCAATCTGTATCCGTTGCTTAGATCTGACAAATTTCAGTGCACCTCTTTAATAAAATCAATTCAACTTAATTGAACTTAACTATTTAAAAAAATTAAATGGAAATATTCCGAAGAAAGGTGTGTTTAAATTCTGAATCCTCTTCAGTAGCCTCAAGGGTCGCTAATGCTAATGCTAATGCGGTATTGCACGCCTTCCTTTGTTATTCCCTTCGAACTCCTCCAGCCAACTATCCTTGTTTTTGACTGCTAAGGATAGCCTGGTGCTCACTCCTGGCCAGACAATCCTCTCACCAACCAGGAATTGAGATATGGCAGATCGACGATTGAGCCTAATCCTCCAATGGTCAATACGATATCTAGCTACACAAAACCTTCGATGAGGATCTGCGCCCTTTATTCAACACCCGGCTTCCACACATTAAAATCATCTCTAGCGTCCGAGATCAAACTATCTAACATCTCCTCATATTGTAGTATTGTGGTACGAAGAGGGGCATAGCAGATGAAAGTCGTGGATCTTTGCCCTTACAATACCCAGAGTGCCATTATTCCTTGTGCGGCTTGCAGTCCGCAAGCTGCAAAATGGTCGAAATCAGGACATCTGGAATCAACACTAAGAGGGAGAAAATTTTCACGTATTGGCACCTGGGAAGCGCTCTATTCTCATTGACTTGCTAATCGTGATATTGTAGGCGAAGGTTCCAAGGCTTTGAGGGATCAAATCCGAGTCTTCATGGGTACACATCTGAAGCAGTTTCTGCCATGTAGCTTCACCTGGTACCATGGGAACTGAGATAAGCCTTCGAGTTTATACGTCACAGGAGAATTTCTGGGGAATGTTTTGTCGACCGGGTACTTACGGTTGGCCTCCTAGGGCGAGCCTCATGAGGGTTGTCGTTATGTTCACATCGCGGAAGCAGTCCTGCGGGTCTCAAGCGTGGAGTTGCGCTGTACAACTAGAGTGCCTTAATCTTAGTTCGGTAGAGGCTTGAGGGAGGTCTTGCATGCATATGAATGCTGAGCCTGCACTCAGTATAAACTAGGGGATAGGCAGACAGGGTTTGATGCACATATAGGAATACTAACATCAAAGATGCTTAGACCCCTAGAATGGTTGTCAGCAATTCTCTGTGTGTTTCTTTGTACACTCACCGAAACTGTAATGCAGAATGTGCAATTTAGATTTCAAAAATAGAACCATTACGTATCATTCCAGAGTGCTAGATTAAACAATAATACTAAAATATATTTCACTGTTATCACCTCGATTAATGCACTTTTATATTAAGTACATCAAACAACGTATCTTGGAGTGAAAGACACTAGAGTAGTAAAATGGCGACAGGAAAAATGGGAACCACTATCAGCACATCTCACTTCTGGAATTTGCATGCTTTATGCAGTGACACCATTTTCACAACCAAAAGGACTCCTCACAATTTGTTCGACTGGATTATTCATGATTTTTCCACCTTGCCACTCATAAATCTATGATTATCATATTTCTAACGTGGAAATCCACGGTTAGGAAATATAACGTCGCTTTATCTTTTCACCTTTCCAGTAAAAATATATATTTCCAGTGATTTTTTCTCTAACGGCTCATGCCGTCAAAATATCGCCTGACCCAGGAGTCGTCTTACCATAGGAAAGCCGTACAACAGGAGCCAGCACGTTATGAAATATGATTTTTACTTATCTCAAGGGAGCGCTTCATGAAATATAGCCATAATCTGAGTTGACTGTTTTTCATTCGACGAATATTTGAATACTGTAATGGAAGATGGTTTGAATTTATCGGTTTCCCATCTGCAACCATTTTCTAAATGGCCACAAATATTTTATGACGAGAGACCAAACGATGACGGAGGGAGGGAAGAGTTGAGATTTCTGTTTTCAGTTTATGGAAGGATCGTCGCTTTCAGAGTGATATTGACAGATTCAATACCACTTCAGTATCGAAGTATCTATTCATTGCTCCAAATTGGTTTTATGCTTAATGAGAAATAGATGAGCATCTATTATTTCGGCCAAGTTGCAATTGCTTTGTATGTTTAGCGCTAATAACTGAATCATATTAATTAGGGCCAAAGAGCCATTCTGCTCAGACAATCAACATGTTCCCGTGCATGCTGCTACGTGCGCCAATTGATTTCAAATTCCAGGATCATTCATCAGGAAGCTATTTGAAATTGAAATGCTAAATGGAAACATACATACGAGCGAAGCCAATCGATATCCTCAAATTATCGAATATCCGATATTAACTCTCATATCCTGCAGAACTCCCTGGGCTAAGTAAAAAATTGGATTTTTATGACATAATGGACACTTTCAGTGATAGTCTCTAGCCGGAAAAACCCGTGACCATAGACCAAGACGCAGAGAAAGAAAGGGTATCTTTAAGATATCTATCGTAAAATTTATTAGCAGATAAATGATTCCAGGAGAATAAATTAGATTGAATAGCAACCAAAAGAGGATATAAATGACGGTCTCTATTTTCGCCATGGGCGAGTAGAAAGGTCGTCAAAAAGATTCAAACACAAGAACACATATGTCAAGCTAGTGAATCGTAAAATGAAAATCAATTTCATTAAAGACCTCGCTCGGTGTATTACATACTCAAGTGAGCAGCAAGGAAACCCGAGTCAGACCTTGTTTAGCAAACTTACTAGTAATTTACTTTGGGGAAATATTTGAAGACATCGTTGATCTGAAAAAAGGAAAAAGGAAAAACCGAAGGAAAAGCCAAGCAAATCAAAGGAATGGTTCATGTTATGTTGGCTTCAAAGCAACGCGAAAGGAGCTTAGAGAATGCCATGACAGTGGTTTCCTGAAAAGGGAGCGTGGCGGTAACGACGTATTACATTTTTCAGTTCTTGTTTGATGAATGGTTGCCTGGTTTCAAACTTGAAAGACAAATGGATTTGTTTTCAATGACACAAGGAGCTTGAAATACTAACGTTTGTAATGAAAAAATTTTCTCTGTCAAAGAGAAAATTGGGAAAGGTAGGTAAAAGCGATTAATTAATTACATACATGTATGTTTGTTCGTTAGCTAAAAAAACTCTGATGTCACCTTTGTAACTATTGAATGCGGACTTTTCTTATAAACCTAGTTTTGATGAGATTGATTGGTTTGGCAGCAACTTAAATCGAGATAATTCCGAACTTTTATCCTCATTCTATGGAAAATTGTTAATCTCTTTTGATTCGTTTCTTTCTTGTAAAAACAAAATCTTATTAAAATCGGTTTACTGTCTGTCTTAGGAGGTTGAAGATGCTGGCCTGAAGACGCCAGCGTCTAGAATTCTTACCCACTAAAGCCGCTCCGAATCCCTAGATTAGGTTAATCCTTTCTTGCACAAATCGTGGACAGTGCCCTGAGTTTGGACAATCGAGTGAGGTGTCCCGTTTAATTAGGTACAGACGATATCCCGCATATTTCGTGAGAGAATGAGTAAAATTATAATTGATCTCACGATATTGCTTCACCGGCCACTCCTTCATTGCAGGGATCGGCTTGCATACCCGCCGATCCTTTTTGGGCGTTCCAAACACTCTAGTCCTACATTTAAAAATATTTCTCTTTCGGCGTTTTACGTCTGCGAAAAAAGAAATATGGACTTCATACTGTATATCCTCTTCATGTCATCTGCCAAGATGTCAATCAGCATAATTTCCTAGATGGCGAACACTGGCTCATCTCAGAGTTATGGTAGATGCTCTGTTGCAAGCCTACTGTACTTATTTTTGTTTCATGATTGAGGGAGTCTTAAGTAGCGTGTGTTAGCTCTGTCCTGGACGAAACGGTCAGTACCTTTTTCTTAATTTTTGGGTATTTAGCTCTAAAAAGAGGGGTCCGTGGACCACAAATGTGGAAGAAAGTGTCTTCTCAATAGGATCGGTCCAATATCAACTAGATGCGGACTTAGGATCCCCTCAATCTGCAAACAAAGATAATTTCACTTCGGCCTAGTTTAGGTCTGAATATATAAGGCAGATTTCGTTTGGCTATAATTCGCACTCATGACGTGTTTGCAATTATACGCTGTCACGTCGTCACGCTGCTCTCAGGGTAGAGGTGAGGCAGCGTATGATGAGCAGTCTCTGCCCTGAATGAAACAGTCACTTTTTTGAATACTGAGCTTCGCATACATCATCTTACCTTGGTATGGAAGTGAAGTTATGATTCCTAATTTTAATGCGTTTCCAATTTCTATTACGACGCTTGGTGATAAGAATCGCTTCAGTCTTTCCCCAGCAGGTTTAGAGCTCTCAATTACAACCAGTTCTATGTCATCAACACAATCCATCACCACGATTTCCTGCAACAGCAGTTAATCAACTGCTTCATTGTCCATTATGCTTTACACAAGGAGAGCCAATACGGGACGTCTACAGAGGTATGGCACGCCTTTGTCGGTGTCAAACCAGATCCTCCTTTCCGCTATTGTTAATAGCAGCGAAATAGTTGGGTGTTGCAATCATCACCAGGTATCGCCGTAGCTGATAGCATTGAACCAAGGTATTTAAATCGCTTAATTCTGACTACTACCACCGAGAGAGATGGTGCCTATATGTTTCACTGAAGTCGGCCGTAAAAGATTCCCTTTTATTCAATCTGAGATCGTGTTGCATGTGGCAACCATTGTATTTTGAAGAAGTTGCTTGTGTTAAATTTTGCTATGAGACGCCAGAAAAACATCCCCTGTATAGAGCAGTGGTGCTGAGCGTTAGATGTCTCGTGTGACAGTTGCCGTTTCCTTCATGAATACCGACAGAGAACCAACAAAAACATTTGCTCACACCGTGCGAGATAGCCTCCTTGATGTTTTCGCGAGCTTCTTGATAGGAATTCCCTTTGGCCTCTACCCTGCCTACCGCCCTCTAAACCATTTGTCTAGCTAGTGCTAGACTCTTGTGTTTACTTCTCTGCTACCTGATTCGAGGTGCTAAGCGTCTATGTTATCCGTAATTACTTTAGGTTTGTTTGCTATATCTCCAAATTCCCGAAATTCTAAAGTGGAAGCGACGTAGCTGTTGTACCCCTGTACACCGGTTATTTGAGCACTGCGAAAGGCTGTCCTCAAACTCACAACAGACTCTTCCGGTGGTTCCTCTAACCTGAATTATTTCTTCAAGGCAATGCCAATTTCTCCTCTGGATGTCACTTTGTTGATCTCCTTTGACTGCTGTTCTCTGCAAGTAAGTTTTTACCTTTAATACTCTGACTCTGTTTCTTAACAACAGCCCTTGGATATTACGAGGACGGTTACGACTGTCCTAAAAAGGATTTCGAGTTAGTCCGCGACTCGTGGTTTACTCTCGTTTAGTTCGGGACAGCGACAAAATCTCATTCCACTATAGTATACCACAAATTAAAATTCTCATTGGTATTATTATTTTGGAGTTCATATGGCAGGCCAGCCACTTGAGCGCGAGAGGTTGCGACGACAAGGTCCCCCACATCTGTTGTGAAAATTTTAACAACTCAGGAAGATCGGGCCGATTAGAATTTCTGGTAGAAACGAAATTGGAAATCCTCAGCTTGGGTACTGGGAGTAGGGAAAGAGTCATCGACCAATGTGGGTATACCTTGACAGTTCGTATCGGAGGGTGGAGAGTATCGTTTTTAACTCACGGAAGCAATGATTTCCAACCACTTCATTTCAGAATCCGCGGAAGACAGATTGGGCGACGTATAAACTGGAGCAGGGTGTTCCAGTTACTATCCCAGGGAGGCATATCAACTCCATTGCCGGAATTGAGACCAGACAGAAAAGAGCTTTCAAAGAGAACTATCCATTCGATGTATCACTAACCTAGTTCTAAAGCCTGTTTGGGCTTTAACTAAAGTATGGTTCGGATGTTAGCTGACATTGGTACAAGGAGACTCCAAAAGTTCTGAAGAGGAACATAAGTTTAGCTAGATGATCATCCTGGAAACGCTTTTGTGAGAAGATACACTCGGTTGAAGCGACCTCAAAGTTGAAGTAAATCTTTGTCAAAAAAACAAATTTGCGGGCCCCGATAGTATCATTCCTACCTTGTTAATAGAGAGAATGGATTCGCTTGGTTTACATATTCGGAATATATATCGCTTATGCCTGACATACATTGATATCCAAGTTACCTGGCATAATGTGAAGGTGGTATTTATTCTCAAACCAAGGAAACCCGCGCAAAGGGTTTCCTACCGATCTGTCTAACTTTGTTTCTATTAAAAGGACTGGAAAGACCAGTAGATCGGTTCCTATGGAATACATGCATTCCTAGGTGGTTCTTCCACTGCAGGCAGCCTGTCTACCAGAAAGGCAAATCTATGGAGACAGCGCTTCATGTATTTAAGAGCACATCTCAATTTCAAGCTAACGGGGAAGCATTATATCTAGGAACAATATCAAAAATCCTGCAGATTACTCAAGTCCTGTGAAATTGGGATAGGCAAGGCCAGGGAACGTTCACCACTATGGATTCATTGGATGCACACATCCTTAATAACCCATTCTGATGAGTTTTACTAACAGGTGGAAACTTCTGGAGTAGATTCGAAGGCTCGGTTGGTCAAGCATTACTGGAGCAATGATTACTGCGCGTTCTGGGATGCTGGAAGCTGTCTTAAATCTACCCTGACCCATTTGGGGGTGAAAGGGAAAGCAGGTAACGACGCATATAGGGTTGATACCAACCGTGCTTGGAAAAGTGATCTTAGCAAATATCAAGTTGCTTTGACGCCTACTGATCACATTGTTTCATATTTGCCTTTGGGAAGATATCATCATCAACGGCGCAACAACCGGTATCCGGTCTAGGCCTGCCTTAATAAGGAACTCCAGACATCCCGGTTTTGCGCCGGGGTCCACCAATTCGATATCCCTAAGAGCTGTCTGGCGTCCTGACCTACGCCATCGCTCCATCTTAGGCAGGGTCTGCCTAGTCTTCTTTTTCTACCACAGATATTGCCCTTTTAGACTTTCCGGGCCGAATCATCCTCACCCATACGGATTAAGTGACCCGCCCACCGTAACCTATTGAGCCGGATTTTATCCACAACCGGACGGTCATGGTATCGCTCATAGATTTCGTCATTGTGTAGGTTACGGAATCGTCCATCCTCATGTAGGGGGCCAAAAATTCTTCGGAGGGTTCTTCTCTCGAACGCGTCCAAGAGTTCGCAATTTTTCTTGCTAAGAACCCAAGTTTCCGAGGAATACATGAGGACTGGCAAGATGATTCTTGTACAGTAAGAGCTTTGACCTTATGGTGAGACGTTTCGAGCGGAACAGTCTTTGTAAGCTGAAATAGGCGCTGTTGGTTGACAACAACCGTGCGCCGATTTCATCATCGTAGCTGTTATCGGTTGTGATTTTCTACCCTTGATAGGAGAAATTGTCAACGGTTTCAAAGTTGTATTCTCCTTTCCTTATTCTTCTTCGTGTTTGACCAGTGCGGTTTGATGTTGTTGGTTGATTCGTCTTCGGTACTGACGTTGCCACCATATATTTTGTCTTGCCTTCATTGATGTGCAGCCCAAGATCTAGCGCCGATCGCCGCCTGCTCGATCTGGATGAAGGCAGTTTGCACGTCTCGGGTGGTTCTTCCCATGATATCGATATCGTCAGCATGGGCCAGTAGTTGGGTGGACTTGAAGAGGATCGTACCTCTTGCATTTACCTCAGCATCACAGATCACTTTCTCGAGGGCCAGGTTAAAGAGGACGCATGACACGGCATCCCCTTGTCGTAGACCGTTGTTGATGTCGAATAGTCTTGAGAGTGATCCTGCTGCTTTTATCTGGCCTCGCACATTGGTCAGAGTGAACCTAAGGAAATTATACTCTAATCACCAAACAAGCCCGAAAGCGGAAGCTCGTCGCTTCAGCTGTGTTTATTTTTCATGATAATATATTCTAATTCAGGGCTATCCCATTTGTACGAACACCATAATATGTATGTATATTTAGCATACCAAACTACTTACTCTAACGTGATGTCTGGTATTTTGGGTTGCAAGAATTTACACGAAAAAGACAACTTTGAGCTACTGTACCTTTGTCAGTGATAATACGACTTTAACCAAACTTACGGATATCATCTTCATCAACGGTGCAGCAACCGGTATCCAGTCTAGGCCTACCTTAGTAAGGAATCCCAGACATCCGATTTTGTGCCGAGGTCTACCACTTTTATATCCCTAAAACCTGCCTGGCGTTCTGACCTACGCCACCACTACACTTCATAAAGAGGCTGCCTGACTACAATAGATATTGCTCTTATAGACTTTCTGGGCTGGATTATCCTCACCCTTACAGATTAGGTGACCTGACCATCGCAACCTACTCGATCTGGGTGGAGGTAGACTTCACATTTCGGGATGTTCCTCCCATAATGTCGTTTTCATTGGTATCGTTATGTAAGCTAGGAAGCAGACGTATCGCCTGAAAACGGATTATTTTCCTACTTGACTGTTAAAATATGTAAATATGACTTTGATATCATAGTTGGGACAGGCTTCGAGGGTCCGCTCAACTGCTTCGCAGTTCAACTTCTCCAACTCTGCAGTCTCTTCTGTGGGAGCGTGTTTTAAAATTTGCTTCGTAAACGCATAGCGCTTCACCTATAAGGAAACTACCTCGAGTATATCGTTTATTTGATGATCACTATAATATATTATGTAAGGGTCCGGGAAACTGGTCCCTGTCCAATGCACCTTTTGAAAATTTGCTATATCAACCTGGAGGTCCAGTTTTTACAATTCGTCCCGGTTTTTTTTCCCGTGGGAGGTTCGCCTTCATCCTTCTCCGTTTGCAGTTCTTCATTGAGAAAACTCCCACCCGTCACAACCTGGAGGTGGAGGTAAGGTTTGGTGAAGATATCATGCTTCATACTATAGTTAATATTGCTATACCATACAATTATTAACTTAATTTGAGTATATATCGATACTGAGAATATTGTGAGGCCTAGACATCGTATAGAGGCATCTTCATGATTTTCTTCAGATTTTTCGGTTGGATGTTTTCTGAACTAGGATCTGTTAAAAAAATTCCATTTTAGACCCACTCCGCACTCCCCGCTGTTAAAACTAACACTGGTTTCGAAAAGTACTAATTGAGACCTGTTGTTTGACACCAAGCGGAGGAAAAACTCAACATAGCTAGATATAGCTTACCCCATGTTTGGGCGTTCACAGTTCCCACCAAATTGTGTGTTACTCGGTGTATCCGTTTCTGAGAAAAGTTTCATGTGACAGCAGACAGGTAGACATACTCTAGGAGGGCCGCAGCATAATTGCAGGTTGCTTGTAGCCAGTTTTATGAGTTCCACCTTGCTGTTTGCAGTCCCAGTTTGAGGATCAGCGCTGTATATCATGCCTAGCACACATAAATTGAATGCGGTCTACAGAAGGTTTTTTTCAAACTTCCGGACCGCCTCAGATGATGCGGCATTCGTCATCTCGGCAACATTGCTGATTGATATCTTAGCAGAAGAGATGGTGAACATATATAACATCAAGTTCATCTCTCCTTTATCGGCAGTAAAAAAGCCGAAAGGGAGAGATCTATAATTAGATGGCGACAACGATGGGGCCACTCAAACGAGTGTCGTCCAACACACAGGTTGGTATCTAACATCAGGGATTGAATGGAGAGAAAACATGGGGAGATAAATTACAATCTCATCCAGTCCTGTCAAAAGACAGGCCATGGAGGAGACCGTCAATACCTGTAACGACTCAAATAGAACACCTTAGCTATTGTCGGGAGGACCCAGAGCACGTATGGTGCATTGAATAAAACTTTCCCAATGTGGACACAACATCGTTGGAATAAGGAGGCCGACAGACCGGCTCGCCGAGGATCTGGATCCACGATGGTGAGGCTAGACTCACTGTTTGGTATTTGGCCATTTACATACTCTGAAGGACGAAATTGCATAGGATTCACGCTTGCCAATAAGCGGAAATTTTAGTAAAAGAGTCGAGGGTCTTTAGAGCTGCATTTTTATTACCTGTTGTAAGTGGGACATGAAAATCCTGGTAGGGCTATTAAAGGACGTTGCTCTCTAAACTACATATGTGGAAAAATTGAGGTGGTATAATAGAATTGGCTACATGTAGTATGAGGAAGAGATGGAGACTACCCGGCAGTTTGTGGCGCGGCAGGATTCGCGGCATTCGAAATTTATTTCGAATGTTGCGAATGCGAACGAATAGATGGCGCGGATCTGTCCACTTTGCGGAACACGCCACGGGAGTGGGGGACCGGCGAGAAAAGTGTGCCATGAGTTAGGGGCAGAAAAGAAACAGATGAAGCGAGACTTCTCTTCTGCCTCTAACGTTTGGATTATTAAGTTGCCAACCGCTGACTAAGTCGGTCACATTCATTTTACGTTTCATTTTCATTTGTACAGTTGACTTGTAACCAAACATATCATCTTAAAGTAAAATTTGTATTTCAAATATATATTATAAAAAGTAAGCTCGAAGGTAAATTTAATTACAATCGCCCGAAATACAGGAAACCTTTGCCTTGCTTGAGTGTGTTTTGGTTTCAACGCGCGTATCTGCATTGCACAATTACTGACACTAGTAGAGCCAACTAAAGTGGTGACCCCGAGAGGAAACACGGCAACCAACGCGCCCAGTTAGAGCCGAGCGAAGAAAAGCTAACGCCAAAGTAGCAAGCAATTCAACGTCATTTGCAACAGTAACAACAGAACCCGGCACAGCAGTGGTAAAATCTACAGCAACGAATTGAACAGTGGCAGTTGCAGCAACAGCACCAGCAGAACTCACAACAGCAACCGACTCAGCAGCAATTCCAACAGAATTTACAACAACGGCAGCAGCAGTCGCAACATCAGCAATCACAACGACAACCAGCTCACTTGGACGACGTCGCCGCAGGTAACCGGAGCCGCCGTCAAGAATCCATCGCACGTTTAGAGGGAAATTTCAAGTTTAAGTATTTATTGTCATTATTTGCATTATCATTTTTTTTTTCTCTTCGAGTTATTTTGTTTACATATAGTATAATAAAAGTAAAATCGCCGCAAGAGACGGCATTTAAGTGTTTCGCATCGCGGGTTCTACATTTCCTGGGTGTTTTTGGTCTGCGCTGGAGAGCGTCCGCTTCGGTTGTTGTTTTTCTCGTTTTGTGCGTGCATTTGTGGGAGCCGCCTGCCGTGTCGGTGTAAAGTTCACCGCGTTTCAGTATAAACTCACCGCGTTTGCATCTCAATCTCGTACTTCTCGGTAAGAAAAATGTCGTTTGAAAATAAAGACGCGGCAGGCCCATCGGACCCACAAGTGACCGCCCTCGCCGTACGCGTTCCTCCGTTTTGGCGGCGGAACCCGCAGCTGTGGTTCGTGGATTTGGAAGCACAGTTCCAAATGTCCGGCATCACATCGGACGCGACCCGTTTTAACCACGCGGTGGTCGGCCTGGACGAAGAGTCCATACTTCTGGTGTCCGACGTAGTGAAGTCGGCATCGTACTCTCAGCTCAAGAGCGAGTTGATCAGGCGCCTGTCGGCAAGCGAGTCGGCAAAATTAGATCACTTGCTGGCGGGTTTACCGTTGGGGGATCGAACTCCCAGCCAATTGCTTCGTGAAATGAGGCAATTGGGTGGGAGCAAGATCGGCGACGATCTGATTAAGTCGCTCTGGCTGCGCCGGCTCCCGGAGGGCACCCAGGCGATCCTAGCCTGCGTCTCCGGTTCCTTGGAGGAACTAGCAGCGACGGCCGACCAGGTACAGGAGGTGTACGTTCGCCCAACCATTGCGGCCGTGCAACCACCGTCGGATGAGGTCAGCGACTTACGGCGCGAGATCGCGGCCTTAACTGCCAGCGTGGCCGAGATGCGGGCGACGTTGGACGCTCAGCGTTCGAGTGCCAGGTCGCGAGCTCGCTCACGGTCTGCCACACGAAAAGGGCGTTCGGGTAGCAGGTCGTCAAGACAGCCTGCGGACCAAGGTATTTGCTGGTATCATCGTAAGTTCGGAGATAAAGCGACAAGATGTACGCTACCTTGCAAATTCGCTCCTACCGCAAAAAACTAGGTCCGCGGGGGGTCTTGGCGACGGCCACCCAGAACGCAGCGCCACGTCGCCTAACTATTTTCGACCCCCTCAGCAGGCGCGACTACCTCGTCGACACGGGTGCGGAGGTTTCGGTTCTTCCCGTACCCCAGCATCATCGACTATTTCCACAACCCCTCAAACTGGCGGCAGCGAATTCCTCCCGCATCAATACTTACGGGTACAGGCAGGTGGACGTGAGTCTTGGCTTGCGTAGGACGTTTCCGTGGCGTTTCATCCTGGCGGATGTCAGCTTCCCTATATTAGGCGCAGACTTCTTGTGTCACTATGGGTTGCTGGTGGACTTGCAAAATAAGTCCCTTATAGACCCCACAACCAAACTAAATTCGTCGGGCCAAATGGTATCTCACGCTGACAATAACCTTTCCGTTCTTTTGGAAGACATCTCCGACTCTCGTGTTCGGACACTACTCCAAAAGTTCAGCCAGATAACTACCGAGTGTAGTCTCTCGAAACCAGTAAAGCACGATGTGCAGCACCACATAAATACTACTGGTTCCCCGATTTTCTCAAAGGTGCGTCCTCTACCATCTCAGAAACTGGCTATTGCACGGAAAGAGTTTGAACAACTCGTTCAACAGGGTATCTGCAGGCCCTCAGACAGCTGTTGGTCTTCCCCACTGCATATGGTCCCTAAGCCAAACGGCGAATGGCGCCCTTGTTTGGATTATAGAAGGCTAAATGCACAGACTGTTCCTGACCGATATCCAATTCCACTCATCCACGACTTTGCGCATCACCTCGCGAATTGCCGCATCTTTTCGACCTTGGACTTAACCAAGGCTTATCACCAAATTCCAGTAGCTCCTGAAGACATTCCAAAGACGGCAATATGCACACCCTTTGGACTCTTCGAGTTCACCCGGATGACTTTCGGATTGTGCAACGCGGCGCAAACCTTTCAAAGGTTCATTCACTCAGTCCTGCGAAACCTCGAGTTCTGTTTCGTATATTTGGATGATGTTTTGGTCGCTTCTTCCACTGAGTCTGAGCACTTAGCCCATCTCGAGTGCATTTTTCAACGTCTCCTTGAGGCCGCTTTAGTCCTAAACGTTGAGAAATGCAAATTTCTCCAAAAACAAGTGAGATTCCTCGGCCATTTCATTTCCCCTGAAGGAATACAGCCCGACCCAGACAAGGTGCAAGCGATAACAAGCTTCCCGCGTCCAAAGACAGTGAGGGAGTTGAGGAGGTTCTTGGGCATGCTGAACTTCTACCGTCGTTTCCTGCCCAAGGCCGCCCATCACCAGTCCATTTTTAACGCGTACTTGTCTGGCCCCAAAACTAAGGACACACGAGAGATCGTGTGGTCTGAAGAGGCTATCTGCGCGTTTGACAAATCCCGTCAACAATTGGCCGACGCTACACTCTTGGCATTCCCTCTGCAAGATGCACCCCTAGCCGTTTTTGTTGATGCATCTGACATCGCAGTAGGTGCTGCCCTTCACCAAAAGGTGGACCAAGTTTGGCAGCCGTTGAGCTTCTTCTCGAAGCAGTTGAATCCCGCTCAACGGAACTACAGCACCTACGATCGCGAACTGCTCGCCGCATACCTGTCCATCAAATACTTCCGTTTCTCCCTAGAAGGCAGGCCGTTCACAGTGTCCACGGACCATAAGCCTCTCACGTATGCTTTGAAACAGAAGCCCGACAAAGCGTCCCCTCGTCAGCTTCGTCATCTGAGCCTTATAAGCCAGTTTACGTCAGACATCCAGCACGTGTCCGGCAAGGACAACATAGTTGCTGACGCTTTGTCTCGTGTCTCCGAAGTTAACATCCCCGCCTCACTCGATTTCTCGGCTATTGCCAAGGCGCAGGAGGATGACGCAGCACTTCAGAGCCTCAAGTCCAACCCCAAATACAAATTCCGGGAGTTGCCCATCTTCGGCTCAAACCTCTCGCTCTGCTGCGAAGACTCGGAAAAGGGACCTCGGCCATACATTCCGGCCACATTTCGCAAGGAAGTGTTCCATGCAGTTCACGACTTGGCGCATCCCGGCATCAGGACAACAAACCGGTTAGTCACCGGAAAATACTTCTGGCCCTCCATGAATAAGGATATCAATTCCTGGGCCAGAGAGTGCATCGCATGCCAGAAGTGTAAAGTCTCCAGGCATGTAAGGAAAGAAGTGGGCTCATTTCCCCGCACTACCAAGCGTTTCCACACCATACACCTCGACATAATAGGGCCTTTGCGAGACTCGCACGGTTACAAGTATTGCCTCACAATCATCGACAGGTTCACGCGGTGGCCTGAGGCAATACCTCTGAAGGACATTACGGCGCAATCTTGTGCCGAAGCCCTCTGCCGAGAGTGGATACCTTGCTTTGGCGTCCCTGCAGTGATCATCACTGACCAGGGAAGGCAATTTGAGTCCACCCTTTTCTCCGAGTTAGGCAAACTCCTGGGTTTTAAACGCCAGCGGACTACTGCATACCACCCGCAGTCCAATGGAATGCTAGAACGTTGGCACCGGACGCTGAAAGCCGCCATTATGGCACGCGACGACCCGTCCTGGACTCAAGTCTTGCCTCTCGTCCTACTCGGCCTTCGTACAACCCGCCGAGAGGAATTTGCTGCCAGCCCCGCGGAGCTGATATACGGGGAGAACCCAAGACTCCCAAGCGATCCGGTCTTCGACAAGAGATCGGGTCTCACGGAGTCGGGGTTGGTGCGTCTGCTGAGGGACAATCTCCGACGCATCAAAGCGCCACCACCGACTCGACACTCGTCCATACCTGCTTGTTCGCCCAAGGAACTGGACACATGCACCCACGTGCTGATCAGGACGGATGCCGTCCGGAAGCCGCTGCAGCCTCCATATGAGGGCCCGTACCGCGTTCTCGAGAGGGGAGAGCATTTCTTCCAGCTCGGGATCGGTGGTCACAAAAAGGCGGTCTCTCTGTCCAGGCTGAAACCCGTGTCCGCCCCGAAACGGCGTCGTGTCCGTTTTGTGGATTGACGGCGAACGAAGTTCCGGGATCAGTCGCCGAAACCCCTAGGTTTCATCTGGGGGCGGAGTGATGTGGCGCGGCAGGATTCGCGGCATTCGAAATTTATTTCGAATGTTGCGAATGCGAACGAATAGATGGCGCGGATCTGTCCACTTTGCGGAACACGCCACGGGAGTGGGGGACCGGCGAGAAAAGTGTGCCATGAGTTAGGGGCAGAAAAGAAACAGATGAAGCGAGACTTCTCTTCTGCCTCTAACGTTTGGATTATTAAGTTGCCAACCGCTGACTAAGTCGGTCACATTCATTTTACGTTTCATTTTCATTTGTACAGTTGACTTGTAACCAAACATATCATCTTAAAGTAAAATTTGTATTTCAAATATATATTATAAAAAGTAAGCTCGAAGGTAAATTTAATTACAATCGCCCGAAATATAGGAAACCTTTGCCTTGCTTGAGTGTGTTTTGGTTTCAACGCGCGTATCTGCATTGCACAATTACTGACACTAGTAGAGCCAACTAAAAGTTCATATACAGCTGCCCGGCCTCTTCAGGCCTTATACGAAGGTACCTTGGTAAGAATTTCCTCAACAAAGAATCTACTAATCTTCTCTGTCTTTGGAAGTTGTGTTCAGATAACGAACGCTGCAGGTGGGCAGCCATTCGATAGTCGATTTTAGGGGCCAGTGCAGTGCTTGAAGCTTCGGCTGCCCCACCTAACTATACAAAATTATGTTAGAAGCCTGTGTTCTCTCAGCAGTTTATCCTATAGTGAATTTTCTTTACTCCATTTTGAAGTTGGAATTAACTTGTTTTTGGTAGTTTCTTAGTGTAATAAAGTAACTATTAAGAAAATATCAACCCATTTTGTTGCTGCTCTATTCTATGTCACTGTAAGGTATAGAAAGTGGCAATGGTGGTTCTCTGCCAATCAGAACTATGTTTTGTCTTCCAACAAAAAAAAAAGTTAGACATTGCTCTTTTGGGGCTTTATTTGCCTGCTAGGACTTCATTGAAACTTTGACGACTACAAATCTTCAATTTGCATTTTCCTAGGTCGTCACAATCGTTTTCTTGATATTGCCACTAATTGGACTCTGAAACTAGTTCCTTGGTCAATGGATGAAAATTGTATTTGTTTTCCATTTCGAATAATTGGAAATTGGAAAAGTTAGCCAAAACAATAACATCAGCTCCTATTCCGGTTCGAGACAATACGAAACCACTTTCATCACAAAAACCAGTTGCTGTCATTCTCAAGGACTCACATACTTCTTGCAATTTCTCATGTACCGGACATATATCCTCGTCCTATGAGAAATACTGGCACGGAAATTGCACATAGTTCTTGTGTGTCGATTCCCATCCATGTCATAATCCATTCACACCAGCCTTTGTTCTCAACCCATTTCTCCTTGCTTGCCACCATCAACTACGAGCACATACATACTTTATTAGTTTTCTTGGAATTCCAATTTCATTTTTGCTGACCGTTGGTGATTTTTTGTTATTCATTCACTTGGCGCAAAGTACCCGTAGAAGGAGTTACGCTTACAGTTGAAAAGGACTCGGCGACAATGACCAGGGCTAAGAGCGCCAACCAAATGAAACTGAAGGCCAAACGTATCCGCCTGGAAATGACTAAAAGTTGGAAAAAGTACGAATTCAACACGAGAACAATGTAAAATACTTTTGAAAATACGGGTCGGCGGTGGGGGAGGCGATAAGGAAAACAGACTGAGCTTGTTTTGGAATTTTATGGGGCAAAATGCATATCACAAAAACTGTATTTGACTCGAAACGTGACAGGAATTCATGAAGTTAGTTCAGATGGAATCTAATAAATATCTGTCATATATGACCCCTATTGACACTCCACTTGCACTTGAATATTCCTGAGCTTCTCTACTGTGGGATAATGGGGACTGTCCCACAGTCATTATCGCTGTAGTCACAGTGGCCATCATCAACATCATCAGCAGATACAGTTGAGTTAGAATAGGTACGTTCCCACGTCCTTCGGACACCCTTCTGTAATTTTTCTTATTTATAGCGGACTTTTATGGACCAACTTGCTGTTGAAGCTGGTCATTTCGTTCTATTAGCATGAGAAGAACTGCCATCGGTAGCAACAACAGCAACGGAAAACTCGATCCAACTTCCTTTTTTCTGCAAGTAGAAGACACGAGTAACCATCTCCTTGATGCTACTTCTTTCGTCCGGCGGGCTCTGTCAAACATAATAACAAAAGCAATAGCAGTGGTACTAGTAACGCCCCAGTGTTAGTTGATTTTATACATGCTACCCTTGTCCCTGCTTTCATTGACCATCACTTCAGGCGCTCCGCCCCCTCCCCCCAATTGTATGAATTCCACAATCCTTGGAAGTTGAGGTGAATCCATCCCTAGTTGTTCCTTTCCCGTTTCCAGCTTATGATGCTAAGTTTTTATGATCGCCATAAATTCGATATTGTGACTGAAACCAAGCTGTCCTTCTGTATTATTCGTATGTATTGCATCATAGATTGGTTCAGGACATGTGCTTTAAGCTGTTGTCCGGGCACACTAAACATATACGAGTCCACCTTTATGCTCTGCATTTTACAGCTTCACAAGCGCAAACAATATGGAGTACCATTTCCTTTCATTCGAGAATGTGCTATTGACGCTAATTAGCTCAGATCCTGGACGAAGGAGTAACTTCAGACATGGCTTTTGTATTGATTTCCAGAAGTTTGCGGTCAGAACCGATGGAATTATTGGATAATAGCTCTAATTACGACGATAATTACTGACTGGCCAAATGATGTTATTTAATGCTTGGAATTCGCTAAGTTTCCATAATAAATGAAAATTCTGTTTAATAGAATTCAGTCTTAAGGAAACAAATTATGTTGTACCATTCTCTTGTTAAATTGTTGATGGTTTTCCAATTTCGATTTTGATTCGAAATATACTGCATGATTTCTCACGCAGAGGATAAATCACCCAATTATTGTCGGGGTCAATTTTATCCTCAACGTGACCTTTATATATTCTAAAATTGATATAAGGGACAAAATTAGAATGCCTCTGATATCGCCGGAAAGGATTAACAAATTTTCCTTTCTTTTTACATTATTTCTTTAATCAAATGCCACTGGTGCCAGGGTGACTTCTATCGTCACTAAATGGATGCAAGTATTCATGTCGGGGCAATAATCACGGGAGAATGCCAAGCGGTTAATCTGGGACCATCTCGCCTATTTAAAAAGAAAAGAGGGGCTTTGGTGGTGATAACTGATGATAAGTAAGTGGGAAAATCAGTCGGGCACTCCTGCAACATCAGGCACGTTTGGAGAAAAGTATACTTCTACATGGTTTGAACCCGACCATGTTAGCGCCCTGGAACTTTTAGGGAAACTATAAGAGTTTTAGGTTCAATACCTGTAGCTGACAACATTATGGCAACTACAATTACCCTTTCGAGATGGAAAATTTCCCATAATCCCAGCCATCATGCTTGCATACAACATTGTGCTTTCGCATTAATCATTCTTCACGAGCTTTTTCATTATGATCTTTTTATAAGCATGAGTAACGTCCTGGATGGAGCGTATAAATTCCACCGTCTCAACAAAGACTTCGACAAATGGCAGCAAGAGACAACTCACATGTTTATCATGCATTGCCTGCAATTTACATTCATTAATCCGCTTTCGGCCTGACGTAACCCCACTCAGAGTATTGAAAGATCGATCCTTTAAGTTAAGTAGAATTAACTCGCAATCTAAAGCCTCGCTTGCTGCTCGCTGTAGAAACAGTTGCGTAAGGAAACTTCACGGAGATGTATTATCGCAACCCAACCACGTCCCTCCCTCCTCGATGTCTCGAGGCAGTTTCATCCGCTCCACACCCGAATTTATATGATGCCACCTGAATTTGGGCATAGTAACCCGTATCCGCCACTGGAGGTTTCCCAGATAAGCCTTCGTCCACGGCAATATTCCGAATACGCTAGAGAAGGGATAGTGAATTCATTTATTGCACATATTTTGTTCTTCTTCGGGAGTTGCAATAATTTGCACAGTAGCAGTAACTTGAGCATGGATTCTTGAAGAATCCGTAAGTATTGCCTCATAGCTTAGATGTGGAGGTCATCATAGCATTGATGACGTTTGCGGATGGTTTGTATGTGACACTTGCCTTAACCAAACTCCATTCGAATATCACTTCTGAACTTGTCTACTATGCACAAGAGGCTTCTAAAAGACATCATACAACTTGATGTCATTTAAATACATCAAATGTGTCAGTGTGTTAGCTCATAGACCATATCTAATTTCAAAACTATGCCTATGAAAGGGAGTCAGCGCCATGCAAACCAAAAGGACTCAATGAACTGCCTCCGCGTACACGAAACGCTATCAAAACCTTTGCAGTAATCGATATAGGAACTAAAAAGATTTCTTTAGTTTCCCGCCTTACAACTACCGAGTCAATAATGAGTTGCTTTTTGCAACCCCGTAATCCAACTTGGCAGTTCTTCTACTCCTCGGAAAGAATATTGTTCACCTTGGGGTGCGAATGAATTTGTAGAAGGTTGGCAAACAATCAATTAGGTCATGTGTGATCCTACAACGTGTCCTTTTTAGGGACAAAACTGGGAATCCCCAAAGTGAGGAAGGGCGAAAATCCCTCCGGTCTAATGACCTGGGTTATGCTATGTGCTAAACGACCAGTATAAACGGTCGTTGAACTTTTAGTATTAGAAATTCTGCACCAGATCCAGATCATGGCTCCTGCAGTTCTTCGAGCTGACTATGGTTGTCAAACTTTCTCTGCGGTAGCACACGCAGAATTCAAGCCCGTCATAATGACAAGCTGGGTGCTTTCGGGACTGATCTACTCAGCACATTGAGCACATGTCCACCACAATATTCTTTTGCTTCCGTTACCGATAAATGCACTGTCGCTGTGTGATCTGAAAAACTCTGCTGGTTCCTCGCGTACGTTATATTCTGAACACATGTGGAGTGATTTTCGCTGTATCGTTGGAACCGACTGCATTCAACAGAAAATTCCTGCTATAGTGCGTTTAGAATTTGAAGATGGTATGCTTGCGGCTAACCTCCTGACCCCCTCTTCTTTTCCCATCTGTTGGCATTGCCAGTGGTGCTTTGAGCCAGATAAGCAATTTTATTTCTCAATGAGTCGCACCGACATTTCAGACGAATTTTCAATGGTGGATCTCTTCAGTTATCTGGCAATCGTAACTGCACCACAACACAAGTAACTGCAGTTACAGTACCGACATATCAGCTACGCAACCTCATCACTGATTTGAAATAGGATTCTCGGAGTTGCTGAAGATACAAAGAGCCTGGGAATACGTAGTCCAGGTAACGGATTTATTTCCGAAAATTCTACACACGCCCTTTGAAGTCCATCCCGATGCTCAGTGGCGACCTTAGCCGGGCGGTGGAGAAGAGTGCTTCGGCAGGTACTGAAACTTTTGCCCGCACTGTAGCGTAGTGCTATTGATATCACCGCTTCTGTCCCCAACAAGGTGGGCTAGTTGTTGTAGTTGCCCACTTTCTTCAGTGCATTAGAGGCGCTGCCTAAGTGAATCAGCTGACGTGGTGGATACCGTTTTTTTAAAAGGTCCCTCTTCTACATTTTGTAGCCTAGGTTGCACAAAGGCATACAAGCACGTGTCAACGGGACACCTCAGGAAGAGTTTCAGCATTTACGGGTGGACCTTCACAGTTGATTTCACTAACTTTTAGTTTCTGGTAAAATGAGAAAACCAAATGCCGAAACTTCGGAAGTTTAAGATCTCCCCCCTCCTCATACAACTGAGTGTTGCTCGTTCTTGATGCTATAGCAAACATATTTTCTCTGAAGACGACTTGTGATTGATTATATTTTCTACCCTACTTGCTTGTCTTGACATGAGTACAATCCGATATCCTCAAAATGTTTTATAACTATAACCAACACTATCTTTGGCGCTATCTACTAACGTAGTTTGTCTAGCATTTGGTACTTCGTTGTATAAAGTGTTCCACAATAATATATATAACAATATAATAGAGCTCCATTGGGTGCCTGCTGAGACAATATCTTCTTCCAGGTTATAATCAGTGCGTTCCTTTCCAGTGATCCCAAATTCGTATTCATATCACCAGATTTTATAAACGTCGATATCGAATTTCATTACAGGATAAACACCGATCATCTTGTAGCACTCATGTACATATCTTCCTGCTTTAAGATAGGCCAACCTTTGCATTACTGTGGTTACTTCCATTATCTACCAAGCCTTTTAAGGCAATAACGATCCCCTCCTTGCAGAGGTAATACCTCTGAAAATTGATAAAATCTTTACATGATCCATCGTTCGACTTTTAAGTGAGCCCATTATAACCCTCCAGAACAGAGCGTTTTCACAAATAGCCTGAATTTCCTATACACTTCGAAATGGGTTTTCCTATTTTACAGTGGTACTTACCGCCATTTGTGCGGCTTGACAGCAAACCGCACAGGGTGAGGCTAGTTTCCTATTCTACTGATAGTTAGTTTTTATGCTAGGGCATCTGCAGCGTGGCAACTTAAAGTCCCATTTTGTTCCTATGGCTCTCTCTCTGCATGTTGGACTATGGCTATCATTGAGTAGCTCGACGATTTCTCTATTCTCTGTTTGGCAGATTTCCTGTAGGTTTCCTCCTTAGCTGGAATAACGGTTCTGCGTGTGTGTCTTTAGAGGAACCTACTCGTCAGCCATCTTGGGGGAGTGGATTCCACGGCAGGGCATAGCCAGCAATAGAGATTGTTTCCCCTCCTTAATGTGTCTCCTATCCACTACCACTAATGCCTTTGGGACTAGTCTCATCTTGATCTTGATGTAGAGATAACTGCATTTCGAGATTATAGACAATGCAGCGAAAGAGGATCTAGCGTTTTTAATGCGTTGGGCAACACCCACTTCGGTGGCACGGTCAACAGAGACAACGCTTACAAGATAAACAATTTGATCGATGCCTTCGATGCTGTGCCCATTATTGCAGATAGGAAGAATGCGATCACCGGACTAATAACCTAGGTTTTATTGTTGTTTATCTTCAGACCAACTACACTTGCCTCTCTTTCTAAATCCAGACCCATTTGGCTAAGGTCCATGACCCGGTAAGAGGGCAAATAGATGTCATCAGCGTATTGAGGTGTTTGAGAAAATATACCATGGTTCATTGAAATGCTCCATGTCCTTGGGACAAAGCAACATGAAGAGCGTCAACGATAGCACGAAGGAATAATATTGGTAACAAGATGTAACCATGACGGATTCCGAATTGGACCTCAAATTCCACTGAGGTTCTACCTCGTTGCAGCAAGTGATATTTTATGCCACCATATGTCCTCTGATAATAGGTATTAGTTTCTACGAAATTCCCCCTCCTTGTCCATATTATCGAAAGCTTTCTCGAAATCGAAAAGCAGATGGAGCGAAGAGCTAAACTCCGAGCACTGTTCCAAAGTGATCCGTAGGGTGTTAATGTTGTCAATGCAGGAGAATCCCAAGTTCTCTGTTGATCAAGCTTCCGAGGTGTTTTGTGATGTGTTGCGGGATTATTTTAGCCATTGTGTTTGCGAAGGCACGGAGCACGCAAATACTCTTGAGCATCTCTGCCTTCCACTCTATGTGAAATGTCTCGGATTCAAGAAATTTGCATATGAGGTGAAGTAGCAGATCTGCAGTAACTACAGATCGTCAAATCCAGCGACTTTACTCCGTTTGAGTGAATTGATGGCCAAGATGGTTTCTCTTCCATTTGGAGTAAAAGTACGTATCCACATGAAACAGTCATTAGCCATTTCATCCACAAGACCCAGAAATTCACCGGATGTGAAACGGTTAAGAACTGTGATGAAATACTCTTTCCACTTCTTTAGCTGCTCGTCATTGAGGACAAGGAGCCGACTGCTAACTATCTACACAGGACCATCGAAATATCTGCGATCACCTGCAATTTTGTTCGTGGTGTACTATACACTTCCAAAATCATTGCATTATTCAGCACCTTTCGCTTTGCTGACCAGCACAAGAACAAATTCCCTCTTGCCACGCTGCGTACTACTCTGCTCGTTATCGAAGTTTGAGCGTATCACGAACGCCATCACTCGCAGCGGTCAGTAGAGCCTTCAACCCCTTCCATTCGTCCATCGCCTCATCGTCCGACCGTTCGGAACCCGGCCGATGACTTGCGTAGCACCCGAGAAAAGAGCACTTTTAATGGCGGTCCAATGCTCATCGATATTTGCAGGCAGGTTACCCAATATGTCTGCCGTCCTATCAGCCAGATGGCTCCCCTACTGTATCATACAAGCGGTCGATCTTGAACATGCGGGGATTGAAACGAGGACGCAACAAGCCACCGAACGTAAGCAGTCATCAAATGCTAATTCCTCTTGAGGCCAAGGTTAGTGCCTCTTTTATTACTCACATCCAGAAGACAGCTTCTAAATCTACTGCTGATCCCAAAGTAGTCAATCTGATTGCTCGTACGGTGTCGGTATTGCAACCCAACTACCTTTATGATAGGCTCCATGCTCGAACAATGGACCACCAATAATGGGTAGGTGGAAACTGCAGAAGTTCACAAACCTTACACCATTATCATTATGATAACCTGCTTTAGGAAGTCGCTCCTGAACTACTTGTTTAGAGACAGCCCGACACCAGATTTGCGCCTGTTACATTGCTATAAGTGCGACAAAGGAGAAGAGGAGTACTTTCCAGATTCTCGCTATTTTACTTCTCTTACTAGGTCCAGAATGTCCGGTTTATATCGTTGGAATTCTCGAACTCTCGAGTTCCCTACTGTTGTTGAAGAGGGTGGGCATATTCCATTAATCAATCGTAACCCGTTGTCCATAGCCAAAAGTTGTACCCGTGAGGTCAATCCCTAGTTGTAAAGTTTCAAAATTTGCAGGTTGCTTGCCCAAAGATGTTTATCCTTTCTATTGGCTTCTTAAACAAGTAGAGAAGATTTTGAGTGTATTCTCCAGCGACAACTCACAGGCGTCTGTCTGTTTGTGTCTATCGGTCACATGCAACTTTTCTATGAAATGGCTGCAACGATTGATACAAAATTTGGTGAAAAGTGGGAACTGTGAACACGCGTACACACAGTGAGAAAATTTTTTTAGCTCTCGTATTTATCTTTTGCTAGGTTCACGCGATGTCCCATGTTTCTTGGTTGTTCAGGAAGTGGTTTTAGTGTATAAAAGTCTCCAAATATCTAGTAGGATTCAGCGATTGCTTTTAGAATTTTTCACCTCTCAATAAAAAAAAGCGGGATGGACAGACAGCCAATAAGTAAGCCAATTTAGGTTTGTTTCATAGTAGGACCAGTTCCCATTGACATCTTGGCGAAAGAAAGTTGACGCTATGTGCTTTCGAGGAATTCAATGTCTCGTTGGTAAGCTGGGCTGATTGAGTCCATTGTGAAGGAGTAAAAGAGATGATACCTTTCGAAAAAAAGGATGCTGGAAACATTGAATTATCCCAGACCTTTCCAAGTGGGTCAAAAAATTCCATCGAAGAGTACCATGTCTTTGTCGCACGAAATTGTTGCCGAAGGTACCATGAATGCTTTTAAAATCCATGTGTTTACCGTATGGAGATCCAAGGTAAAAATGATGCCCCATCGCAGTTTTCAATTTCCCGATGGGAAAGAAACTTTGGAGAAAAAAATATACAGCAACAAGACGAGGCACACATATGTGATCCGGCTCCGGAACGCAATACCGTAATTGCAGTCGCACGTAGTAAGCAAAGTAGAAGGAGGTGACATTTTCCTTTTCTTTCTCTCCTTCAAATTGTCATCAGTTGGTTCTTAAAGGTGGCGTGGAGTCAGCAATTCTATCTGCGAGTCAACACCAAAATGACCAAAGGAGAACTTCCATGGGGTGGTGGATGCTCTAAGACCCGATACATTGGCTAACAGCGAAGGAAGCCAACGTTGTTTCAGCCGACCTTTTGATCGCTTACTACCGATTTTGATGTTCGGACCATTCTTGGCAAGTGAATTCAAGTTACCATGAATTACGTGACCATACCATCGAAGACGTCTCGCTCACAGTTTTTTCATGATCGGTGCAATCCCATATCGATCGCGGATATCCTCATTTCGGATGTGATTAAAATGTGTCATGCCACTAGTGCAGTGCAACATCTTCGTCTCCATTACCACAAGACCCTGTTCATTATCTTCTATAGTCGGCCAACACTCTGAACCATAGAGAGCGATAGGACGATGGAACTATAGAGTGCGACACCCATGTTGAAACGCAACACCGCGTTTGAGATCCAAAGGCTTCTGTTCGCTTGAAAACAACCACAAACTCCATGAAGCTCTCACTAGGGACCAACCGCATCAACCGAGCTGAACGCCCATAAAAAAAGACTTCTCCCCAAGTAAGTGAATTCAGAAGGCCATTCCGGTTCTCATGGTTTCGTGACCAGCTGCCACTTCAGATGAGTCCGCGTGCAGATTCGGGCCTAATCGCCCTAATTAGACTTTTGAAGCATTTGCGGCTGGCAAAGCAATGTGGTACAGCGTCTCCCGGTGCCACCAAAATGGAGGTTCTCCTCGGTCACTTGGTGTTGGTCCCTGAAATTGCTCCAAATGTCGGCAATGATTGTGGAAGTGGAGGATGAACTCTTTGGTAGAAATTTGCTCGAAATAGTCTCGCCATCTATCCGTCGCGGCTTGACGGTCGGTAAAGAAAGCACCAGTCTTGTCATTAACGCAATTGAATTGTTCAATATCCTGCCACCGGCTTTTGGCAAGTCGATACAAATCTTTCTCCCCATCCCAAGTGTCTAGTTTATGGTAAAGATCTTTGTAACCGCTCGGATGACAGCGACCGCTTCTTTTGCTTCCTGGTTGATATTCTTTTAAATTTCCCAATTGGCGAGCGTTTTATCGTCGAGAAACTTGTGGTGGATGTGTTTCTTTTTATGGTGTTTTATCGGTGGCTTGATTCACAGGACGGCAATCAACGGCCGATGTTGAAGGGCATTGGTGTCATAGGAAACGGTTTTGGAATCAGTGACGGTGGTGAAATGCTGGCGTCCAATGAGAATATTGTCGATCTGTGTTTTACTATTCCCACTATAAAATGTAGGAACATGGGACAATCGCGGTGGGTGTCCGCTAAATCGATAAGAAACTCGCCAGCCTTATTGCGTGCTTCAAACCCCTTTCCTCCATGGCACCTGTTACCTTTTGCCTTTTCACCCACATGACCATTCAGATCGCCTGCAATGATGATATAGTCAGCAGCAGGCACGTTGCAGATCATTGCATCGAGGAGTTGCCAGGAGGTATCTTTCTCGGAATTGGGTCGACCTGGGCGTTTTGTGTAAACAAGTGAATACTGCAGTCAGCTGATATAATGGTGTGCGTCATCAGCCGGCCATCAAATCGTTTGACTTATTTAATGGTATCTCGGAAACCCTCTGAGATGTCAATGTCAACACGGTGTATGTGAGCTACCAAAATAGAGAAGTTTAGAGCCATTTTCACCGCGTTCACCTTGTAAGCCGCAGCTTTTGGCAGCAGACCATTGGTTTTTTTTGCAGAGCGCATATCACAATAGGCCTTCCCTGAACGGCTCTTGTGAGTTTCTTGGTCTTTACAATTAGGGTGCCAATATTTAGTGTGCAGAAATATATTTGTTTTGCTTGGGCTAATTTACTTCCGTCCTGACGCCGTATATGCGTCAACAACCTTTGGCCATTTCCCGACAGGACCGGGGCTCTTCCTGCCCCGTTGACTGGGGTGGACGCCTTAACATTTCTCCCAGGCTAGTTACTCGATCTGATCATGTTGTTTTTAGCGACACTGGATGCCTTTTCTTAGTCGTCCTGTCACAGGACCTGTCACCAAGAGGGATCAGGTAGGATTTAGCATAGTGGAATCATTCTTACTATACTTTATTTATCTCTTGCCCTGATCTTAGCATTTTATTTTTGTTTTAATGAAAGACCCTACTCCTTTACCTGGGCTTGGTAACAGTACGATATGTTAATTCCATCAGCGGAGTTTTTTGGCGTGTTGGATAAGAAGGTTATTAGTCTATACGTAGTTCTACGAACACAAATCAAGCCAAGGTAGAAACATGCTGAACATGAGGGTGATCTTTGGAGGACTTGTTTAGTCCATTGAACGTAGAAGTTGGGTTTTACCAAGACTTGGATATTGCAACTGTGGACACTTGGAATCCAATACACGCGCGGTATCAAACATGCCACAGCAACCTCCGGTGTTTTGATTGGAAGAGCTTCTACGGTTTACTGTTGGACGGTAAAAACAGTTGGGGCTTGGATTGCGTTCCGAATCCAACAACTTCAATAAAGGGATTGAAAGGACGGCAGCACCGGCTTAAGCGAGAATGCATATCTTAGGGTTGAGCAATGATCCAGGCATGCTTCGATATGTGCTCAACGCTTAATGAGGCACTCCCGCTGACGGTCTCTTTGAGAAATCTTCCATTTTATTCGTAAGAAAGATACCATCTCTGAAGAAGAGGAATAATATTGCTGAAATATTTAGGTATTCTCAGATGCCGGCAGTAGACATAAGGCTTCCTGTGTCATCAATTGTTATTGACTTTCCTGAACAATACTCTCAAAAACCACAAAATAGACTTTAATTGTGATAGTAATGTAGTTAATATAATTTGTTCAATAACAAGACTAACGAGGTTGGATTTGGATTGGAACCTTATAGCGATAGAAGGAGCAATTGCGTAAAACGTCAATAACGCTCTAAAAAGGCCATTGAAAGAGAACTTTTTCAGCAACTGTTTTGAAATATAAGCGACGCCCACGTTCTTTTCAAAACTACCCAAAAGATCTATATTTAGTTAGATTTGTAATTCATAAGATGTGATTGCGCTCCAAAGGCGGATCCAATCAAATCAAATTTCTCCTTTGCAATCTTAGTTAAGTGAATTTTAAATTATCAATGATGACCCTTCGGTGTGAGTATGTAAGACAAACCCTTCCCAACAATCCTAAATCAAATTAATTATATTTTCTTTGTAATGGAATGAGAAGGAAAAGGATGACACAAAAGGGTTCATTCTACTCAAGGATTCTGATCTCGTTTCATGTAATCTTAAATTCCTCAAAATTAGATGCGATTAAGAGAATTTTTCATGAAGGCAAGAACCTTAACAAGCCAGTCAAGTCCGGGAAACATAAAGATTCCTTCCACTTTGTTTTACATTCGTCCCTGTATCCTTTTCAATATCCTCTCATTTAGAAGAGACAAAAACAAAAGGCAAAGATATGAGAAAACGAGGTTTTGAAGATTTCGTGCTAAACGAACCGAAATAAATCGAATTGGGTCGCAAAATAGACTACGGTTCGTCGAATTTCTGAATTTACTCTGATTGATTTGTTTTATGCAAATCTAATAATAGACTTAGACCGTTGAATGCAAACATGCAGGAGAAAGTGTGCGCAGGAAGGGATGCATCACATGCACGGATACGAAGGCAGGACGAGCTGCCAGACAGAACATTACGTTATGCCTTTTTAGTTATACCTAAAATATTCGGAGCGCTCAGACTTACGGGATGGAGGAAGGATACGTGAATTTCAGATATCGTCATGGGAGAGGACGGAGTGATAGCGAAGGCCGAACATTCTGCTCTGATTGTGGTCGCTCGAATCTGAATTGAATGGAAATCGAACACGGGGTAGCTCCGGCTGCAAACAACTCTCTCCATGGTCAATGTGTCCTGCACCGAATTAAGTCTACAGCTGGAGTTAAGCAGAATGATCTTGGCTGCGATCCAGCACTAGATGACGGGAGATTTGCTAGAAAGTCCTACATATCATGAACGTAACATCGACATTTCATGCATTTTGCAGGAAAATTAGATTAATTCAATTTACTGATTATTTATCCCAGGAGGGAATGACCGCGGTGAAATTGCAAACGGTTGTGTGGTTTCGCAGGATTTTGTACATTCATTTGAATCCCGTTCAGCATTCGCTACGCCATATTCAGTTGCGAACTATGCACGCACTTTCACTACCATTTTTGTTGCCGGCGCTAGTAATTTACTCAATTAAAAATTTAATGTTTGCAGAGAAATGTATTGAACACGCTCGTAAAATCAGTTTGGAAAGTGCCTGCTAATTGGGTTTTATGGATGTTTGAATTATACTCGAATCAGAGATTCACCCGCAAATAACGTAAAAGCAATAACTGAAAACACAAAAAAAGCAGGAGACGAATAGGAAGCGTAAAGAGGAAATTATTTACCCGGCATTAAAGTTTATGAGGCCAATAAAACGCCTGCTATAATATTCCGGGGGGTGGCTGTTTACAAAGCGGTTGAAATGTGTTTGCTCACTTTTGTAGAGTAATGATAATAAAAATTCCTAGACAGGTGATAAGTCAATAAAAATGTAGCTTTAACTCAATTAATGAAGACAAGATATTTAAAGTTGGGTTACTGCACGATATAAGTGTCAAATAAATTAAATCCTTCACGATCTGATTCATTCTTGTGAAGAAACTTGTCAGTATTCATCGAATCTTAAAGCGCATTTGCATTCGAAACACCACACCCCTAATTGGGGTTCCTGCCTCTGACAGACTATCTTCTAAAACACCCTTTTGGCGATGACACTCCACCTTCTGCAGAAGTAGATGGTATTGCTGGGATTACCCACCAGATCCTTGCAGTAAATACAGTCCCATAAACATGATTTCCCGTTTGTCTTCAGGTAAGACTAAAAATATCCGTGTGGGTTTGGCAGCCGGGTTTGGCAGCCGGGTTTGGCAGCCGGGTTAGGCTATAGTGAACTTCAACGTCGTTCGATTGAACGTCTTTGATGAGAAGCGTGATGCAGCTACCCATCGATGCTCTCTCTGAGGATTGCTGCCATGCGCCGAGAGTGCAGACTTTCTCTTTCTAAGTTATAGAAACATTTGCTCTGCAACATGGGCAGAGATCGGAATCACTCCTGCTGTTACCATTACTACTGGCTCTACGACAACATGATAAGATTATACTTACTAGCTAATTTCAGTTTATCTCCTTCAGAACCGTACAGAAGGGCGGACTAAATCGCACTCATAGAAAAACGACGCCTATAGGAATACGGAACTTCCGATAGTGGTCATCTGCTGGTAAATTGCAAGCATGCTACCTGCAGCCATGTCTGCGATGTTCCAAATCTGCTCGAAGAAGCTCACCTTTGTGGCTTTTATGATGTGAATATTTATGAAATAATGAAAGCTGTAAGAATCCTCTCCATTTACTCCATCGCCTTATTATTGTTTCCGATGAACATGAGGTTGGAGTAATGATCGATCTCTGAACTGCCGCCCAAGTGATCGCAATGTTGTCCTTCTCAGGACATGATCAAAATTTAACTAGGTTTCAATACCCATACAAGTTCCCTTGGAATATGGAAACAAGACAATTAAAGACATTTCTTACTTCTAACACCAAAAGAAACACCGCTCATCAACAATGGCAACTATAGTCTCAGCTAATCCCACTACTTGGGCTACTTCCACATTGTTTTCATGGGAAGTCTCGCTCAGCACCTATGGGACAGGTTTTTGGTAGCCCTCTTGTACCCGACCATGGGCCCGTGTTCACATCACTGACTATTATTATTATTATTCTGTTAAGGGAAAGTCGCACCACGTCCTTGAAGAACTATTGTGCCCCTTTTACTGGTTATAGTGGACCTATTGATCATAGTATCTCAAGCAGGCCTGTAACCGTTAGGAACTTTAATATGTTCCCCACTTCCAGATGTTTCAGCTTTGCATCTGGTATTAAGTGTTTTCCCAGATGTCTCGACCTACTTTGCACAAGTGCCGGACACTGTCCCAGGACGTGTATGGAGATTTCGTCCTCTTCCTCACAAAACCTGCAGGCAGTGCCCGTAGATATCCCTAGCTTCCCTAGGTGATAGTTCAGCCGACAATGACCAGTGAGAATTCCCACTATCATTCGGAGGTTCTTTTTGGTGAGGTTTAAGCAATCCTTTGTACGCATGGGTTCGTATCCCCCAATAAGCACCCTGGACTGCTCCATCCCTGGTAGGCCCGCCCAATATAGTTCCCTCAACCGTTTCTCTTCATTTCTTAGATTCATAGCCATGAAACCGTTTCCCATTCCACAGAAGGGTTCTGGCCCGTGTAAAGGCATCCCTGCTCCCTTCTTGGCTAGTTCATCCGCTGCCTCGTTACCTTCCAACCCAGCATGGCCTGGAACCCAAAGTATCCAGACCTTGTTGGACGAGTTGAGTGTATTCAGTCTCTCAAGGCATTCCCATAACAGTTTAGAGTTTACCTGGTTGCTCCTAAGTGCCTTGATCGCTACTTGGCTATCGGTGAGAATAGCTACGTTCTGCTCCCTGTAGTTCCTTTGCAGATTAAAGGAGGCACATTTGTCTATGGCGTAAATTTCCGCCTGGAATATGCTAGTGTACCTGCCCATTGGCTCAAAGTACATTTTCCTTGGACCAATGACACCGGCACCCGCTCCCTCTGCTGTGAGGGATCCGTCAGTGTACCAAGTAATCAGTTGCTGGTTTAAGTCGTATGTCGCAGCTACGCTCTCCCAGTTTGCCTTGTTACTCCAACGTGTTTCAAACTTCTTATCGAAGTGAAACCTCGTTGTCATGTTGTCCCTCGGTATCAGCAATTCGGGATACCGAAGATAGAAAGGATATCAATCTTCCTTCGATTGAGGCAGCTCCCCGCCTCACTCATACTACCGGCCATCCTGAATGTTGATCTCCTTGCCTGCATCTGTATGTGCAGATGGAGAGGGGTTAATCCCAGAAGGACCTCCAGGGATGCCGTTGGGTATGTCCTCATTGCCCCACTGATACACACGCAAGCCAGCCTTTGGAGCTTATGTAATTCCCTGGCTTGTGTGCTGAGTTGGGTTCTTTCTACCCAGATTACCGCTCCATAGGTAATCACTGACTACCTCCTGGCAACAGCGTGATTTTTGCCTGATTTAGTGGCCTTTTTTGCTCTCTTGCATTGCGGGAATATAAATGTTACCTCATCTTGGACTCTTACGTGCTATGCAATGCGCAGTAATCTGAAGCAGTTCCCTCATGGACTTGCAATTTCAGCCATCTACCGGTACACAGATGAGTTCCCGTGGTGGAGTCTCATTTTCGATGCCGATGGATCGCCAGCTACGGTGTTAAGACTCATTGTTGAGTTCACTCACACACTTCTCTTGAGAGAACTATGGACAATTTGCCAAAGCCTATTTTGTCGATGTTTCACGTGGTAGATATATGGAGGACATCAGAACACTGTTTGTCACTTCGAAGGAAATGTACTGGTGATCACTGGCTATTAAATCTTCCAGTATCTTCCAACAATGCATCACTAAGATTAAAGACTGCGTAGTAAAGGTCAAATCGGGATTAGTGCTCTTACGAATAGGGTGTCAGAATATCGGAAAGCTAACGGTATTTAAGACAATTAAACTTGTACTGGTGGCTATGATCAAAATTTGAATGCTGCGAAAATCAGGGTTAGCCATGCTCCATTCAAGAGTATAGACATTTAAATATCCTCTAACTAAAACTCTCTTTTTCGTGCTTTGAATCTCATCTTCCAAGCCCCCGAAACTCTTCCGAGAGCGGTCATAGCCATTGAATATAAGATAAACGTTGAAAAGGTTGCTTTTGGACTCACAAATTCCTTTCTCGGTATTGCTTGCTGAAGGACAGCTAGTCAGCTAGCTTACATCATCTGCCCCATCAGATCGTGAGCACTTGCACTCCCATGCTTGTCCGCTTGCATAGAAAATTGCAGCGAATGATAGAGAATAGATTTGCATCCTAAAGAACTGGTTTGTCCCTTTGATTTGTATTATGTACCTGCTAACTACAGTATGTCAGTCAATCCTATTAACGATGGAAACTTAAGGATATTTCAGCCTTTCCTCTGGTGATAAGATTCTCCCAGGTGTAATTTCCAACTTTATTCATTATCCCTGAATTTGTATGTAAGTTTCGTTGTTCCTCGCACAGAAGTGACCTATGAGTATTCCAACTATGATGTTAAGGCTCTTTTTGATCAGGTTCAAACAATCCCAAGCGCTGGTTCATATTTGCGAGGAATACGCTGGGCTATTATATTTTCAGTAAGTTCATCCAGTATAGTTACCTTAACCCTTCCCCTTCTTTCTTTAGTGTCAGTGTCATAAACTCTTTCCACAAAAGAGTTCTGGTTCATTTAGCAGCATTTTTGGTCCACTCCTGGCCAGCTTATCCGCAGTCCTGGCCTTCTAACCTAGAAAGACGTGGAATCCATAAAATTAGCCAAGCATATTTAGTTTATCAAAGATTTCTCATACCAGTTTGGAGTCCATCTCGTTCGAGTTGACTATCAGTAAGAATGGCAATGTTCTGAATATATACTCCCTTTGAAAGTAGAAGTAGACACACTTATCTATCCGCATATATCCGAATGAGACATATTCGAACGTTTATTAAGGGGGTCAAAGCACTTTTCCTTTGAGCCAATGTGTTACAATGTCAATGTACTTTTCCCTTGAACTAATGACTCACTCTCGGTATCTCTGTTCAGAGGAAGTTGTGAATGTAACAGCTAATCAATAGCTTGTTTACGATACTGTACCAGTTGGTCCTTTTGTTAAATTGAGCTGAATGAAATTTTGCTGTTATTCTATTCCTTGCTATCATTAATTTTGGATATCACCTAGAAAGAATGTCCTTCGATTTAGGTAGCTGTTGGTCCCGCTGATACCCTCGAACCTTCCGAAGGCTCCCGCCCTGGACTACATCTGTATATGAAAAGATCAATCAATCCCAGATGGAATGCCATCTGTCGTATTGTTAAGCACCAGCAATTCACACACAAGCCGGTCTTTAAAGTTTGTCTCTTAACAAACCACAGATGATGCTCAAAGCAACTTCAGATCGTAGCTAAAGACAGAGCAAGTTCCTCCGATTTCGTGAAAAAGGTGGAGGCTTTAATGACGATGAAGTGGACAGGGGACATCTACTTCCCAATTGTCACTTTCCAGGGTTCTTTCCCAAGGCGGAGGACAATTGCGTCCTTGGTGGTTTAACATGAGTACCTGTCGAATCGACTTAATCTTACGGTCTTCTTAAGAGAGGCATTGATTTTGTGGCCACAATCAGAGCCCACCTGTGATAGGACAACCGTACTGTATACTGAATCCGTAGCTCAGCGTTCATACTGGTACATTCAAGAACTACCTAAATCTCAGAGCCTCAATAAAATTGGAAAATTAAAAAATAGAAGGCCCTAGAAATCAGTCTCTTCTCTCTTTTGACGATAATAAAGAAGGTATAGTTTTTGGGATATATACCAAGGCTATCAAGGTAGACAGACTTGGTTTCCATTCCGAAAGCGGGTAAAAGTTGTACTTTTTGCTTTAAATCTTTCAGATCAATTTGCTTGATCTACTCTGTGTCAACGTTCGAACGTGTAATTTCTCACGTTCATCCCAGCATGGTTGCTGGGAGGGCAGTCATCTTGAACTGTCTCTTATTAGTTGACATACGAGTATATACTACACTATTCAGAGGCAAATTTCAAAGAGTTGCTTGGGTATGGATTGCTGGCATTGTACTTCTTTGCAAATGTCGTCGGTGCGGTTTACAATTCGGTCGCTCTGCAGTTTGTTTCGCACAGTTGAAAAGTTTTCAGATCTTTGTTCTTATTCCAGCTAGGTTCCTGGTCGGGTGAGTGTGACCTTATTATACGCCAATAATGACTCTGTTGAGGTTTTCTGCTGTCCGAGTGTCGCATTCTAGTAAGTAACCCGATACCACGACCGCCAAAACTCCAGCTCCAGCGGAATTTGGATGGCCACAATTTGTCCAATCAGGAGTCCTGAAACACATGCATATATAAGTACATTTTAATTTGGATTTAAAAATAAACAAGTTCAGCCTTTCACAATTTGTTTTCCTATTTACCTGCATACTTTCTAATAGCATATAACGAATCTGGCCCCGCACATCGAGGGCTTTTGAGCTAGCACTATTCTAATGTAGCCCACCCAACTACTAGCCTATGCTAAACGATATCAACATTATGGAAAGGACAATCGAGCGGGAGGCACGAAGTCATGGGTTGCACAAAAAATGAAACTAACGACAAAACACTTGTCAAATGAGAGCAATAACGAGAAGGAGAGGAAAATATAACTTGGAACCGTTGTTAATTTCTGCTATCTAAGTTCGCGCAAGGTTTTCAGTAGACTTGGGTTCTAAGCCAGAAAAATTGTCAATTCTTAGCCGCGTTCGAGAGAAGAAACCTCCAAAAGAATTTTCGACCCGGTACACGAGAAATGGACGGTTCCGTAGCCTATATGACAGACAACTTTTGAGGATATCAATTTGGTAGACCTTGCCACAAAACTGGGATGACTGGAGCTGCCTATTAAGGTATGCCTAGACTATTGACTATTTCTTGGAAACCTTGCATTTAGTGCAGATGCTGCTTTTACCACCATGGTGGTTATTTTAGTGGTGACAATCCAATAATGCTTGCAGCCTTTCTTCAATGTCGGGCCATTATATTGCTTCTCCGACATGGTGCAGCAACTCAGACTAAATGCCACTGTTCATTGGGTCTGACGAGATCCAAATTTCATCCAAGTCCAGATGGTCCCGCCAATCTATGGAATTCCCCCGAAATCTCTTTCTATACTCTCCCCGGTTTTGATCTGAGGTATCCTTTCATATGTGTCCGGATAGCTGAGTAGTTAGACATAAGGCTATCGTCGTGATTCAAATCTCCCTGGTGGCAGTGAGGTTTGTATCGTGATTTGACGTCAGATACCAGTCGACTCAGCTGTGAATGAGAACTTATGTCAAATCAGGGCAATAATCTCGGGCGAGCGCAATGCTGACCACATTGCCTCCTACAGCGTACTGTATTGTACGGCTACGGTCTTGAATGAAGTGTTGGAACACAACACAAGGCCCTGATCCAATACAGGTTGTTGCGCAAGCGGTTATTATCATTATCCTTCTTTAATTCCTCGTTGGATAGGTATAGGTACACCAATATATAATTGAGTATACGGCATTTCTTGTATTTGATTCTCTCTAAAATCGGTCATCTACTTCGACTGTGAACAGTTTTCTTTCCCTTTTCTTCCGCTTTTAAACACTCTCCACAACCGTGCGTGACGACTTTCACCTCGCCGGATGACTAAGTTCTCATCGTGGCAATTTTTGTAAGATAGGCTGCCACCATGCCTGCTTCTGTTATGTTATCCTCAATACGCATTGACAGCTCTGCTCGCTTCTAGCTTGGTAGTCTAGGGACTATGATTCTCAGTTTTCTGCCATTTGAAACTTCATCAACGTGTATGTTGCTGAACATAAGCTTGGTACACCATCATTTACCCATCTCGACGTGTTGTTTTCCGATGATTTCGTGTTCCTAACAAGTGAGTAATATCTCGCCTCGTCTATAGTCAGAATTTGGAGATGTCCTTTCAAAAATCTAACCTATTATAGATTATTCCCTCGGGTAGTTTGCCAATGGTCCATATGACGAAGAATCGACTACGGGCTTGTTTGACTTTGGAATGAATAGCAATTTTTGGAGGAAGAAACCACGTGCAGGGAAGGCACCTTCTTTCAAGCACGCAGTAAATATTTGTGAGAAAGTTTTTGCATTACCCATACTGCCAATTTGATAGCTAGGTTCGGTGTACCACCTTTCTTGTTTTTGTCTTGTTGACTTTGATGTTTTTGGCCGCTTCCAATACCTCTTCGTCGGTTATCTCTAGTACTTCGTCGTGGTTGATTTGAACGCTCGCAAAGCCGTCGTTAATATTCTGAGGTAATAAGACGTTATTTTGTGGTTCAGCGACTTGGGTCATGTAATCAGCGGGCAGCGCTTTCCCGTGATTGATGTCATAACGGTCTTATATGTGCCCAGGGTCAGAGTCAGCTTCCCTGGAAAGCTGCTTGAAATGCATGGTTTTACTGTTTGAAATAACAGTTTGGAGTTTTTTTTGGCATGTATAGTTGGTATAGCTCTTCATATTCTGACCTGGCGTTAATATCATCGTCTCGCATTTAAGCATACTTTTCGATATTCATTAATTACAACATGCCATCATAAATTTTATCTTTGCTTCAAGGATTCCGTTCACCGCGGCATGGAAGCGCCATAAGCAAACTGCATTTGTTGCAGAATCTGGTCAGCAATATCCATTGCATTCTCTGACAAATCTGAACCTTGCAGCAATGCCTCCGAAAATGTTTCTTCATCGAGTTTTTTGGGAGTCCATCCTCTGTCTGGAGTTCCGGGTTGCTTTGGTCTAATGGTGTGCTGTGCGTGTAATGCTCGCTAACATGCCATTATAGATCCTTCGCTAAGGTATCGCTGACTCAAGTTAGGTCTACTATAGCACCTATTTCTTCTCTTTGAGATGTCGTCATTAATGTGCAGCCCGACATCTCGCGCCGCCTGCTCGATCTGGATGAAGCTGGACTGTACACCTCGGGTCGTTTTTCCCACGACGTCAATATCGGAAACGTAGGCCAGTAGTTGAGGCAGGGGGGAATTAGAGAGGATGCTGCATCTCATATTTACATCGGAATCGCGAATCGCTTTCTCCAGGCCAGATTAAAGAAGACGCATGAAGGGGCATCCCCTTGTCTTAGACCGTCGTTGATGTTGAAAGGTCTCAAGAGTAATCCTGGTGTTTTTATCTGACCTCGCACATTGGTCAGGGTTAGCCTAGTCCTGATATTGTTCAAAAATAATCGCAACATCGATTTTGTCTTTATATATACTTGGACAAACCCTGTGCCGTTTGGTAATGGTCAAGATTAAATTGCATAAAATTCATTTCCGCATTGCATATAGTGCCTTCTTACAACTGGACACTTGACGCTCCTTATGACGTGAACCCAGTCATTACTATCCGAGCTTCTATATAGGAAACAGTTGGGCTTCTCTTCGCAATCTTTGCAAAATATCCTACCCCTCCCCGCTTTCGATATAGGAGATCCGTCATGTAGGCTGGTGGAGTTTTTCGCTGAGTGCCCGAACTGTAGGCATTTGAGGCATTTCATTAGCGATTGGCAGACAATCCGGTCGACTCGTGCTTTACCTACGGAAATGGCAGTTTTTGCAGCTTCGGGCAGTAAGTTTATCGTTGAGTATTTCCATAGGCTTTTCTTATCGTTTCAGATTGCAAATTCAGCTACAACCGTAGAGCTTTGCATAACTCAGCCTCGGTGATGATTTCGTCTAGATCCTTACACTCGATCGTAAGAAAACTTCCACTTACTTTTACCTCTGCCTTTTTGCTCAGCGTTGTCTGGACCTTTTTTGTTGAAATCATCTGCCTTATTTTCATTGCATTTAAGCACCAGCAATAAGTCGCCCTTTTGTATTCGCCTGAATGGCACTCCTTGATCTTTCAAAGAAGAATATGCTTTCACTGTGCGTAAGATCTCCAAAAAGTGAGTTCGCTTTTGCTAGTAGTAATGACGCCGTCGTGTCGAATCCTTTCTTCAAGATTTTTCTTATTTTCAACCCTCGTCAAAGTCCGTTCCTCCAATTTCGAGTTAGCTTTTGCTGTGACGATGACTGGTCATTCTTGAGGTGACTTCCCGGAGAGTTTAGGGGCGCTTCGTTCTTCTATCTCTCCAAAGCTTCTTCAGTATCCTCCTCGCTACACCGTTGACTTTATTTACGGACGGAAATACTTTTGTTATTTGGGTTGCGAGCTATACCATATTCAGCTTATGTTTCCCTGCTTTCATCTGTTCTTTCGCCTTGATATAAGTAGCGATCAAAGCCTTTAACTTCTCTTTAGATACTACGTGTACATTATGATGGAAGTTTCCAAACTGGATTAGCTCTCGGATCTTCGTTTCTAACTCTATAAATTCATCCGCAATGGTATTCGCAACCACTGTGTCACCTGTAAGATCGTCGTTTACATTAACATTTTGTAAAGGCAATTCTCCATTTCCCATTTTGTCAGTAGAAAGCGCATTCGAAGCTGTGGCTTCCTACCGCGTATGAACGTCTATCTGTCCGCCCGTCGTTTTCCGCGTAATCATCAAGGGCAATCAATCCGTGTCTGTAATGGGGCACATCTGAAGTGGCTTTTGTCGCGGAGCCTCACTGGAGATTATCTGACACCATGGTAACCGGGACGGCTTCTGAGTGCAATGTATGTTCCAGGAGAATTCCTGAAAGGTACGCTCTCGGTCCGGTTAGCCCGCTTATGGGAGTTTCAGGGGGTTATGTCAATATCGTGGGCACAATGTCTTTTAGTTGCGACTGAGGCATTAAATATGCCACGAATCCACTGGTATGACTGCTGAGCCTGCATTGCGGTATAAACTAATACCGTTGTGCCAGTCATGGCAGCGCTATGATTGTGATCTCCAGAGCAATCCGCGTCCGAAGAGGACAGTAGGATTATGACCACATGGCTGGTGCCCACATAAAATATTCAAATATTCTTATGTAGAAAATACACAAATCATTTCAATGTGAAGCGCTGGATTTTGGGTATTCAATTTTCTTTTTCATTTTCGTCATTGGAAAAGGTCAGTGGTCGGGCTTAAAACGGTGGGAGTTTTTCTTGATACCTGCAAATTGTAATGAGAATGGATGTTATTGATAACCAATGATCACTAGCACCGACTGTCGTCAATCACGAGGGAAAAGTAACTTGCTAACGTGACAGAATCACGGCATCCTAATCAGAAAACACCACAAAGCTTCATAAGATGCAATTTGCCGCGTATTCTAGATGCAGGTTTAGAGTTTTCACACTTTTTGTACATGATCTGAGAGACTATAGTGTGCACAGGATTCCCAATGGCAGCATTTAGGTATTGATCGGCCTGCACAGTCAAATTTCGTCACAATTCTCTTCTTTTTGGTGACGCGATGACTAGCCATAGTTTGAATATTCTTTTCGGGAATCTCCAAAATCTTTTTCGTGGCGCATTTTAGATTGTAAAGTTCCTCTGAAGATTTGCGTAATAGCTTTACAGGCAAAGTTTCAAATCGGCTGTTAATTCAATAAATTAAGCCCCTAACCAGCACTCCGGAATTTGAGCTGCCTATGGAGTTGCCTATTTTGCGGCAAGTTAGTCGTTAGTTTAGGATAGCGAACAGACCCAGTTTGAAGGTTGCTTGAAATGTCTTCCATGTAATTTTGTAATTAGATGATGGGGTTAGTGGATCCTGTACATAGAAAAAGAGGCCTTCAAATTTCTCTGGAAATACTCAATGTCGTCAACCATTATCTTAAAGCCTTGGATTCGTAATTAATTGTATATTTTTTTTACTGAAGTTTACAAGAAGTTGGCGAATAAATTCTAATTCGGCAAAGTCTAAATTTTATATCCTTTTCTAGTTTTCTGTATAACTTGGAGGTCTTTATTTCACAAATTGAAGAATCCGCTACGTTCCATCCCCCCATTCATGCATACGAAACGTACCGATTCTCATTCTCCTAATAAGTTCTCCATCAAGTAAATCTTTTATGACAATTTTCGGCCCCAATCGGTAAGAGAAGCTCCGCAGATATATGTGTGGTGTTAAATCAAATTTATCAACGAAATGTCCCCACTACCATTTGGTGCTGTAACGTATCATTCTGTTCATGTTTTTCTGCCAGAAAGAAAAAGAAATTGTTATTCCACGCGATACGTCATGAAGTCTCTCGTTTTTTATTCGCGATAAATATAAACATTCCATGTCAATTTGTAAGGTGAGTATGCCAAGTAATTGAGCAAATAATGGCTCACGTAGGACATGTTTTATTCCGTGTTGTAAAAATATCAGTTGTCGCATTCTCAGAGTAAACAAACCGGAATCGTAAGCATCTACTAGCCTTAACCTCATCTAGTCCTACCTGAGTGGAAGTAGAATGTAACAGTGAAAAAATCAAGTAAAAGAAAATTGTATCCGGAATATAAATAAGATGTTGTACAGGAGAAAGATACTAGATGGGCAAATTGTCCCGGTGTTTCCTAAGGTCGAACATTTTTGGCATATCCTTATAGGATGCTAACTACTAAATGTGTAAATGAACAATTTCGGGAACAATTGAATGCTTCGATAGTGGTACAGAGCCATGCAGAGTTTTAAATATCTTAAATATTTGGAGCAGGACCAGCAAATATCCTTTTTCAATTCTTAGAAAAATTCCAGATACCTTTTTTCCTCACATTTCCCTTTCTATCTCGCGAATTTCTCAAGAAAACTCAGATGACATTCCTGCCACTGTTATGAATCCAACTCCCTTATTTTTCTGCAGTTCTAGACTGGAAAACGAGACAAGGAACCGTAAGAAATATTAAATGAAGTGATTCCTCCGATTCTAATCTCTGTCAAGTAAGGAAGTAATTGTGGAGGAAATTTTTTCGTTTTCCGTTTCGCAAGCCTGATATGCTTACGAAATATTGAAACGATACCTTATGCGAAATTTATTAGTGCCGAGAAAAGTTACTGTTTGGAAAAATATCATGTACGAAATAGACAGGAATGTATGTTTCTCAAGAGATCACGTACAACTATTAAGGACTGAGAAATGCAATACAAGCAAGTCTCCGATGTCATTCAGCATTGATATTGCATGACTTTGTCAATGGGGTGTGGATTTAGTAAATTGGAGTATTTTAGTATTATGTTAGGGATAGAACTTAGGGTGACTAAATGCTGCCGTAAACTAGTGGAGTGAGAAGCGTCGAAATTTAACGTTGGAATCTCCAAATTAAAAGAGTTGACCCTAACTTATCGCTGCCTTTGCTTATGCTCTAAACGGGTATTTCGCTACATTTTGTAATGAACAAAGTGATTGGAAATTCTCACAATGAACATCCAAGTTAACTATCATCAATACGAGGGCTGAGCTTTCGAACAGCTGAACAATTCGCCAATCTAAATCGTTCAGTCTACTAGCACTCAAATGGAGTTCCACTGAAGTTTGCACTTATAAATTTTCTTAACTTTCGCTAACCAGTTGGGTATGTTGGATCTTTTGCTACTTAGCTCCCGCTGCCATCGTAGACAAAAATAACGTACGTTAAATCATACTGATGGTGATGTGGACTATTAAAAAGGGCGAAAATAGTTCACCCTGGTGCGTCAAGAATATCCTCCGAATTGCATAGAGCGACCGAAGATGCATCCATGGCGGGTAAGGATGCATCCTGATGCTTTTTCTAGTCTTTGAAGTTACTGAAGCAGAGCCCTTAAAATTAGCTCCCAGCCTTGGCAGCATAGAAGTTATTATCCCAAATATCGTAAGTACTCCTACATTTCGACGCCATGATTGCGAGAGCACTATTTTTGATGTGACCATTGTTACGGAGTCCTAAGCAGCACCGGTACAACAATGGAGGGTACTGGAAGACTTCACAACTGGTGATCGCCAAAAGATTTTCCTCTAAGTGACAGCTTCTTCGCATGTTCTGACGTCCTATGAACTATCATGTACAATATCGAGAAAGTTGACGTTGACAAACTCGTCGAAGCTCTTTGAAAAGTGACAAACGAGCCACAAGACCCGGACGTGGAATAAATAACTGTCACTGAACCGCTAGTGAACCGAAATGTAAAGCCTTATCGCCGGAGTTCATAATGTACGCCGCCCAAAAGAAAACTCCATCACGGGAAGTCATCTGTACATTGACGGACAAAACTACCTCAAACTTCGGCGGACTGCATTGTGTGGAAGAGGCCAAAACCAGGTAAAGGAAGCGAAAAAAGAGCTCTGCCAGGAAGCAGGTAAGCTTATTGGTGATATTTTACAGGGACCCATGATGCTTCGGGTGTAATCTGATTACTAATTGGGTGTTCATCGATAACCCTGCGCCATGGAAGTAGTCAATATTGAGGAAATCGTCCGAAAACTTTTTTTCTATCTACCCTATCTCAACTGATGTTGTCGATCAAAAGGGGAGGGCTGAGGAATGTCCACAGACAAAAGATCTCCAGGACCGAATGATATTCTCAGTGAAGTATTGAAATTTGTATTCAAGTATAAGACGAACTTGCGGCTATCCGCATTCAACACATGTTTGATAACGGAGTATTTTCCTTCCCGCCCAAAAGTTACAGGCCTCGTGCTGATAAGCAGAGACAAAGTTGACGCCGGGGCACCGGCATTGTCGACGAGTGGTGCATCTAGTTATGTTAGATTAAAGAGAAATTGTTTTGTATTCCAGGTTGCCTTTGCGGATGTTGAGGTACTATTTAGAGGACCTTCCCTGCTGTACCGGATCACGGAACCAGGGCAGCGCAGAATGACTTTTGTGACACCTCATACGAGAGTCTACAACGACTCTAGATGCCTTCATCCGGTCGGAAACACGGATGATATTGAGTAACCTCCTGGCACACCAGGAATGGCAATGCGGCGAATTTTCAAATAGACGACCGAGTATAGATTTCCCATAGCCCTCGTGAGAACCGAAGTGGTCGTCCTGTCTCTACTTGGTAGGGGGATGGCTTCCTTCATTCTTTCCTATTCAGGTTAGTGAAAACATGGTCTTGGCGAATCCAACGGTGAAATATTTTGATATCATGCAGATACGAAGATCTTCGCACCCCCAGTTGAATAAGCTCAATTTACGCTTGGAATGTTAATGTGGCGAATCAGCAGATGGATGACTGAAGGTGTATTCTCCCCAACTCTGGGGAAACCGAAGTGATTAAATATAATGATGGGCTTCGTCAAGCAAATTCACAACACGACATACAATGTTGCAACTAGAATATTTGCGATTCACTGACAGATAGCAAATGGCGTAGATCCCTCATCTAGTTAGCGTCATTTGTTGCGGTTTCATCCGTTCTCTTCTACGAGTCTGAAGTACTGGGAAAGTACACTTGACAAGTACAACGGCGGGAACTTTACGGGTTGCATCCGCCTATCGTATAGTTTCATAGTCAACAGAAATAACCTTTGGATAGCAGAAGCTATTCCACATTCCATTTAGTATATACCTACATACCTCAGAGAAAGAGAGGGAAATAACGAATATATCGCTTGTAAAAAGAGAGCCAGTCCTCCCAGCGCATAGCCGCAATTATAGGCAAGAGAATCAAGGAATAGATGGACCACACATTTTATCAAAGACATGCGGCTGTAATTCAATCGAAAGCATGATGAGGCGGACTGTGGCGCGGCAGGATTCGCAGCATTCAAAATTTATTTCGAATGTTGCGAATGCGAACAAATAGATGGCGCGGAACTTTCCACTTTGTAGAGCTCGCCACGAGAGTGGAGGACTAGCGAGGAAAGTGTGCCATGAGAACCACATGGAGACGGATCGTTCTCTTCTGTCTCTAATTTTTGGACAGTCGGTTGTCTTGCGGTGCAGCCTTTGAATTTAATCTCTTTCGTTCCAATTATTAGTAATTAATTTAAACTCTTACGTTCTAAAAGTGATTTCCAAGTTGTTAAATATATACAAAAATATGAAATTACTGAGTTTGGTCTCAAGGGTGTAAAGAATCAATTAAACGCGGAAATCGTTAAGAAGTCTAGTACAAATTGCACAGGACTACTGCCTAACCCAGCTGCTCAGTCGACACGGGTATAGTCAGTCTTACATGAACACAATCGTGAAATCACGGTCACCCGATTGTATTCACTGCAAAAATTTTCTGCAGAAGGCGGGAGTGCCATCACCATTGACTTTGAGTGGAGGACGAGGAGCATAATCGTGTCAATGTTGCAGAATGAGGACCCGTGGAACAGAGTGGTATGTTACACTAAAGGCATTCTTAAGGCCGTAAAAGAAAGATGGATAGGAAAACTTGCGAAATACGCCTAGGGTAATGTGTGAAGCGATTCCGTGTCCTAGACGCAAAAAGGCGGCGTTTTACCCGCTACCCAGTCAGAGACCAAAGTGTAGCCCTCTGTATGTAAATGTATTTCAGCTCCCTACATAAAAAAATGATATAGAGTCAACAACACCGCAAGGACGGTCGTCACCCGGATATCTGTTAAACGAGTGTTCATATAATCAATTCGACGTCATTTGTCTTTCAAGCTCTAAGCCTGTACTTAGTGTTTTCACTGCTTTAGTTCATGATTCGGGGAAAGCAAGATTTGGTTCAGCAGTCGAGTTTCGACAAACTGGCCTGAAAGACAGTTGATGTGAAGTTTTCTACTTTTATATAGTAAGCATTTTTCTAGTAACATCAGTAGGTGGTCTATCCCGGGGAGGCAGCTCTTGTGCGTTCAGCAAGTTCTTTTTGTTCAGAGCAACTTCGACTGACTAATTCCATTTCCATTCCAACCAATGTTATGAAGATTTATACATTAATTCATTGTTTTTCAGAAAGTAAAGATTGATTTCCATTAGAACTCCTAAGCATTATAATTCCTTCTACTGGTTGTTGCAGGCACCTATTTAATTAATGTGACTCTGTGTGAATTCCCCCCCATTTGCGCTAGGGTTTGAGAGCCTGCTGAAAGTATTCACAGCCTATTGTAAAAGGCAACTAAAAGGGATAACATTTTCAGGGCTAGTAACCTGCAAAGTTAGATTTTTTCTTGGAATGAAAAGGTCCACTGCGCCTCGAGTGGGGACTGAACTCAAGCCTATGAGCCCTAGTTTATCGTTCTTTTCAAACATTTGCATTCTCTCCTTGATAACGATTTCAAGGGCCTTTTGAATGTTCGCTTTCTCGAATTTAAGTAAAAATTTCGCTGATATAAGCTGGATATTCTTAACTTAGTGTCCGGATAGCTGAGTGGTTAGAGCGCAAGGCTGTCGTACGGAAGGTCGCGGTTCAAATCTCGCTGGTGGCAGTGGAATTTATATCGTGATTTGACGTCGGATACCAGTCGACTCAGCTGTGAATGAGTACCTGAGTCAAATCAGGGTAATAATCTCGGGCGAGCGCAATGCTGACCACATTGCCTCCTAGTGTACCGTTACGGTCTTGAATGAAGTGCTCTAACACACTTCAAGGCCCTGATCCAACATGGATTGTTGCGCCAACGATTATTATTATTATTATTCTTGACTTAAGTCAAGTGAGATAACGGGATTCCGGAGAATATTCTTCTTCCTCTTACCGTGACTGATACTGAACTTTTGTACCTTGGAAAGCCTAGTAGTTGTCGGCGCGAACCCAATGACCAATGACCAAGGTCGGCTCTGTCAGGAACTTGACCTCGGTTCAGGTTAATGCGCATCAGAATTGTACATTGCACCAACAAAGAAACGTATCATCTTGCTGGTGCTCCGCAAAGAAGAAGGAGTAGCAACCCTGTCGGCCAAACCAAAATTCATTGTCCGCGGAGGACATCAATGTGGTGGCATCGGGAGACGCTGTACTCACTATGGTTTCAGACCCGAGTCTGCACAGGGATTCATCTGAAGTGGCTTTAGATCAAGAAATTTTACTAGGAGTATACTAGTACCAAAGGAACCGGGATAACCTCTGCATTCACGTGTCTCAGAGGAATTCCTGGTTCGAGTGTGTTCAGCTTGCTTACAGCGGTTGGCCGTCTAATGGAAGTTTCAGGGAGATTGTCCAAGTGGACAGAGATGTTCGGGACTCGAACATGGTGTTGCGTTTAAACAAGAATAATGTACTTCAAAGTTAGATGATAGAGATTTAGGTAGGTCTTGAAATATGAATATACTAAGCCATGCACTTAGTATAGACTAGAACAGTTGTAGGAGGGCTCTGATTGTGTTCACAAAATTCACAATCCATGTCTTAAGAAGACCGTAGAATCATGTCAATTCGACAGGTACTCGCGTTAAACTACCAAGGACGTAAGTTCATTTAACTGTCCAAATTGCAACGGTATTTCGGAGGGCCCGGACAATGCATTCCTATATAGTCTTAGATTCGAAGAGGAAAGGAAAAGTCTAGAGGAGGCGTTGTGCGCAACAGTAACACCGGAAAGTCTAATTGGAATGGAATGCAGCTATCCTTATGGTTGGGTGGATTCAGTGCAGTTAATCCTATGAATGGGTGAATTAAGAGGCAAAGAATGCGAGGAAGACGCGGTTGTGAATCCAATCAATAGACGAAGGTAGAGAAAAAGCGATGCCCGCCCCAAGACGTAATACTTTGCGGTGGCTCCACAGGGCAAAAGATAGGAGGTGAGTGGTTGCTTCAGTGACGAGCGTCTTTTGAAAATTTGCACCTTCAAAAGCAACAAAGATTGGTTCATATGTGATTTTACCACCAACGAAAACTGCGAAGTTTTGAGACTGCATGGCATATTACGTAGAGAGACTAGGCCAGTCTAGAATTGTTCGGGAGAGCTTGAGAATGCAGGTTGATTTTTCCGTCAACGAAAGATTAGAGGAGCAACAGGATGTGCTCGTAGTATTGAATTGATAAATAAAAGAAGACTACTCGGAAATATGCCAACGAAATTGATGTGAAATACACCGCAATGGTAGCTGCTTTATATGGTGGAGGATATACCCTGGGGCTATTGAATGGTCGAACCGAGTAGAAAGTGCTAGCAAAAACTGCTATTTCTACGAGATGCCATTAATTCTAGAGGAGCTAGAGAGTCTATATAGAAAATTCAAGAGCACATCATGGTGTTCGGTTACTTTTATATCATCAGGAACCAGGAACACGATATGCTCCATACAACAGCGAAAGGAGGTGGACACTACTTGGTCCCGTAAATACAAGCCGCAATAACTGCAACTTCAGTCAAGAAAATGTTTCGAGTTCCCTGAACATAAGCTTGTGGTGCGCCAATGCTATTTTCTTTAATTCACACAAAAGGTATGAATCCTATTCCAAATTGTATGGATCATAAAATCTACGAGAAAGAGAGAAATAAGTGGAGTTGCTTGATAGACAACCTCACAAATAAGGAAACATCATCGAAGGAGCTGATGGTGCCGAATACGTAATATACGTAAGCAATAAATCGAAGTGTCCTTGGAAGGAGTGGGCATATTACACGCGCATGTTATTTTACTAATACAAGCGAATAGCATGCTGCTTCGATCAACACTGGTTGCAACAAGCAAGGTTAAGGGGGTTCTACCTAAAATGATCTTACTTGGGATCCTCTCCAAGCAGAACTATTCATCGGTCTTTTACAGTAATTGTGAATACTAGTAATCAACTTTTCAGCAAATTTCTCGAATTCGTTACAATTATTCTTCCCACCGAGCACTACAACCAGGTTCGCCACCACATAACTATTATCTACAGCAGTAGATTTGGGAGTTTTCTTTTGAATGTCCTTAGTAGAAGGGGTGCTGATTCTAGATGGTCACTTACCTTCGTTTGTGGGTCGTTGCCTCATTTGCTAATAGGGGAACAGAGCGTTGACCCCCAATTGGTGGCTCCGAGTAAGATATGTTGTAATTCCCCTACCGCCCCCAAAAAGGTTCAAGTTTAAGGAAAAAGGAATGACCATCGGTCATATTCGGAATGGTCGTGTAAGACTCGATCATCTCAGGCTTAAGTGGGGCCCTCCTAATGTGATTATGTATATTATTTTTACCCCGCTGTCTACTTGTGAGGTGAGGCTCGCCTGCATTACTCGGTCGAGAAACCGACTGCGAGATTCCAGTCCAAAATGGAAAACATTTCAATGGTACAGTGTTATTTACCAACGGAGAATTTCGATTTAGAGAAGTAGTGACTTTTAATGGAAAGTTGAATATAGTGCACCGAGAGGCTTCTTGGAGGTAACGATGAGATCATGATGAGTGATCTGAACTCGACGCTGGGCTGAAGCACGTTTGTAGTTGACTTCTGGATCTGAAAGGAGAGACGCTGAAATCGGTCCCGAAATAATAATGGACCACATCCAGGGACAGTTTGAAATCTTGACCAAAAGATAGCAGTCTGGTTTCCGCTATGGAGCCAACTGCATTGACCACGTAAACATTCTACATTCAGATCTTCACTTTACCTGCTCTTTATTGAATTGAAGAAGACTTTCGACAGCATGAATGCGGAGTTTATCTGGAGGAACGTTTCTAAGAAACCAATAGCTAACGTAGAACGTCACATGGTACAATGAAGACCAAAGTTGAGGCCACTAGATATGCATTATGTCACTAATAACTTTTCTTGTCGCTATGGGCGACGTTTTTCTGCTGCTTTAGCTGGTTGTCTTTCCGCAAACACTCCGACTACGCTGAACTTGATTTCGCTCGACGCAGATCCAAACTAGATCCGCTTTCGCTTTTTTGTCCAAAATATGTAAATGCAACTATCTCAACAACCACATTAGGTTAGTACTATTCCACGCTGAGGCCTTGCTATGACAATAAATTGGGGTACTACAGGGAAAGTGATCGCGACTGTCAGCCAAAGCTCTGAACCTTCATCAACCCTTGTCTGCGCAATATCACTGGTGGACTCTGGCCTGATATAATTCCGAATATAGAACGGCGCAGAGGCCAGTTACGTAGACGTATTGATGAGAAGAGCAAGTGACAATGAATAAGCTACACGCTTAGGAAGGAAGAGTAGGAACAACATACGCCGCAGAACGACGAAGGAAGAATGCAGGCTTCTCAGAAAGTTCCAAAGAAAACTGTAGTAGGTGTGTCATTTATGATGGTGTGCTATTGAAGGATCGCTCCACCACGATTCTCAGTCTTATAATATTCAACAACTATTCCCTGATATGAGAAGCCGCTAATACATGCAGGTAAGGACTGCTACTGTGAGAGGAACTGGAATTATCTTCACCATATATACCTGAATCAGCGTCAATTCGATGGCTTTCAGCGTCTCCGTGCGGAATTTTTCCAAACAACCTCTGCATTACTGATCCGTAAAAACTGGAAATCTAAGATCTTTCTCAATAAGCGGATGGTCGTTAAAATTCTAAAAAGAAATCCGACTTTCTCGTGAAGATGGTAGCTACAATCATCCTGAAGTGTTTCAAGGAACATCTCGAAAGTTTGATAGAGAGGGAGCAGGCTCATTATCGCTCTATATACTCTTGAATCTTTCCCATTAACACAATTTCGATTATTGTGAAGCGTAGTTTATATCGCCTCGCAATGGTATTATTCCTAAGAAACTAAGAGCCTTTACCAGAGCCTAGTAGTGTTATCTATACAAAAAGTAAAGTTCTACATCGAGGTAAAATTCCAGAAAAATGTGAAGTCCGAAGCGGAGTCTGGCAGGGTTTCATCTTGTCCACGACACTTTTTTCTCATTGTCGGCCGCTTTCTTAATGCCACCTTGCCGCGAGGATCTGGAAGGATTCAGGGGACAATCTTTTCCTTCCCCAAACACTTCAACTACGTTTGTGATATCAGCCTAGAGAGCCCCTGTTCTTAGTCTTCTTGGCCATCACACTCTTCCCATGTGCAGAATATAGAGGGCCCGAAAAATGTATGTATCTAGATAGCACAGTTTCTGCCGTGATTTCCTCTGCCACAATGACAACTTTAAACCTGTTTTCTCATCATTGAGACTATTTCCTGTTCCCTTTGCCCTGCTATTACTCGGAAGCTTTACGTTTTCGTCATCTCATTTCTACATTTTTAGACAGTAATCAATCAAGAGCTTGGTAGGGGTAAGGCTTAAAATGGTTAGCTTCAATGAGTGGATCTACCTTCAACTACTTGACATGAATTCGAATGTAAGACTATATTTCTTTTTAACTGTTATTCAGACCGATTTGGTATCAAGATTTTGTATTGAAAAATACGTTAAACCAAATTATCACTTGAATGGCGAATCTTACCACCTATAATCCTCAAAACCCGCAAAAATCCTTACTTGAAACTACCTTTTTCTCAAACGCTCCTGGTCATCATGAATGTAGGAGTAAAATAAGCTCCAACAAAAATCGATACACCAAGCATCCATCAAAATCTCCTCGAAACTTCACCGTTATTGATTACCCTTTGAAAGCCATTCCACCCACATACGCTTACCTACTCTTTTTAAATGTAACCATGAAATTCATTAGCTTCATTAATTCCTTTACTGAAACAATTTTCATTTGGAAATTTTCGCTTGAAAATTTCCCACTTTCTACATCCACTTCCAATAAAAACAAATTTTTCATTTTCCCTCGCTGTCAGTCAACGGACTGGATTCCTTTTTTGAAAGATGAATTACTTCCGTAAAAACCATCGTTCGAACCGTTTGTTAATAGACAACAAAACTGAAAACATCCCCTCATGAAAATTACAGTGTAAAACTTTGATATATTGCTTTATCTCGCATTCTTTACGTTACACTCGACGTGGAAAATATTTTCGGATAGATGACCACGTTGCATGTTTTGGGTTGAGGTCTAGGGCGAGAGCGGGGAACGGACGAGATGCCGTCAACGAAAGTGATTTCATGACCCTTTGATGGATATTATTTTCTACGGAAAACGGAATATTTGACAGTGCATAAGAGAAGCAATCAATTATCAGTAATGAAGGATTCTTTCTGCAGTCTTTGCTACCCCAACTGAATAAGAGCCAAAGTCACTGACCGAAAGGGTCATTTGTCTGTACCTTATCCTTTCCGATGAAGGATGGAAAATCGTTTACATTTCTTTTGCTATTGAGCGCTCGCTTTTGGTTTTTCTAGGGCAATTTACTGAAACTCTGTAAAATGTCCCATCTGGAGCGACGGCTGGTCTACTTTGATGGCAATTTATCTATTACAAGTTTCTTCTGAAATCCGTCTATGTGCTGCAATCTAAAACTGAATGACAGTTGCTCCCGCACGAATGTCCTTTCTTATTGTAATTAACCAACGCTTACATTTTCAAATACAGTTGCGGGTAATCACTCACGCAACCACTAAAAACTTGTGTATACCGAATAGTGCCAAATTTGGTATGCATACCGGTCAATTAAGGCTTCGCCCAAGTGGATTTCCCGGGAGCTAAACACCAAAATACATTCGATACTACGAAAAAACCTTCAGGTGGTTCTCAATTTAAGAACTCACTTCACAGATCATTTTACGTAGTGTAACAAAATTTTCATTAGAACCTGCGTAGGCATCTGCTCCTCCGTCCACTCCTTTTCCGACTTAGGTGATCACTTCCATTAAATGTTTTATTTCTCTCCAAAATGGTTTCATTGTCAATTTTTTTATTGATAGTTCTGCTGGTTAGAGCGGTTGTGTTCCTGACAGCCTGCCAAATCTTTTCTTAAGATAGTATAAGCCCAATAATTCCCTTCTATCATCAAGGCTCTACAGCCCATTTCGGGCCTTGGTCTTCAAAATGTCCTCCCCCAACCACCTCGAAAGATTGATCGCGTCTTCCAGTTTTGGAAATCAGAGCACTGCCTTCGTCAATAGAATCTACCCAGCGCTTTCTGGATTTTCCTATCGGTCTTCGTCCCTCTGCCCTCTATTCGAATGTCTTTTTGGTTATGCAATGTCGCCTATACGCTGAAGATGGCCAGCCCATTGCAAGTTCCAAAGTTCGTGGTAGTCAAATATTTGGTACAACGTCTGCCTTCACCATTAGTCGTCCTTTTGTTTAGCTCCTATTATTCTCCCCAAGAACCCCTTCTCGAAGGTTTTTCGGTTTTTCGGAAGGTTCTGTTAGAGTCATTTCACATCCGTAGCATAGTACGGGTCTTATTATCATTTTGAATACTCGGAACTGCGAACTCTTGGCCGCATTTGAGACAAGAATCCTGCGAAGAATTTTTGACCCCCTACGTGAGAATGGCCGATTCCATAGCGTACATAACGATGAAATCTATGAGCTACCATGATGGTCAGGTTGTGGCCCAATAGGTTACGGTGGGTGGGTCACTTAATCCGTATGGATGAGGATGATCCAGCCCGGAAAGTATAGGGCAATATCTTTGGTAGAAAAAAAAGACGAGGCAGACCCTGCCGGAGATGGGGCAATAGCGTAGGTCAGGAGGCAGACAGCTTTTAGGGATATGGACCTCGGCGCAAAAACGGGATGTCTGGAGTTCATTCTTAAGGCAGGCCTAGACCGGATACCGCCGTTGATGATGATGATACACGAAACTTTGGTTTTCTATGTATGCAGCTGGCTATTAAAATCTCGTAGGACCGAGTAGAAGGATCTATCTGTGAACTGAGTTTGGTTTTTTATTTCGTGAAGTTCAGTTCCATTTTTTGTCAGTTGTACGCCTAAGTATATAAAGTAATCTGCTTTTTCCAAGTTGTATTCGTCAATCATTTTATTTTTTTAAGTGGGTGTCATTTTTCTCGTTTGCGTCGCTATCTTCGTCCTACTTTCATTAATTCATTGACCGACTTCACTTGATGTTTTGTTGAGTTTGATAAAACTATAAACTTTATCTGCTAATGTGAAAGATCGTGCTGTGTTGTCTATATCGTCTTCATATACGACGATTTGGCACGACCTATAGAGTAGTGTGCGTTTTGTATCCATAGTCAATTTTCATATAACCTATTCCAGTGCCAGGTTGAATAGTAGAGGTGCCAGTCCATCTTCTTGTTTTAAATCGACGCTAGTCTCATACGCATCTGTCAGGCTATTATTGACTCTGATCTGCGCTGTTGTGTGTGATATTGTCATTCTGGTAAGGCTTACCAGTTTTCAAAGTCAAGCATTTTTATAGTACAAAAAAAGTAGTGAGATTCCTATGCAATTGTCACATGTCAATTTACTACCTTTTTTTGTGGATAGAGCTTACCACACTTTTCTACCACTCTAGCGAAATTCTTCGTGTCCTTGATGCGGAAAATCAAATTATGGATAGCTTCCATAGTTGCGCGGGGGGTAGAGATGACATGCCTGGCGCCTTAAACATTTTTTCACATTTGATCGCTGTCTCTATTTCTTCTAATGTTGAAGGTTCAATGTTCCTATTATGCTCCACCAAAATTCTTGTTCGGACTGGATGGATTTTACAATGAGGAACATGCGCTCCTTGTGCAGATCGAATGCTGCCCAGTAGCTAGCCGATACCGTGTCCTAATATAAGGCTGACGTAACACCGTTATAGAAGATGCGCCGAATACTGACCAGATTCCTTGAAAAAAGCCACTACACCATATATTATAGTGACCTTCCAGTTAACTATGTGCTAGGACTAGAGGAGTAAACTGCACATTCGACGAAGGATATCTCCTACAAGGCCGAGTAGCCCGGAACCTCGAAGTTTGTCCCAAGAATGAAACCCAAACCATACTTTGAGATTTTAAAAGCCAAGTAGGGAGGGAGCTCGAAGTCAGGCAACACAGGCTTCCACAACTTACATAAAGACACCAATGGAAACGAACTGGAGATTATTCAATTAATGGTGTCGCACGAAATGGTTGTTGGACGTACCTGATCTGCGCGGAAAGTAGTACATAAACAAAGGTAGGCCTCTCGAAACGAAACGACTTTTAACCAAATTGACCATGTGTTGAATTTCAGAACATATATAGGGGAGCCAATATAGACTCGAATGACTATCTCGTTTGCATGATGCTCCCGGCTCGAATAACAACACCAGCTAGAATCCCTCTGACAATCAAGTGAGAGTTAACACTGAAGTCATTGACAGCACAGCCCTGGATGTCGCGAAAACCGCAACAGTAATCCTGGAGATGAACCATCGCCAAACGATCTTCACAACCAGCTAAAGAAAGTGATCACTGATATGGCCACAAACATACTTAGCCCCAGTCACAAAAAAAGTCGGAACGGCTGGTTTGACGATAAACGTAAGTTAGCAACAGAACGAAAGAATGCTGCATACCGAATAGCCTTGCATTCTGAAAGAACGCATGCACGCGCAAAGACTTACCACGAACTTCATCGAGCAGAGAAGCGACTTCACAGATGGAAAAAGGAAGCCTGGGAGAACTAATAGGTCTATGAACTCGAAAAGTACAAAGAGCAACCGCACCAGGCGCAGAAGTTTTAACGACAAGTCAGCAGGTTCATCTTGCGGGACAAAGAGGCAAATGTGCTTTCTGACAGAATGGTCATATTGGAGCGACGGGTTGAGTATTTTGGTCAATTGCCCAAGAGCCAAAATATCGGTCAGTTCGAGGTCCCGCAACTGAAGACTGCGAACAAATACCTCCACCGCCAAGCATGGAAGAAACAACGAGTGCATTTCATCGGCTAAAAATCATAAGTCACCTGGAGCCGATGGAATTACAGCCGACCTGGTTAAATATGGAAGTGACCAATTACTCCAAGCGGTTTATCAACTTATGCTCAAGGTGTTTGACAGTGCATTTATAACATGTTCTTCGCTACCTTCCTAGGTCACAACTTCAACACCAAAAACAAAAGAGGAAACAATATCAAATGACACAATAAGAACCATAAACAACAATAAGGAGACTACAACTTTAAGTTCGCTGATAATTTCTCCTACCCAGGGTCAAATACCACAATCGATAATAGCTACGACGATGAAATCAGCGCACGGTTTTTAACTGTCAATAGAGCCTAGAAGCAAAAGCTTGCCAAAACTGTTTCGCTCGAAACGTCTCACCATAGTGTCAAAGGTCTTACTGAACAAGACAATCATTTTGCCTGTCTTCAAGTATTCTTCGGAGGTTTAGGTTCTTTGCAAGAGAAACGAACCCTCGAGGGCGAGGGGAGAACCCTTCGAATAATTTTTGTTCCCCTATTAGAGGATTGGCAATTCCGCAGCCTATATAACGAGGAAATGTATGAGCGATACCATGACCACCTGGTTGTAAACAAAAAACGGCTGGGTAGGTTACGGTGGGCGGGTGGCTTAATTCATATGGATGAGGATGATCCAGTTAGGAAAGTCTATAAGAGTAATATGGTTGAAGAAAAAGACGTGGCAAACCCTGGCTGAGATGGACCGATGGCGTAGGGCAGGCACCAGATGGCTAATTGCTGTGAAGTCTGGTGACTGGGTTATGTGCAAGACGTTGAAGAGTTCATTGAAATAAGATGTTTTTGTTTCTCACAGATTGACGTGGACTCATTTGCTTGTGATGTTCTCCCGGAATTTTTTTCAATTTTTCGTGAAAATATTTATTCAATGTTAGCTGCTCGCCAGAGATTTTTCAAATTTTCTTCTTGTTGTCCTTGTGTTTGGTTCTATATGTTGTCTATATGCCTAATTTTTTTGTCAAACGCTTCCTGGAATTTATCGGAAAACCAATCGTTTCTCCAGCGCCGGGGTTCAATACCACTTCTTCTAGTTTTGTTTTGATAGCGCGTTCTAGATCATACCAGATATCATCCATTGGTTCTTCCGACAAATTCTGGAGAATTGGACTTAATCATTCCGCAGATTTTGCGTTCACCCGCTATTTTATCATTTTTTAGAACACCGTCTATTTGGTTGAAGGCAATGCCATTTAGGGACTGTGAATTCGCTTATGTGGGAAACATGCGATTTTATAACTAAATTTCTTCCACTCGCTAAATCAATGAGTCGTTTTCCGTTGTCGTTTAATGTATCATGGAGACTATGTCCTGGTGGTTCCTCGAGGTCTTCTCCTTCATAACCTTGACGTTGAACTCCCCGGGCAATATCTTGACGTCATTCAAGGGCAATGAGTCGTATGGTCTTTTAGGGCTATCGTAAAATAGCACTTTGACTTTGCCATGTTTTTCTTCAGTTGGGGGCGTGTATTTCAACAAGGCATTTATTAAAAGCCTTTGCAGTGATGCCAAGCGCAAAATTTTTCTGGTATAAGTTTGAAGTCGATAACTTTTGGTTTGAAGTCGCTATCCATGATGAAAGCGACTCCAAACTCATATTTCCCTGATAACTTCCCACTTTTGAAGATTGTATGAGACTTCATGTCGGCTCCAGTTCGTTTTTTGGACTGCTGCACCAGATTTGTCCAGCGATCTAACATTCCAAGATCCAAGAGCGTAGTCGTTTCTGCGGTGGCGTCTGTAGTATCAAGATGCTGTTCACCCTATTTCTGTACATGATCTTTAAGTAATCCAATTAAGTAGTTATGATTACTTATTATTTTTATTGAAATATTTAAGCGAACTCAATGCGAATTTTATACAGCAAACTCAACGCGAATTCTATACAGTAAACTCAACTCAAATTCTATTTTCAAAAAGGACTTCCATATTCTTTAGCAATTTTCAACTTAATAATTAAATTCAATGACAGGGTCTGAAAAACATAATTACTGCGATCTTCCACTCCCTTGGTGTGCCACGCAAAGTGGATAGATCCGCGCCATCTATTCGCTCGCAACATTCGAAATAAATTTCGAATGCTGCGAATCCTGCCGCGCCACATCACTCCGCCCCCAGATGAAACCTAGGGGGTTTCAGCGACTGATCCCCGAACTTCGTTCGCCGTTAATCCACAAAGCGGACACGACGTTGCTTCGGGGCGCACGCGGGTTTCAGCCTGGACAAAGAGACCGCCTTTTTGTGACCACCGATCTCGAGCTGGAAGAAATGTTCTCCCCGCTCGAGAACGCGGTACGGGCCCTCATATGGAGGCTGCAGCGGCTTCCGGACGGCATCCGTTCTGATCAGCACATGCGTGCATGTGTCCAGTTCCTTGGGCGAACAAGCAGGTATGGACGAGTGTCGAGTGGGTGGTGTCGCCTTGATGCGCCGGAGATTGTCCCTCAGCAGACGCACCAACCCCGACTCCGTGAGACCCGATCTCTTGTCGAAGACCGGATCGCTTGGGAGTCTTGGGTTCTCCCCGTAAACCAGCTCCGCGGGGCTGGCAGCAAATTCCTCTCGGCGGGTTGTACGAAGGCCGAGTAGGACGAGAGGCAAGACTTGCGTCCAGGACGGGTCGTCGCGTGCCATAATGGCGGCTTTCAGCGTCCGGTGCCAACGTTCCAACATCCCATTGGATTGTGGGTGGTATGCCGTAGTCCGCTGGCGTTTAAAACCAAGGAGTTTGCCTAACTCGGAGAAAAGGGTGGACTCAAATTGCATTCCCTGGTCAGTGATGACCACTGCAGGGACGCCAAAGCGAGGTATCCACTCTCGACAGAGGGCTTCAGCACATGATTGCGCCGTGATGTCTTTCAGAGGTATTGCCTCAGGCCACCGCGTGAACCTGTCGATGATTGTGAGGCAATACTTATAACCATGCGAGTCTCGCAAAGGCCCTATAATGTCGAGGTGTATGGTGTGGAAACGCTTGGTAGTGCGGGGGAATGAGCCCACTTCTTTCCTAACATGCCTGGAGACCTTACATTTTTGGCATGCGATGCACTCTCTGGCCCAGGAATTAATATCCTTGTTCATGGAGGGCCAGAAGTATTTTCCGGTGACTAACCGGTTTGTTGTCCTGATGCCGGGGTGCGCCAAGTCGTGAACTGCGTGGAACACTTCCTTGCGAAATGTGGCCGGAATGTATGGCCGAGGTCCCTTTTCCGAGTCTTCGCAGCAGAGCGAGAGGTTTGAGCCGAAGATGGGCAACTCCCGAAATTTGTATTTGGGGTTGGACTTGAGGCTCTGAAGTGCTGCGTCATCCACTTGCGCCTTGGCAATAGCCGAGAAATCGAGTGAGGCGGGGATGTTAACTTCGGAGACACGAGACAAAGCGTCAGCAACAATGTTGTCCTTCCCGGACACGTGCTGGATGTCCGACGTAAACTGGCTTATGAAGCTCAGGTGTCGAAGCTGACGAGGGGACGCTTTGTCGGCCTTCTGTTTCAAAGCGAACGTGAGAGGCTTATGGTCCGTGAACACTGTGAACGGCCTGCCTTCTAGGGAGAAACGGAAGTATTTGATGGACAGGTATGCGGCGAGCAGTTCGCGATCGTAGGTGCTGTAGTTCCGTTGAGCGGGATTCAACTGCTTCGAGAAGAAGCTCAACGGCTGCCAAACTTGGTCCACCTTTTGGTGAAGGGCAGCACCTACTGCGATGTCAGATGCATCAACAAAAACGGCTAGGGGTGCATCTTGCAGAGGGAATGCCAAGAGTGTAGCGTCGGCCAATTGTTGACGGGATTTGTCAAACGCGCAGATAGCCTCTTCAGACCACACGATCTCTCGTGTGTCCTTAGTTTTGGGGCCAGACAAGTACGCGTTAAAAATGGACTGGTGATGGGCGGCCTTGGGCAGGAAACGACGGTAGAAGTTCAGCATGCCCAAGAACCTCCTCAACTCCCTCACTGTCTTTGGACGCGGGAAGCTTGTGATTGCTTGCACCTTGTCTGGGTCGGGCTGTATTCCTTCAGGGGAAATGAAATGGCCGAGGAATCTCACCTGTTGTTGAAGGAATTTGCATTTCTCAACGTTTAGGACTAAACCGGCCTCAAGGAGACGTTGAAAAATGCACTCGAGATGGGCTAAGTGCTCAGACTCAGTGGAAGAAGCGACCAAAACATCATCCAAATATACGAAACAGAATTCGAGGTTTCGCAGGACTGAGTGAATGAACCTTTGAAAGGTTTGCGCCGCGTTGCACAATCCGAAAGTCATCCGGGTGAACTCGAAGAGTCCAAAGGGTGTGCATATTGCCGTCTTTGGAATGTCTTCAGGAGCTACTGGAATTTGGTGATAAGCCTTGGTTAAGTCCAAGGTCGAAAAGATGCGGCAATTCGCGAGGTGATGCGCAAAGTCGTGGATGAGTGGAATTGGATATCGGTCAGGAACAGTCTGTGCATTTAGCCTTCTGTAATCCCCACATGGGCGCCATTCGCCGTTTGGCTTAGGGACCATATGCAGTGGGGAAGACCAACAGCTGTTTGAGGGCCTGCAGATACCCTGTTGAACGAGTTGTTCAAACTCTTTCCGTGCAATTGCCAGTTTCTGAGATGGTAGAGGACGCACCTTCGAGAAGATCGGGGAACCAGTAGTGATAATGTGGTGCTGCACATTGTGCTTCACTGGTTTGCAGAGACTACAGTTGGTAGTAATCTGGCTGAACTTTTGGAGAAGTGCCCGAACACGAGAGTCGGTAATGTCTTCTAAAAGAACGGAAAGATTATTGCCTGGGTGAGATACCATATGTCCCGACGTATTAAGGTTGGTCGTGGAATCTATAAGAGACTTGTTTTGCAAGTCCACCAGCAATCCATAGTGACACAGGAAGTCTGCGCCTAGTATGGGGAAGCTGACATCCGCCAGGATGAAACGCCACGAAAACGTCCTACGCAAGCCAAGACTCACGTCCACTTGCCTATACCCGTACGTGTTTATGCGGGAGGAATTTGCTGCCGCAAGTTTGAGCGGTTGAGGGAAAAGTTGATGATGCTGGGGTACGGGAAGAACCGAAACCTCCGCACCCGTGTCGACGAGGTAGTTGCGCCTGCTGAGGGGGTCAAAAATAGTTAGGCGACGTGGTGCTGCGTTCTGGGTGGCCGCCGCCAAAACCCCCCGCGGACCCAGTTTTTTGCGGTAGAAGAGAATCTACACGGTAGCGTACATCTTGTCGCTTTATCCCCGAATCTGCGGTGGTACCAGCAAATCCCTGGGTCCGTGGACTGTCTTGACGACCTGCTACCTGATCGCCCTTTTCGGATGGCAGACCGCGAGCGTGCTCGCGATCTGGCGCCCGAACGCTGAGCGTCCAACGTCGCCCGCATCTCGGCCATAATGCAGCAATCTCGCGCCTCAATTCACCCACCTCATCCGACGGTGGTTGAACGGCCGCCAAGGTTGGGCGTACGTACACCTCCTGAACCTGGTCGGCCGTCGCTGCCAGTTCCTCCAAGGAACCGGAGACGCAAGCGAGGATCGCCTGGGTGCCCTCCGGGAGCCGACGCAGCCAGAGCGACTTGATCAGGTCTTCGCCGATCTTAGTCCCACCCAATTGCCTCATTTCACGAAGCAATTGGCTGGGAGTTCGATCACCTAAGGTTAAACCTGCCAGCAAGTGGTCTAATTTTGCCGACTCGCTTGCCGACAGGCGCCTGATCAACTCGCTCTTGAGCTGCACATACGATGTCGACTTCACCACGTCGGACACCAGAAGTATGGACTCTTCGTCCAGGCCGATCACCGCGTAGTTGAAACGGGTCGCGTCCGATGTGATGCCGGACATTTGGAACTGTGCTTCCAGATGCACGAACCACAGTTCGGGGTTCCGCCGCCAAAACGGAGGAACGCGTACGGCGAGGGCGGTCACTTGCGGGTTCGATGGGCCTGCTGCGTCTTTATTGTCAAAAGACATCTTGTTTCACGAAAAGTACGAGATTGAAATGCAAACGCGGTGAGTTTATTCTGAAACGCGGTGAACTTTACACCGACACGGCAGGCCGCACCCACAAATGCACGCACGAAACGAGAAAAAAAACGAAGCGGACGCTATCCAGCGCAGACCAAAAACACCACCAATGAGAATGGAGGACTCGCGATGCTAAACACCTGCACGCCGTCTCTTGCAGCGATTTCAATTTTTTTATTACTATTTTTTTTTTAACTGAATAAATAATATATTATATATAAATGAATAATAACTTCTCTTAAGAATAACTCCTCGTTGTTTGTCGGCTGTAGCTGCGGCGTTGGCGGTGCTGGGGACGTCCGTTTGTTGCCGTTGTTGATCGTTGTGGCAATGATGACTAGTCCGGTGCGTGAAAGGTGTTGTGCAGGAGGGCGTGCGTACGGGAAGTCGCGTGAAAATCCACTTCTGGTGAGGGTCCGACGTGTGTCGCGCAGTACACTGTGTAGAGAAGGTTTTCTCGCGTTTTTCTTTCTTGCCTCTGCTCCGACTCGGGATGTGGAGATGTGACACGTTTTCGTGATGTTTACCACGGCACTCCACACTCAACTGTAGATGCGAACGCGTGAAAATCGCTTGCCGTACGGTCTACTGATGTTTTGGAAGGATTTCTCAGTCCTTGGAAGTTCTATTTCTGCCGTGTTGTTCGGACGAATTTTTGTCGTTAATAGAACTTCACCAATGTCGGCGATGGTGGAGTTGAGTGCGGCGGCGAAAGTGGCTGCGGCAGCGATGGCGGCTGCGGCTGCGGAACTCTTACTTATCTCCAATCGGTTGTTGCGGCTGCCTGCTGGGCGATTGTGCTTGCGCAGACTGCGATTTGTTGATGGGGATGATGATGTGCTTGAGTTTTTCAATTTTGCAGGTTCTGGGAATTCGGGATCCTAGTTGTTGATGCTGTTGGTGCGAGTTCCGGGGTCACCAATTAAGTAATCCAATTAAGTAATTATGATTACTTATTATTTTTATTGAAATATTTAAGCGAACTCAATGCGAATTTTATACAGCAAACTCAACGCGAATTCTATACAGTAAACTCAACTCAAATTCTATTTTCAAAAAGGACTTCCATATTCTTTAGCAATTTTCAACTTAATAATTAAATTCAATGACAGGTCTGAAAAACATAATTACTGCGATCTTCCACTCCCTTCGAATGCTGCGAATCCTGCCGCGCCACAATCTTTCGTTTTTTGGTAGATAATAGGTTGTGCACCCATTGTTGCAACCCACTTACTTGGAGCACCTGATCAATTGAATTAGACTCCCCTGATAAGAGGAGTGATCACATAAGATCCTGTATGATAAAGTTATCCCAACTAAGCTGGGCGTTTGTCTCACTAAGAGTTATACTAAATACGTAACCTCAAACCATCCTGCTTTATATGGGCTCCGGAGCAGAATGATCTTTACATAACACGGCAGAGTTCATTCATATTTAAACAAAGCATATTACAGATCTTACAATTAGTTTGTAAACTAGAAGTTTACTCTCTTTATGTATGCAACGGACATTCAAAAATACCTGCACCAAATAGAAGGCATTATTTTCGAAATCATTTCATCTCCTAATCTAAACAGGTTCGTTAAAATTTCTGTTCCGTTATAGCATCACTTTCAACGGCGGAACAATCAGTATCCGGTGTTGGACCGCATTAATAAAGAACTGCAGACATCCCTTAGAGCTGCCTGGTCTCCTAGCCTACGTCATTGCCCTAAGTGGCGTAGAACTTTCCAAAGTTAAAGCCCTGATTGACTCTCTGAGCTGGATTATATTCCCACACACGAACTAGTTGGCTAGCTCACCGCAATCTATTGAATCGGATTTTATTCATATCCACTCTCATAATTTTTAAGGTTTTGCGTAAAACAAAACCTTATTAAAATCGATTCAATGTCTGTCTGTCTATCTGTCTGTCACACGCATTTTTTTCCAAAACGGCTAAACCGATCCGAACGAAATTCGGTGGACAGATGGGAACTATGAAATTCCCCGCATACAGCGAGTGGCATAAATTTAGGTGGAGTCTAAAAGGGGGCTCCTCATACATGCAAAGGGGGGATTCAAAAATTTTTTTCACCGGATATAGTTGTGTAGGGTATCAAATGAAAGGCCTCGATTTGTACTTTTCGAAACTGATATTAGTTTTGGCATAAATTGCAAAGTGCGTGAGTAAGGAGTCAAAATGTACGCACTTGAAGAGAGACAGGACTCATTTTCGGAAACTACCCAACCTAAAAATCCGAAAAAAATCAGGGTGGTGCGCCTAGATGAAATCTTGGCCTCAAAATATGTCCCATTCCGATATCTGCTCAAATAAACTTACTAATAGTATATTACTACTTTTTAGAAATTTACTGAAAAACCCCCCCTAAATTCATCCTAGGACTTCCAAATTTTGTACCAGCATAGAGGACAATATTTCGTAAATACGTGCTAAATTTCGTGGAAATCTGGCAATTAACGCCAAAGTTATAGCAGTTCAAACTTAGCAATTTCGCGCGAATTTACTGCTTCCAAAGCCATGCAAATCAGATGCTGACGTTATAATTACCCGGAATAATTGACATTCGCGTGAAATATTAAAGTCGCATTTATGAAGAATCTACTTATCTGCAGCCCTTTTTAAGATTTTGTGTAAAACACTTATGTGAAATCTAATCTTCGAGAGATGTCCCATTCCGGTATCTGCTCAAAAAAATTACTAATAGTATATTATCAACCTTTAGAAATTTACTAAAAAACTTCCCTTAAGTTCATCCTAAGTGTACTAAATTTTGCATACACATGCCAAGTTTCATGAAAATCCAACTATTAGCGGAGAAAGTTCAAAGCAGTTCAAACTTATCAATTTCGTGCTAATTAACAGTATTCTAAGCCATACAAATAAGATGCTGACGTCATAATTAACGAGAATAATTGACATTCGAGTGAAATATTAAAATTCCATTTAAGAAGAATCTAATTCTCCCTAGTCCTTTTTTATATTTGATGTTGGTTAAATTGTTGGCATTTGCTGTTAATATTAAACTCAGAGTGTGAAGCGTATGAGGTTGACTATTTCAATACAGTGCTTTCCATCAAATGATTTATTTAAATTGCTTTCTAAAAAATAGAGGCCAATAGAATTTTTAACTATGTGACACGGAACTGTCAGGCTCATCGCTCCTCACATCTTCTTCTTTTTCTTCAGCCTTCAGTTCACAAGCGGGGTCGGCTCGTCGTGATCGGTTTCGTCATTTTATTTTATCAAATGCCTGATCACGATCGCGAGACCTTCAAATCCCCATCCTGTGTATCTTGCGACCATTGTTTTGGCCGGCTTTTTGGTTGCTTACCATTGACTTCGATGTTCTCACCAATACTGGTTGTTGGATTCTCGTTAGCGTGAATTACGTGACCACACCATCAAAAACGCCTCTCTCGCAGTTTTTCCACGATCGGTGCAAACCCATATCGATCGCGGATATTCTCATTTCAGACGTGATCAAAACGTGTCACGCCACCAGTGCATTGCAACATCTTCGTCCCCATTACCGCAAGACGCCGTTCATTGTCCTTTATAGTCAACACTCAAACTATAGAGAGCGGCAGAAGGGCGACATTGCAGTAAATTTTAGATTTGGGACGTGCGCTGATACGTCGATTACAAAGAACACCAGTTGGGGAATGCCACTTCATCCAGGTGGCGTTAATGCTTGAAACAATTTCATTACGCAGTTCTCCATTGGCTGGTAGCATTGACTCGAGATATGTAAATCGCTCAGTTCTTTCAGTGGCATTAATCTGCCCCTCCAGATATTTAAATCGTTGAGTTCTAGCAATGGCGGTGGGCGATTTAAATATTTCGGGTCAATGCTATAAGCCAATGGAGAACTACGTTATGCTCCTCACATAGGGAAACACAAAACCTTTTATACCTGAAGCGTCAAGCTTCCGGTTTCCCGACTTGTTTTTTCTTAAATATGACATAGCCAGAGGATCAGTCAAATATAAAAGAGAATTTGTTCAATGATTTTTCTCAGTACGAAAACTTTTTCCTCTCCTTTCATTTTCGCCAACTGCATCCCACAGCCTACATATCTACTTTCAGCTCCTCCCCGTTAAAATGGCCATCGCAAATTAGGTTTCTTTAAATTGAGTAGACAATAAGACATTTAAATGTCTTAAATAGGTTTTTATCTTTTTCTTACTTTTCGTCAATTCCGTTCCACAGCCTACACATTTACTACCAGATCCTTTTGACGAATTGAGATTAAGGTGCGGGGTTAAGTCAATTGAAAGTCTTAAATATGATTTTTTAACTTTTTCTAATTTTTCGTCAATTGCGATCCACAGTCTATATAATTACCATCAGCTCCTTCCGCTCATCGCACTGGTGATCGCAAATGAGGTTTCTTTACATTGAAATGAGAATAAGGCGTGGGCTAAAGGCACTTAAAAGCTGATGATTTTTTAACCTTTTCTAACCTTTCGCCAATTGCAAGCGGATTGATGAATATCGCACACGAACCCTGAGTAGTATAGAAAAGTAAAATCAACCTCCGGAGAACCCGTTTTGCCGAGATAAGGTCAGTTGAAGATATCGCCATGCCTGGTACTTAAAATTTACCACCTTGGCTAGATTTTAACACCTATAAAAACTTAAGTCATTTCGACTTGGGATTTGGTCATGGCTGATGAAGTTTCGCCTTAGCACCCGAAGATAATTATTATATATTACAGATGCAGGAAACTGTTACCTAATACAAAGCACGCTAATCCCAAGCCCATGAGAGTGTGAGGCAACAGAATTTATACTATTCTCCGTAGTACAAAAGGAAAATTCGGATTCAAGGAGAAAGACGAACTGATTCTTTATAGATAGTCTTTCTTCATTGTTTACTTGTCCCTGTCTGTCATATAAGCCGACGATCTAAAACTTTTTTTGCCGTTGATTTTGCTTCTGAACAAAGCCGCCTTCAATCGTACGGATCTCGAAGTGACGAGCTAAGTTTTAATTCTAGTAATGTCGACATTCTGAGTCGGGTTTCCAGCATCTTTCTCTAGATTTGTCCATCATTCTTGTCATCAGTTCGTAGATATCCATTCCCCGGTCATTCGTTTTAGTTATTTGATCATCAACGGCGCAACGCCTTAACAAGGAACTCCAGACATCCCGGTTTTGTGCCGAGGTCCATCAATTCGATATCTCTAAAAGCTATCTGGCGTCCTGACCTACTCCATCGCTCCATCTTAGGCAGGGTCTGCCTCGTCTTCTTTTTCTACCATAGATATTGCCCTTATAGACTTTGCGGGCTGGATCATCCTCATCCATATGGATTAAGTGACCCGCCCACCGTAACCTATTGAGCCGGATTTTATCCACAACCGGACGGTCATGGTATCGCTCATAGATTTCGTCATTGTGTAGGCTACGGAATGGTCCATCCTCATGTAGGGGGCCAAAAATTCTTCGGAGGATTCTTCTCTCGAGCGCGGCCAAGAGTTCGCAATTTTTCTTGCTAAGAACCCAAGTTTCCGAGGAATATATGAGGACTGGCAAGATCATAGTTTTGTACAGTAAGAACTTTGACCCTATGGTGAGACGTTTCGAGCAGAACAGTCTTTGTAGGCTGAAATAGGCTCTGTTGGCTGACAACAACCGTGCGCGGATTTCATCATCGTAGTTGTTATCGGTTGTAATTTTCGACCCTAGATAGGAGAAATTGTCAACGGTCTCAAAGTTGTATTCTCCTATTCTTATTCTTCTTCGTGTTTGTGTTTGACTAGTGCGGTTTGATGTTGTTGGTTGATTCGTCTTCGGTGCTGACGTTGCCACCATGTATTTTGTCTTGCCTTCATTGATGTGCAGCCCAAGGTCTCGCGCCGATTGCTGCCTGCTCGATCTGGATGAAGGCAGTTTGTACGTCTCTGGTGGTTCTTCCCATAATGTCGATATCGTCAGCATAGGCCAGTAGTTGGGTGGACTTGAAGAGGATCGTACCTCTTGCATTTACCTCAGCATCACGGATCACTTTCTCGAGGGCCAGGTTAAAGAGGACGCATGATAGCGCATCCCCTTTTCGTAGACCGTTGTTGATGTCGAATGGTCTTGAGAGTGATCCTGCTGCTTTTATCTGGCCTCGCACATTGGTCAAGTTCAGCCTAGTCAGTCTTATTAATTTCGTCGGGACACCGAATTCTCTCATGGCCGTGTACAGTTTTACCCTGGCTATGCTATCATAGGCGGCTCTAAAATCAATGAACAGATGGTACAACTTTTGTCCATATTCCAACAGTTTTTCCATCGCTTGCCGCAGACAGAAAATCTGATCTGTTGCTGATTTGCCTGGAGTGAAGCCTCTTTGGTATGGGCCAATGATGTTCTGGGCGTATGGGGCTATCCGGCCTAGCAATATCTTATAGATGGTACTGAGCAACGTGATACCTCTATAATTGCTGCACTGTGTGATATCTCCCTTTTTATGTATGAGACAGATAATGCCTCGTTGTCAATTGTCAGGCATTGATTCGCTGTCCCATAGCATGAGCATAAGTTGATGAACCGGTTGGTGTAACTGGTCGCCTCCATATTTAACCAATTCGGCTGTAATTCCATCGGCTCTTGGCGACTTATGATTTTTTAGCCGATGAATTGCACGGACTGTTTCTCCTAAACTTGGTGGTGGCAGTATTTGTCCGTCGTCTTCATTTGGCGGGACCTCCAACTCGCCGATGTTCTGGTTGCTCAGTAGCTCATCAAAGTACTCAACCCATCGCTCTAATATGCCCATTCTGTCGGAAATCAGATTTCCCTCTTTGTCTCGGCAGGGTGAGCATCGAGGTGTATAAGGCTTCATCCTGCTGACTTGTTGGTAAAACTTGCGTGACTGGTGCGGTTGCTCCCTGTACTTTTCTAGTTCACAGACTTGTTGGTTCTCCCAGGCTTCCTTTTCCCGTCTGTGAAGTCGCTTCTCCGCTCGACGGAGTTCGTGATAAATCTCTGCGCGTGCCCGCGTTCTTTGAGAATGCAACATTACTCGGTATGCGGCATTCTTCCGTTCCGTTGCTAGCTTACATTCATCGTGAAACCAGCCGTTCCGACTCCTTTTGCGGCTGGGGCCAAGTATGTTTGTGGCCGTATCCATGATAACGTTCTTCAGGTGATTGTGAAGATCATTTGTTGATGCTTCATTTCCAGGTCCTCTGTTGACTGCGGTTATTGCGGCATCCATTTCCTTCTTGTAGGTGTCGCGGAGGGTTGTGTTGTGGATAGCTTCAGTATTCACTCTCACCTGATTGTCAGAGGGGATTCTAGGTGGTATTATTATTCGAACTCGGAGCACCATGCCAACAAGATAGTGATCTATATTGGCCCCCCTATATGTTCTGACATTCATCAAGGCTGAGGGGTAGCGGCGTTCGATCAACACGTGGTAAATTTGGTTGAAAGTGGTCCCGTCTGGAGAGGCCCACGTATGTTTGTGGACCGCTTTCCGCGTAAACCAAGTACTTCTAACAACCATTTCGTGTGACGCTTCTAATTGAATAGTCCGCAGTCCGTTATCATTTGTTTTTTCGTGTAAGCTATGGGAGCCAACGTATCGCCTGAATACGGGCTCCTTCCCTACTTGGCTGTTAAAATCTCCAAGTATGATTTTGATATCATATCTGGGACAGGCTTCGAGTGTTCGTTCTACTGCCTCGTAGAAGGTATCCTTCTCCGACTCTGCAGTCTCCTCTGTAGGGGCGTGAACGTTTATGAGGCTTATATTTCTATACTTGCCTCGCAAGCGCAGAGTGCATAGCCGTTCGCTTATGTTTTCATGTTTATGTTTTAGTTATTTAGTGCGGACTATTCTTCAGTATACTACCGTAGTACGGTCGCCCTATCGCAATTGTGACTGCGATAAAATAGAACCTGTTCAAAAGAAGTTTACTCGTTCCATCCTCTTCAAAAAGAAACTTCCCTACTCATATTATCCTGATTGTTTAGTTCTCTTCTCCTTAAGATGGCACCTCTACAAAACCCAAGAACTTTGTTAGATGCTCATGGAGTGTTCGATAACCACTAAGATACGTAGCCCTGATTCCTGCTATATCGTTCGCACTCTTGTCAGGTACCTGTGAGAATACTTAATACCACATGCCAGGTTCAGACACTTTGAAGTAGGAAATATAATAAAATTTTTGCCGTTTTTAGGAAACGCAATACTTTAGTTTATAGGTATACTAAAACCAGTAAATGGGCACAATAGGTATTTGAGGATGCAGTGCGACATCCTTTGAAGATATTAACAAGGGGACATTTGGTTCCAACAAAACAGCGCAACGTCAGACACTTCAAGAGAATCGATGGCTGTTTTAGGTGAACATTTGCCAGAGCGCCTTATTTTAATTATGGACAATTCGAAGTGTCTGGCCCGAGTGTCTCCCGATTTGACCCTTGGGATTTTTTTCTGTTGGGTATTTTGAAAAACCAACATCCTGGAAGAAATTGCTAACATAACGCCTATATACTGACAAAAGTCGGGACAAACATCAAAAATCCATATAGTCAGTGTAGCGAGAATAGGAGAAGTCGCTTAGCTAATTTGATCTACGATGACCATGCAAAATAGCACCCAGGATTTTGTTTTTCCAGGAGATACTACGAAACTAACTAAACACCGTGCAGTAAGTTAAAAGGATATAAACTAAGTTTTGTATTTTCCTGTTAATTTCCCTTGATCCCACATTGGGCGCCACTTTTGTTTTAATCCTAAAGAATAAAATGAAGCGCTGAATCAAGTCTAGACTTTTAATGGTATCAAGTATCTTTGATCTTGGTTTTTTCCTATCTTTGTTTCTATGATTAAGACGTCCATGAACATTGTCTGAATGTTGAGATTAAATTTAAGACCATACTTTGCTTTCATTGGTATGTCTTCATTACTTACGCTACTGTCCTTCTCCTGTCAGTGGCCCTCAATACGATGGTCTCGCTGTACTTACCCACATATTATCGCCAGAATTTATTCCATCAACGTTTAATTTATGAAGTTAGCCCGATGTAAGCCTATCAAAGCCATAGCTCAGGCCAAAATTAGTAGGCTGGCCATTTGCTAGCCTGTCTCTCTCGACCATGGCTCATTCGTCGCAATTCCGCATCCGTTGACCTACACTCTCATGTCCTGTTCGTCACCATCGTTCTTCGACGACTGTGTGTATTACGTAACGATGAACTTTTGATGGTCCAGTTGTCTGCCATTGTGACAAGTGATGGCAATTATATTATCACCCGAAATGCGGAAAACAAATCCCACCAGCTGTTTTATTACACGGATCGTTGGCTATTAATGGTCTTGCGGTTAGTTGTGGCTTCATTATGACCGAATCCATAGTAGTACATGGTACCCGAGGTCAAGTGTTCGGGAAACTGCTGTTGATGGTAGCAGTGATGTCCAGTGAGGCACTTTTGGATGGATGTAGTGCTTCGCGACGCGTTTCAGTCGGTTAATGTTTAGCAAAAATCGTCTAGAGGATTTGTTCAATCCATTAATTTTTTTGAGAGGCTACAATTGCTTGAATGCTCACACAGTGGAGCTGATTGCGACAAAATGTGTCCTCATTAATGTTTTGATTAGTATTACCTACAAAAAATTGCAGTCTATCAGGACAGATTAGAATGGTTGCAAATGGGCCAATGAAATAGAGTTTAGAGTAGATCATTGCCCGTGAGAGAAGAGGACGAGATGTCGTCCTACATTCATTACGTTTTCCAGAAGAAACTGCGGCCTCACCAAGTATTCCCGTCTTTCATTTTCATCCTATGCTGTTTTAACTAATAAAATTTAGTTAATTTAACTTCCATTTTTTTATTTTATTTAACTGTAAGTAGTTACCAACCACAAGACTTCGTCTATCTCTCGTAACATTCATGCGATGATCGATGCTCAAATCTTTTTTTTTAAGCATCACAACCAACTGGAATGGACGACTCCGTAGCCTACATAACGACGAAATCTATGAGCGATACGACGACCGTCAGGTTGTGGATAAAATTCGGCTCAATAGGCTACGGTGGGTCACTTAATCCGTATGGATGAGGATAATTCAGCCCAGAGAGTCTATAAGGGCAATATCTTTGGTAGAAAAAGAAGACGAGGTAGACCCTCTTGACATGGAACGATGGCGTAGGTCAGGACGCCAGACAGCTTTTAGGGATGTGGAATTGGTGGACCTCGGCGCTTTGCGGGATGTCTGGAGTTCCTTATTAAGGCAGGCCTAGACCGGATACCGGTTGTTGCGCCGTTGATGATGATGATGATGACAACCAACTGACTGCTCAGGTGAGTTTCAGTCGTGGTGAGCTGTGCTGCGCTACTTTAGTGAGGAGCTCGGGTGAATCTCTGCTAAGCAACCCCACACTACCCTACCCCCAGCTGGTAGTGGGTTTCAGCGACAAAACCTGACATCTCGCCCGCCAATTTAAGGAGCACAGATCGGATCCCACCCACCGTGCACCTTTTTTCCCGAGTCTTGAGCCCCGGGGACACAAGATTTCAGTCTGGGCCTGCCGTCAACGTCAAGCCTTAAGAAGTCCTCCCCTGTGTTTATGGTGGTTGCAGGCACTTCCGGAAAGTATTCACGCTAACCAAGATATGTGTGCAGATGTTCAGATCCTTGGGGGCGTTAGCCTCCATCGAAGAATGACGCAATGGGGAGGTAGGCGTGATTTTAAATTGACCACGGCATCCCCGAGTAAGTATAACAGCCAAATTCTCACCGTATATTAACTCGGTAGAGCTGGCGGCAAATGGGCTGTACGTATGCCAGGTAGAATAAAAGGCAGGACTTGCAACCACGAAGAGTCACAGTGTGTTATTATAGCGGCCTTCAATGTCCAATGCTACCTATGCAATTGTGCGTGGTACGCAGTCGTCTGATGGCTTCTGAAGCCTAGGAGTTTACTTAGCTCTGAAAACAGGGTAGACTCGAACTGCATCCCCTGATCAGTAATGGCTTCCGCTGAAACGGCAAACGGCCTGAGAAATGTTGGCCAGAGGTTAAGAGGGGCGCGAACCTATCGATGATTGTAAGGCAATACTTGAAGCCATGAGAATCTGAAAAGAGGCCAATGATATCGATGTGGATCCTGTGAAATGCGAATGAACCTACTTTTTTCTGTACGTGCTTGCTGACACTTTTGGTACTCAATGCATTATCTGGTACTGATCTCGAAGGATATTTCGGAGGTTGAGCTGGAAAGGGAAACTCCCGAAATTTGTATTTGAGGCTGTCCCTGAGGCAAGGATTTTGACTTCTTTAATGCGTGACAAAGCATCCGCAACTACATTTTCCTTGCCAGATACGGATGTCTGAATTAGGGAGGGAATGCTTTGTCGAGCATTTGCTTAAAGGTGAAGGTGAGCGGCTTGTGGTCCGGCTGCAAGATTTGGTTTACCTTTTGGGGAAGTTCAGCGATATCTGAGGCAGCGACGAATATGGCTAAACATGCATTTGTTTAAAGGAATGCCAGGAGTGTAGCCACCACCAGCTGTTGTTTGGTTAGCTCAAATACCTGAACGCCCTCTGCAGACCCCACGTGAGTGTTTAGTCTTGGGCCCAGGCAAGTAGGCGTTGAAAGGAACAATAAGAGAAGTTTAACTTGCCCAAGAATCTTCGAAGATCCTCGACCGTTTTAGGTAGTGGGAGTGTGTGATAGCCTGAACCTTGTTTAGATCCAGGTGGATTCCCTCAGGGGAAATCGTGTAGCCTAAAAGCTAGTACTGTTGGGGGAATTTACATTTTTCAGCGTTAAGTACAAGACTCAAGGAAATGATGAAAAATGCATGGGAGATGTTCCAAATGCCCAAATTCAGAGGAAGAAGCAACCAAAACATTATCCAAGGACAACAAGCCAAAGTGAGGATTTCACAGACAAAGTGAATGAACCCCTTAGCAGATTGCGCCGCATTGCACGAACCAAAACATCTGCGTGAATTCGAAGATTTCGAAGGATGTGCATATTGCCTTTTTCGGAATGTCTTCTGGACCTACGGGCATTAGATGGTACCCCTTGTCTAAGTCTAAGGTGAAAACACGGTAGTTAGCGAGGTTGTGCACAAAGCCATGAACGAGCAGTATGAGGTATCGGTCTGAAATGGCCTGAGCTTGCAAACCTCTGTAATCGCCACATGGTTTCCATTCAATTTTGGACTTTGAGATCATGTGTTGGGGACACACGGCTATTTGATGGTGAGAAAATACTCTGCTTTTAAAGTATGTCAAATTTTTTCTTAGTAACAGTGGGGTGGGTGGTAATGGACGCACCTTTGAGAAGATTAGCTAGCCAGCAATGCGGTTTTGGTGGTGTACCCGTACATCATGCTTAGCTGGTTCCGAGAAACTACTTTCGGTAGTCATATTGATGTATTTTTGAAGGAGCGCACGAATGCGAGAGACTGACAAGAGAGCAGGTAGCAAGTATTCCTGAAAAATCGAGCGAGGAGACGAAGTTTATAAGAGACCTATTCTGCAGATCCACAAGCAATCCATAATGCCTAATATGGGACTGCCGATGTCCGCTATAACAAAACGTCATGAAAATGTTCATCGAAGTCCGAACTTACGTTCACATGCCGGTAGCCGTAAGTATGCATGGTTGAAGAGCTTGATGCCGCTGGTTTGAATTGTTGCGGAATCAGTTTCTGATTGGAGAACTTAGACCTCTGTGTAAGTGTCGCCTAGCGTGATACCGCTCGCTCAACGGATTCGCGGAGCGGCGTTCTGGGTAACCGCCGCCGGGGCTGCCAACGAGTTAGTTTTCTTATGCCGTGAACATGTAGGGGCTGGTGCACCTACTTGCCTTGTCATCAAAGATGCGGTGATACCAGCAAACTGCAGAACTCGTTGAGGGCCCCGACACGCAATTATCCGATCGCCCATTTCGCTTGACGGACCGCGATCGAGTTCGGGGCGCGTATGCACCTCGTGAGTTTTGTCAGCGGTGCTCACTAACATCCCCAAAGGTCCGGGGATCGCACAGGCCAAGAAGTCTCTGGGTGTCGCTGCAATCACGACTTCAGAAGCTCAAAACGGACCTTATCCCCGCCCAACTGCTTTACCTCAGGCAGCAATTCACTCGGGGAGCAGTCACCTAATGTGGGTCCCGTCAGTAAGTGATTCAACTTTGCTGACTCACTTGCGGACAGTCGCTTGATGAGTAAGAATTTTCAGTAGAAACAGTCCTCAAGCACGTTGGCGACGATCCCAATCGACTCCTCTTCCAGGCCAACGAGCGCGTGATTAAATCGCATGCATCAGTAGTGATGCCCGCGAGCGCAAACTGCGTTTCCAATTGGAATTACGAGCGCAAAATCCTCCGAGCCCAACATTGAGCGGAAAGTGTGAAAATTTAGCTGCACCACGACCGAAGCGGAACTCATCCGTGAAGCGGAACCTCTCGAAACCCAATGTTAATAACAGGATGGGGAACCAAGAAAACCAGCGGAGCGCCAGTCTGCCCAACTTTGTCTTCAACAAAAAAATCTTGCGTAATAATATTTACATAAATAAATGGGGGGGGGGGGGGGGAATTCTATCTCAAATCAATGATGAGATTGCATCTCGACTATGTGCTGATATGTCGCTGCTGCAACTACAATCACTTGTGTATTGTGGTGCAGTTGCGGCTATCAGATTGCACGGTCAGAAGATTCGCTTTCGTGTTATTGGTTTTAGTGACAAAAGAGATCCACCATGGAAAATTCGTCTGGAACGTCGGCGGGACTCACTAAGGCAGGACATTGCTAGACTGATTCAGATCAGCACTGGCAGTGCCAGCCTACGGGTGAGAAATAAAGTGCAGAGGGTTTACCGGAACTATGCCATCCCCTCTGAGACACCCGTTGTTAAAATTCTGGACACACTAAAACAGAAACTTTCTGTCATATGCAGTCGGTTACGACGGTATGGCGAAAGTTATTCCAGACGTGTCCAGAATGCAACATACGCGAGGAACCAGCGGAGCTTTTTCAGATCTCTCAACGAATTCAAACAGAGCGCCCAGACAATACAGTTCTCGGTGACGGAAGCGAAAGAGTATTGGGGTGGACTTTGGGGGTTATCTGCCCAGCATGCTGAGCATGCTGAGTGGTTCACCGCCGAAGGCACCCGCCATGCCAATACACCTGGCATGAATTTTGCGGATGTTACCGAAAAGGAAGTTCGATGAGCCATAAACAGCTCGAAGAACTGGAGGGGCCCAGGTCTGGATCGGGTGCAGAATTTCTGGTATAAGAAATTTACCAGCGTACACAGTGGTTGGCACACAGCATAAACCAGGTCATGAGTCGGCCGGAGGAATTTCCACCTTTCCTCACTGCAGGGATTACGTACATTATGTCTAAGAAGGACACGGTGCAGGACCCCGCAGACACAAGACCGATTACTTGCTTACCAACCCTCTACAAATTCATCACGTCCATTATTAGTGGAAGGATCAATGCGCACCTCGAGACCACCAACTTTCTGTCCGAGGAGCAGAAGGGCTGCCGAGTTGGGTCAAGGGGTTGCAAAGAGCAACTCATTATCGACTCGGTAGTTGTAGGACAAGCAACTAGAGGCCAAAGAAACCTCTTCAGTTGCTATATCGATTATGCCAAGGCTTTTGATAGCGTTCCGCATACCTGGCTAATCGACATCCTACATCTGTATCGCATTGATCCGAAACTTATAAAGTTTTTGGCGACAGTCATGGAAGGGTGGCATACCACCTTATCAGTCCGTACATCTGAGGGTGCTAATACCTCAGAGCCCATCCGTATACGGAGGGGCATCTTCCAGGGGATTCGTTGGGTCCCCTTTGGTTTTTTATGGCACTGAACCCCCTTTCATGGCTACTGAATGATGCTAGAGGGCATGGTTTTGCAATAAAGTATGGCCTACGTGCTAAATGCGAACTGACACACTTGATGTACTTAGATGTCATCAAGCTGTATGCTGGTACTGACAACCATCTTAGAAGTCTGTTGCGAATAATAGACATGTTCAGCCGTAATATTCGGATGGAGTTTGGATTAGAAAAATGTCGAATCCAAGCCATCCGCAAAGGTCATCATGAGCCGCATGCCGGACACAGCATTGGTGACCTCCACATCGAAGCTATGACCGAGACAGACTTCTACAAGTACCTAGGAATTCTGCAAGGAACCCATGCTCGAGTTGGTGATCTGAAGGAAGCTCTGCTGTCCGAATTCCTGCGACGTGTAAAGCTGGTGCTGAAATCGCATCTCTCGGGGAAAAATAAAATAAGCGCGTTGAATGTATTCGCTATCCCTTCACTGGCTTATGCATTCGGAATATTGCCGTGGACGAAGACCGATCTGGAAAACGTCCAGCGGCGGATACGGACAACTATGTCCAAATTCCGAATGCATCACCCAAAATCAGCCGTGGAGCGGATGAACCTGCCTCGTCACATCAGAGTTAGGGGCGTGGTTGACGTGGCGGCACAGCATCATCGCCAAATCGACTCGCTGCGCGCTTATTTTTACAGCAAAGAGCCGGCGAGTCCCTTGCATGCGGCTGTCTGTAAGACAGACTGTGGACTGACTCCACTTAACTTGAAGGATCGATCTTTCAATCCTCTGAGTGGAGTGAAGTCGGACTAAGAGCGGATCGATGAATGGAAGTCGAAGGCAATGCACGGTAAACACGTGAATTGTCTTTGGCAGCCATTTGTCGATTTGCGTCTGTCGAACAGGTGGCTGTGTGCTGGGGAGTTCTTTGCTGAGACGGAGGGGTTCATGTGTGCCATTCAGGATGGCGTGGTCGCCACCCGAGCTTATAAAAACGTCATCATGAAAGAACGGGTGGAGAACGACCAGTGCAGAATGTGTGGTTCGGCGTTAGAGACGTTGGACCATCTCATTTCTGGCTGTACTGTTATGGCACCGGTGCAATACATCACCAGGCATAATGCTGTATGTAAGGTTATCCATCAAAACCTTGCATATAAGCATGGGCTGATCACGGGAACATGTCCGGTTTACCGATATGAGCCGCAAGCAGTACTTGATAGTTCTGCTTGCAGCATGTATTGGGACCGGCAAGTTCTGACTGATCGCCATACTGCACACAACAAGCCTGACGTACTGTTAGTTGACAAAACGGGTCGCTCCGCGTATATTATTGATGTTGCTATCCCCCATAATAGCAACATTGAACGGAAATACGTGGAGAAGAAGGTGAACTATGAGCCATTGGCTCGGGAAATCAAAGAAATTTGGCGTCTCGAGCGGGTGGTTGTAGTTCCCATAATATTGTCAGCTACAGGTATTGTACCTAAATCCCTCACGGCTTCCCTTGATGTCCTGGGACTTTCGCACACTCTGGTTCAAACCATGCAGAAGTGCACCATTCTGCATACGTGCTCGATGTTGCGGGGAGTACTCGACGGATTCTCCCACTGACCTACCACCGGCCACCACCACCAGTGCCCCTTTAGTTTTTAAGTAGGTAGGATCGTCCGAGCCTAAATGCTTGGCACTTAGTGCTAGTATTAGGTAAAATCCGGCATCTGCCGAGATTGTGATAACTCGGAAATAAAATAAATGTGGGTTGCCTTTGAGTTCCAGAAACTTCCTCAAAGTATATCTATTTTGCTTCCACAGTCTCTCCTTTTGCGGTCAATGTAAATTCGTGTTCTGCTGAGCCAAAATTTCTATTCTTGTCCTGAGAACTTTTTTCGAATGGATTTGATTGCTTCACTTTCAACATAAACTCTCCTTACTGACACCGAGTATCATTACCTTCCAAATTGTTGGTTTCTGGGTGTGGTTTCACTATCCTCCCCTTCGGAATCCTCACTGGTCTTTGCTTTTTCAACGAGTCACCTTTCTCGGGAACTCCACATCTTTCTTGTGGGACTGACTACCTTTTTTTAGGAATACCGGTTGGGTGAATTTCGTGTCAGCTTCAGCCGTTCTTCACACCTGTTCCACTTCCTTGGGGACTGGGTTTCGTGTGAATTTATAACATTTGATGCCAGTAACCAAGCTTTCCAGTAATGAGGCACTGTCGGCCAGTAAGGGCATGTTTAGCTTGGCTGGCCATAATTTCAAGAACTTTGTTTGTGTTTACATCACACAAAGCCTTTCGTTGCTGAGCTTGAAGTTGATATTCAGTGGCTTAATGGTTTTATCAACAATTAATGCCGCTCCAAAGTGACCTTTTCAAGGCGTTAAATATCGCATACGATTTCATGTCCACAATATCGTTTTCTGTTGGTGGAAGGTATTTTTTCCTCGAGGTCGCACATTCCCAGATCCAAGAGAATAGTCTACTATCCACTCGTGTGGTTATTTCCGTTGATACAACCAGCTGTAAGTCGTGTCTCCGGGTTTCGTAACGACAGGGTAATGTCAGGAACAACTGCCGATCCTTCGCTGGTAGGCGAGAATATACTGTCACGCATTTACTACTACCAGCAGACAACCCTGAGAGGTGACAGTTCGATTTTGCCTGCTCCTTTCGTCCTTATACTCGTAGTACTTATATTACAATGTTGTAATGTATAGACTCCATTCAAAGCACTTTGTGAGGAATTAGAATTTTCTTAAAATGGCATGTGGACGCAACGTGACCAAAAAGTAAGTAGACGTTGGCAATGAGTATGTGATATTCAGTGAATATCTTTTCAAAGTAACAGTTGTAATAAACTCTGTTATTCTGCATGGTATCTTGTGAGTTTAAAAAATTATCTTCCAGTGAAATGCATTAAAATTGAATCCAAAGGCAATCTCTTTATACATGAGGGAGACCTCATTTCATTCTCTTCTAGACGGCAAACCTCACAGTAATGAAAGAAATACTTAAGGCTAATCTTCTTTCCGAAAGCGTACGAATAAAAATCCCGTCGTAACCGCAATACTTTTTATTCTAAAAATCATCCCGACGGGAAGGATATAAGGAGCATAATTAAAAAGACATGTAGGTTATACGTATTACGAAGAATATGAAAAGAAGCAAACAAAAAATGATTCTTCTTCTGCTCACTTCATTCTGGTGGTTCTCGTATGCAAAGGAAAAGAACACATCAATACCATGCCCAGCAAGGATCTCTTGCCTGAGAGGATTCGAAGGGAAACAGGAAGATTTAAATACACGAATCCCGACAACAGTTGCAAAATTTCAAGTAATAAAAGTAGCAATCACATGTCTCCTATCCGCCTCCATCTATCCATCTCTCCTTCAATTTTAGTATCTGAAATAGATTTCATTCTGAATATCATTTTTTTGCAATTTGTACGTTTTTATGTCTCCCGTAGTAATTAATCGGCTTAAGTATTTGTAATCATATTTCCAGCGCACGAAATCCACTAAATGAATAGAATTTCGAAATGAAGGAACCAAAGACGTGATGTGGGCGCACAGAAAAAAACTGAATGGATGTAGGATGAATAATGTGAAATGAATTTTTAATCCTTTTATAATTACCAGTAGTAAGGGCTTTTATTTGGTTTTTTCTTCCTTTTGTTTTTTCCCTCTTCCCAGGGTGTGTTATTGTTTGAAGGAGATATCTGGGCAAGGGCACAGACCAGAGGAAAATTTCAGTCTGAGCCAGAGTTATTTCAATTTTACGGTTAATGGGTTTAAGTTATGGCGTGAAGGATGCTCCCTTTTGATTCGGTGAATAATTTGTATTTCATGATGGTACTTTGCGTATTGGATTTTCAGAAGTAGTTGGTCAAGAATTGAACGCGATATCTACTTAATGCTTCACTTCAGATTTAGTGGGCTCTCGCTATGTATTTTATCAGAATTTTTCTTTTTTAATTAATATCCTACTGCATTTGTAATAATCCGAGCCAAAGAAAGAAAATCCCGGCCAGGGTGGAAATTACGCGGGTCCCTTTATTTCCCTTAACTTTAGCTACTGCTTTGTGCCTCTATTCTCTATATCTCACCTCAAGTCTGCTCAACCTAAAAGAATACCACATATGTCCTGTGTTCGGCATCATGTCTATAATAATAAGGATGACTTACCTGGAGGTTTGCCAGCTTTAAGTACCAGTACGAACTTCGGCCACTGCTATAATGCCGGAAGATCTCCTATGCAATACACCACAATACCGTACAATTTGATAAACGTTTCCGACGCCTCCTCAAGAGCTTACTGCATATACCTCCTGGGCCCAGGGTTTTGTTTGCCTACACTATGGATACCCTTTCGGAAGCTCTTCTGTGATTACAGCGGTTACTACTCTACTGTTCGTAAGTCTATTCGGACAGTTGCTATCCTTCCTTTGTTGGCGATCATCGCACCGTCTCTGACTCATTCTGCAAACCAATTTCATTCACGCATCAAACAAGGCTAAATGCAATGCGAAATTTACACGAAAAACCTCCTTAACTTTATTGTAGATAAACACACAGCTGATTATGAATCGAAGGTTTCACGGCAATCGTATTGAAATCAATAAAGTTATACCACATCATATTAATACATCTCATTAGAGAATTACCAATTGGTATACAGTCATTATCAATTGAAGACATACATACTAGAACCCTACACCACAAATCGTTCCATTACGTTACCAAGTTTGCTAAGCCAATTCGAATTCACGCATTACGTGACAAACTGCCGTGTTTTCTCAAACATAAATCCCTATAGCTCCTGAAGATATTCCGAAAACAGCTATTTGCGCACCTTTCAGACTCTTCGAGTTCACTGGTATGCCTTGCGGTTTGTGCAATGCAGCGCAAACTTTTCAGAGGTTTATTCATTTTGTTCTGCAAAACTTAAACTTCTGTTTCATCTACATGGATAATGTGTTGGCCGCTTCTTCCTCAGAGTCTGAGCCTTTGAACCATCTCGAGTGCACTTTTCTACGTGTCCTTGAGGCCACTCATTACCATTGATAGAATCCACCCAAACCCAGACAAGATGCAATCCATTTCAAGCTTCCTCTTCCCCGAAACTGAAAAGGATCTGCGAAGGTTTCTTGGCATGTTAAACTCTTATCGTTGTTTCTCGCTCAGAGCCGCTCACCATCAAGCACAGATCTTTTGGTAACTATACCTTCTGCTTCTATGAGAAATTTTTGTTCCTTGTGTTTACTCCATAATGTCAGTTGTCTGAACTCTTTCTAAAAATTTTTCAACCCCCCGATCTTTAGCCAGAACTGTTTGTTCTTCTAGCGTCATTTTTCCAAAAAAGTTGCCACTCGTCTCGTCGTTGCCGTTCTTCATGAGCAACCGCCTCCCTTTGCTTTTCTGCCTTGCGCTTGTACATGGCTAGATGCTCCTTAGTAAGAAGGGCAACGAGGATCACTCCCGCGGTTACCATCACGACCGGTTCAGTGGCAGTGCGGTGCGCAGACCCCACTCGCAAAGCTCCCCGTCTCTGTACTTGCACGAGACGCTTACGCCTTGCCAAGAGCGTCAGCCCATACTTTGTACCATGTGCCTGTTAGACTTAGGACCCCCCTACTTAAGGCCAAAACTCTAGCTGCAGTCTTGTTTGCTGCTGCTTTGATTTGCTCAGAACCCGAGGTACTTTACCGCTGGTTTTGACTCGATTATCGACTCGCCGAAAGATATGGGACGCAGGCTCGGAATTCTCTTTTTAGTCAGGATTACTACTTTGGTTGTTTTGCGCCTGATCGACAGTGCGTAAAGAAGAGATCCGGCCCAAGAATGGATCCTTGACCCTCCCGCGTTTCATAGAGCAGGCAGCGTTCCTCAGTTCATCAATGTCCGTAAAAGATAGTTCAGCACGTGGAAGGTATTGTCTAGTGCGCCTAGAATGTCTTTCCATCTTACGTTTCTGATGTCAGGCGTTAGTCTTCATAACCACCAGACAAATTAGGCGGCTATGTGCCAGCGCTCGTCGAACGGCATCCACGACTTGCATGACAGCATCAACTGTGGATCTCCCTGCTCTAAAACCGAAGTGCCGTGGAAATAAGTCATCATGCCTCATGCCGATCGCTTAGACATTGCGTTAAGCGACGGACCCTGTGACACTTCTTCCGGAGCTCTACACTTTCCACCATCCATCAAAACATAGAAGGTTTGCCACGTCTTCATAGTCTTCTGGTTCCGCAGGCCATTGAGACCAGATTCATAACTGAATTTATGACAGTATCGGCTGCAGTGCCACTACCCCAGGAGTATCCTCCAGCGCGGCCCCACCTGTTCTAAGAGTTTCAACGAACCCCCCGGTGTTCACCTTCGCAACGTACCATGCACCCAAAGAGCACCGGGGTGGCGCACGATAAGAGTTTTTATCCACCCATTCGAGGGCAATGTATTCATGGTCGCTCGCCAAGAAGTCTTCCAGAACTTCCGGAAGGTTAAGTTTGAAATGCCTCTTCCGCAGCTTGGGCTTCGGAACGTTGGAGTAGATCCGGTATTTAGAAGTACTAGTACTGTTCTCGCCACCATTTCCAGAATTCTTTTCCCTCTGGAGTCTGTGGGAGGCATGCCCCATTAAAGTGTCCCGGTATTGAAAGCACCTCCGACCAGATTCCGCACATCTGTATCTAGGATAGCGTCCCCCAAAGTATCAAGTCGGCGCCAAAACCCGGCATCGTATCATTCAGAGTAAGATAGACACTGGAAAATGATATCCCTGAACACCAAATCCAGACAAAGCTGTCTCCTCGGCCTTGGGTAGAAATCCTAAGGAGGGTGCCATCCCGAACCCAGAGTGCTATGAAGTTGTTGCTTCGATACTGCTACTGATGAATACTAAATTAGTTTTGGTCTCCACAACTCGTGGGCGGTTACACTCCGGTGCATGTTGATTTGTAGAATGCAAAGCTCCTAGCTCTTTCCGTTCTGCTGTGAAGGCTGGACACCGCCGCGAGCCCACAGTGTACGTAACATTCTCAGCAGATGCGCCACGGTCCCTCCATAGGACGCAGCTTTTCATTGCAAGTGTTCACTTTATGGCTTGACTGACCGTATTAACGGTATGTTGCCCTTCTTTACCAACAGGTTGCAGATGAATCCAGACATCTGCAACATTTGCTTGGCCCGGATTCATATCCTACACACTACCCAACCAATTCCAATTTTCCCCCGTTTAGAGGCTTTCTCGCATATTGCTCGGCAACTTCCACCATAGCGAGTTTTTGCCCACGCCAGTTTGCAGAGGTGCCTCATAAACGTTCACGCCCCTACAGAGGAGACTGCAGAGTCGGAGAAGGATACCTTCTACGAGGCAGTAGAAAGAACCCTCGAAGCCTGTCCCAGATATGATATCAAAATCATACTTGGGGATTTTAACAGCCAAGTAGGGAAGGAGCCCGTATTCAGGCGATACGTTGGCTCCCATAGCTTACACGAAAAAACAAATGATAACGGACTGCGGACTATTCAATTAGCAGGGTCACACGAAATGGTTGTTGGAAGTACCTGGTTTGCGCGGAAAGCGGTCCACAAACATACGTGGGCCTCTCCAGACGGGACCACTTTCAACCAAATTGACCACGTGTTGATCGAACGCCGCCACCTCTCAGCCTTGATGAATGTCAGAACATATAGGGGGGCCAATATAGACTCGGATCACTATCTCGTTGGCATGGTGCTCCGAGCTCGAATAACAATACCACCTAGAATCCCCTCTGACAATCAGGTGAGAGTGAACACTGAAGCCATCCACAACACAACCCTCCGCGACACCTATAAGAGGGAAATGGATGCCGCAATAACCGCAGTCAATAGAGGACCTGGAGATGAAGCATCAACTAATGATCTTCACAACCACCTGAAGAACGTTATCATGGATACGGCCACAAATATACTTGGCCCCAGCCGCAAAAGGAGTCGGAACGGCTGGTTTGACGATGAATGTAAGCTAGCAACGGAACGGAAGAATGCCGCATACCGAGTAATGTTGCATTCTCAAAGAACGCGGGCACGCGCAGAGACTTATCACGAACTCCGTCGAGCGGAGAAGCGACTTCACAGACGGAAAAAGGAAGCCTGGGAGAACCAACAAGTCTGTGAACTAGAAAAGTACAGGGAGCAACCGCACCAGGCGCGGAAGTTTTACCAACAAGTCAGCAGGATGAAGCCTTATACACCTCGATGCTCATCCTGCCGAGACAAAGAGGGAAATCTGATTTCCGACAGAATGGGCATATTAGAGCGATGGGTTGAGTACTTTGATGAGCTACTGAACAACCAGAACATCGGCGAGTTGGAGGTCCCGCCAACTGAAGACGACGGACAAATACTGCCACCACCAAGTTTAGGAGAAACAGTCCGTGCAATTCATCGGCTAAAAAATCATAAGTCGCCAGGAGCCGATGGAATTACAGCCGAATTGGTTAAATATGGAGGCGACCAGTTACACCAAGTGGTTCATCAACTTGTGCTCAAGGTATGGGACAGCGAATCAATGCCTGACGATTGGCAGCGAGGCATAATCTGTCTCATACATAAAAAGGGAGATATCACACAGTGCAGCAATTATAGAGGTATCACGTTGCTGAGTACCATCTATAAGATATTCTCCACTATCTTGCTAGGCCGGATAGCCCCATACGCCCAGAACATCATTGGCCCATACCAAAGAGGCTTCACTCCAGGCAAATCAGCAACAGATCAGATTTTCTCTCTGCGGCAGGCGATGGAAAAACTGTTGGAATATGGACAACAGTTGCACCATCTGTTCATCGACTTTAAAGCCGCCTATGATAGCATAGCCAGGGTAAAACTGTACACGGCCATGAGGGAATTCGGTATCCCGACGAAATTAATAAGACTGACTAGGCTGACCCTGACCAATGTGCGAGGCCAGATAAAAGCAGCAGGATCACTCTCAAGACCATTCGACATCAACAACGGTCTACGACAAGGGGATGCGCTATCATGCGTCCTCTTTAACCTGGCCCTCGAGAAGGTGATCCGTGATGCTGAGGTGAATGCAAGAGGTACGATCCTCTTCAAGTCCACCCAACTACTGGCCTATGCTGACGATATCGACATCATGGGAAGAACCACCCGAGACGTTCAAACTGCCTTCATCCAGATCGAGCAGGCGGCGCGAGATCTTGGGCTGCACATCAATGAAGGCAAGACAAAATACATGGTGGCAACGTCAGCACCGAAGACGAATCAACCAACAACATCAAACCGCACTGGTCAAACACAAACACGAACAAGAATAAGGATAGGGGAATACAACTTTGAGACCGTTGACAATTTCTCCTATCTAGGGTCGAAAATCACAACCGATAACAACTACGATGATGAAATCCGCGCACGGTTGTTGTCAGCCAACAGAGCCTACTTCAGCTTACAAAGACTGTTCCGCTCGAAACGTCTCACCATAGGGTCAAAGCTCTTACTGTACAAGACTATGATCTTGCCAGTCCTCATGTATTCCTCGGAAACTTGGGTTCTTAGCAAGAAAAATTGCGAACTCTTGGCCGCGTTCGAGAGAAGAATCCTCCGAAGAATTTTTGGCCCCCTACATGAGGATGGACGATTCCGTAGCCTACAGAATGATGAAATCTATGAGCGATACCATGACCGTCCGGCTGTGGATAAAATCCGGCTCAATAGGTTACGGTGGGCGGGTCACTTAATCCGTATGGATGAAGATGATCCCACCCGGAAAGTCTATAAGGGCAATATCTATGGTAGGAAAAGAAGACGAGGCAGACCCTGCCTAAGATGGAGCGATGGCGTGGGCCAGGACGCCAGACAGCTTTTAGGGATATCGAATTGGTGGACCTCGGCGCAAAACCGGGATGTCTGGAGTTCCTTATTAAGGCAGGCCTAGACCGGATACCGGTTGTTGCGCCGTTGATGATGATGATGAGTTTGCAGAGGTGATAAGAATCCGTACATTGGTTACCTCCGGACATTCGCATTTGATGGCCTCTTCTACCTCGTTCTTTTATGTGAGGTAGTCAAAGTCTTGGATTTCCAGAGAACACGTGGTTTCTAGGCTAAAACCCAAAGCTTTCGCTCCCAAAAGCCCCTTGATTGCTTCACAGAAAGTAACTTTATTTGTTGTCTTTGGGCCTAGTTTGACTAGCATTCCACCACCCTTCGTTTTACGAATGGAAAACATCTCCGCTCCGCTATCTTCGGATATGATCTTGTAATGAATTTCACTGGGGACTTCCGCGAAAGTCTTGCCTTCCATCAACTTTATAAGCACAGCTGGCGGTCTAGTTCTCCTTCGTCTCCCCACCTTTTCTTTAGTTGCTTCGCCCTTCGCGTCTGCCTTAATTTTAAGCAGAGATTTTTCTCATGACTCGACGTGTTGTTGTCTCTTGTCTCTCTTCGCCTTCTTCTTTTCAACCCTGAAGAGTACCTGAGTGAAGTCGCCTTTAGATGCCCCTTCCTCTTTTCGTTTTTCCCCAGTTCGCTCTGACATGGGCTGTCTGCTATTCGTTTGGCACTCGTAGTATTCTCATCGGGAGATGAGGTTGTTTCTGCTTAACGCGGATCTTCTCTTACTCTTCATGTCCGCCTATAATATGAGATTCTGTCCAGGAGCTCTTCCAGCTCCACCAGCCCGTTTTTCACCCCTTTGCTGACGTTTTTCTGGAGGAACGTCGTAGGTCACATGCGCTTCACAACTGCCGCGCAATTTTTAATAATCCTTTCCTCTTCAGCTTGTGCCAGAGTAAACGACAGGGCTCTCACTCGGGTGATGTTTGAAACCATTTGGTTAGTTTCGGTGGTTTCCACTGTGCCTATTTTTGCAACTATTGCACTGGGTGGTACTGTCTGGATTCCCTTGTCCGTTGCAGGTGCTGCATCACTTTGCGAGTCCTCCTCTCCGTCTGCGCATTCCGATGTCTCGTCTGGTATTTCAGCTCTTGCTGCCTCCTTCGTGGGGCGCTGGGGCGAGCGACCCATGTTTGTCCTGCGTATAACTGCCGCCAGCTCACTCTTCATTTCCACTATCCCCTCCTTTGATTTTTTTTTGTTCGCCATTTAAGTTGTTTAGCATCGTGCGCAAGGGAGCGGGCTACAATAGTCAGGAACGGGTACACCCACGGGAACAAAGCCCTTTCCTTAGTTCTCTGAGACCTGACCTACGATTAGCTTATCCCAGAACTCCCGGACGGATCAGCGCTCGCTTTGGGCAACGTGGTCTACTAATATCAGTTCTATGCACACTACCCGACCAAGGTCCCAAAGGGGCGTGTATCGGTTATCAGCAGTTCTCTCTTCACCAAGAAAATTTTTTGAAGCTATTACCTAGAACGCAGGTATCTAGGGTCTGTAGCAGGATAGTGATGGCTGTTTGAGTAGGACATTTCAAGTGTTTACCAATGCCAGAACGTGGCTACTGCATTTGTTAGTGATATATCCGATACTAAAGAATTGCATACTGCGACGTATGTTATTATAGAGAAGATGATCTCCACATTATTCAGTGGTCTGAAGTCGTTATTACAGATACCATTTACAAGGATGTTACCTTTCGCCAAGTTAACCGAGTCTCTAAACTCTCTTCCGGAGTGTTCACCGGATACTTAGTAAGGGATGTGTTGCCATATTCTGTACTGCTACCGTAAGTATTGTTTGCTTTTACATAAGCCAAGTCAACACGGGTAGTGAAAATGAGCCGTCAAGCAAATAAAATGAGCCCTAACTATCCGCTGTCTAAGTGTGCAGTAGGAAAACGGAATCTCTGATAACTACTCCCGCAAAATTGTAATACATAATATCGCGACATTGTTATAAGTTTAATATCAAAATGCAAATAACCTTCACGTAAAATGCTCGTAAAACTTTACTTTCAAACTCATTTTACAACCACTTTAACTAACAAACTTTTAACTCCCTCTGCTCCTCCATGCATCCGTGAATTTATGCAAAAATATTCCTTTCTCTTCAATATTTGCAATATTTTATCATAGTTCGGTGAAATCCCAAACGAATCATTATAATAAAAAATTATAATAAGAGGATCTATAGTTGGTTGGTGAAAGTTTTAGGGACATTTACATAAGAATACTTCATTGAACTCAAGACGTACGAAGTGACGCATCTTTGCAGTGTTTTCTTTAGAAAAAACTCTCCTCAACTTTCCGCATACGAACGGTGGTGAGTACGTTTGTTCGTTATCGACAAAGGACCTGATGGCGAAATCATATTCGTCTACACAAAACTTTCGTCAAGAGTTAAGTAAGTTTGCGCTTTATTCGTCAGCGCTTACTTGAAAGCCTCCGTCTCCTATTTTCCGTTTTCCGTATTTGCACTAACTTTTAATAGTGCAAACATGAAGAGTTGCAAAACGAACCAGAAGTTTTTTATGTTGATTCCGATATCGCAAACACTTTTTAGAATGAGCCAGAAACTTTTTGAGAGCACGAAAATTTGTTGCCAGTAAAATGTCTTATTGCTTCACGCTGGAGCAAGTTGGGTTAATTGCGCCAACTGAAATTCCAACATTTTAGTCCTTTTCGAAGGAGGCAAACCTGAGTGGCTAATTTGGTTACTTCTTTCATAATAACCGAATGCATTTGACGGATTTATGGCTAGAAATCCCTTTCCGAATGGTTACTAACCACTAAAAAGGGTAACCGTCACATTAGTACTGAAATAAACCTAATTTCAAAGGAAGTCCTTAATCTGAAATTGGCAAAAATCTCCTGAGCTTCACTGAATAATCCCTATGAGGGTCGTGCACAAAACCCACTCGAAAAGTAGTCATGTGTGAGATTCGGCCGACACCAAACAACGATTTCGTTCAAGAACGGCCAGGCATCAAAATTATCTTCGCTGGATGTGACGGGAATATAATCGATAACAAATATCGATATTTTTATTGTGGAAGTAATAACTTCCCTGCCTCCCACTGGGTGCACTTACAAGAGCTCCAGGACAGACCGTCTGCTCGGCCATGTATCAATTGTATACGGCAGCATTCCGCTGTTGCGAAGTCATCGCGCAGCACAAGTTCGCCTAGTCCCGTATTTTGTCCTTTATGTCATCTATCAAATCGACTCGATTTTTCCTTGTATTTTATGTTTTCCTGATGTTCAGAATATATTTTTGCGAGAACGAAACTTCGACATTTTCCCTGGTTGAATTGTATTTCATGCCAGACTATTCGGGACTCAGGACTTCCTAGCTACAAATTGAATAAGCCGAAAGGAGACGAGCGTATGAAAGGGTTGCAGGACTAAAGCATCCCTTCAACAATTTTTAGTTGTCAGCAATTTTGCTTTGTCCTTAACAAGCAAACAATTTGGCAACAAATCGTCTGCATGATAGAAATAGGTTTTGGATAACTCTCACTCGAACGAGGGCATCATGGTGCTGCCAGTTGTGATAGCAGAAGTACTACTACTATGCGACACAAGCCCTGGCATCAGCACAAGCAGCCACTGGTAGCAAATATGGAAGCATTCGCAGCATGTCAGCATTCTGTCAATGAGCATAGTGAGCAAATAGATAGAAATTGTTTTTCTGGGAGACGTTTCTATGAAATTCCAAATTGTTTATCTGTCGACTCTCCTGTCACCTATTTGTTTTTTCCTGTAGAGTATGAAGGGTTGGAATGTCGAACTGCTGTACGGAAGCATCGACTTTACACTCCAAAAATGACAGCGCTCGGATCCTGACAATCAGTGTTATGACAGCAGCACATCCACCCTGTTGGGACGCTTGGGTTGTAGTTAGGAGAGGGACATGTGAAATGCAGGTTTATTGGACAATATGGATCTAATTGTTATAATAGAAAACTTCCGTAAAGTTGAAGTGAAATAACTAATTTATTTCCATATCCAAAAGATAGGATTTCACACTTTTAATGCTACTACAAATATTGTGAATACCATTACAAATTAGATAATTGCAGCTTGCATAGAAAAGTATAGATATTCAAACTGACAAGTGAATCCAGGGCTCCAAGTTGGTACCCCCGAATAACCACCAGTCAACCTGGTGATGAACTAATGTTAGCGTCGATAACGACGACGACCCGCCATGGTATGGACTCTGGACTTTTCAAAAGATTCAGAATAGGTTGTACATGAGCTGACAGCTGTGGCGTTCTGTTACCTTGCTACACTGGAGTGATATCACGTTGAAACGGCTTTCAGGTTAACATTATAAGAGTCCTGGCGGCCAAAGAGGAGACACCCCATCGAATTCGAGGTCAGAAAAAGGGTCAAGAAAACAGATGCCAAACTGGGGGCTGCGTGACATCCTTTGCCCGAAAAAAAAGGCGATGAACTCGCCAGCCAGGTAGAAACGCTAGTCATTTCACTGGCAACTCAAGAAGTGCGGGTTAGTCAAATGGCAAACAAAGGCTGCTTTCATCGTCCAGCAAAACATTTCTCTGGATATCAAAAAATGGCACAATGAAGATAGAAGTACTGCTCGCTCTTATTACACACCGACGAAACTCGTAAAAGATGGAAGAAATAACCCATAACTAGCACAACCCCCCGTTGCAAAAACTACAATGTCTTCAGCCCGCCAGATAAGGTGAAAATAGCGTGAATCTACCGCTAGGGTCGCAACCAGAAGAATTCTGCAAAGTAGCAACCAAACGAGCCAAGCAACATCGAAAAGATGAGAAAATTCAACAACAACAACGTAACTTAAATAGCGACTGCAGTGACTCCGCTGTGGCAAAATCGAAGTCAACTACAACGATGGCAATGCCAAAGAAGAAGGGAGGGGGGGGGGACAAATCAGGGTCAGGGATGAAATCAAGCCGAATGAAAAGATAACTTTCACGGAAGATCTTCGAGAAATTCGCAGCAACGCGAACCCGAAGACTTTGGGGTAGACGTTAAATCTATCTGGTGGACTGGAATCAGAGATTTACTAGTTGAGCTTGGATCGACAAGTATATCGGCGGTCCGGAAGAGTACGTTCTGTGAGACAGTCCAGAGCTGGAAGAGGTGGATGAAGCGATAAAAAGGGATTACGCAGAATAGAGCAACCTCAAGGCGGAAATAACATGTGTCAACTCACGAGGAAAAAAGTTTGCCATTATCATTGTGCCTGAAAAGACAGCAAGCTAACTTCTTCACTGCGGGAAAATAAAGACCCAGTGGATCGTATCCAAGGGAAGGAGAAGGGCAGTTCCAACCCACTGTTTTAAATGCTGGGTTTACGGGCACATAGCAGGGGTTTGTAGGGGCAGTATAGAAACACTTTGTGTTACTAGCCTGATGAACTCAAGCACAAAACGAACAGCTGGTAATCGGGAAAATGCTGGGATCTTTGCAAGGACCACAGTCAGCAGAAAATGCAAGAAAGAAGAGCTGACTTGTTTCTTCTTAGCGAGCAGTGCCGCAATAGGAGCTCACAATCATGGTATGCCGATACTTCGGACACTGGTTGGAGAGATGACTTCGTTTGGGTTCGTTGTGCTGAAGTGACTTTTTTCGGGGTTTACTTCACATCGAACAAATCTATGTTCGCTTTTCGGAATAGGCTCGTCGTCTTGGAGGAAGGAATTAGAACCAAAGAAAGTAGAGTTTTAGTTGGCAAAGATTTTAATGCCAGAGCCCTCGCCGCCAAGACAGGATTTATTATCCTATAGCATTATCCACCATAGCACTCCGATATTTCGGCGCCCTGGTTGCGAGGGCACAACAGGTCAACACGTCCGGCAAACAGCCACCGGGTGGAATATTAGGAAAATAGATGTTCCGAATCTCTTTCAATACGGGTAAATAAGTGATAGGGCCGAGTCGCGGACAGAAGAACTACAACTGAATCGCCTTATTAACACAAACTCCATTACGGGAATTGCCTCAGATCTCCGCGGATTGCTCAGCATACAAGAGGCCAGGATGGAGAAACCCGTAGATAAGTAGAATATAAGAAAGGAAAAATGAAATCTGACACGAAATCAAAAGGCCGGGAGAACGCTGCTGGTAGGAGATAATCAATAATTTTAACAGACAACCCCGTAGCCTCGGTTCTAAGTTGGTTATCAAAAAACTAAGTACCCATCGCGCACCTTCTTTCATGGAAGCAGAAGAGAGAAATAATCGTGCACGCCCTTTTATCTGCTCACTCCATCCAAGGTGTCGCATTCAACACGTATTTGATAGCGCTCACGACCGCGAAGCGCCGTCAGCATACCGTCCTCTCAGTATGTTGGACACAGCGTGAAAGTTGCTTGAGAAGTTAATCAAGCCTAACCACCTTGGCTTGGTTAGATGCAATACATGTTACGCGATGCTACGCACGAACACAATATAGTTTTAGAGCTGGACGATCGACAATTGATGCGATTGAGGAAGTGGTCCAAGCAGTAAAACAGGCTGGGGCACATAGTCACCACTGTCGGCGGGTGGTGCTTTTCGTGATACTAGACTACATGCTTGTAAAATATCTGGGCATCATGATAGACACGAAGATGAACTTCTTCGAACAGATTTTCAACACCACAGACAAGGGTGCGTATAGACTGCTTGCGATTTGCCAGCTGATATGTGGATAGGCCTGGCCTAAGGTAATGTGTCAACCAGCTCTGGAGTAGAGTCCTAGATGCACCAGGTGCGTTTAGTCTGTTGGAGACACTTCACTTTTTGTATAAATACATTTTACTTCGCTACACCCAAAATAAAACCTCTAAGATTATATCGTCTATTTTAAAAGTTTTGAAATGATGGAAACTCCGAGGACTCAAGATTCCTTTATTAGCCCTAATACTACTCACTAAAATACTTATCTATTCAAATGGCCTACTATGTACGACACTCAGATGATATATGGATCTAAAAGCACCTTCTAAAGGTAGGAAGTGCGCTGAAAAATACTTTTTCGATGTATTTTCCTCTGGTATATATCGAAACCGCATGAACCCCGCTGTGACGAGCAATAACATTAGCAGTCTATACTGGATGCATGGCTCAGCATTCATATTGGTGGATGCGATACCTACCCAAATTCTACCCAACCGAACTAATGATTACGGCAACCGAGCTGTAAGCTAAACTCCATGCTTGAGGCCTGAAAGTCTCTTGTCTGCTTGGACATATTCGCAACCCCCGTGAAATTGCCCCTTGGGGCCAATTTCATATAACTCGGCCGGGAACAATTGGCCCACAAATTCTCCTGAGACCTATGAATTCTCAGTGCTCCCACGGTACCAGATAACCGCTGGTGAGGCTTCGTGGCCGAAGCCATTTCAGATAAACCTCATGCAGACTTAGGTCTAATCGCTCTAAATAGACCTTGGAGCGTTCACCTGGTGCATCACGACCAGTAAGTGAAAGTGAGTACAACGTTTCTCAGTGCCATAATGTGGAAGTTTTCCCTGCCCAATTTGCCGACATGGTTCCAGCCCCGTCTTCCCCCTTACCCCTCAGAGCACCAGGCTATTACTAGGTGAGTACTGCTAAGCTTGAATGACGTAATTTTTCATATCACAAATTAGCCTTTGGGTTGAGGTTGCTTACAAGTACTAAACCACAGAGTTGCAAATGAAGCATATGATTTGCTATTTCCTCATTTTTGCCTACCTTATTTTCTCCGACTATTTCACATTGGTACCCTGCGAGGACAGTTTTTAGATAGCTTCTTTTATACTGATAGTGATCACTAGGGTTGATTTACTAATCTAAGGATCAGATTTTATTCCTTTGCCAGAGATCTCAGTAGCATCAGATCACCTAGTCGGTGAATTCCGTGTGGATTTCGAAGTGGAGCGTTTAGAAGTGGTTCCATTTCTATTACGAATCTAAGCGCCTTTCTTCCTACGATGTGATTTCGTTTGTTATTCGCCATAATCAGCCGAGATCCACGAAACGAGTCTTGATGCTGATAGCTTTTGTAATGGATTAGTGCAGCGCTATTGATTGACTTCAATAGCGTTGTCTTCGAATGAGTTCTCAATCATTATGTAGTCTTTCTTTGGATTTCATTAGATTGACGATTTACAACTTTTGAAAGGCCGCCGTTACTTCACATATACGTTTGGCGGTAGGTGCCTCAGAGCATCTCTTACTCAGATTATCTTCTACCTTCCAGCCATAGTAAAACCGAAAGATTGTGGTTTGTCTGAAGGCGTTATTTTGCCAAATGAAGGGCCAAATCTTCGTCGGAAAATAACTCTTTGAAATGATGGCCAAATGGAATCCCGCGTTAGCATACTATTGAAAGTGACCCGCTAGTGTGTTGAGTAGTGGAGTTTCGATGCTACGAAGAGAGTTGGTTTTCGATTGAATGTTCGGTGTCGCTTCTCGCTCATTTTCGGATTGGTTGTCAGAATGACAGTTTAATTATGATTTAGCCATCAAGGTTTTACTTTTACTGGAAAAGATAAGTTGATCCTAACAGAGTTCCTTTGGCGGGAAAGAGGCTGGCTTAAACTAAAGACACTTAGTACACTGAGTAAATTTAGTACGATAGTTAGACCTTGACTTCTGTTCAGTTCTCATTTTTCCTTAAAATTTTTGTCCTATTTCTCCTGAGAATCTCTATTACTGAATTGCGCCACCATGACAAAGTAGTTTTTTTTTTCGGGAGAGGACTTTGTTAGGAATATTTAGAATATAATGAGAATCAATGTGGAATGGACAGTTGCAGTTTCTGGTTAATCGTAAGGACCAGAAACCTCAGTATCATTCATCAATTTGCTTGCAGGCATAAATTACCAGCAAAATAGCTGTTATAAATGACGATTCCTCCACTAAGTACATGGAATTTTTAATAGATACATATTTCTCCGAAGTTTGCATCTAGTTGAGGCTCTCAATGGTCTTCTCAGAAGGAATCTGGTGGAGTGTTGCTATAATTTTCATATATGTTCATACTATTCCATTATAATCGACAGAGTGGAGGTATGGTCAGTAAAATTTGGAACTGTAACCAGCTTGTTGCATGTCGATTATGTTTTCGAATGAGAGAAGACGTTCCCCATGGTGCCTTGTCCCAAAGACGTGCATGGCTTCAATGAAGCATAATATCATTCCTCCAATACCTCGACTAGGCTCATTACATCTGCGTGCTTACTTACCGAATCATGAACCTAAGCCAGATGGCTCCGAATTTGGAGGAGGAGACAAACAGTGTCGGACTGAAGATAAACATCAACGAAACCAATCATCACAGTCTTCATCGGTATTAATGGGCAGAATATAGAGGGCGGACAAAGTAGCGTTACTTTCGCCTGCGGCACTACTGAACTTAATGTCCCTGAAATTAAGAACTGCAACTACCTCAACATCAACATCAAAATGAGGTTGTTCCCCCGCCAAAAATCTCTGCGATGTGCAACCAACTCATTGAAAATGATCACGACTGTTACCCCAAGCCTCCAAGTGCTATCGTGGGTGTAGGTGCCAAACATCTGTTAATATATTGATCCAAAGGTGAAGTGACGGTGAGTAAGTCACAGACTTGTGGTGGGGCACCAATTTCATTGTAAGTTATGAAGTACAATCGAATCCATTATCCCAAGATAAACCACGATTTGGCTCCCTAAGGTTACGCGAAACAAAACAAAAAAGGAAGAGGCAAACTAGTCGGAAAAGCCTGGGCGATTCGAACTCCATTGCCAGAAGTAGTCAGAGATGGGCGAGATTATTTTAGAGTACGAAAATTGCCCCAAATCAATGTAGATCCGGTCCTTCAAGACCATGGAAACCATCCGCATCTTTTACCCGTCAGGGAAGATTTTACCTTCGCAGATTTTTCAATGAAATGAAAAAATTTCAGGGGGTTTCAGAATCTGAAATAAAGGCGTGGAATTGATGCCCAACAAAGTTTCCTTTTTGTTCAAGTAAGTCGTCCTCATGTGTATAGCTTTTCGAGGGGTCTGCCTCATCTTCATTTTCTACCATAGATATTGCCTTTATAGCTTACCTGTTAGCTTTTATATGTCAACTTCTTAGAGATTAAAGAAACTAAATCTTTCGAAGGCAAATGAAAAATTAAAATCAGATTAGATTTTGGCATACAGAATTTGTTGTTTTGAACCAATACTTATCAAAGGAGAACTTACGAGCGTTTGTAATCTTGGCGTTTATTGGAAAAATTTCTAGAACCTTTTCGTTTAATGAGGCTGCTTTTAAATAGCTGGGACAATGATTCGATGTGTAGGACCACTTTTAATTATTATTGTTTTCATGACCACCGCGCTCATCGAACGCGATAATGAACTCCGCTCATTCTTTTGAACCTCAGGGCAACCATTTTTTTGGATGCATGAAAGTATAACCTATATTCCGGAGTGGAAGTTCTTTCAATTAAATCCATCCGGCAGCGTCCTTTTGAGAATGGTAGTTAGCGGCAGCACTTTCAATTTCGCCTTAGTTCGTCCACAGTTTTGATGAATTACAAAAACACTAATAAGACCAGATAACAGATAATATAATCTAGAATGCGTATATTTTCCTGATTTTCTATACCATGGGATACATCTCCGGAAATGTTCCGTTTCTCTTCCAGAACATATGCGTCGCAAATTCTTTCCTGTCATCTTTCATATTAAACTTTTTAGGGCCGCAAAATTAGCCCCTTATCAAAGGATCATATCAAATATTCTTTGAATTCTGAAATATCTTTGAACGAGACAAGAATATGTAAATAACGGATGACGTCTTATTTTCGTGAAAATACCCTTTCGACCATAAAGTGTTTGAACCGTACATAGGTGAAAAGGGTTAGCTGCTTTCAGGAAGATTTTGATTGGCCTGATAATATCCAAGGTATTTTTATGTGAACGAGAATATAGGAAGCGGATGGGATGGGTCGGGTGAAGGTCGAATTATGTTAGACGTGTGCCTCTGACGTTTCAATTCAGGTTACTAGGATCCTTTTTATTCATTTGGATGTTGTTGGATTTCTTGGAACTTCATTAAAATGCATTGGATGCTTCCAGGAAATTATGTAAAGCCACGCCTTGAATAGCCAATCGTAAAATGACTTCTAATCAGTAACATTTGTAGATAATTTTGCAGACTGTATTATAGTAAGGACAACAAATGCTTATTCGTAGCCTATTAAAGTTTGCTTATGAATCAAATAATGAAAATAGAAAAGAAAATTTGGTACGAGCGTTGCAATTATCAAATACGACGTTGAGTGTAAGGGAAACATGAATATTGGATGCATTGATATTAGTACTTTGTCTAATGCGTGTGACTTTCCTCGTTTCAGTTCTATTCATTAATGTCTAAATCAGTTTTGCTGCTTGCATTCCAGTAATTTATAGCAATATACTTCTTGGTTGTGAAAGATCGCCGCCACCTCTCAGCCTTGATGAATGTCAGAACATATAAAAATATAGACTCGGACCACTATCTTGTTGGCATGGTCCTCCGAGCTCGAATTACGACAGTCCCCTTTGACAATCAGTTGAGAGTGAATACTGAAGCCATCCACAACACAGTCCTCCGTAACACCTATAAGAGGGAAATGGATGTCGTAAAAATCGCAGTCAACAGAGGTCCTAGAGATGAAGGATCAACAAATGATCTTCACAACCAATTGAAGAACTTTATCATTGATACGGCCACAAAGATACTTGGCCCCAGCCGCAAAAAAAACGGAAACGGAAAACGGAACGGCTGGTTTGAATTTAACCTAGCAACAGAAGGGAAGAACGCTGCATACCGAGTAATGTTGAATTTTCAAAGAGCGCGGGCACGCGCAGAGACTTATCACGAACTGCGGTGAGCGGAGAAGCGACGGAAAAAGGAAGCCGGGGAGAACCAACAAGTCCGTGAACTGGAAAAGTACAGGGAGCAATCGCACCCGGCGCGGAAGTTCTACCAACAAGTCAGCAGGATGAAGCCTTATACACTTCGATGCTCATCCTGCCGAGACAAAGAGGGAAATCTGATTTCCGACAGAATGGGCACATTAGAGCGATGGGTTCAGTACTTTGATGAGCTACTGAACAACCAGAACATCGGCGAGTTGGAGGTCCCGCCAACTGAAGACGATGGACAAATACTGCCACCATAAAGTATAGGAGAATCAGTCCGTGCAATTGAAGGGCTTAAACGTCATAAGTCGCCAGGAGCCGATGGAATTACAGCCGAATTGGTTAAATATGGAGGCGACCAGTTACACCAAGTGGTTCATCAACTTGTGCTGAAGCTATGGGACAGCGAATCAATGCCTGACGATTGGCAACGAGACATTATCCGTCTCATACATAAAAAGGGGGATATCACACAGTGCAGTCTATTAGATACTCCCCGCTATCTTGCTAGGCCGGGTAGCCCCATACGCCCAGAACATCATTGGCCCATACCAAAGAGGCTTCACTTCAGGCAAATCAGCAACAGATCAGATTTTCTCTGTGCGGCAAGCGATGAAAAAACTGTTGGGATATGGACAACAGCTACACCATCTATTCATCGACTTTAAAGCCGCCTATGATAGCACAGCCATTGTAAAACTGTACACGGCCATGAGAGAATTCGGTATTCCGACGAAATTGGTAAGACTGACTAGGCTGAACCTGACCAACGTGCGAGACCAGATAAAAGCAGCAGGATCACTCTCAAGACCATTCGACATCAACAACGGTCTACGATAAGGGAATGCCCTATCATGCGTCCTTTTTAACCTGGCCCTCGAGAAAGTGATCTGTCATGCTGAGGTAAATGCAAGAGGTACGATCCTCTTTAAGTCTACCTAACTACTGGCATATGCTGACGATATCGACATTATGGGAAGAACGACCCCAGACGTACAAACTGCCTTCATCCAGATCGAGCAGGCGGCAGTGGTGGCGACATCAAATCGCACTGGTCAAACAGGAAGAATAAGGATAGAAGAATACAACTCTGAGACCGTTGATAATTTCCCCTATTTAGGGTCGAAAATCACAACCGATAACAGAGCCTATTTCAGCTTACCAAAACTATTCCGCTCGAAACGTCTCACCATAGGGTCAAAGCTCTTACTGTACAGGACAATGATCTCCTCATGTATTCCTCGGAGACTTGAGTTCTTAGCAAGAAAAATTGCGAACTCTTGGCCGCGCTCGAGAGAATGATCCTTCGAGGAATTTTTGGTCTCCTACATGAGGATGGACGATTCCGTAGCATACATAACGACAAAATCTATGAGCGATACCTTGACCGTCAGGTTGTGGATAAAATCCGGCTCAATAGGTTACGGTGGGCGGGTCACTTAATCCGTATGGATGGGGATGATCCCGCCCGGAAAGTGCATAAGGGCAATATCTATGGTGGAAAAAGAAAACGAAGCAGACCCTGCCTAAGATGGAGCGATGGCGTAGGTCAGGACGCCTGACAGCTTTTAGGGATATCGAAATGGTGAACATCGGCGTAAAACTGGGATATTTGAAGTTCCTTATTAAGGCAGGCCTAGATCGGATACCGGTTGTTGCGCCGTTGATGATGACGATGATGATACTTCTCGGTTGTGAAAGATAGGGTCACCATGTGATTTCATGTTGATAGTCTTTCACAATGTGGCTTTAGTATCAACCACAATCTGAAGTGCTGCATCGAATGAAAGGGGGTCCGTCCATAGCGATTTTGTATTCCATTTTGTGCCAAAACTCTGACAGGTATAGATTGCTATTGATCCGGACTTTCTCAGTAGAAATTTTCATTGATATTGTGATAAGTTGGACAATTTTTCGAAGGATTCCAAAGCCAAACAATATTTTATAGGATACGCCATCGTCAATATTTTGCAATGTTTGTTTGAAATTGGCGAATATTTGGGAAACGTCCACGTGGAACGTGCAGCAACAATTCTTGGTTGATAGTAAAAAGTCAGTCGACTATTATTAAAAGTAAGTGAACCGGATATCAAAACATCGGTAGTACCTGCACAATGTTCCGAAGGGAATAATGTGGCCAATATAGAAAGACTCAAAACGGAAACTAGGATAGTCTTCATCGGTCAGGCTTTCAAAGTATTCCTGGCTGCGTCCTAGGATTATTTTAGCTATGTATTATCTGCGTAGCAAAAGAATGCATGTAACGCCTCATTATGACACGAGAAAGAGGTGTTTCCCCCTGAAATCCCAATGTTCTTTCCAAAAGACTAGAGTGTACAAGAAGGACGTTAAAGGTTTGTGGAAAGATCATTTAAACATCATTCGCAATCGTATAATATCGAGTAAAATTCCACTCCAAGAGAATGATTGTAGAGTAGGTATCAGTGGCTGCTCCCAGGAGCCCAATTAGCGCTGTGGTGCACCGTTCTGGTGCCACAAACGCCTATGACCGTGACTGCTCTTATGAGACCAGGGAGGCAGAGTCCAACTGGTTGGTGCTGCCGCGACGTTCTCACCACGTACTTCGGCTTGCCTTCATTAATGTGCAGCCAAAATTGCTTGCCAGCTGCTCGATCTGGGTGAAGGTAGATTGCACATCTCGGACTGTTCTCCTTATAATATCAATATAGTCAGCATAAGCGAATAGTTTGGTGCACTAGAAGATAATGGTGCCCCTCGCACTAACATAGCGGACCACTTTTTTCAGGGCCAGGACAGAAAGGCTATGATAGCCCATCCTCTTATTTTAGACCGTTATTGATGGTAAATAATCTCGAGTGTGCTGGTTTTATCCGGCCTCGCACATTAGTCAAGGTTAGCCTAGTCAGTCTTATCAATATCGTCGGTATATCAAACCCTCTCATGGCAATTTACACTTTTACCTTGGATATGTTATCAAAGGCGCTCTGGGTCGATCAAAAAATGGAGCAACTGGTGTTCATATTAAAATAGTTTTTCCGAGAGAAGAGAAAATCTGATCTGCTCCTGTTTGAACAGAGTGAAGCATCTTTGATATGAGCCGGTGACAGCGGAGAACATCTTATAGATGGTACAAAGTAACGTAATACTTCTATAATTGCTGTGCTGCATGGTATGTTTATCTACAGGACATATAATGCCTGGTTACCAGTCATAAGGCATCGATGTTCCACATCATGAGAATCCGCACTTGATAGACGTTGGCTTTAGTGTGAGCCATGTCAAGCAAACACAGAAAGGGTATCTGATTTTAGAGCCTAATGAATCCTACGAAAAATTAGCGGATAGTTTATTTATTTGTTTATTAAAGACAATTTACACAAACGTAAATACCCCTTTACAAATTGTTCTCAGAGGGAGGAGCAAGTAAATGGCTTAACTTACGCTTTATTATAGCTAGGGGCAGAGAAAAAGACCCAAGCTGGGGGTCGCTGTAGGACCGGTGCGGCGTAGCCTCGGGATGGAGGAGTGAAAGCAGAAGTCGAGTTCCGTGAAGGGTACTTTGAAAATGTGTCTTTTTGAAAAAGGGGGTTCGGGTGAATTTACGTTGTACAACTTCACGAATGCGACAGTCACACATCCGGAAGGGGGACCAGATTACATAGCAATATTCAAGTTTGGTTTTGATAAATAAGTTAAGTGTTAAGTGTTAAGAAACGCTGAATTGAGTGGTAAAAAGAACGTAGGATAAAACAAGACATTTTGGAAATTCGATTGATGATGTCAACGAACTAGGAATTGATACGAATCAGATATTACACCCAGGTGTTGAAAAGAGTTCAGTAGTGAAAAGATTTGTCCCCTGAGAGAATAGGGAAAGGATGTTGGGGAGTGTTTACAGCACATATAGTGGCATTTGTTAACATTCAGAGTTAGCTTGCTAACCGAGCACAAACGGATCAAGGTGCCAAGGTTAGACAGTAAGAGAGCAAAGCGGAAAAAACGGAGAGTTTTCGCGACTAAATATAAAGCGAAAGCAGAAGATGATCATTGAATGCAAGGATAGACAGATATCAGTGATGCACTAAGGGAGCAATTTATCATTAGCGGAACTGAGGTGAGTGTAATAGAGAACATGTAAGAAGCATATGGGGGAGCAGCAAGGGCAGGTAAATCAAGACAAAAGATATCTTATCAAAGATTATGTTGTGCAATGGGAGCTGAATCGTAGATCTAAATAATGCTCAACTATTACAAGGAAGCTCAAAATCTGCTTTCACAAACCACTCTAGGATTGCAGGTGATTTTGGCGGTATTTCGCGAATCGTATCGAAATTACGATAGTGCTACGTAAATGAACGATTCATCTATGAACCCGGCGATATGGACAATTAAGTCCTGGTGGTTTTACATGTATACCCACCTCGTTGGCCTAATCCTACGATCCACTTCACTTTGAGTAGTACAGTGATACCAGTTTATACTGAGTGCAGGCTTAGTATTGATATTAATGCAAGTCTGACCAATCGCAACTAAGGAGTACCGCACCACAGCTACTTTGGGATGAAGACTTGAGTCGGATTGCTCCAGCTCGACCTCGGCGTTTTCGCCTACTGCATCACAATCAGCAAGTCAATCTGAATACAGTGTTCCCGGCACTTAAAGGTTCTCCTTGGCTGTTGACTTGGCCAATTGGGTTGCTGCTCCATCTGCCACCTCTGAGCACCGACGATATAAGCGGTTACGTGCTGGTGATTCTACATGGATTACCGTGACCACGGTTTCCTTGAGATACAAACTGATTTTGTGACCACAATCAGAGCCTTGGCGGACAAGCGAAAGGGTACCAGTCTATATTGGGTGTATGATACAATATTCACACCGGTGGATGCAAGACATTTATAATTTCCACCGAACTAAGGAACACTGTACTCGAGTTGAAATGCAGCTCAACATTTCAGATCCGAAGGTCTTTTATCCGCTTGGATGTAACTAACAACCCCCATGAAACTGCCACTCGGGAGCCAACTATTAATAACCGCGCCAAAAGTACATGAACCAGGAATTCTCCTGAGACATGTAAATTCAAAAGGGAATCCCGGTTCCTATGGTACTGGTATACCCCTGATAAGGTTTCGTGCCCTGGACTTCGGCCACGAGTGTCCGTACTGACTCAGCTCTGGTCTTCTATATTAGCCTTGCAGCATTCGTTTACTTCATCACGGCCAGCAAGCCAAAATGAGTACAACGTTTCTCGGTGCTCCAACGTGGATGTTCTCCTCGGCTACTTGTTTTTGGTTCGATCGATAGGGTTGTTGCCCCCTCTTCTTTCCCACCTTGGAAAACCGGCGATACGGACATGCGCAAGAAAAGGCAGACAAAAAACAATGGCGTTCCAGGGAGCCGTCCATGAATCATGAAGAAAACGGCCCTTAGGTAAAGGCTCAAGAAGAGAGATCTGTGGACGAATTCGGGGTAATAAGGCTCCCGGATTGGAAGAGATCCGGAACAAAGCGCTCAAGTTGGCCGTTAATTTTGCCACCGTAGCGGCGCCAACTCGGGTAGATTTAGGGCCCCCTCGCTAAACTTGATGTCGCGGGTTACTAGTTCGAATAATCGAAAGTTACCCTTCGGAGAGAATTCTTTGATACGGGATGAATTACAGACCAAAAGAATGTGCTGTGATAGCAAGTACTCTCTGGCTCTGAATTGGAGCGCTTGCTATCGAATATACTGTATGATGAAGTGCTTGACCTTCGCGTTGCAAAGGAGGGAATTTTAATCTGTTTGCAGAGGATCTGGCAGTGTTTGTAATTACGAAGCACTCCGAGAACGTGGAGCTGTATGGAAGTGAAAACATTCGTATTACACCAGAGCATGAGATTGAAAATGCAGAGATTCAGAGCAATTCAGATTGATAATGCAGAGATAATTTCTAAATGGATCATTGCATATGATTGATGCCAAGCTGAGCTTCATAGGGCGATTGGATTATGTGCTAGAAAAATCTCTAGTAAGGATAATATTTAATATTGATGGGCCAAAAAATAACATTCTAAAGCGTAATCTCCTAGATCAGTGTCAACATGCTTACCGGGCAGGACGGTCTGCCGAAACTGCTCTGTATAAGCTGATGGATATATTACGGGATGCCATAGTTTGTTTTTGGATATCGAATGCTCATTACACATCGCTCACATAAATACAATATTGCATGATTCGCAAGAGAGTGGGAAATATCCACGGAGATTAAATATTTGGTAATTACGCAAAACCAAAAACTACTCTATAAGACGCATATCGAAAACACTTGTTGGAAAGCTAGAAGTGCTCTGATAATTTGCAGGTCCATAGCAAGAAAAGGGGGGTTGCACCCCGAAGATACTACTTTGGATATATGCCGCATTAGCAAGTCCAATGATTACCTAACCAGGTGGACTCTAAACCGGTATGAGAATGTTCTGAGAGAATAAATACCTTCGCTCCGTCAACAAGATCTGGATATTTTGAGTTCCAGGCCATGTTAGGTTTGAAGGGAATGAGACAGAGGACGAACTAACCAAGAAGGGAGCAGGGACGCCTTTAGAAGATCCAGAGCCCTTCTGTGAAATCGAAAGCGATTTTCCCGTAACAAAATAATAATAATAAGGTGCGATCCGATCCGGCCTTGGTATTTAGATTACCTCACCTTCAGAAGACCTCTCTTAGACTGTGTGCACCTTCTTCTCGGAAGAAAAAATTTTCTGTGGGGTACTATTGAAATACTTTGAAACTCGCAGTCCAGAATCTATCAGCAACTGACTCCTACATTACGACAACATGCCTTGTATCAGTAGCAATATCCTGCCACTTTGCGGTAATTATGTCTAATCTTATCAGAATATAAAAGCACAGTGCGCGTTGGCAAGTCCCAATATCTTTCTTTGCTTAAATCCCAAATTCGCGTTACTTTATCCCGAATTCTGCATAATAATCGATTAAAAATATTTTGCATTTCTACCAATATTTCAATTTCCACATCACATTGTCACCCCTTATTTCATCATCATCATCACCAACGGCGAAACAACCGGTATCCGGTCTAGGCCTGCTTTAATAAGCAACTCCAGACATCTGGTTTTGCGCCGAGGTCCATCAATTCGATATCCCTAAAAGCTGTCTGGCGTCCTGGCCTACGCCATCGCCCCATCTTAGGCAGGGTCTGCCTTGTCTTCTTTTTCTACCATAAATATTGTCCTTATAGACTTTCCGGATGGGATCATCCTCATCCATACGGATTAAGTGACCCGCCCACCGTAACCTATTGAGCCGAATTTTATCCACAACCGGACGGTCATGGTATCGCCCATAGATTTCGTCATTGTGTAGGTTACGGAATCGTCCATCCTCATGGGCCAAAAATTCATCGGAGGATTCTTCTCTCGAACGCGGCCAAGAGTTCGCACTTCTTCTTGCTAAGTCTTGTACAGTAAGGGCTTTGACCCTATGGTGAGACGTTTCGAGCGCAACAGTTTTTGTTAGCAGAAATAGGCCCTTATTTGCAAGGGTAATATTGGGAATTTGTGAGCGGAGGAATGCACTCTCAGATTTTAGATATTTTACAACTTGCTGCCGATTTTGACAGTTTCAAACCCCACTGACATAGCTTCTCAATTTTTTCCCATAAACTGGTGTACTTCTTTGCCCGGAATCTGCCTTTACCGGAGCCAATTTTAGACATTCATTACCTTTTATGTTTTCCCGTGGAAGCCTTTTGACATCTTTATTGTTTTGCTGAACCTCTTCCCATTTTTCTTCTCGTTTCCACAGAAATTAGTTATATTCTTGTCTTTCCTATTATTCTTGACCAGCTCGGTGGTATTGTAAGTAAACCCTTTTCGGATGTTGTGGGGGTAAGCATTGCTTACTTGAGCAATTTGTTTCGTACTTATTCGGTACAACGATACACGCAAATTCATCACCATAACTTCCCCGTAAACCTAGGAAGAGGTAGGAAAATAATAGAAAATAGAAATCCACTAGACTGAAAACTTCCCTATTTCCGTCGAGTGTGCTTCCAATACTGTTGGATGGCGCCTTCCATCATACCTTGCCTCTTTTCGAGTGCTTGATTCAGGAAGTGATGTACAACATCTCGTTCATGTGGTATGCACTTTTCTCGTCCTGATTATAATCCTTTTCAAGTATTTCATTATAAACTAGTTTCCCGACAGTTTCAAGTTGTCTGTTATTATCTATCACTTGCACCATGTTCCCAGTAGGTACTTTCCGTTGCATACATTTCCATATTCAATTACATCCTTCTGTAAGTGAATGAGCGAGTAATTAATTCAGTATTATTTCAGCAAACATTATGCTGAGAAAATCAGGACAAGCCGGCAATGTGCGGAGGCATAGTAATGCTACGTCGATGCTCTTGTTGCCGATGCTGTTGTCTGGGGTAATGCCGGCCGACAATGCGCTGCGAGCAGATAATCTCTGAACTTAATCATGTATACAACAACCTAACATTCTGACAATTTACATCATCAAGTTGTAAGTTCGCTCCGTAGGCAACAATTAACCTCATGTCATCACAATGACACTGGGAATATTACAGGTTGGCACATTGTGTCGATTAATATCAAAATGCAAAGGAATCTCTACTGATAAATGCACGAGTTGCAACGCACACGGAAGCCATGGTAAAGTGCAGTCATTCCCCGTAACTATGCCCGGGTACACGCCCGGGAATATGGTACACATTATTAACGATGGATCAACAATCTTCAGATAGGAACCGCAGTTTTAGTGTAGTTGATGAATAAGGGTGGAAGGAGCTTTTCGAACAAGGTGCGCTCCAGACCTTAGAGTTAAATTAATGATCCTCTCTCAGGGAGGCATTGTAAGCCTCTATAATCTCGAAATTGTTCAGCCAGATATCCTTCGCTATTTTTTCCCAACCGTGTAATGAATTAGGTAGAAGTTCACTTTTTCCGGATTAAATTCATTAGCAACTGCTCGATTCAGCAATAACTGAACATACTTTAAGGTTGCAATTTTGATGATTCCTTAATTAATTGTACATGAACAACTACAAACTGTATCTTACCATTTCTACCAGTTCACATTCCAGGAAACTCTATGTTAAGATGCAAACATTGCATATGAATACCGAATCCAGAATGCTTCCTCTAAACCTCGCTACATTTCTTCACTATTACAAAGACATACTTTGTGCCAACTTTTCATCCCCTACGGCATTCCCCACACGTTGAATAGGAAATTCTATTAATTATGCAAATCACAACATTTATGGCTGCCTAAAATGTTATCGGTGGAAAACAGTTGCAGACTGAAAATGTGATGTGAAATGTGAATTCATCCTCCCCCATTTCCGACTATATCTGCACCTTTTCCAAGGACTATTAGAGTCAGGAACTTGAATACTTGAAAGGGCCCGGCTGCATCGTCGCCGTCTCATTTGCTACTCCACTTAGACGCCATCCAATTCAATGACTGGAAAATTTGAACTTTACGGTTGTTAAAATCGTATTAGAAAGATTTCCATCTGGAAACTTTAAAAGGTTCAAAACTATGACAACAACCGCGTAACTGGCGTCCTGAATGCAGTAACGTTTCCATGTGAATGGTTGGTACCATTGACAATAAAGTGTTTCGAAAGTCCTTAAGACTTCAGATAAAGGTCTCCCATTTTCGTCGACTTTCAACGCCTTCCTTCCTTATTTGAAAATAGTGTTTGGCAATGCTATGTTCTCAGGACTTTTTGGAGAATGCCTGGGCACTAAGTAAAAAATATTCAGGAGGGTTTGATGTGGCTTATTCAGGACATCACATATAGGAATATCATGTTGATTGTTTGTTTACTTTCCCTGATTTCTACACGAAAGCTTAGTGAAACTGCAAAGACCCAAAACTGTCTGAAGTTTTTAGTTGATTCAATTAGGTATTTATAACATAAGTGGTAGAAAATGATCATAATGGTGTCAATTAAAATCAGAAAGGATTGTTTCTTCGTAGAGGACGAGAAAATTTGCCATTGTCCTACATTAACATTTGGGAAGTCATTCGTTCCCTTCAGTAATTCTTCAAATATGCGGGACATGCTTGAATTAACGCGGTTTTCCTGTCGCTATTTCATGGTTTCTATTAGAAAATCCCCATATTTTTTGTTATTTTATAACAACTCAGAATACCGGAAGCTGGATGCTTCGGGTATAAAAGTCTTGTGGTCATCTTTAGTGAGAAATTTCCTATGCACGTTTTTAAGGTTTTAGGCAGGATCAGTTATGAACTGCGGCTCCTGTCGTTATTTGTAACTTTCCTTCGAAGCTCCTCCCTCCTCAGCAGATTGTAGAACGCCTCCATTAATTTTTCCACCGACCTCGAGATGTTTCAGAGGCTAGCATGTGGTCCACGATATTTTCGAATGTCGTCAATTTCCGTCTCCGCTCTGTGTGCGGTGAACCACGGGCAGTAAAAAACAATATGCTCCGCATTCTCCGGAATCATCACGCACGTAGAGCAATACGGGGAATCGTTACACCAGAACCAAACGGTACCCTTCGTGTCCGCTTAGGAATTGAGTTAGGTGGTAACTAAATCACCGTGCCTTCGTTTGATCCATTTAGAGACATATGGAATAATCCTGTGTGTCCAGCATCTAAAGGACTCATCAAGGAATCATTCCATCTTTTTTATCATTCCAAAATAGATTCACTTCGTGCCAATTGCCGACGATAGGTATAGGATTCGCCGATTGCCTATAATGGGTCATAGAGACGTCGACCCTTGTTCGGCAAGATGTCGATGGGATTCATGCCTGTTATCACACAAGCTGCTTCGTCTGATGTTCTACGGTAAGCGCACGATGGTATTGGGCTGCGATTTTTCTTCAATTTGCTTCCAAATTCAGAGACGGTGCCCAGACTGGAACTGCATAAAGCAAGATGGAGCTGACAACTATCGAGATCAGGAGCCGACGGTTTTGTCTAGGACCACCTATATTTGGTAACATTCTTGCCAACAATGTAGTCACTCCGGTAGCCTTGGTTGCTAAATTTTCAAGATGGGACTTGAATTTCAATCTTTGGTCAACCATGACTCCTAAGTATTTAAGCGTTGGCTGCGACTGTATGATGTGTTCACCAATCTTGATTTTTATCGTGGTTTGCTTGCTTCGCTTGGTAATCAAGACTACCTCGGTTTAATGCTCTGCGAGTATCAGACCAGCTTCCTCTAGTGAAGACCTGATTTCGAAAATTGTCTCGTTTGTGAGTACCTCGATCTCATCAATATTTTGTTTCACGATAGTCACTCCGATATCGTCTGCGAAGCCAATGATTTTCACTTCTTTGGGTAGTTGCAACTTTAAAATTCCGTCTATATTATTATCCACAGGAGAGGACCGCGAACTGATCATTATTGAACCCCGCAGGTTATTGTATACTTCTTAGGTCCATCATCTGAATCGTAACACACCATTTGCCGTATTAAAGGCATTCTTCACGTCCAGGGTAACTACCGCATAAGATTTATTGGCCTCCACTGCTTTTTCTGCAATTTCCGTCACCGTACTGATGGGATTGACAGTAGATCTTGCCTTCTTCTTTTTCTTCAGCCTTTGTCCCGTTCACAAGCGGAGTCGGCTCGTCGTGATCGGCTTCGCCATTTGGCTCTATCGAATGGCTGATCTGGGTGCAATCTCGAGGCTTTCAAATCCCCATCCAGCGTATCAACCTACCGTTGCTTAGGTCTGCCTTTTGGTCGTTTACCATCGACTTCGATGTTCAGACCAATCTTTGCAAGTGAATTCTCGTTTGCACGAATTGCGTAACCATACCATCGAAGACGCCTCTCTCGCAACTTTTCCACGATCGGTGCAACCCCATGACGATCGCGGATATCCTCATTTCGGATGTGATCTAAACGTGTGACGCCACTAGTCCAACGTAGCATCTTCGTCTCCATTACCGCGAGACGCCGTTCAGTGTCTTTTATGGTCGGCCAACACTCAGAATCATAGAGAGCGACTGGACGGATGACATTCCGGTAAATTTTAGATTTGAGACGTTCGTTGGTACGTCGATCACAAAGGACACCAGTTGTGGAACGCCACTTCATCCAGGTTGCGTTAATGCGTGAAGCAATTTCATAACGCAGCTCTCCATTGGCTGATAGCGTTGACCCGAGGTATTGAAATCGCTCAGTTCTGGGCAGATCACTGCCGCTGTCTGTGATTGTGCCTGTTTCATGGGGATCGGTCGTCAAAAATTCAGTTTTGTTTAAATTCAATCTGTGACCGTGTTGCATGAGGCGATCATTCCATTTTTGAACAAGTTGCTCGAGATCATTTTTGCTATCAGATGCTAGGAAAACATCATCTGCATAAAGCAGTGTGTAGCGCGCTGGACGTTGTATATCCCGTGTGACGGTGTCCATAACAAGGACAAAGAGGAGTGGTGAGAGGGCACTTCCTTGATGAACTCCAACAGAAACACGAAGCGGTTTTGATACACCCGCCATACTTCGAACTTTACTTTTCGGATCGTGGTAGAGCAATTGAATCCAGCGCACGAGTTCTTCTGGCGCGAAGTGTTGTCGTAAAGCATACCAGATGAGTTCATGTGGTACACGGTCAAACGCTTTCTCTAGATCCAGAAAGGCAATGTAAATAGGGCGATGCTTCTCTCGGTGTTTCTCCAGTAGATCTTGCCTTGCGGAATCCAAACTGCCTGTCTCAGAGACCACCCTCCCTTTCTGTGACTGGTACAAGCCTATTGAATGATACCATGCCGATAATCGGCTGGACCGATTATCATGAAAATTGTTAGAAGCGTGTGATCTGTTGTTCCCTTTACATACAGCAAGTAGCGTAAGGGGGGGCTCCCCCAACATGTGAATGGAAGGTGGAACATTTTTCTTCATAAAATGTAGCCATGTGGGGTATCAAATGAAAGGGCTCAATTAGTACTTTTCGAAACTGATTCCATTTTTAATATGGGTGAAACATAGGGGAATGCGGGCTCAAAATATGACCATCAAAAAATGTAATAGGTCTCGTTCTCAGAACCTATCCAACCAAAAAATCTGAAAAAGAATCACAGTGGTGGCATCTTTATAAAATCTAGGCCTCAAAATACATCCGGTTCCAATATCTGCATAAATAAAGTCAATAATAGTGTATTTCCACATCTATGGCTGTGTACATATTGTACGTATGTTTTGTAGTTTGGAAAAATATGAAGGATTATGTTGAATTTGTAGCTATCTACGGATAGAAAAATGTGCGTACAAGTTTCTTATATAAAATGAACACAAAACCGCTAGCTTCCGGTATGCCGACTTGTTTTCATTTGTACCTAACTAAAAATTCAAAATATTCGTTGATATATGTATACATTTTTAAACTCCAACTCCACCGTTTATATCCGTCCACTTTATATGATGATGACGTCACACACAGTGATAAAATAACGAGAAATTTTTTGAAAAGGTTTACCTTCTATAACTTTGTTAATAATAGTTAATTTTTTTCCAAACTTTCTAAAATTGTGTATTATATTATTACTTATAATGGTTCCAAATAGTTCCTCTAGGATAAACTAGAGGGGTTTTCGGGTAAATTTCTAAATATTAACTTCATTTGATCAGATCTCGAAATATAATGTTTTTGAGGTCTTGATTTCGTACAGCTGCACTATCGTGAATTTTTACAGATTCTTCGGTTGGATAGGTTCTGAGAATCAGACCTGTTACAATTTTCAGGGCACACATTTTGAACCCTCGCTCCCTTATGTTTCACCCAGTACCCGTTGCCCTAAAAGTCAGTGCAAAATGACCACTCTTTGCATCTAAAGGGATTTACAAACCGCACGCTCTTACCAAATTTCGTGGCAATAGTTTCAGCCGTTTCCGAGTGCCCTAAAGGTCTGGCTAGCTAAGGGGGACATTCTTCCCGGACTACTCGTGGGACCAAGACATGGGCTCAATTATTAAAAAACAAATCAACGCTCGGAGGACAAGCTGCTGGCAGGAGAGAGTAGCCGTCGAGAGCAACACACTTGGTGCTAGATGTAGCAGCACTGTGCTCAAACAAACCGCAGGGACCTCCCGGAGCGAGGCGGTAGACGGACTAGTGGTTTCTAGCCTGGAATCCGTCAAGCTGGATGTAGCGAATACCAGACCTAGTGCTCCTAACTCGAAACCCTCGACGTCGGGGGATACCTTAAAAGTAAAGACCGGCAAGAACGTCGGTCACCGGAAAACGGCTAAGAAGCCAAGGTCCTTTGGTATTCTACTCGAAAGCCAGTACAGGCCATACATATTCTCAGTAAGATTGTTAGGAACAAGGAGGCTGGTACTGTTAATGAGCGGGATGAAAAATACCTCGCTAAATACCAGGTGATTTTTGAGGAATATAACAGTAAATGCCTGGCGGACGAACAGAAGGTAAAGACTACCTTTTCTAAGCAAAATCGATTTCAAGACGAGGTCGAACAAAGACCTAGGCGGACCAGAGTGGACAAGAGCTCGAACGGTAAGCAACCTCTGGAGAAACGTAAGCAGCAAGAGCCAGCCGATGTGCCACAAACTGGGAAATCGGTTAGCGACGTGACCACCAGCCGCTTGTGTGTGTCCCTGGCTGATGGCGATTCCGCTAGCCGGAGGTGTGGTCCAGTATTGGAGCAAGGCTGTCGGATATGATCATTGAGCAACGCCTGGACACATGGGATCTATTCCATGCGTTGATTCCTCTCAGGTGGGTGGGGTAGGTCCCACATTATAGCTTGGGAGGCTCAATTCTGCTGAGTGTTTCTCGGTTCGTACGTCGATAAGATTAGCAACACCTGGAAGGACGTCAGCCTCCCCTACAATGAGATTTCCAGAAGACCGGTCGCTCGCATCAGGTTTCCTCTGGACGATTGCAAATAACTGTTTAGGATAAGTGAGGGATCCTAAGTCCACAACCACTTGTTGTTGGACCGGACCAAATGGAGAGCAACTTACTCCCACGTCTCTTTGGTCCGCGGATGCCACGTTTGGGGCATGGCACCCAAGCATTAAAAAATTATAGGATAAACTGTTTCGTCCACCGTTTCGAAAGCGAAAGCAAATAACGCTAAGGGTAACGCGGGTAAATCTGCAGCATTCGAAGTACGCCTCAGATAATCTGCCTGCCTTCCTCTTAGAGGAAAACGTCGATGTCGCAATAGTATAAGGACCCTGAATCGAAGGCGACCGAACAACCATCAAAGCGTTCCAAAGCAAATATTTTAATTTATTCCACAGCAAAGGGTACCCTGATCATGACAGGCCTAGAGCATGTATCTTCGCGAGGAAGAGTCTGTATGCTCTTCTGTCTCCTGACCTGAGTTTCAGCGACCTAACCGTGGTCAAATGGGAGCAGGCGGGGGCTGAAAACATGTACATTTCCTCGGCTTACATGGATCATGACCGATCAGTGCCGTCAAAAGAACTACAACATTTAACGAGCACCATAGCAACAAAGAAGACCAACCTGTTAATATGCTGCAACGTCAATGCAACGCATACGCTTTGGGGCAGCTCGAAAATCAACGAAAGAGGCGAGTCATTCTTTGATTTTATTGTTAACACAACTCTATCGGTGTGCAACAGGGGCAGTACACCAACTTCCATTTCCCAAACTCGGAGAACTATGGCGGTTCGGGAGGAAGTCCTTGATATCACCCTACAAATCGACAATGGGATTCTTGGGTAGATTTCGCCGCATCTATTTCCCCAGCTCGGAGAACTATGTCGGTTCGGGAGGAGGTCCTTGGTATCACCCTATTTACTAGTGGCTGACCAGAGATCTTTGTTAGATTATAGTTGGATACTTTTCAGAATTTGCCGCAGAGGTCTGCAAACCCATCAGACACCCCAGGAGGATCGACTACAGAAAATTGAGAGAAGAGCGAAAAAGTTGAGATAGTTGAGAAAGAGAGAGGGAGAGAAACTGTCCGAGGCGTAAATTGAGAGAAAGATTTGCGCAACAGATGGTGGCAAAGGCCGGGGCCCTGAAAAAGACATTCGATACCGCCTCTAAAACCTCGTGCCCTGCTAAATTCAGCAAGGAGACACAGAACTGTGCCTCAGGTGGCCTAAGTGACACCTAATCATATTGCAATCAACCTCCCACCAAACAAGAGAGTGCAGGAAAAAGATCTGAATCCTCTGAGAAATCAGCAGGAGTCTAAGAGGAAAAAGTATACTACTAGCTTCCAAAAATGGAATTAAAAATACCGAAGGGAAAAAGCAGGTCCCTCAAGTGGGAGCTCGTGCAATTGAATCGATAAAATGCCAGGGAACGCCCATTCCAACATCCAAAGGAGAAAAAGTTCAAGCTTGAAGAACTTTCCAAGGAGACTATTGTGACTTTGTGAAAAGCCTATAACAATACTGAAACGGCCACATTGGGATTACCAGTGGAAGCAGCGCAACAATTATTGTCGGACGCGATAGTTAAAATCGGATGGGTTGTCGGCCGTGTGAGAGAGCAAATTTCATTCAAGAGCTGCTTCAAATGCTTCATTCAGGTCATTTCACGAAGACAGCCACCGGCAGCATTGATCGATCGATGGAGAAGGTGTGGGGAAAAAGTTATAGGGAGCCCAAATATAAGAATTTGGGGTGTGTGCGAAGGAAAGGACGGATGAGATAACGGGCATATTGCTGGAGGTACCGTTGATTTCAATGAGAAAATAAGACTTATTTAAATAAACACCAAACATTGCAGGGTCGCTCATGTTTTACTTGAGTGACCTCACCTTCGAATATGAGGTAAAAATTGTCATCGTAAAGGAACCCTATAGAAGCCATCACGGTGGCGTATAAGCTAGAGGTTTCACGATGTAAGCACCTGGTCGAAAAGTCCTATAATATACTGCGATTCAGATAGTCAGCGGCTTTGTGAGCGCGAAAAAACTGTGTACAACTGTTACTGGTGGAATAGTGAAAAGGCTAGCCTTTGGTCAGCCTGCCACTGAACCAAACGAGGGACTGAGAGGGCAGAAGGTACAATAGATCAGGAGCAGAAAGAGTGCACCTATAAGCAAGCCCGTGAAACTCTCTAGCTCGTATCCAACGGATCAAGAGGGAATGCTGAGATATGTTTGGAAGCGGATGTAAACCCGTGGAGAAGCACTTATATATTCAGAGACGAGAGAAGGGCACTGACGACTTCTAGCAACCTATGAATGTGATCGGAATACTGCCAAACACCAGAGACCAGTTGTTGGAAATCGAATCGACGACGGATCTCATTCGATCCTTCTCCTGCCTCAGATGTGTAGTGAGATGCGACCTTCGAGGTTCCCTCCCTGCCTTGGCATCCTCACGCAATTCTACAGTAGGATGTCCCTTGTTTGTGGAATTTTCAGGATCTAGTGCGGACTCACGCATCCGTTAAAAGAATACTTGAATTTTTGTATGATGACACGTGAGGGATCGAAGTGCTCCAAAGGCCCCTATAAAAATTCTCGAGCCTACACATTAACGCTTTCTTCCGGAAGACTTTTTAGAATACATAAATAAAGATTGTAACGACGAAAGGACAGCCTCATAGAGTCCAGCTTGATAGCACTAAAATGCTCTCATTTAACATCAAATAAACTTTTTTGAAGTCTAGGAGTTACTATGCCCCATTTACTGAAGAAAATGAACTGCTTACAGCATCATCCCAGTATAACTGAAAGGTCTCTTATTGATATCAATTGAGCAACTCACAGTGACACTGTTTGCAAAGGATGAAGTGTATTCCTAGTTAGATCCAACTGCAGAACCCGCCGACCCATATTTGTACATATATACTCATCCTACTTGTTTGATCCTTTATGAACTCTAGTCGTTTACCTTAGTCTTTACATATGAGGGATATTATTGGTTATTTTATTGTTAACAATGCTATGCTTAAGTTTCATCGTCATGGACTACACAAATGTGGCAAACACAAATATTCATGACAGAAGTCAGGACTCAAATTGACAGTGAAAATCGATAGCTAACAACTGTATTGTAGAGTAATAAACGGTGGTTGTTTGAGCTTTGGGATTATAAGTCGCCTGGCACCGTGCATATATGCTTCTACATAAGTCTTTAGTATCACCACAAACAACTTAATCCATTAAATGTAAATAATAATATTCAAAAGAAATGTCTTACTCCCTGTAAACTCCAGTAAATTGAATAATTCTCATATCATGTTTATTTATTGGATCATAAAACGAATATGATTCCATGTTTAAATGGACAAGCACGTCCCACACATCCTTATTGTACGATACAGGATAATATGTGAGCAGTAAGTATATCAATGTAGCAATGAGTGTATGATTTTATATGCGCATGTATCTATATGTACTCGATAAGTGATAGCAGACATTTTTTATTATTATTTATCTGACTTTGGGCTTTAGTCCTTAGCGTACATGCAGATGGATCTCAATTTGGTAAGAAAGCATATGGCGACCATAAAAGGTCATCAAATCAATAAAATTTGATCGGAAGCACGCGTTATACGGATTCATGTTTATGTTGATATCAAGCATCAATTTACCGAAGCAAGCACGGAGTCTGTTGAAGATAAAATCGTAATAAACTTTCCCTGCAGGATATTTATGAATTTTGCCTATGATGTACTCATCGAGGCTACAAGATATTATGATTTTTTTCCGGAAGGAACTGATATTGGTAGCAAGTGCAACATGTGATAGGTAATATAAATACTCACCAAATAAGCAATGTCGGTGGTTTTATCATCCGATGTTGTTATGAGAAATTGTACACCGGATACGGGATCGGGTTTTGATGAACATAACACTTTCTGCTTGAAATAATGACCGAAAATAGCACTCTGACGACATCGCATGTGAGCTCTGGAAAGCGAAGAGCTGGGACCAAATACTGTGGCTCAGTGAATTCTTTAATCGGGTTATTTTGGAAGGAAGAACACCATCTAACTGGCAAGAAAGTACCACAGTTCCAATATGGAAAGAGAATGCTGAAATTACTGTCCGATCCGGTTACTTCCCCATACCATGAAGAGTTTCGAACGCATTCTTGACAATCGTATTCGCGAAATCGTTGAAATGAGCGTGAATTAAGCTGGATTTGTCAAAAACTGCGGAACTACTGACGCAATACATGCTGCGCGGTTTCTCATGGAGAAACACCGCCCTCTTTACATTGCATTTCTGGGTCTAGAGAAAGCGTTTGATCGTGTGCCATACGAACTCATCTTGTATGCTTTACGGCAACACTTAGTGCCAGAAGAATTCGTGCGCTGGGTTCAATCTACCATGACCCGAAAAGTAAAGTTCGAAGCTGTTGTACGTTGTTGTTGCTGTTCATCAAGAAGAGCCCTCTCACCGCTCCCCTTTGTTCTTCTCATGGACACAGTCACACGGGATATCCAACGTCCAGCGCCCTACACACTGCTTTATGCAGATGATGTTTTCCTAGCATCTGATAGCAAAAATTATCTGGAGCAACTTGTCCAAAAATGGAATGATCAAATCATGCAACACGGTCTCAGATTGAATCTAAACAAAACTGAATTTTTGACGACCGATTCCCATCAAACAGGCATAATCATTGTCAGCGGTAGTAATCTCGGTCAACGCTATCAGCCAATGGAGAACTGTGTTATGAAATTGCTTCACGCATTAACGCAACCTGGACGAAGTGGCGTTCCACAACTGGTGTTCTTTGTGATCGACGTATCAATGAACGTCTCAAATCTAAAATCCACCGCAATGTCGTCCGCCCTCTATGGTTTTGAGTGTTGGCCGACTATAAAAGATAATGAACAGCGTCTTGCGGTAACGGAGACGAAAATGTTTCGTTGGACTAGTGGCGTGAAACTTTTTGATCGCATCTGAAATGGGGATATTCGCGATCACTATGGGGTTGCACCGATCGTGGAAAAACTGCAAGAGAGGCGTCTTCTATGGTATCGTCATGTAATTCACGCTAACGAGATTTCACTTGCCAAGATTGGTCTGAACATCGAAGTCGATGGTAAGCGACCAAAAGGCCGGCCGAAACACCGGTGGCTTGACACGCTGGATAGGGATCTAGAAGCCTCGAGATTGCACCCAGATCAGGCACTCGATAGAGCGAAATGGCGAAACCGCCCCGGCCGAGCCGAGTGCGCTTGTGAACGGGACAAAGGCTGAAAAAAAGAAGAAGATTATTTAATGAATTATCGGAAAACAAAAGCTCGAAAACGAAAAATAAATTAGTGGGAAACCGAAAGCTTGGCGCTTCAGATATGAAAGGTTTTGTGTATTTTATATGTGAGAATATGTCATTACAAGATGATACCGTGTGTATGTCGCTTGTGGGTTATAAATTTAATATGTCAGACTATTCACTTTAATATGATCCTCACATAATATGATGCTTTTTTCATGGATGGAGGTGGAAATCTTAAACAGACGCTGCAACACCAAGTTACTGGGGACTTCAGAATTTACACTCACTAAAACCACCCCCACTCGTTCGTCTTCTTGGAGTTTCCAAAATCTTGGCTTCTGGGCGTTCACTGTAATCCAGTACGCTTCTATGATAATTTCAGCGTTTATTAAATTTTTAGTTCGATGTTTGCGTTCAGACCGTCGTTTAGTATTTTTCAATCCTCCGAAGCGATGCAAATACTTCCTCTAACAACGGCCGCCCGTAAACAACTATGCCAAGTGGTAATTCAATTCTCCCCGCATTTGCTCAACCTATTTCTCAATACAAGGAATCAGTGTGAGAGTTTAGCGATCCTTTCGATAATCATCCGGCCGTTGCTGTCATTTTATATGCAGTTCCCCCTGAGTAGTTTTTCGAAAACCCGCAGTCGCTTCGGACGGTTCCGCGCTCTTTCTCTAGCAAAGGCAGCGCCTCTTATTCTTTGCAAAATCTAAGAGGATCATTCTAACGATGAAATACACTGTACAACTGATGATGCACTGCACAACTGATGATGCACTGCACAACTGATGATGCACTGCATAAAATCAACGCAATATGCCGAACTCATTTTGCTTTGATTCCTAACATTGCCCAATGCTGTGTATAGCAAAATGAATGTACCCATCTCTACGTCAAGAAGCTGGTAACTATATTTTGATTCCCTCTCCATATTAGACATCATCCTTTGCAGGAGATGAACTAGCACTTGCTGCCTTCTCTTATAGGGCCCATACACTGCCCAACAAATTGCGCAACGGAGCGATGCGCAACGTTGATAGTGTATGGGCCCTATTATGCGTAGTTCACGTAACTCTTTAAACTCAACTTGGAACCTTCAATCAAGTCCAGGTGCTTACTCATCGATTTCGGGAGGATTTCGTAGTCACCAGCTTGCAAATTAATAGAATTATTTTTCCTATAACTGGGAACAAGGATCTAGTTCGTCCTTTTGTCTAGCAACTCCAGTTCAACCATTCGCAAGCATGACTTGATGGCGTAAATTAATTCACTTCCACCTAGTCCCACATACTCGCGATGCTTTGCAATTCCAGTCATCCCGACGTTATTTGCTAAACCATTCCAAATTGCTTCATCTCGCATGGAAAGGCCAAGCACTCCATTGTACATGACGCTATATCGTAGTGCTCTTAATACGGAACCATGGGGAACATCCGCGGTCACAATGTACTCATTCGGTCGTCATCTCCCCGCACTAGAAAAGTGTTTTCGATCAAAAATATATAGAAATTCCCAGTTTAGCCAAAGTGCACTATTGTGTGTGTATGCGTACAAGGTGGCCTAGAGGCAGAACCTTGGGCACACAGAACATAATATTCCACTGTACTCGACTACCCCGTTTAACGTTCGTTTTTGAATCACCGAATTTCCGTTAATGGATCTGATGCTAATGACTACAGCTGAAGCCAACGCCAAAAATCTAATAATACGTCCATTGGTGGAGCATTGTTATAGAAAATGGTTCATAGATTCCACTTCCTAATTGAAAGATGACACGTATCAACTTGGAAAATTCCCATTCTGGGCATATGTCCCGATAGTGAATTATAACCAATCAGATTCTCCCAATAATTCGGCAAGGGTTCCTGCTTTTCGACAGAATAAATGAATGTTGGTTTGGTTCTAACAGGGATATGTTGGTGTGTTGAGCAGCATCAAAACTCTGCTACATATCTTAATGGAAAACTTGCTCTTTGTTTTTGATGGCTAATGTTACTGGTACTCAACTGATTCCAGTCCCGGGGACAGTTGCTCCAAAAATTTAAATCTCACCACCATATTATGATTGGCTACTCAAAATAATTCCATAATGGGTTCCTGCATTCCTGAAAGATTTTCAGGAAGAGAATGGAATGCGCAGCGCCCTTAGTAAAGCTTGACTATCGCCCTTTAACAGCTCGTCAGTACAGATTCTGGGTGCTACCTTAGAATCGCATACCTTTCAGTCTGAAAAACCGGTACACATTGTCCCAGCAGAAGTGTCAACGTTTCTATTTGAAAGATCCACTCGTGATTCAGAACCCTTTCTACTTTGCAGCCATCGGTGTAGAGGACGTCAGTATATCCCGACACATATTTTTTTGATCCACTCCAGTTTCCTCTACGTTTGAGGATAATTTCATGTCTTCTACCATACAAATGTATGAAAATTCGGGAATCAAAAGGTATAATAAGAACTGGATTCAGATCTCTCAATAATTCTTCAAATACTCCGGACTTTTCATACCGGTTGTTTCTCCATAGATATAAACACATTAGTTTATAAACAGTTCTCATTGCAGTTCTTTGGATGTATAAATCCAAAGTTTACAAATTGAGTAATGCATTTAGAGCTACCTCGGATATCGGGTTATTGCACCGGCAATACCCAAGCATACACCTCTCGTCAGCGAGACTAGTTTCTTTTGTTGTTCGCTTTAATGTCAACGAAAACACCCTCCTTGCATATTTGCTTTTCAAAATTGCATCCTCTGTCCTTGAAACTAAAGAATGAAGAGCAGACTCACAGGAGTTTTCAAGTTGGCAAGCATGTTGCTTTTTAGTAAGAGGGTGCGACCTCATCACTTCTTGGGGAATATGACGCCCAACCAGTCCAAGTATCCTCAATTCAACCCTAGTTTGCCGTCCCTCCCGCGGAGAATTTACCATTGGAAGCCGCCACTTTAACCAGATGCACGACCATTGCTATCGCGTCGACCGTAGCGCGGACCCACTGAAATTTGAACTGTCGGTCTGATAGACAACGAGGAAGCTTGATAGACAGGAGCAGTCTGTTGTATATTCCCCTCTCTAACACCTTCAGTATCGAAAAAACAGAGGGCGCGATATGGAAGGGGGTCGTTAGGTGAAGTCTCCTGTATCTTTTCTCCAGCTGGTAATATTCTAGTTTTCCTCTTCCCCTTTCATAAACCCTCCTCCCTCTTTGCGCGATAATACCAGCTTAGAGGTTTCACGCTCCCACCAGTAGTTTGGTTTCATTATACACGTACGGAAATCTTGGGAATCCGAGGCCCTTCCCAGAGAGTAGAAAAACGGCATAATCATTAAATTCCAAAGAAGGGCACTCGTTTTGAGTGTGACAATTGGAGGGGTGTCTGTATACTATCTGCCGTTACAAAGATAATGGCTAAAAGAATCCTGGAACGCGACATATGATGGCAAAAATGTACCGAGGAGGATTTTAAGGTCCAAAGTGGAGACCGCCGATATGTTGTCACCTACATTTTTCTTCTAGTTTTCAGTGACTCTCTTCATGTTGCCTTGTTCGGCGAATATAGCTGAATGCAATAGACGATGACATCTTTTCCCAAATACCTCAACTATACTGATAACATTTGTTTGCCCTCTCACTGGGTCATGCACCTTTGCCAAATGGCTCCGGATTTGGAAAGAGTGGCAAGCAGACTGAAGATGAACAACAACAAAACCAAAGTTCTCAGTCTGACGGGTCAAAAAATTCTCTCATCTGCCTTAATGAATAGAGCATCGAAGGCAGCGATTTTGTATACGCGGGCGTCTCGGCAAATCGTGGGGAGAACTGAAGCGAATTTCAGGTAACCGCGAACGATAGGACGTTGCTATGGTTGGCGCCCTATACCCCACCAAATGGAAAATGGCAACCATATAGATGACCGATCATTTACGATCCCTTTCCTTTCGGGCCGTGACTTTTTCCTAATGAAGTAAGGAATGTTTCTTCCTCAAAGTTTCCGATCCCCTAAAACATCCTCCTGGTTTTTCTCCTTCCAATGCCCTTTCGATTCCAATATCAAGAAGGATGAGCTACTCCCCCACCAAATATGTCGGATCGACGGTTGATTTTTCAATGAAATTTTGGCGGCTTTGTCGCACTGCTTCCGGCTTAAAAGCCCACATGTTGAAATGGTATGCAATTATTTCAGGGTTATGATCGGTAGCGTCCAAAACTAAGTTATCAAGCATTTCCTCATATCTGGATATTGCGGAACTAGAAGGGGCATAGCAGCTGTAAATAAGATCGGTGTTGATTTCTGCCCTGTGTGGCTTGTGTTACGCATTCCCATATAGCGGGGTTACCGGACGTACCTGTTACTTGACCTCCTCCCCCCTACCATAACTTCAGTATGACTTACCATCACAATCGACTTGCGAATGGGTTTTGAAAACACATAACGCACTATATCATAATCATAAACCTCATTTACCAACGTGGTTCAACTCCATCCTAAATGGCAGACACCTGCTTCCATCTGCCAAGTATCAGTCGTCCACACCCCCTCTACTTAGACAATATGCATCGTGAATCTCCGGTGCAATCTTTGATGAGATGACTTTCTTATCTGCACATTCTGCATTTGTTGCCGTTGCGTTTGTTGTCCGCTGGTGCATGCAGCAGAGAAGTAAGGGAATTCAACCCATCTGAAGCATGTCTTTAAAAACACCTGCTTTCTGAATCTGCATATTAGCCAGCCTATCTTTACTTTGCCCATTGTATGATAGCAGTCTCAGTATGCTTTCGTAATCCTGTTCATGGCGCTCTGTGCAGAATTGTTTATTCAACGCAGCGCATACGAAATGACTTCGCTTTCAATAGTTATCCCCTAATTTTCCGTTAGATCTATGTATTTAATTCAAGCATCAGATAACCTTTATGTGTTCCACCGATACGTTTCACAATACCATCTGTTATATGTTGGTAAGTATGCTCTTGAAAACAATGTTTCGTCCTGTGTTTTTTATCTTTCTGCCGCTTACTCTGATCCATTTTTCTGCCACTATTGCACGCTCTGAGGCTACAATGGAGAGCCTACTGCGGCTACTTTCACCTGTTCGGCTTTTCCCAGCACTTTTCATCTTTGATCATCTTACTAACATTTTCTCTATCTAGTTTGCTATTCCGGTGTGTTTTGGTCATGCGACGTTTGGGTGATTTACTCTTATGGTGCCCTAATGTAAGATAACCTAATCCCATTACGAGAGCCCTGATATTTTGATGGATATTCAGCCTCATTCTAATAAATACTCGCAGTTTATTTATACGGCGACCAAATGAAAGAAATGCTTTTCGTCCCTTTTAGTTTCACTTTTTGTGCCAGAATGACCTGTGAGTTTGGGCTTCAAAATATATTCAAGTTCTTCCCTGCTGGTCGTAAAACACGACTAAGAGGGATAGAAATGTATCGCTATCAACCTGCAAATTTCAAAAGTTTACTGTTACCAAAACGCCAACAATGCCTAGGATAGGAACTGATCTTACGGCTACGACCCTCGACTATTGAAAACGGATGATGATTCGTTTCTGGAATGTGTCCCCGGAATGGTTACTTTCTCCTACAGAGGCAACAATTCCAACGATAAGTTGAAGGTTCTCACCCTAAGTGGAATAAGGTAATGGGACTCTCTCTTGCAGCAATGTACTTCTGCCTCTGGAAAGCTCGCGACAGTAACGGGAAGGTTTTTGAATTCCCGCAGTTAAAGAGAGGCTACCTAAAGTTGACATTGCGGTCGTTACGATCTGAATACCAAGGTGGGAAACAACTCCTTGCTCGGTCATGTGGTGGGCGAACTCGACGGGAGGTTTTGGAATTCCGCAACTTCTGCCACTTCGTCATTGGCGGAACAATTTCGGAGCACAGAGATTGGTATTAGGTCAATTAGATCAATTAAATTGGCCGCTTTGATATCGGCAGTAGATTTAGAAGTTATCTTCTGAATATGTGCAACAAGATATCCGCCTCGAAAGAGATTACCACGGTGATAGTTGCTTACACTCATTTGAGTGTTGCGCCTGCCACTGCTTGCAGTATTCAGAAGCTGAAACCTCCTCAGTACAACGTCGACCGCTTGGACGACCCAGCTGGCGGTCGACAGTGGAAGAGCTATCTTGCTAATCGAACGGCAGATCTACTGAGTAACACGGCTGAGAATATCGATGAGCATTGGACCCCCATAAAAAATGCTCTTTTCTCGGGTGCTACGCAGGTCGTTGGCTACGTGCCGAAGGGGCGTCATAAGATTTAACTGCGAAATCGTGGTAGCGGATCTAAGAATCGAAGGGACAGAAGTCTTTATTGACCGCTGCGAGTGACGGAGTGTTACTCGGGAATTTAATGTAGTGTACAACGTGACAAAAGGAAACTTGCTTTTGAAATTAAGTGACCCATGGACCAGCCCAAATTAGAGGGAAACTTTCTCCCTCCTTTCTAGACCGCAGCCTCTCGTTTGCGGCTAAAACTCAAATTTGGAAAGAAAACGGACGACGGTATCGTCCAGGGTAGAGGTAACTCACACGCTGCCTCACCTTTGCCTACCACTCCATTCCATTATCGGTGACAATGTTAATACCGCTTTGTCTAGAGGACTTGCAGGAGTTCAAGGAATATGACATCCTTCCTCAAACACCTCGACTACGCTGATGAATCTTTTTACTATCTCACCGGATTATGAACCTTGGCTCTGGGTCTAAAAAGAGCGGCAAGTAGAGTTGAATTGAAGATAAACATCAACAAAATCCAAGCTCTTAGTCTGACGGGCTATCGCATTAATAACAGAGTGTCGAGGGCGTTGATTATTGTATATCTCATCATCATCATCATCAACGGCGCAACAACCGGTATCCGGTCTAGGCCTGCCTTAATAAGAAACTCCAGACATCCCGGTTTTGCACCGAGGTCCACCAATTCGATATCCCTAAAAGCTGTCTGGCGTCCTGACCTACGCCATCGCTCCATCTTAGGCAGGGTCTGCCTCGTCTTCTTTTTCTTCCATAGATATAGCCCTTATACACTTTCCGGGTGGGATCATCTTCATCCATATGGATTAAGTGACCCGCCCACCGTCACCTATTGAGCCGGATTTTATCCACAACCGGACGGTCATGGTGTCGCTCATAGATTTCGTCATTGTGTAGGCTACGGAATCGTCCATCCTCATGTAGGGGGCCAAAAATTCTTCGGAGGATTCTTCTCTCGAACGCGGCCATGAGTTTGTATATCTAGGAAGCATGATTCCTGTAGACGGTCGTACCGAAATGAATATTGCCGACGCAATAACAGCGCTAAATTCGTCTTCGCTACCTTATCTAAAATCTAGAAATTCGGTTATTTCAAAAACAACTTCCAGTTGGACTGTTCCGTGATAGTGTTCTTTTTGCATTGCTATGTGGACAACAGGTTATTCATCGACTTTAAAGCCGCCTGTGATAGCGTAGCCAGGGTAAAACTGTACACGGCCATGAAAGAATTCGGTATGCCGACGAAATTAATAAGAATGACTAGGCTGACCCTGACCAATATGCAAAGCTAGACAAAAGCTGTAGGATCACTTTCAAGACCATTCGACATCAACGACGGTCGACGAAAAGGGATTGCCCTATCATGCGTCCTCTTTAACCTGGCCCTTGAGAAAGTGATCCGTGATGCTGACGTAAATGCAACAGGTACGATCCTCTTCAAGTCCACCCTACTGCGAACTACTGGCCTATGCTGACGATATCGACATCATGGGAAGAACGACCCAAGACGTACAAATTGCCTTCATCCAGATCGAGCAGGCGGCGCGAGATCTTGGGCTGCACATCAATGAAGGCAAGACAAAATATATGGGGGCAACGTCAGCACCAAAAACGATCCAACCAACAACATCAAACCGCACTGGTCAAACGGGAAGAATAAAGATAGGAGAATACAACTTTGAGACCGTTGATAATTTCTCCTATCACAACCGATAACAGCTATGATGATGAAATCCGCGCACGGTTGTTGTCAGCCAACAGAGCCTATTCCAGCTGACAAAAACTCATCCGCTCGAAACGTCTCTCCATAGGGTCAAAGCTCTTACTGTACAAGACAATGATCTTTCCAGTTCTCATGTATTCCTCGGAGACTTGGGTTCTTAGCAGGAAGAATTGTAAACTCATGGCCGCGTTCGAGGGAAGAATCCTCCGAAGAATTTTTGGTCCCCTACATGACGATGGACGATTCTGTAGCCTACATACCGACGAAATCTATGAACGATACCATGACCGTCCGGTTGTGGATAAAATCCGGCTCAATAGGTTACGGTGGGCGGGTCACTTAATCCATATGGATGAGGATGATCCCACCCGGAAAGTCTATAAGGGCTATATCTATGGTAGAAAAAGAAGACGAGGCAGACCTAAGATGGAGCGATGGCGTAGCCCAGGACGCCAGACAGCTTTTAGGAATATCGAATTGGTGGACCTCGGTGCAAAACCGGGATGTCTGGAGTTCCTAATTAAGGCAGGCCTAGACCGGATTAACCGGTTGTTGCACCGTTGATGATGATATGGGAGCAGCACACAGAGAGTGATCTACACTGTCGCTTGAAGTTTCCAGTCCTTCATGAACACCTGTCTGCGTCGTATTATCGCAATACGCTGGCCTCAAATAATTATTTCGAAGAATCTGGTCCACGCCCAGACCTCTCCCTCATGGGCTTTGTGATTGGAAGGTGGAAGTGTTAGTGGATAGGTCACGCATGGTGGAGGGGTGACAATTCGTCTGAAGAGCATTTAGTGTAGAACAGTGGGAGAGAAGTGCGGGCGTCTGAGGAGGTTCTTGACGGGAGTTGAAGCGCATTTAGCAAACAGGGCGGCCAATAAGAGATGAACAGCAACCCCTTTACCTGGGGAGTTATATCTAAAAGTTTGTCTGTAGTCTTTATACTCATCTTTACAACCAAGCATAGGACCTGCTTCATCGAAGTCCGAGTTGACTCTGTTTTCTGGCACAGAGCACCCCACATTAGCCTCAAAAAGAGAAAAAGAAATATAATTTTCGCCAAAATTTTCGGTAGAGGTTCAGTGTGCGTTACACAGAATTTCTTCAGTACATAATCGCTCTTAAACATTTGTTATCACTTGGAGGAGGATGTATAGGGGAAGAAGAATCTGAAAGTGGAATGATGAAATACGTACGCCATTTATTTATTTATTTATTTATTTAATGAAGACAATATACAGAAAGCAAATTCCTTGTTACATGTTGCCCTTAGAGGAAGGAGTTGAATGGCTTATCTTACGCTGAAAACTAAAGAAGGAGACAGAGTCCACGTACCCAAGCTGTAAAGCGTTGTAGAACTGGCATCGCCTCGAGATCGGAGGCGGTGCGGAAAGTAGTATGAGAATTGGCAGAGCAGTCCTCAGGCAATTGCAGAGTTTGAAAAGAGTACGAATATCAAGGAAGATACGGCGTTGCTACAAGAATGTTGCTGAGTGCAATATTCAAGGATGTTTGTAGGAATTGGAGAGTGTTAAGGATAAAATCATATATTTTGGAAGCTCTATTGATGATGTCGACGAAGTGGGAATTGAAACGAAGTTTGTCATCGAATATTACAAACAGGTCTTGGAAGGAGGTTAGTATTGAAAGGTGTTCTCCACTAAGAGAATAGAAAAAGGATGGTTGGGAGGGTTCTAGCGAATGGCATATCTAGTGGCATTCATTTTCAGCTTATTGGCCGAACACCGATGGAGCAAATTTTCAAGGTTGGACTGCAATAGAGCACAGTCCAGCGGAGATGAAACAAAGGCAAATAATTTGCTATCGTCTGCGTAATGCACGGGCGAGTGAGGATCGAAGCGGGGTCATTGATAAAAAACGGGAGGAGCAGGGCCAAGTATGTAGTCTTGGGAAACACCAGAAGAAGAAGAGAAGCAACGAGATGAGTAACTATGAAAAGAAACTCTGCAGAAGCGGTACGAGAAATAAGAGGAAAGCCAGGAGATGATTGAGGGAGGGGAGTTAATTAGTGAGAGTTTAGAGAGGAGAATATTATGATTAACTCTATCAAAGGTTTCGGAGCATAAATAGCATGTATCTCCTGTCGAGAATTAAAGCATTTTGCAACGAAGTTGCTAAAAACCAGAAGAGAGTAGATCTATGGTTTACCAAACCATCTACTCTTTGACAATGAGTTGACCAAAGTACGCGGTCTACCAGTCATTGACGTATATTTCCAGGATTTTGCAGCCAGAAGAGAGAAAAGAGATGGGGCGCAGTTCACAGTAAGAGAAGGGTCTCCGCTCTTGAGGATAGTGATGATAAGGGCCTCTTTCTGAGATGGAGAAAGTAGCATTCTTCTAGACTTTGTTTTAGATTATACACAGGGGGGGGGGAATGTGTTTTCTACAGTTAAGAAGGAAGAGGTTAGAAAGCCCATCGGGGTTTGACATTGTGGTCAAGATTACCAATGAGGAACTCAACCAAAGGAAGGCGTAAGGAGAGGAATGACGAGAGATTCGAAGCAGTCTACAATTAGACGAGGCGTAGAGGGTGGAGTGGTCCAGAAAACATGGAAGGAAATAGGTCGCAGGATTGTTGTGGGGTGTCAGCAAAACTGATAGAAGAAGGGAGAGATTGAGTGAGATTAAGGGAATAGCGGGTATCAGACCAAATGGGTTTGAAGTTTCCGCGGGCGAAGGCGGCATCGATGCTCAACAGGTACTTTTTATGCGGTTTTTCAATGGCTTTACGTAAGTTGAACTTACGCATGGTTTTGAAGTTTGAACGAGGGAACTCCGCTTCAAATTCAAAGGCGGGGTGGTGAGCGTCTGTTTCAGGGATGTGCAAGGAAATAAACAGGAGTGGCGCTCGGAAAGTTTGAAAAAAAAGAGGTCAAGGATACGGCCCAAGTAGTTTTTGGTAGTATTGAAATTCGGAGCGGAGCAGGTGTTCATAAAAGAGGAAAGTAGACGGGAACAATGGGAGAGGTTGTTGTAAGGAATTGGAAGGCTAGGATGATTAGGCCAGTAGAGCATGGGGTGGTTAAAATCTCTGCAAAGGAAGAGAGGGAGGGAAGGAAATTTTACAGTGAGGGGTTCAGACAAATTGTTAAACCATTCTTCATACAGGTGAGAAGGGCAAGCACGGGGGACGTATATACAAAATCCAATTAACAGGAGGAAGTTGGGCGGGGAGGCATGAAGAGCAACACAGTCAAAAGGAAATCCAAAGGAGGAGAAGACGAGTTCGGTGGGAAGTGTATCTTTTATTGCAATTAGGACCCCATCGCCGGTGGAGTTCCGAGTATCCTTCGGGGAGCTCGAAGTTTAATATGGCATCGTCCAGCCAGCTTTCGGTGATGCAGATGGCATGGCGTTGTTGAGCCAGCGCGGGTAAATTGAAGACCCTCAGCTTGGTTCTTAAACCCCTAACATTTTGATGAAACAGTCGAACCGTAACCATGGATACAGTTACATTGCTCGCCGAGGCAGGCGATTTATCCTGAAATTTACCCGCGATTTGGGACACTTGTATGGCTTGATGAATACACCTTCAGGCCAGAAGAAGGGTTACGAGCACTTCAAATTCGTGAAGATAAGTGACATTGAAAGAGACAATCACTTGGTCGGTGTAATTTTCTCTAACTTTGCTTTTTATGTACTCCTGTACGTCGTCCGTAGAAGTTGCGAACTCTAGCCTGGAGATAAAGAGCTGTTTAGGTGGCAACGCCACCTTTGGCCCGGGGGCGCTTGTGAGGGTGGATGAAGCCAGGGTGTATAGCAGCAGCGAGAAGTGGAGCTCTGTTGGCGACGGGAACGATGTCAAAAAGTGGAAGGGCTCCAATTTTTGACCTGCTGAGGAGGTTCCGCAACTCTTGATGCATCTGCTCGCATGTGACTCTTCATTTTTACATCAAATCGGGAACAGTTTGAGGCTCCAGTCGTTTTAGATATGATATCAGGATGGGAGGCAGGAATTTAAAAGGAGAATATGAAGGTATTAAATGATGCTAAACACGATGAAAAGTAAAATGCTGGATATAGGTAAATGGAGTTTCTCTGCACAACAAAGGCAAACGAAATAATGTCCATGATACGAAGCCACCGAAACTACACTATTATTAGCTTAATTTGACCAGAGGCCGGTAAATATATATTCAGGCTCAGATTATATATAGGGTGAGCTGTTCCCAAAATTGAGTTCTGTCTCTCCACAAATTTGAACAAACTAGAATTTTCCAAGACAAATCCTTATTGATTCGTTACTTTTTCCTGGACCCAATATCTAGTTAACACACGACGTACTAGAAATGAAATAGAAAATTTCAGATACGGGATTATGGGTTCTGACCTAAACACAACAAGAGAGGAAAAACGCGTAGAGAAGCTGAACCAAAAAACTCGCACAAACAAAAGGTCTCCCCGAGCAATGTAGTGTTTGTAAATAACCCAGGGTAAACTTTCTTATCGCAAGTGCGATAAGCTGTCAATTAAATTAACCATTCATAACGAGTCCTTGTATAAAGTATATAAACTTACCCAATCTTTCGAAATATCAGTGAACCGTAGAGCCCACTCGGATAAACTCTTAACTTTCCGCTGCGAGATTGTCTATATAAATTTTCAACAAGTCATCCTTGATTCTTTCCCAGAACAATTCCCAAATAAAATATGGAGCAGAGCAAGGAGCCCACGGAGAAAGTTTCTGCTTGTGCGAAACGGCCTACAAAAGTGAATGTAAGCTACTCACATATCATTACATATATTTCCTTTAGAATAAAGACGCAAGTAATCCTTCACTTGCAATAAACTCGACTCCATTATATTCGCTTCACTTCAGCTCGAGTTGGTTATTTTTTCGCTTCTTATCCATTTAGTTTAGTTTTTTCTGCTGATTCATATATCGAAATTTGTTATGTGGATTTTATTTATTTTCGATATATTGGAAGATAAATGATTTCTGCGTTTTCTTTCCTATTCGTGTTGAGCTGTTTTTTCGTCTGGTTGTGCAGTTTAGGCGGTTTTGCAGGAGACGAAGGATATTTTTTATTACTTATAAAACATTTGATGAAGCAATCCATTGTGGGTTTTATGGCTGCTGTGAATAATATGTTGGGGACTGAACTCGAAGCTGACTTGACAAAAATGAATTTTCAGCTTATTTGTGGTATATAGGGTGGCATATCTAAACACAAATTCTTTAAATACTCGTCGATTGTTCATAATAAAAAACTGTTTAAAACAGGTAAATTTCCAAAGAATATTTTAGTATCGCCCAGTAACCGACATACAACAAAAGATCAATCGAATCAATTTTTTGGGTAAGGTAGTCTCTAAAATAGCCCTGTAAAATAAGCCATGCCAAAGCGACTTTGGAGGAGAAGGATTTTAATTTGGTACCTCACATGCGTATACCCAGCGGGAAAGAGAATCTACACCCCTTGTACATGTACGGTCTGATACTCAGGGAACAAGAGCTTAGAACCCCATACCAAGGCAAGGACAAAGGACAAACAAGAAGTCAGGAAAACTAACGAATAGCCATGCAGGAGCAGTGTTCGCTAAGCATAAAAAGAAATGTCATGAAGAAATCAAATGTCATTCAGGCAATACAACTTACGCTTTCTCAAAAGCCAAAGGCCGGTAAATTCGAAAAGAGGACCCTCGTTGGACACGAAAAGACAAAAAGGGCTCTTACCGGAACTGCCAGTCGAATCCGGGGAATTTATTGTTGGATCATAATCGGCAAGGTGGAAAAGTCTTTAAGGGAAGAGGCTTACGTACAGGCTAAAAATCTGGAGATTATTATAAAAGGTAAAGGCACTGATGAAGTAACTTGCAGGAGAATATCCTTGAGGTCCTAGAAAAACAATTCGACCATTCGGTTTGGAAGAGTTCTCAATCAGAGGGCTTCAGAAAGACTTATGGAGGTAGGAATACGGCGACTATCAGTTTACCGGTTGAAGCAGCGATTGAACAGCTTTCAGCAAATAACGTGCAAATGGGCTGGCACCTTTGCCGATTCAAAGAGCAGGTGTGAATTTGACCATAAAACAGCGATACGCACTGGTTACTATAATAGGTCAAAGTAAAGGGGGAAAGATCATATATTCAAAAATTGCAAAACTAATACTGAATGGATACTTCAGGGGGGAAAAGAGGCATGTCGGCATGTTCCAAGCATTAGGTGATGTCCAGTATTTAGGAGAACCTTCAAAAACCATTGCAAAGTTGCGTGGGACCTATTCACCAAGACTATCTCTGTATGAGAAGGAAGTCGAATCAGCGAACCTCATTGCAGCGAGAACGGTGAAGGCAGAAATTAAACCGCAATATGGGCATGCTTCCGGAAGCTTGATTCATCAAGGAAAAAAATAAGTGGCATACATATGCATATACTACACCCCACCAAATGCGATGATGGCATAATACGCGGAAATTTTAGGCATGCTATTTTCGTATGCTAGATGTCGAAGCTCTAAAATCATAGCAGTTTCAACGCTTGAGCTGTGGATAGGGGTGTTGCAACTACTGACACCAGCGACCGTATTTTGCTCAAAACTTTCGGGGATTTAGACTTAGTCCTTGCATGCCGATAAGTGGCGAGCTGGGAGTTACTTTGAGAGAGAGTTCATAGAGATGCTATTGAAAGTCAATGCAGCATCAGAAAAGGTAAGACAGATAATAAGACATAAAACGAGAACGAAGCGATGCGGCTGTGACGCGGCAAAATGAAGAAATCGCTGAGTTTCGGAGTATATACTTTTGACCAAGAAGTATTTGCCAACGACCTAGAGGAAGATCCGACTTCGGGGAGAAACAGGAAGCAATTGCAAATTGAGGTAAGCTTAAGCAGACATTGGACCTTTTCACTATACCTGCGGTGACTGGAGAGGCACTTACGAAGGAGAATCGGTACTGATAAACCCCTGATTTGGATGTTGTTCCCAATAGAGCCCTTATCCTCGCAGATAAGGCCAAGCTAGCTATTTCATCAACGTAGGTGAGGCACGCATGACAGAAATTGTCTTCACTGCTTGGTGGAAGAAGCAAAAACTAGTTTTGCTACGGAAACTTAATAAACAGCCGGGGAACTCATTATCATACCGCCGGATTTAATTTAAAGATACGGTGGGAAAGACGCTAGAAAGGGCCATCCACAATAGACTTCCCCTTACTATAGAACTTAAGCCCAAAGATGTAGTTTTAAACTTGGCTTGAGGTACTAAAACAAGTGGCCTTGGAAGTCAAAAATGTGTTCAATGCAGCCCGATGGGGATGAATAAAAAACTGTTTGCTAAAATCGGTGTCTCCAGTTACCTAACTAAGCTACTGAAAAGCTAGTTCGAGGAAATGATAATTTATTACCATATGGGTGAGTGGCCTAATATGTACACCATTTCAGCAAGGGTACCACAGGGCTCAGGTTTGGGTCCTCTTCACTGAAATACGATGAACAATGCGGTCTTTGTCATTCCCGTGCCGATGAAAGCCACGATAATCGATTTCGCCGAAGATCCGCCTTGATTATCAACTGTAGAAATATGGCAGTCGTATTGGTGGCCACATCGCCCTATCGACGCCGGCTATGAAATACCTGAGAATGATGACTGAAGCGAAGATCACTTTGAAGATATACATGAACTGTGCCTGTGAGCAAGTCGTAAATACCAGCGTGTTGTTGACGCGGGTAGGTAGATAGGAATAGCGGCTCAAAGAAGCTGATCACCAAGTCGTTGGCATACCTCACCACCTTCACCACGCTCCTACCCAAAATATTAAAAATTTCACCCATCACGATCAACAAGATCACCGAAAAAGCCTCTGCTCAAGTGGTTCCCTCCCAGAAAAGATTGGATTATTCTGGGTCTTAGCAGTCCAAAGCATCAAACAGCCTTGCAATCCTATACAAAAAGGTTCTACTTGATAGCTATGATAATAACGTTTCTGAAGGTAGCTAGGGTATATTCCTTGTTGTGATTGTTCAACCGAGCCAATTACCCCGTGAAGAGTGATTTTTGGTGATTTGACTTTGAGGTGGGCGTACTGAGACTGACACTTCCTCTCCATAATCGTCCTTGAGTGGATATGGCGCTCTCTAGGTTCTACAACGAAAATGGCGAGGCTGATTGGTGGAACTTCTAGTCGCCCCTGCTCGCATTTGGTACGAAAACCCTATAATGTATCTGAAAACAATGCGGTTGTAGAAGCCACGTCCCAACTCTTTCTTGCCTTTCCTGCAACTGGACTGGCATCACGCCAACTCCTGAAATTCATATGCGGAAAAGCGGTTTATAGCCCAGGTCAGCTGGGCAAGCACGTTAATTACCGACTTGATAATCGTCCACGACCGCGGCTGCATATCCTCCAAGCAAATTACTCTATCCGGATTTTTAAGAAATTATGCGCACCTTTATTATTACCCAGAATTTTGCTGAGTTACAGATTTGATGGTACTTTCCATATTCTTATAATAATTCAGCCATGACCACTTCCTTGTAGTCCGGATCAGCAACTTTTACTTCTTCTGCAAGCAGTCCTTGTATGGACCCCAATATTTGCACCTGTAGCTGATGTTGAAACTTGAAGTTGGGCAGATTTCTTCGATCAGGATGGGAATCTCTTTTTGCTATATTTTGCAGGGCATGAGACTTTGAAAGCGGTTTCGAATGCGTTTTCCAGAGCCCGAGCTTTGACTCTAGTGTGATGTGAACCAATGTCACAGTTGTCCGCTAGTGTTGCCTTAGAGCCTTGTCGTGGAAACAGATTGAGGGGCGAATAGCTCGAAAGCTGTTGTTCGCTCTACCAGAGGAGCTCTAGGCCTGTACATCTGGCCTGCGTAGGATCGTAGGAACGGGCAGCTTACAAGCCTTTTTCCCAATACGCAAACGAGCTCAGAAGCTGTACCTCTGTCCTACGCTTAGGTTCAATGAAACAAAGTGTTTGCTTTTGAAACCTGAGTTTATCTGTGTATTTTATTCGAATTCCTTATTCGCTTACCTAATCTAATGTCTTGTCACTATTTTGACATAGGGGTTTTTCTCACGCAAACTTTTGTTCAAATTTCACATTTAGTAATTTTCTCGCGCTCACTTTTTCCCAAGGTAGATTCCCATTTCAACGACTTTTCGGTGGTGTTATTTTTCTCCACTGGTTGTAATATTCTGTACTTGCAATATCTGTAAATAAGCTCTGTGTGTGAAATTGTGAAATGTGTGAAATTTGATATGCAGTCTGTCTGCAGGTAATTTCCAAGTTTTTACTTGTGCGCTAGGCGACTCAAGTTTATAAGTATTTTTTGCTGCATGTTTATTATAATTTTGATAACAAAATAATTTGTTGTTTGATCTGGGAATCACCTAATCTATCTGCTTTAAGGTTTTGTGTAGGATTACTTTTATGTAAGTGTGGTTTTGTATATTTATTTCATGCATTCTACATAAGTGCGTCTCTTGCGCCGATATTACCTATTCTTCTTGATAACTTCACCAAACTTCATCCAAACAATTTTTCTTGTTTTCCTGAAAGGATAGAAGACCTTGGTAACGAGATTTAGACTGAAAAGTATTAAATTGTAATCCGACAAAAATCTCTGGTCAGACACCTTTAAGTTTTCCACCCTGAAAATTCCATTGTCGGTTAGTACGATGATATCAAGGACCTCCTCCGAACCACCACCATTTTTTTAGTTGGAGAATTGGAAGGTTGGGATACTCACTTTGTTACGCATCGATGATTTTATGTAAACAATAGAGTCAACATTTGACTCACCTCTTTTGTTAATTTTCGAGTTGGTGCGGCAGACTACCAGCAAGTTGGCCTCTTTCGCTGCGATGGCGAAAGTCAAATGTTATAGTTCCTTCGGTGGAGCTGATCGGTCGTGTGCCATATAACCCGTTCCTAACAGCAATTGAATGTTTTTAAACTCCTTCAGCTAATTACCACACAACGCCAAAAAAATGATCTTTATTAGTCAAGCCGTAGTAACTTTAATCATACATTAAGTTAGCTGCTAATGTCTCTGTCAGGTAAAATATTTTTGAAATTATGAATCCTTATTTATTAAAAAAATACTGTTTGCACAAATTTAACTCTAATACTATTCATTTGAATAAAGTCTCCTATAAATATTTCATAGGCCCTTAGCCAAGTATTAGGTATTTCACTTCACTTGCTTTCATTACATTATATATGCAATAAAAAGAAATTAATGTGAAAAGTCTTATTGTAGCAACCCCATTGGGATAATAAATTATAAAATTTTTTGTAGCAATTTTTACTTGCATAATCCATAATTTCCCACAATGCTTCTTCCCCTCCACCCTTAATGGTAAGAGATATTTACATATTCTTTTAAGTGAGAAAACCTTTCCTAAGGAAACTGACAGAACAAAATGAAGAAGGTGCAAAAAATATCTTGTATCTTTTCGCTATATGAGAGCCACATGTATTTGTAAGCATTTGGGTAAATAAAGGAGGAAACGTGCACTTCACCTACATCATGCCTACCATTTGGGAATGTATTTTATTTATTATTAAGGTAATTTGAATGCGTTTGTGTCAACTGCGTGGAATTTATAACGGCGAATGTAGTTAATTTTTAATAAGGTTGGCGTAAATTATCCCTAATGTGACGTCTTGGAGTGGAATCATAAGCAGGGGACATTCATATCTTTGGTTAGGGTAGGGCCAAAGAAAGTAATGAATATATTATTAGGACTTCTAAGTTAATAATAGGAAATACACTGTTGGTAACGCAGAAGTTATTAGAATGAAGGCTGAAAAATGAGATTCTTATAGGAGGAAATCTAAATGATTATACTGTAACTTAGCGCTACGATAAAGGAATACCTTTCAAAGCCGTAATATTATTGTAATTTGTGTTATTTATTTTTTTGTCAGAAAATTTAGGATATCAATGCTTGAATAATCAAATATTATATTCTCATTAGAAACTGTAATGTCTTCATTATGGATAAACCCTGATCTGCTACCTCGAAGCAGACTTTCATTTCTCATCCCTCATTATCTCCTAAACTACCCGATATAGCTTAGTAAGATATTTTACAATTTGGATGGGTAAACTAAAATCAAGGTTTATACCTAAATATAATTCGATTTTTCTTAACAACTCACTCTTAGGGCAATTTTATGATTTTGTGTGAAGAATATATGACACCTAGAAGAAACAGTGCAAAAATGGAAGTTATTTACAATGCATAGCACTCTGGGCCCAAGCCTAGATAAAAGAGCAGAGTTTGAGGAACGGCAGTAAAACAAAAATAAAATGCTGAGATCTGGGAAAGAGATAAATAAAATATAGTTGAAATTATTTCACTATGCTAAATCCTACCTAATCTCTTAGATGACAGGTCTGTGACATGACGACAAAAATATGCATCCAATGTCATTAAAAACAAAATGATTGGATTGAGTCACAAGCCTCGGGGATATGCTAAGGCGTCCACGTCAGTCAACGCAGTATGACGCCCCCCGGCCCTGTCGAGAAATGGGCAAGAGTACGACGCATGGAAATATTGGCACCCTGACTAGAAAGTCCAAAGGACACTCAACATCTCTTCGAAAAAGGCGCATTGACATTTGCGCTCTACAAAAAGCCTGACGGTCTAGTGCCAAAAACTGCGACATAGAATTCTAACGCAGTTGAAATGGCTATATACTTCTCTATTTTGGTAGCCCTCACCCTCATTACGGTGCAAAGGTTTCCGTGACGCCATTAAAGAAGGCGGATGATTTGATGACCGGCTGATGAAGCTCAGCATTATATCAGCTGATCGCACTATTCACGTCTTCACCGCGTACACACCTCCTGGCAACTTTTCGATGCAAAGACGTCCAACGTGCCTGATGGCTGCTGATCATCATTGCCGACGACCTTAATGATCATGTGAGTGAAAAGGCAGATGGTAACAGGTGCCATAGGGGAAAGGGGTTCGGAGTGTGCAATGAGGGTGGCCAACGTATAGCGGATACCCATGACCTTATACCTATGAATACATAGTTGTCTCATCTGCCTACATTGGTGGCAGTAAAACGGAAATCGACTACATTCTCATAACACGCCAACCTTTTATCACCTTCACTGATTGCAAAGCCGTTGATTGCCATCTTCCGAATCAAGCCAAAACAGCGTGGAGAACGCACTGGCCCGCCATTAAATAGTGGCGGTTTCGTGAGAAGAAATTATCCCACTTGTACGATTACCAACTATTACGAATGTAAAAAACTCGTGTAACCAAGCGCACTATACAACCCTCGTTTTTACAAAAATGCGGAAAAATTGGCAAATTTTGAAGACTACCGGGAAGGAAAGTAAGCGATCGATGTCGCTCGAGCGGTCCATTACAAAGATTTTTAAGAGAAACTAGACTCGTTGAATGGCAAGGCAGATCTGTATCGACTTGCCAAAAAGAACGCACACAGGATGTCGAACACTTCTGTTATGTTATTGACAAGAACGGTACTATGCTTATCAATCGTCGAGCCACGACGGATAGATAGCGAGATTGTTTCGAGCAGATTTCAACGGAAGAATTTGCTCATCCTCCATTTTAACAAGCATTGCCGAAATTGGAACAATTCCACCTATCAGCTCGACTAGCGCTCTAAAGTGGCGGCGAGGAAGGCAGTGCGGCAACTCAGTCGGCCAGACTAATACCAAGTGGCCGAAAAGAGACGCTGTATTACATTGGTTTACCGACTGAGATGCAGTAGGCGAATGCTCCAAAGGCCAAATTAGGGCAATCAGACCTGAGTCTGAACGGGGACTCATCTGAAGTGGCAAGAAGTCACGAAACCTTACCAGGGGTATAGTGGTACCATGGGAACCAGGATAGCCCCTGAATTCACATACTTCAGGAGAATTCCTGTTGTTTGTGCGTTCAGCTCGGTTTTTGCGGTTGAACCCCCAGGTGGGAGCTTTGTGGGGGTTTTTGGTTGCGTTCAAGCGTACGGAGACTTTCGGGCCTCAATATGGTGTTGCGTTTCAACACGGAAGCCGTACTTTCTAGTTCGGTAGAGATTTAGGTAGGAAAGTGAAGAGCTGAGACCAAACACTGTGGCTGAGTGAATTCTTCAATCGCGTTATGCAGGAAGGTAGAACACCATCCAGCTGACAAGAAAGTACCACAGTTCCAATATGGAAAAAGAAAAGTAACCCAGTACCGTCTGATTCGGTTACTTTCGCATACCATGAAGAGTTTTGAACGCGTTTTTGACAACCACATTCGCGAAATCGTTGAAATAACCGTGAATCAAATCGGGTTTGACAAGAACTGTAGAATTACTGACGTAATACACGCTGCGCGGTTATTCAGGGGGAAACACCGTGAGAAACATCGCCCTCTTTACATTGGATTTTTGGATCTAGAGAAAGCGTTCGATCTTGTGCCATACCAACTCATTCGGTATGCTCTACCACAAGACGTAGTATCAGAGAAACTCGCACGCGAGGTTAAAATACTATACCACGAAGAGTAAAGTTCAAAGCGTGGTGGGTGTATTAAAACCGCTTCCTGTCTTTGTCGGTGTCCATCAAGTCTCAAATCTAAAATTTACCACAATGTCTGTCGCCCGCTGTGGTTTTGAGTGTTGGTCGACTATAAAAGACAGTAGACAGCGTCTTGCGTTAACGGAGGCGAAGATGTTGCATTGTACAGTTGGCGTGATACGTGTTGATCACGTCCGAAATGAGGATATTTGTAACCATGTTATGGAGTTGTCCGATCATGCAAAAATTGGGAGAGGGGTGTCTTCGATGGTATGGTCATATAATTCGCGCAAACGAGAATTCATTTGCCAAAATTAGTCTGAACATCGAAATTGATGGGGAACGGCCAAGAGGTCAGCCGAAACAAGGATGGCTTGATACGTTGGATGGGGATTTTAAAGCTTTGCGGATGCATCCAGATCAGGCTTTTGATAGAAAAAAATGGCACACCCGATCACGGTGGCCCGATCCCGTTTGTGAACGGGACAAAGACTAAAGAAAAAGATCATTTGACAAATATTTAGTTAAACCTGCCGTGAAATAGTTAAATGTACATATATACACTTGCTATTTCACGACATTTTTCGGAAGGTTGCGATAGATTTTTTAATATATTTTCGGGGAAATTCACCCCAGCATCTAAAAAATCCCACTTTAAGCTGATCTGCTTGCAAATTGTCTCCTTTGAGCGTAGAGACGTCGAAGTGGTGGAATCGTGGGATAGTGTTGGCCAATTGGGAAATGTTTATTTCTTTCTCTGCGAAGAGATATTTCACCTTCCTGGCGGTATGCACAAATTCATGGTTCTGCTGAAATATGGGAGGAATATCTGTAATGGTAATAAAGGATTTTCCACCGAATTTCATGGAAATAATAACTGAAGCTATCTAAATTAATCCTTTTCTTGTCGGAGAAAGTCACACGTCTTCACTTTGTAAGCTTTTGAGAGCAAAAAGAACCTTAGTACAAACGGTTTACTGTCTCCATGTCTGCTTGTCTATCTATCACATGCATTTTCTACGAAACGTTTACTATTAATCCCTTCACATACAGTGAGCAACATGATTTGATGTTCAGTTGAATGGGGGGGCGGGGTGATTGCCAGACAGTAAAAGGAGGATGTTCATATTTTTTTGCGAATATAATCACGTACGATATTAAATGAAAAGTCTCAATTAGTACTTTCCGAAGCTGGCTTCATTTTTGACATTTTATTCAAGAGGGGCAAGGCATGACATCGGAAGCGTGATTTTCAACCCTAGCTAGAAGAAATTATCAACGGTCCCAAAGTTGTAGTCTCCTATCTTTAATCTTCTCGTTTGACCGGTACGATTTGATGTTGTTGGTGGGTTGGTTTTTGGTGCTGATGTTCCCACCATATATTTTGTCTTCCCTTCATTGATGCTGCTTGTTCTGGATGATGATGATTTTTAAGCCGATGAATCGCACGGACGGTTTTTTCTACACTTGGTGGTGGCAGTATTTGCCCGTCGTCTTCAGTTGGCGGGACATCCAACACACCGGTTGCCCATTCTGTCGGAAATGAGACTTCCTTCTTTGTCCCAGCAGAATGAGCATCGAGGTGCATAGGGCTTCATCTTGCTGACTTCTTGGTGAAACTTCCGCGGTGGCTCCCTGTATTTTTTGAATTCACGGACTTATTGGTTCTCCCAGGCTTCCTTCCGGAGGGCTGTGTTGTGGGTGGCTTTAGTATTTACCCTCACCTGATTGTCAGAGGGGATTGTGGGTGGTGTCGTAATTTGAGCTCGGAGCACCATGCCAACGAGATAGTGATCCGAGTCTATATTGGTCTCCCTATATGTTCTGACATTCATCAAGGTTGAGAGGTGGCGGCGTTCGATCAGCACGTGGTCAATTTGGTTGAAAGTAGTCCCACGTTTGTTTAGGGACCGCTTTGCGCGCAAACCAGGTACTTCGAACAACCATTTCATGTCACACAGCTATTAGGTTGTTGCAAATGAAATGGCCGTTTTGGTACTAAAATTTTTAAACGAGTATAAAGCTTACAAAAATTTATTTATTTAATCAAAATAGGTGCCAGTCGATTCAAAACACTTCTCCCAGCGAGATTCAAGAGCATGTATGCCAGTTTCGTAGAAGTGCAACTATCGGGTATTGATAAACTTGTCGAAGGCAATTTTGGCAGCCTCTTCGTTCCTAAATTGTTTTTCCACCAAAAAATGATCCAAATGCTTAAAAAAGTGGTAGTCGGTTGGCGAAAGTTGGTGAATATGGTAGATGAGGCAGAGTCTCATACTGCAATTCGTTCAACTTCTGAACCGTTGTTCTAGAAACATAAGGTTATGCATTGTCGTGAAGGAGTATCACACCATCTCTGTTGACCAATCTCGGCCGTTAAATACTCAACTTTGGTGCATTTCCTCGAGTTGGGCACAGTATTTCTTTATAATTATCGTTTCTCCAGGTGCCAAAAAGAATAGTGGACAACTCCAGCTGTAGACCACCAAACAGTCACCATTACCTTCTTCGGATGGATGCGCGATTTCGTCATGCTTTGGCGGCTCATCAGCATCTAGCCATTGCGCTGATCGGCGACGATTGTCGTATAATATCCACTTTCCATCAAATGACACTATTCTGTACAAAAAGAGATCGCTTCTGTTGCGGGAGAGTAAAGAACTGCAAATTTTCATGGAAGCACCATATTTTGCTCCGTAAGGGCATGCAGAACCCATTTTTCGAGATTTTTCACCTTTCCAAGTTGTTGCAAGTGCCGGGAAACTGTCCAATAGTGTACCTCCAGTTTCTCTACAATGTCTCTCACAGACTGACGTGTGCCGGATTCAACTAGCAAAAGCAGCTCGTCGTTGTCAATCGAGGGTCCTGGATATCCACGTGGCTCACTTTGAAGTTTTATGGCTCCTGACTGGAATTTTTCGAACCACCGCAATATGGTTCATCATCATCATATCACCTCCCCTGCTTTATGACCAAGTTTGAACTCATACAGAAAAAGTATACGTTCTTGACTCTTTCCATCCTTCCATTTTATTCACTGTCATCACAACGATGGTTAAAACTTCATTATCCGTTTGCGCCAATTGGTGGTGGTTTGATACAGCAAAATCGCAACTAACTTCACTTGATTGCCAAATCGGCCATTTCATGTACAACAACCTAATAATTGAATAAACCGAAGTATGATTTTGATGTCATACCTGGGTCAGGCTTCGAGGGTTCGTTCTATTGCCTCGTAGAAGGTATCCTTCTCCGACTCTGAAGTCTCATCTGTAGTGGCGTGAACGTTAATGAGGGTTATATTTCTATATTTTGCCTCACAAAAGTAGCCGGGGAACGCTTATGTTTTCAGAGCTGATAACAGCAGGTTTCATTTTTTGGCTAACTAAGAAACCTACTCCAAGCACATGGTTTACTGGATGGCTACTATAATACATTGTATAGCGACTCTTCTCCAGGAAACCGATCCCTGTCCAACGCATCTCCTGCAACGCTATTACATCAGCCCTATATTGGAACAGGGTATCGGCTAGTGGCTTACCAGCTCCATCTCTGTGCAGAGAGCGCACGTTTCAAGAGAAAATTTGGAAATGGTTATTCCGTTTTCGTTGCTGGGTTCGTCGTTGTGTAATCAATCCAATCCGAGCTTACTTTTGTGGCTTCGTAGTAGGTTGTTTTCCCTGCAGGTTTGTCAGCCCTACCCAGCGTTGCGCTTGGCCGAGATTATTACCCTGGTATCCGATGTTAAGTCACGATAAAAATTCTACTGCCACCAGTGAGATTTGAACGGCGACCTTTCGTACGACATTTACTATATTTTTAAGCAATTGACTGGGAACTGTCCTAAGTTTATCCAGTTCTAGTGATACAGGTTATATATAATATAGAGAATGATGATTGACTCTTTTGTACCAATTATCTAAGACAGGATGTCAGTATCATACTAAAGTGAATAGTCTGACATACTAAATAGTGGGGTTCGCGGATCAAATCTCACTGGCGGCATTGGGATTTGTATTATGGCTTCACATCGGATGTCAGTCGATTCAATTGTGAATGAGTGAGTACCTGAGTCAAATCAAAAGAATAGTCATGGGCGAGCAAAATGCTGCAGTACTGTAGTGTGCCCCTACTGTCTCAAATAAAGTGCTCTTACGCGATGCAATTGGATTGTCGCTCCAACGGTCATTATTATTATTTGTTTGCCAATGCTGTTTTACACCCTCCGATAAATCAAAGCTAATTGAAGAAGAATGCATTATTTTTAGGTAGAAATATGTGTTTTAGCTTGCTTAATTTCTAAAACATCTTAGTGACCTATATACAAGTATCCCGTAATTTAGGATATAATGAGAAATTTTCGAGTGCGCTAACTTTCTTACGCACGCTGAATGTCAGTCAGACTCTTACTAATAAAAATTGCATTTCCCAGTTTCATATTACGCTATTAATCGATATTGATTTAATCTGGCTCTGATAGCATTCTAACACTCACTTAGGTAACGAGCAGAAGAGGGACTTTAAAGAGCTATGAATTCCAAACGTGCTTGCTGGAATGCTTACATAATCAAAGCACGTATTTCTTTTGAAAAATGCATTCTCAAATATTCTTTGAGTTCTTAAGATCAGGTGACATTTGTTGCATTTATCTAAGTAAAAACATTACAAAGTACATCACCATCATCATCAGCGGCACAACAACCGGTATCCGGTCTAGGCCTGCCTTAATAAGGAACTCCAGACATCCCGGTTTTGCGCCGAGGTCCACCAATTCGATATCCCTAAAAGCTGTCTGGCGTCCTGACCTACTCCATCGCTCCATCTTAGGCAGGGTCTGCCTCGTCTTCTTTTTCTACCATAGATATTGCCCTTATAGACTTTCCGGGTGGGATTAAGTGACCCGCCCACCGGTAACCTATTGAGCCGGATTTTATCCACAACCAGACGGTCATGGTATCGCTCATAGATTTCGTCATTGTGTAGGTTAGGCATCGTCCATCCTCATGTAGGTGGCCAAAAATTCTTCGGAAGATTCTTCTCTCGAACGCGGCCAAGAGTTCGCAATTTTTCTTGCTAAGAACCCAAGTTTCCGAGGAGGAAAGTACATACATAGAGAATAAAATACAGATTTTTAAAAAGATGCAATGTTGGTACCTGCACTTTGCTCAAAATCGCCACATATCTCCCTGTGCACTCTGTAGTTCTTTTTATATGCAGCATTGAGGGTGCTACGTGTGGATAAGGAAACTCAAAGTATTGAAAACACAGGGAAAACCCGAAATAGCCAAGAGCAGTATCAAATACACATTTCCATGGTTTTGTAGAAAATTTCTAATGAAAATAACAAACAAAATACTAATATTTCCAATCCTCAAATTTTCCTATTGAGCATATTTGCCAAAGAAGAGCTAAGCATTTACATTGACTGTAGATACACTCGTGCTCTAGCTTCGATGAATAGCTACAATATAGCGTATTAGTGATGACGAACTTAACGAAAGGTTTGCGCCAACGCTAAGATGAAGGAGCTTTAAGCACTAAGGGGGTGGTTTACTTATAATTTGAAGTTTTCTAGTTGAAGTATTATAAAATATGTGTTAGGGATTCGAATAAGAATCGGTATCAGTTAGAATGAACTCATTCAAAATTCAAAAAGATAAAGAGAATTAAATTAGAGATTCCAACATTAGACTATTAATGGGCAAGATTCGCTCCTTATAACGTAAGTGGCCAATATGACAACCTTATGGATTGTAATGAACTAATGAGATTGGGATGGTCAGATAACCATTCTGAGTGGCCGAGGATGTCCTAAAGGGAAAAGCTATCCCAAAAAACCTAAAAAGTCTGCGAAATTGACCGTGATGGTCGGCTCGCAAATACTGAAGCTCCATCGGAGCGCTCGGTCGACACGTGCTGGCATGCCTTTGTGCTGGCCAGGCTCGGGAATATGGGGGAGGTTAAACAAAATTCACGTGCCTATACCAGTGCGTGGGTCCGCACCGGATCTTGAAAATATGGCTCAGCGAGAACAACAACAGCTCATGCTTTGCGAAAACAACGACAACCCTAGTATGTTAGATATACACAGATGAGGTGAATGTACATCTACACACTGTTCGCTTGCATAGTGCAAATGGGGAATTTAAAATAAAATTTGGAATTGTGGAAATGTAAATAAATTCTTGGGGTTAAGGGGAAAGGGGCTGCAAACAGTCGTTTTATAAAGTAAATAGAAGTATTTAATTTAGAACTTGGAAAAGTTACAAGTTTAAGTAAAAAATTGAAATTGCAAGATTGGGATAGGAATGGATAAATTGAAAGTAGGAAATTGGGGAAGGCTAGGGAATGTTAGGAAAAGAAAATGTTGTCAATGTCGCAAAGCCGCGCAAAATTGCAGCCTCATTCCTGATCGTTGCTGTAGGAATTTCCTTCAAGATTGGCAGAATATCAAGGACAATTTACCATCCTCCGGGAGTGCATGTGGAAAAAAACGCTGGAACCTGGAGCGAAGTCAAGATTTAACAATTAAGGTTTTCGCTAGGGGCTCCTCCATTTAGAGTGCATTGATGAGGCTGCCTTAAGGGGGTCATCCCGTGTGTCGGGTTGGAGAAATCGATTTTTTTTGCATGAATTGTATCTATATATAGTGGAGAATATGTGGGCAAAGGGATTTTCCGATATTCCGAGTCGTTCAGAAATTACAGGGTTAAACAGGTAAGGAGTCTGCAGCTGCTAGAGTACTCGATGAGGAAGAGCTTCGAATCTTTTTTTACCTGTTAGTTTTTTACCTGAGCCTTATAAATTCGAACACAGGTATAAATATAAAAAGATGGAAAACCAATCAATTGTCTAAACTTATTTGCTGTTTGGAATAAAAAGGATAATCCAGTCTAGATTGAGCACTGAAAGGATTTCAAGCTATACTCAGTTATATTTTGTTGTAAGTATTGTGCTGTTTGTGTGTTCAACGATTTTTTTAAATGAATCGTACGAAGGGAGATTGCTTGAACGTTCAACGTCATACTCGCACTAAAAAACGAGTATTTCATGGGAATCGATACTTATCAGAGAAGAAAAAGGACTTCGCATCAACATCAGCAAAGAAACTTTTAACAAACATGAACATGGATGTTCCAATTGCGACAAGTTTTGTATATAGTATATTGGATTTTGTTGGAGTTTTCTCCGGTATTTCTGCAAATAATAAAATATACGTAGTAGTAAAAAAGGAATGCGTACGACATTTCGAGAAAAGAATGGGAACGCGGCTTAGAAATGCAAAGAAGAATCACAAAGGCATTGCTGGAAAAGGGGCTGGAAAACTTACTGATAAGGTTATTAACGACCTCACTACATTTTTTGGGCTAGCTATTCGTCGACAAGCAAATTCGGTAGAAGGAATGAAGCAAGAAATTTCGGCAACTTTCTTCCATAAATATTCTACAGACGAAAATCCTCAGCATCGAAATTGTCCAGCGGGCGAGGACAGTTGTTGCAAATGGCGCAAAGGGGAAGCTAAGGGAGAACTGGATAGTTTCCACCACGAGAAGGCATCTTTGGCTGAAGAAGTTCAAACAGTCATCAAACCAATCTACAAAGATTTGTTACGAGATGATCTCTTGAACAGATGTTTAGGAGTAGAGACCCAGAATAACAATGAGTCGTTAAATGCATTGATCTGAACTTTCGCTCCTAAACACACTCATGCTGGGGCCAAGGTCGTAGAAATAGCCACTTTGCTGGCTGTAATTATTTTCAGTGAAGGATTCAATGGCATTCTCAAAATCGTAGTGACAATGGGATGCCAAGTTGGTTACATGTCAGGTTTATGCCGACCGCCGTAATGAAGCGCAAATTTGGCGGTCCGAACGACGATCGACTGACCTCGGTAAAAGAGCCAGAATTGAAAGCAGAGAGCAACAATCGGCCCTACAAGACTTTCTTGAAGAAACGGAGGATGCTCTCTACGGACCAGGTATAGCAGATTAATGGTGAGTTAAAATTTTACTGTTGATAATCACATTTAAATTTTCAAATGCGTTTTTCTCGAAACTGCATCTTGAAAATCGGCTGCCACCATAGCTCAAAATCTATCCAACCAAATTCTTTGAAATTTCCACGACTTCTTTAATACATATTTCTACGGTCTGCAAACTAGGATAATTGCAATCGGGCGGGTCGTTTTTTTTTATTCATAAAAAAAGGCGTAAAAAAACACCAAAATTCAAAAAATTAAGTTTAAAAGCCCACCAAAAATTTACCTTTTAATATTTTGCAATTATCCTAGTTTGCGAACCGTAGAATATTGTTTACATTAAAATGCCGTTTAGTTTTTTTCCTCAGATGAACCCAGCGCCCTCCAGCGTGGCAGCAGAAAAACACCTTTTTTTGGAGATGGGTGCATAAATTGATACGTATTCCGAAAACTAGCTACGATATCAAGTTGAAAAATCACATATACTAGAGATATCAATAAACATATGGTGAAAAAATCACGTTTCTATCTTTATCCAATCCTTCAAAATAATTTTTCAAAAAAAGGCAAGAAAAAACGGCCTTCACACGGGATGCCCCCTTAAAGTAGTTCCGTCAGTTAATCCTAGCTTTGAGTTCTTGCGGTCAGCCTAAGTCCTCCATTGTGAACACTGAGCTATGCAAAACAGAACATGATGGATTTAGGATACCTGGCCCTTGATGAAAGGCACGGAACATCATCCGCATGTTGGGTGAACAGAACTTGCGCGGACTTCATGAATACTAGGAAGGACCAATTTACAAATGTGGTATATATAAGGAAACTGTAGAACATCATTTCCGCTTTGAAGGCGAAGAACAATTAATATCTTCGACTCATCAAGATGGAGTACATTGCAACATCTTCGGTCCGCTTTCCCATAATGAAGCTGCGCAAGGACAACAGTGCATGCAACAGTGGAACCGCAGTATGGGGGCTCGTACTGACGAACGGACTGGAAAGTAAATCCTACCTGTTAGTTGCTTCTAGCTATGTACGGAACAGGCGGAAGAAAGGGAAACCCGAAACGTGAACGGAACTGGCTTGATTCCATTTTGTGTGATCGTATCTATGCAAACTGGATACCGCAAACCAATGAAGGCATTAAGTGCAAAATAGAGGAATGCTCATCTCGCAAGATGAGACATTTCATGGATAGTTATTGACAGAACTGAGTACAGTCCTTAATGTCTTTGAATTTTCGGGTCCCCATACATAAGTTTGGTAGAAGATGTGAAATAACTTAGAGAGAACTGCGAAGTCTGTTCATCCATCACACGAGATTTACTCTGAACCGGCTGGAGCTATGATTACGAAATTTGGTGAAAATATGTGGTTTCTAAACCGCTACTTGTGAAACGAGCTGCATCATTTTCTGTTGGCTTTAAGGGGCTCCCCCTATATGCGAAAAGGGGAAGCATCATTTTTTTCGACAGAATTTGATCATGTGGGGTATCAAATGAAAGAGCTCAATTAGTACTTTTCGAAATTGATTTTATTTCTAAAATTAATAGAATAGGGGTAGCTTTCTCCAAATTAAAACATTTGGTTTTAAACATAAATATATATTTCGGGAGCGAATTACCACCTTCATCAGTACAAAGCTACTAACAACAATTAGTATTATAAGATTCTTATATACATATCCACTAATTATTTAATTGCTTTTAAAATTTTTAAACTATCAACCTAGTTACCACTGCCCGTCTTATCAATTTTGAAGAGCGGTTACCTGAATCTCTGTTTAATAATTGCGTCGCGTCTTTTCTCAAAATTTCTAAACTTTCTCAAGGGTCCAAGGTTGTTGTTTGGTTTGCATAACGCAAGAGCTTAAGATTTTTGTTTCCGAACACCACTTACAAGGACGCGCTTGATGTTTTCATTAAATCTAGTCGTTATCAGGCATTTACTTTGTCTTATGTATGTCTTATTACAATCGCTGCACGTTATTCGGTAGACCCCGTTTTTTTCCTCCGCTGCCAAAGGATCTTTGGCGCTTTCCAGTAAATTCAGCAAGGTTGACTCGAACCTACGACTTCCAGTTGAAACTTTTTTATCCAATTCTTGATGTTGTTAAATTGGCTGGAATATGGGATACTTACCAGTCTCGTGGTTATCTGCATATGCTCCGAGAATAGTGTTATATAGGCATGCCTATTGTGTTGGTTAATTTGCCTTACGATCAGCTTCTCAATAGCCTGAGGATTATACCCATTCTTAATAGTGGTATCAATAATATGCTGTCATTCCTTATTGGAGCCGTATTCCGAAAGAGGGATCAGTCGATGAATCACGCAATTATATATATATATGGTGTGAAGTTCCTGGTATCGTTCTCTGCGTTGCTGTGTGCTCATGGTATATCTCGAACTTAAGCTTCCCAATAGAAATGACGATATTCAAATCTAGAAAGGGTACAGCCCCACCCTTTTCTACCTCTAGTGTAAACTCGATTTTATGTTGAATCTTGTTTATCGAGGAGATAACCTCTTCTAGTAATCGCAAATACATCGTCTATATAACTAAAACATACTTTAGGCATTATTCCCCCTAGAATCAATTTTTCCTTCGATTGATAATTTAAACCTTTCCGTGACTAACGACCAGAGAAAGTTTCCCATCGCTACTTCCGAAGTAGTTTTGTAGAATTTATTCCGAAACGTAGACTAGTTTTCATTCATGCAGAGCCTGGTAATTTTTCCATAGATTCGAACTTTTCTTCTCCATTCCGGGCCAGATTTAAATTGGCTCAGCCATCTTTCGAGTCTGAAAATTGACTCTTTCACTGGCGTGTTGGGAAACAATCCCAATGCCTCCACATTGAACGACACCATCACCTCATCCCATTCTCCCACCCATTCTCTCAATGCATTGTAACTTAGTTCATGGGAGTTAGCCACTGTATACTTACTATTCGCCGTCACAAGGGCCTGATACTCATTGATCAACCACTTGGCGATGTTGTACGTCGGTGAGTTCGAGTCGGCAATGATTTTTTACATCTCGTTCCTCTCCTTGGGGATTTTCGGTTGATATCTGATTTTTGGAAGCGTTTGATTAGGCATTCGGGGTCGCCCAATATTCGGGAATACCGCACTAGCTTCTGATTTGATTGATTCGGGAAGCGGGTTGTTTCGCAATTCGAAGAAGTTTCCACTCTCCATTTTCCGAAAAATAGCCTGTTCATAATTATCTTTGTCCATAACGACGACGTCGCTTTCCTTGTCTGCCTTGGGAATATATAGCGGTTCGGGTTCGTTTTTAAATCACGTTTACAAACTTTTAGCAATGCATTATACCAAATTATCTTACTTATGTCCGAAAAGATTTCATCCTTAGTGTCGTTATCCAAGAATTTTATACCTACCTTGATGTTAACCACAGTTTCGTGGATAACTTTAGTTGGTGGTACCACGAACGCAATCTTATTTCTAACATTTAGTGAAGCGCGGGCTGATGAGAAAGCAAAATGTATGCCTCGTTCTCAGGACCTATCCCGCCGAAATATCTAATCACAGTGATGCAACTATGCAAACTTTAGGCCTCAAAATGAATCCCATTCCGACATCTGATCGAATAAAGTTAATAGTAGAATATTACTGTATTTAAGAAATTTATTTGAAAGCCCTTCCCAAGTTTATTGTAGATACACACAATTTTGCAGTAACATAGCTGATTATATATCGCTTGACACTGACACTTGATAAGGACTAGTGGAACCCTATACTTCCCATCATTTACAAATAAGTCGACAGTGATGCGGTTAAATATCACCTATACTGACAGTGACAATCACGGTAGAGCTTTTTCTTCACACATTCACGTTTTCTTTTTCTGGCGCTTAATACCCTAATTACTTACATCATATTTGTTCTACTTCGATACATATGACTTCTTTTCTTGATAAACCGAGACATCTTCATTCCTTCGGATCTCGATTCCAGGTTGACCACATGACTCACTGTCACATCTTTGAAAATAAGCGAAAGCTCCTTGACATTTCCTTTCTTCCTCATTCTAAATCACTTTCCATTTCCTTCCGTCCTTCACGTGGGTAACAGCTGTAACCAACTATCTTTGGCGAATTATCTTTTTAATCAATCCGTCTGTGGTTTATTTTGTAGGTGGGCATCATCTTACCTCGCTAAAATTCTTTCTTCCCTTCTCGCAATAAAACTTTATGGAGCCAAAGTGTTGAGATGGAATGTGAAGTCCTGCGGAGAACTATCTACCAGATCTTAAGGATATTTTGAGTATCAAGCAAAGTTTCTATTCAATTAGGCCAATTCAGTTTATTTTGGTAATAATGTAAGGGACTGCATGGATATTTTTCAATGCAGTACACCTGACCCAGCTGGCCTCTATTCAAAGGTATGATAGGCAAAAACCGTTGCATACTTTCTAAATTTTACATACTCCACTGCCGCCACTTTAACAAATGCCAAATGAAACAATATCCTTTTGAAGTAATAAATTATCACCACACCTAACGAAATTAACCCATCTCAACCTTTACATTCCACACTGGATTTTCTAATGGTTAGGTAAATGGGCCTGCATTAGACTCGATGATTAGGCCACAAATAACAACGCGTTGGCATCAATGGGAATGGTCAAACAAAACACCACGAAATCCACCAAACGCAGAATAAGTGCTACTGGCACACAAAGTGCAGAAACGCTTCTATACACGGAACACAATAGAATGATATCAATACAAATCTAAACATTCCATAATAGTTCAGAGCAAACGGCGGAGTCATTTACTTCCTTTCATCTACAGTCGGACCTGCTGTTGTTGGACAGCCGCAAGGAGGAAACTCCGGGGTAATGGCTGGTCTCCTAAAGGTGGCCGAGGTCAGTTTATTTTCAGATGGGTTTCCAAAGAACTGCTATGGTTACCACCAGTTGTGATAGCTCAAAACCACTCTACTTCGGGGCAACATGCAAAATCAGCTGAGTGTACTTGGGTATACCAAAGTAATTTCAAAGAATTTCCAAAGAATCACAGACTCGTCAATTGAATATTCTGCGGGCATTGGAGCTCACCTTGGGAAATGATAGGCACTAAAAGGAATTCCACTGTTGGCAGCCGATTTCGCGGTCCAAGTATTGTTGTCGCGACTACTGTTCCGCTAGCGAATGCGGCAGAGGATCCTTAAAAGTAGTTAATGATACGCCTCCGATAAGCGTGCAGAGCTGTCTCTATCGCGACCCGCCGCGGCCGCCGCGCCGTACGTGTAGTACGTAAACAATAAAATGGGGCGGCATATTTAAGTCATTGATAAATGGCTCTCACCTATATAAATTGTATCGCAATCGAGGAAGCAAAAGTTTATTCAATAGATACTCCCTACACTTTTAATGCCTGCTTAATGCGCCTGCCATCCCACCGGAGTGTGGAAAGTATTCAGATACTGGCGAGATAGCGTTGGCTAGAGGATAGATAGTGGTCTTGGAGCAATTCGATGATTTTCGAGTGGCGGCGACCGCGGTGTAGGCGTCGTTTCATGCTTGACCGCAGCAACATCTATCAAGCACGGATACATCGCTTTGGTATTTCACGCAGTATTTTCAACATTTTCGATTTTCTTAAGAAGACCATTGTTGTTGGGGCCTAGTCGCGACTGCCGGTGCAGCATAATGAATGGAATTTATAGGGTGAACGCGGAATAATATATTGCAAATTTAATTGGCAGTGGATCGATATAGAATGAATGCCCCGTCCGAATGCCAGAAAGTCTGAAATCCTAACGCAATCTGCTTTCTGGGCCACTCTATATGTCGGTATTTCTAAATTGACCATATGTTTGCCAACTAGATGAGTTTATTATTTAGGAAGGAGCCTTATAATAAATAATTACAGTGCATGGGGGATTGTATTCCATGTTGGGTCAACCAGGTCATGCAGAACTTTACCGATAAATGGAAAATAATTAAGCACGTGTACTGCGTTTCATCATCTTGTCAAGCTGATAGGATATGCAGTATCTAATTTAATTGTTAATAGAAATTGTTGCTAATTCGTTACTTGATTTTAGCCTCCTTAATACGAAGTGGGAAATTAAACCAAGCATAGGCAGGAAAATGAGGCTTGGTTTTGGTATAATAATCGGCAGCATCGTAATCAGATTTTGGCATAGTCTCTCAGAACTCAGATTGTGGTGATCTATTGTACTCGATTCCCCCCGTACTCGATTCCGCTTGACGGAATATCCCAGATTCATTTCCAAAGATGGCAGTGAGCGTGCTTGGATTAATGTGGAGCCCGGTTGGGCGCAGCGGTCTATTGCAGGTCCATTTACATGGAATGATGAATGAACTGTTGGATGAGCTTAATTCGGCTGTCGAAGTGTTGCTTACACGAATGGTCTCCTCATTCTTGTTTAGGGGAACAGCCGACTTGAGTTCGAGAAGAGGGTACTAGGTCCAAGCACCCGTTAATACATAGTCTCTTAAAATCAATGTCACGATTTCAGACAGAGAGAAAGACCGTCGGGATGTTGCTAAACGAACTACATCATCCGCCTCTAGCTAAGTTGAACGCATTTAATAAAACTGGTACGTATCTTGAAGTTTGCTATGAGGTGTGAATCGGGTCTTAGCAGAAAAATTGGGTGTTTCTCTTCTTGAGCTAGAGATAGTGCGACGTGCCACGACGTAAAGGATCAGGAAGAGTGTGCTGTAAACTGATTTAATAGGTGCTGACTAGATGGTGTGGCGGTAAAAGTAGTATAGGTCCCAGAACGAAACGTGGATTAATACCTACGATGGAACATAAAACCTGGGAAATGCCTGCTGAACCAACACGAACAGCTCTACTATCAAACCATATCTCCATCCACCTCCACGTGATGATCGCTGCGAGTTCTTTCTTAATGAAAATCTGCAGACGGAGAAGAATGAAGGCGAATCTTCCGCGCCTAAAAATGGACAAATTGTACAAAGTGGTCCTCCAGTTTGGGCGTTGGGTAGGAGCGACAACCCTACACAGAAAAACGATTTTACGAAGCCACAGAGGGAGCCTCGGACAGGATGGCTTTTAAAACGATGAACCCGGCAACGACAACGGAGTAATGATTTGCACATTTCCTCATGGAGCATGCGCTCCCTGTGCAGACCGAATACTGCTCAGCTGTTAGCCGATACCCGGTCCCAATATAAGTCTGATGTAACTGCGCTGCAGGAGATGCGCTGGGCAGGGACCCGTTTTCTGAAGAAAAGCCCCTACACTATATATTATAGTGGCCATCTAGTAAACCATGGGCTCGGAATAGGTTTCTTCGTCAGCCAAAAAGTGGAACCTGCTGCTATCGGCTTTGAAAATATAAGCGAAAGGCTACGCACTCTGCCGTTGCGAGGCAAATTTAGAAATAAAAGCCTCAATAACGTTCACGCCCCTACAAAAGAGACTGCAGATTCGGAGAAAGATACCTTCTGCGAGGCAGTTGAGCGGACCCTCAAAGCCTGTCCCAAGTATGATATCAAAATCATACTTGGAAATTTCAGCACTCAAATATGGATGGAGCCCGTATTCAGCCGATACGTTGGCTCCCATAGCTAACATAGTGATACTAATGATAACGGACTGTAAATTATTCAGTTAGCAGTATCGCACGAAATGGTTGTTGAAAGCACCTGGTTTGCGCGAAAGGCGGTCCCCAACCGACCATCCGGTTTTGGATAAAATCTAGGAGGGGGCGGATCACCTAATCCGCATGGATGAAGACGAAGTAGACCCTGCCTGAAATGTAGCGATGGCCTAGGACAGGACGCCAAAGAGCTTTCAGGGAAATCGAATTGGTGGACCTCAGCGAAAAACCTGGTTGTCTGGAATACGGTATTAAAGCAGGCCTAGACCGAATACTGGTTTTTGCGACATTGATGATAATGATAACTAGGTGGTATAGTTAAGATCGTCTGCGGTCAAAAGGTTTTTAGACGAGGTTGAAATTCAAAAGATATGCCAAGAATCCAACATCTAATTTATGCCACAAGATGGAAAAGGGGTTGATTAAGCAAACTAAAGTTTTGAACTTAAACCCAAGAAGTGATAATCGAATGAAAGCAACTAGATGAGGTTTCTTCATTGAAACATATCTTTGCTGTATGAAAAGAGCCATTTAATATTAAAGGTACGGAAAAGATTACCAGAAAAAGGAAAAGGAAAGCATAAGGAGGTATGTAAGCCATTATTATCATTTTTCCATTAAAACCATCGATTAAATTGGCTACCAGGGCAAGCTAAGAATAGGTCGAAAAGATGCGAAAAGTATGAAGAAGAGAGTCACTATATCGAAGATTGCCACGGAGATCCATAATGAACGTTTTGCAAAAGGAATTAAAGTGGTATTCGGTCTAAAGGTGATATTCCAACTGCGCAAGTAAATGGGGTTGACAGAAATCAATCTCGAAACAGATCTGGGCCTGCCATCATAAACCATTTGAGTGTGGAAACAATAGCATTTCCGAGAAATAGTCATCTGCTTTATCTATGGCGCCACAGTCTAATCTCGCTCATTGGCCTCCCGAAGTATTCGCCTCCATTTTTTTCGGTCGTGTGACCACGTCCTCCAAATGCGGAAACTGAGCAGCGTGTCATTTGCATTGTCTGCTGAATCTTCCCCCCTGCTTCGAGGCCTTTATGGCGGTCGTCTATCTCTCATATTGTCTTTGAATAGGCGCCCGGAAATTTTTCTGACTGCACACTCACACCGCGATTGGCCGGTATGCCGAACTTACACTTCCCTGGTTCACTGTGTTATCCAGTGCGCAGTCCCAGGCTGGAGCCTAGGGGAACACCTGCTGCCACAGCATATTGCTTCGGCCCGACGTCCGTCTCATACCAAGGAAGTCTTTCTGAGAGGTAACTCTCGATTATTTGAACTAAGTAACCACGGACATGCAGTTTAGCCAAGTGCCCTTAATCCAACCCCGGATTAAAACCATTCCTGACATCCAGGGCCGACACCGGGCAGCACTTACCAGCGGCCAATGCCACCCGAACCAGGTCCACCACCGTTCCTATTGCATCGACAATGGACCGTGCTCGACGAAACCCATACTGCCAGTCGGATAGGCCACCTGTTAACTCAACGAACGGAAGCAGCCTGCTGTATATCACTCTCTTCAACAGCTTCCCCAACGTGTCTAAAAGACAGATAGGGCGATATGAAGAGGGTGCGCAGGAGGTTTTTGGGGCTTCGGTAGTACTAATCCAATTCCGAAGCGTTATTATCACCAATTCGTTCACAACTCTCTCGTAGTTCCTCCTCGACTTTAAACCGTTTGCTGAGATTCACTTTCTTCTTGTTGCGGGAAAATGATTGCTATTATTTTGAACAGAAGTCACGGGCACGTTATTTGGAGTGATTTTTTTGACGAATTTTGTTCATTACAACCTTGTACGCAGCGCCCCATGGGTTCGTATTTGTCTCAAACCCAACCCCTTGTTGCAATTCCACTAACTTCCTCGTATAACCTTTTTAAGGTCACTTCGAAGATCATGTTATTCTATCTCCGTTTCCCTCTTGTCCTTTGGCAAAGCCTCCTCACTCAGAGACACGATGCTCTCAACAGCACGATTTCTTGGTTCCGCCAGTAGTTTGGTTTTCTACTATGATAGAAATTTAATCGCGGCATTGTAGAGTTGCATTCCTCATTACGCGTTGAAATAGCTAGCTCACTTTTTCAGGCGCCGTTCCCTTCAGACCATGACCTCCGCCTGGAGCCTCCAGGAAAGTATGTTCTGCGAAAGCTCCAATTAACCACCGAGCAAACCCCTTTTTTCCACTTCTGCTGCTCACTCGACCGTCGCCTCCCCCATTTCTGATGTCGAGAAAGATGCCTGGTGATTACTGTGGGTGTAGTATTCACTCACCTGCCAGACTATCCCTCTCACCAACGAGGCACTAAGGTAAGTCAGATCGATGACTGAGCCTAGCCGTCTGCATCGGAAGGTGGGCATGCACCCGAGTTTAGTTAGTACGATGTCCCGCTCCGCGATGATTTCAAGCAGGATTTGACTACTGGTATTCGTCACTCGACATCCATATTTTAAGGCTTACGTGCTGAAATCGCCGGGGATGATTTTGGGACTTCGGTCTCTAGCGTCCAAATATGCCGACTAGCATCTCCTCATATTACGCTATTGTTGCACTAGGAGGAACTTACCAGCTGTCCTGTCCTTTTGTTCTTACAAAACCGACTCCCAGGAATACCATTTTTTTCTTGAATGTGTTGCCATTCGCATGCCCATATCGCCACTTTTCCATATGAGCCTTTCACCTACGTAGTAACAACATAATTTCTGCAAGGTTCACAGATTGTCATCACGTCTACATTCGAGTCTCTAATGGTTTGTAAGAGCAAGTCTTGAGATGCCCAGCAGTGGTTGAGGTTGATTTGTATCAATCTTATTTAGCCCTACGATTCTGCTTCCTCTTGTATGCTGGACACCTGCCACCACCTGCAACGTGCCGATTGTCCAATCGCTTTTCCCCTTTGCACCATTTGCATTGCGGATCCCCCCTACAGTATTTGATAAAATGGTCCCCATCTCCACACTTCCTGCACCTTTTTGACCTATCGTGCTCAGTAGTACATGTTGCTGCAAAGTGCCTGAAATCGAGGTATCCGAAGCATCTCTTGAAAAATTTATTTTTACCTCTCCCGTGGTAATCGCTCTAAACCCTGATTTAACTGGCCAACCAATAATAGCGGCCTGTGTACCTCTACACGCCTTCTTCATTTTCTCTATCGCCTTTTCTTCTATGCGGCTGAGGTTGGATTTTTCCCTTAATGCAGCACAGATATCTTCTCGTAATGCAACCCCATTTAAGTCTTTTCACTCGAATTACTGTCAGTTGCTTTCGAGCTGTTAGTTCAGTTTGCTCACCTAGCACCTCCTCCATCTGGCCGCGAAAACTATCGGCTGGCTTTTCGCTGGATTTCTTTAGCTCCTGCATTAGATCCCGTTCTGCGTACGCCTGATACAACTCACGCTGCCGCCCAGGTATGTCAATTCCAGATCGGCTTTGACTTTGCAAAGGATATTGGCGAAAGACATATTTCCTTTCTTGGCAATAATGATTATTCCGGAATGAACTTTCTTTTCCTTCTTTCCTGCCGACTTTTCCTCTTTTGTCATATGGGGTCGTAATCAGAGAACTACCCAGAACTTCCGCCGGCTCAACTTTCTTTGGCGAAGAGCCTTTTTCTTCTTGGCCGCTTTCTGGGCACCTAAGGGTTTGCTTATTCTGTCCCTACTCCACTTGGCACATTCTCACCTATCTTATGTTGAACAGGCGTCCTTTGCATCTACTACGTGACTGTCACATGACGCTTGGGCGTTTATCTTCTCCACCGCCCTAATATAGGACAAATTAATGCCACGTATAAAAGTCCTTATATTTTGGTGGATATTCCGCCTCTCCTTCATTAACTAACAGAGTTCATTCATCGCCCAGTGAAACAAATGCTTTTGCAGTTTGCTATCTTCCACGCTCCTATTTTACAGCAGCGATAATTTTTTTAATTCGGGAGCTATCCAAGCTCCTTTCCGAGTTCCGTAGCGAATCTCGACTATTGCCCTCAGTGGTGAACGAAAAGGATCCAGTGGAGATCTCAATTCCACTCCACTAAGATCTCTTGTAGCATTAGATGCCAGAGCAGCCAAGTTTCCCACTACTGAAGTACTGTGGTCGCTGAATATCGCCGGCCTGGAGCCCGTTTGCCCACTCCCAAAAACCACCGGTGCTGGGTATCCGAAGCCCTGCGCCTTAAATAAACTTGTTTTCTCATTCTCCATATTTGGTTTGATTTCTAGGTGTCTTTTCCATAACCAATTTTATGTTTGCTCCCCACCTAACCGGCCTCCGCATAAGTATGCCCATGCACGCATATCTCCTGATGCGCGCTTGTACGTATCCACCGAGCGCTCCCTTATTCGCAGGAAGGGACGAGCCTGACGGAAGATTTGGAAACTCCATACAGGTCACAGTAAAGTAGAAATATTCAGATGCATGCCATCAATTTATATAGGCGTGAGCGTATATATACATACACTTCAGTATGCGGTAATTGACAAGTATGCGCCCAGCTTCCGGTATTTCGACTTGTTTTTTTTAATAATTTTTTTTAATGAATTGTACAATACAAAGGAACAATCTGGCATATCTAGGTTTTCTTTCAGCATAAATCACTCCAGCAAGTTTTCTATCGGATCAGCATTAATTAAAGCGTCTGACCACATTTCACAGATAAATTAGAAAGTAGAACTTTTAACCTCAATTCAACGACTCTTATTTTGAATTTAATGTGTTCCTAATAAATCTCTCTCAGACACCAGAAATTCAATATTTTCCAATTATGATAAAATGTTTTTTTTTATTGTAGATCTTATCATCTCTAATATTATTTTACGCAGCACTTATCTGAATATTTGAATCTGCAAGAATTCTTATCAAGTCAAAGTGACCAATCAAAATATTTTCGCCTAAGGAACACTCACTTCGAAAAAACATTAAGAAAACATGGAAAAAAGAGGAAAACGAACGAAAATAACATTAACCGATCAGCGTCAATTAGTCATAGCGGAGGATTATAGTTGGTGAAGGTATCTGTGGTGGCTGGATGAATATCTTCCTAACAAGATAAGTGAATTTATCGGTTAGGAAAGCTGATACCGGCAAAACATGATAAATAAATTTCCTCAGCACCCAATATATGTTACTCAAATGCCAAGAGAATGAGACTAGATGCACAGGAATACCTTAAGCGTCAACATGCCCGTATCCTCCTCCCTATGACCATGTGCACGTCTAAATGGATACACTGGTAATGGTCCGGGAGCATGCGAAAAAGGAAAAGTTGAAAACCCCCAAGAAAGCTGTGAGCGAAAAATTTCGTAGGCAACAACAATAACACGGCATCACAGGGAAGTTATTTCTATGGTTTATTAGCATGTTACCGGCAAGAACATAATTTTGTTATTAACTGCTGAATGATGGTTTAGAGCTGAGGGTAATCGGAGATTAGGTGTGGTACAGTTTCGAGAGGATGTCCGAGCTTCAACCGGCAGATACTCCAAACCTTTGGAGTCGATACCATTAAATAGGGAGAACAAGCTATGCAGAGACGACCATTCAAGAGTCCCTGTAGAGAAAATTGACTTTAACTTTCAGACGAAACTACAAAAGAAGATACGTCCTCCGAACGACGGTGCAGAACCACTAGGATAGAGGATAACTCTCCTCCGAGCAATCGACTAACAGCCAACTCGGATTAAAATGCTCCACTCCAAGGAATAGTGTGTTGGCGAATCGAAAGTATTAATATCATGTTTATGATAAATTCCTATTGAACGGGATGTGAATATTTTAAATTATTGCTAACACGAGAGCTAAAAGATAATCTAATCTTTCACCTTCCGTTTTCCATATTAATTAGATTTGATGTTCGTGCCCTAGCGGATGGGAAGCGATGATGTCGTCTCAAGTGCAAAATTCGTGCTAATTGGTTGTCAGCCATGGCACAGGAAAAGTGGAATGCATCCTGACGGTGGAAGTTGCCAAGTTGGAAATAATTAATGTTTGAAATTGATAAAAGTACAAGTTACTGTTGCTATCAGCACTTACTACTTATGATCGCGTGACTTTGTTTTGTTTGCAATTTTCCTAATATTCTCGGAGTTATTGGAAAAGTTCTCTAATAAAATAGCATTAGATGTAATTTGGAACTACCGAAACATACGATCTAGATCCTTAACACTTTAAAGACAGGCATTAATATAAAATGAAAGGTTCCCAGCACTTTCTTAGAAGAGTATCTTAAGGAGTGTTCTGAAAACTTTTAGTCGGAGGTTCAAATATATGGGAAAGAGAACTTTTTGAATTTGTTTGATGTGGCTCAGCCGAATTTTTGCTTATTTATTAAGATTTTCAGGTCTTTAATGAATGAAATGAAAGGTGATAAAAATGCATAACGTTATGTACTTGCTACCTATATGTCCAACTGCTACGTATACGTCCACTACTGGACACGTAAAAACCCTGAAACTTCGAAAGCTCCCTTACCTATTTTCTTTCAAAGAAGATGTAGGTGTTAGTGGCTGCCCCGCGTGCCTTCATCATCATCATCAATGGCGCAACAACCGGTATCCGGTCTAGGCCTGACTTAAGGGGGCCATCCCATGTGAAGGACGTTTTTTTTCGCTTTCTTTAGAATTTTTTGTGAAGAACTGGATAAAGATAGGGAATTTTTCACCACATATTTATTAATATCTTTACCATTCGCAGTAATTTCTCCAGCCCGATAGCATAGTTCATTATTGAAATACAGAGCAATTTATACACCCAAATCTTAACTGATCATTAATCTGCTATACCTAGTCCATAAACCTTAGGTTTCTTCGAGAAACATATGTACAGCCTTGGCTTTAATTCTTGCCCTTTTAGGGACGTCATTCGCACGTCATTCGGATCGATAAATATTATTGCAGCGATCGACATAAATCTGGCATGTGACTTATTATATATTTAACACTATAATTTCCGAACGACTCCGAATATCAAAAAATCACATTGCCCATATATTCCACACTATATCTAGATACAATTGATGCTAAAACAAAACAAAACAAAAACAAAATTCGATTCCACGGATCCGACACACGGAATGACCCCTTTAATAAGGAACTCCAAACATCCCGGTTTTGCGCCGAGGTCCACCAATTCGATATCCCTAAAAGCTGTCTGGCTTCATGACCTACGCCATCGGTTCATCTCAGGCAGAGTCTGCCTCGTTTTCTTTTTCTACTATAGATATTGCCCTTATAGACTTTCCAGGCTGGATCATCCTCATCCATACGGATTAAGTGACCCGCACACCGCAACCATTTTATCCACAACCTGACAGTCGTGGTATCGTTTATAGATTTCGTCGTTATGTAGGCTACGGCATCGTCCATCCTCACGTATGGAACCAAAAATTATTCTGCGGATTCTTCTCTCGAACGTGCCGAAGAGTTCGCAAATTTTTCTTACTAAGAACCCAAGTCTTCGGGGAATATATGAAGACTGGCAAGATCATAGTCTTGTACAGTAAGAGCTTTAACCCTATGGTGAGATGTTTCGAGCGAAAGAGTTTTTGTAAGCTGGAATAGGCTCTATTGGCTGCCAACAACCGTCCGTGGATTTCATCCTCGTAGTTGTTATCGGTTGTGATTTTCGACCCCAGATAGGAGAAATTATCAACGGTCTCAAAGTTGTTTTCTCTTATCTTTATTCTTCCTGTTTGACCAGTGAGGTTTGATTTTTTGGTTGGTTGGTTTTTGGTGCTGACATGACCACCATATATTTTGTCTTGCCTTCATTGATGTGCAGGCCAAGTTCTCGTCAGATTGCCGCCTGCTCGATCTGAATGAAGGCAGTTTGTACGTCTCGGGTGGTTCTTCCCATGATGTCGATATCGTCAGCATAGGCCAGTAGTTGAGGGGATTGAAAGAGGATCGTACCTCTTGCAATTCCCTCACCATCATGGATCTCTTTCTCGAGCGCCAGGTTAAAGAGGATGCATGATAGGACATCCACTTGTCTTAGACCGTTGTTGATGTCGAATGGTCTTGAGAGTGATCCTGCTGCTTTTATCTGGCCTCGCACATTGGTCAGGGTCAGCCTAGTCAGTCTTATTAATTTCGTCGGGATACCTGGCCGTGTACAGTTTTACCCTGGCCATGCTATCATAGGCGGCTTTAAAGTCGATGAACAGATGGTGCAACTGTTGTCCATATTCCAACAGTTTTTCCATCCCTTGCCGTAGAGAGAAAATCTGATCTGTTGCTGATTTGCCTGCAGTGAAGCCTCTTCGGTATGGGCCAATGACGTTCTGGGCGAATGGGGCTATCCGGCCTAGCAAGATAGCGGAGAATATCTTATATATTGTACTCAAGAACATGATACCTCTATAATTGCTGCATTCCGTGATATCTCCGCTTATGATGCACCTCCTTGTCAATGGCATCAGCCCATACCTTCGTGCCATAGAGCACAACCGACTGCGTTGCTCCCATAAGGAGACATCTAGTTTATATAGGGCCCCAACATTCGTCGTTAGTCGACTCAAGGCCGCGACTCCACCTGCATCCCTGTCCGCTGCTGCTTTGATTTGTTCGAAGAAGCTCACCTTCCAGTCGAGCATTTGTTCATATTAGGAATTTTAAGTGGAAATATATTACCCCAAACATGGTCTGGTGGTCAAAGGGTAGTATAAGTCCCAGAGTTAAACGTGTTACCTACGATGAAGCATAAAACCTGGGAAACGCCTGCTGAACCAACACCAACAGCTCTACTACAAACCCTCTCTCCACCTCCAAGTGGTGACTGCTGAGAACTCTTTCTTAACGAAAACCTGCAGACGGATGAAGGCAACTGGTCCTTCAGATTAGTGGTTCGGTAGGGCTGGCAACCCTACACGGAAAACAACTTGTTACGAAGCCATAAAATTTGCTTCGGACGGGACTGACAACACAACGGCTAACCCGGCAGCGAAAACTGAATAACGATTTGCGCATTTCCTCTTGGAACATGCGCCTCCTGTACAGAAAAGGCGCTGCCCAGCAGCTATCCGATACCCTGTCGCAATATAGGGCTGAAGTAACAGCGATGCAGGAGATATGTTGGAAACGGTAGTTTACTGGAAAAGAGCCACTACAACATATATTATAGTGGCCATCCAATAAATCATGTGCTCGAAGTAGGTTTAATAGTCAGCCAGAAAATGAGACCTGCTGTTGTCGGCTTCGAAAATGTAAGCGAACGGCTATCCACTCTGCATTTGGTATTACAATTTAGAAATATAAGCCTCATTAACGTTCATTCTCCTACAGAGGAGACTTCAGAGTCGGAAAAGTATACCTTCAACGAGGCAGTAAAACGAACCTTCTAAGCCTGTCCCAGATATGATATCATACTTGGAGACTTTAACATTTAACACGCCGCCTATGATAGCATAGTCCCGGTAAAACTGTACACGGCTATGAGAGAATTCGGTTCCCCGAAGAGATTCATAAAACTATCTAGATTGATCTTAGCTAATCTGCGTGTCCAGATAAAAACCGCGGAATCACTCTCGAGACCACTCGATATCAACAACGGTCTAAGACAAGGGGATGCCCTGTCATGTGTCCTCTTTAACCTGGCCCTAGAAAAAATGATCCATTATGATGAGGTAAATGCGGAGGGCACGATCCTCTTGAAGTCCACCCATTACTGCTGACGATATCGATGTCATGGGAAGACGACCTGAGACGTACAAATTGCCTTCATACAGATCGAGCAGGCGGCACGAGATCGTGGGCTGCACATCAATGAAGGCAAGAAGAACTATTTGGTGGCAATGTCAGCACCATAAACCAACCAACCAAGGACGTTAAATCACGCTGGTCGAACGAGAAGAATAAATGTATAAGGATTTGACACAGTTGATAACTTCTCCTATCTAGGGTCGAAAATTACAACAGCTACGAAATCCTCGCACGGTTGTTGGCAGCCAACAGAGCCTATTTCAGCTCACAAAAACTGTTCTGCTCGAAACGTCTCAACATACGGTTAAAGCTCTTGCTGTATAAGACTATGATCTTGCCAGTCCTCATGTATTCCTCGGAGACTTGGTTTCTTAGCGAGAAAAATTGCGAACTCTTGGCCGCGTTCGAAAGAAGAATGCTCCGAAGAATTTTCGGCCGCCTACATGAGGATGGACGATTCCGTAGTCTACATAACGTCGAAATCTATGAGCGATACCATGAGCGTCAGATTGTGGATAAAATCCGGCTCAACAGGTTACGGTGGGCAGGTCACTTAATCCGTATGGATGAGGATGATCCAGCCCGGAAAGTCTAGAAAGGCAATATCTATGGTAGAAAAGGAAAATGAGGCAGACCCTGCCTGAGATGTAGCGGTGGCGTATGCCAGGACGCCAGACAGCTTTTAGGGATATCGAATTGGTGAATCTCTGCGCAAAATCGGTGCCTCTCTTGCTTAATGTCATGACCCTGAAGAACAGTTCTATGCTTCACCAAGGAATGAATGGGAGATAAACATGAAATCGGTTTATTTAGGGATGCTACGCTGACCAATCGAATTTTTGGACAATCTAGCACCATATATAAAAGTAAAGAAGGAGGGCAGGAATAAGTAATGGAAGTATGCTTGTAACTTCTTCTGAACAAATGCTGAAATCAATGGAAGCAATAGAAACAGACAGTTGAACGATTTTAAGCAATTTAACTAGAAGAAATCCAATAGTTGAAGGTAGCAGCGCTTCCATATTATTTTTTCCAAGTAATGTTTTACACAATAAGCAGATAAATCTATCGCCAGATTCGATTGTCACGCTGTTATCATTAATTTTTGAAGCTTCCCAATGATGATGCTTAAATTTTCATTACTAGTGATTTACAAATGTTCTCACATGCACTACATCATAATCGATGTCTTTCCCTTGCCAATCATGAATTAGTCGCATCACGATGTTGACGCATTCAACGAACCAATCTCGGGTCCAGTTTCATCCTTTCAGCGACTGAATATCTCAATCTGTGAGAATGTCGATAAAATACCTCGTCTGAGTAGCTGAAGAATCTTATCACATTGCAATTATGCAAATTAAATCTATGTCTTTGTCTTTCCTTTTCTCAGCCCTGCTTCGTCGTCTGAATGTTAGCACAACTAAGGAGTACAAATGTCACATAAATTGGTTCAGTTAAAAGAAAAATTCCTCGAATCCTTTCCGTACGTGGGCATCTACATATGCTGCTACGTAGTAACTATCAAATACTTTGCAAGTAGCGACCAATCTAGGAACACTTTAGAGGAAATTCGCTTAAATATGTTCGTATGTTGGAAAGCCGTTATATGCAGGCTACACACTTAACTGAAGATGAAGACGAAGAAAGGGCTCGAATATAAAATGAATGAATGCTGCAGCAATCTAAATGCACTTGAATTGCAGACGACAGAACACTGCTATCAGTGCAACATTCACGTGATCTTGAGACATGAGAAAGATATGCGAGCGAAATTCAGATGAAAAAAAATTGCCTTTACCTTTGTCATGTTCCAATTTCCGTACTTTTCTTTCTGGGATAATTCCAGCGAAAATCGGCAACTTAGTGTTTGACTTTCCCTTGCGGAAAGGAAAACTAAAGTACACGAAACTCTACCGTATTTTAACATGCTGTAGACATCTACATCACATACAGTACATAAGTACGTGGAGATGTAGATACCATTTGCCTTTTATAGAAAAAGGGCATACCGTATCCCATTTAGCACTATTGCAGGAAAACTTGGGAAATGTCTTTGTCACCACAAATCAAGCAGATATGAATCAGTGGTGCTCAGAGTGACAAATGCGATTCTAATTCGACTTAGGTTACGTCGTCTTCGAGTAATTATATTGGTTGATAGATTGAGCCGAACTGGAATCATGTGGACAATTTTCAACTTTAGTAGGTCAGCTTTTTTGGAGATAATGTGAATTAACGTCGTTACAAAAAGATGAGAATGTTATCCACTTAATATCGCAAACTTTCTTGTAAAAGTATTTCTAGTCAATTGCAATTTAAGTCCTAAGTTCATACCCATTTAGAAGACTCCGACTTGAGGGAATAACATTTGGCAATCAAAATTATGTAGATAAACTTTCTTCAATTCACGGATCTATTCAATGACATAGGCATCCACTTGAAGCCCTTTTGTTTTTAAATTTTGTATGTTAACCCGAAAAGAGGGGTCCACGGACCAGAAAGAGATGCAAAAACTTTCTCTCCAATTAATCTGATTCGAAACCTAATTCCGAAATGCCCCCGAGTTTTTACAAGTGGGGTGGCCTGGTCTGATTGTGTAACATATATCATATTAAGGTTGCATAATTCGGCAAGCTCTCACCGGCCCTCCTTACGGTTAGCGCTGAAGACCATCCTCGGGCAGGTCCAGGTAACTAGGATCTGCTTGCCTGTTGGTCATGTTTAAAAGGCAAGCGGATCTAAAGGGGGGAGGGGGGCTGGATGAACCGAAGCAACAGCAAAGGTTCTGGTAGGACCAAGCTTAGCTGAAGTAGCATACGCTGAGGGAAGCTTGGTCTCTAGTATGAGGACTCTGAATACCTTGGTCTTCAGCGTTCAGTTTCAAGTAAGAGCCTTATTTTGGTGTCCAGGGTAGACAGGTTGGAATCTGTTTTCCGGATCACTCGCGGGAGCAAGACATGGACTCTACGGACAAAAATAGAAAACAGATTATAGAAAGGAAGAAGATGAATGCCAGGCGCATCATCGGAGGACAAGCTAGGCAGTGTCAACCGTAGCACCATTGTGGTGAAATAAAATAAATAAAAAGTGAAATAAAAAGGGACGTTTGAGAACGAGACGGTATACTAGCTAGCGGTTTCCAGTTCTGAAACCAGCGACGTGGAAATAGATGAAGCGAGTACCAGTTATAGCACTCCTAACCTAGGGAAACAATGCACCTGCGGCATACAGAGCATTGGAAAAGTTATTGGGAGAACTAAATCCAGTTTTCACAATGCTTTCTGATTTAAGGGTCCTTATATATCTCTTTGAAGGAATGTATGAAGTTATCTTCAAACGAAAAGAAAACTGGGATGAGCCAGAAGAGTGCATGTCAGGATATACTGACGTCTTGTACACCGATGGCTCAAAAACAGAAAAGGAATCCAGAGCAGGAATCTACTTCTGAAATAAAAACGAGCAGGGTTTTTTTCCCTTGTAGTAATATGTAGCGGTCTTTCAGGCTAAAATGGCAAGGACGATTGCTGAGTGATTGAAGGGCAGCGTATCGCCATCTGTAGTAATATCCAAGCTTCATTGAAGGCGCTGAGGTCTATTGAAGCCTTGCTCAAGAGCGAGTATTAAAATGCCATAGATATTCTGAGCAAGATTCTGAAGAATAAGGGGGCCACTACTCCCGACGAGTGGGATGAAGAGGATCTCCGATTACGATTGTCGAACAATACAATATCAAACGCGTGGGAAACCAGCAGATGGCAAAGTTTGCCATCAAAAAAGGGAAAAAGCAGCAGCCGGAAAACGAGGGACGAACTGTGAAACTCTTCATCGACATGGCCAGGAGCCGTTTACGTGTCGCGTATAGTAATTACGAAAGCGGCAAATTAAGAGTATGTCGTCGTATTAATACTGAGGACCTGGATCGGAGGAGACCAGGAAGAACCTGCTCGCTTTTCTGTATCGTGCCTTCGGTTCCAACGACCTAACCGTGGGTAAGCTGGGGTCGGTAGAAGGGGAGAAATTATATATCTCCTCGGCTAACATGGCTTACGACCTAGCAGCTCCCCCAGAAGAACTACCGCAACTGATTTTCCCCATCCCAGTAAACCTGTTGATAGCCTACGACAAGACGCTCTACAGCCCCTCGGAAATCAACGAAAGAGGTGATTACCCCTTTGGTTTTATGATTAACACAAATCTACCGGTGTGTAAGAAGGCCAGTGCACTAACCTTCCATTTTCCTAGTTCGAAACTCTGTAACGGTTGGAAGGAGATCCTTCTAGGGTGAAGAATTGGAGAATGTCTGACCAGATATTCTTCGCAAGTCACCGTTGAATGCTTTTCAATGTAGACCTTGCTGTTGAGGTTTCCAATCCCTTCACCCCAGGAAGATCGACTGGAGAAGGTTCAATCAAGTTATCAAAAAGAAACTCTTCGTTTCGCAAATTAGTAATATTGGGATGGCAGACGAGCTAGAATCAAAGCAAAGGTCAGGGTTCTGAAAAAGCCATTCGAAACCGCCTTTAAAGCCTCGCACCCACCTAAATATAGGAAGAAAACATCACCACCGCGGTGGAATGAAGATCTGCATAGCCTCAGGGAAACTGCTACAAGCACGAATATAATAATCGTTGGCGCAACAATCTATATTGGATCAGGGCCTTGAAATGTGTTAGAGTACTTCGTTCAAGCCTTTAACGGTACACTACAGGATTATAGTACCCTATAGGAGGCAATGTAGTTAACATTGCGCTCGCCCGAGATTATTACCCTGATTTGACTTAGGTACTCATTCACAGCTGAGTCGGCTGGTATCCGACGTCAAATCACGATACAAATTCCACAGCCACCAGTGGGATTTGAACCGTGACCTTCCGTACGACAGCCTTGTGCTCTAACCACTCAGCCATCCGGACGCAATTGGTAATTTCCGAGAATAAAATAAGCAGTTTTCGTATAAAAATTTCAGAAACAGCAAGAAAAGGTTGTACTGTGAGTTGTGGAGATTTTCGGGAGCTGTATCTTTTCAGGATATATTCCGCACTCTTGGAAACGTGCGTGCGTGGTTATAATGCGGAAAGTGGGGAGGAATTGCTATGAGAGTTCTGGACTTCCATTGAAGTAGAGGTCGCCTTCTTATAACTCTCAACATGCCTAAATCAAAGGAAAATTCGTAGAAACGGCTCTTCACAAGGTAGTTTGATTGAGCAGTTATCAAGCAACATTGGTATCAACACCATTATGGAAGCCTTAAACAGAATAATATTAGATTATTATCTCACGCACTGGTTAATGTCCACTCTAAGAACTGGGGTAATGGAGGATGATATGGAGCCACTTGACCAGAGCTGTGAGCAGAGGTACGCTCCAGAGTAGCGGCATTGCTCCGTTGCTCTGGTTAGGAAAGGTGTGCACGGGGCTGCAAGATGTGCAACATAAATCTAACCAAAACGGAGATGATGTTATTCGCCACCAAGCCAAGGGTACTTGAATTTCACCTGCCGCGATTCAAGGGTAAAAGTGTTTCTTCCAATGGAAAGTATGTGGGTGTATTCTTAGTTTCGAAGCTAATTTAGAGATTTAATACAGACATAAAGGTTAAGAAAAGCCGTTCAGACTTCTAGGCCCGCCGGGGCTGCTTCTTCATTCTTACGTACGTTTCTAATTTGTGGTGGCAAGCGCTGAGCAAAAGTACAATAGAAAGGGACCTAACTGAATTAAAAAAATTCAAAATTCTTGTGTTACCGGAGCACTGCAGTACTGCTCGTCAGATGCTCCCAATTAACTCCTTCCTCCCTAGATATCCACATTAAATTCGCTATGACGGAAACTCTAGGCATTCCCTATGAACTACGCCACATGCAAGCCGAACCTCAGAAGAAACTTTGTTCTGGACTTTCCAGCGGCGTGTTACAAATTTATAGCACAGTATTCTCTACCGGCGGGTCAAGAAGTTTCCTCGGATACATACGGAGTAGCCGAGTAGTACGGTCCTTCAGTATTCGCAGTATATTCTAAGCATAAGTGCTGTATTCTGTCCCGACGTAGAAGGCAACTAGTAGTGGAAAACGGAGTGGCAAACTCCAAGCTGCGCGAATCACCCCTGTATCCCCAACTATGTGGAAACGCAAGTCCTTCACCAGAGAAGATGAATCTAATCCGATAGACAAGGTTATAACATGAAGGGCTGCACAAGCAGTGTGGGCTGGTGTTGCGAAAAATCAAGGCTGCTACCATCGTCCAGCGTAAAAATTCCGTGAAGTGGTAACCAAATAGGCCAAGCAGCGTTGAAAAAAGGAGAAAATTCCAGGACAACGTAAATTGAATAGCAACGGCACTGGCACTGATCAACTGCGGCGACAACATCTACACTATGAAAATAAAAAGGGACAAACCACGGTCAAAGGGCATTCACATTAAGCCGAGCGAAGAAAACGGCAATTCAGTGCACTCCAGATACGAAAGCAGCCTAGAACGCATATGCTCTCTTGAATGAAAGGATCTGGATCGTCTCACGAGCACAGAAGAAGCGGAGGAAGAGAAAATCTAGATGTGAGCAGCCTTAAGGTAGGAGTTACATCTGTCACCTCCAGAGGACAAAAAATGGGCATTGAGATAACCTTGAGCACATAGCGGGCCAACTCCTTCTTTGCAGAAAAATAAAGATCGGGTGGATCATTTGCAGAACAATTCGAAGGGCATTTCCAACGCACTACTTTGAGTGCCAGGCCTACAGGCACTTAGCAGGGGTTTGCAGAGAGCACAACACAATCACTTTGTGTTAAAAGTGTGGTGAAGCGGGCACAAAGCGAAGATTTGCAAGTCAGAAAAATGTTGTGTTTTCTACAAGGACCCGGTATGCAGAAAGAGGATTTGGCTCATGTTTTCGGGTCCGTGTGGTATCAGATATTGAAAGATAAGTTGCAAAAAGTAAAAGACCAAGCGTAATGATCCACATCCTGCAAGCAAACGCTGGCGCGAGAAAGAACAGCTAACATACTTTTCCCCAACGAGTAGCACCGAGTTAGAGGCTCACCATCCTGGTATGCTGAATATCTGGCACAGTTGCCATATGGGTAAAAGATACGGTTAACTTGCGAGGGCGGACCCATGGCAGAGAAGATTACTTCGCTTGGATTTCTTTTCAGCTTTTAGCTCACACCAAATGAACCTATGTTGGCTTTTCGCAATAAGCTCGCAGCCATGGAGAACAAGATTCGAAACACCGAAAGGAGAGTTCTAATTAGAGGGGCCCTCGATTGGAACATATTAGAAACAAATTTATTGTTCTAAATATCAGTATCACTCCGATATTTCGACGCCTTTGTCGCGGAAAGTATCTTCGAGTATCTTTTTGAGGTGACTTTTGCTACAGCGATGCAACGATTGAGGGTATTGGAAGATTTCACGGCAAGTGGTCATAAGCACATTTCCTTGGTTGTGACAAAACGCTCCTCGCAATGTTCTAACGTCTGGCAAACACCTAACGCGTGGAACATCGAACCCAATGAAGAAATTTGGACTCTTGCTGCCACCCGAAAATCTTTGTGAAGAAACCCAGGGTCGTTCAAGGCGTTTTTTTCTGACCCTTAAGAAGTAGAACATGAATGGTGGTCTCGGCAATATGCAGCCAATGCAATGAGGAAGAAGAGACCTCCCTGCACTTCGTATGCAGCTGTCCGGCCTCCTCAGACAAAGATACCCTGATAAGGTTTCCTTCAACGAAGAGTCTACGCAGTCTCTGTCTCTGGAGAATGTTCTCAGATTCGTGGAGGCCTTCGAACGCCGTCGGGGAGAGGCCGATGAATAGGCGGTCTCCGGGGATAGTACAATGGGCCTAGCAAAGGCATGAGTGCTTGTAACTGCGGCTCCTCTCACTAAACTAAACTAAAGAAATTCAAAACTAACTCAATCAATGTCAGTAAACTTGTTATGTAAGCATTACTAATTTAAAACCGTTCACGGATTTCTATCGTCAATTTGACACCTCAACACTAGGCATGGATGAATGCCAGCTTAATCCATCAACTTATTTACGACCCATATAAGTAATCAATTAACAGAGCGAACTAAGCCGTGAAACCAACATGAAAAACAGAAAAAAACAACACAATTAAGTAAATTACAATTAAACATCAATTATCATTTATTCTAATCAACTCGGCACATAATGGTGCGTCGGCTTTTGTGCATATAAACACAGTTTTCAAAGACTAGTCATAGCGCCAGATAAGCAGGCTGCGCTATTCGTTTCGTTTAATGGGGTTTAATAAGTTTCTGTTAAGTGCATTTAGCGCTGATATGTAAAATAGTGCGCGCATTACCCTGGTTTAGCTGTGTTCCGCCGTACGAGCAATAAAGTTGGCCGATTTACAGAAAATATCATTGAAAACACTTTATGAATTGCTGGATTGGTAATAGCCCAGCGCAGAAATAGGTTTGTCCGTATCACCAGTCGTTGATTTCTCAAGATAATCAATCATAGAAGAAAATTCTCGTCCAGAAGTAGCGATCTTGCCGCACAACCATTCGTATCTAGGATTCCGTCAGTCCTTTATCAGGCTGTACTGAAAATCGCAGTTACCACGATTTATCCGATGCTATTATAAGGGAAGGATAAAAAACTTCTGTTTGGTATATTGACAGGAGTGGACATTACCCTATGCAAGAAAAATACCTCCAAGCAAGGATTACATTGACTTTTCCCCTTGGTATATTCTCAAGAATCAAAACGATCCAACCAACGCCGACGTAACCCATAATAACATGAACAGGTGATATAATCGGGCTTCAAATACCTCTCCTTACGTGTATCTAGTTAGCCAGCGGATGCATGAGTGGGTTCATTGGTGAGGAGGAAGGGAGCTTTTAAGACAAATTTACACCACCTGCTCCAGCTTCTAGGCTGCAAGCGAGCTAATCACAAAGAAGTATGGACGTACGCATATGAATCTGATTGTAATGCGTATTCCGTGCATATAAACTCATATGGCCACTCGGTTCGTGAGGAATATTTGCAAACCATGAGGTGAACTTTAAGCAAGTACAGGTGCTGTATCTTAAGTTGAAGATTTAGCTGCAAGCGATACCATTCGATTTGTCTGTACGACCCCGGCGGGATTGTAGACTCCACTCTTGTTTGGTGCCTCATCCTATTCTGGAAGGAAATCATCCAGATAATTGATTGGTTTTGCGATGCATTTACGTGGATTATTACAGTTCAGATTGCACCATGAACTATTTCAATCTGATTCGGTAATGTTCGATTTGCCTTGCAAAAGAGGTTGAAGAAATGAGACCATGCATATTTATTAGTCAAGAGAAGATAGTAAGATCTATTGCTCATATGCGGGAGTTAGCATATGTCTTGTACACTGCATCACCTAAATACTTATATAATTTATAGACATATATATATATATATATATGTATAATGGGCGTCTTTGTAAAATCGCAGACAGAAGATACCCGCCTAGAACCGGTAACTCATCTAATATTGAGTAATTTCATAATAGGTAATCTAGATGATTAGATTGGAAGCAACTTTCTCTGGGTGAAATTTTATCAATTTCATTAATATCAAAAGTTCGACATGCTCCAGAAAGCCAATGTGTAATACACCCGCAGAGATCACTAGCCAATTGTTCTCGACTGGAAGAACAAGACAAGCGGGTGGGGACCTGCACAACCAAAAAAAAGGACCACGTCAGATTGGTCTATGAAAGTCAACTTTCTATGCAGGCATGGTTGGACCATGGCACTCTCTCGAAAGGAGCATTCCTTATCACAAAGTTCATCTTGACTTCCTTCCTTCTTTTCATTGACGAAGCTGGAAAGATAACACTACATTAAGTTAGAGCAATGTATGGTATTAAAACCCACTGAGACCATCTCTAGTACCTTCTGCCATATGTTCCTGTGAAACCACCGCGAACTATTCCTTCACCGGGAAGGTTCTTGTTTATGTCAAGACGTTATGGTTAACCGATTTATTGTTGCATTCATTGTGACATCTACTATGATCTAGTTCTTCCTTGATTTCAGAATTTCCCACATTCCCTCCTCCCTTCTTGTTCCGGGCATTTGACTGCGTTTGAACAAACATCGTAGCAATACAAACAATATACATACTTCCAATAACCACAATCTTCTGTAAGGGGCTATATTAAGTGTTAGCTTATTCGCCATTGCTCTCGCAATTCTTTCAAAAATAAATCTTATATCTATTTTTCACGGTTATGTCTAGCTTATCTCGTCGAAGAGTTTCACCACATATTGCCTGATGTTTTTTGGCTCAAAAATACTGCTATGGTACATGAGGACTGCCTCACCGTATGTAACTCATAAATAAAGCATAGCACCTCCACCACGCATACGCGCCGTTGTTCAACAAAATGCACTTAGCTCTCTCCCCATCTTCCCCATTCGACCTATACTGCTCTGCACCATGAGTTTCCTCGGCTCACTACATACAGGAGATTCTTCTCCCGGCGCATTGCTTCAATTTGTACAGTGGGAGAAAAGCATTCACATGTGTCGAAGCTCTTCAATCACTTGTCCGTGGAAAATTTCGCGCATTTACTCTGTCCGCATGTCGTCGCAACTCATCATCTTCTTTGAATAACAGTAAGGTGCTCCTATATACTAGTCCAAGCGCAGAACAACTTCAACTAGATGTTGATGTTGGAGTATCTGCATTTCCAAATTTTTGGTAAACAAAAAAAAGGCGGATATAATGCTGTTAACGCGTCCACCGACATTATGATCGGTCGGTCGGCGCAAACGCTTTTTTCTTATTCCAATTCAAAAATTCCTAGGATGCTCTGCCTTTGTTGGTTGGTTTGTCTTTAGCCTGACTTTGCTTGCTTTCTTTTCAAAATCCACACTCATTTAGCCAAGATCCATCGCACGGTGAGAGAACGCGCTTCAGCGTTGTCAGGATAATTAACAAAAGCTGGCATGGTCCATTGAATCCCTCCACGTCCTTCAGACAAGGCAGCATGAAGAACGTCACCAATAACAAGAAGGAATAGGACCGACGGCAGAAAACAACCTTGCCGGAACTCCGCTTAAAGCTCCAAATTCTTGACAAATTATACTTCGCTCTAATAATAGCTATTAACTTTTTCGGAATGCACCTCCTACGTAAAGCATTTCAGATGCATTCCCGCTATTGAAAGCTGCTTCGAAATCTATGGGGAGCAGGAGAAGCTGTGCTCGAAAATAATCCGCAGAGAATTGACATGACCTGTACAGGAGCATACAAGGAGAAAATTAGACAATGAACCTAAGCCTATGGACAATATATCCAACGTGCAACCAGAGCCAAAGAAGGAAAATATGACGAGGTACGGCGAATTTCGAATTGAATAATTAGACGTACGAAACGGAAACATTTTGATGGGTAGTTGCTGAACATTAATAAAAACCTGGATAATAGAAACACCAGACAATGATTGTACTAATGAATACCATTAAGAACGGTTATCAATCCAGGACTGGCCTCCGCAAAGGGAAAGATGGAAACATCATCAGTGATGCCGATAGCATCAACAAACGCTAGGCGTTATATTTTGAAAAGCTTATAAATCCGATACCTGGCGCCCCGATATAAGCAGCCCAAATCGGTGGCGGTATTAGTGATCCTGGCTCCACTACACATCCTGCTACAACAGAAGAAGTTGATTTCGTCGTGCGATCACTGAAATTAAATAAAAGGCCGGGCTCCGACGAGATTCCAGCCAAGCTGTTAAAATCTGGTGGAACGGGTCTACTAAATGCGATTCATCAACTACTGCTGCAAATTTGCGTCAGACGACTGGCGCATGAGCATCGGCTGTCCACTCCACAAAAGGGAGATAGTCTGTTCGTCCTATAAAATGTAACGAAAATTCTGTAGAATAGAATAAGACCATACGGCGGACAACTCATTGGCGAGCACCAAGGTGATTTAAGGCCGGATCGCTCTACAACCGACCAGGTTAATATCGTTAAACTAATCCTACCAAAGTGCCGGGAATATAACGCTCACGTCTGCCAGGTGACATCAACATCAAGTCCCAAAAATTGACCCACACACTCTTGACACTGTTGCGAAAGAAGTTGGACTACGCATCAATGAGGACAAAACGAAAATCGTGATGCAATCAAAAACTAGGACGCCGGCTCATTGGAGCATCAATCTCAACATCGAATTCATAGACAGCTTTATATATCCGGGTCAAAGGACGCCAATGAGACTGACTTGGCCAAGCAATTGATACAACCAGCGAATAAGACTTTCTTTTCGGTTCTCTCTACCATGAAATCGAAGCATGTGCCTAGAAACGCAAAGCTCCGTCAATACAAAACCATGGGTGCAAAACCTGGACCCTAACCCAAGCCTCTAAAAATTTGCTAAACACATTCGCCACATTCTTAGGCGATTTTTCGGAGCGATTCGCGACCGTGATGGATGGCGCATCCAATACAATTACGAGTCAAATGAACTATACGATGAGCTAGAAGTCTCTAAATTAATTGAACTGCAAAGCCTTCAGTGGGCAGGGATTGTCCAATGAATGAGCGACAATCGCATGCCTAAAAAGGTTATGAACAGACAACGTGTCGACGGAGGAGAGGAAGACCGAGAGCACGGTGAGAGAGAACAAAATATATGGACGCCGAGCATCTACTAGGTTTCTAAGATTAAAGGACGCGGTTAAGTGACCGAGATAATTAGAGGACAATAATCCAAGCGGGCGATCAGGGGCCGACGTGGCGCTTTAGTGTCACGATGATGATGATGACATCTTTCGACTACCCTCATGATTTTTTTTTGCTCATTCACTGGGCTATGGACCTAGACGAAATGGCTCTGGATTCGAAAAGAGGGGGACGTAGAGTTGGACTGAAGATAAACATCTACATTAATGGGCAGATAATGGAAGGTTTCTATCAATTTGTATATCTGGAAAGCGTGGTTTCTGCCGATGATGGTACCGAACTAGACGTCACCTGACGTCACCCGACATCACCCGGGCTAGACTCGCTTTGGCTGTCATTTCAAGATCTCGAACGGCAGTTTCCTCAACACCACCATCAAGTTGAGACTGTTCTGTGCTATTGTTGTTTGTATGTTGCTTTATGGAACTAGCACATGGGAGGGTACACTTTGAAGGCTTCAAGGCTTCGTCAACACTTGCTTGCGTTGTATCATCGAAGTACGCTGGCCTGATCCTATTATAAACGAAGAACTTGATCGGCGCACGGACACCAGTAGGCGATGTGATCGGGAGGCGAAACTGCCGGTCGCTAGGTTACACATTAAGGTGCATTGCATTGCTGTCTTTACTATACAGTAGAATCCACTCTCCGAGGATGGTCGACGAGTGGTTCGCCCCAAGGGCATTGGAGTCCCGGCGTTTGAGGAAGTCTTGAGGCAGCTGAAGGGAATTTCGGATCACCGCGAACGATGGCGCGTAGGGGTGGTTCGCACGCTACACACTATCAATCATATAAGAGCATCTTCAGATGGTCCACTTTAGTTAGTTGCAGGTACCCTTGGATCGGTTCGACTTTGACTGGCAAGGAGCTTGCCATCCCTCTCCCCCTTTTTGATCAAGTATCGTAAGAAATTGACCTGGTACTAACCAAAAACGGACGGATTCACCACAACCTGCCATTGTTTCAACCTTTACAGTCCAGTCCTTAGATGGTTGGCGTGCTCTTAACGTGAAGATGAAGCGACGAAAATACCACCGATGATACGATATGTACGGCCTCGACTCGTAAATTCTTTTAGGCACCATATGCAAGGGTGGAGCACACGAACTGTTCGAAGGATGCGCCAATTTTACCTGGATCATAGTATTGAATTTTTGGCCATGTTCAGCTTATCCGGAGCTGATTGTCTGGACCTTAAAGCAAATGATTGTTCGACACTGGGATGCTATTTTTCCAATTCAATCCGGGCGTGTTATTTCCGGAAACTCTTGTAGGACATTACAATAAAGGGCTCCTTCAGAAGGAGTGTAAAGAAAGCGATCCCGTATGTGGCAGTCCGGATTCCATTGGCAGCAGGGCCCAAACCGTGCCTTTCTACATGGTTCTTGGGATTTTGAGAGAGGATAAATGCAAATATCGGCACCTGTCTCTGTAACGAATTGTATTCTCGTATTTTTGTTGAACATAGACAGACGACATGGGCTTTTGCCGCTTTTAACGACTCACGAGTACCGAAGTTCAGTTATATTGTTTTCTAGATTTGGCTTCGGCATTAAATTTCCAATAATACCATTATATTCCTTGGGAACGGAGATTTTCTGACATGGGCTGTGAACGCATCGTTAGTGAGAGCATCTGTGTTTACGTTCAGGGAAATTCAAGAGGTGGGACTGCTATTTGACCGAGTGTATTTCCTTTCGAAGCTGTGCAAGTTGATTTGATAATTGTTGGACTAGCTACCTTAATATGGTTATGTTGTTATATCTGATGTTACTTTGACGATACTTGACGAAAGTGCGGCATAAACTTTGTCAGCTAAGTCGGCTGCAACTTGTTATGGCTAACCACCTATCGTCGCCATAATCGGTCCAAGAATAGATGGCTGATGTTTTAATCACTGACTTGAAATTAGTGGCTGTGGTACCACCGAGACATTGCAGGCAGCGGAGGTTTCTCGTCACCCATGGAAGTGCTATTCATAAAGTGCTCTTGTGCACTCTCTCCTCCAGCATACAACAAAGGTTAACAAACCTAAACTGAGCGCTTGAGTAAAACTGTGATAGTTAAAATAAAATATTGAAACCATCCCCCTTTCCTTATCACTTTGCATATTTTGGCGAGTAATTGTCGCCTACTAGAAATACCCCTTGCTTTGGGCCTTATTGAAGACTGCGTTATTCGGAGTTCTGTAAATTTCCAAACTTGAAACTACGTCCAACTCCTTTTGGGCTTTTGATCCTGGGTAGCTTGGTTATCGCTTGTCGTTTGTTGTTCAAACTAAAAATGGTGCCCATAATATCAATCTTCCCCTAACAGAAAAACACATCAGGACAGCAGTGGCGAACACCATTAAGGAAAATAACGTAGACAAGGCCAGATATTTCAAAGAAAGACAATCGAGGAGTTTAGATAGTAACCTGTTTACTACTTTGAGGGGGACAAAGGACCTCATTGATTGTATTGGAAAAAGCAAAGCACGAAAGCAGAATGAAGGACAATATCTAGAATGGACCTTACAGAAGACTCAGGGCCGGTCCTCCACTAGAGCTAATAAAACTGGTGGCAAGAATTATCAAGAAATGCATCTCAACCCCAGTACTTCCAAGGATCAAACGACTTTGGAAGATTCATAAGCCAGGCAAAGAAAAGAAGGAATTCTAGAATTTAGAAAACTGGTTTAAGACCTTTAATCTCTTCAGAACTTGAGTAAAACGCAGTGTTTGTGTCCTCTGACCTAAAGCCTTATTTTCCTATAAAAACAATATTACAGGTTGGTTAGAATCTGCATGGAAGGAAGCTGTTTCACTTTTAGAACGATTATTATAAGCAGCTAAAAGAGGTCCAATAGTGAACAACCTCTCTCCTTCATCATCAAGACCTTCATAATTATCCAAGATGAAGAAGTCGGACTCATAGGAGAACTAGGAGATTCTGAAGCAAGCACACTATCACTATCACTATCAGCTATCTTAAGATGAATTCTTCATTTGATGATTGTTAGCTTCCAATGCACTCATTTGAAATCATAAAAGTTTTTTTGGCACACTTGAACCTAAAACTTCCAACTAACCAGCGCTTTTTGCAGATGGCGCCCAATGTGGGGCAAGAACACAATAATTTATTGCACTTCAAACTTCATCTCTAGATTTCCTTGTCATTCATCAGTTCTATAATGAGTGGTTGTTTTTGGCATTGCTTTCCTGCATTATTTGTCTTTGAGCTTTTATAATTCCATCTTGTTAGGTCAGCTTTTAAATTTTGGTTCTAAATGAATTTAGATTTGTCTTTGGTTGAGGTTATCCTTTTAAAACATACATTAACGACCGAAACAAGCCTTCATTTTCAATTGTCTCAGGTTAGTTATTAGATTGGTTACCGAAAGGTTTATTAATTACATGATAGCCCTAAAACTATGAAGTTAAAGGACTAGATTAATACGACTTTGTTTCCTGCACCGACTACTGTTTACCACCATAAATGACTGCAATTTTTCATCTTTCAACCGAAAATATTTCATTAAGGAGGATTTAGGTAATTGGAAGGTTCGAAATTTCGGAAAAGACATGATTTAGCGCTGGAACCATTAATATTATGCAGACATGAATTCTAAGCTTTAAATCATTCTAATAATATATAATCCATGCAAATACTCTCCTTTACCGCTAATTTAAATGCATATGTGCTGTTTCCTATTACATCACATTGACCATAGATCGCACCCGCAGATAGCTTACACTCGACCATTAACCAATGCTATCTCAGTAACGAAATACATTTGACCCAGTACTGTGTTGTAAGAACAACTTGTTTCTGACAAAATCTGGTTCTAAGTGCAATATATCAGCGCTAAGCATCTAATATCTTATCTCTGTCAAGTTATTTGAATGCAATACGCATAAACTGTGCAGACCCCAAGAAAGGTACTCTGATGGTATTTCTGTGAAACTCAGTGTCAGCATTTGTTACTAAATCGTCACCTCAAGGCATAGGAATTTTGCCATGAATGAGCACATATCGCAAGTGAGGACTTACTCATGTGTGTATCTACAGCAGTTGCAGGTAAATTGGCATTGCATCGAGAGTCTTGAGGCACAAATGTGTCAATATGTCGACGAGGCGTTATTAAGATGATCCGAGGGCATGCGATTGTGTTTTGAGGAAGTGTAAGAAGCGCTAAGTGGAGCACCAAAGCCATCAGCAACAATTTACCACGAAGTGCATGTTTTGTTCATGGGATGAAAGGTAATTCTGGCAGCCAATTTCACTCAGCATCATTCTATCATCTCCAGCCCGGTAATTAAGGACCAATCGCGGCAGCTTCAGCGTATGCAGCGGGGCCTCTCCTTCTGTTGGAGGCTTCTCTAATTCACCACCGCTACCCAGTACTAATTCTCCGGTAACAAGATCGGGCCATAAATTACCGGCTCAATGTTAGATTGTATGAAACGTGGCACGATACAAACGTTTAGTGAGGTCATAATAAATTATATCGGAATAGGAAGATTCATGTGCCAGATGAATTGCTGCTAATCTCCCGTTTTTGAAAGGCCCATTTATTAAATGATGGTCTTTTAAATTTCCGGGGCACTGGAATTGATCCGGCTTCGTATGAGCCTTTTTGCGGTTCCATATTCTACCGCAAACTAGAAATAGTAACAACATTTAAACAGACAATCGACTGTATTAAGGAGCAAGTTAAGATGAGAAGAAAATCGGATAGCACTTGCAAATTTCAAGACACTTCTTATCCAAGATGAGCCTCAATGCATATCACGATGGAAACATTGGATTAGTGTTGATGAAAAATATATTATATCTGTTTATAGTGAAAAATTGTGGAAATAAAATTGGGCTAGGTGGCATCTTTCTTTTTTTCTTGCTTTTTTCAATGTTACAGCGGTAACACGAATTCATATACTATGTCTATCATCTCTCATTCCAGTATGTGGAAACAGACCCATGTAGCCCGGACACCGTGAACCTGTGACAGCTCCTAGCGAACGAAAAGGGACGCCATTGCAAAAGCAGGCGAAATTTCTTGAGAGTGAGGACATAGGCGTTGTTACACCACTACAGCACCATTTTCGGCGGAAGGTGAGTACAATCTGGAAACCCTAGTCAGATCCACACTGAACGTAGCAGACCTCTCAGTTAGCGGTGGTTTTCATATTATACTATATTTATGTCTACAAACATAAGAGCTAGTCAAATTAACCTGCAGCATACCAAAGACTCTTTTTATCTACTGGCGGCAACGCTGGCAAAATTGCAGGACAATTCATATATTTCTGGTTCAACAGCCATGAGTTTGTTTCAACAGAATCTGTGGTATTGGATCAATCAAGGGGACTAGGATCTTCTTTGATGAAAGATCTTCGAGACCGAGGACCTGCGTTCTGATGTAAAAATTGTTAGAGGCTACCATGCTGAGACAATTCTATTTTCAAAACCTAGTTGCGGTCAGCTTATAATATCAATTTAATGGTAAGAGGAAAAACGTCATTGTTTCCTCTGCTTACTTATCCTATAATTATTTGTGTCCTCCGCCGATACAAGAACTAAAGGATCTGGAAGTGTACGCAGAATCAAGTAGCCTTTTACTCTTAATAGCAGTAACAAATGCAATCCTAGAGGAGAGAAGTTGTTTGATTTTATCACTTCAGCTGGTCTGATGATCGCGAATGTAGGTTGCGCCCCTACATTCATGACGCCAAGAAGAAGTAAAGTAATTGACCTCACTATCCGCACTTCAAAGTTGTTAGAGTTGATTAAAGACAGGCTGGGGAGTGCTAGATGAAGTCTCACCCTCAGATCACCATTACTTAGAATTTAGTTTGGCTACTGCAGACGAACAGTCTATAATGCAAAGACGAAATCCTAGGAAAATGGATTGAACAAAATTAAATGAACTTCTTGGAGATTAGTGACTCCTTTGGCGATAGGCGACCAATTGGAAACTCTGAATCGCATACTTCTAGAATGCTTTGAAGAGGCTTGTCCTATTTCCCGAAGCCAACGCGGTAAAACGAATCCCAAATTACCTGCATATATCCTCGATGGAAACCACGAAATGGCCCCCGGTACACACAGGGTTCTTAAGCCAGCACCATTTCAATGTTGTCGTTGGAGATTGCCCTTGCAATCACCCCAGAGGCAGCTCTTGAAGGCTTCGGTATCCACCTTGACTTCTAGAAGATCTGGTTTTAGGTCGTCCAGCTTCTCCTCCTCAAAGGGCCCCAGGTCTATTTCCCTGCTTTATTCAGTCTTTTCCGCTTCTATGCCCGATGGCTCCTCTGAAGTATTCCTCCTCGCCTTCCTCCACATGCACGGGTATTTATATTGATATTACAATTTTGACGTTTGATTTGTCCTCCACCTTGCTCTACATGGCATGTCATCCCCAGCACATGTCCAAAATTCTATTCCTTTCCAGGCTGGCGATTTAGAGACTATAATCCTAAGCTATTCCGTAGTGCCTTCCGTCGGACAGTCCACCAGTATATGACTCGGCCGATAAGGGTTTGGCGGTGAACATGAACTTCGTACTTCATCTGTTGCACATTTGCTTGGCGACACGGTTTTAGTGATTTCCTGCTAATATTTGCTCCGGAAATGTTTTTTGGCAGTATGGCCAGCCGAATGCCCTTTACCTCATTAGCATAGCTAATGCGGTCTTTCTGATTTCTGCTTTCACTCCTCACCTACCTGGGTATGAATCGTCCCATGTCTCCTGATACCCCAGAATTGCTTCAGATCGCACTAACTGTCGACGATAGGTGTCGGATTCGCTGTTTGCATCTGTTGGGTGGTAGAGTTGTCGACCCTCGTTGGCCATGATGTCGATGGAGGCCATGCCTGCTATTGCAGGATGCTTTTGTTATTTTTTTATTAATAAAGACTCCCATATATTTGAGCGCTAGGTAATTGTGAATGTTCGCCAGTCCTAATCTTCATCGACGTTTGCTTCCTCCGTTTTTTTCATCAGAACTACCCCCGTTTCATACTCTGCAAGATTTGATTTCACAAATTGCCTCCTTTGTTGAAATCTCGATCTCCTTGATCCCACGATTGACACTCCAGTATCACCTGTGAAATTTATAATGACACCCCTTTGGGGCGCAGTAACCTCAAAATTCCGTCGTTCATCATTATCCACGCGGGAGGACCTAGGACTGATCATTATGAAACCCCGCACTTTGTCCGATATGCCTTAGGTGCATCGTCCGAATCGTGGCATTTCCCGATGAGCACCAAGTATTTTGGAGCGCCTGATTTGGCTAAAGCCCCAATTATTTTCAAGTAGTTTCAGTTTCACATCGAGAATAACTACTGCGCAAGATTTCTTGGCCTCTATTGCTACTTCCGCAATTTTCGTCACCATACTGATCGCATTGATAGTATATCTCGTATTTTATTCAATTTAAACATTTAGAAATACATCCCGTCTGCGCAAATAATATTTGGCATTTTTCGATAGAGATCTTTCAACTCCCTTTCTACCCACTTGCAAATTGCGGTGATAATTGCTTTACGAATAAACTCTTAAAAACATGAAAACCCGCGCTCTACCTATTTATGTAGCACGACCATTCCGAATTTTGACCCAAGCTAGAGAGAGGTGGAGTAAAATAGGCAAGCGGAGTAAGTAGGTGCCTAAAAGACATAAACTTCTACGACCATACCTACTGCAGAAGAGGTAAGGCGAGAATAATCCAACTGTTTCTGATTTTCAAAGTTACCATGTAGCAATTAGACAGGAAAACAGCGCCCGATCCCTACAACTAGGGATTTCTTTGAAGTCCTCAAAGAACCGTTTACTTAGTGTTCGCGGCATAGATTGCTAGAACTGGGTATTGCATCGGCCCCAAATGTACAAACGGGGTCGAAAAGGAAGGGCTTTCCGTTTTTATCTCCGCATCTGCTTTGCTCTCTCCACCGTCACTTTTAAAGGGATGAGTGCAAAAGATTGCATAGGTTCCAAGGCGAAACGTGGATTGGTACCCACTATGGAGCACAAAACCTGGCAAACGCCTACTGAACTAACAGAAACAGTTCTACTACCAAACCCTATCTCCACCACCACATGGTGATCGCTGGAAGTTCTTTCCTAATTAAAAACTGCAGACGGAGAAGGATGAAGGCGAGTTTCCTGCGAATAAAAACGTTAAAAATTGTATGAACTGGTCCTCTAGGTTGGGGGTTGGGAAGGGCTGACCCTTCACTGAAAACGATGTTACAAAGCCTAGAAAGGAGCCTCGGACAGCATGAACTTAACAACGAAATTTTCGATTTGGGCATTTTCTTATGGAAAGTGCGTAGACCGCATGCTGCACAGCAGCTAGCCGATACCCTGTTCCATTGTAAAGCTTATGTAACAGCACAGGACATGGACCGATTTCTGGAAGAATAGACACTACACCATATATTATAGTGACCATAGAGTAAATCATGTGTTCGGACGAGGTTTCCTAGTCAGGCAAAAAGCGAAACTTGTTTCGAAAACATAAACGAAAAGTTATACACCCTCCGTCTTCGAGGAAAATTTTGAAATATAAGCCTCATAAACGTTCACGCCCCTACAGAGGAGACTGCGCAGTCGGGGAAGAGTACCTCCTACGAAGGAGTTGAGCGGACTCTCGAAGCCTGTCCCAAGTATGATATCAATATCATACTTGGAGATTTCAACATTCGAGTAGGGGCGGAGCCCGTATCAAGGGATACGTGGCCTCCCATTGCTTACATATGAATACCAATGATAATAGGCTGCGGATTATTCAGTCAAATGCCTTGCTGAATGTGAGAACCAATAGGGGGGGGGGGGGGGGGGCAATATAGACACGTATCCCGTTGCCATGGCGCTCCGGGCTCGAGTTACAACACCACCTACAATCCCTCTGACAATCAGAAGAGAGTGAATATTGAAGCCATCCAGAAACCAATCACAACCACCTGAAGAGCATTATCATTGATATGGCTACAAACATATTTGGCCCCGATCGCAAAATTGGAATCGGAACGGCTGGTTCGACGATGGATGTAAGATAGCAACGGAACGGAAGAATTTTGCGTATCGGACAATGCTGCACTCTCAAAGAACGCGGGCACGTACAGAGACCAATCATGAACTCCGCCGTCTGGAGAAGCGACCTCACAGATAGAAAAAGAAAGCCTGGGAGAACCAACAAGTCTGTGAGCTCGAGAAGTGCAGGGAGTACCAGCATCAGGTGCGAAGGTTTTATCAACAAGTAAGCAGGATGAAACCTTATACAGATCGATACTCATCCTGCCGAGAAAGAGAGAGAGGGAAATCTGATTTCCAATAGAATGGGCATATTGGAGCCTTGGGTTCAGTATATTGAAGAGCTGTTCAACAACCAGAATATCGAAGAGTTTGAGATCCCGCGAACTAAAGATGACGGACAAATACTGCCACCAGCAAGCATGGAAGAAACAGTTCGTGTAATTCATCGGCTTAAAAATCAATTAAGTGACCAGGAGCCGATGGAATTACGGTCGAATTGGTTAAGTATGGAGGCCACCTAGTACCCCAAGCAGTTCATCAACTTACACTCAAAGTGTGGGACAGCGAATCAATGCCTGACGATTGGCATTCAGGCATTATCGGTCCTATACATAAAAAGGGAGATATCACGTAGTGCAGCAATTATAGAAGTATTATCACGTTGCGAAGATATTTTTCGCTATTCTGCTAGGTCGGACAGCCCCATACGCCCAGAACATCATTGGCCCATACCAAATAGGTTTCACTTCAGACAAATCAGCAACAGGTCAGACTTTCTCTCTGCGGTAAGTGCAATATGACCACCAGTTGCACCATCTTTTCATCGACTGTATGACAGCATAGCTAGGGTAAAACTATACATGTCCATGAGAAAATTCAGTACCCCATCGAAATTGATAAGACTGACTAAGCTAAGATGAATGTGCGAAGCTAGATAAAAAAAGCAGGATCACTATTGAGACCATTCAACATCAACAACGGTCTAAGAGAAGGGGGTGTGCTATCATGCGTCCTCTTTAACCTGGCCCTGGAGAACGGGATTCGCGATGCAAATGTAAATGCGAGGGACACAATCCTCTTCAAATCCACCCAACTACTAGCATACGCTGACGATATTGACATTATGGGAAGACCAACCCGAGGTGTACAGCCTATCTTCATCCAGATCGAGCAGGCGGCGCGAGAACCCGGGCTGGATATTAATGAAGGCAAGACGAAGTATATCGTGCCAGCGTCAACGCCGAAGGAAAAGGAAGCGACAACATCAAACCGCACTGGTCAAACGGGAAGAATAAAGACAAGCGATTGCAACTTTGAGACCGTTGAAAATTTCTCCCATCTAGGGTCCAAAATCACAACCGATAACAGCTACGATGATGAAATCCGCGCACGGTGGTTGTCAGCCAACAGAACCTTTCTCAGCTTACAAAAACTGTTCCGCTCGAAATGTCTTACCCACAGTTAGATACTAGACAGCTACCTCACTCCCCCTTGCCCCTCAAGGGGGGAAATCAGTGCGAGTACACACGATTTCAAATTGTTTTGCCCTTGAGCATGAGCGAGATGTACCGAAAACCCGATCAGCTGTGTTTGACATACCGCCCGGACTTGCCAATGTATTGGTGAGATTGGCAGGTTTTGGCTTATGTATAAGTGAATACGTGAAACAACTTTTTGCTATATGGGTGAGCACGCCGTAGTACCAGAATAACAAAAGCTCACCGATCTCTCTCTTACCAATACGATTTGACGAAGATTATGCCTTTTCCTTGTTTAGCGTCTGTGATGTGTACAGATAAGCTTCTGCAAGCACATTTGCAAGTGGGGTCATTTTTGTAAGGGTACTGCCTATAGTATATCTACTGTGGTCTTACCATAGAGTCAAAGCTTTTACTGTGTAAGACTATGATCTTGCCAGTTCCTATGTATTCCTCGGAGACTTGGGTTCTTATCAAGAACAATTGCGAACTCTTGACTGCGTTCGAGAGAAGAATCCTCCGAAGAATTTTTGGCCCCCTACATGAGGATGGACAGTTCCGTAGCCTACAAAATGACGAAATTTGTGAGCGATACCACAACCGCCTGGTTGTGGATGAAATCCGGTTGAGCAGGTTGTGGTGGAAGAGTCACCTAATCCGTATGGATGAGGATGATCCAGCCCGGAAAGTCCATAAGTGCAATATCTATGGTAGAAAAAGAAAACCCTGCCTGAGATGGAACGATGGTGTAGGTCAGGACGCCAGATAGCTTTTAAGGATATTGAATTGATTGACTTCGACTCAAAACCGGGGTGTCTGGAGTTCCTTATTAAGTGGGGCCTAGACCGGGTATTGCGCCGTGGATGTCTTAAAGTTATTTTTTACGAATGGAAGCGACGGGGCTAATGCAAGTGACAGTAATAATTAGCACTTGCAGCACAAATAGTGCCTTCCACAGTTCTCAAAACGAATTCAATCAAATTATTTACATTCAAAAGTAACAAGCGAAAGCGAAAACTCCGCCATATTACAAATGGCTGTAATCTGTCATCAGAGCGAACCTTGCCGAGGTGGAGCGAACATTGAAGCTGTCTGCGGTCTGCAGCTTCTCTCATCCGCATTCCGCATGCATCGTAATTGTGTTTGGGCCTAAAAATATGAGGATGGACGATTCCGTAGCCTACATAACGACCAAATCTACGAGCGATACCATGACCGCCAGGATGTGGATAAAATCCGTAGTCCTGTAGTGTACTGTTACGATTTTGGATGAATATTGAAGGAGATCAGCCTGTACGGAAAAATATCCACAATCCTTTCGTATGAAAATTATTTAGGTTCCGATGTATAACCTTTTTTTCCAACTCCAACTCAGTTAAGCAGGGAGTTACTCTAATCTGATCAGTTTCCTGTCTACTGATAACTTCAACGAAATGGTGATCAGTTTTTTTTCATATCATTTTCAAATCTAATGATTCAACTGTTCTAGAGAAATGCTTCAGGTAAGCACAGATGAAGCAAAGATGAAATGGTCCTTTCAGTTTTATCAAATAGATACCATTTCTCTTGAGATGAGGAAACCCGCTGTACCCCACGATTCATATTAAATGAAATTCCTCCTCTGACCTAAGCCCTTTGCAAAACATTGCATTATTGGAAGCAGAAGAATAATTTTCAGTTCCAAACTATCAAATTATAAACGAAGCGAAACTATTCTGCGGCTACTTGCATGATTACGAAACCGGAGGCAAATATTGAATACCCCGCTGGGCTGAAGGCCACTCTTAATATTTATTCGTTTATGCAAAACGATCTATCTGGCTATATCGGTTATAAGAACGGGAACGAGATGAAGAACAAGAGGAATAGTAGGTACTTTACCTATCATATTCGAAACGGTAAAATATGCAACCATATAATAATAGGCTCACGATAAAATATCGCCGGTGATATGCACAAGGAGCTTATCGTGTGGAGAAGAACGAGAGCAGGGGAGTGGTCCTCGGCTCCAAGATGCTTTGGGTATATTACGAAACTCGTGCCACATTGTTTATCAGTAGTTCCTCCGTGTTTCGTTTCGTCCTCACCTTTGCGCTAGAAGGCCTCGTTTTCCTATGAGTACAGAGGAGTACATTCCCACCTCGACCAGGTAGGGTTTAATAGAATTTGCACTGGAACTATCTAAAATGTATGAGTGAAAACTAAGTAATGTTTATGCACCTAAGGCTCCAAAAGAAAATAACAAACGAGCTTCATTTAATGCGCGCATTTTCATAGTGATTATCTTTCCTTTGTATCACCAGATTGGGGTATCTTCAAGGGCTAAGAAATTCATATTGAAAGCGGTTGTGTCTGTTATAGGGGGACTTGGAGGCCAAACGGCCTTCGTAAGCTGAATGTGTCGACTTTGGGATGTGTAAGTGACGTATAGCGTTAAAAGCGTCCTAGTTTTACTGCTTGGAATGAATGGGTCTCAGAATAAAAAGGTCCTAAAAGAAGGCTTCTTTGGGCATTCTGTGTGGTCTTCTGTTTCTCCCTCACCATTTTATAATCGTATTGAAGGCCAACCTTAAAATGACTGTTACCATCGCATCTCCTACATGTTCGTCCATCTGATCAATATGCTGGTTAAGTTTTTGTAGTTCACTAGGCAATTTACATTTTAAATTCGAGCCATTTTCATATATTCGAATGGTCCTCATACATTTCTGTTTGCATGCAGCATTCAGTGAAAGAATGCGATTGCGATCCTGACTTCTTCTATGACTAATAGGAAAATAAAGACTTCCTAGTGCGATAACAGCATTGTTTGCGTCCACTATGAATATTTATGGGTGTTCGGAATATGTCCATGGCTACTTGATATTTGCCTTAACTTAAAGAGTAGTGTAATCAGAATAGATACAATTTCATATCTGAGATAGTAATGCTACCACATTCTGCCGCGCGTTCAACTTCAGCATCAGGCCCGGAAGATATTTAGAAAGTAATAAGGTTCGAATGACTTCTGTTGGTTGGATTTTTCAAGAAATTACCTTATAGTTTGTCTCGGATTCTCTAAGCATGATCTTCTTAAAGATATTCATTGTTGGGGACGCAAAAGCCAGCGCCATTGGCACCATGTTCAAAGATTCTTTCCAGATTTCATCCTTGACTAAAGATTGGTACAACGGAATCGATAAGAAAAGATCTTTGCTCTTGCAACTTTGAAACATCTTCCACGAAAGGGATTATTACAGAATAATTATTGAGTGCCCGACATATGTTTGAGATGTTGTCATATTCCCGTGGATTATACCCTTCTTGTGTGCTGGGTTCACTTCTGTTCTAAATGTCGCGAGCTAATGGGTAGGTTTCGCTGATGAAGAATGATAAAACTATAAATAAGCTACAATCAAAGTGGAGAACCGATATGGCCAGGGCACTGAGGTAAGAATGCATGTGGCTCCAACTGTCTTCTTCATCTACTCATGCTTGGAATTAAACTTGCTTAGTTTATGCCTCCTGCAATGACTACTCCTGATTGCTCAAGATGCGCTTGTTGCAAAAAATTGGGTCGATTTGGAAGCTACTATTAAACTTATTATTACAGTGTCGGGAAGGTAATCAGAAGATGGCTGCGAATTATCTACGCTAGTGGTTGCAACATGAGGTCTAGTTGGCAGTGGATTGGTGTAATTACAAGATGGGCATGCAATAAGAATGACACCTAGGATTTGTGACTTTCGTGTGAATTGTAGAGTACGGGAATGGTATTCGCAACATCCATTCAGAAATTGATAAATTGTTTTTCTTTAATATAACCGGATTTGGAGTAATCATAAGTACTGTTATTAATTCGTTGCAGTAAACTTTCCGTAACCTTCTCTGTATATTGACGAAACAACCTATGTATCCTGGGAGGCAACCACCACTTGCAATATAATCTTTGTAAATAGTTCGTTGCAGATCTTATTTTTCTCGATAATGTAAATTGTATTGACACCGTTACTCTAAGAACCATTTGCATTAGATGCAATAAAACTGGAGAAACAACTAGATAATGTGAAGGAGCTTTCCCCTGGTAATGGCGAAACCTATGAAACTTTTCTCAGGCATAGTATTAAATACGTTTTCAGATCCGAGTAACATCATTTAATTAATTCGAACACAGTCAAGCAGGAAGACTTGTTAAAGCTGGTATGCAATGGCGTTGGGTACCCAGAGAAAGTTCTGGTGGGCAACGATCATCACTTACTTTATTTCATTTTATATCTAAACAAAGGCCACCAGCATCTTTAAACTGCTAAACCTGGATAGCCTAGGCTAATGTAACAGTCAGCGGAGGTCAAGCAGTGCAGTGCAGGATAGACTGATGCGGAACATAGCTCCCTGAGGCCAACTTCTCTCTCTCTGAGGATGAGCTGTCCCTCCTCTGGGGCGGTGCGTGCTTTTCAGAGGCCAAGCCCCTCGTCTACCAAGATCGGTAGTGGGTGGTAATAGCTGCACCCTGTACGAGGTGACCCTACTATTAACAAAATAGTACAGATCTAGACTGGGGAATCGAAAAATACCTCCCCCAATCCAGGGTGTCATGCGAACCGTGCCCATTGGATAGTTTGCAGTCGGAGGTAACTGACTGTATTCGAGCGAAGCCTCACTGGTACCTGGTCACCTCAGTGAGTAAGTTAGACCTTACCGTGTTACGTGTGGCTATGGCACGGCGGACCTCCTAACCCCCATACTCGTAGAAATCAAATGAGTGCAAGCAACAAAGAAAAAAATCGAAAACCAACAAAGAGGAGCCCCGTACCGCACAAAAACTGGTTAATCAGGCGGAGGCACATCTCCGACATACTGAGAGCCAGGTGATTACACCCAAGAAGGGAGAAGTTGGGACGTCAAGCAGTGGATCCAAGGTTAGCATTGGTATATTGCGTGGACAACAACCAACGCACACCACTGCCCAAAAAGTAGGGACTAGCAAAAGCACGTCTGAGATAAACAGATCAGAGGTCAGGAAGAAGACAGGTCTCAGTGGCGCAGGTGTTAAATGGTACCTGCGCTATCTGAAGAAGGCCTGAAACCAGAAAAGTTCCTTAAAAGGCTCAGGATAGACCTAAGCCATCTCCACCGGAGCCGAGAAAGCGAAGAGCAGCAGAAATCAGCCCGAATAAACGGAATACTCACAAAAAATTCAAACCTGAACCCAAGGGAGAAGAAAACCCAGGCAGGTCAGCAGTGAAGGCAGGACTCAGGAAGCCCACCATTAGCTATGCTAATGCGATCAAAGACATTCGACTGGCCATGCTGCCAAAATGCTTCCCGAGCAAATATTCACTCGTGAGAAGCAGGAAACCATTGAGGACTTTGTCACCAGGCAGATGTGCAAGGGATGGACTTTGAAACTTTTGTTCACCGGGATACGCTTTCGACCAGGCCTTATGCTGGTGGACTGCGCGACGTGACAGACTGCAGAGTGAATTAGAACCATAGTTCCTAAATTTCCAGGCTGGGAAGGGGTAGAACTGTCAACATGTGATGGGGATGATATACCAGGAGCCCACATGGTGACAGTTTTTCTCCCAAAAGCCGCGACAATAGAAACGGAAGACCTTATGGGACTCCTAATCGCTCAGAATGAAGATCTTCATACCCGACTATGGAGAGTCTTCAAAAGTAAGGTGGAGGGCAAGGGTAAAGTCCTCACAATTGGGGGCAACCAAACCTCGGAGTTGTCACATCAACTACCAATTTGCAACATATCCATGCATGTGCACAGGGAAAACCCGTGGAAACACACCTCGCAGGAGACACCCGGTGAAAAGAATACCGAGGTCAGTGAAGAAGTTTCGGCGGAAAGGACTGGATCAACCAGGGAAGTAGACCTACTGCCCAGTGAAGAACATAAGCTGGACGACCTAGACTTAGGACTTCTAGGGCTCAGGATGGACAGCAATGTGCAGGAAAACGCCATGTCGGAGGAGGGCGATACTCCGACAGTGGAGAAGAGCTCCAGACAATAACGGAGCCAATGGTCAGCACTAAGATATCCCAGATAAACCTCTACCATGCGAAAGCTGCTTCTGCGATAATTGCAAGGGCAAGTTCCCAGGGGAACATTGGAATAGTGCTGGCTCAGGAGCCCTGAGTGTACCGGGGGCAGATTCGCGGTCTGCAATTAGAAAGCATGCAAGTAATTTGGGACTCCTCTTGTGAAAAAGAGCTTGCATAATTCTTAAACGTAATTTAAAATACATATGTCTTTCAGGGAGGAACACTCAAGAGGCAGTCGCGGCATCGAGCTACTTCCCAGGAGACGAAATCCGGGCTCCACCGGAACAAGTCGCAAAACTGACGAAGTATTGCGAGGAGAGGGCGTTACCACTTCTCCTCGGCTGCGTTGCCCACGCGCGCCATGAAATCTGAGGAAACAGCAACACCAATCGAAGAGGTGAGTACCTTCTTGAATTTATTATTAGCAATAAGTTAGAAATATATAACTTAGGGAACACTCCATTTGTGACCAGCACTAGACAAGAGGTACTAGGCGTAACTCTAGGAAATACCCTAATGAACGGAATGGTTAGGAATTGGAGGGTTCTGTGTCTGATCACAGGATAATCAGATTCGATATTGAGGGTAACTCTGAAATAGAAAGAATACTAAGGTATCCCAGGAGAATGGATTGGGAATCCTATGCAACGCACTTAAACAACAACAACAGCCAACTGAAACTAAACACAGTGGTGGAAAACCTCAACACAGTTGTCATTGGCGCGTATGGGGAGAGCTGTCCGGCTTTGACAGTTAAGTCATCAAGGGATGTATCATGGTGGAACAGGAACCTGGCCAGAATGAGAACAGAGGCACGAAAACTCTTCAACTGGGCAAAATAAATCGGGGCGGGACTGGCGGAGGTACAAAAATGCACTGACTGCGTATAGCAACGCGATCAAGGAAGCAAAACGGAACAGCTTCAGGGAATTCTGTGTAGGGATCGATCAGATCACAGAAGCAACCAGGCTTTACAAGACTGTAGCCAAAGACGGGGCAATATCCTCTGTCTGTTTGAAGAAGGAACATGGGACATTTGCCAAGAATGAGGACAGGGTACATCTGCTTCTCAGAACTCATTTCCCGGGGTCCTAACCCAGGGTGGCAGGCGACAACATTTTGCCTGACACCCCAATAACGAATAAAAGGGGAAGGAAGGAGAACTGGAAACTAGCAAAAGAGGTATGCTAAGGTGGCAGTGGAAACTTTTAAACCACTGAAATCTCCCGGAGTAGATGGCATTTTCCCAGCACTAATCCAGAGAGGCCTAAGAATTATCTTGGAGTCTCTTCTGAGGGTCGTAAGGGGGAGCATAGCACTGGGATACATACCAAGGGCATAGAGACGGGCAAAAGTGGTTTTTATTCCGAAGGCGGGTAAAAAGGATCCTTTCCACCCTAAATCCTTCAGACCAATTTGCCTAACATCGTTCGTACTCAAAACGATGGAGCAATAATAAGGCCAGTGATTACTTATGGAGCGGTAATCTGGGCAGAAAGAACCAAATTCAGCACACAGGCCAGGGAATTACATCAGCTCCAAAGGCTGGCTTGCGTGTGTACCAGTGGAGCAATGAGGACATGTCCAACGGCATCCCTGGAGGTCCTTCTGGGATTAACTCCTCTCCATCTGCACAAACAGATGCAGGCAAGGAGATCAATATTCAGGATGACCGGTAGCATGAAGATTGATATTCTTTCTAGGCGGTATCCCGAATTACTGATGCCGAGGGATAACATGACAACGAGGTTTCACTTCGATAAGAAGTTTGAAACACGTTGGAGTAATAAGGCAAACTGGGAGAGCGTGGCTACGGCATACGGCTTAAACCAGTAACTGCTTACTTGGAACACTGACGGATCCCTCACAGCAAGGATAGCAGGAGCCGTTGACATTGGTCCAAGGAAAATTCACTTGAAGTCAATGGGCAGGCACACTAACATATTCCAGGCGGAAATATACGCAATAGACAGATGTGCCTCCTTTAATCTCCAAAGGAACTATAGGGGGCAGAACATAGCTATTTTCACCGATAGCCAAGCAGTGATCAAGGCACTTAGGTTCAACCAGGTGAACTCTAAACTGGTATAGGAATACCTTGAGAGACTGAATACACTCGGCTCGTCCAACAAGGTCTGGATACTTTGGATTCCAGGCCATGCTGGGTTGGTAGGCAACGAGACAGCGGACGAACTAGCCAAGAAGGGAGCAGTGACGCCTGTACATGGAACAGAGCACATTTAATACCAGATGCAAAGTTGAAAGATCTGGAAGTAAGGAATATACTAAAGTTCCCGATGGTTATAGGCTCGCTTGAGATACTATGATCAATAGTTACACTATAACCAGTAAAAGGGGCACAATAGTTCTTTAAGGACGCGACAGAACAGTCGCCTTCGTCCCGAAAATAAACTTGGTTGGACTTCAAATACATTCAAAGCTAAGATACAATTAAGTTGGTCCTGGCTTCGAAGAAATGCAGTCCCGGGCCCCGGTCAAAAATCAGGGACGATTGAAAGCCCATTTGAGATGAGTATATCAGACTACAGGAAGAAGACAAGTCTCAGTGGCACAGGTGCTAAATAATATCTGAATTATCAGAAGGAAATCCTGAAACCAGAAGGAGCCTTTAGGAAGGCTCAGGACAAACCTAAGTTTTCATTATCTGAGCAAAGAAAGCAGGGAACCGCAGAATTTAGCCCACATGAGTGTATTGCTCCTAAAAAATACAAACCGAAATGCGAGGGGGTGGGAAATCCTGGGTAGGGCAGAAGATTCGCCATTAGCGACTTTTAACGGGTCGCTTACAACACGGGGTGTTACATCCCCGAGGTGCCGGAGTAAGTAGTTCTGCCCCCTAGCTGGCAGCATACCTGCATCCTAGGTAGTAGCCTCGAGAAAACTTTTCAGTGAAGAGCGAACCTCCGGAGCCGTCGACAACCCTCTGTCGGCGTCGACAGGGTGATGCGAGCGTAGCTCTGCCGAAGTGGTAGTTGCTACGTGTGTCAGGAGCCAGCCCCTTCGGGACCCTGGTCGGGAAGTGTGCATTGAACCGATGTTAGTAGACCGCGTTGCCCCGAGCGAGCGCTGATCCCTCCGTGAACTCCGGGATCAGCTAAGCGTAGGTCAGGCCTGAGGGAACTGGGGTAGGGGCTGTGTCCCCGAGGGTATACCTGTTCTTGACTATTGCGGCCCGCTCCCTTGCACACGATGCGTTGTTTACTTTTTAATGGAGAATATTCATAAACTTATAAAAAAAATCGACGAAACAACAGGGATGGAGGAAGAGCTGAGTGCGTTTGAGCGGAGCACAAAAATTTGTCGTTCACCGTACCGATCAGTGAAGGAGGCAACGAGGGCTGACATTCCCGATGTGACACCGGGGCGCCCAAATAAAGAGGAAGCCTTATCAAGTGGTGCGACTGACCGTGCGGAGATGGCAACTCCAATACCTTGCAGTGCCCCTGTTCTGAAAGTAAGCTCAGTCAGAATCACTAGTTCCGAGCAGATGGATTCGGACTCACTAGAGCCGAAGAGGAAAGGCTCATCAGGAAGTGCGTAGCAGTGGTGAAACGTATGCAGTCGGCAACGTTCCTCCAGAGGAACGTCAGCAAAGGCGTCAAAAATGGGCTATTGGAACTGGAGGAACTACTGGACCGCATCTCCTTCTGTACACGAGCGTGGAGAGCAGCGGAAGATGATTTTAGAGCAGAAACAGTCGCACTCCCCGCTGAGAATGCTGCTTGCGTCAAACGGATCGCAGATAGCCCTCTGCAAAGTGAACTGGGAAAAAAGCGGAAAGAGGACGACGTGCCCGAAGGAGACTTTATCGAGGTAGCCTCCAGGGCCCAAAAAAAGAAGGCGAAAAAGGAAAAAAAGAAACAACTGACTACGCCGCCAGAGACACGTCTGTCCAAAAACAAGGAGGCTGCCAACCAAAAGCCAGAAGCAGCAAAAACGAGGAAGCGAAGAAGGACTAGACCATCAGCTATGCTCATTAAGCCGACTGAAGGCAAGAAATTTGCGGAAGTCCTTAGTGAAATCCGCTACATGATGACACCCAAAGAGAACGAAGCAGAGGTTTCTTTGATACGGAAAATGAGGAGGAAAATGTGCTCTCTAGAAATACGGGATCTAGACTACCTCGCAGAAAAGGTCGAAGTAGAAGAGGCGCTAAAGTGCGAATGTCCAGAGGTAACCAATGCCCGGTAGGTATCACCTCTATAAATGCTCAAGGCCAAAAGCTCGCCGTGGTGAAAGTCCCCGAGCAATATGTGAGGAAACTCCTTAGCAGCGGGAGAATCAAAATCGGATGGGTAGTATGCAGGGTACGGATGCGGATAGTCCCCACCAAGTGCTACAGGTGTCTGGTCTATGGACACACGTCAGCAGCTTGCAAGGGTCCGGACAGGAGGACAGCATGCCGGACATGCTGCCAAGTGGGTCATCAAGCGAAGACCTGCAAGGAAAGTGAGAGTTGCGTTTTTTGCAGAGATCGTGGCGCGTCTAGTGAAAGCGTTGCGCACACTGCAGGGTCGGGACGGTGTCCGATTTTCAGGGCGGCATTGGAGTGAGCTAGGGTGCGAACAATACCGAAACAAGGACCCGTCCTCATGACATCTCGGCTTACCGGGCGCCGCTGCGATCTGGGTTCAGGACAACGTTCGACTTCGTCTTTTTGCGAAGGCCGGGGGAACGAGTTTGTCAGAATCCGGTGTTTAGGGATAACATTTGACGCTGAATGAGACGATGCCGGACTTTCGGCACCGGTTTGATGCTGTGGAGGACGCCGTTTCGAGCACGGAGGGACGAATCTTGGTTGGCGGTGAACTTAATGCCAGGGCTCTTGAATGCCTCAGTCAGACTCCAGAGGGAAACGGATTCTGGAAATGGGAACGAGAACCGGGCTCGTAGTTTTAAACACCGTATCCACGCCAACATTTCGGCGCCCAGGTTGTGAAGGAAGCATTCCTGACACCACTTTTGCGTCGGGATCTCTGCCATCATCGGAGGACGGGTGGCGAGTCCTAGAAGACTTCTCGGCAACTGATCATCAGTACATTGCGTTAGAAGTGGTTGACGCTACTTGCCGGCGAGCACCAACACGACGCTCCCCCTGCGTGTGGAATGTCGCGAAGGTGAACATCAGGAAGTTCGTCAAAGCTCTTGGAGCAGGTAGGGCCGCGCTGGGTGGCTCTGCGGAAGCCCTGCATACTGAGCACCGACCAGATGGACCTCATTGTGCGGGCATTGTTCCCCAGACACCCTGTACGGGTTGGTGCAAATAGCGCGGAAAGTGTCGTGGATTGCCCCCTTTTCACAATGAGAGAGCTCGAAGAAGCGGTTCTCAGTATGAAAAACAGGAAGGCGACAGGTCCTGATGGCATCCCGACGGAAGTTTACAAGCTGGTGTTCCGCCAACGGCCAGAATTGCTGCTTGAAGTGTTCTACGCGTGCTTGAAGGAGGGCATTTTTCCTTGTCGCTGTCGCGTAATGGTAAAGGAGACCCGGACCTTCCGTCTGCATACCGACCGGTTGTTGCGCCGTTGATGATGATGACGAATACTTACCAATAGCATCATACTAACATCTTTTCTGTCAATTTCTTGGACGACAAACTCAGTAAATATTACACTAAGTTTTCGTAAAGATAAATTCATGATGTGAACCGTTTCGAAATAGCTTCAGTCATCCGAAAACTCGTTAAAATATTGGCAATCAATTAATTAAGCCAAATAGCAGGTTGTCTGTTAATTCTATCCAGTTACCCCGCGAAAGATCAAAAGAAAACGGAGTTAAAAAGTTCGAAGGCCAGAGTTCACCGAATTGGTAACATTTTCACAATATGGGCGAATGTCAGGCTCTTAAGTGCACATATCTAAGGTGGATTAAGTACTTGCAGTTAAGATCGTGGTGCATATGAGAACTTATCGGACACATTGAAACCCAAATTGCAATGCGTGAATATCACTTGAAAAATAGTCGCTGAGTCTATTCCAAAGCGATCAATAACGTAATCTAAGTAAAATGACACCAAACTGACCATTTGTCACTTAATCTTGGAACCCAGCCCAGCATTTACCGCTTGCGGGAGGAAAGCCGCCTTCGATGCACCGTGGACCGAGTTTTCCTCAGGCGCGGTTGATTGCACTTTTAGATATCTATCTGAAACCTATCAGCATTAGAATGCAGCACGATGCCGAGCACTGGCATTAGACAGACATCCATATTCATCTTATTTATAATTTATTTCATCTCAAATTACAAATTGCATAAAGTTCGCACAGCGACGCGAAATAAAATATTGCAATCGAACACCAGCTCCATATGCAGTGCCTTCGCCTGGGTTTGATTACAATACTTGGACTGGTCATTATGGCCTAACAATTCGTCGTTCATTACCTTTATTAGTCACTAAATAATAATTTAAGGTGCGAGGTGAATTTAGCTGGACCGGTCGCTTGGGTATGGGCGTAAGGACGCTTACAGTGCAACGCTCGTAACCTTAAATGTTATTGTGTCAAGCAAATTAATTTCGCCAGACTCATGTTAACATATTTCCATGACATAGCGGGTGGAGTTTTATGGCAATCTAAATCAAGTGCTAGTCATGGGTGTACATGGAATCCGTGCTAGACTCGGGGTCTCTCAGGGCAAAGTTTCTTGAAAAGTGTCACGGCCAGGCAGAATGTGGAACTGGATGAATTCTTGTCGAAATTGTGAAAAGCACAATTCTTAAGAATTTACAAAAAAGAAGCTGTCAAGCGCACGCAACGCACAGAATCGACCTCAGCTCTCTTCAGTGGGCTCCAGGATACGATTGCACGACATCCAGCGACTAACACTTGTACAACACGAATAATATTATAAATTGAATTGCATAGGAAACTCTTGTACCCGACAACGGACGACGTCATTACATAAGTTCACCTTGAATTGGATATCGGTCTTCACACTCCAGATAGTCAAGATCTTTGAAAGATACTCAGTGATTCAGATACTCCGTTCTATCTTTTAAATGTTCGCAAGACACTTGCGCAACAGCCAAGAATATCGTCTGAGGTACTGCTTTACATCTGACTAAGGTGAAGGGACGCGAATGTATCTATTTAGAGTCTGCAGCCGGAGTGTTAGATACACTGTCGTCAGGTAATATTGTTATTCAGGACAGCTATCCTAATCATGGCAAGATTGGCTGATAGTGATTTTCAAAGGCTATTGACAGATTCTTTTACATATCGCTTGGCGAGATCTTTTGTCGGCGGCCCCTAGACGAGCGCTGCCCGTGATAGCATCAAGGTTTAGTCACTCAACCTGAAGTGTAGATATCCTATTAAAGGTGGAGGAATAAGATCTGTCCGCTGCATACGGGGCTATCGAATAAACCAGGCCTGTATATGCATTTCTTCTCATAGACACACTCCGCTAAGATACATTTCCCAAGTGGTGCGAGCGTACATGTATGAATATAATGAATGGACGTTATATGCAAAAGTTGACTCGATAAAGGAGCCCAATTATTTGAGTGAGCGAGTTCATGATTTATTACTTAATTGGTTAACTGTTGGTTTTATTGACAGCAGCCAGAACAGCGGCTGAGCATTAGTCAGGGTGAATAGTAGCCTGCGACCCGCCTCGAAGCAGGCCCAACTATTGCTCGCATTATTGTATAATTATTATAAAATGATAAGGATCAGTTCGGAGACAGAGTTTGATGGTAGCACTTTGTTTAGGCGTCGAAGGTTCCCTAGAGCCTCAAGCCAGATGGAATTGAGAAATCAAATCTGGCAGTCGCTCCGATTTCCGACTAAGTCTTAATTGTGAATTAAACACTTTGACTGAAGAAAATAACGTAAAAGACCCCAAGCCAAGGCATCCAAGATAGAAATGTCCAATTGGCCTAAATGCTCAGCTTCTACTTATTTTTCCTTACCTCAAAGGAACACAAGACTACTCCCTGACACTTGATGCATTGCAACCGATCAACTTATTGAGTAACTATCTGAGTCGTGATATCGATTGAAAACTAATTTCCTTCAATTTCCATTAATCATTGTATCTTTATAGCAACTGAAGTCGAGCAAAAGTGTTTGAACCTACTCGTATTACAGCTCTAAAATTTTCGCTGGATATGATTAAGGATACACCTTTTCTCCACCGCTGATTACGAAGTTTGCACTTGAGAAATTTATATAAGTTAACGTTGGTGCTGGGCGATCATATCAAATTCTTTTCATTAAAGTTCTCATTAATCATGGAATTAATGGAAATTTGATTTATTATAAACACTTTAAAATGTTTGCAGGTTCTCCTTGAATTAACTGGAGAAAAGCAAATCCTGTGATTTAAAATGACAGACAATTTATTTCCAATTAATTTGAAAATTGATTTGTTCGACGGATCGAAGTGATATAACGTCTACGCAGAGTGTCCAAGCTGTCTTACAATAAATGTCTCGGAAAATTTTACAAGTCAACTGGAAAATTAATAATTATGGGTCCCTGGTGGGAATGGGAGCATCATATGAATTAATGTCAATATTATATTTTATAGTTCATTGGTAAATAATAAGACTATAATATGAGGAGACCTGGCGAGTGGAAGGAAAGGGTGTGATTCCCTTTTCGTAGTAGTCGCGGACCCGGAATGGAGGCTTTAACCAAACTAAATTTTCTTTCTACAATCCTAGTTATGTATGAACACTTTCAGAGGGAATGCAAAAGGTGCTGATCAGCCGATTCGATGCAAAAGTTACCAGGGGGCGTGTTACCAAGAAGTGCAGTATGATCTTAAAACAATCTTATAGGAAAAGATTAAGTCAAGGAAACTAATTCGGATTCAAACTTAGGACAGTAGTTGAAGATTTGAACTTCAGAGTGCTTCCCAAGTAAATACTATAGCAACTTTTAAAATAATGTTAAGGTCACGAATTAGACTGGTAAAGTCGCAACATGCACATTCTAAGCGGAACAATAGGGGATTCAGCTGTGCTAGACTACATATAGTTAAGTTTATGGTTGCTATGCCCTTCTACGCCTTCTTTTGATAGAGTTCGAGAATGTGTTTCAGTAGCTTGCAATCCTATACCCGATTGGTGATGGTGCTCTGTTGTGTCAGGGAGGTAGACGGGGACTGTCGGCCAAACCAAAACTAAGTTGCCGAGGAGGACTTCTAAGAGGTGGTATTGGGAAACCCTGTACTAGTTGTGACTTACTGGTCGTGATAAGCGGATGTCCCAAGGGGAGCAAACCCGAGCCTGCGCGGAGGTTCATCTGAAGTGGCTTGGGTCACAAAACCTTACCAGGGGTATACTGGGAAGCAGGATAACCCCTCGAAAATATATTTCTCAGGAGAGTTCCGGGTTCATACGCTTTAAGCCCGGTAATCTGCGGTTAGTCCCCTAGTGGGAGTTTCATGAAGGCTGTAGTTACGTCCAAGCGGACAAGAAACGCTTGAGCCTCAAACGTGGAGTTGCGTTTCAACTCGAGTGCCGTACTCCGTAGGTCAGCAAAGATTTAGATTTAAATGTACAAACGAGCATGAATGCTGAGCCATGCATTCAGTATAGACTGGTACCGTCCTATTATAACGGAGCTCTAATTGTGCTCACAAAATAAATCGGTGTCTAAACAATAGGTACTCAGGTTAAATCACCAGGACTCAACCCGATTGCTGATGAGCAGCGAAAGCCCAAGGGAACGCATGATATTGCAGGTGAAATAGCGAAAAAGCGGACTTAGCTCAGTTATGGGATTGACTTCTACTAACGCTGGCTGGAGCATAGCTTACTTTAGCATTATCTCTTGATCATCAACCAAGGAATTTTATTCCAGTTAGGAGGGAGTGGGCATTTTGAACACACAAGGCCCAAAAATGGAAGACTGTTAATCTATTCAGAGAAAGTGCTGGACCAGGAAATTTTTATAAAAATGTGGTTAAATCAGGTGCCTACACAGGGAGAGCTTTCTTCGGAATAAAATACAATTCAATGCATCTTCTCCAGCAGAAAACCAAACTAATAAATAATGGCCAACTGCTTAATCTTTGCTCGGATTGTCATGAAACTAAATATTTACCTTGATGGCGGTAGGTAACACGAAAAGGACAAATTTACTAAGTAGGCAAAAGAAACTTCAGGTTAGTTGTAGAGCGATGTGAGGGACGCCCTTGAAAGTACCCTGCTAAGAGACGAATGTTGGTTTGTGGGGGACTTATAAATAGTTTGACTGAGTCAGCCGTTATTCCCTCAGCAAAGAAGGGATTGTAATAGCCGTAAATACGAGATTTTTTTATTGGCGTAGATGAAATGCATTTACACATAAAGTACCGCGCTGCATAAGACCTGCCTGCGGAGTACTAGAGCGGCGTGCACTCAGAGGATTTAGCGGTGAGGCTGCACCACTAGATCTGACCACGAGTCGGTCTTTTAGCCGGTGTATTGTCATGCGACACAGTCGCCAAATATTTCGTGTTCCGGTGCATAGTGTTGAATAAATTTTTCTATTTAACTTATATGGTCACAATTGGCAGAATAAAAAAAAATTAAAAATGTCTCCAACGCTGAACCACACATTCCCCACCAGATCTTTCATTATGAGCTTCTTATAAACTCAGGTAGCGCGTCCTCCGTCCCAGCAAAGTCCCCAGAAGATAGCCTTCTGTTCAACAAATGCGAATCGACTAAAGGCTGCCAAAGCCAATTCACGTATTATTGTTCATTGCCTTTGACTTTCATTCATCGACCCGCTCTTTGTTTCAGAGGATTGAAAGTTGGATCTTTAAAATTAAATGGAGTCAGTCCGCAGTCTGCCGTACAAATAGCCGCATTCAAGGGACTGCTATTTGCTGTAAAAATAAGCAAGCAATAAGTTGACTTGGCGATAATGTTGTGTCACCACGTGAACCACGCTTCTGCCTTTGATGTTAGGAGACAGATTCATCCGCTCCACGACAGAGTTTGGATGATGCATTCGGAATTTGGACATAACAATCCGTATCCGCCACAGGACGTTTTTCAGATCGATCTTCGTCCACGGCAATATTCCGAATGCATAGGCCAGTAAAGAGATAGTGAATATATTCAATGCGCTTATTTTTCCCCCGAGAGATGTGATTTCAGTACCAGCTTTACACATGGCAGGATTTTGGCCAGTAGAGCAACATTCAAATCACCAACTCGAGCATGGGTTCCGTGCAGAATTCCTAGGTATTTGTATTTGTGGGAGTGTTTCTCGATCGTAGCTTGGATATCGAGGCTATTAATGCTATATCCGGCATACAGCTCTTGATGAACTTTTCAGATGGCTTGAATTCGACATTTGTCTAGTCCCAATATCATAACTAAAGATGTTTACTATTCGACTTCTGAGGTGGTCGTCGGTACCAGCATACAACTCATCTAAGTACATCAAATGTGTCAGCTCGCACTTAGCACGTGGGCCACATTTTATTGTTAAACCATGCCTCCCAGCATCATTCAGTAGCCATGAAAGAGGGTTCGATGCCATTCAAAACCAAAGGGGGCTCAACGAATTCCGCGGCAAATGCCTCTCCGTATATGGATGGGCTCTGAGGTATTATCATCCTCTGATGAACGCACTGATAAGGTGGTATACCACCCTTCCATGACTGTCTCCAAAAACTTTATTAGTTTTGGAGCAATGCAATACAGACGTAGGGCATGGATTAGCCGAAAGCCTTGGCTTAATCGATGTAGTAACTAAAGAGGTTTCTTTGGCCTCTAGTTGCTTGTCCTACAAATACCGAATCGATAATGAGTTCTTCTTTGCAACCCCTTGATCCAGTTCTCGGTTACCCTTCTGCTCCTCGTGCAGAATGTTATTGGTCTCCAGGTGCGCATTAGCCCTTCTACTAACAATGGACCTTATGAATTTATAGTGGGTTGATAACCAAATAATCGGTCTTAAGTCTGCGGGGTCCGGCACCGTGTCCTTTTTAAGGATAAGGCATGTAATTCCAGCAGTAAGGAAAGTGGAAATTACTCCAGCCGACTCATGACCTGATTGATGCTATATACCAACCGACCTGGGCTCCTCCAGTTCTACGGGCTGTTTATAGCTCGCCGAACTTAATCTTCGGCAACATCCGCAAAATTCTGCCAGGCGTATTGGCATGGCGGGTGCCTTCGGCGGTGATCCACTCAACATGCTGGGCGGGTACCCACAAAATCCACCCCAACATTCTTTCCCTTATATCACCGAGAACTACACTGTCTGGACGCTCTGTTAGGACTCGTTGAGAGATCTGAAAAAGCTCCGCTGGTTTTTCGCGTGTGTTGCATTCTGGACACGTCTGGAGTTACTTTCGCTATACTGTCGTAACCGACTGCATATGATAGAACGTTTCCGCTTTGGTGTGGCCTGAATTTCAACTACATGCCTTTCACTGGCGATTACATAGTTCCAGTAAACCCGCTGCAATTTGTTTCTCACCCATATGGTATTGCCAGTGCTGATTTGAATGAGTCCAGTCATATCCTGCCTTAGTGAGTCACGCCAACGTTCCAGATGAATTTTCCATTTTCGTTCACTCAAACCAATAACATAAAAGCGAATTTTCTGACTGTGCAATCTGACAACCGTAACTGCACCACAATACACAAGTGATTGTAGTTGCAGCAGCGATATATCAGCATCATTAATTTAAGATAAAGTTCTTGGAGTTGGTAGAAATGCATAGAGCCTTGGAATTCGTCCCGAAACTCGCCGGATACTTCAGCTGAACGGTAGAGAAGAGTGCTTCGGCGGGTAGTGAAACTATGCCTGCAGTTTCCGCGATGACCTCAAGTCCAACGCGTTCCCTCATGATGGCCGGGATTGTGTCACTGGAAGTAATGAAGTGGGACTTGTTTGCGACTTGCCGAACAGTCACGTGCGCCAATTGCGGGAAACGCTCGACGAATGTTTGTTACAATAAGGGGCGGTAAGGTGTTGAACCCGGCCCCGCCGTTATTGCGTAGTAGGAACGGACGATAAAGAGGTTCATTCCTCAGTCCACTTCATCCGCTGCCTTCGCAAAACTGCTGAACTGGTCGCAGTAGTTGTAGCGAAACAATAGCAGCAGGTGCAGCAGTACTTCTCCTCATCGTAGCGCCTAGACGTCGAAACCCCCCAGGATTAGCGGTTTCGACGCCATGCTGTCCATTACGGGAGCTAGACCCAGTCACCAAGTCACACAGCTCCGGGCGGGTATCCGTACCGGACCTCAAATTTCTCCTTCTGCGCTGCGGTAAGGCATAGCCATTCAAACTGAAGCTATCCAACCCTCCTCCTTGGGGGCAATTTTTACGGTTTTGGCCACTTAATAACAAGGGCAATTATTAACAATACAAAGATCCAGACTGTTGCCAGGGAGTAAACATGTTTTGTTAGATAACGGCAACTGCTTCGTCATTCTTGAAAGAATTTAACCCCAAAGAATATCCGGAATTTCAGTTCGGACTTCTTACAATGCTAGCATTATATACTAAGCGTACATTCCCACGTAAAACTTGAAATACAAAATCAAACCGATTTCCAGCACTATTCTAGGACTATTCCCGAAAGCAAATTTGACCAGAGGAAAAACACTATCCTCCCAAAGAATGGATCGGTTCGCTAATCACAAATATTTTAGTAAACTTTGAAAGTTATTTCAGATAAATTTCGGAACCCCGCATCGTAAAGAATTACGTCAACGAGAGATAGGAATAAAGCCTAAAACATCCCCCTCTGCTTTATATTTTTCTAAAATTTATTCATTTATATTAAATCAAAATCGACAAAGACAGTTTGACAAAACAAGATCCAGGACAAAACACAAATCATGGGTGATGAATGAATTTCTACAACAACTCTTGGAATTTCGTCAGCGATGAGTTCGAAAAAGGGGCATTCGTACTGAATTAAAAGTTCACTTTTTGCCACCCGCACCCTTTCTCTCGCCCATCTAAATCACTGCTAGGTTCTTGGTATTGAAGTCACGGGAACGTCGTAAGTTGCATAGACATTGACTGTGTCGGAGTTATCACCACCGCTACCGCTTCCATTAACTTCCAATATGTTCTGATGGATCTGGTTCATTTTAGTAAAGAACGCCAATATGGTGAACATTGCCAATAGTCCTTCGATTGGTATTAAAAGCCACAGGATAACGCTGTGGATCTGGCTTGCCAGGTCATAGAGAATGACATTGACGATAGGCAAACAGCCGCGCTCACAACTTTTTGGTTTTGATGATGTATAGCAAGATTTTGGTGGCCGCATATTCAAATCGATGTAGTCTTGAAGTCCGTAGGAGCCGCAACATCTAAATTTCATCTGGACACTGTCCCAAGCTTTCTCCATAGATTCGTCGACCATGTAGGACTGCAGTGTTTCAAACGGGGGATGCTTGAACGCCAGATGTCGCCAAACGAAAGAGTTTTTATCATCTGGTCCATGCTTTAGGGACATCAAGGATAAAACCTTATTCTGGTATACCTGCGTACAGCTCAGGCCGAGCCAGAGGATCAGAATACAGGGAACATACATGAAGTTGTTCACAGCAGTCAAACGATTCTGCTCTTTTCGTTTTTCCATACCTGCATAGAAGCTGACAAAACACTGGCAAATCTTTATGAGAAATACAGATATTAGTCCGGTGGACGCGTAGAGTACCTCAAAGGATGCGGACACTTTCATCTCATTCCAATTGAGCAGTGTCAGATAGCAAGCCATCAGAGTCATGGCACCGAGTATGTTCAAGCTTATTATTGAGAATATCGTGACAAGCGCGTAGTAGAGAGTAAATTCCTTAGAATCACTCGCAGGCATCCTAGGAATGTCATGAGGACGGAGCCGCACGATAACCTTCCGCAGAATTTCCGAACGGAAGGGACCATTCTCGCCATAGTTGCAATCGCCGCCAGGATGATTCATTTTCATAACCGCGTTTTGATGGTTCCACTCCGGCGAAATTCGATTGCTTCTGAGACGATAGGTGGGGGTGTTGACGCTGGTTGATCCGGGACTGAATTTGAAATGAACTTGTGCTTACTATTATTATTATCAGGATTGGTGATGAATGCACTTTATACTTCGGTTTCTTTCCACAGGTCAGCTTAAATTGACCATAAGCTGCGTATTTTGTTGGACACTTATCTTACTTTAGAGACAAGTCTTTTATTAATGGGAATTATCAACAATGCGGCTAACGGAGCTCCTATTTCACTTAACGATAAATAATAAATAAATATTAATTTAATTAAATTAAATTTATTTTAATGAACGGATCATCATATGACTTTTAATTTTGGGCGTTTGTTAAACACAACTTGTCATATCCACATACCAAGCTCGAAGTAGAAACTATCGGCAACTTTTGTTTTTCATTTGATTCGGGGCGGAGAGTCCTACTGCGTTTTTGCTTTTTCACTTTACTATGAGTAAGAGAAAAGTGGAAAATATCCCAAATGCATTACATAAAGTAAGTGACAAGCTATTTGATAACTAATATTTTATATAAGTAAGAAAGGTTTCGTTGTAACCGGAATGGAAAATGGTATTTAGTGTGAAGTGGGAGGCGACTGCAAGATAGATTAATGTAGCCCCCTGCAAAAAGGAAACAGACTAATCTCCACAATACCGAAAACTAGGTGATAATACCGAAGAAAGAAAAAGTTGGGAAGTGAAGCAGTAGAACAAAGCCAACTATTAGCCTTTTGCGAAGACCAAATAGAAGAGAGCCGGAGAAGTGCATCTGAGGTTAACACATCAGATATCAGAAAGGGAAAGAGCTTTAGTTGCACAGACACCAAACGGTATTCACGTTACCTGAAGAAAGGTTTAGAACAAGGAGAAATCCCCAAGATGGCTCAGGATTGACTTAACCATCTAACCGCAGAAATCAGCCTTTGTGGGTGAAAATGTGAGAGTGCTCCCAAAACCTAAAAACGAACCCAGGAAGAACATAGTCTCGGATAGGTCAAGAGTAAAGATAGGGGCTGCGAGACTTGACACTGGCTATGCTAGCGCAGCGATGGGCATCGAACCTAAATCAAATACTCCCTCGTAATAAGCAGGAAACCCTCGAGGGCATTATCATTAATCAGGTTTGTGATGGAAGGAGCATGAATTTGCGGCATGTGCTATAGATTAGACTTGATATATATGGTGTGTGCCATATATGATGACAGCGCCCAGCCCTAGTAAAAGCCGGTGAGAGAATTCTAGAGAAGAACTTCTGGATCGGGGGGCTTCCCACCAGGCTACTTCCCAGGTAACGAAACCCGAATCCTGCTAGATAAGCCCAATCACAGAATAATTAGATTCAACTTTTAGAGCAAACTTGAAAATAGCAACGAATCTCACGAAAACCAACGGGAATTCCCAGGTGCGGCACCTGAGCAATGACACAGCTCATCTAGAGGTTGGTAGTGATATCAGGAGCAAACCGGAACAAAGAAGAGTGATAGAAGATTTCAACAGAGGGGTCACTGATGAGGTCAACTGTCCAGTTAAGACAGTCACTTCATAAAGGGACATACCCTGGTGAAACATAAACCTAGGTTGAATAAAATCAGGGATCCGACAATTTCCTGCCAGACGAAGCAGACCTGGGACTGATCAAGGAACAAAATCGCAAAGATGACGTATAGCAAAGGAAATTAATTTCAGGAAATTTTCAGAAGCGATTGAAGTATTGAAGTATCCAGACTGTATAGGTCGTAGATAAGGACGGAAGCAAAATCTTTGAATTATCTAAAAAGATCGACCAGTTGACACAATTACTTCTCTCCCTACGGCGGAAGACAGTAACTTTACGTCTAATGCTCAAATAACAGACAGATAGAGGTAAAGAGAAAATTAGCGAATAATAAAAGAGGTGTCCTCAAGAAGTAACACAAGGTGGATAACTAAAACTTTGAATCAACGGAAATTACAGGAATGGATGAATATTTCTCAGTACTACTCCTGGAGGTCAAAAGGTAGTATAGGTCCTAGGGCGAACCGTGGATTGGCACCAACGATGGAGCATAAAATCCGGGAAACGCCTGCTGAACCAACACCAACAGTTCTACTACCAAACCCTATCTCAACCTTCACGTGGTGATCGATGCAAGTTCTTTTTTCATGAAAACCAACAGACGAAGAAGGATGAAGGCGAGTCTCCCGCGCTAAAAACGGGACAAAATGTACCAACTGGTCCTCCTAGTTGGGGGTTGGGTAGTGCTGACAACTATACATGGAAAACCGATGTTACGAAGCCACGAAAAGAGCCTCGGACAGGATGGATCTTACAATCCCTGTACAGACCGAATGCTGCTGAGCAGCTAACCGATACCCTGTCCCAATATAAGGCTGATGTAACAGCGTTGCAAGAAATGCGATGGGCAGGTTTCCTGGAGAAGAGCCACTACACCATATATTATAGCGGCCATGCATGCAAGTTTAGAAAAACAAGCCTCATAAACGTTCACGCCTCTACAGAGGAGACTGCAGAGTCGGAGAAAGATACCTTCTACAAGGCAGTTGAGCGGACCCTCGAAGCCTGTCCCAGATATGATATCAAAATCATACTTGGACATTTCAATAGTCAAGTAGGGACAAAGCCCGTATTCAGGCGATACGTCGGTTCCCATAGATTATATAGGGATACCAATGATAACGGATTACGCATTATCCAGTTAGCAGTATCGTACGAAACGGTTGTTGAAAGTACGTGGTTTGCACGAAGAGCACAAACACAAACGTGGGGGGGGGGGGGCAAACATACGTGGGCCTCTCCAGACGGGACCACTTTCAACCAAATTGACCACGTGCTGATTGAACGCCGCCACCCCTCAGCCATGATGAATGTCAGAACATATAGGGGGGTCAATATAGACTCGGACCACTACCCCGTTGGCATGATGCTCTGAGCTCGAATTACGGCACCATTTACAATCCCCTCTGACAATCAGGTGAGAGCGAATACTGAAGCCATCCACAACACAGCCCTCCGCGATACCTATAAGAGGGACATGGTTGCCGCAATAACCGCAGCCAACAGAGTCCCTGGACATGAAGCATTAACAAATGATCTTCACGACCACCTGAAGAACGATATCATAGATACGGCTACAAAAATACTTGGCCACAGCCGCAAAAAAAGTCTGAATGGCTGGTTTGACGATGAATGTAAGCTACCAACGGAACGGAAGAATTCCGCATAGCGAGTAATGTTGCATTCTCAAAGAACGCGGGCACGCGCAGTCGAGCGGAGAAATGACTTCACAGACCGAAAAAGGAAGCCTGGGAAAACCAACCAGTCTACGAACGGGAAAAGTACAGGGAGCAACCACACCAGGCACGGAAGTTTTACCAATAAGTCAGCAGGACGAAGCCTTATACACCTCGATGTTCATCCTGCCGAGACAAAGAGGAAAATGTGATTTCCGACAGAATGGGCATATTGGAGCGATGGGTTGAGTACTTTGATGAGCTACTGAACAACCAGAACATCGGCGAGTTGAAGGTCCCGCCAACTGAAAACGACGGCCACCACCAAGTATAGGAGAAACAGTCTGTGTTATTCATCGCTTCAAAATCATAAGTCGCCTGGAGCCGATGGAATTACAGCCTAATTGGTTAAATATGGAGGCGACCAGTTACACCAAGTGGTTCAGCAACTTGTGCTCAAGGTATGGGACAGTGCTGGTATGACAATGCCTGACGATTGGCAACGAGGCATTATCTGTCTCATAAATAAAAAGGGAAATATCACACAGTTCAGCAATTACAGAGGTATCACGTTGCTGAGTACCATATATAAGATAATAATAACAGTCGTTGGCGCAACAATCCATGTTGGATCAGGGCCTTGAAGTGTGTTAGAGCTCTTCATTCAAGACCGTAACGGTCCACTAGGGGGCAATGTGGACAGCATTGCGCTCAGCCGAGATTATTACCCTGATTTGACTCAGGTACTCATTCACAGCTGAGTCGACTGGTATCCGACGTCAAATCACGATACAAATTCCATCGCCACCAAGAAGATTTGAACCTTTCGTACGACAGCCTTGCGCTCTAACCACTCAGCTATCCGGACACACATCTATAAGATATTCTCCGTTATCTTGCTAGGCGGGATAACCCCATACGCCTAGAACATCGTTGGCCTATACCAAAGAAGCTTCATTCCAGGCAGATCAGCAACAGATGACATTCTCTCTGTGCGACAAGCGATGGAAAAACTGTGGGAATGTGGACAACAGTTGCACCATTTATTCATCGACTTTAAAGCCGCCTCTGGGTAAAACTGTACGCGGCTATGAGAGAATTCGGTATCCCGACGAAATTGATAAGACTGAATAGGCTAACCCTGACCAATGTGCGAGGCCAGATAAAAGCAGCAGGATCACTCTCAAGACCATTCGACATCAACAACGGTCTACGACAAGGAGATGCGCTATCATGCGTCCTCTTTAACCTGGCCCTCGAGAAAGTGATCCGTGATGCTGAGGTGAATGCAAGAGGTACGATCCTCTTCAAGTCCACACAACTACTGGCCTATGCTGACGATATCGACATCATGGGAAGAACCACCCGAGACGTACAAACTGCCTTCATCCAGATCGAGCAGGCGGTGCGAGATCTTGGGCTGCACATCAATGAAGGCAAGACAAAATATATGGTGGCAACGTCAGCACCGAAGACGAATCAACCAACAACATTAAACCGCACTGGTCAAACACAAACACGAACAAGAATAAGGATAGGAGAATACAACTTTGAGACCGTTGACAATTTCTCCTATCTAGGGTCGAAAATCACAACCGATAACAACTACGATGATGAAATCCGCGCACGGTTGTTGTCAGCCAACAGAGCCCATTTCAGCTTACAAAGACTGTTCCGCTCGAAACGTCTCACCATAGGGTCAAAGTTCTTACTGTACAAGACTATGATCTTGCCAGTCCTCATGTATTCCTCGGAAACTTGGGTTCTTAGCAAGAAAAATTGCGAACTCTTGGCCGCGCTCTAGCGACGAATCCTACAAAGAATTTATGGCCCCCTACATGAGAATGGACGATTCCGTAGCCTACATAACGACGAAATCAATGAGTGATACCATGACCGTCCGGTTGTGGATAAAATCAGGCTGAATAGGTTACGGTGGGCGGGTCACTTAATCCGATGATCCCTACATTTTTCAGACTAATTTGCCTGGCATACTTTTTACCGAAAACAGTGGGAAAGTCAACTACAAAAAAGCCGATGTTTTAAAACGTAATTCCTTATATTTATGCCAACATGCTTACCGAGCGGAACTATTAACCGGATTGATTTTTTTGTGAACCGACGGATTTATTACGGTATGTAATAAATATGAATACAGGATTTGAATGTGCTTAAAGGTAGTGTAGAAATAGAGCATGCCCTTTTCCGCGTGGCAGTCAGGGGCCTTCTGCATGGGTAAAATAATGAAAGTCCCGAAGAGAAAAGAAATGCGGATGCTCTCCGAAAATACTACGTCGGATATATATTGCAGTAATATAGCCACTGCCAGTAATCTGGTGGAAACAGAATTAATCTCGACATAACTGTCAGGGAATTACGCAAATTTTAAATACTTTTTTATCTTTGGTTTTTTCCTTGTTCGTACACGGGTATGTAAAAATTTTGGAAGGACATGTCCGCGCATGGAATTCTCATCCATTAAGAACCACGCTCGGCCTCTCCAGCACAAGGTATTACTTCACGAGGCGGGTTTACTTTTAGGCACTCGTATTTCTCATCCTTTTAGATCCGTGTTTTTACGACTGCGAAAGAAACCGGAAGTCAGGAGTCCCTCCTATATCGCTTGGTTCAGGCTCCTTCTCTCCATCTTTAACTTTCAGTATTCAGAGAAACATAACATACTCTCGATTCTCCGGTTTGACAACACATACAGACCAATTCGAGAACTATGCAGCGGTGCCGATACTGTCTGTAGCAAACATTGTGTTGAAAGTTCATCTTTCTCCTTGCTTCCACGTAAGCCACACCTTAAATTCGGGAATGACCCTGTGCATCCAATGACATTTCGGAAGGTCATCCGTCCATATTTTCACTGAGTTCCCTCCTCACAGTGCTTGTTTCTATAATATAATTTTTTTTGTTAAAATCGCTTTAGTTTCTCTGCTTTCAACCAGGGCTTTGCCGCTTGCACTGTCTTTGTCACGTAGTCCTTCACATTCTCTGAGCCTCAACAACTACAGCTAGTTCGCAGGCAAAGCCGATAATTGTAGCCTCTTTTGAGACGGGAAGCACAAATACTTCATTATACATAATAGCCCTGTGGTACCCCTGCTGTGACGATGTTCTCATAAGTCGCGAATCACAGAGTTTTCTCCTAGGGGTAATTGTCAACCAGACTCACCAAATATCGTGGAACATCTGTATCAGTAAATGTGCCTGCGGCTCCAGTTGGCAGAGTTGACTGCGTTTTTGACATCTAGTGCAAGTATGGCACAGCAACCGCCAAATTCCAGTGCTTCTTTTGCTACCGGAGAACTTATTGCATTTACCGTAGAATGGGTGCGTCGAAACCCATATTGCAGAAATTCACGCCTGGGTCTTATTCTCAACCATCCTGCTACATATTCACCGCAGTTCATGCTTGGTAATTGGGACACCATTTGTTTTCGGCAGCTTTAGTAATGAAGAAACATAGCAGCAACAATTTCTTTCAGAAGGTGCGGCAGATCACCAGAAGTGATTTTCGAAGAAGTGTTTGAAGCAGTGCCTTCTGCTCATTTGAATGGCCCCTTTGAGATGGTCCCGTAATTGATTTTGTTCTACCTATGGACCATAGCTTCCGCGTTTTCCTCAAAGTCTCTGGTAAGTACTCGTTGTGCAAAAACATGCAGCTGGCAAAGTTTTAATTTCATTGTTCTACCAGTAGCTGAGTTGCTTCCTAACGAGTACTGACCTTCTGGGCATAGTAGCATTGGATGCTGCCGCCACTCATTGAGTGATCTGGATGCCCTTTTCTATGGCTGTTCTATTCGCGTATATGCCAGGGAGGAGATCTCCAACCTTCTATTTCTTATATCTGCTTCTCGTTTTGAAGACTTTTCAATTTGGATCACGATTTGTTCGCGATGACATCTTTGGATTTCTTAAACTCCAACAAAAGGTCTCGGTTGTGAGACAGTATAATTCGGCTAACATGATATACCAAACTGGTGAGTTCCTGGTCTCCATTAACTCCCCTGAGAGTATCAGTATACAGCCCCTTACTTATTTTAGAGATTATGCTAGCCTTCAGTGATAGCCTCCTCCGATCTCTCCGTTTTAGACTTCCGCTTCCCCACCTGCTCTACTTTCTTGGGGCTTGAGCTGTTTTTCCTTTTGGGACTTTGCTATCTTGTTGATTTGTTTAACCGTTCACGCAGCCTCTTCCGCGGTTTCTTCTCTCCTATGTTTTGAATGGAGTGGAAGCAATGAGGGCATGCACGACGACATCCAAGCAGGTCCCTCTACAATTGGCTTTTGTTTTTCTTTACATACTTATAAGGAAGAAAACCTTTAGAATGTCCGGGAGAATTAGCGAAGCGAGGAGCTACCTAAACCGGACGAAAGTTGACATTCCTCCTGGCTGGTATCACCAATTAGTGATACTAAGAGATACCATGATAATGAAATGTCATTTCCAGATAAAATTTGAAACGCAATGGAGTAGCTTAAACCTGGAACTTATTACCTGTTACACTGAAGAGCTTTGACAACAAAGTGAGCGATTGTTAGTAAACGGAAAATACACTTGGCGCAATGAATGAGCACACGCCAGTATATTTCAGGCAGAAATGTATGCCACGGAAAAGTAGCTACCTCAAATTCCAAAGGAGCTTTACGGGTCCGTGTATTGCGATTCTGACAAAGAGGATAGGTGCCTATCAAAACTCTTAGGTCCGACCAGATGAATTTTAAACTATTATGTAAATGTATGGCGGTCAAAAGGTAGTATAGGTCCCAGTTCAGAAACGTAGATTGGTACCCACGATGGAGCATAAAACCTGGGAAACGCATGCCGAACTAAAACCAACAGCTCTACTTCCAAACAATATCTCCACTTCCACGTGGTGATAGCTGGGATTTCTTTCTTAATGGAAAACTGCAGACGCAATAGAATGAAGACGAGTCTCACGCGCCTAGAACCGGGACAAATTGTACCAACTGGTCCTCCAGGTTGGGCGTTGGGTAGGACTGATAACCCTACACGCAGGGATGCTCCCTATGCAAACCGAAACGTACAGGAAGCGACCGCACCAGGCACGCAAGGTTTACCAACAAGTCAGCAGTATGAAGCCTTATACATGCTCATCCTGGCGAGACAAAGGAGGAAATTTAATTTCCGACATATTGGAGCGATGAGTTGAGTATTTTGATTAAATGCGCAACAACCAATCGGAAAAAGAAGACGAGGCAGACCCTGCCGAAGGGTTGGACTTAGGTGCAAAACGCGAGTGTCTGGGGTTCCTTACTAAGGCAGTCCTAGGTCGGACACCCGTTATTGCACCTTTGATGAAAATCATATAAATGTCCTGATAAATTGAACACTCTGGTATCGCTATATTGGGTTAGAAAGCAATGGTATAACAAATTGACTAGTCAGGAAAGGAGCAGAAACGCCTTTGCATGAACCAGATCCGGCTCCCTCTGTGAATGGAAAAGAGGATCGTGTCCATAACATTGTGGGAAAAGGAGGAACGATTGAGGGAACTGTACTAGGCGAACTTACCAGGAATAGATCAATCCAGATTGCTTATGGAGGATATGACCAAAGTGCTCAGGCGATTGTGTAAACCTCATCATCACGATTATAGTCGAAATACACACTGGACAAGAGTTCTTTCTGAATGGTGAACAACTTCTCTTGATATTGAATTGTGATTATTAGAGTGAAGCGAGTTGGAACCACGCAGTTACCTCGTAATTGATTATGCCTTCTTATGTTGTTATCATGTCACTCGATGAGCAGGAGTTCTTGAATTTTTGCTCCATTTGGCGTGAAGCTGTACCAACCACTAAGTTTAATTAATTCATGATGTTGTTCTACTACTATCCAAGCAAAAGCGTAAACCGATAACTCCCATATTATCTTACCTACATGCATAATCGCACGTTGATCCTGATAATGCACAGCAATGGAAATATGATCGAAAACGAGACCTTACGCAATTTACATTTCAAAAAGTGAGTCTCGTGCTAGAGCTATACCCAATGCCTGCTTGCTGGATCAGCTTCCTATAGGTACCACATTGGTGGGTTCAGTATGCAACCTCATGGCGTCCGTGCAAGGTGATATCAGGTGGATTGAATCTATTACGTACGCCATGGTTGAACAGTTTAACACGATTGCGCGGTTGAATTTCAGAATTTGAATAATTACCTCAGATTGTACATTTTTGTCGATGGGATGCACATATGATTACCAGCCAGTGCTCCACACTCTGCTTCTACTTGTTCTCGAGAATTTAAATTTTAACATGGTCAGTTTCAGGCAAAACATTTATTGACGTACCATTTCATTCGAAGGTAATTTATTGGGACGGGATTCTTGCTTTTCGTAAATTTCCCGAACACCACAAAAAGTGCAAATGGGGCTGTGGACATTAGCCATGCCCAGCGTATATGACTGGATGTATATTTGCGGCCAAAGTATCTTTAAAAGCGATGTTCGTGCCTGCGACCACCTGTATCTTACCACGCGAAAAGAGAGAAGTGGGGAACTTGCAAGATTTATATCGAAACTTAATTTGAATATAATGAAAATTAAGATATTGCCGATTAAATGCCAACCGAGTCAACTAAATGGTTTTGCATGAAAATGCTCACACAGGGACTGTATCAATGGGTCTCAAACGGTCATTGTTGTGCTGCACATTAAGCGTTCTTGCATATGTTTATATGTGCACGTATGCAAAATAGATAGATAGGATTTTCACGGTTTATAATAAATTTGAATATGCAATTCAGAGCATTCAAAATTAGAAATGAAAGGTTGTGAGATAACATTACTTTATGGGTCGTGATTACAAAGGTAACTTTCAGTTTTAATTCTTTTAATAAAGGCGAAACCGCCAACTGATTAACACAAAACAGCACACCTTATCTGAACCGCTAGCTCTTTCTTTCAGTCATCACTCCTGATATTAGTCATTTAATAATGAATAAAGTGTCACATAATGCATAATTTCTGATCTCATTCCTCAGATAATCGGGCAAGGATTCGGGATGTGATTGACCAGGCCAGGCCATGAAGACATTAATACGGAGTGTATTAGAGGTTATTTTTTTTTTTTGTGCGTACACGGAGGTGGAAAATCTTAGAAAGACACGTCCGCCACAACTCCGCCGCCCGAACGGCGGAACAACAGCGGGCGCGTGTGGGATTCACACCCACTAAAAACCACCCCCGGTCTCTCCAGCCCCAGCCCCGCGGGACCACAATTGAGGTATTACTTCGCGGGGTAGGTTTGCTCCTAGGCACTCATCCTTATCCTATTTGCAGCTTTCCTCCATCTTTGATCCTTCAGCAACTCCTCCTGCATTTGGATGATTGCGGAGCCAACCGCAAGCCACTTCTCCTCGGACTCCAGCATCTCAGTAACCAAGCTCTCCGGGGTCCCGCTCCTGCCCAGCACCTGGTTGAAGCTCCTTCTCTCCATCGCAAATCGTGGTCAGTGAAACATCACATGCTCTGGATCCTCCGGTATGTCATGGCATCTGGGACAGCTCGGAGAATCATTCAACCCAAAGCGGTGCAGATACTGCCTGTAGCAACCACCGTGTCCCGTGAGGAACTGGGTAATGTGGTAGTTGGTCTCCCCATGTTTTCGCTCAAGCCACACCCTAATGTTGAGAATGAACCTGTGCACCCACCGACCTTTCGTGGACTCGTCCCATCTGCGTTACCAGAGATCAAGCGACTCTGACCTTGCCGCATTTCTCCGCTGTGCATGCCCCTCCATATGTCTTGCATTATACAGGACACTAATTTCTTTGGCCAGAATGTCAACCGGGATCATGCCTGCCACCACCAATACTGCCTCATCTGATGTGGTTCTAAAAGCACTGCAAACCCTCAAAGCCATCCGCCGGTAAACCGAGTTCACCTGCTTCCGTCTCTGAGAGTTTGCAAGCGCCTCTGCCCACACAGGCGACGAGTAGAGCAGGATGGAGCGCACCACTCCGGCTAGCACCAACCTCCGGCAATGCTTCGGCCCACCAATATTTGGCAACATTTTTGCAAGTGCCGTGATGGCACTGGCTGCCTTTTGGCATGCATACTCTAGGTATTCCCTAAAACTCAATTTGGTGTCAATTATTACCCCCAGGTATTTGATAGCCGGCTTTGATACGACCATATGTCCACCGACCTCCACTTTCACAGTGTTATTTTTCCTGCGTTTCGTTATTAAGACCGCTTCCATTTTCGCGTCCGCCAAGGTCAGCCCGACCTTTTCTAGCCAGGACTTTACCGCTCTCACTGTTTCCGTTGCGTAAACCTCCACATCTTCTGGGTGTTTTGCTGCAACAACCACGGCTAGGTCATCAGCAAGCCGACAATCGTAGTCCCCTCTGGGACGGGGAGAGCAAGCACCCCATTATACATGATATTCCACAACAGGGGACCAAGTACCGATCCCTGTGGTACCCCGGCTGTGACAATGTACTCTTTGGGGCCCTCATCCGCCCCGCACCAGAGAGTCCACCCTGAGAGGTAGTTTTCCACCAAATTCGCTAAGTATCTGGGGACACCTATGTCAGCCAACGCCCGTTTAATTCTTTTCCAGTTGGCCGAGTTGAATGCGTTTTTGACATCCAACGCCACCACGACACAGCAGCCGCCAGAAATCAGTGCACCTTTTGCCAGGTTTACCACCATGCCAATTGCGTCCACCGTAGAGTGGGCGCGTCGGAAACCAAACTGGCGTTCCGACAAACCATTTCTGGCTTCGACGATGGGCAGGAGTCTGTTGTAGATGACTCTCTCCATCATCTTCCCCATTGTATCCAACAGGCAGATAGGACGATAAGACGCTGGGTTTCCTGGCGGCTTGCCAGGCTTCGGAAGCAACACCAACTTTTGCTTTTTCCACTGGGCAGGAAATATTCGTTCTTTTAGGCACGCCTCGAAGGTGTTGGCGAAAAGGTCGGGCCTAGTCTTCACTGCCAGTTTCAAAGCTCGGTTGGGGATGCCATCCAAACCTGGGGCCTTGTTGTCACCGACCCTACCACATATTTCCCGCAGCTCCTCCACAGTTACAGGCGGTATTATGCCGTCATTTGGCTGGACACAAACTTGCCTTCCCCTATTTTCGTGGTGAGGGAACAGAGTGGTAACAATCTGTTTCAGGAGGCGCGGACAGGTCACCTGGGGTGATTTCCGCAGCCTTTTCATCACCACTCTGTAAGCCTCGCCCCAAGGGTTTATGTCGGCATGGTCGCACAGCTGTTTGAAGCAGTTCTTTTTGCTCCTCCGAATGGCTTCCTTTAGGCGGCCACGCAATTGCTTGTGGGCCTCCTCTCGACCGTCGCCACCGGGTTTTCCCCTGAGTCTCTGGCAAAGCCTCCTTGCCCGAAAACATGCGGCTCGCAAACTTGCGATTTCATTGTTCCACCAGTAGTTGGGTTGCCTACTGGGGAGCAATCGCCTTCTGGGCATAGTAGCATCGCATGCTTCCGTCACCCATCGAGTGATCTGGGTGGCTTTCTCTCCAGCCGTACCATTCAGGGATATGTCGGATTTGAGCACCGCGGAAAACGTGTCCCCCTCGAAAGCTTTCACTGTCCAGCCAAGCATACCACCCGGCATTTTGCGAAAACTATTTTTCGAGCTCGATCCGCCCTTGATCTCTATGCAGATTGCCTGGTGGTCGCTGTGAGTATAGTCCTCACTGACATGCCAAGCGATTCTACTGGCTAAAGTGGCACTCACGTATGTCACGTCCACTATAGACCCCAGGCCCCTTCCTCGGAAAGTGTACGAAGACCCAACATTCGCCAGTACCACGTCCAGCTCCGCGAATGCTTCGAGGAGAACACGTCCCCTCACATTAGTTATCCGGCTGCCCCATTCAAGAGCCCACGCATTGAAATCGCCTCCTATTATGATCGGCCAACGTCCTCTTGCATCCAAAACAAGAGCGGCAAGCATCCGCTCATACTCGACGAGTGTAGCGCTGGGTGGAGCATAGCAGCTGTAGATGTGGATGCCCTTCACCTTCGCTCTGATGAAGCCCTCCGGGTGCTCCATTATTTCCTGGAAGGCTTGTTCTCCACAAGTCCACAGCGCTGCTTGCTGTCTTTGACCCAAACGCTACCACCGCGGTTTCGGTATGGTTCACTTAGTATGGCCACATCGATGTTTTTCTCGCGGATGGTTTGCGCGAGTAGATCCTGCGCCGCCTCGCAGTGGTTGAGGTTGATTTGTATCAGCCCCATCTGCGATTTGTGCTAAGGGCTCTCGTGGCACCTGCTGCTGCCCGCAATGTGCCGATGGTCCACACCCTCCTTTCTTTTGCACAGTAGACAATTTGGGTCAGCTCCGCAGTCCTTGCTGATATGGCCTTCCACTCCGCATCTCCTGCATTGCTTTGACCTGTCATTTGGGCTAGTGCATGCTTTCGCAATATGACCAGAGCAAAGGCATCTAAAGCACCGTTTTAACGCCACCTGTTCCCTAAGGCGACACATAACCCAGCCTATTCTCACTCTCCCCCAAGATCGAACTGTTTCTCCAACGCTTCGCGAACCTCCTCCTTCGTCGTGATTTCATCTATATCTTTGCAGATTATAGTGATCTCCGGCCTGCTAGCTCTTATGTCGGCTTCCTGCCCTAAAGTCTTCCCGATTTGGCTTAAGAATTTGTCCGCGGTTGCATCCTTGGATTTTTTAAGTTCTCCCTTCTGGGACCGTCTAATGCGGCTGACGTTGTCTCCCAAATTGGTGAGTTCGGGGTCTGCCTTCACTTTCCTGAGAATGTCGGCGTATGACCCTTCGCCCCGTTTGGAAATGAAAATCACCTTCGGTCTACTCTTCCTCCGATAATTTCTTTTCCGCGGTTCTACCTTCCTCCAAGCTTCCGCATCCGCCTTTGAAGGTTCGATCCCTTTTCTCGAGGTAGCCACTGCAGTATTTTCACTGGCAGCTTCAGACGTACTTCTCATGAACTCCGCCATTTTGGGAGTTGAGTCCTTTTTTCTTTTCGGGGTTTGCTGGCCTGTTGAGTCATTCAGCTTCTCGCGTAGCCTCTTCCCCGGTTTCTCCCCTTTTGTGTTTTGAACCGGCATTACTTGAGTTGCCTGGTTCACTTTTCCAAGCGGCAACTTCCCTACTCGTTCATCCTGGGCCTTGCCGTACGTCAAACGGATGCCTCTTATCATGGCCCTTATATTCTGGTGAATGTTCCTGCGCTCCTTTATAAACTCACACAGCTCCATGATCTTTTTACCGAGGGCAGTAAAGGCAGCTGCAGACTGATCATTGCCCAAAATATCGCTCGAGTGAATCGGCGTCAGTGATTCTTCCTCATCGAAGACTCCCGCTATACGCTTCCCACTGGGGGTAGCGATCGTGGGGGCTTGTGCCCGTGTGGGAGGGGATCTGCGAAAAATCGAGCTCCTTCTGAACGGGTCCATCACTGGAGCCAGTTCAAGTTCCTCCCGTACCCTTGTAACATTAGATGCCACAGTAACCAAGGTTCCCACTACTGAGGCACTGCGGTCGTTGGATATCGACGGCCGGGAGCCCGCTTGCTCACTCCCAAAAACCGCCGGTACTGGGTTTCCGAAGCCCTGCACCGTAACTTCATTCTTCTTCTGCCCCTCCACGTTTGGTTTTATTTCTAGGTATCCTTCCCATAGCCAATTTTTATCCACGGGGGGGCGTTTACTTCCCACCCACCCGGCCTGCGCCTGCAGGCCTGCCCATATACGCACATCTCCATATGCGTGCATGTGCATGGCCATGATGGTAGATTTGGCAACTCCACACAGGGTAATAGAGGTTATTTAGGGGAGTTTGTTTAATATGTATAGGGTATCATTGCCATTTTTGAATATGTCAATAAAATAGCGAAGGATCTGTTTGCCCTGGATGCACATTCTCTCATCGAAAGAGGAGATTTCGGTCTAGAAGACATGAAAATGAAGTAACTATTGGTCGAACTAATTGCTCATAGCAGAAAAAATTGAACTCTTTCATCAGAAAACTAGCCTGGAACTATTTGACACATTACTTCGGGCTAGCCTTCCCGCTCTCCCGGCTTGTCTCCCTGACTTGCACCACCAGGAGGGGAGAGGGGGAAGAGGGTTGTTAGTCCAGGGAACCCCTTGCCTTCGCAACAAGAAGAGCCCTAACATAATGAGTAAGACTCCGTCTACTAGCGCTCGTCGGCATCTCTCTAACAATGTTGTCTGGAAAGAACTCCCCTGTGTCTGCTTAAAGCTGCTGATGAAAGCCATCCCACCCTTCTCAAGAGAAAAAGGTATGTTCGACATCGTCAGCCACTCCATTGCAGAACATACAGTCAAAAGATCGCGCCTTTCCAATCTTGTGCAGGTAAGACCTATATGACCACTTAGAAGTTGGGAAAAAAATAATCAATCTCGCCATGCGTTCGGTTCAGCCACGCGTCTAAATTGTCAATGAGCCGCGCAGTCCATCTCCCTCTTGACTTATTTAGCCAAAAGAGTTGAACGGTGACGTTCTTCAGAAGCAACTAGCTGTCTTAATTCTTCGCCTTTGTGGCTGTAGATAGCTTTCCGCTCTTTAGCATGGTGGGCAACGGCGATCACTCCCGGCCATCACGGCCGGTTCTGAAACAGTGCGATAAGCCAACGCCAATCGTACTCCGGACTTGATCTTCAGTCTCCTCAGGTCCTCTACCGTCTCATAGAGCAGGAAGCAGTATTTCAAATAATCCCTCGATATTCGCAAGAGATAGCTCGGCACGTGAAATGAGTTTTTTAATGTGCCCAGCATATCTATCCATCTTACGGAACTGAAGGCATTCCAAGCGTTATAAGGAGCACTATTCGTCGAGATCGGCGGCTGTGTGCCACGGCACGATGGATCGGATCCACGACTTCCATAACAGTATCTCCCTGCTCTGAACCCAAATTGCCTTCGGGATAAGTCCCCGAACATTTTCCCGGCCGTGTCAAGCATTTAAAACGATCGGTATGTAGAGGGATCTCTAGGGATCTCCTTTTCTTTTGTTGATACCCGTGAGTTTCGTCTCGTTCAGAAAAGCGTTGAATGGCCCGAGCAGCAAGTCTGGACGTTGGGGACACCAGTTTGTATTCTTTCGCCGGGTACCATTCAGAATTGGCGCCTTTTTGTTTTTCATGGTGAAAACTGCTTCTGCGAGCTATTGTGACGACGCCTTCAGCGCTGTTTGCATCAAATCGTGTAGAATGTCTGGAGAATAATGTCCGTACAGTGCAGTCCATTTAATCAGTACTTAGTGTGGAGGTTTTCCGCTGAGCCCCAATTTTCGGAACGATTAGTTGATAGCCAAGTCTCCACTGGTCTTCATTTACCTCGTTGATTAGGTTCTACCAGTTGCGAGTCTTACACTCACTGCGGTGTCTCCCTCTTGCTGGTCTATAATCTGTCTTTACGGGGCATGCCTCCCAGCGAGCGTGTAACGTTGTGCCAAACAGCGGGGATTGTGACGCTTCTTCCGTGGGTAGGCAATTTCTGCCGGCATGGAAGCCTCTCACACTGTCTTCATTTGGTTAATCAATGAATTTATAATAGTGTCAGCTGTAACTCCATCACCCCCGGTAGCACCCGCCAGCGCGACTCTGCCTGCTCCAAGAGTTGGGAAGAATTTCGCGATATTTACCCTCGCGATGTTGCACACGCAAAGGGAGCGCTACGCCAGCAAGTAGCGTCCACCACTTCGAATGCGATGTACTGGTGGTCACTTGCTGAGAAGTCTGCTAGGACTCCGAAGACTTCGAAGCTAAGTGAGCGACACCCAGATTATGACCGCCCGTGTCTAATATTTTGTGTTGAATTGTTCCGACTCTACCGATGACTTTTGCTTTTGCGAACTTCCGATCAAGCTTGGCTTTTTTTTGCTTTGCTGCATTGCTTAAGTTGAAAAGTTATTTCTACACGATATCTCCGACCTGAAATTCATGAGCTCGAGATCGCAAGCTGTAAGCTTGTTCCTGTGTTTCTCTTATTTGGAGGATGCACCTCTGAACCTCTGCTCTTAAAATAGTAAATTTATCCTGAGAGCAGATCTCCAGGGTCGCATCCTGTGCGAGAATCGAGAACAACTATTGCTCCAATGTTTCCAGCGCGAAATCTGGGGTACGGGCGGAAGACGACCATTTTCCCCATTAGAGGCTAGAGCGTTTGGTTGGGAGCTTTTGACGTCTTGCATGTTTCACAATTACGGATGTACTCCTTGATTCGTCAATCCATTTTAGTCATTACAACACACTCTCGCAATACTCCTTCTTCGAGATCTAGACACCCCAACTCGTCAAATGATCTTGAACGCCACACCCAACCGAGCTTCACACTGCCTGAATTTGAAGACCTGTTAGACGATTTTGTTCTGGACACATGAGGACGAAGTCCAAAGCCCGTGACTTTAATGCGTGGGCCATTAAGTAAGCAAAGAGACAGCAAGGGAATGGTGCTTATTAAAAACATTCGCTCGGTTGAATACAGTTTTGGCCAACGAAGGTGATGTAAACACCTATCGGAAAGGGAGGTCCGGTTCAATTGTAGATCTGAGTGTTGTCAGAACTGCGTTGGCACGCAATATGTTCTGGCAAGTTAGCGAGGACTTCACTTACATGGAACCACCTGCGAATTATGGAAGGGGCCTTAGGAAAGGAAACCAGCACGGTGAAATTCCAAATCGTCAGGATGATTTGCAAAAGCAATGGATGAAAAAAATATTCTTGGAAGTGTGACTAGACCAGTTTAGCAAAGTAGATAGCTCTACGCCTTTCAATTCATTGCTGAAGCATGTGGTGTATCGGCACCTAGGATATGTTCATTCCGCACTAGAATTCGCCAGTCTTCGATCAATTTGCCACCGAGCTAGAAGAACGGCTTAGAGGCCAATAGGAAAGATCAATCAATGGTAAATGGGGCACGCCCATAGGGAAGCCCGGAAGAACGTCAAGTTCGCCATTCAGCGGAGTGAGAAGGAATGTTTTAAGGAGCTTTATTGGAAGGCGTGCGGTAGTGCTTCTAGAATCGTGGCTGGACGATTCAGAGACCATTTATCTTCGCATGTTACGTACCCTACCCTCTTGCTAAAAACTATCCTGAATATGACACCGATTCCGGCACTAAGGTCGAGATGCTGGAGGTCTGTGATCGAATAGGCCACAGCAAAGCCCTGGTCGTCGAGAGCCAAGGAGACCTTTCAGATCAGCAGTATGGGTTCAGTAAATCCAGATCAACTGTTGACGCCATTAAAATGACGACTGGCTTGGCAAAAAATGCATTTCGCGGAAGGGGTGGCACCAGTAAATATTGCGTGTTGGTAACTACGGACGTGAGGGATGCATTCAGTTCGGCCCATTGAAACCTTATATGAAAGTCTCTGCCGGCGATGGATGTTTACACCTACCTCGCTACTATTGTCGATAGCTACTCGTGAGGGCTGGTATGATCCCGATGAAGGACCCAATGAGTACGTTGTCTTCGCGGCTGTCCCACAGGACTCCGTATTGGAACGACCAGTGTGGAACATCATATACAATAATGTACTTGATCTTCCGGTTTCGGAGGAGGTCCGAACATAACAACGACAACACACACACTAATTGTGGTCGCAAAACATTTCGAAGATGCTGAGTTGTACTCAAGCGAAGCAATCTGTGCTGGACTGACATTTGCGGAGAAAAAGACGAAAGCGGTTCTCATCTCTAAGCGCCGGCAGATAAATTACCCTTGCATTAGAACTGGTAATCATATCATCACTTCCGAGCCGGCTATCAAATACTTGTGAGTGATTATAGACAGAAAACTCAATTTTAAGCAGCACATAGAGCATACTGGCGTAAAAGCATCAAACACGATTATGGCTCTGGCAAGGATAATACCAAGCTTTGAAGGGCCGCAGAATACTTGCAGGTCATAGCCATGGTGGTGAGTTCTATCTAGCTGTATGCAATTCCAGTTTGGGGAAAAGGGCAGCATGTTTTTGGCAAAATGCACATAAACAGAGTGCGGTCTACGGATGAATAGCCTTAACAGTGTGTTCTGTCTCCAGGACCGCCTCAGATGATGCAACGTTCATTATCTCCTGCCATCCTAGCAGACGAAATGATGAAACTATATATAACATCAGGTCTATTTTTTATGGCAGGTGGAAAAACCCGAAAGGGGGAGTTTTATGCCGACAGCGATGGGGTCAGTCAGAAAATTGTCGTGGGACTGACCCTTTCATCAGGGAGTGGCTGGAGAAAAAGCATTAGGAGATCAATTATAATATCACTCAGTTTTTCACCGGCCAGTTTAAATTGAACAGAGAGGACCCGGCGCGTATATTCTCGCAATGTCAGATATTCGTCGAAGAAAGAAGAAATCCAAAGAAAACTCTAGGTGAATTGCTATCACCGAAAAATTGTGTGCAGAAAATGGTAACTTTTCAGGAGGATTGGAATACGGTCAACGGAATAAACTTCGAAAAGCTGAAGAAGTGACGATGCGCGGTTGCGTGGCCTTCCGATAGACGGAAAGAGACTTAGCTAAAGTAAGCTAACTCCACCCCGTGATGTAATACCTAAAGATGGTTTCACGGGGTAGGATGGGTGGGAGGGAGTTCGGCTGGTTTAATGGGTAAAAATCCCACATTCTGACGTGTCCATGCCAGAGTTTTTGTAGATTTTCATCTCCTCAAAAAAAAAAACGGAGACAGACCGACGGAAGAATAAACAACACAAAACCTTAACAACTTGTGACAGCCAGGTCTCACCCGAGCGACCACTGATACCTACCCCTAACCTACCCAGGTCTCACCACATCTCTGATCCTCTTTCCGTTGGTATTGGCGATTATTTTGAAAAAAAAGACGTTATAAAAGGATCAAGATCTGCGGTAAGCCTATCCACAGACAATGTTTTCCTAGTCCCCTTTAAACTATAGAACCTATCTACGATGTTTCTATTGATCCTTAGAAAGGAAAGAAAACCCTACTCCGTTCGAAACATGGGAATTTATTATGAATCGAAACGTATGCCACCTTTAACCCAGTAGGGGTTCATAGTGAATCCAGATCTGCCGCATGCGTTGAAATAGTGGCTTCCCTATGGCTATGTAGTAACGAACTAAATTCAACAATTTCAGAGATTCTATTCCGTCCTTCTGTTCAAATGCAATCGAAAAACCAGACCACAAAGACACAAAAATTATTGCATTATTGTATCAATTTCGAGAATTGAATAATGAATCAGAATGAAGCTGTGCCTTGCGTTTGAGTCCTTTCAGTTCAGTGCTGTGTCTATGTATATGTATGTTTGTGGATCGCTTAATCCAATGAATATTTACACATCGCCGAACAAGCAATAAAGACTGCAAACGGTTCGCACCGATTTATGAACTGAATTTTAATTAAAACCGCATACACCCCTCCGTCATATAGTGCTTCTCCCAAAAGTACACGTACCGAGTGCCATCAACTTTTGGCAAAAGTCTCAATATGACAATACATTTTTCTCGCTGACGGTCAAGTAGCTTCGGCCTTTTCAAGTCCTGATTGACACTCTTCAGCGGGTGCAATTTCAATCCAATTTCCAATTATATCACACTTTAGAGGTTTGAGCAACACAATGGGATTATGGCGGGGCGGAAATTGAATTTTTCGTTGCATTACATGACACTGGGTTTGATGGGTACCAAAGGAATACGCAAGTTATGAATATGAATATTGATGAGCTGTTTGCATCCTGTGGAGTTATTATTGTGACAATTGATGCGATAGTGCCACCAGTAATGGACAACCAGTAACATGGGGTTAAGTGATTGCTATTTGGGTGGAATATTATTCGGGAGATTTGTTCGAAATGCACCACCAAAGGTCGCTTCGTACATTTCCTTTGCCGACCAGGATACTGTAAATGATTCAGGCTTTTAAACAAAAGTGTATTGTAATCCGGCTCTTCCTAAATTGCCAATTAACTGCACTTATCGGTCCTGCAACATTCGCCTCAATCAAGAGAAATCAATACTCCAATTGATTGCTTGTTTTCGATGATAGGATAATTGCAGTTTCCCTACTTAATTGAACAGCGCATCACTTAACTACGCCACCATATTGCAGGCCACCTGACCCAAATTCAGGTGAGTCCAGTTCGCAAACTACTTGTTAACTCTATCACAGTCGACAATTAATCAAACGATCGCTTCCAATTTCCTACCGAATGTACTCCAGGGCCTTCTCCAACGAATGAGCTCCATTCCGTTAAGCAAACCAGAATATGCTGGAAACTTGAGAAAGCATCCGTGTGGGGATAGACTACAAATTAAATGAAGAAAATTAAATTTGCCAGTAATCCTGATTGAATTTCTTCCAGGTAAACCTAATAATTACTTCTAAGTATTATGAATGGAAGACGCTGATAGGATCGCAGAATAGGCTTCCTCCTCGCATTGCATTGGGTCACGACTTTCTGGTTTTGACGTTTATCTGATTATGTTTGAAACTGCTCGCCTTTTATAATTAAAATCTAATTATTATTATAGTTATTAATTCCATTGATTTCAGATGCATGACGTTGATGTTTGAGCGGAAAATAGTGATTGTATCTTAAGTTTGACGTATTTCATGCACCCGTGAAATAGAAGTGGCAATATCTTGTGGTTGGATGTGATTAGCAATGAACCTAGGCAAAGTATTAGCTAGGATTGCAAGTACACTATCAGGTTACCTATAAGCAGGGGCAATGTATCAACCTCCTCTTCATTTAGATCGTCGTTCACTCCACTCGAAAATTGGATTTGACTTGGAGCTTATACCGGAGATAAATGTTACTGATAAGACGATTCTTTTTGCAGGTGGTATAAATGCCTCGAGAGGTTTCTTTGTAATATTCCTTATATAGTTTCGTATTCCCCAGAGTTACTTTGCATTTTCCTTTTCGGGTTTGCCAGCCTTTCACAGTTCTCAGTCGTTGCAGTTTTTACCTACAACATTTCTATGAGATCTTTAGAATTTAGCTTGATTTTTGAAAATAGCAGAACCTTTTATCCTATTCACATAATTAATTTCGACTTTGCACTTCAATCATTATTTGTATATTTGATTTAAGCGAAATAAGTAACAAAATATATTCAATTTCTTAGTGATTCTATCCATTGATTGTTGGACCTAATAAATTTTGAAATTGGCTTTAAATTTCCAAAGGATATACGGATTGGTTCATCGGGGCGCGGGATTTTACCACCTAAATGTCGCAAATCATATGATTACACCTTCCACCAATTATTACTTTAAAACTATAAATTGCGAAAGGATAAATTTGGGAGAACATGATCCAAGTGAATGTCATCGTCTATTGCCACAGCATTTGTTGTAATTTTTATTGGCTAACCCTCTAAACTATACATATATAAATGACAAAGGCAATGACCCGTCCGTACCTACCTATAGGGAACATTGCCATTCTAACCGAGAGCCAAGCGGCTAGCCTCCTCCTCGGACACCACCTTGTTGTGCTGGGGGAGCTTGTGGTAATTTACTACTACACTAAGAATGTCGAAAAATACATGAAGATGGAAACAAAGGATTGTAACTCTCCAAATGGTAAGAAGTCACAGACTTCGAATCCACCCGCGAGTCTGAGAAATCAGGTCGTAGTCGAGGCATGGACTTTGGAGGCCTCACCTAATTCATGTTCCTCCACGGAGAAATCTGTGGAAGACAGGCTCTCTACTTCAGTGCAAAACCTACACCCGGTGTCTACTGCACGGTCAGCTAAAAATGATAGTACGGCAACACCCTTAATGAGAGGAGCTAGAAATCTGACTACGGCCGGTCGGTCGGTGACACTGTTAACTAACTCTTCTAAAATACGGGGGAGGAAAGCTCGGCAGAAGAAAACTTCAGCCGGAAAGGAGAAAGGACTAGGATCTTGCCTGTCAGAACCTTCTCCTCCGCTTGTACCCGGAAAAACGGAAGAAACGGAATCTGGTAATGTGGACGCAACTAGTTTAACGCCGGTATGAGAAAATAGATCCATGCAGCCCGGACTCCGTAAACTTGGGAGGGCTTCTAGCCGACGACAATGGAGGGCACTGCGAAAGAAGGCGAAATTTCTTGGGAATGAGGACATGTACGTTGCTACACCACTAAGTGTGACGATATCCAGAAAGATCGGACGCAAGAAAGCGGCACTTTCGGTGGAAGGTGAGGGCAAGCTGATAACCCCGGTGAGATCCACACTGAACGCAGCAGACTTTTCAGTTAGCGGCGGTTTTCATATTAAACTGCACTTCTGACTAGAAACATGAGAGTTAGTCAAATCAACCTGCAGCATGCTGAAGCTTCTTCCTATCTACTGGCGGCAAAGCAGGCAAAATTGCAGGACTGTCCTTATATATTTCTGGTTCAAGAGCCATGGGTTCTCTTTAATCTGTGGTATTGGATCAGTCAAGGGGACCAGGATCTTCTTCGATGAAAGATCCTCGAGACCAAGGGCTTGCGTTCTGATGTCAAAATTGTTAGAAGCAACCATGCAGAGACAACTCTCTTCCCAGAACCTTGTTGCGGTCAATTTACAATACCAGGTTAATGGTAAGAGGAGAAACGTTATAGTTTCTTCCGCCTACTTATCCTATGATTCTTTGAGCCCTCCGCCGACGCAAGAACTAAGGGATCTGGTAGTGTATGCAGAATCAAATGGCCTTGAACTTGTAATAGGTTCTTACGCAAATGCTCAGCATATTTGTTGGGGCAGTAACCAATGCAATCGTAGAGGAGAGAAGCTGTTTGCTTTTATCACTTCAGCTGGTCTAATGACCGTGAACGTAGGGTGCGCCCCTACTTTCGTGGGGCCGGGAAGAAGTGAAGTAATTGACCTAACAATATTCACTTCAAAGTTATTAGAGTTGATTATACACTGGGGAGTGCTAGACGAGATCTCACTGTCAGTTCACCGATACCTAGAATTCAATTTGACTATTGCGGGCGAACAGTCTGCAGTACAAAGACGGAACCCTAGGAAAACGGATTGGACAAAGTTCAGTGAACTTCCTGGGAATAAAATACAGTTCCCTAGGCGACTAAAAACTCTTTTGGCGCTGGAAGATGAATCGAAAACTCTGAACTGCACACTCTCAGAGTGCTATGAAGAGGCTTAGCCTATTTCTCGAGGTCAAAGCGGTAAAACGGTTCCTTGGTGGAACCGGGAACTGCAAAAACTCAGGAAATAAACCAGGCGACTTCTGAACCGGGCTTGCAAAAGTAATAAAAACGAAGGCTGGTAAAATTCCAGGAGCTCACAGCGTGAATACAGGGTGCGGCTAAGTCGGTTTTCAAAAACTGGGAACAAGCTTCTAACAATGACAGGTGGCAGAGCCTAAATGCTGCTCGACACACCAAACTTTTCCTGCCAGAACCGAACATGCGCACTGCAAAATTTAGTCTGTCGAAAAGCAGGAGGACTTGCAGGTGTATTGTGGGCATTCTGACGGGCCATAATTCACTAGCTGGGCATATGTTCAGAATAGGTATTACCCAAGATGATACGTGTCCCTCCTGTAATGAGGAAGCGGAATCCATGGAGCATTTCCTAGGTGAATACCCCACCTATGAATGCATCAGGCATCAGATCTTTGGTTCCATTCTACAGATATTTTGGTTACTACGCTAAAAAAAAAGAAGAGGAATGGCTTAGGGAACCGCACTGCTTGAACTTACCAGGGTTCTCAGGGAGATACAAACCAAAGTGCTCGGAAGATTGATTAAACCTCACTCAAAAGAGTCTCCGAATCATAGTCGGAAAGCAAGGAATATTTTCTAATAATGCCTGAAGTCTTTGTGAGGAGAGTGATGAAGCCTCTGTACGGTGTCTGGTAGCTAAATTATAAGGGAAGAAGCAACAAATATCTTCCGACAATGCCTGAGGTTTCTGTGAGGAGAGTGATCGAACGTGTTCTGGAATATTGTCTGGAAATTGTTCAAAGTAAGTTCAGGCACTTGAAAGAAATCTTAATAGCAGACGCTTGTTGGAAACACCTGCAAGTACTGAACATATTAAAGCTCCTTTTGATTATAGGCTTAAAGGACATATACCCGGAATGAAAGTTACTTTTGCATGTCTCTATGGGCTCGGTATGTGTTCTAAGGCCATACCACCCTTAACCACTCTTAGCAGGTACCCCCTTGAGCTATACTGGTAAAATACCAGCCAGACTGGGTGATTTGAGCAGTTTAAGGATTCCCATTGTCCTTAGCTTCTGAGCATACCTATTTTCCTATGGAGTCTGTGCATAATTATTTTTTTTTTGTTTTCTCCAGTGTTTTTAACGACGAATTGTTAGTGACTTTGAAGGGGAGAATAAATTAACTGTTAGCGAATTATGAGAGTGGTTAAACGAACACCCCACTACCACATAAAACAGAACTCAATCCCTGGGTTAGGTTGCTAAATTTGATTGCTGGGTTTCCCACCAATTATTCTTCAAGAACAGCTAAGACCACTTGAAAAGCTAAGTTGCACATATGACTAGAAAATAACCCGAAGGTTTTATTTAATATTTAATCAGTGGGATGAGTAGTGGGTTCTTTGCAAAGATGGGAAATTCCGCAAAACCGTTTGCAAGAGGAACAAAATACCGTAGGAGCTATTTGCATACCATATAGGTAATTATGTAATGATAACTATTACCATGCAACCAAACTCTACCAAACCAACTAGTGGAAATATACCATGCTCAACAGTGTTGAAAAACATAACGTCATACTTCGCCGTGTCAACGCAAGGATCTATGTTGCTACACTCGCTGAAAGAAAAATTGTGGAGTTAGGCTGTCCGCAGTTAGCTCAACACACTCACCCTGCTTCTTCAGATTTTTACTTGTTCTCCTCCGTGAATATTCATTTCCGAAGAAAGGATTTTTTTTAATGAAGACTGCAAACCAGACTAACGAAATTCTTTAACTGGATTTTATGCAAAGGTGATTCCGTTGCTACCAGCCCACTAGTAATATATAGTGGATCACGAAAGAAACTGTATATTGGATCAAACAAGTCGGGGAACCGGAAGTTGAACGCTTCAGGTACGAAAGGTTTTGTGTATTTCTTTTATAAAGATATTTGAGTGTGCATTTGTCCCATTAGTACCTAGCACGTAATATGTGTGAGCATATCCACATTCAGTATTAAACTTGTAAAGGAGCAACAACTTTGACCTATTATTACTTTGTTAGTAATACGGTCATTTCCACCAAACTTAACAGGATCATGCTGTATGTTATCTATTATCTATATTGTTACAAAATTTCGTGGTGCTAGAGTTAACTTGAGGGGGTTTTGCAGCCAACTATTAAAAATTATAGTAATACACTATTATTAACTTTATTTAAACAGATATCAGTATGGAGGATATTTCGGAGCTTAGGCACTGTATAGTGGGATGGGTCCGGTAAAGAAATGATCACTCTCGACCCCTCGCAATCCCCACCTTTCCAGCAAATGTTAAAACTAAGACATTTCATTTGGTACCCCACATGACTATATTTGATCAAAAAGAAGATGTACACCCCCTTTTGCATGTAGGGAGACCGCCCTTAAATTCGTCATAGAATTATGTAACTCACTGTATGCGTCAGCGTTCACAGTTCCCACCTTTACATCAAATTTGGTGTGAGTCCCTAAAATCGTCTCCGAGAAAAATGCGTCTGACGGACAGACAGACAGTAAACCGATTTTAATAAGGTTTTGTTTTACATCAAATATTAAAAAAAGATTTTTTTTTGCAAAAGTATTTAAAAGACAAAATATGGAAAACAACTTATGATACGCCCGATATTTTCCAATTTTTCTTCTTTCATCTTTGTGGTAGAAAGAACATAACAGAATGTTACTGTCCTGCGGCACGGTATAGGATGACAGGAAACTAATTTTAGGAAACAGTGCTCCTCGCCTCATTTTTTTAAGTGTCCTATTTTCCTTTTCTAGACAGGCAGAGGATGTTCCTCTATCAAATTGTATAGCATGGAGGCTTCAGTGGAATGTTTAAAATTTCCTGAGTTTACTACTATTTGCTCTTCCATCCCCTCACTGTTTACGGTCAGTGTTTTTTTTTCTTATTCGACCAGACGGATTTGTTCCGCCCGCCCCATGATATTTCATCCTTATAACTACAAGTTGAATCCTAATATGTTTCTATAGCAGAGCATTTCAGGGATGCACTTCCCAAAGATCCGAGAGGAGTTAATGTCGTCGATAGAAGCTGGTCCCAAGTCCAGTTTAAGGACGAGGGTTTGAGTAAAACAAAAATCAAGTGCTGAGATCAGAGAAACTATGCTAAATTCCACCTAATCTCTCTCGGTGACAGGTCCCGCGACCGCCCAACCAAGAAAATTTATTCGATGTCGTTAAGGACAACATGATCGAATGGATAAGCCTCGGGAAAATGCTAGGGCGTCCACCCCAGTCATGGCGGCAGGAAGGGTCCAATCCTGTCGAGAAATGGGCAAGGGTTCATAATGCATGCACGGCATCAGGACGTAAGTAAGATAGCCCGAGCAAAACGAATATGTGGCTGCACGCTAAATATTGGCACCCTAAATGGAAAGACCGAGGAACTCGCAGGAGCACTTCGGAAAAGGCCCGTTGATATCTCCACTTCACAAGAACCCAAATGATCTAATACTAAAAGCTGCGGCTTAGAACGCGAACGCGTAGAAGTGGCTGTAAACTTCCCTATTTTGGTACACCACATACTCAATATGGTGTTGGCATCGTCATCCATTGTGCCATTAAAGACTTGATGATCGATTGATGAAGCTCACCAATATATCAGCTGCCCACACTACTCATTTCTTCACCAGATACGCATCACAGATAGACCTGATGTCAAAAAAGATGCCTTCTGGCAACTTCTCGATGAAAAGACTTGTAACCTGCCTGCTGATGACTATAATATCATTGCCAGTGACCTCACTGGTGATGTGGATGAAAAGGCAGATGGTAACAGGTACCATGGGGGAAAAAGGTTTGGAACGCGCAATGAGGGTTGTGAGCGTATAATCGATTTGGCAACACCCACGACCTTTTACTTATCAATACATGGTTTATTCAATGATTATCCCATCTTCCTACATTTTATAGTGGGAACAGTAAAAATAGGAAGTGGACTATATTCTCATAAGACGCCGATATTTTACCACCGGCGCTGATTGAAAAGCCGTTCCCTGTGAAACCATCGTACCTCAACATCGGCCGTTGATTGCCGTCCTGCCAATGAAGCCACCGAGAAACAGCATGAGGAACGCACTGGCCCGCCGCGCATTAAATGGTGGTGATTTCATGAGAAGAAAGAAGAAATTACCAACCATTGCGAATGTGGAAACATCGTAGAATCAAATAAAAGACACGATCCAAAAAGCGGCCTCTGCAAGACTCGCGGTCACCAAGCCAGGTAAGCGGTACATTAAACGAGATACTTGGCTTAGGAATGACGATGTTGAATTGAAGGTCCGTGAAAAGCAACGCCTCTATCACAAATTTCTCGACGATAAAACGATCGCCATTTGGCAAATTTATAAGAATGCCAACCGGGAAGCAATAAGAGTGATCGCTGCCACCAGATCAGTCCATTACAAAAATCCTTACGATAAACTGGACACCCGGGATGGCGAGGGAGATCGGCCTGCTAAAAGCCGTAACGAACGCACACAGGATATCGAACACTTCTGTTGCGTTAATGACAAGAACGGTACTTTGCTTACCAACCGTCGAACCGCAACGGAAATATGGCGAGAATATTTTGAGCAGATTTCAACTGAAGAATTTTCAAGAATTTTAAGAATTTAAGAGCAGTTCCACCTATCAATGCAACTGAAATCGAGGAGGCAATAAGACGAATGAAATCGAAGAAAACCACAGGACCTGATGACATCGCATCTGAACCCTGGAAACCGAAGAGCTAGGACCCAACACCGGGGCTCGATGACTTCTTTAATCGGGTTATTCAGGAACGTAGAATACCATCTGACATGTGACATCTGACGAAAAAAAAGGTAGTCCAGCAGAATGTTTAAACTACCATAACGATTTTTGAACCCATTCTTGGCAACTGTATTCACGAAATCGTTGAAATAAGTGTGAACCAAGCCGGATTTTTCAAGAATGGTGGAACTACTGACGGAATACACGTTGCGCGGTTACTCATGAAGAAACACTGGAAAGCATAGCCCTCTTTACATTGCATTCTGGATCTAGAGAACTCATCTGGGATGCTTTACGAAAACACTTAGTGCCAGAAGAACTCGTGCGCTGGCTTCAATTGCTCTACCACGATCCGAAAAGTAAAGTTCGAAGTGTGGCGGATGTATCAAAACCGCTTCGTGTCTCTATTGATGTTCATCAAGGAAGCGCGCTTTCACCACTTCTCTCTGCTCTTCTTAGACACTGTCACATGGGATATCCAACGTCCAGGGACCTATGTACTGTTTGATGCAGTTGATGTTTTCCAAGCGTCTCATAGCCAAAATGATCCGGAGCAACTTGTCCAAAAATGGAATGATCGTCTCATGCTGAATCTGAAATAAAACTGAATTCTTGACGACCGACCTCTCTCGGGTCAACGCTATCAGCCAATGAAATTGCTTCACGCACTGACGCAACCTGGATAAGGTAGCGTTCCACAACTGGTGTGCTTTGTGATCGACGTATCAACAAATGTCCCAAATTTAAAATTTACCAGAATGTCGTCCTTTCTGTCGTTCTCTATGGTCCTGAGAGTTGGCCGACTATAAACAACAATACACCAATTGTGGAAAAACTGCGAGAGAGGTGTCTTCGATGGTATGGTCACGTAATTCGCGCCAACGAGAATTCACTTGGCAAGATTGGTCTGAACATCGAAGTCGATACTAAACAACCAAAAGGCCGTCCGACACAACGGTAGCTTGATACGCTGGACGGAGATTTAAAATCCTCGCGATTGCATCCAGATCAGGCATTTGAAAGAACCAAATGGCGAAATCGATCACGATGAGCCGATCCTGCTTGTGAACGGGGCAAAGGCTCAAGAAAAAGAAGAAGAGGAAAGCACTTATCCCAGAGCTAGACATCCTCAAAAAATATTTCTTAGGAGTTTTTCTACGTGCTCTACACCCTCATTTAGCATCTCTGGATAGATACCATCCATGCCACGTGCTTTCAAGTGTTCAAATGATGGTATAGCAGCTGTTGCCTTTTCATTGATAACAACCGCTCTCACAGTGTCCCAATTTCCCTTGCAATACCTTTGTGTTGAAAGGTTTGCAGAAATCGTCAATTCTCTTCCTTTCACTTCCGAGACATGTTCTCCCGGATGATATTCTGTCGAAAGAAGTTCTTGAAAGTATTATCCGGTTTTCTAATTGGATTCCGAAGGACTCTGCACAGCCTGAAAATCTCCCTTTCACCTTCCGGTTGCTCATCGTATGCTCTAAAAGAGTCTCGTTTTGAACGCTTTACGAGCCTCGTATATTCACGCGGTGAGTTCCGCCAGTTTAACCAGTCTTCATCTTTATTGCCTTTGCAAGCACAATTAAGAAGTCGTTTGGTTGATTTCCTGAATCTTTGCAATTCACGGTTCCACCATGGAACCGTTTTACTGCGTTAGCCTCGAAAAATAGGACAAGTCTCTCCAAAGCACTCTAGAAGTGTGCAGTTCAAAGTTTTCAATTGATCATCTATCGCCAAAGGAGTCCTTAATCTCCAAGGGAGTCGCCGCAGGGGGCATATCCGAAAATCAATTGCAATTATCGGAAGCCACAATCACATGCAAATACTTTCATTTATCGCAGACACTTTCGGTTGCTTGATAAACGTGATAAATTTCCTTTGCAATAGCTCATGCCAGCTTTTAGGTTTTAAGGTTCTTACTCTATGCATTCATGGGCAAGGCCTGATTCATGTTATTTTCGCGCTTTTTGGAGAGATGAGATAAAAGTACCCGGTGCTTGCCGATACTTTCCTTCGGTTTGCCTCCTCAATAGCAGAGTAGACTTCAATTGTTGAACAAGAGATGAATCATAAACAACTGGACTTGGACTTGTGGATCTAAACCCTACTTTACGAGTACGTACGAAGGTGATATATAAACGAAACTGTGCAATCATTACCCTGTGGCCTCTTTTAAGGAAGATATTTCCTGTGGGTTGAACCTAACTGACTGGACGAAAGAACTTGCAGAAATGTATTTATTTAATTCACTAACATTCAAGTTTCTGCAAACCTAGAATACAAAATCTCTAATAGAACCTTAGTTTAATACACTTTTGAAAAAATAACAGAACCACTTCAAATCACTCATAATATAAAATTTTTTTCACAAAATATAAAAAAACAACATTTCTACCTTAGACACCTGAACAACCCCAATTTGTGACTAGTCCCAAATTTCTTCTCTGCTTTCTTCGGTTTAATCTCGCTATGCTTGGGAGAGTCCTTCAAAGCGAAGAAGTTCCATATATACAGGGCGTCATCGTCGCAAGCAGTGGCAAGCTGCATCCCATTAGGGTTCCAAATCATAAAACAAACAGTGTCATCGTGTGATTTGAGGACGTCCACAATTCGATCTAAGGACGCCAAAACGAGGATCTCATTAACTGAGTTTCCATCAATTTCTGGAAAAAGAGGATACAAGTGATTTAATAAAATGGATTTAGTCAGGATCATTACTGAAAATAGAACTTACCGATTATTGTACAGCTGACGAGCAGCTCCGCTGAGATTTTATTAAAAATTATGTACTCAATGTAGACCGTTTCATCTGTCCTTTGATATCGGGCCACGATGGTTTTCGAGGGTACATTAAACACAAAAATTGCCGCTGGACAGCTATCGGCTGGAAATTTATCATACAGAATATTAGTAGGAGAGTTATATCCACGACATCTAATTAATCCAGTGACATCTTATTGGAAAGGGAAAAGCGAAAGACACATAAGTGAACGACCGCTGGAATGTTATTAAATCCGTAAAAGAAGAAAGATCAGCCAAAGAAATCTGCGAAAGTTAGTATCAATAGAGTCCCGAATACTGGGTTGAACACGTTTTAAACAAGTCAGGTACTGAAGCCTAGTCTTTCAAATATAAAAGTTCTGGAGGTTCTTATGTAATATTATGCTAACTCTCGGTATATACGCAGCTGAAAAAAATTGGTGTATTATCTACTCTTTAAGATTCTTTTATAGGCTGAGAACTTTGAGAAAGAACTGTATTGCATCAACTGTAATGATCTAATATTTCCTCGTGAAAATAGGACATTTTTACAAGAAAGAGCATGACAGGTTGTCAAGTGATTTCCATGGCGAGGGCGTTTTCTTTAAACTGTGCTCTGTGGAAAGCACCGACTACAGGCATAGTAACAATATTTAGAATGAACATTTGAGTAAAGCAATGACAGTTAAATAAAAATTTGAAATTGTTTCCTTTTGCTTAACAATTTTTGAGTTGACTAGTCGCCAGTCAGCCAACCACGAGCTTTAACGAGATTTTCGTGAACATCAACTGAATCTGGAAAACTACACCAGCCTTCGAAACCTACAAAAAGGTTATGCGCTATGTGCACCTTTGACCATCTTCTGCGATGAATCTAACTTCGCTAATAGAGCAATTTTCCATGAATAGATGAGCTGAGTACTATTGGTTGCAGCCCCAAAGAATCTGGGTCTCTTGAAACCTAAATAAAAGTCGTCCGACTAGTAATTACTGGTCGTGTACTTGGCGATAAAATGCTTGCGTCACATAACCTGAGCGGAGCAACTGCAACTGTCAAAAACCAGTGCTCACATTACCTACATTATATTGGGAAGTTAACCATCAATATTTACCACGTACCATTAGTATCCAACATATATCCATAATACTTGGGGCAGTTCGCTAGAGAAGAGCTTGGAATGTAGCAAAACGACGATTCTTTGACTCAAGTAACTCCAGGTGCAGTCTTGCCTAATCACTCGCCCATTCTGGAAAATAATTTTTAACAACGTACGTAACCTACTTCACCTCGAAACAATTCATAACACGATATGGGTATGAATTACATTCAAGGTGAAAATCAACACTTAGTAACCACTTCAAATATATTCAAAATTGGTAGGCACAGTTCAACTCGCCACGAGCAGGCTCGGTCTCTCTTTTCGTCGTTTTCGATTTTTGTCGTGTGGCCTCCCACAGTAGGAGTTCTGAAACGGAGCCAGACTTTTCAGACGAATACGACGAAGTCGCTGTGTTGAGGCGGCAATCCACGACTTTGCCAGAGCTCCTAAGAAGATGACGAGCTATTATAAACGACTCGCATCTCTTTGGAACACCCCACTGAAGTTTCTAATGACGATCGCGTTCATAAGAATCAATAAAAAAGCCTTGATTGATGATGATACAAATTGCAAGCAATTAAAATTAGATTGAAAGATATTCATTCTGATCAGAAGCAAGAAACAAGCTTCATCACCCGTGTTTATTCTCCTACTTCGAACAGTAATAAATCCACTACAACCAGTAATAGTTCTGCAAACACCACTCTCAACCAACATAATAAAATCCCATTCAAGCAACCATCAACAATCTGCCCTCTCTCAACTACAAAGTAAAGTTGCGTATAATCAAACATCAACAATTCACCCTCCTAACCGAACCGTCTCAACGATCCCAATAATCCAATCACCATCTATCAACACCCAATTAAACAGGGTAAGTAAGTTATTCGTGCAGACCCGAAAACCACTAAATCCATTACAAGCAAGCTTCTCTCCAACTTACCCAATACCCTTACCTCAAAAAAAACATCTATACACCCCGCTCATGTACTCGTCTTGTGTCGAACTGAATAGGACTCGACAGGTTTTGTGTTAAAAAAAGCTCCGTCATACGCCTTTTTCTCGGAGACGACTGTAGCGATTGACACCAAATTTGGTAGAAAGGTGGGAACTGTTAACGCTCACGTTTATAGTGGGTTACATAATTCTACGTCGAATTTATGGAGAGGGGATCCCCATACATGCAAAAGGGGGGTGTAAATTTTTTTTCATCAAATACGTGGTCACGTGGTGTATCAAATGAAAAATCTCGATTCGTACTTTGCCAAGCCGGTCTTTGTCCGGACATTTGTTGGAAAGGTGGGGAGTGCGGTGGTCGAAATCGATCATTTCTTTAACGGACCCATTCTCAGAAACTACCAAACCAAAAATCAAGAGGCTTCCACTTTTATGGTGTCTAGGCTCCGAGGTACCCTCTATCCGATATTTATACAAATAAAGTTAATAATAGTGTATTACAATAATTTTGGGTAATTGGCTGCCAAACCCCCTTAAGTTTATCCTAGCACCAATTATGTATGAAAGTAGTGTTTACATATAGCATGATCCTTCCAAGTTTGATGGAAATCGCACTATTACTAACAAAGTTATAATTATCGTAACTGTCCGGTGTTTGTGCAAGCCTACGCCCGCCAAAAACAATCCGCTGTTCCTACCAAACCAAGCCCCATCCTTCTCACCAAACCATCTCTACCCATTTCTCAACTTGCCGCCCATCTCAGTTCCTTCGTCCGCACAAACAGAACCCTTTCTTCCCCAATGGAGAAATGCTTAGCGTTATTATCCTTCCTCTGTCAGATCTCCCCGCACAATGTCTTTTAGGATGGTACAGCTGAATGTCAATGCAGTAGCCAGCAGACAGAAGCGTCATGAGTTATCCCAATTCCTCTCCTCACATAAACCAGATTTCATTTACCCCAATGAAACGAAACTTAAACTTAGAGATAAACTTCACATCCCCGATTACACAACATTCCGGTCCAACCGAATAGCTGGCGAAGGTGGAGGAACTGTCATCTTCACGCCCAGAAAATATTCATTCCCATCATAGTCACCCCTTACCTTAAGTAAACTGCCGTCTCCTTCCATTATTTCGTTATATTCCTGGTGAACCTGTCGACATTACGCACCTTGCCCACCATCTCAGGACCCAAATTCTCCATTGTACTAGGAAGCGACCTAAATGAAAAACATAGTTCATTTTAGATCGCCGTCATGAAACAAACGGTAGTAGGTTGGCCAATTGGTACACCCAAAACATCCTCTACCTCTTTCATTTCACCGCCCGAGCATGTACACCTACATTGACCTCTTCCTAGGTAGCAACAATCTCCTGACCCAGTCCTATAGCACCGCGACTCCCCTTACAACCATACCAAGTCTGAGTTATCACGATGGATATTGTACTATTCATCAACACTTCAGATCCACTTCCCAAAACCCACGCCAAACTACTTCTTAACTAAGTTGCCACGAACTGGAATCTTCTCACTCAGTGACTCGCCGACAAATTTTTTCGCCGTCATCCTGCCTGCCTGCCTGTCCCCAGTCCAAATAGATTCTTTTGTACGAAAGTACACAGAGATCATTCACTAAGTACGCCGCCAAACCATCTCTGCAAGGACCCTAACCTATCAGGGAATAATCACGCTCCCTCCCGAAACCCTTACCCTCGTTAAGGAGAAAGCCATCTTATGTCACCAACTTCACCGCCTCAGATATTCCCCCAGCCATTTCAAATCCCGCATATATTCCATTACACAGTATATCCGATCCGAAATTCAATCCTTGTACACTGAACATTTGGCCCTCCAACACGCAGCTATATCCCTGAACCGCCATACGTGCAGCCAACTTGGGCAGACATGACCCCGATTAGCCAAACCATGATCAATTCTCACCGCTGAAACTTTTCTTATAGTTCACCGCGCTGCTCTCCCCATTTCTAACCCTGACACTGATACACTCATATGGCAACACATGCAAAACTTTACATCCTCCTTTCTTCCATTTGTGCATTTCTCGATTACTCCAGCAGACAACACAGTTAAATTCTATTCCCCCTTACAAGCCGTCACTTCTCACACAGTAAAATCCATAACGCACCCCCATAATTATAAAAGGCCAACCGGTCCGGACCAAATCCCGGTTATTGTCCTCAAGAAGTGTGCTAAGTCCCTCAGCCCCCTCTTATCCTATTCGTTTAACACATGTATACTCACTGTCCATTTCCTTACTCCCTAGAAAAATACCCATTTTATACTCATTCAAAAGAAACAACAGCGTTCTGCTTCCCCGAGCTGCTACAGTCCTATTTCACCCCTTAACACATTTCCGACAAAAATATTATTCCACCCATCAAATTTGCAAACAAACAAGCTAATAATACATCCCACGATCTCCTTACCCTTAAAACCGATATATACTCCAATCTAAGTAGCAACATCTCTACCACTACATGACTTTGTCCAACACAAAAACCTTATCTACAAGCTATCCAGTTCTTTTAAATACCACCCCGACTTTTGCTGATTACGCTACATCTCCAACCGACAGTCACAAGTTCTTATTTCGGACTCCCTGTCGGACCCATGCATTCCTCCAGCAGGAATCCTACAAGGATCAGTCTTATCAGCCCCTCTTTTCCTTCTATATATGCTGCAGATATCTCTCGTAAACACCCTACCAAGACTCCTTACTCTTTAAAAACCATCCGATACGCTGACTTCTTGATTGTTTACACCGCATCCCGTAATATTCCAGCCGCTCTAATCCATCTCAACTTCTTTATCCAATCCCTCCATTAATTCCACTGCTGGAAACTGGTTCCCAATCTGAACAAGTGCGAAGCTATCATCATCATCAGAGGAAGAGAGTTTCTTTCCAATTGTCCCGATCCGTCATCAAGTGGATGATCAACTCAGGATTCCCTTAAATTCCTAAACAGAAAGGTTAAGTAATTTATGTAAAGAAGCAAAAGCTTTATAGATTACTCTGGTGTTATAGTTTTGTGATAAAGGCAACGTCGGTCTGTCGGCAAACGGAAAGCAGGAAACAACGCACAAATGCTTGACGGACGTAATCACCAAAACAGAAGAATAGTCAACAGCTAGCCAGTGGGTTAGGCATTGAAAGGGCATCGGGTTCAAAGGCGTATTTCCCGACTTGTGATCGGTGTAAAAAAGTGACCAGTATCCAGCCTTCGAGCTTTCAGTTCAGAATCATCAGAAATAACGTGCAACACTGTTCTATTATTTTTGACGTCCAATCACTTTCAGAAGCAACGAGTTTTTCATTAAAACATTTGGTGATAATACCTTCCTCAACCCCCATCATATACTAATAATAATAATGCTACTTCCCTTGATGTCCAGGGACTCTCACGCAATTTGATTCAAACCACGCAGAAGTACACCATTCTGCATACGTGTTAGATGTTGCGGTGGGTACCTGACGGATTCTCCCACTAGCCTGCCACCAGCACCCCTTTACTTTTTAAATAGGTAGGGTCGTCCGAGTGTTAATATTAGGTAAAATCCGGATTGTAACGACTCAGGAAAGAAAATAATACTATTGAAGGAAGTTGTACTCCGTTGGGTCCCTTTTACTGATTACACAACTTTAGCATTTTCCCTAGCATTTAACCTAGCACCTATCCTAGTAAGCATTCTCCCAGGTGCTTCAACCTACTTTGGAAAAGTGCCCGACATAATCCCAGAACATGCGCGGACATTTCAACACTCCCTCCACAGAATCTACAGATAGCGTCCATTGATATCCCTAGCTCCGCTGGACGATAGTTTAGGCTGTAATGATCGCGAAAGTATTTCCACTTTGATTTGAAGGCTTTCTTGGCGAAATTTGAACAATCTTGAGTTCGTATCTTCCGTGAACACCCTGAATTCCTCCATTCCTGATAGGTTTGCTTGGTGTAGTTTTATCAGCCATTCCTTTTCATTTTTCAATGTCGTAGCCATTTCCGATACCACAGAATGGCGCTGATTCATGTTGAGGCGTTCCTGCTCCTTTCCTGACCAACACGTCCGCCCGTCCTCATTGCCTCTTAATATAATGTGGCGTGAAGTCATTAAGATCTTGTGCGAGCCAGACATGTTCAGTTTCTCAAGGCATTCCCATACCAGCTTGCAGTTCGCCTGTTTGGAACCGAGGACCAAGATGGCCACTTAGCTGTTGGTCAGAATAGTAATGTCCTACCTCCTATATATGGCGTACATGCGTATACTTTAGTCTGGGATATACTAGTCTGCTTACCTCTTGATTTAAAGTACTCTTTCTTCGGACCAATGATCCCGGCGTCCCCTCATTCTGATGTGAGGGATCGGTTAGTGTCCCGTTACTCCAACGTGTTTCATCCTTTGGTATCAGTAATTCGGATACCACCTAGAAAGAATATCAATCTTCCTTCTATTTAAGTAACTTCCCGTCTCTAGACCATTCGGAAGATACCCTCCAATGCCTACATCTATTTATGAAAATGGCGCCAAGTTAATCCCAGAAGGATCTCCAGAAATAGTGGTGCCCATGTCTTTCTCTCATCGCCCCAATGATACACACGCGACAAGTTTTAGCAATTTGTGTAAGTCCCTCGCTGTTTGCTGAGTTCAGTTCTTTCTGCTCAGATTACCATCCCTTAGGTAATCAATGGCCCTGCTATTTCAGTGTATATCCAAAGTACACAATATTCCCTCCAGACCTGCATGTACTAACTAACAAATAATTGGAGATGAATCAGAAATTGTTGTTAACTAACTTCCTATTTTTTGTCATAACGTTGAGCTTTATTTTCCTGTTTTTCATCATCAACGGCGCAACAATCGGTATCCGGTCTAGGCCTGCCTTAATAAGGAACTCAAGACATCCCAGTTTTGTGCCGAGGTCCACCAATTTGATATCCCTAAAAGCTGTCTGGCGTCCTGACCTACGCCATCACTCCATCTTAGGCAGGGTCTGCCTCGTCATCTTTTTCTACCACAGATATTGCCGTTATAGACTTTCCGGGTGGGATCATCCTCATCCATACGGATTAAGTGACCCGCCCACCGTAACCTATTGAGCCGGATTTTATCCACAACCGGACGGTCATGGTATCGCTCATAGATTTCGTTCTTGTGTAGGCTACGGAATCATCCATCCTCATGTAGGGGGCCAAAAATTCTTCGGAGGATTCTTCTCTCGATCGCGGCCAAGAGTTCGCAATATTTCTTGTTAAGAACCCAAGTTTCCGAGGAATACATGGGGACTGACAAGATCATAGTCTTGTACAGTAAGAGCTTGGAACCTATGGTGAGACGTTTCGAGCGGAACAGTTTTTGGAAGCTGAAATAAGGTTAGTTGGCTGACAACAACCGTGCGCAGATTTCATCATTTTCTGTTTTTACTCAATTAAATAGATTTTTTTTTTAAAACTTAGGTCAGAACAAGTAATATAATGCGTATATATATACCGATTGCGTTAGATACAGTACTTGTACTTGAAGAATCCATCTCTCCATCCATCCATCTCATTTTTGTTCAAATATTTTTAGTGTTGAGGATGCTGGGAGTCCTGATTCCCCCTCCCACTTGATGACGAACCGGACCACCTGGGGAGCAACTTGCTTCCTCTCTTGTGGTCCACGGACTCCTCTTTTTTTGCGTTAAATACCCAAGTTTCCCAAAGGGTCCCTCTGCCCTGAACGAAACCGGCAGTCACCTATTTTTAATGGTTTTTGATCCTTTTGCTATCTAAACGCACCATATACAAATCACATATAGTTTTGCACATGACATGAGGAGGCTCAAGTGTCCAAACAGCCTCTCTCACATTCCCGCGCCTGACTAGAACACAAGCAAGCCCGAGTCGACAGGATGCTTCAGTAAAGCTGTACTTAAGCTTTGGTGGAACTCCTGGGTCAACTTTCGCTACTTTTTGTGGTTTGGTAATAACTTTAAAATCGTGATTTACTGGAGTCAATATGGAAAATCACTAGCCTTCCTCAACATCTACCTTCATTTTAGTTTGCACTGTATGGCTTATGGATTCTTCGGCAGTCAGAAAGGTGTCTACTTTATTAAAGTACTTAATTAGGCTATACTTTACCTTTTCTAATTCTTAAGAGCTCAAAAAGGTTAAGAGTCTTCTTTCCACTTTGTTAAGTTGTGAGGAGGAAAATAGCAAAACGGTTGAATAATTCCGAGGATGATTCAAGTGTATTGAAGGAAGAATGGAAGACGGAAAGAAAGATGATGCGATTGCAATTACGGTCCCATGAGAAATCCGAGAGCAAATAATATTCGATATGATGTTCACGAAGAAGATTGAAGAAGGTACTATGTTGAAACCAAAAATGTGTTATCCCCATGCCTAGATCAAGGAAGGACATCTTCTTTTCATTCAGCCTCTAACCCGTTCACAAGCAGGGTTGGCTCGTCCTGATCGTTACGTTTAATATTCGTTGGCGCAACAATCTATATTAGATCAGATTCATTCAAGACCGTAACGGTACACTACCGTAACACTGTAGAAGGCAATGTGGTCAGCATTGCGCTCGCCCCAGATTATTACCCTGATTTGACTCAGGTACTCATTCACAGCTGAGTCGACTGGTATCCGACGTCAAATCACTACACAAATCCCACTGCCACTAGTGAGATTTGAACGGCGACCTTCCATACAACACAACACAACCTTCCGTGCTCCAACCACTCAGCTATCCGGACATCGCGATTTGGTTTTGTTAAAAACCTGATCTAGATGCAATCGCGAGTCTTTCAAAACTCCATCCAGCGCATCAAGCTGCAGTTGTTTCGGCCGGCCTTTTGGCCATTGACTTCGATGTTCAGACCAATCTTGGCAAATGAATTCATGTTAGCGCGACTTACATCACCATACCATCAAAGATACCTCTCTCGCAGTTATTCCACGATTGGTGCAACCCCATATCGATCGAGGATATTTTCAATTCGGATGTTATAAAAACATGTTACGCCACTAGTCCAACGCAACATCTTCGTCTCCATTACCACAGGATGCCATTCATTTTGTTTTATAGTCGGCCAACACTCAGAACCACAGAGAGAGATACAGGACGGGCGCCATTGCAATAAACTTTAGATTTGAGACGTTGATCACGAAGAACGCAAGTTCGCAAGAACGCCACTTCAGTCAGGTTGCGCTAATTCGTGAAGCAGCTTCCTAACGCAATTCTCCATTCCTGATAGCATTGACCCGAGATATTTAAATCGCTTAGTTCTGGGCAGGTCACTGCCGCTGACAGTGATTGTGCCTGTTTCATGACGATCGGTTGTCAAAACTTTTCATTTTATTTTACTTTTATTTATATTCAATCTGAAACCGTGTTGCATGAAGCGATCATTCCATTTTTGGACAAGTTGCTCGAGATCCTTTTTGATATCAGACGTTAGGGAAACGTCATATGCATAAAGCAGTGTATAGGACACTGGACGTTGGATGTCTTGTGTAACAGTGTCCATAACAGTGGAGTGATGAGGGGGCGCTTCCTTGATTAACACCTACAGAGACTCGAAGCGGTTTTAATACACCCGGCACACTTCAAACTTTACTTTTCGGATCGTGGCAGAGCAATTAAATCCAGTCCACGAGTTCTTCTAGCACTAGGTGTTGTCGTAGAGTATACCAGATGAGTTCGTGTAGCACACGGTCAAACGCTGTCTTTTTATTCAGAAATACAATGGAAAGAGGGCGATGCTTCTCACGGTGTTTCTCCATGAGTAATCACGCCGCGTGTATTGCGTCTGTAGCTCCGCAGTTCTTGATAAATCTGGCTTGATTCACGGTTATTTCAACGATTTCACGAATATGGTTGTCAAGAATGCTTTCAAAAATCTTCATGGTATGCAAAAGTAAACGGAACGGACGGTAATTTGAACATTCTGCTGGACTACCTTTCTTTTTCCATATTGGAACTTTGGTACTTTCCTGCCAGTCAGATGGTATTGTTCCTTCCTGAATAACCTGATTAAAGAATTCACTGAGCCACAGTGTTGCGTCTGAGCTATTCATTGTCTAGACCTTAGGTGTCGATACAGATCTCCCACGCCATCTTGAGTGTTCAGTTTATCGTAAAGAACTTCTTAATGGACTACTGGGGTGACAACGACCGCTTGCTTTGATTCTATTAGGTTGTTGCATATGAAATGGCCGATTTGGCAATCAAGTGAAGTTAGTTGCGATTTCGTTGTATCAAACTGCCACGAGTTGGCGATGTTGGTGTCAGATAATGAAGTATAAATATTCCTGCATTTAATCAAGGAGTCATTTCAGTTTTGACCATCGTTGTGATAACAGTGAATAGATAGGTAAAAAGGATGGAAAAGAGCCAAGAACGTATACTTTTTCAGTAAACTCGGTCATAAAGCAGCGGAGGCGACCAAGAACATTAACAGCACATTTGAAGCTGATACGGTAAGCGAACGAACCGCACGGGGATGGTTCGAAAAATTCCGGTCAGGCGACGTAAACCTGCAAAGTTAGCCACGTGGACAACAGGACCATCGATTGACAGCGACGAGCTGCCTTTGCTAGTCGAATCCGACACAAGTCACTCAGTGAGAAACGTTGCGGAGAAGCTGGGCGTACACTATTCGACAGTTTTCCGGCACTTCCAAGAACTTGGAAAGTTGAAAAAGCTCGACAAATGGGTTTCGCATGCCCTTACGGAGCAAAACATGGCGCTTCGAATGGAAATTTGCAGTTGTTTACTCACCCGCAACAGAAGCGATCCCTTTTTGCACAGAATAGTGACATGTGATGACAAGTGGATATTATACGACAATCGTCGCCAATCAGCACAATGACTAGATGCTGATGAGTCATCGAAGCATATGCCGAAACCGAGCCTCTATCCGAAGAAGGTAATGGTGACTGTTTGATGGTCTACAGTTGGAGTTATCCACTATTCTTTTTTGGCAACTGAAGAAACGATAAATGGACAGAAATACTGTGCCCAACTCGAGGAAATGCACCAAAAATTGAGTGTGATACTCGTTCACGACAATGCACGACCTCATGTATGCAGAACAACGGTTCAAAAGTTGAACGAATTGCAGTATGAGACTCTGCCCCATTCACCATATTCACCGGACCTTTCGTCAACCGACTACGACTTTTTTAAGCGTTTGGATCATTTTTTGGCGGGAAGACAATTTAGCAACGAAGAGGCTGTCAAAATTGCCTTCGACGAATTTATGAACACCCGAAAGTTGGACTTCTACGAAACTGGCATATATGCTCTTGAATCTCGCTGGGGGAAGTGTTTTGAATCGACTGGCACCTATTTTGATTGAGTCGTTTCAAATTTTAGTACTAAAACGGCTATTTCATTTGCAACAACCTAATAGATTGGCATTCTTATAGATTGGCGAATTGGAGAGCGTTTTATCGTCGAAGAACTTATCATAGAGGCGTTTCTAAAGCCAAGTATCTGGGTTGATGTACCGCTTACCTGGGTTGGTGACCCCGAGGGTTGCAGAGGCCGCTTTTTGGGTCGTGCCTTTAATTTGCTTCCAAGTTTCTTCGACAGTCATAATGGTTGGTAATCGTGTTCTTCTCATGAAACCGACACCATTTTATGCGGGCGAACCGGTCCGTTCCTCACACTGTTTTATTGGTGGATTCGCGGGACGGCAATCATAGGCCGATGTTGAGGTGCGATGGTCTCATAGGGAACGCATTTGCAATCAGTGACTTCCGTTTTATTTTTTCCACTATAAAATGTAGGAAGACGAAGCAATCGTTTGATAAATCATGTATTCATAAGAACTAGGACATGAGTGTCCGCAAAATCTGCGTGCCCCAAACCCCTTTCCCTCATGGCACTTGTTACCGTCTGTATTTTCATCCACATGATCATTCAGGTCGTCGGTAATGATGGTATAGTCATTAGCAGGCACGGTGCAGGTCTTTGCATAGAGAAGTTGCCAGAAGGCATCTTTCTCGGCGTCTGATCGTCCTGTCAGTGGTGCATACGCAGCGACGAAGAGAATAGTTCGATCAGCTGATATATTGGTGAGCTTCATCAGGGGGTTATCAAATCATTCGGCTTCTTCAAAGGCATCACAGAAACTCTCTGAGGTGGCAATGCCTAGTTTTGGCACTAGACCGATGTATAAATGCGCCTTTTCTGAAGGGCTCTTGCGAGTTCTTATCTTCACTTGGACTATCAATAAAGATAAGACAATTAAGCTTAAATAAAAATACTTTATCATTTGAGTCCTGGTTTTACTTTGAGAAGGACATATACATAAGTGGAGGTCCAACGAAGCGCTTGTTGACATCTTTTGCTTAATGGAAAGATATATTGGATTCTTGGTACTTCCGTCTACTACAAATCATTAACAAAATTCACGTGCCCATATCGGATAAATAATTCTTTGTAGACTGGACCGTTGGAAATCAAAATGATAGGGGACTCTCGCGACAGATACAGTGATTGAACTAGGGAAAACCCTGACGGGTTGCATCCTAGGTTATTACTTCTACTTTATTTTATCTGTTATTTTCGAGCGACCTATGAGGTCCTCACCCTGTCCTGCCCTTAACTTGACCAGTTCTATCAAAGAAGAAAGAGCCTTTCATGACACTCCATAATTTTGCCTTCATTCCAGAAAATTTAACATTAATAGCGTTCGTACCCTTTGCTATCCGGTGCCTTTAAGCAACTTAGTCATCGACAATATCTTTCCAATGAAACGTTAACAATCCACCCCATATTATCGCTTCAAGTAGCAACCCCGGAAAGCTATATCAATAATCTTGAACTTGCTAGGAAGACTAACACTTATGAATAAAACAACAGCAAGATCTAAATACTTTACCCATTACTAAATCAGTTCCATTCCACGGATGCCAGTCCATATAAGAGTTGCGTATTTTCGTTTTGCTTATTTCGCAGCAGAGATCACAGGATTTCCAGCTCCAAATCTTGGTATTTCCAACAACGTTATTCGCCACCAGATAATTTCTTTTTGGTGAAAACTTCACAGTAGATATTTTTCCCCATGAATTCTCCAAGGTACGAATCTTTTTCAAGTCTGGTGCCCTGAAAATGATGACATTCCCGCCTATTGTTCCGCATGCAATATATCCTCCACTTGGCTCCCAATCAATGCAAATAATTTGATCCAATTTCTCGTTCAATACATTCTCAGTCATGGAGTAAATGAAGTTTTGTTCGGTGCAATCCCAAAGCTGAAGCACTAGATACAGAAAAATTAATTAATTCCCGTTTCTATTGATATAAGAATGTAACGTCTAAGAACTCACCAGCTAAATCAGCTTTTTTGCAACTCACTGCCAAAATGGTACCGCTTGGATTATAAGAAATAGCAAAGTTCTCATTGAGCCTGTAAACCAAAGTACTCAACGTTTGAGGTATCCAGAGGACAAGATCTTTTCTGAAAGAGGCAGCGACTGGTCCACGCGGCGACCAAGATATAATATTTGGACCTGAGTGAAATTTCGTTAAACAGTTAGTAAGGATATGTGGAGTATAGCAAGTTACCAAAATTTGCTCGAAATCCAGGGAGATCATGCGTTGAATCCGTAAATGCCATGGGTTTCACTCTAGGTTTACAAGGCCAATCGAATTCACTAGTATTGGAGTCTATCCTTTCAACCGTTACTGTTCTGAGGTCTAGATGATAAAATCTCGCAATATGGGAAGCTACTACAGGGTCTGTCAGCTTGCAAATTCGTTCTTTCTTTATTGGCAGCACAGTTTTGAGAACTTCAGTGTAGTTTTTGGTACGCCAGTAACCATCGCTTTTCCTCTATTAAGTAAGAATGAAAGAATCTGAAAGTATGCATATATATATCTTTGGACTAAAACATACCAGACGTATGATATCGGGAGTCCTGCTTCCGTTTAATATATTGTGCCGGCTGCACATTGAACTCAAATTATTGTTTATTGGATATCGACGTGGAATAAAGCGATCACCAAAATATCGGGGAAGATTTTCATTATTTTCGATAAGATTCTATCGACGAAAAATAAATATGTGTTATAAATTTTTAATGCATTAAAAGATTACACTGATCATCTAATGATAAAAAAATTCACAATTAAGATTCAATTTTACAGAATTCTGAATCTTATCTGGCTGGCTCATTTTGGATGTAAAAAGACACAATAAGAGATTCGCTTGTTTGACGGTAAATTGAAACAAAAAGCATCAGGACACAGTTTTCGCAATCTTCTGAACAGTTAGATACTGGGTACGTGGAGGAGGATAAATTAACTGTTCCTGAACTGTAGAAAAATAATCCCTGATCTCCCCTTTCTGAAATATGATTCCTCGGTTCCCCATTAATTATCCTTTCTCACTTGGTCACCGCAGATGAAGTGAGGTGGGATAATATGCTGGACTCAGCAGAACTGTTTGCAAGAAAACAAAACACTGCCATCGACATCAAGAGCAGAATTTGACTTGAGATTGAGGGATCCCTAAGTCCGCCCGGACAAGTTGAGAAGCAACTTATCTGATTCGTTGTGATCCACAGTCCCCTCAAAAGACCAAGAATGAGGGGTCCTGGACCGCAACAGTGGAAATAAACTGGTTCCTCACTGGCCCGGTCCGCCATCAAGTGGTTGGCAGACTTAGGACTCCCTCAATGCCACAACGAAATATAGTCTACCATCGCCGAGCTTTGGCCTCAATTATTATTCAGCGATTTTATCCTGAATATAATTTATACACATGACCTGTTTTTAAATTTATATAAGCGAGCAAATACCACCTTATAGCAACTTCACGCTGCTCCCAGGGCAGAGATGAAGTAACATCTGATGAGTTGCCTCTTTTTTTTAGCTCCATGTCCACTTAAAAACTGTTTTAGCTCGTAGCTCAGCTCCCCGTAGCCTTTTTCAATCCATCTTCGAATGCGTGGAATGATACGGTAGGCCCAGCGACCAGTTTGTGCCTCGTTCCATCTCTTTCGTCATTCTGCGATGGATTCCCGCCGTGCTAGTTGCCATCGAAGTACAATAGACTCCCCGATTGCATACATTTTGTCGTAGAGCCGCCGAGTTTCATTCGCCAAGATGTCTATCGGAATTGCCCCTGCCAGTATATATGCTGCTTCTCCTAATGTTGTTCAATAAGCACTGCATACCCGGAGTGCTCTTAGTCAATACGCCATTCTTAGTTTTCCGCAGCTTTATTTTGTTTTCAAGAACGGTTGCCCAAACTGGAGTTATGTAGAGTAGTACGGAACTAACTACTCTTGAAACAAGACGACGTCGACTTTGTCTTGGTATACCAATGTTTGGTAGTATCCTCAAGATTGTCACAGCGAAGAAAGACGCTTTGGTTGCGGTGCACTCAATGTGTTTTTTAAAGTTGAGCCTTTTGTCATCATTACTCCCAAGTATTTAAGTGAATGTTAGGAGTAAATTGTTAGTTCATCAACTTTAATTTTCACGGTTGTGTTCTTTCTTCTTTTCCTGAATAGCACTAGTTCCGATTTATGTTTAACAAGTGATAGACCGGACTTTTTCAACCAGAAATTGATCTCCCATATCGTAGATTTCCATCTCGTCGTTTTGCAACTACTGTTAGCCAGATATCGTCCGCAAAACCAATGGTTGGCACGCCATTAGGAAAGCGTAACGTCAACCCTCCATCATACATAATTAACCACAGTAAGGGACCTAAGGCAGACCCCTCTGGTACGCCGCACGTCATCGGGAATAATTTCAGTCCATCGTCCAAGTCGTAATATAATCTTCTTCCTAGAAGAAATGCAACAACGTACTTCAACGTACAATACACTTCGGAGCGCGTAGTTTGGTTAGAGCTTCTACGCATCGACGGTTGACCTCCCCTTACGAAACCCGAATTGCTTGTCAGATAGGCCTCCTTCCTTTTCCGCAACAGCGAGCACCCTGTTGTATAGTACTCGTTTAAATAGTTTACCAATGGTATTAACCAAAAATATCGGTCGATGTGAGGAGGGGTCACCCAATGGTTTACCTGGCTTCGGAATAAGTATCAGCTTTTGCAGTTTTCATTCCTCGGGGCATTTTCCTTCTCTAAGGCATGCCGTAAAAACTGGGGCAAACATACCTGGTGGTATCCTGGCTGCTTCTGTCCTGGACGAAACAGAAAGTCTAATCAGGAGTAGGATTTTTCTCTAGTAAGATCAATGTTGGTTGCGACATTCGAGGAACTACACACTGGGAACCGTTACTACCCTATACCCTAACACCGGAAATATATTGTATCTATCCAGTGTATTTCGAGTTTGCGTTGAAGGAGACCATCTATTCCATGTGAACGCAGCTAATGGCATATTGTATTCTGTTGGTCCAACCTCTGTACTTCCCTGACCTTGTCCTTTGAGGTTTTCACTTGTTTCCCTCCTTGGAAAATAATTTTAAAGAAAGAGAAATCCCGCTCTTACGGATATCTTCTCTTATCAGTCATTTGAATGTTACAATAAGCCGGGTAAGCGGAAGCTGGATGCTTCAGTTATGAAAGCTTTTGCCTCACTGTAATTATTGTAACGAAAACACCTAAGCCATTCAGCCATTAATACCGCAAACTATTGACATTCTAGTATCCGGATAGCTGAGTGGTTAGAGCACCAGGCTGTCGTGCGGAAGGTCACGGGTCAAATCTCGCTGGCGGCAGTGGAATTTGTATCGTGATTTGGCGTCGGATACCAGTCGACTCAGCTGTGAATGAGTACCTGAGTCAAATCAGGGTAATAATCTCGGGTGAGCGTAATGCTGACCACATTGCCTCCTACAGTGTTCTGTAGTGTACCGTTACGGTCTTGAATGAAGTGCCCTAACACACTTCAAGGCCCTGATCCAATATAGGTTGCTGTGCCAACGATTATTATTATTATTGACATTCATTGTTAGTAATTGTGCCATCTCCATCAAACTTCCTTTCCTTTCATGATTCTAGGATGAACTGGAATCAATAACTAAAAATTATAGTAATATTATTAACGGTATTTGCACAGTTATCGATGTGGAAGGTATTTCACAGCCTAGACACCGTATAGTATGTGTATACTAAATGTCAGAATTGAAACCAGATTTGAAAATTACTGATCGAAACCTTTCATTTGATACCCCACACGACCATATTTGGCGAAAAAACTATTTCACACCCCCTTTTAGCATGTATGGAGGATCACACGCTTAAATACAAGACAGAACGATGTAACGCACCGTATGCGTGGGCGTTTACAGTCACCACCTTCCCACCAAATTTGGCGCTAATCGATATATTCTGAGAAAAATGCGTCTGACAGACAGAGAGAAGGACAGACAGAACACAGTAAAGTAATTTTAATAAGGTTTTGGTTTTATAAAAAAGAGACTTTGTTGCTATAAGACCGATTCGATAAATTCAGTGCGCATTTAGAGAGAGTCCTTTAGATAACCACCAGAATCGTGATGATATACTTCCCAATAAAGGCCTAACTGATGATAGGACAATGAATTACATGACATTCGATAAGCTTGTTATTATACAAGACAAGCTACTTACAAAACAGTAGATACGACTGAATTGAAGTGAAAAACTAAACCTACACGCATTTTTAAGGTAACTATATAGGATAGCGACCAAAAAGTAGTGTAAGTCCAGAGCGAAAACCTAACTTGGTACCCGAAATAGAGAATAAAATCTGGCAACCGCTTGCTGAACCAACACTGATAGCTCTACTTTCAGACCCCTCTACGTCGTAATCGCATAGAGTTCTTTGTTAATGGAAACTGCAGAAGGATGAATTTGAGTCTTTCGCACTTCCAAGCGGAACAAATTGTATCAACTGGTCCTCCCGGTTGGAGGCTGGGTGGGACTGACGACCCTACATGGAAAACCACAAACTACAGTACCACGATTTGCGCATTTTCTCATGGAACGTCCACCCCTGTACCGATCGAATGCTGCCCAGCAGATAGTCGCTTCGATGTCCCAATAAAAGGCTGATGTGACAATGTTACAAGAGATGCGCTAGACAAGGACCTATTTTCAGGAGAAGACCCACTACACCATTAAATTATAGCGGCCGGAGTAGGTTTCTTCGCTTTGAAAACGTAAAAGAAAGGCTTTGAAATCTGCGCTTGCGAGACAAATTTAGAAATATAAGTCTCATTAAAGTCCACGCCCCTACAGAAGAGACTGCAGAGTCGGAGAGGGATACCTTCTACGAGGCAGCAGAACGAACTCTTTCGAAGCCTTTCCCAGGTATGATATCAAAATCATACGTGGAGATTTTAACAGTCAAGTAAGAAGGGAGCCCTTATCTAGGTAATACATCGGCTCTCATAGCTTACGTGAGGATCTAATGAGAAAGGACTGCGGATTATTCAATTGGAAATGTCGCATGAAATAATTGTTGAAACTATCTGGTTTGCGCGGAAAGCGGTCCACAAATAAACTTTTGCCTCTCTAGATGGCACCACTTTCAACCAAGTTGACCACATGTTGGTTGAACGTCGCTACATCTCAGTCTTGATGCATGTTAGAACACATGGGATCACTACCTCATTGGCATGGTGCTCCGGCCACGAATAACAGCATGGGCAAGAATCCCTTCTGCCAATCAGGTGGGAGTTAACATCGAAGCCATCCACAACACAGCCCTCCGCAACACCTATAAGGGGAAAATGTAAGCTGCAATAACCGCAGCCAACAGACAGATTAAGTATCCGCAAATGATATTGGCGGCCACCTGAGGAACATTATCATTAATACAGCTTGAAATATGTTTGGTTCCAGTCGAAAAAACTAAGCCGGAACGGCTGGTTTGAAGGTGAATATAAGTTAGCGACGGAAGAGAAGAATCCTGCATACCGTGTAATGTTGCGGGCAAATGCAGAGACTTATCATGAACTTCTTCGAGTGGGGGAGCGACTTCGCAGAAAGAAAAAAGGAGTCTAGGATAACCAGCAACTCTGTAAACATGAAAAGTGTAGGAAAAAAGGCGCGCAAGTTTGACAGCAGGGCAGCAGGATGAAGCCTTATACATTACGATGCTCATCCTGCTGAGATAAAGAGGGAAATCTGATTTCCGACAGATGGTGCATATTGGAGCGATAGATCGAGTACTTCGATGAACTGCTCAACAACCAAAATATCGACAAGTTGGAGTTCTCACAAACCGAAGAGGGACAAATGCTACCATCAACAAGCGTAGAAGAAATAGTCCGTGCATAGTCCGTCGGCTTAAAAATCATAAATCGCCAGGAGTCGACGGAATTACAAACGAACTGGTTAGATATGGAGGCGACACAAAGGGGTTGATTAAATTGTGCGCAAGATATGGGATAGCAGATCAATGCCTCATAACTGACAAACATGATCCAGATCAAGCAGGTGTCGCGAGAAACAGGCAAAAACATCAAATGGCATTGGTCAAATAAAAACAAAAAGAGAGTGCAACTTTAAGACCATTGAGAATTTTGCCTATTTAGGATCGAAAATCACAACCGATAATAGCTATGACGATGAAGTAAGCACACAATTGGTAACTGCCAACATAGTCTATTTCAGCTTACAATAACTATTTCGATTGGAACGTACAATGACAATGGAGAGCTGGGTGCTTAGTAAGAAAAATTGCGAACTATTCGCCGCGTTAGAAAGAAAAATCATTTGTAGAATTATTGGCCTCCTACATGAGGATGGACGATTCTGACCGTCATGACCGTCTGTTTGTGGATAAAATCCGGCTCAACATTTTGCAGTGCACGGGTCGCGTAATCCATATGGATGAGGATGATCCTGCCTGGAAAGTCAATAAGGGCAATATCTAGGGTAGAAATAGAAGACGTGGCAAACCCTGCCTCAGATGGAACGATGGCGTAGGTCAGGACGCCTCGGCCCAAAACCGGGATATCTGCAGTTTCTTACTAAGACCGGATACGGGTTGACGAAGATGAGTAGTAACAAGAGAGGCGTTGACATCGGCTTCGAAAAAGGTCATCACCTAGTAGTATTGCGTTTGCTGCTTTCCGGAAGATTCAAGGACTGCGATTCCACCAAGTTCGATATCGATCGCTTATATGATCCAAAGACAGTAGGAGAGCTTTCTTGTTAATCGGGCGGAAGTAACCCTGAGTAATCCGCGGGAGAATATCGAAGAGTATTGAAGCGCATCTTAACGACAACCCGATTGGGGGTTATAAAATCGTACTGATTGCGAAATCTTTGGAGCGGGTGGCTGCCTGGAAGGGATTGGAGACTCCTTTAATCGCCGTGCGATGAGCTCGTACTACGATACCGAACGAAATTGAAAGCATTCTGCTCTGAGACAAAAGGGAATTTGCTATTGCCCTGATCAAGGAAGCGGAAGATATCGCAGAATGCAATGATTTCACAAGTATATGCCGTGTCACGAAAATACTTGCATGTGATCCCAAACTTTTCGGTGAAGGGATGGTGGCTAAAATTCGAATGCAGGGCACCCGTTCTGAAAGTCAGTAGGATATCTGCGCGTACCCTGCCGTTGCAAAGAACACTTCCAAAATCTGATCAATAGAAAGTAGGCTGGTGTCCATTCCAGATCCTCTTGCATTGGCTACATCAACAGCCTACGAATCACTTCAACTGATTCGAAGAAATTCTCGACACCGCGAACAGAGAGTGTATCTGGAGTGTTCTATGCAGGAAGGGGATTCCGGACAAATTAACAGCTATTATCAGAGCGACACATGATCTTACAAAATGTCACATACTGGATCGAGGTAAAACCACGGAGGAACTTGATGTTTATAGCGGAGTCTTTTAAAGTTACATCTCACCACTGGTATTATTTCTTCTTTTTATCGGTGGCGTTCTTCATACCGCTTTGTCCGAAAGATGTGGAAAAGTGCAGTGCCATCTACTCTCACAAGATGACCAACGGATGGGTCACCCAAAAACTCATGACACAGTACAGTAGAGAAGGAGGAAGGGGAGGTCCTGGGAGAGCTGAAACGCATTTCTGGTAACTACAAGTGGGGGGGGGCTATACCTCATCAAAGGGTAAATGACAACCATGGACACATTTGAAATCTGTAACCAAGCACCAACAGAGATATTGCCTGTCCATGATGGAGATCAGGGGAAGGAGCTATTCTAACAATAACGATTCAAAAAGTTTAGTTTTGAATAGGGGAGGGTACAGAGTAGTTCCAGCACCATTCCCTTTATGGCATTCTACTTGTCCCCAAAGGCAATCGCAAAACCCGCCCCCAGAAATTTTCGGGGCACATCAACTACGTCCGTTACCTTAGTTATCCCACAAGCAATTTAAGACTATCGTAGTTCAGAATCATAGGATTGATTATATAAGGCTAAGCGAAAACGTCCTCCCGTTTGCCAGCACAATCATCCAACATAATCCCTTATAAATACATTTGTACAAAACTTCCTACACCTTTCAGCAATTTGAAAAATTATCAAAGTCCAAGAAGGTAAGTAGAACAATCATTAACCATGCATCCTCTTCCCATCAAAGTGAAAGGCGAGGGTGTTCATGATCACCTACGCCGCATTATAAGGAAATGTAAAAAGCAGGCATGGTATGTGCACAATATCAATCAGATATGCAAAACTGAAATTCCTTCCATACACGAAACTGACCATAACGACGACTACCATTCCTGGCGGTAATAAATCACCTTTCGGATTCGAATAAATTCTGTGGCCTCCTCTTCTGCAAAGTGTTATTGAGGATATCTTCCTACGACGGACAGAAGTGCGATGGAATTGAATGGAAAGGTGATTCCGATAATGTACATCAACTAGTCTGCCATGTTATATGGGCAAAGTGGTCATGGCAATGTTACATATCTCTATTGAACAAATTCTAGCACAGCCGAGGAAATAATGGGATGCATATAATGTATTTTATCCGCGCTGTTAGTCAATTTGCCGTGCAAGGTTTTTATACCAGTCGGTTCTGCAATTTTTCAGGCTAAGCGTATTCGCAGGCATAATTTTTGATGGAATATAAATTACCGTTTATGGTCCTATGCCAAGCTCTGTGTTATGCAGATATATTGCGGCTACTAATATAATTTGAAACTAAGTAATATATTCTGATGGAAATATAAAATATAACCGACGAAAAAATGGCGCTACCAGTTTTACCACTTTGTGATAACTACCTCCGAGAGCAATGAAGCTATCAGCACGACATCATTGAATGTAATTTACGTTCTCAAGCTCCAAATTAAAATGTTTCCCATTTACTTTAAATGCTTTGATAAAAGTAGTACAATTTGCTAATTATTTAAATCAAATACGCCCTCAATCATAAATTTATTCATTACTTTAATCCGCAACATGAAATCTCAAATGCAAATTTCAGGTATTCCAATCAAAAGAAAGAAGTAAGCGCTACACCTCCTCACCTGATTTAAATATTTTGACGAAATCAATTAATCTCTGGAAATTGCTGATTCTGAGTGCACGCAAGTCCTTTGGAATTCTTTGCACCATTTTAGTAGCTAAGATGGAATTTCAGTGTGTTCCGATAATGGACGCATAGGATAACTCCCACGTGAACATTTAAAACGTTTCAGAAAATTTACTTAGCGTGGTCGAAATTTTAAAATTAGACGAAATCAGTTAAGAACTGTATCTTCAGAAATGTTCATTACTACATATTTCGTACTTAATCATCTTAAAATTAATCCCAGTATGGGATGAAATGTTACGCATTTTCTACTCCATCTCATCATGTCATGTCCCAAGTGGCTAGGATAATCCCCCGCTGAATCAACAGGGCATACAAAGCCTATTAGAAGATTTCCAGTTAAGGAGTTCATCCCGTCAATTCGGGCTGATAAATCGATATTTTTTGCCATCAACTGTAGCCAGATATAGGGAAGAATATTTGAGCAAATGGATTTTGCAGTTTTCCGAGTAATTTAGAAATTACAGTGTTAAACAAGTAAGGTGTCATATGTCAGCTTTCCTATTTTGAGCTACTACGATTGGAAACTCATCATCATCATTAACGGCGCAACAACCGATATCCGGTCTAGGCCTGCCTTAATAAAAAACTCCAGACAGCCCGGTTTTGCGCCGAGGTCCACCAATTCGATATCTCTAAAAGCTGTCTGCGTCCTGACCCACGCCATCGCTTCATCTTAGGCAGGGTCTGCCTCGTCTTCTTTTTCTACCATAGATATTGTCCTTATAGACTTTCAGAGTGGGATCATCCTCATCCATGCGGATTAAGTGACCCGCCCACCGTAACCTATTGAGCCGGATTTTATCCACAACCGGACGGTCATGGTATCGCTCATAGATTTCGTCATTGTGTAGGTTACGGAATCGTCCATCCTCATGAAGGGGGCCAAAAATTCTTCTGAGGATTCTTCTCTCGAACGCGGCCAAGAGTTCGCAATTTTTCTTGCTAAGAAACCAAGTTTCCGAGAAATACATGAGGACTGGCAAGATCCTAGTCTTGTACAGTAAGAGCTTTGACCCTATGGTGAGACGTTTCGAGCGGAACAGTCTTTGTAAACTGAAATAGGCTCTATTGGCTGACAACAACCGTGCGCGGATTTCATCATCGTAGCAGTTATCGGTTGTGATTTTCGACCCTAGATAGGAGAAATTGTCAAAGGTCTCAAAGTTGTATTCTCCTATCCTTATTCTTCATCGTGTTTGACCAGTGCGGTTTGATGTTGTTGGTTGATTCGTCTTCGGTGCTGACGTTGTCACCATATATTCTGTCTTGCCTTCATTGATGTGCAGCCCAAGCTCTCGCACCAATCGCCGCCTGCTCGATCTAGATGAAGGCAGTTTGTACGTCTCGGGTGGTTCTTCCCATAATGTCGATATCGTGAGCATAGGCCAGTAGTTGTGTGGACTTGAAGAGGATCGTACCTCTTGCATTTACCTCAGCATCAAGGATCACTTTCTCGAGGGCCAGGTTAAAGAGGACGCATGATAGGGCATCCCCTTGTCGTAGACCGTTGTTGATGTCGAATGGTCTTGAGACTGATCTTGCTGTTTTTTTCTGGCCTCGCACATTGGTCAGGGTCAGCCTAGTCAGTTTTATTTATTTCGTCGGAATACCGAATTCCCTCATGGCCGTGTACAGTTTTACCCTGGCTATGCTATCATAGGCGGCTTTAAAGTCGATGAGCAGATGGTGCATCTGTTGTCCATATTCCAACAGTTTTTCCATCGCTTGCCGCACAGAGAAAATCTGATCTGTTGCTGATTTGCCTAGAGTGAAGCCTCTTTGGTATGGGCCAATGATGTTCTGGGCGTATCCGGCGTATCCGGCCTAGCAAGATAGTGGAGAATATCTTATAGATGGTACTCAGCAATGTGATACTGCTCTTCACTCCGGGGCCGATTATATACTCCTTTTCTTTCATAAATCTTTCATCACTGAGGAGACTGTGGCCAATCAGTGGATCATGGCATGGAAAGGAGTCATTCTATGTAAATGGGAGTAGTACGAATTATCTGCTATCATTCCCTGCGTGTTTGTAGGCTTCAGATGTACCTTATTCAGAACATCCAGCATCTCCTCCACTTTATCTTCGTGGACAACCTTGATCAGATCTTTGGAATGTAGATCACTCCCAATCTTGTCCATGAATACATCACTCATAAAGGTTGAAAGAGGGTTCCTCATTGCCACCTGTCTGGTTCCTTTGTAGAGCTTCCCTCTGAATGTCAGGTAGGTCTCCGATATGCAAACCCTCGTAAGTTTCATGACCAACCCAGTTTCTCTTTTCCAAGACAAGGATGTGGGATTTTTACTCAGTAGCTACTCCTCCAGATATGATGGCGCTGCCTTCACTAGGATGTTGGGAAACATGGCCTCTTCATGTCGAATGACAGCAGTTGTTTACCTGGTGTCGTAAATTTCACATCTTTTAGTTTCCTGATGAGGTCCTCTCTATTCCTGATGACTTTTCCACCCGGTAGTCCCTCTAGCTCCTTAAACTTACCCATCAGCCGTTTGGTGATATTTTGTGTGGGCGAGTTTGTGACTGTTGTCATTTCCCGGAACTTTTCTTCTTAGTCCCTTCAAGACTTTTCTTTGTTTTAGTGTTATTCTTAGTTCATTGAGGGCAGGTTTATTATGCGAGGAAAAGATGCTACATTATTACTAGTTGCTTCTTTCAATTCGGTACTTTCAAATTGAATGCCTGCCTCAATATCGATAACGATCACCGAAATGCACCCTGCTAGTTTAACATTAGACGCACGGTATTATGAAGAAGTCCGATACTTAGGTCACATTATTTGTACGGAATTGGAAAGGGCTATTGCTAAATTCGTTCGATCGAAGATATTCAGGTTTTCGGTATGGTTTTTCATACCGTGTGGTTCGTACCAGCATTTTGTAAACCATTACCCAATAATGACTGCATCACTATTAGACACGATACAAAACAATCTTTTATTTTATTGAACTGATGAAGCCATCTCGGCATTTGGCTCCTTCCGGACTTTAATAAACCATTCGCTATTCATTACGAAGAGAGTTAATATGGCAGAAAGGTCGAGGAAGTTGTCTCAGGCTTTGCGAAACTACACGGGAGCTGAGGACAGTTGTCGGGCACCGATGGAGACGCTTAAGAAATTTTGAGCGCTTTCTGGGCACGTGATTCACAACATATTAATACCTATCAACTTTTATAATAATTCTATAATCCATTCCTAGCTAGGCTTACGCAACTAATAACTAACGGAACCGAAAACTAAAAAACCCAGAAAACGCCTACCTCAACACGCATTCCTTCTTAGCAAATCAATACCCCTGGCAGCACATGATATGGAAATATAGCCATGATAGCCTAAAGAGAGAAATGCTCAGTATTCAGTGAATTACAGAGACAATATCCAATAAAAAACTATTACTAATAGTCATCGTATAAGCTTAATAAAAACGTAAATACCAAACTGTCGAAGAAAAAACCCGCCCAGGTCTCGATTACTCAGTAGCCTAGCCCTAATCCAAGTCATTCTCACATCAAAACGGACAAACCTGCAAACTAATAATCTGATTAATTCTGACTGGTCTGTAATTAAAGTCATAAAAAACTAAAATAGAAGTTAATGGGGCGAACTACATCCATGCCATTTAAATAATATTGTCCCACATGGCAAGCATAAAACCCCATGATTATGGTGCAATTTTAAATTTTGCGGAATTTCTTAGCTGAAAAGGAAATTAGCTATTAACTTATGCAAACAAGAACCTGGTATTTTGCTTACAACTTTGTACGACATTTATCCTAGTCTTAATCGTTGATCGAAACGACATTTGTGCAGTCTTGCCCTGCGCCTTGATGAAATATAATTAAGACACTTTAACAGCCCTCTTAATCCCTATAATTGTCACTTATGCATTCATGTTGAAACTTTTTTCTGACATAGTGACTGGGAGCGATTTAAATCAACAATGCTTCAATAAATTAGATTGAAGTTAATGTGATAATACTTGAAAAGACAGTTACTAACTGATTTGGGTTTTGGATTGTTTCCGCAGAAAGACGAGTCTTCAGATCTTCCTATCGAGGAGTTTGACAATTTCAATCAGCAGAATATAATCACTGGATGTATTGCAATTGACAACCTAACGATGTTGCTCGTTGTGAACTACCACCATCGTTATTAAACCCTTGATATAGTGAATTGAGTTTATTTCAGTTTGCACCTTTTCTTATGGGAATCATACATAGTAGTACATGGCTAACAACCTAACTAATACTAGGCTAGCACATAAGATAATATACAATACGTCAGATAATTGCCCATCCATCCAATTAACTTGACAGATTGCGTACCACTGAACAACTTTTATGAGAACATAAAGGGTCATACAATCGGAAAACTGTTTTTTTACTGTTTTCATTAGGAGGATATAATTTCAGCAACAGAGACCGGCGGATTAACCACCTTGCAGTTAGTTACTTTAGTTTAGTTTACTGGGGGGAGCCGCAACTCCAAGTACTCATGCTATTGTTAAGCCCATTTTGCTATCCCCGTAAATCGCCTATTCAATGGCTTCCCGACTATCGGGTTCGCAGGATTCAGCGAATCTGAAAACATTGTTCAGAGGCAGAGAATACGCAGATTCTTCATTGAAGGAAACCTCACCAAGGGATCTTCGTCTGAGATCTGAGGAGGCCGGGTAGCTGTATAGAAAGTGCAGGGACGTCCCTTCCTCCTCCTCACATTGGCTGCATATAGCTAATACCACCACTCCAATATTTTCCATATGGTAGTCTAAGGATCAGTGTCCCGTTTTCATGTCCCACTTCTTAAGGGACAACAAAAATGCCGCTCTGGCGGCCGCAGGTTCTTTCATAGTTGCCGGCAAGAGTTCAAATTTCTCAACTCGGCCGCGTGAATCCTTACAGAGTAGACTTGATAGTGGATGGCCGGATTCCAAAAGCTGGATCTGGGCCCACCATTGTGGATCCAGACCCTTGACGAGTCACTCTGTCAGACTCCTCGCTTCGGCACCCACATCAGGAATGTTTCGTTCAGTCGGCCAAGTTTCAGCGGCATCTGATGACAACTCTACACTAACTGGCTTGATATGTCGTTGCTGTTTAATATTGATAATGCCGCCTGACTATCGGAACAGAATCGAATAGTGCACAGTTATGCTCAAAAAATGTTTCCTGTGAGCAATCGCACGTGGTTCAGGACAGGCTTCCTAAAGGTGACATTACATATGATGATCGTATGTGATCTCAATGCCAATGCCAATGCCGTTCTGACAACACTTTCCTCCTTGGTCATTCGAGCATTTGATGCGGAGGCATGGCCTTGGTGACTGTAAAAATAACAGTGAAAGGTTCGTAGATTTTTTTCATTTTCACAACCTTGTCATCACCGGCGCAGTGTACGAGCATAGGTGCTCGAGTATACTTCATGTAGATGACAATTAAGAGAGAAAAATTTGAATGAGCTAATAAAAATTTATACCAATAGGTAGTGAAATTTCTTTTCACTTTGAATTCAAAAAGACAATTCATATAAAACAGTAAATTAGCACAGAAAGTTGCTCCGGAAAAGCCATTCCTCAGTCAGATAGGAAAATTATTAAGCCAATCGGCTGATATGCAATAAAAGATTGTTACTATTATAAGATACGCAAATCGCAGTAACACCCTATTAAGAGTTGAACCATGCATAACCCTAGTCTAAGAAACACATAAGGAACCGAAATCATCAAATATACTCCCATCGCTTCCACCTGCATCGCAAAACAACATTCGATGAAACCCGCAAATAAAAGAATCTACTATTTACCCCCTCGGGGGTATAGTCCGTCAACCGTACCCATGCGCCATCGTTTACGATTCACTTAAATGTACTTGAACGCGATGGCCCCTGGTTTTTTTGGTATTCATCTTCAGTCCAACTGTACTTGCATCTTTTTCCAAATCAGGTCAAAGTCCATGAACCGCAGGAAGAGCAAACAGATGCCATCAGTATAGTCCAGGTAGAATACCATTGTCCGTTGAACTCCTCCCTGCCCTTCGGACAAGGCGTCGTTGGGAACGTCAAAAAATAATATCGGCGGCAGAATGCAACCGTGGTGGATTCCATTTTAGAACTGCAAATCCTCTGACATTTTATCTCGATTCTGCACTTGACATTTCTCCGGAGTGTCCCCCCTACGTGGAGCACGTAAGATGCAATACTTGGTTATGCTACTAAAAGCTTTCTCGAAATCGAAGGAGAGGAGGTGAAGCAAAGATCTAAACTACATTCACTGTCCCAAAATGATCCGAAGGGATAACTTCCTTACAGTCAATCAATTTCATCACTAATACCAAAAACGTTTTCCGGCAGCCACTTTAGCAGAATGAACTAGAAAATTCTCTTAACTATAATATATGTATGCTGAACTTTCAATCTAACCGTTTTGATTACTAAACTGTAACTAAAACTTAATTTAATTGTAATAACTACAGATATGAGTGCGTATTACACATATTTGTATCCAGACGGTGCTCCTGACATTCTTTTCCAATAAAGAAACTTTCGTAGGGGTCCAATTAGTTATCTTTGACCTATCCGACCTCCGTTACCTTCTGCATTTTGTAACCTTGCTTCATGATTCGGCGTTCGATTCCATTCCTCCTGCCTTCTAAGGTCTTTCTTGGTGCCTGATAACCCTTTGAGCGTGTGATTCCTGCCTGATCCTACCACATCAATATTCACACTTCTACTTTGTTTATTATTTTTTCTTACAAGGAGGTGAAATCTTCAAAAGCAAAGGGCCTGGACAAGTCAGTGTGTAGGATTTTTACCCGTGGAAACCACCCCCGGCTCGGTGGATCCATATTTAGGTATAATATCACGAGGCGCGGTTAACTTACTTTAGCTAGGTTGCCTTCATTCTATCCGCGATGATCATAATCGCACCTTCCTGATCTACTCCGCTTTTCGCAGTTTGATTTGTAACGATGCAATGATAGAGATGATCGCATCCCAATTCTCCTGGCAAGCTACCATTCTCCGGACTAAATTTTTTGTGATAGCATTTCCCCTAGAATTTCTCTTAAGTTACTCCTTTCCACGAACCTCCTAGGTCTTCAGCGAAGCTTCTATGAGTGGTCTCATCTCTGTTGCCATCTAATTACAGAATTCTCCCTTTCAGTTTTTTTCGTTTCCGATAGACGGAAGATGGACTTAATATTATATATGTTCATCACCTCATCTACCAAGGTGTCAATCGGCACCATTCCTGAGAAGACGAACGCCGCATAATCTGAAATCCTCCGGAAGACAGAACACGGCTTTAAGGATGTTTTTCTGTAGACCGCACCCAGTTTATGTGCCCTCGGTAAGGTATACAGCGCTAACTCCCGAACTGGTACTGCATACAGCAAGATGGAACTCGGCATCCTGGCTACAAGTAGCCTACAAGTATCCCGCAGACCTCCATCGTTCTTGTCAGAATCATGCTGGTGATGGATGTTTTTTGGAAATGTACTTCACGTGCTCCCTAAAACTGAGCTTTGTATCTATCAGCACTCCCATGTATTTTATGGCTGCACTGGAAGTGATGATATTACTCGATCGAAATTTCTCTTCCGGCGCTTGGTAATAAGGACAGTTTAAGCCTTTTCTTTTGCCTTAACTGCAGCGAGTAGATTGCTTCAGTACAACCCAACTTCTTCGAGCTGTTTTGCACTCACAACCAGTGCTACGTAGGTCCGCTGTGGCCTCCTCCGGAACCGGAAGATTAAGAACATAGTTGTATGTTCACAGTAGTGGAACCTGTACGGAGCCAAGAAGCCAGCATTTGCTGGTCCTACACTTTCCATGAATTGCATCTTCGGTTAAGCCAGTAATAAATTTGATGAAATCAATGGTTGATCTGGCTTTAAGGAACCCATACTATCGCTCTGAATCCCTCCTTGGCTCTCAATAACCAGGAACAATATATTGTAAATTACCTGCTCCAGCAGAAAACATATGGGCCTATAGGAGTATGGCGCACTCAAAGGTTTCCAAGTCTTAGGTAACAATATGAAGTTCTGCCGCTTCCATGTTGTAGGGAATACCCCCTCGAACACGCACAACAGATTTCACGAGCTTAACAGCCTTGTCCGATATTCTGCTGCAAATTTCCAACACCCCGTCCGTGGTTATTGCCGAAATTGCCGTCATATGCAGAGTATGCTCAATGCAAGGCGCTTTGGGTATATTATTCGCCTACCATATGGCTGTCTCCTGAGTTCGCTAATGTGCCTGGATATACAATGCGTCAGTGCAGGGCTAACAAACGTTAGGCCTACGATTGATGCAAGCCCTCCTTCCGGAAGGTGCTTACACCACCTTTTTTGATCAGAACTTTGTGTATATCTAACTGTGCAAAAGCTTCTAAAAACCTTTGACCCTTTGCATCACTTTCTCTATTTCCCCATTCCCCTAAGTCACCAGTACCCTTCAGAATTCGTCCGCTTGCATCGTGAACAGGGTTGTTCAACTTGTCTTGAAACTCAGTCAATGTGGGATTGGATGGGGCATTGCAGCTGTACATGTACACGCCGCTTATGGATGCTCAAACAAAGCCCTTGATGGAAAACTTTCATCTCAGACCCGTGGCTGCTCAAGTAAATCTTAGCGACCCTGCAAATAATAATAATAATAATCGTTAATAACCGTTAATCGCTGATCCACATTGGATCAGATCCTTAAAAGGTGTTAGGACACTTCATTCAAGGCCGTAACGGTACACTATAGTACACTATAGTCCGCGAAGTGTCCAAGCATGAGGCACTTGAAGCACTTCTTTAATGAAAGTTGCTCTCTGAGACAGTACACAACTCATCTGCCGTTTGTTACGATGTGGAAAGTGTCCGATAAATCACTTTTGGTACGTAGCTATAGAAAAGTACCATCGCGAGGCGAGCCAACGTAGAAAGCAAATGTGTCCTTCGGTTTTCCTAACATTGTTGGGAATCTATTATTTGGTGGAAAGAAGGGAACTTTGAACGTCCACACATGCGTTAAGTTTAAGGTCTCCATATTTGCAAAAAGGCGACGTACATTATACTACCGAATATAGTCATGTGGAACGTCAAATGAAAATCAGTATTTTACGAAATAGTTCGTAGTTTTGACATTTATTGAAAAGGCGGGGAGTGCGGGTGCTGGAAAGCGATGATCTCTTTAGCAAACGCATTCTCAGAATCTATTCAATCGAAAAATTTGAGAAAAAATCACGATGGTGCCCCTATACGGTGTCTCTCATATACTTTTTCATTGATACCATAGCGGGATAGTTAAATTAAGGTATAATTACGGTTTAGTAATCAAGACGATAATATTAAAATTTTTATATATATTTAGGTTAGCAGTATTTCCGAGTTCACTCCGCCGAAGAAATAAGCAAATAATTGCCGAAATAGGTGTAATGAAAACAGTTGATTATGAGGAAGCTGTTTTTTTTTTACTTTTAGAGTAAGACTTCAGTCAATGCGAAGGAGGGGGGTCATTACACGGTGATATATGCGGGACCTCTCTCTATCGATCAAGCATTGTAGATGTTCTTTCATGCATCCCAGCACTCTTTTAGACATTATTTTGTTACGACAGGAAAAACCCAGATACCCCTTAAACTGTCCCAATGTGTGGCCTTCTTCGAAATCTTAACAATCATCACCTTTCTCCAGTAGTAGAAGTAACAAATCTGCAGTAACTGGAAGTGCAGCGATAAATAACTCTGCGGAGAGACCGCACAACGGCTTTATTCCGCTTGAGTAAATGGTGGGCCGAAATTATTTCTCTTCTGCTTGCACGAACAGTCCGTATCCGCATGTTACGATGACTAGCCATTTCATCTACGAAAGGAGGAACCTCACCGGATGTGATACGATTTAAAAAGCATGGTGTGGTGTTCTTTCCACGTTAACTTAACGCCTTTCACAAAACCATCGAGAGATTTGCGACCACATACAAGCTCTTTCTTGATGCGGTATACGCATCTGAAATCATTCAGTTCATGCGATATCCTCCGCTTCCCTGATCAGCGCAATTACAAATTCTCTTTTGTCACAGCATATACTACGCTGAACTTTCCAGGATTCCGCTCGGTATCCCGCCACGCCCACCATCAATCACAGCGGTTGATGCAGCGTTCAACCGCTTCCGTTCCCAATAGGCTTCCACGGTTCCGTAGTCAGCCCCCTTCGGGATGGTCGACGAGTTAAATACTCGAGAAAAGAGCATTTCTAATGGCGACCTAATGCTCATCAATATACTCAGGCGGTTACTAGGGGTATCTGCAGTCCGATCAGCAAGATGGCTCTCCCACTGTCAGATTAATAATACAAACGGTCGATTTTGAACTTGGGGTCGCAGACCCCGAACCCTGTGAAAATACCCACGCGAACATAAGCGACCATCAGATGGTGGTCCTTTTCTGATCTGATTGTTCGTACGGCGGCGGTCAGTTAAAACTCAACTCACCTTATGGTAGGCTGTGTGCTCGAACAATTTGCCATCAATGAAGAAGCAGTGGAAATTTCAGTCGCCAAAACCGTGTTTGTGTATCATATTTTTGAACAAGATATTGTCAGAACCCACCTTGGAATTCAGATTACCCATCCCGATCACAATGTTACCTTAATGGAAGCCTCTCCTCAACTGCGTTTAATCGCGTTTTGAAAACATCCTTCTTCACTACATTTTGCAGTGAGAATACTCTCAAAAACAGCACCCAGGCGAAGAGACCGCGCTTTTCGGTATCAGTGGCAATAGGACTCACGATTTGCGTCTTCTACCACTTGGCTCTCCAAAATAAAAAAGCACACTGCTGTAAGTGTGGCAAAAAAAAAGGAGTACTCTCTGGAGCCCGACCATCTTATCTCGCTTAGGTCCAGAATGTTCAGCTATAATTTCTATTCTCGCTTGACTAGAAAACAAGTTGGAAACCAGAAGCTAGATGCTTCAGGTATGAAAGGTTTTGTGTATTTCTTTTATAAAGAGATTTGAGTGTACATTTGTCCCATTAGCATGTAGCACGTATTATGTGGAAATAGCCCCTTTGAAGTGATATTGACATTCATAGTCTTGAATTCGCAGAGGAGCGACAACTTTGAACTAGTATAACTTTGTTAGTAATAGTGCGGTTTTCGCCGGATTTGGCAGGATCATGCTCTATACTGTAGCCTACATTGCTGCATTTTGGGATTCTAGGGTGAACTTAAGGGGGGTTTTCCTGTCAATTGCTAAAAATTATAGTAATGTACTATTATTAACTTTATTTGAACAGGTATCGGTATGGAAGGTTTTTCGGAGCCTAGGCACCATATAGTGGCAGCCTCATGATTTTTTTAAGATTTTTCGGTTTAGTAGTTTCTGAGAATGGGTTCGTTAAAAAAGTGACCACTTTCAACCCCCCGCATTCCCCACCTTTTCAACAAAAGTCAAAACTAAGACCGGCTTCGAAAAGTACTAACCGGGACCTTTAATTTGATACCCCACATGACTATATTTGATGCAAAAAAAAAATTTACATCCCCCTTTTGCATGTATGGGGACCCCCCTTAAATTCATCGTAAAAGGATGTAACTCACTATATGCGTGAGCGTTCACAGTTCCCACCTTTCTACCAAATTTGGTGTCAATCGCTATAACCGTCTCCGAGAGAAATGCGTGTGACGGACAGACAGACAGACAGTAAAGCGACTTTAATAAGGTTTTGTGTTTACACAAAACCTTAAAAAGGAAACATTCCGGGCCCTAAATACCATTGTGTAAGAACGTGTGCACATTCTAGAAACCAATTACGCTACGACGTTTCCGAGAACCAAACCTATCGAGGGAGGGGTTGTTGACGTTTCGAAAGCAGTAAAGTTTCGATATTTGCTGCTCACTATTGCATAAATTTTAACCTCGTTTTAAGACAAGCAGGGAAGACTTTTGAGTGTATTTTTGAACCCGAACTCACATGGCATAAATCATCATCATCATCATGAAGAAGCGCGAATACGGGGGTCGTCTACTTCTTCAAAAAAGAGACTAATTCTGCATAACCACAGTAATCGATAGCGGCCTAAAAAGTCTGCGCCTTATATGGGACTACTGATATCCGCTACAATAAAACGCCGTGAGAACGTTCGTCAAAGTTCTAGACTTACGCCTACTCACCTGTAGTGGTAAATATATGTGGTTGAAGAGTTTGCCGCCGTTAGTTTGAGTTGATGCGGAATCAGTTTGTGGTTCCGCGATACCGGGAGAACTTAAACGTCTGCGCCTGTATCGATCAGGTAATGGCACTTACTCAAGGGATCAGATAATGTTAAGCGTCGTGGAGCTGCGTTTTGGGTAGCCACCGCCAGAGCTCCTAACGAATTCAGTTTTTTGAAGCCGTGAACGTGCACGGGTTGATACATTTCCTTGCTTTGTCGGCAAAGATGCGGTAGTACCAGCAAATTGTAAGACTCGTTGAGGACCCCGACGCACGACAAACCGATCAGCTATTTCAGCTGGTGGACCACCACCTGAATGAACGAAAGTTCCTACTGATAATCACAGAGTAATTCACCCACAGTTGCTCTGCTGGCCTCGTGGCTGTCAACCCCCTACCAACAGGTAGGCGAGCCACTCAGGCAGGTGAGTTTCGCTTCGTGGTGAATTTCGCTTCTCTGGTAGGGAGCTCACACGAATCCTCGTTAATCACCTCCACACTGCAGGGCCGCCGCCGATCTTCAAGCAATATATTTTTCTCCAGAACATTCTTAAGTTGGAAATGATTTCTTTCCCTTTGCTTTTTAAACGAAATCACTTAGTGGACTGTTTTCTCTGGACCCTTATCCTGCGCTGAACATTTTGTCCTAGTTACATTGATATTAAGCTGAGCCTCTTCTATGCTGTAGGAGTTGTCCATGAACTTTGCCCTCAAAGCCGGTCGATTGTAGATAAAAGTTATTCATCTTATCTATAATCTTATTTCTGCTGACAACCTCAAAAAAAAGATACATTCTCAAGACTGACAAACGGATACTTAATTGTGTTTTCTTTTCTACTATCAAATTTCATCTATTTCAACTACATAATATTTATATCCATTTCAATGTGGGATGTAGACTGTATTGAGATCAATCAACTTATTTTCAAATTACTTCATATTCACTTCTTACGAATGTGCCAAATTGGATTGAGTAGATTAGTCAATCCCAATATAGGTATGAATACAGCATTCTCATTAAGAACGCCTGCTACCTTATACTCCCCCCATTAGCAACTCAGTAAATTTAGCCAGGAATAATGTGTGTATATGTACATAAAAAAAACCTTATCTAGCAGGCTGCGACAGTAGGAAATTAATTAATTATGGACACACTTTATGAAGAAAAAGCAGTGGAAGTAGCTACATGTTTTTAAAAGTTAGACAGGTATCCACAACTAAACAAAAACCATTAAGCAGGACCCTCTACATAGACTTGCGTTCCTCACAATTTATGGGCCCGTATAAAACATTTTCAAATCAAAACGAAAAAACAGCAAATTAATAATCTGATCAATGCAAATCTAGCTTCAATTAGAGTCACAGGAAAAACTGGAATAAAAACTGAGAGTGCGAGTCGCATTCATTCAATTTAAGTAATAAAGTCAAAAATGATTAGGTTGGAATACCATGAAGGAATGTGAAACTAATACGGGGTCTTTCAACTCCGCGAAATTTCTGAGCCGAAAAAGAAATTAGCTAATAATTTATGCAAACTAGAAGCTAATATTTCGCAGACCACTTTGAGCCGCTCTTATCCCAGTTTTGACTGCAGGCCCGAACTACACTTGTACGGTTTCCACTTTATTTTGATAAAACGCAATCTGGACATTTTAATAGCCCCCATAATTTCTATAATTGTTACTAATGCCTTTGAGTTGAAAGATTTATTTGTTGCGGCGACTAAGAGCAATGTGACAGAACAATATTTTAATCAATAAACGGCGGAGTTACTTTCATAACTGTTGAGAAATTGGTTAAAATACACGGGACAGGTGCGGCTTTCGGTGTTTTCCGTGAATAATATGTGAAACAGCAGGTGCGCTTCAATTGGTTTCACCAGGCATTTAATGAATTCAAATTACTGGCAGTTAAAGTGTATCAGCATTAGAGGCAATTTTTCTGACATTCATTGCATACAAGGGTCTTGAAAAATTAGCATAAATTTAAACGGCTCCCAATATTTTGTCGCTGGACGTTATATCTAATTTGTTATTTATCTACTTAGTTATGTGTTAATTTTCAGTCAATGCGTTTAACCTTAAAGGATAAAATTTATTGCACTTTAGTCAGGCATTGCACTTACATCTGTCTTTATTGCGGCCAGCACCAACCAGCCAGAGCAGGAAGAGATGAAAGCAGTATTTAGTACAATCCTCAGTAAAAGAACCAGTGGTCGGGGAAGGTGATAATGTAGTAGAGGCGGACGGCCAGCTTAGTTAGGATAACTTCACCATACTGCCTCCTACCAGATCACACCCCTTCATAAAGACCTGGTCCTCCTGGTTGGCGGTTCGGAGCGATGGCCCTACAATCCGTCATCCACCAAAAAACCACATGTCATGTGCAGAAACAGGATGAACAGTTGCTGGTAGCATTGATACCACGAAACAACCGCACAAACGAATAAATAACTACGATCTTGGATCGTGGAATATTGGAATACCAAACAAATCAAGTGCGGTCAAAGACCTACCCCAATAGGCCAGCAAGTTCAAGCTCGCTAGCATCCCAAAAACGAATTGAAATGGTTACAATCTTTCAAAGCGGAAAGTTATTGGGGAAACGTGAGTTTGAAGTTGCTTTCATCGTGGATAGTGACTTTAAAGCAAATGTTATCGTCTTCAAACCTATACACGAAAGATTCGAATCAAAACAAAGCTTTTTAAGATGTGGCTTCACAACATGCACGCTGAAACTAAAGAGAAAGCTGACGACGTCAGGATCAGTTTGCGATAGCTTTGAAAGACAATTCATTGCCTCCGAATGACGTCAAGTTATAGCTCTTGGACGCTAAGGATGGAAACGTCGAGGAATACCGGAAAACTCTCCATAATATATCAAATGAAATTTAGCAATAAAATCGACGTTCTGCTTACATATGCGCATTCACAAAGGGGCATGGGCATCCCCCAGATGACAACCATAAAGACAACGTTCTCAACATCAAAAGATGGTCATCCAGACCCTGTCGAGGAACAAACTGTGACTCCGACCACTGTATAGAAAAGCATTTACAGCTGCGAATTTCAAGGGCACATGGAATAAAAATCAAACCACCTCAAAAGTTTGAGGTTCCCACCTTAGCTAAAAAATGATTTAATAGCGGGAGAATACAAGAAAAAAGGAAAAAAAGGAAGATTAGGTCCTATTCTCTCCATCTCACGGGGAAGCCTATAGATGACATCTGGAACTTGAAACGCGCTAACAAACAATGGCGGACCTAACTCCGCCATGTCATTTACATTGCTTGCTGGTTCCAAGCACAAGTAAAGGAGGAAGGTTGGAGACAAAGTACTTTGTACTATCCTCTGCAAAACAAAAATAAAATATTGAGATCAAGAGAGGAGATAAATAATTCCTGGCTGATCTCTCTTGGTGACAGGACCTGCGACAAGAAGACCAAGAAACTGTATCCAATGTCGTTAAAAACAAAATCACCATGTTGAGTCATAAGCCCCGGATAAATGCGATGTCATTTATTTCAGCTAATGCCACAGGACAGACCCTGGTCCTGCCGCGAAATTGGTAAGGGTTCTTGACGCATGGACGGCACCAGGACGTAAGTAAATTAATCCGAACAAGACAAGAAAGAACCACAGTCCCAATATGGAAAAGAAAGGTAGTCCAGCACAAGTTTCAAATTACCGTCCGATCTGGTTGCTGTCCAATACCATGAAAATTTTTGAACACATTCTTAACAAGTGCATTCGTAAAACTAACTAACATTCATCTCACGCACAAGCAGAGCTTGTAAAGAGCTGCGGAACTACTGTGACTGTGTGACACACGAACCAATCTGGTATGCTCCATGACGACACCTAGTGTCAGAAGAACTCGTCCGCTGGGTTCGTTTGCTTTACCACGATCCGAAAAGTAAGGTTCAAAGTGTGGCCAGTGTATCAAAACTGCCTCGTTTCTTTGTTGTATCTCCCACCACTCCTCTTTGTTCTTGTCATGGCACTACCACACGGAACATCCTCCGACCAGCCCTTTTTACACTGCTTTATGCAAATGATGTTTTTCTAGCATCTAATAGCAAAAGTGATCTCGAGCAACTTGTCCAAAAATGGAATGATAGCCTCATGTAAAATGGTCTCAATCTCCTTCGACAATTACCTACCTTGTCGTGGTGAGGTGGCTCAGGAAGGATGATCCTCTGGGAAACCAGAGATGGCACCTGAAGCGAAGCGGTAATCAAAACCCCAAGTCAAGGTGTGACTACCATGCCGAGGGCTGAATGGTCACAGGCGTTAAGATGTGGCCATGAACAGCAAATTCTGGGTGCCCATAGACCCCCAGTTTCAATTGGCCTTGTCTTGGCAAAAAAGGGTTCTGCCTAGATCGACTTATTTACCCCGGTAAAACAAAGTCCATGGCAGCCAACTATCGCCGCCACCTGCTGATGCTCAAGTCTTACCTAAGGGTAAGCATCTGTCTTCGGGCAACAAGTAGTCTCAAAGCGAAACAATGCCTCCGTGCAAATCCTCTTCGGGCAAACCGTCTTTGGGTCAGACCGCCTCCGGGCAAAACAAAACCCCCGGGTTTTGCCAATGTTGAAGAGAAAGAACGGTCTGTAGCATCTGCGGCTAAGGGTAAATCAAAGCTGCAGCGGTCTTCTGGCGATCCAAACTTTTCGGCCCAAATAACTGCAAAGAAGGCTCGGCCAGCAACGGTGAAATCTTCATTTGCAGCCAAGGATGGGTCTGGTATGACAACACGAATCTATCCGGTTATGATACAGAATAGTGCGAACAGCTTAGAAGGAAAGTTCTCCCAGCTGTAAGGACTGTATCATTGCAAGGGATTATATTACGCTTTGAGTAGGTGCATACCGTAAAATTTTACAGATAGACTTTGCGGATGAAAGCACGAACGAGTTACATACAACAACTATGGTTTGTTGGTGAGAAAATTGGCTTAAACTTTCATCGTGCTGACTTATTGTATACCACTGCAAGTGATAGACGTCGCTCCTGCATGGTGATTTCAAAAGAAACCAACCTATCTTGGTTAACAACCGATGTGATGGCGACATCACAACGATCAAATTGACCATAAAAAGCCAAAAGGGAGATAAGGAGGCATGGGAATGATAACAAAATAGCCACCATATATGCTGGGGAAGTTCCAACATCAACATGAGAGGATCGAGACTACTGGAGTGCCTGATAGGTACCAAATTGCAGATTGTCAGTTTGGGTAATGAACTTACTTTCTCCAACGTGTGAGAGGTCATCGACATCATGGTGGCACCCCCTGACATTGCGGCTCTTGTCGGAGACTGGAGAATACTAAACGATAGCACGCTCTCGGATCACAGACACATTGATTTCGGGATGGGCATGGATCCACCTGCACCCACTCCATTTCGGAATCAACGTAAAACAGATTGGGCGACGTACAAAAGTGAATTGTGCGCCAATGTGACGATCCCTGGAAGACGCATCAATCTCCACAGCTGGAATTGAAAAAACTACTCACATGATCACAACTAGTATGAGAGAAGCTTTCGAACAGAGCTTTCCACTCATGATGCCAAAGAAGGGTAAAACACCGTGGTGGAATTTGGATATTCCGAGAAAGAATACGTCCTAAGCGCATTCATAGACATCGAAGGCGCCTTCAATTATGCCTCATTCACAGCGATTTGAGTCGCGGCAAGATAACATGGAGTCGATCCGCTGTTAATCAGTTGGATCCTTCACATGCTAGAGTGAAGAAAAATCCACACATCGGCTGGACAGAAATCTATTGAGGGAGGATGTCTTAGGGGCTTATGTTATGGCTCCTAGTTATGGAGACCATGCTATGGCCCCTGGAGGACACAAATGTCTTCGCACAAACTTTTGTGGACGATCTAGTCGCAATAATTATTGACAAGTTTGCGAGGACAATATGTGACCGCCTGAATGCATCACTGCATAAAATCCACAGTTGGTGCCTCCACACTGGCCACACGGTACACGCTAGGACGACCGGAGTTATGTTAACTAGGAACGTCAAATGGGTCAGTTACACACTACCCACCTTTGTAGAACGGAAATCCAGATGGTGCAAACAGTCAAATATTTAGGAGTGCATCACGACTCTAAGTAAACGTAGAAGCACCATATCCAGGAACAATACCAGAAATCCTGCAGGTTACTGTTGTGATACAGGATTGCGCTAGGTAAGACCTGGGGTCTCTCACCAAAACGGATTTATTAGATGTATACATCCGCATGAATACATCGTCTGCTCCCCGAAACTGAACTTTCCTAACAGCAAGAAGCTGTTGGCACAGAGTTAAAAGCTAAGTTACTGGAGCAATGAATAGTATGCAGACTGCGGCACCCAAAACTGTTCTAAATTTACCCCCAATCCATTTGGAATTGAAAAGAAAAGTAGCTAACAACACATATAGGCTACATACTATTGGCGCATGGAAAGGCATACTGTCATACGTTCATCTGGAAATTTCTTGGCGAACATCGGGTGGCTCTGATGTCCGCCGATCACATGGTTTCCAGATTCGTCTTTGAAAAGACATACCCCGCCGTAACCACCAAAAGAGAAGAATGGTCGACAGATGGCCACGAGTCTTTTGGGATTAAAAACTTAATAATGCTCACTTACGGATTAGTCATGGAAAACGGATCGGACGCAGGGGTGTTCTCGGGAAATCCGATTATGGAACTGGCTCAACCTCTCGGGAAAATGATGACCATATTCCAGGTGGAGGTATATACTGTTTTAGAAGAATGCTTGCGGCAAAAATGGAGGCACCATTCGAATTTGCCTCGACAGTCAGGCAGAATTAAACAGCAGCGATATATCAAGACAGTTGGTGTGGAGTTGTCGTCAGATGCTGCTGAAACTTGACCGACTAAACGAAACATCCTGATGTGGGTGCTGAGCATTAAAACATCGCTGGTAATGAAGAGGCTGGTGGGACCAGGACCAGCCGCGGAAACATCCAAAAAGGGAATTGCAATAAAGGGAGCTAAATGATCACGAAGTCAAAATTTGGCTTTGTTGTTAAAATTTGGAAGGAAATTACTCTTGACTGAGGCAATCAAAGGACTGCTGAATGTCCTCATTTCGGCTTGACTACTGCTTTAGATTGCGCTGTGTATGCCCTTCAAATATCCATCAGTCACCCAGGTTACTACCTTTAAGATCATACCCGCTTCAGCATGAAAGACACTTCCCCTTTCTATTCGAAAGGTAGACTCCTCCTGCAGAGCTCTCTTCTAATTTTGAGCCTTCGGCATGGAGGAAAGTCTTGCAATGTATTCTTCTGGTCCATCCCAGTTTACTCAACGTCTCAAGTTAACTTCATATACTCTATCAAGTAAATGTATGGAAACCCAAGAATCAAAAAGCAGTACAAAAACTGGATTAAGTTCTCAACTCTCCGAAAACTCTGAGAGGAACGCACGTGCACTTTCTCGTCATAGATCTAAGCGTATTGGTCTGAATATATAAATCCAAGAGCTGCAAATTGAATCATACATTTAGAGCTGCGGGAGATCATGGCACCGGTGATACCCTGGCACAAAGTTCTTTGCAGTGAAGCCCACTTTCAATGAAAACTATTGTTTCACTTTTACCGACCACACAACGGATCCGTAAGCGAACATCGCCTTAAGGGTACCAACATGTATCCTGCAAAAGGTGGTATCCATCACCTCTGGAAACCACTATTCAGTTTCCTACTTTTTGTACCTGAAAGTATTCCATTGTGGTTTTGTTTGGATTTACTTGATGCCCAATTGTCAAACAATTCAACGTCGCACAGTTTATTTTTGGAAACTGTTTCAAAAACTCGATCAGCAGCTAGCAAAGATACCCTATCATACGTCCTCTTTAACCTGGCCCCGCAGAAGTATCAGCGAGGAGTACAATCTTCTTTAAGTCCACCCAACTACTGGCCTATGCTGACGATATCGACATTATGGGAAGAACGACACGAAACGTACAGACTGCCTTCATCCAGGTCGAGCAGGCGGCGTGAGATCTTGGGGTACACATCAATGAAGGCAAGACAAAATATATGCATGGGGGCAACATCAGCAGCAAAAACCAACCAACCAACAACATGAAACTGCACATAACGGGAAGAATAAAGATCGGAGACTAAAACTTTGAGACTGGTGATAATTTCTCCTATCTAGGGTGGAAAATTACAACCGATAACAACTACGACGGTGAAATTCGCGTACGGTTGTTCGCAACCAACAGAGCCTATTCCAGCTTACAAAAACTGTTCCGCTCTAAGTGATCTTGCCAGTCCTTATGTATTTCTCGAAGACTTGGGTTGTTAGCAAGAAGAATTGCGAACTCTTGGCTGCGTTCGAGAGAAGAATCCTCCGAAAAATTGTTGAGCCCCTACATGAGGATGGAGGATTCCGTAGCCTACATAACGACAAAATCTATGAGCGGTACCATGACCGTCCGGTTGAGGATAAAATCCGGCTCAATAGGTTACGGTGGGCATATCATTTAATCCGTATGGATGAGGATCATCCAGCCCGGAAAGTGTATAAGGGAAATATCTATTGTATAAAATGAAGACGAGTTAGACCCTGCCTGAGATGGAGCGATGGCGTAGATCAGGACGCCAGACAAATTTAGGGATATCGAATTGGTGGACCTCGGCGAAAAAACGGAGTGTCTGGAGTTCCTTACTAAGGCCGGCCTAGACCGGATACCGGTTGTTGCACCGTTGATGATGATGATGATGATGATAGCAGTGAACCTACCCGATGCTTCTATTGTCAGATAATGCCTGCATACAGCAATCTCTACATTAGCCTATATCCACTTAATTAAAGTTTAATCGACACCATGCGTTCTGTTAGCATTACAAAGTTTTTGGAAAGGTGCGCAGACAAAAGCCCCTTCAATGTCCATAAACACCCCCATCGTATAATCACCCTTCAGGAATGAAGAACAAATTCACGGGACTTTCCACTTTCGTCAGAATGTTTGTTTTCATTTAATGGCTACGACCTAAACGCTTTTTCGCGAATGTGACGGTGAACCAAACGCTCCAGATATTTCACCGAAAATGATGTTAAATTGATCTGCCGAAGTTCATTGGGTTTGAATAGTCATCTCTTTCAGGCTACGGTATGAAGGCTATCTTAACCTTTTGCCACGAGGTGGACTAATAGTTCAGAGCAAGACATGCTAGAAAAAGAAATTTTTCTAACAGTCGCTCTATGTGTTCTATAATTTAGTATCGCTGGATTGATGCCATCCACGCCAGGTGCATTGACGTATTCAAAGGCCAGTATAGAAGCTAACATTTTCTCATTGGTAACCACCGCTCTCGCCGTGTTCCAATTTCCCTTGCAACATGTTCGTGTTGAAAGTTTTGAGTCTTTCCCTTCCACTTTCGTCATCTGTTCTTCCGGATGATGTACTTCCAGGACAGTCTAAGAACTCAACTCCGAAGTTAATAAAAATTGCATCCGGCTTTCGAAAGAGTTCAACTTAGCTGGCCCATGCATTTCAAGAACTCTGCACAGCCTTGAAATCTCTCTTTCAACTTCCAGCCCTTAACAGTATACTCGAAAGAAGTCCCGCTTCAAAAGTTTTACGAGTCTGAGTGAATATATCACGTTGCGAGTTCCAGAAGTTTCACCAGTCTTCATTTTTATTGCGCTTACATGCACAATTCAGAGGTCGTCTGGCTGATTTTCTGAGTTTTTGCTGTTCTCGGTTCTACCCGAGAACCGTTTTACCACCCTTGGCTTCGGATAATAGGAGAAGCCTTTTCAAAACACTCTAAAAATGTGCGGTTCAGAGTTCCTAAAAGAGTCTTTATCGCCAAAGGAGTTCTTAGTCGCCTAGGTGTAGTTGAATTTTGCCCTATCCATTTTCCTGGGATTCCGTCCTTATATTACCGCCTGTTTGCCCGGAGTAGTCGGACTGCATTCTAAGTAACGGTCATCTAAGAATCTCATTCTTAGATCTTCGTCTAGTATCCGCCAGTCTCTAATCAATTCTAACGCCATTAAAGGGCAGATTGTCAGGTGAATTACTTCATTTACTTAGCTCCACGAAAGAAGAAGGCACCCGATGCAGTCATAAGGTGAGTTGAAGTGATAAAAATAAAAAGCTTCTCTGCTTTAGAATTGAGTTTGTTACTCCCGCAACAGAAATATTGAACGTTTGAATCACAACTTATTAAAAAATTAACTTATTAAAAAGTCAAGACTACTTGATTCTGCACTTAGTTCTTGCGTCGGTGGAAAGCACAAAGAATCAACGGTAAGTAAGCAAAGGCAACTCTGGAGTTTCTCCTCTTATCATTAATCTGATATTATAAGATGACTGCAACTAGGTGAAGAGAACAGAATTGTGTGAGCAGGGTCGCCTCTAACAATCTTGAATTCAGAAGGCACCCTCTCGGCCTTAAGGATCTCTCATAGAAGATGAGCCTAGTTTGTTTATTAACCCTTCACCCAATCCTTTATATTTAGATAGATAAGTGCAGTATGAAATGAAACCATCGCTAATTAAAGTGTAGATGATGTAGCTTACCTCCACCTTCCGCCAAAAGTTTGGCTTGCATCCGATTTCTCTGGTGTACAATGGTGGTACAGCGATGCCCCCATTCTTCCTTTTGCTGCCGTCGCCAGGAAGCCGTCCCACTTTCGAGGTGTCCGGGCTGCTTTTACCCATCGCATTACGCTGACATTAGATCCGTTGCTTTCACTAGCTTTTCTTTCTTTCAGAAGAGAAGGTGCCGACAGCAGTATTTAGATTGCAAGCCCCTCTCCTTTGCGGCTGAAGTTTTCATCGGACGAACCTTTCTCTCCCATTTTCTAAAGAAATTAAACAAACATGCTACCGACAGACCAGTCGTAGTCAGTTCAGTTCAGTTCCCCTCATTATATGAGTTGCTGAACCTTCATCATAGGTGCTTAGTGCAGGCTTTTCACTGAAGTGGAGAACATATTTTCAGTATATTTCTCCATGGAGGAATACCATCTCAGATTTAATCTGTATAAAAAATATGTTTTTGCACCCCTGCCATCTGCCGGGAACCGGGTGATTTAAATATTCCGGATCAATGCTATCAGCCAATGTTGTACTCCGTTATAAAAGTAGAACTTGAATGAACTAGCATTCCATGGCAGTTGTTTTTTATGATTGACGCAACAACGCTTCTAATCTACTGTCATTTGTACTGCTGTCCTTCATGGTTCTGCATATTGGTCGATTATAAAACATAATGAACGGCGGTTCGCGGTAATGGAAAAGAAAATATTACATTAAACTAGTGACGAAACACGCCATAATTATACCAGAAATCAGGACATCCGCAATCGATATGGAGTTGTACTGGCCGTAGAGAAATTTCCAGAGGGATGTCTCCGATGGTATGAAAATGTAAATCGGAATGACAAAAATTGTGATGCTAAGATTGATCTAAACATCGAAATCGATGGGGAACGGCTGATGATTTGTAAAAACGAGTCGACCCCGCTTCTGAAGGGAAGAAAGACTGAAAGTGAAGACGGCTGAGTTCTAAAATATAAAGATAGCTTATCTCAACTAGAAGCGTGGCGAATTTAACAAAAGGGTCCCTTTTGTAGAATGGGTGTCCTTCTGCGGAAATCTTTGCCCCATAAAAATAGTAGTTTGATTACATTCGAAGATGAAACTTATCACATTGGAAGAAAGTTGAAATTCATGGTAATTGTTATAACTAGGAGCTAGCTAGGATGGAAGATTTGCCTGGGGCCATACGAAACTCGGGGGCATCTTAGACTCGACAAATGCTTGTTAACTGCCATCATTGCAACTTTACCAAAGTAGCATTTCTTACTCAAATTTATTTTGCAAGATTAAATCGGTCATTTCACAGCTTGGACAAATGAGCCTTACATTATACATACTATTTGAATCATTTATTAAAAATAAGTCATACCACTAGAATAGCTGCATTTGAGTCATTCACTCTTTCCTTCAGTTTAAACCACCCCATTCGCTCCTAGATTACTAACAACCTTTCAGCGGCGAACAGCAACAAACAATTCATGCAAAAAGCAAACAAACCAAATACAAAAGACTTAAGCGACTAACTCGAATTGCATTGAAATTACATCGCTCTAGATAATTGCATTTCACATATTTCACCAGATGCTTGGCGGTTACTATTCATACCGGTCTACTTTGATAACATTTTTATACCGGTTGCCGATAAAAGCAGCCACCACAATAATTCAAAGAGATTCCTCTGCTGCTTCCCATTTTTCTTCCGATGCTTAAGTGGTTCGGGCGGTGCGTATGAAAAGCCAATGCACCTTCGATACGATTCCATACCCTTAGTTACCGTTGAATGTGCGCCACTTTCATTGACTTGCAACGGCTGCATCTTTAAACAATCCAAGGTAAAACTTATCCCTTTGGGAAGATAATGATGTCATTACGCCAAGAATTTGTATGTGAAGAATTTGAAGCAATGTGGTCCCATATGAGGGTAAATATTGTACATTCATATGTTAATGAATTTTGTAGATAGTGTAAAAAATGTTGCAAGGAAGCCTTAAGAATGCATCTGTAATGTATGGAAAATGTTGCACTCAAAGTATCTCTGGTTATTTCTATTTGAAAAGAATTGAAAAAAAAAGAATTTAATCTTTTGCTGATGAGAGTTTTCGAAAAGAAAACACTTATAATAGGACTAGGCTAAGGTAGCCAGAACATCTCTAGCTTCTCGTTAGATACTTTTAGGCTACACATCTTGGGCTCAATCTAGAATCCATGCAGATGTTTCCCTCATTTCCATAAAAATGCTCGGATCTGTTCGACCTTTACCTAGTGCTTTTGTAATGGTTCCTACTGCATTTTCGCCTACAATATTTATACGTGACTAATGAGTTGAGGGTAGGAGCAGTTCAGTTGCATGACTATGCATTAAGGGTGATGTAAAATGCTACTCGTTTGCGTGCCAATCCCGTTTACGACATGTAAAGACGTGTGCGCTGTGCCAATCTCCAAGATGAGAAACAGTTTAGCCCCGAGTTTGAGGTCTAACATGTTATGTGGTCCATTGCATTATTCGTCGCCCGTTGTGGTACGTCTAAAACATTTACCAGATCACTTCTTGTGTACCATTGGTGGTACTTCTTGTACTACTATTCCATCGTGAGTTCAGAAAGATCGTCGCGTTAAGCTTTGATTCCTGAGTCTCTTTCATGTTACGTTGAGAATTAAGCGCGCGCGCGCCTAACACACCCATCTTTTCCTTGGTAAACCACGCCAGAGCTGCACTCCGGAGATCTAGACTAGACTCCTCTACGATACTCACTCTATTCCGGATTAGCTCTACTCTAGATTATACGACGATATTTTTACCGTAGATACTATTACAATACCATATCATGCTATACCCATACCTTGGGTTAGGTGGTTACCTATCTTTAAGAGTTATAGGTATGGATTGCATGTTGTGGCTGAAGAGATTTTTCCAATAGGGAAAATGTAAGGCGCGTTTTTATTTCTTTATTCTTATTATGTTTTATTTTCTTATAAAATTGGTCAAGTTAAATGATACATACTCGGATGCTGGTTGTTTTTAGTAAACATCTAACGTTTGTTGGGTGCAGATCGCGAATAAGATTTTTAAGTGAAATTTGCTTTTTGTCTAGTTTGAAGAATTATCCAGCGATACAGTTAGTTGTTTTTAGTTCTAATGGATAACAATCTGAAGTATATCATTCCACGCGGACGTGTGAATGTTTGATAAATTGATCCCACGTTGTGATGTGATTAATATTTCTTGGAAATTTTATCTGATTTTTTCAACAAAAAATAGTTGTATTGAAGGCTTAAACAGTGTACCGAAGTGAAAATGAAATAAATAATTGAGAAAATATATTAACCGTTGTATCAGTTGGGTTTGAATGATTTAGAGTGAAATGTGATCCTGTTTTTCTAACACTGTAGGATTCGTAGGTAAGTCGGAATTGCAAAATATGAACTCGCAATGAAAACGTGAATAAAGGGATAGAAAAATAAGAAAATTTTAGTGTGAGGACCTATTCTTTAGTAGCATTGTTTTTTGTCAAAGGCAACATGAAAGAAATATTCAATAAATTTTTGCGGATATTTTGCAGCATTTCTCTGTTAAAAGATAAGAAATCCAGCAAGTCTCGTCTTGGGATAAGGCAGCTTTTTGTTTACTGAATCTCGACTAATAACGTTATATCGTTAAAAATATTTGATTCCGGATTTTTAATTTCAATGCAAGACAGTGAAAAGTGTAAACTAGTAACTTCTAACAACAATAAAAATGTAAAAATGGGATTACCAAGTACTGACATACTCAAACACTCACTCAACTAAGTAATTTATTTGATATATAACATTCGCTTCCAGGAGTACAGATAAAAATTTAAAAACCTAGTTTTCAACTACTGTACTGTACTAGAAAACAGATAAATCCTGCATCTAAAGGTTTAAAGCTTGTCCTTCATGGTTGCACCTTTTATTCTTATCGACAAAATGTCCTTATTCAGTCAAAACGATTGAGTGATTATCCTGTTTTATTATTTCTTGGCAGTATTTTATCACTAATTTGAAACCTAGTGAATTAAGTTTGACGAGTATGACCCACCCAATGGTTTTTAAGGCTTGCGTTTCTTTCACATGCCACGTCTTTGTGCAATTTAAAGCTTCCAATGTCTGCCTGCTGCTCTTTTCAAATATTTCAAATCCAAGTCTTGGAAGCCGCTCAAAAAAGAGACTTTTCCGGTTCTTTACCAGTAGCAAAGTAGATACTGAAGTTGTATTTACCACCTTCCATCATTAATCGCGTAAAAACCGCTATTTAGTTTGAGTCTACCTTAATGGAGGAACCTTAACATCCCATTTTTTTGGCGCAGAGTACCAATTTCTCTATCCATGTAAGGTCTGCCACGTCTTCCTTTTTTGCTATAAAATATCCCTATCCCCCCCCTATCCCTACTTCTTTCCAGGCTGAATCATCCTTAATCATACGGATTCGGTAACCTATCCACGGCAGTTTCTTGAGACAAGTCTATCCAATCCAAACGGTAATGATAACGTTAGACATTTAAACAGTATTATAAAAGCTACAGGATCGTCCATCCTCTTAAAAAGGGCCGAAAATTCGAAGTGCCTTTGTAAAACAAAACCTTATTAAAATCGGTTTACTGTCTGTCCGTCTGTCTGTCTGTCTGTCTGTCCGTCACACGCATTTTTCTCGGAGACGGTTAGAGCGATTGACACCAAATTTGGTAGAAAGGTGGGAACTGTGAACGCTCACGCATATAGTGAGCTACATCCTTTTACGATGAATTTAAGGGGGGATACCCATACATGCAATAGGGGGGTGTAAATTTTTTTTTCATCAAATATAGTCATGTGGAATATCAAATTAAAGGTCCCGGTTAGTACTTTTCGAAGCCGGTCATAGTTTTGACTTTTGTGCGGGGGTTGAAAGTGGTCATTTTTCTAACGAACCAATTCTCAAGAATTACCCAGCCATAAAATCTGGAAAAAATCAGGAGGCTACCACTATATAGTGCCTAGGCTCCGAAATACCCTCCATATCGATACCTGTTCAAATAAAGTTAATAATAGTATATTACTACAATTTTTAGTAATTGACAGGAAAACCCCCCTTAAGTTCACCCTAAAATCACAAAATTTTGTAGCAATGTAGGCTACAGTATAGATCATGATCCTGCCAAATTTGGTGAAAATCGCACTATACTAGGTCAAATCTGTCGCTCCTCTGCAAATTCAAGACTATGAATGTCAATATCACTTGAAAGTGGCTATTTTCACATAATATATGCATATTTTACGTGCTACGTGCTAATGGGACAAATGCATACCCAAATCTCTTTATAAAAGAAATACACAAAACCTTTCATACCTGAAGCGTCTAGCTTCCGGTTTCCCGACTTGTTTTTTTTTAGGAGGTGGAAATCTTCAAAAGACGCTGGTCTGGGCACACCAGTGTGTGGGATTTTTACCGACTAAAACCACCCCCGACTCCCTCCCCGCCCCGCGGAACCACCCTAAGGCATTACATCACGGGGCGGAGTCAGCTCATTCTAGCTTAATCCCGTTTCTTCTATGCCCGGCGTATATGACCGCACTTTTCTCCTCTCCTCCCTGCCTTTTGCAATTTATTTTGGATAGATGTGATCATACAAATGGCCGCATCCCAATTCTCTTGTTTTGCTAGCCTTTTCGCCATCAGATTTTCTGGTAATAACACTTACCCTAGAGTCACCTCTAGAGTCCTCGTTTCTTCCACGAATCTCGAACAGTGGAAGAATATATGCTCTGGGTCCTCTGGGACTCCATCGCAATTTGGACAATCGGGTGAGGTCTCCAATTTGAACTTGGGCAGGTATTGGCGATATCCTCTCTGCCCCGTGAGAAATTGGGTAAGATTATAATTAATCTCACCGTGTCGTCCCTCCAACCACTTCTTGATGGCAGGAATGAGCCTGTGAATCCACCGACCCTTTCCCGAGCATTCCCACCGCTCTATCCATTTATGGATCTATCCCTCTCAGCGTTCTTCGTCTGCAATAAGGAAGAAATTGGTTTCGCTTTATATATATTTGCCATCTCATCTGTCAAGATGTCACTGGGCATCATTCCAGAGATGACGAATGCTGCATCATCTGAGACAGTCCTGAAGGTAGACTGCATTCAGTTTGCTGGGGTCGCATAGAGCATGATTGAGGTCAGCACCCTGGCTATAAACAACCTAGAGGTATGCCGTGGCCCTCCCATGTTCGGCACCATCCTCACCAGGGCCATACTAGCAGTGGATGATTTATCACAAACATACCATACGTGTTGCTTATAGCTGAGCTTCGTGTCTATCACCACCCCCAAGTATTTGATGGTCGGCTTGGAAGTGATGATATGATTCCCGATTCTAACACAGGCGTAATTTCTATTCCGGTGCTTAGTGATGAGGACCGCTTCCGTTTTTTCTTCCGCAAGCGTCAGACCAAAGCTCTCTAACTAGCATTTAACAGCATTGATTGCCTCGCTTGAGTATAACTTAGCATCTTCGAGATGCTTTGCGACAACAACCAGCGCTTTTTCGTCAGCATAACCCATCACTGTGACTTCCTTCGGAAGGGGAAGATTAAGTACATCGTTGTACATAATGTGGACCCAATACGGAGCCCTGTGGGACACCCGCGGAAATAACGTACTCCTGGGGTCCGTCATCGGTGTCATACCAGAGCCTCCTTTCAGTTAAGTAACTATCGACGAAAGCCGCGAGATAGGCGGAAATCAACCTTCGCTAGGGATTTCCGTATTAGAGTCCAATTGGCTGAATTGAATGCATTTTTCACGTCCAGGGTTACTACCACGCAATATTTGCTGGTACCACCCTCCCCATGGATTACGTCTTCGGCCAAGCCAATAACCAATTTGATGGCATCAATGGTTGATCTAGCTTTACGAAACCCATCCGTCGGTTTGTCCGTCACACGCATTTTTATCGGAGATGGTTATAACGATTGACACCAAATTTGGTAGGATGTAACTCATTGTAAACGCTCACGCATACAGCCGTTGTTTCGGCTGACCTTGTGGCCGCTTCCCATCAGCTTCGATGTTCAGACCAATCTTGGCAGATGAATTTCCATTATCGTAAGATGCCTTTTATTGCCTTTTAGAGTCGGTCAACACTCAGAACCATAGAGGACGACTGGGTGGACGACATTACGATAAATTCTAGATTTGATATGTTCGTTGATATGCCTATCACAAAGAATACCAGCTGTGAACTGCTGCTTCCTGTATTTTGTCTTGCTTTCATTAATGTACAACCCAAAATCTCCAGCCGCCTGCCAATCTGGGCGAAGGCACATTGTTAGCAAGGGCCAGAAATTGGGTGAAGATGCAGTGGATACATGAATATACCGGATCACTTCCTCCAAGGCCACATTAAATAGGATCCACGGCGGTGGAACATGCCCTTTTCTGAAACCGCTGTTGATGGTGAAATATCTCTGGATTGATTCTAATATTTTTTCGTTAAGTCAAATATATTTGAAAGGTAGCCTAGCCAGTCTTTTTCATTTTCTCGGGGTACTGATTACCCTCGAAGCCTAATTGATCTATTGCTGATTTTCGGTAGTGAAATGGTCATATGGTGCTACCCAACCTAGCAAGATAGTTGAAAATGTCATATAGACGGCATACCAACGCGATATTTTTATAATTACTTCACTCTATGATGAACAGCTTGGCGCTTCGTCGTCTCCATATTTAATTTTTCGACATAAAACCATTGACTTCTGGTGACATGATTCTTAAGCTGATCAATTGTATGAACCGTTTCCTTCACGTTTTATTGTGGCTGCGTCTGTCCGTCGTCTTCAGTTGGTAGGACTTCCACTTGCCAATGTTCTGATTACTGAGTAGTTCATTGAAATACTCAACCTATCCCTCTATTCAGATTTCAGTTTTTTTTCATGATAGGATTTGTATCGAGGCTACTGACTTGCTGATAAAACTTCCGTGCAGCCGGAAAATTCGTAGCAAAATTTCACGTTTGAATACGTCAACAGACGCCTCCTTGAGAATCCGCGTTACCCAGCCATGAAATTATGATGGCTTTGTTATGGTTTTGTATATCCCGCGCTCATTTTTCCTGTGACCCTTTTCACTCTTTATTATTTGAAGGACTAAATAGTTGAATACTGTTTGCTAAAATTATTTTTCAGTGCCATCCTCATATCTGTCATGTTTAGGTTGCCGTTGTAAACTTTTGAAGTATTGGTGTCTGTTTTATCGTTTACAACATAAATCTTTTTAAGTCGACCTTTTATGCTGTTTCGTTAGATTCGAAAAGTGTCCCCTCGTAATAGAGCTAGAAGAACGATGTTCCTATTCTATCCAGCGACAGCTTGTGGATTTTATACTCTTGGTCTAGATTAAAGAGCATCCTTTTTCAGTCCGTGATTATATAACAAACACTGCATTGATGAACTTAATAGCTTTACTTGAGGTGCATACCAGTGTTTCAAGAATGACATTTAATAGCATGTGTTCCAATTTTCAAGCTGTCATATGCTTTGGAAATTTGGAAAAATGGACCATGAGCTCAAGCAAATCAATGTTTAATTTATAGCGCTTTCGTTGCACCTTGGATCGTTGCTTGAAACTATCCTGGTCATGGCCAATTATATTTTCGGCATATGGGTCTAATCCAGATCTAGTTTTTGTGATTTCCATCATGATCTTGAAGGACTTGCATGGTAACCTTATTAAAGTCTGCCTGCGGGACCACCGTTCTAGTATTGCTTCGCGGGGCTGTTCAGTTATTAACTGTTCATGGATCAGCTGCTTCTGCTTCATGTGGTGTTGATTGCATTAGCTTTGCTTCTACACCTCCGTACAGCTTCTACTTCTTTTAGCCGTGGGTGCATCTGTTTCACCGCTCCAACTGCTGCATTCCACGCGGTATCCAAAGTCACCATATATGTAGCTAACCAGGTTTTCCACCGTTAAGGCGGACCCTAGCTAATTCTCGAGTATACTCCTTGGGTTGCTGTTCCTTCATATGTAAGACAATTTGCAATTCAGCCAAACCGAACCTATAAAGGTACTTTCTGTACCCACCGTCTCCACTTAAAAATTGAGTCACATCGTAACCCGTGTCGCCATAGTTTCGCGTAGTCCATATACTAATGTTCGCGGCTAATGCCAATATGTCCACCAATCGTTCTTCGCCTAGTCCTTTGTGGTTTACCATGCCATCAATGACCTCGTTCGCTCAGTATACTTACTAAGGCTTCTCGTACAAGTGGATTGCTTCATCTACTAAAACATCCACTGGAATCATCGTCGCAATTACGCATGTTGCCTCATATTGCGTTGTTCGGAGAGTACTTAGCCGATATACAGAATGAAGCCATCTGCAATTTTCTACAAGTTTTATCGCAGATGCCCAGACTAGTGTCGCGTATAAAAGAAGAGAGCGGATGACTGGGAATAAAAGTAATCGTTGGCTGTGTTTCGCACCGCTTATATTTTGAAGCATCCTTGCTAATTCGAGTGGATGACTGCTGCTTTTTGCCCAGTAAGCTTTAAGTGAGGTTTAAAGCTAAACTCAGAGTGTTATTGCCAGGTATTTTAGCAATGGCTGGAAGCGAACGGTAGGTAAAAGATTTTTTGTTTCCGCCACTTCATAAAAAGTACCAACATCGTTTTCTGTTCGGCAAGCTTCAGCACGAAGTCTTCAAGCCACGACTTGATCGTACATATAACCTCACTTGCACAAATCTTTACTTTTTCAACGTGATTAGAGTTTATGACCACCCTAACGTCATCAAGGAATCGACGACAACAACCTGCTTAGGTACTGGGAGCCGTAAGACTCCACGTACATTATGTTTCATAGCAGAGGATCCAGACCTGACTCCTGCGGACTTCCTGTAAATGTTCGTATATCTTCAATCTTCATGCAAATCGTGAAGTAACTTCTGCTGTCGGAAGCAGTCGAAGATTATACTTAAAGCATAATTTGGCTTTTGCGCTTCGATGATACGGCTCCATCTGGGAGAAATGAATCCGTTCTCGATGTCGAGATTCACCAGTGTGCAGTATTTTCCTTCGTCAAAGGCTCTCTTGGCTAGTTCAAAACCACTTTGGTTGCTTCACCCGCTGACCGAGCCTTCCGGAAGCCAAACTGCCAAACAGCCACTATATATTATTTGATGTGACCGGTTATACATAATCTGCTCGAGAGCCTTGTTTATTGCATTCAGAAGACAGATAGATCTATTAGAAGTTGGCTTGCCTATCGGTCTACCAGACTTCTTCATCAATACAAGTTTTTGTAATTTCCACTTTACGGGGAAAGATCCTTCTTTTAAACAGTCTGTGAATACTTGTGCGACAGTTCTTGGTATCATTCTCATTGCCGAGTTCAAGGTCTTGTTGGGGAATTGATCAATACTGTCTGTCTATCTGGAAGTTTACCTGTCACAGCCGATTTATTCTGAAACGGCAAAGGTTATTGTCACAAAACTTGATGAGAATATGCGGGTTGAGTTTAAGTAGAGCTGCCCATACATGGTCATGTAAGATATCAAATGAACCCTTTCATTTAGATTAGTACTTTTAAAAATTGACCTCTTTATGATATTAGGTGAAACTTAGGGGAGTGGAAACTTAAAATGTGAGCTCCAAAAAGTGAAACAGGTCTCATTTTCGGAAAATATCAAAGAGAAAAATCTAAAAAAAAAATCACAATGATGCACCAATACAAAATCTAAGCCTCGAAATACATCCCATTCTGATACCAGCTCAAAGAAAGTTAATAATAGTATATTACTATATTTTAGACATTTACCCGAAAAACCCCCAGAAATTTCTCCGAGAAGTACAAAATTTGGTACATAATTAATGACATGATACACAGTTTTTGAAAGTTTGAAGGAAATGTAACCATTATTAACAAAGTTGTAGAAGGTCAAAATTTAGAATTTCACGCAAATCAACATCATACAAAGGAGTTGAATATTTCGAGGAATATTTTGAATTTTTAGCTATGTACGAAGGAAATTATGTGAATAGGATTTTCTCCCACAAGATGAACAGGCAACCTCAAGCTTCCGGCATTCAGACGTGTTTATAAATAGGACATATTCCACTGTTATGTCAATGGCTCCTCTGTTCAAATTTAAAAAATTTCTCCAGTTTTGTAATAATTAAATTGGAATACCGTCAATTGTTGAAGCCATCTTTAATGTCTGATCGACGTCTTTCTTTAATTTTCACATAATGCTAAAACGTCAAGTACTATCTTGTACTGTGTATATGAAAATTTCTAATTTTGAGCTTGCCTTTCACCATAGACGCTTATTTTTGATGACAAAATTGCCTAGTACACTGACGAGATAGAACGCTTCAAAGTGGTTATAAAGACACTATGATTTTCAGTAGAGGAAATGTCTGCATGAATAACGCGTCGAGAATAGTCAAGAATAGGGATTGGTATAAGAAGCGCTTAGTTGGCTAATACCAGCTTTGAAAGCCATTGCTGCTAGTTCCATTAAAAACACTAACAAAAGTATTTCGCATTTCTGGGAATCTTAAGTTCACTCGTTGAAAAACTTTGATGATCCCCTTGTGACCGGGTGAATCCTTACAACCAGAACAGTCTTGACACCAGACAAGATGAAGCCAAAAGCCGGCTCCAGTTTAGAATTGATGTACCGTTCTTTCGTTACCAATAATGTTCGAGTATCTTGACACCCACATCAGCATTACCTCTACTTAATATTTTAGTAAACACGAAAAGTCCACTGTTGCCAGTGTTTATTGTGAGATTGTTTTGCAAGAAGCCATAGCAATTATTGGAACTTATGACAACGGACAAATATTCCCTTCAGCTGGACAACCATCTTGTCTCAAAGGTGAACAGAGATTTTAGTATTCCTACGTTCCAGGAACCGAATAATCCAATTGGTTAGCAATACATCGACTCCGCACTATTTTGTAGATCCATAAACTAATTTAAACTTTATACATTTTGAAAGATCCTTTAATACTCCCAAATCTGTCAAAAACGAGTTCCTTGCTCGATATTACCTTCGAATTTGTTATAGTAAGTTCGTCAACTATTGTGGTTTTGCTTTTCTTGTAAGCATTCCACCTGCCATAAAGGTGCCACTTCGGATTAAAAACGGGTTTAGCAATCTTCTTAGTCCTTTGCACAGATTGGAAATTTTTGTGATCAATTAGAAACGTGTCGTGTTCTACAAAATTTATTTTCCAGTATTGAAAATTACTGTTGTTGTTAAAATCTGATATCCGGCAAACATATGACGTATGTATCTATTTTTAATAGGAAGGCCCATTGCGTGTACTCTCCTTTTATATAAGAAAGATATGATAAAATAATAAATATAAAAAATATAAAACCAGACTAATGGTAATTTAGCCACAACTAATCTCTGGTTAAGGGAGAGTACGGTCTGTACAGTGGAAAAAAGGCACCTTTTCAAATATTTCTTTTATAAGATACGGGCAATGCACATTAAATCAAAATGTTACAATATATATAATATAATTAAAATTATAATCAAAATTCACGCCGTTAGCAGCAAATCTCCCGAGACGTCTCCACGCGTCTCCGCGTTTTGCGGTGACTCATGTAATAAGGCAACTTTCATCAACTTTGGAAATTTAGATGAAAAATCGATTTTGAAGTTTCTTTAAAGTTTGAACAGTTATATATTCGAAGTGATGATGACCTTTACGATTGAAAAAATATCTACTTATAAGAAAGCTCATGTAGTCCCCAAAAATAATATCGAATCTGGGAATTGGAAAATTGTGATTTCTTTGAGAAGTTCAAGCTTTTCGACACTATTCACAAAAAACGCTATAACTCTGTAAAAGATAAAATGCCGAATCCAAGGACCAATTTTCCTCAAACAAGTGGTACTATCCATCATTAAAATTTGTTCTATCAATAACGAAATACCCTGTATATTGATTCATAAATGCGTTATGAATATGAATAATAAGAAGCAATGACAGGCTCTGCTCGTAGCGAGCCTAAGCCTAAACAGGAATGTTGTTTGCGGCTTTGCGAAGTGCAGCAGATGCCTCTATCTCAGCTAATTGAAAGGGAATAAAAGTGGATATATTGTCCAAAGTGAATGGCTAGTCTCTTAAATAGTAGGAGTCTGTAATGGAATCGGCAAGTTTCAGCAGCTTATAGTAACCGACATTTTCTTCTCTTCATCAAATTCATAGTTTAATATTCGAACCAAATTTGGTGTTGAAGTAGATGTTAACGACTGACCATATTTTTTTAGGATTTGTTGTACAATATCTAACACATAAGTCATTAGATCCCGAAGCCAACACAAATGCATTTCTTTTGCAAAATTCAATTTTATTCATCAAGATAGCTGCCTTCCATAGACATACAATCATTCCAACGTTTTTCTAGACCTTCGATGCTTCTTTTATCAAGCGCTGTCTTTAGCCTAAAAATAGCCCTCAGTTGCCGCCATAACTTCACAATTGGAACCGAATCTGTTTCTGTGGAGCTTCCTTTTGAGATATGCGAACAAGTAGAAGTCAGATGGGCTCATATCTAGTGAATATGGAAGATGTGGGAGCAATTCGAATCGTAAATGGTGCAATTCCTCCATAGTTTTCATCGACTTGTGAAGCGGTGCATTACGATAAACCTAAGGGGGCTTCCAGTTAATTAAATTATTAACTTTATTGAAACTGATATCGGTATTTTGAGACCTAGACACTACATAGTGGCAGCTTCGTGATTTTTTTTCAGATTTTTCGATAGAGTAGTTTCTGAGAACGGGTCCGTGAAAGTGTAATGAAACTAATCGGAGTGGGATGGTCACACGACCATCCAGATTGGCCGGAGATGACCTAGACGGGAGAGCTATCCCAACCTAAAAGAAATTGGCTAAGTTGACCGTGAAGGTCTGACGCAAATATTGAAGCTCCATCAAAACGCTCTGTCGACACGTGCTTGCACGCCTTTGTGCTAGCCACACTCGAGAATGTGGGGAAATCCTTTGAGCGCTTCGAACCCCTTGTAACATTCTACAAAATTCGCATGTATATACTGTTACGTGGGTCCATACCGGATCTTGCAAATATTCAAACAACGGCGATTCGCGTAAACCAATAAGATAAATCAAAGCGCGAGTTAAAACCTGAAAAAAAATTAAATGAAAACGACGTCTCCACCGTGCGCGCGGAGCCGTAAATCACCGGATCCGAGTGCCGCGATCGAGGAAGGGAGATCCACAACGGATCACGGTCTTGATCCCTGTTTCTTCTGCCTCTGCCGCCTCCTCCTCCCTCTTTTCCTTGTCATCCTCAGGCCATTATCCTGTAGGATGTATCCAAGTTAGAGTTTTGCGGGATCAAGTAGGAGGAGAAAAGGTGGAATTCCTCAAATTGATAGTTAATCAATTATATTAAGTATATTCATGCAAAATCAAATTAACAAAAAAATGAATATTCATCGAAATGTGTTAGCAAATTAAGGATGTTAAGAACCAGTTACATTTGAACAAAGATATTATAAAGAAAAAGAAAGAAAATAAATAGTAAAGCCAAAGAAAATATCAAAATAGAATCCTCACCCAGAGCTCTGGTGGTCCCCATTTGTTTTACAAGTAAAATTCCGCACAATTACCCTTTTACAATTCAATATTATAGATAATAAAATAAGTCTTGTCAAATGTATTTCTCATTTACACTGAAACTACTTTAAATGCTACTCTTGTTCTCGATTAGAACTTATTTTCGGCATGGATTCATCATACAACACAGACTTGGAAACTGCCCAACAATTTACTGACAACCGATTTCTTGCAAAAAAGTATTCCTTTCCCCACAATAACGGAAAATCACTCTTCACCAGTAGTTACTCTTGTGCATGTATCTTGGTATGCCTTCCCCGAGTGACCATTACCGTTGAAACTGAATTTTTGGGGATATATCACTCGAGCCTCGCTTTTTCTTTTCGCCGTAGCTCCCTCTCTCAGTCTGGGCACAGAAAACAAAAACTGCCGAGCTGATTGCACATTGTAAGTTTGTACAACTTCAGGTATTTGCCGGTTCGATTAGATATGCTCATAAAGTAGCAAGATTCCCAGCGACTCCAAAAGAAAATCCAATGTGAAACGCTCACCTAAATTTCACTTCCGATGACGAGCCGTTTTCTCAGCCCGCCCGTCTACCAGAGACGGTGCCCTTATCCCCTAAATGTCCGCTTCATGCCCCCGGTCCCGCGCTAACGAAAAGGATGTTAGAAAAAAATAGCACCTTTTCTATATAAGAAATTGCTATCCTCACGTCGCGTTTGTTCCGCTTTCGTCGGACCGTTTGCTACTTGCTCTTTGTCTTCCGAAGATTCTTCCTCATCCGAACTTTCATGTCTCATCCAAAACCAGTTGGAACCTCTCACCGTTGGCTCGCCTCACGCCATTGCTCGCCGGCAATTTTTCACTCCTCCTTTTTTTACTCGGTTCTAGCTCTTTTACTCTATAACCTCGAAGACAAACTGTAAAGGGAACTTGTATCCCCTTACGACTCCTAGACTAACCGAATAAGAAATACTCCCGCACCAGGCTGGTGTATTACCGAAATTTTTCTCTCAACAACGGATACTAACTTAACACCAGAGTTCAGAAGTTCCTCAGCTGTTCAAAATCGTCAATTTTCCCCTAGATAACAATTTTCGCGACTCCTTTCACGAACGTGCGACACTCCAAAAGATTACTGTCGTGAAGTTGACAGTTCACCATGAACAGGTTCTGATGCCACTATGATCGACCTTGAATCTCTAGAGTTCATCTTAGCAGCAACATACGCAGTAGTGTTGACAGATACGGCAGATCATTCCCCTCTCTCAAGATCAATTCGTCCAAATGCATTCAATAATGTGCAATATACGGCGAAATTTAAGGTAATTGCACATTATAGAATGCATTATTTTATCACACTAATCACGAAAAAGGCGAAGCTAATACCGGTTTTGGAAACTACGAGACCTTTCATTTTACACCTGACCTTTTTATGTATGGGGACCTCCTTAAACTCTACATAAAAAGGTTTTACTCACTGCATGCAAAAAAATTTACAGTTCCTACTTTGTCTCTAAATTTCGTACCAATAGCAGTAATCGTTTCAGGGAGAATGGGCATTTACCCAAAATCTTTAAAAGGAAATTAAGAATAATACGAGAGACATGGAGGCGAAAACGAAAATGTCTCAATAACCTCACGCTCCAGGACTCGTGGTGTGCAGTGCTCTGAATACTATCCGCTAACTTCCCTGAATTGGCACTTTAGTGCCTTTCAATGGAAAAGGAGGAGAAAGGGTAGGTATATAAAGGAAAGGAAGGTTGAGATGGGTTACTGGGAATGGATAGAAGGCCGGGAGTATTAGACCAAGAATGAACCGGAAGAGCTCTTTCCTGTGCTCAACGTTTATGAGCCGCCTCGTAGCATTCACGAAAGTTAGTAGATCATGCGCCCTGCAACAAGAGATCTCTTTGAGTTCCCAAAGGAATTGTTTACCTAGCGTTCACAACCTGAATCTACCTAAAGCTGGACAATCCCAAAGGAACTACTTGAGGATTTCTCTCTCCTATCTGCATCTTCGGCAAGAACGTAGGTGCTACCAGCTTGATCCCATTCTCCGTAATCCTGTATACACTTTCACGCATCTGGCCCAAAAGCTGTCACGATCCGGTCTTATCTGAGGCGGGCCAAATCTCACTTGACTTGGCGCTGATGGTGAGTTTTCGCCATCTGAAATCAGCGGCTATCAAATAGTGCGAGTAGATTCCACCCTTGACATTGGCACTACTTAACAGCCACTAACATCAGATGGCGAAGCTACCTATCTTGCTAAGACTGAAAACCCACAAAAGATTGATTTTGAGCTTCAATGGAACCCTGTTGTTGATCAAAATGGCTACGTTACGCTTGGGGTTCGGATCATGTTACAGTCATCGGCAGACTTCAGGTATCGCTAGTACGCAAGGGTAAATCCTGAGACTTGGCTATACTATGTGTATCCAATGAAACCCCGCAACGAATACACAGACCATCCTTTATCTTTCGATGTTAATCATTCTGTCATTACCATGCAACACGTCACCGGTTCTCCCCCCTGACCTGTTTGGAAAGCCCACAGCAAAGTTCTTCTAAAAGCTAGGCCTGCCTGTGGCGTAGTCGATTAGGAATGCCCAAAGTTCCCGAGATACCTGATTTAGGTTATCACCATGGCAAGAGGGCTTCGCGATCCCACATCAGGACTCACATAGTCAGACAGCAATGCAAGCTACGGCATATTTAATAAGAAGGTCGAGGTGGAAGAGGTGAAGAAGTACATTGAAAGCATATGCTGAAGGGACAAACCACGCCTTTGTACGTCCAGGGAAACATCCTCGACGGAGACCCTATTTCTATACAAAGGTCCTCTTGCAGGCATAGAAGGTTCCACAGGTATAAATATAAACATGTAGTTTTCGTTTTTTAATAATTTTTTAAAGCCTACACAAAATGTATACTAATTTTTTACTTTTTGAACATGCCCCGTATTCCTAGTCTGCCTAGCAGAATCTGAGGCAATCTCCGAAACCTTCCGACTTTGTCGTAAACTTTGTTATTGTGGCAAGTAGGGAGTTGTTTTCACAATATTCCAGTAGTTGCGAAAGGCGAGAGTATACTCTTTCCTCATTCCCTTAGATAAAGCTCGCTCAGAGTTTTTCAAGGCTTAGATTTAGCAGCGTTCTCTAGTGCTGAAACTATTGAAATGGATCTAAAAATCAGAACTAAGATTTTCCAATATCTCCTAATAACTACAAGGACTACTACTACTACTATTTTTAAACCATACATTCCAGGGCCGTAGCGCCACTTCATGATAAATTCACCTTTCAAAAGGACATTTAGAAACCCTTCTTTGTTTTCCAAAACAAGCGTTCGTATTTATATGTTTGTAGGTAAACAGCTATCCCCTAGAAAAGAAAAGGAACTCACTGTGAAAACTGATTTTAAGGAACCCTGATATTTGAAAAACGACTACTTTGAAGTGATGAGAGCTTATGCTACTTTAAGATAAAAGTGGGTCCTGTACTCTCATAAATATCTAAACTGCTAAAATACGGCAAATGGCTAAGTTTTCGTTGCATAAGGTTGAAATACTTTCGTATAATCAACTATTACCGCGCGAGGTAAAATCAATAAAGATTGATGACTGGTTAACATTCCCCAAACGTCTGAGTTGATCCCACTAAGCGGTGCAATTAGTACGTCCCATTGAGGTGGTATCATATTTGCGCTTCACCGCTTCAAATTGACCCGTGGTTTCCTCCACTAGCTGAACATTTGCTAGTCTCCTCCTCTCCATTAGTAGCGTTTGTAACCAGTTGGTTACTCCGTTCGGCGTCCAGCTTTTAATAACTTCGTAATCCAAAGTTTCCATGGTGGTGGCGGCACTGCAAACATCACTAACGCAGATATTAGATACTAACATGCTACATTCAATTGTGAGTAGTCGTGCAGTCTTTCAATTGAAAATACTCAGACCTCCTCTACCTTGCGGTACAGTGCGCAGCTCAATCAAATTGTCGTCGCTTTAATCTTTGAAGGCATGCCTAAAGGCTGGACCATTTACTTCTTTGGCAATGCAAATACTTTCTTGATGCATTCCCGACTATTATTAGATATCGCAGAGCATTTATTATGCATAGTTAGGTGCATTTGCATGGTACGTATTATAACAAGAGCGTCACCGCGGATACCTGGGCATGCACCGAAGCGTATGTACGTTTGTCATTGGGATCATGTATTTCACGTAGGAAAATTTGATTAATGTCCAATTGCTTGAAATGAATTGAGCGACGAGTGACACTTAAACTGGTTCTATCAAGGCACAAGAAATCTTGTTCCAACGGGGACCATCTTATGTTATAAAATGATAGGTGAGTTGCACGCACTTGCCATATACGCGATCAATGTAATCAATTCTCGCACGCCGACCGATCGTAACTTGAACGATAAAAATTTATGGCGGTGTAATGGTCAGAAATATTGGTCAGTTAGTCATTCACTGAGCTAAACTACCAGGTGATTTGCAATTCTGGGGAAACAGTGTTTATTAGCTGCGTTTGAACTTGGCGAAAATCACGCTGTGCTTTATTGATTGCGCTTTATGCATGAAAATGCCCCGAAGTATTTAATTTTATCTTTTTACTTTATCTTTTTGACGGCGGAGAGAATGAATGGAAACTTTGGTAGCTGGTTCACTGTGGGGAACATAATTATCATATAATGACGTGTACATACACAAAGAGTTATAATTGAATCCTGGACAGTTTAAATATACGCAAGACCAAAATAACATAATTTAGAAAAGGAAATTGATATATATGAAAAATTGTGAATTTTCTCGCGTTGCATCTAAACTATTTTTACTATACAATTACACGACATACATAATACTTTTATTGAATGGCATATTTCACTTTTCGGAGTCATGAATGGGTTCATGCAGTTTCTTTTGGATTATGGCCATTGAGGCATTTACTGCACATTGGCTGCACATAGCCGAAACCACCATCCCTATGTTTTGCATATGGTAGTTTAAGGAGCAATGTTCCGTTAGAAGCGCTACTAGGATTTTCATGTCCCACTTCCTGAGAGATAACAAAAATGCCGCTCTAGTGACCCCAGGCTGTTTCACAAGGATTTCTCTACTCAGCTGCGTGGATCCTTGTAATTTCACCCTTCAGAGTAAATTTGTGGCTGGATTTTAAAAGCTGGTTCTGGCCCTACCATTGTGGATCCAGACCCTCGGCAAGCCAATCTGTCACCCTCCTCATTAACAGCGATGTTAGAGCGCCCCGACACCCACATCAGGAATGTTTCGTTCAGTCGGCCAATGAAATGGCATATATCTCCGCCTGCAATGTGGTCATCATTTTTCCCAGGGGTCGGACCAGTTCCATAATCGGATTCCCCGAGAACACCCTGCGCCTGATCCACCTGTCGACCATTCTTTTCTTACGATGATTACGACAGTGTATGTCTTTTCAAAAACGAATGTGGAAACTATACGATCGGTCGGCATCGGAGCTACCGGATGTTTGTCAAGGAATTTCCAGATAGACGCATGACCGTTTGATGGCGGCCAGCCTTTTCACGCTTCAATGGTATCGAGTCTACATTCGTCATTTGCTGCTTTTCGTTTCACCTAGGTAAGATAGATTTAGGATAGCTTCAAGTGCCGCAATTGGCGTAGTACTCATTGCTCCACTAATACTTAGGCAATCAAGTCTCTGAATCTGCGTTAGCAGCTTCCTGCTGTTAGCAAAACTCAGTCTCGCCACCAGACGATGCATGCATACATCAAAATAGGTTTTCTTCTGGATGTATACATCCAGTATATCCGTTTCGGTGAAAGTCGCCAGGTCTTACCTATCGCATTCCTACAGCACCAGAGCAATCTGCAGGATTTCTGATATGATTCCTGGATATGGTGGATGGATACTGGATACTTGACTGTTTGTGCCAGCTAGATTTTCGCCCTTGCTAAGATGGGTAGCTTATAGCTACCCCACCTGACGTTCCTAGTAAACATAACTAGTCCAGTCTTCCTAGTGTTCACCGTGAGTCCATTGCGGGGGCACCAACTAAACATACTGTGTCGACAAACTTGCCGATAATTATTACGACTAGATCGTCCGCAAGAGCTTGTGCGAAGACTTTTTATCCTCCAGGAGCCATAGCAGGGTATCCATTACCAAGAGCCATAATAGCGAAGAGAGAACCCCTCCCTGTGGGACACCCTGCTTGAACCGACTTCTGGCCAACCAATATGTGGATTTTTATCCACTCCACCATGTGGAGGATCTACAAAAAAACGAGTGACGATTTCGTCGAGCGCAGAGACAACTCATCAGACGCTGCCTCACCTCTGCGCTGGGAGCAGCGTGAATGAAAGTGATGACAGCTGTTAATCGCTCCTTTTATTTATAATCGCAAACACGCCATGAGCGCGAACTATATTGAAGTGAAATCCGTGGGTCAATTTTTTAAGGTTTTGTGTAAAACAAAACCTTATTAAAATCGGTTTACTGTCTGCCTGTCTGTCCGTCACACGCATTTTTCTCACAACAAACAAAGTTATAGTAGGTCATAGTTGTGGCTTCTTTACAAATTCAAGACTTCAAATGTCAATATGACGCGAAAGTGGATATTCTCACATAATATATATGAGTACATATATTACGTGCTAATTGCTAATGGCACAAATGCACACTCAAATGTCTTTGTTAAAGAAATACACAAAACCTTTCAAACCTGAAGCGTGCAGCGTCCGATTTCTCGACTTGTTTTGAATAATTTGAGTGTTTAACCCAAAAAGGGGCGTCCGTGGACCACACAAAAACGAGAAGTGGGCTTTTCCTTTGGGACAATATGAAACGGTTTTTCAAGCCGAAGTTTATGCGATCCTAAAGGCGGCAAATTGGGTGATTGACGAGCGGTTGAAAGGCAGGCGCATCGCAAACTGCAGTGATAGCCAAGCTGCATTGAGGGCGTTGAGTAATCCTTTAATCACCCTCGAAAACCGTTCAGGAATGCAGAAACTCTATCTCTAGATACAATACGGTGGAACTACTCTGGGTACCTGGTCACTGTGGGGTAGAGGGAAATGAAATCTCAGATGCTTTAGCCAATGAGGGGTAAATCTCCCTTATGGCGGAACCGGAACCAGCAATCGGAGTATTAGTAGTATTGGCTTAGTCTGTCTTCAAAAAGGTAGCAGAGCCTAAATGCTGCTCGACACACCAAACTTTTGCTGCCATAATCGAACATGCGACACCAGTTCAAAATGAAACGAGGACCCCAAAGGCCGAAAATTTAAATATGAGTCAAGCTACATATATGTAAAAATGTAACACTGCAATAGAGTCGATTAGTAGAAACCAGAATATGTTACTGGTTTCGGTACGAGTTATGGAGCTGTGAAAAATTCTCTGAAATCAATGATAGCACAATTTGTTATGGAGCAAGGACATAACATAACATGGACTAATGTGATAATAATTGATTAAACCGTGAAAGGACAAAATTCACTCAAGGTCGCCTAAAGATGTGGCAAATGAGGCACTTGACAACTACCCGACATTATTTAAGAATAAAGATATCATTAAAGCCTCACCCAACCCTTTAATTTTCCTTGTTTACCTGATTAGAATATCACTAAGCTAGAGATAGAGAAATGAAGAAACATATACGAGTACATAAACGGCAGAAGGGAGACCCAATATAAGTAGTTAAAACCATACTGAAAAGGAGCACAAATGGTGCCGGAAATATTCAGAAATAAATAAATAATTTCAATCTCATCTTAAATAAAACCAAACAAGGGGTTTTTATTCTTGGGGATTTAGATGTAGCAAAAATCGACTTTAATTAAATGTAGCCTATGTGCTAAGTGCAAACTAATCTTAAGCTCGGCATCTGCATTCAGTCCGGCTTGCCAGTTTTGCCGGAAGAGCCCGCAATGCACCCGGTCGCCAGTTGAACTGAAAGCACCATCCACGTATCGGAAAGCCGCAACATCATTAGTTCAACTTGAATTTTTTGTGTATAGGCATTGTGAGGCGACACATCGGAGGCATGAACCATTGCGTGGTACGCACTATAATACCGCCGCCGCACTGCACTGTGGGCCCGGCGACGTGCGACTTGACACCAGGCCGGCGCGCAAACTTCCTTCTTCAGGTTCAGACCACCTCCGCGGGCAGACGGGATTTTAAAGAAAACAGGAGGCATGTTTGACTGGCTTCTTGAATTTCTTTTTCTAATTTTTAGTTACTGCGGTGTGCAAAAGTGGAGAAACTGCAGCAGCAGTTGTATTCATTTTCTCAATTCGTCCGGGGAGTCACTGCGATCGGCGCATAAATCATTGGTCAACATTCCCTCGAGGAACATTGGACCCTATAAGCAATAGGCTTCCAAATTGGTGACCCCGAACTCGGCACGCTCGAGGTTTTATTTTTTATCTTCGAAGAGGAAAGTGCCCGTTATCTTTACAGTAGCAGGACAACGGTTCGGTCAGCGACGGTATCGTGTGGATATGTTTGTGTTTGAAATAGGCCCGTGTCTCAAAACGCGGCAGCTGAAGTCAACCGGACTCGCGACAAATCAAGGACTTCCACAACCTGTCCAAAAATGTTCATGTTCGCCGAGAAATGTACGTTTTGCGCAAGGAGATTTCGCAACAAAACAGCGTACGTTCATTCCGCACAAGACGGTTATCGTGTCCGCTCTAGTACAAAACAAGCGGTCTTCACCCGCAGGTTATTGTACAGAACAGCAACAAGTTGCTTTGCAACAAGAACAGTTTCAACAACATAAAAATATTCTCCAAACAGCTTTACAAACCCAATTAATAACATAGCAGCGGTTTCTGTCAACATCCCTCCTTCTTTGGCGGCGCAATCCGGCAGCATAGTTCCGCCAATTAGAGGCGCAATTTGCGCTGGCAGGCATCACAACAAACGCTACACGTTTTAACCACGCCTTTGTCGGTCTCGACGAAGAGACAATTGGTTTGGTCACAGACAAGTTGGAGGACTGCTTCTAGTCAAGCTAAAGGAGCAGCTCATACGCCGGCTATCGTTGAGTGAGGAAGCGAATCGCTTCGCGTACGAGCTGACGCTGGGTACCCACACAACCGGCCAGCTGCTTCGTGAAATGAGGCAACTGGCTACAGTGGCTCCCGGAGTCCTGTGTCCGCATTCACTTGATGACGGACCACTTGGGAAGAAACTTACTTTCTCTTGTGGTCCACCTCCCTTTTTTGGGTTAAATGCCCAAGTTTATCAGGACAGAGGTAGGGCAGCGTCTGACGAGTTGCCTCTGCTCTGGACGAAACCGTCAGTAAATTTTTTTGATCAATTTGGGCGTTTAACCCAAAAAGAGGCATCCGTGGACCACAACAGAGGAAGTAGGTTGTTTCCCAAGTGGTCCGGTCCGTCATCAAGTGGATGCGGATCCTCAAAAAAAAATTAACCTATTATAACTTTCTTGGCAATGTTGTGAATTCTACCAAACTTGCCAAAGATCAGCATTAAAATGTATAAACTAAACGTACAGCTTCTTTAAATGAATTTCACAACCTTCATGTGTTAGACACGTTAATAGATATCTCATTCCTCCCACTCCCCCCAAACCAAAACAATTTATTGAAGTTCCAATCACTTTAGAAGTTCACACGCAAGTATAATGTATTTCATGAACAAGACATTCGACAATTGAAAAATATTCCCTTTTCAATTCACGTATGCAGATCCATTAAAAAGACGAAAGATATACCATCACGAAATATGACTGTGAATTGCCATCCGTTCTTCCCAAATGAGTTAGGTCTGATTCAACCCAGTTCACGGTTAAAATCACAATCTCATATGATTCGAGATGATGGAGAAGACCTTCATATCTGAGAGATACTTTCTGCGTCTGCAATTGTGAGAAATATCCGCTCCAATCTGTATGTATAATGATGGCGATATACCAGCGGACTCTAATGGACATATTTCATAAAATTGAAGATACGCTTGTAGTGCAGATAAATTCTAACGGATACAGTCACTATGCCTGCAAAGCGCAGGTGGTCAATTACGAATAAGTACATTTCGATTAAGCTTATCGATCGTTTGCAATCTAAACTCTTTATGATCCGATTAGATGGACTGATTGCGGAGAATTTGATGATCCCGCCAATCTTGGCTCCCTAGGGGGTATTCGAGCGATACGTTCGTACTAAATAGGAACTGGATTCATCTTTTTGATTTATATGAGCGTATGATACATATATTCTTGGGTTTTGTTTGCAAATTACGATAATGAAGCTTGTCCGAGGAAGTGGAAATGACGATAATGACACAATACAGACCTGCGTGATCTAAATGGGAGTCGTACGAGTTATTCCAAGGCAGTTCCTCAACCTCTTCCAATAGATTCAAGTTGCTGGGCAGTCTTCCGTCGCAACGTTCCCGTGGCGGATGTATGATGTGATCTATTTTAATATTATTACATGAATCCCTGGGTGAACATAAATGAAGCCATATTGATGGAGTAGCTTTCCTAATAAATTCCTTTCAAGCTTCCTTGAGCCCTGCATGCCTATATCATGGGCTGGAAAATATGTTACCACCAGCACCGAATCGGTGTTGTAAAGAACATCACGGAAGCAAATCACCCGCACCGATCCACTAATTAGGCAAACACTTTTATGGACTCGGAATAGCCAAGGCTTGGAATATTCAATCTGCACGTCGAGGCCACCGTCGGACAGATAACATAGTAAATTGACAGTATAAGAAATTTATTGCGCACAACACATGAAGTCCAAATCTCTAAGGGAAAATAGACGCATGGCCAACATACGGACATGCATCCTCCATCAGCCCAGTAGGAACGTTGTTGCGAGACAGATTAGCTGCTGTAGGCACCACCGCACTTTCACAGTATCCAGCCTGGGTCAACTAGCATGTAAGATCCTACATACTCGTATGTGTGGTGGTTGGCTGTGGTATTTCAAACATCACGAATTTAGTGTAAAATGGAGGAGGGCATTCATTCTTCTAATTTTAACGCCATGAATTAAAACTTACAAGCGGCGTTACCAACTCGGTGGTTAATGCGTGGTCGGAGACCTTTTTTCGAGCAAGGTCGGACCGAATTAAACTTTCAGATGGATATGTTTCCAGGAAGCGGATTGAAAACTGTATTTCGTGTTATAAGATTCGTGATTAATCAGGTTATATATATGTATGTATATGTTCCCGCCCTACATCATTAAGGTAACCAGCATTTGTAGAGGTTCCATGAAAGTAATTTGCATACGTAATTCGATCAGGCTTCGCACTTGTTCAACCTCATTTTTCACTTCAAAAATTTAAGTTTGCTGGTGACTGCTCTATGGCACCAAATTTTGAAAGCTGTTGAATTAACTGTCAACAAGTTTTAGAAGACAGAAACATCGCGAGGATTGCAATTCCTCTGAATGAATTCCAAACTGAATCACGATATGAAATCGCAAACTGCACTAAATGGTGAGTATCCCAAACTGAATTTAGAAAATCTTAGTGGTTTAAATTGCAAATTCTGTCAGCCTGAATTCCATATGGAAAAGGAAGAGAGTATGTCACATAATTTAAACATTTGTGTGAAGAAAGAAAGATATGGGCACATCTAATGATAGATACTGCTCTGCGGGATGGATAGATATTTCAGGGACGAAAACATCTACTGACTGAAACTTTCAAGGGTAGCATAGGTTCCAGGGCGAAACATGAATTGGTACCCACGATGGAATATAAAACCTGGGAAACGCCCGCTGAATCATCACCAACAGCTCTACTAACAAACCCTATCTCCACCTCCACGTGGTGACTGGGAGCTCTTTTTTAACGAAACGCTGCCGACGGAGAAGGATGAAGGCGAGTTTACCTCGCCTAAAAACGGGACAAATTGTATCAACTCCTCCAGGTTGGCGGTTGGGTAGGGCTGACAACCCTACATGGAAAACCGAAGTTACGAAGTCACGCAAGGAGCCTCGGATAGGATAGATTTTACAACGACGAACCCGGCAACGACAAAGGAATAAAAATTTGGGCATTTTCTCATGGAAAGTGCGCTTCCTGTACAGATGGAGCTGCCAAGCAGCTAGCCGATATCCTGTCCCAATATAGGGCTGGTGTAACACCGTTACAGGAGATGCGTTGGACAGGGACCGGTTTCCTGGAGAAGAGTCGCTACACCGTATATTATAGCGGTCATCGGTAGCAGTAGAAGAGATTCTCGAAGCCTGTCCCAGATATCATACCATAATCATACTTGCGTCAAGTAGGGACGGAGCCCGTATTCAAGTTTCCGCGGTAAGCGATCCACAAGCATACATGGGCCTCGCCATACGGGACCACTTTCAACCAAATTGACCACTCGAACGCCGTCACCTCTCAGTGTTGATGAACGCCAGAACATATAGGGGGGCCAATATAGACTCGCATCACTATCTCGTTGACATGATGCTTCGAGCCCGAATAACAACACCATCCAAAATCCCCTCTGACAATCAGGTGAGAGCTAACACTGAAGCCATCCACAGCACAGCCCTCCGCGATACCTATAAGAAGGAAATGGATCCCGCAATAACCGCAATCCAGAGAGATCCTTGAGATGAAGCATCAACAAATGATCTTTACAATCACCTGAAGAAATTTATCATAAATATGGCCCCAAAGATACTTGGTCCCAACGGCAAAAGGAGTCGGAACAGCTAGTTTGACGATGAATGTAAGCTATCAACGGAACGGAAGAATGCTGCATACCGAGCAATGTTGCATTCTCAAAGCACGTGCACACGCATAGCGATTTATACCTTTATGTATGAGATAGATAATGCCTCTTTGCCAGTCGTCAGGCATTTATTCGTTGTCTCACGCCTTGAGCACAAGTTGATGAACCACTTGGTGAAATTCGTCGCCTCCATATGTGAAATGTGGTTGTGAAAATCATTTGTTGATGCTCTGTTGACTACGGTTAATGCGGCATCCATTTCCCTCTTATAGGTGTCACGGAGGGCTGTGTTGTGGATGACTTCAGTATTCCCTCTCATCTCATTGTCAAAGGGGATTGTAGGTGGTGTAATTCGAACTCGGAGCACCATGCCAACGAGATAGTCATCCGAGTCTATATTGGCCTTCCTATATGTTCTGACATTCATCAACGCCGAGAGGTGGCGGCATTCAATCAGCACGTGGTCAATTTGGTTGAAAGTGGTCCCATCTGGAGAGGCCCACGTATTTTTGTTAACCGCTTTCCGCGCAAACCAGGTACTTCCAACAACCATTTCGTGTGATACTGCTAATTGGATAATGCGCAATCCGTTATCATTGGTATCCCTATATAGGCTATGGGAGCCGACGTATTGCCTAAATACGGGCTCCGTCCCTACTTGATTGTTGAAATCTCCAAGTATAATTTTGATATCATACTTGGGACAGACTTCCAGGGTCCGCTCAACTGCCTCGTAGAAGGTATCCTTCTCCGACTCTGTAGTCTCCTCTGTAGGGGCGTGAACGTTTATGAGGCTTATATTTCTAAACTTGCCTCGCAAGCGCGGAGTGCATAGCCTTTCGCTTATATTTTCAAAGTCGATAACAGCAGGTTTCATTTTTCGGCTGACTAAGAAACCTACTCCGAGCGCACAGTTTACTGGACGGCCGCTATAATATATGGTGCAGCAGCTCTTCTCCAGGAAACCAGTTCCTGTACATCGCATCTCCTGTAACGCTGTTACGTGAGCCTTATATTGAGACAGGGTATCGGCTAGCTGCTCAGCAGCATTCGGCCTGTACAAGGAGCGCACGTTCCATGAGAAAATGCGCAAATCGTTAATCCGTTGTCGTTGCCGAGTTCGTCGTTGTAAAATACATCCTGTCCGAAGCTCCTTTCTTGGCTTCGTAAATTCGGTTTTACGTGGAGGGTTATCAGCCCTACCCAACCCCCAACCTGGAGGACCAGTTGGTACAATTTGTCCCGTTTTTAGGCACGGGAGACTTGTCTTCATCCTTCGCCGTCTGCAACTTTTCGTTAAGAAAGAGCTCCCAGCGGTGACCACGTGGAAGTGGAGATAGGGTTTGGTAATAGAGCTATTGGTGTTGGTTCAGCAGGCGTTTCCCAGGTTTTATACTCTATCGTGGGTACCAATCCAAGTTTCACCCTGGACCTATACTACCCTTTGATCGGCTGGCCTTAATCCTTTGGAAAAAAGGGTGTTACTGTCGCCGCTATGCTGAATCATTCGATTTTACCCTGATTTTTAAATTAAAGGGATTCTGATGAGACGTGTTTAGTTTCGCATAGATGGAAATTTATTCCTTACGTGGAAACATTGCTGGGCTCCCTGGTCTTTTAACTTATTCCCTTATGGTGATTCCTCAAAAAAAGTGTGTTACAAGTAAAACATCATATTCACTCTTTTCTGTCGTATAGCGTAGCTACATAGTCTCCATTATCAATCTGACTGTGCTTCAGTTTCATTATCACTGCATTAAGTGTTGTCGAAGTGATAAGCCAACACTTACGGGATAGATTAAAGAAGCTTTTCAGGTAGCCAAATGTGCACTTTCATTCATGAAATATCCGTGATAACCAGGACACCATACGCATACTTCATGGATAAAGCTCGCCATACATTCGGAGTAATGTTTAAAAATTGGATACATTTTGATCTCGGTGCCACGAATTCGAATTCGAATTGGATATTTGTGATTACTATTACTAACACGGTTAGAATAGATTAAAATTGCCTCTTGCGAGAGAAATTATATAACACAAAACAAAAACAAAACGCCAATGCCACACTGATGTGAACAGTCCAACACATGATATTACATTACTAGCTACATATGAGGCACGTCCAGAAAGTAAATGTATTTATTTTGAACTGGATTAAAAAAAAAACATATTTCAAAAAGTACATGCATACATTTACACATATTTCAACATTGTTGCCATTCGACTCGAAGCAGATTGTAGAGTGGAAGGTCAATTTTTTATGCCTCCCGCCTCCTTCGTCCTCTTGTGCCCATTTCCTTGCACTTCTTCGTTTGGTAGAAATGTGCACCTTCAGGGATGTGAACAAATGATGATCTGAGGACGACAAGCCAAGGGGAGGGTTTTATCGAAAAGAATCCGGAAGTTGCTTCAAGTTGCCACAATACCAGTACCAGCGGAGGCAGCGCAGAAGTTGTTAGCGGCCGCAAAAATTCGGATTGGATAGGTCGTCTGCCATCTAAGAGAACAAACTTCACTAAGGAGGTGCTTTAAATGCCTCATATTTGGGCACTTCACGAAGGTATGCACCAACGGCAGGTTAAGCGGCATATTGCTGGAAGTGGTAAATGTCTGGAATTTAGGTAGGCATTGACTGCAATGGGAAATTGAGGTTTATTCAAATAAACCTCAATCATTGCAAAGCCCCCCGGGTTTAATTAAGGAGACCACGTTCGAATCTGAAATGGAAATCGTCATCATAATTGGACCGTATAGAAATCCCGCGGTCACGGTGGCATATAGGTCACAGATTGGACTAGTGGAGCAGCAATATGGGCTTACGGTCGACAGGCCATACAATGTACTGCAAGTGAGGCAGACAATGTGGGCGAAAATAAGTGGTGTATATGTATCTAACTGCTACGCGCCACCAAGCTTGACGTCCAGAGGAGACTTCAACGCTTGCCAGAAGAGCGGCTCAGAGGGTGGTACGCAGAATCAATTACGAAAAATGAGAGTGCGCCTATAAGGCCAGAGGTCATTCCACCAGCAAGAGGAGGGCACCAACACATTTTAGCTACCTTTGAATATGACGGCAATTCCGCCAGTCACCAGAGACGAGCTGCTGGAGATCTTCGGTAGAATAGGAGACAATGAAGCACCGGGCCTGGACGGAGAACCGAATAAGGCCCTTAAGCTTGCCGTGAAATCCTGACCGGACATGTTCGCTGAGTTGTTCGAAGCGTGTATGTACGAGGGGCGACATGGAAGCGGCAGAAGTTGGTACTTCTGCCTAAGCCTGGTAGGCCATCTTAATACATATGTCTTTTGGACACTGTAGGGAAATTAGTAAAGCGGGAAATCTATAATATATTACTCCCGGTTGTAGAAAGTTCTGAGGGTTTAACGTGAGTACCTGCCGTGTAGGCATAATCCCATGGTCCTCTTCGGACACGGATTGATTTTGGAACCACAATTAGTTCCCCATTATAACTGACACAGCGGTACTAGTTTATACTGCGTGCAGGCTCAACATTCATACCAGTGGATGCAAGGCCTATCTAACACCTCTTCCGCAACTAAGGGGTACGGCACCCGAGTCGTACAGCGCAACTGCACGCTTGAGCATCGAGGAGCTCTGCCCGCGATGTAGGCATACCCACAACCACCATGAAACCCCCACTAGAGAGCCAACCGCAAATAACCGGGCCGAGAACACAACACTTGCAGACTCGGGTCTGATCGCCACCTCGAGTAAGTGGGGACGGCACTCCCCAACGGGTTAACTGGAATCCCGGTTGTAAAGAGTCAAGGTGGTCTTTCAGATCGACAGTATGGGTTCCGTAGAGCCTGATCAATCATTGACCCCATCAAATCGGTTACTGGCTTGGCCAAAGATGCAATTCACGGAAAGAGTAGGGCCAGCAAATATTGCGTGGTAGTAACCCTGTACAAAGATGTACTTAATCTTCCTCTTCCGGAGGAAGCCAGAGTCGTAAGTTACGCTGACAACATAGCACTCGTTGTTGTCGCAAAGCATCTCAAAGATGCTGAGTTATACTCAAGCGCGGCAATCAGTGCTGTTAAAAGTTGGCTAGAGAGCTCTGGTCGGACACTTGCGGAGGAAAAAACCGAAGCGATTCTCATCACTAGGTGCAGACTAGACATCACGCCTGTATTAGAATCGGAAATGATATCATCAAATACTTGGGAGTGGTGGTAGACAGAAAACTTAGTTATAGGCAACATGTACAGTATGTTTGTCATAAATCATCCACTTCAAGTATGGCCCTGGCAAGGATGATGCCGAACATGGGAGGGCCACGTTATACCTCTAGGTTGCTTATAGCCAGGGTGGCGGCCTCAATCATGCTCTATATGACCCCTGTTTGGAGGAAGGCGTTGCGAATGTCGGTTAACGCTAACAAGCTGAGTGCAATCTACAAGGGGACAGCCTTGAGAATATGCTCCGCTTTCAGGATTGTCTCAGATGATGTAGCATTTGTCATCCTTGATATAATGCAAATTGACATCTTGGCAAATGATATGGCAAACATATACAATGCAGAGCCAATTTCTTCCTTATGGCAGGCGAAGTCCGCTGAGAGGAAGAGATCCCTAAATAGATGGCAAGAGCAGTAGGAACCCTCGGGAAAGGGTCGGTGGACTCATAGGCTCATCCCTGCCATCAAGGAGTGGTTGAAGAGACGACACGGTGAGATTAATTATAATCTCACCCAATTTCTGATAGGGCACGGAGGATATCGCCAATACTTGCACAGATTTAAATTGGAGACCTCACCCGACTGCCCAAATTGTGATGGAGTCCCAGAGAACCCAGAGCATATATTCACCAACGGTCCGAAATTTCTAGAGGAATCTAGAGGAAATTCTAGGAAAGGTGGTGGTACCCGAAAATCTGGTGCCGAAAATGGTTGCATGTTAAGAGGATTGGGATGCGGTCAATTCCATGATCACATCTATCCACAACAAACTGCGAAAGACAGAGGAGAAGAGAAAAGCCTGGTCATGTACGCCGTGTATGAAAGAGAATTGACCACGCCAGAGGGAGCTGACTCTGATCCGTGATGTAATACCTAATAGGCGGATTTGCGTGAAACACAAGCACAAGTATCCTCCATTTGTAATGATTAAAACTTGTTTTTTTTCTATTCGCTAGTGTGGTTTACTGGTCTTGCAAATACCGATATTTTTGTTCCCTTTATCAGTGCCAACAAGGCTTGTTATTAGGTACATACAAGACCGATAAATCACACTAGCGAATAGAAAAAAGCAAGTCTTAATTATTTCAAATAATTTAATCGCTAGAGATACCGCGTAATTACACTTAGAATGTCCTATATGTTGGTGCAAAATTTGGTATTCCTAGGATGAACTTAAGGGGGGGGGGGGTTTTCGGTCCATTTCTAAAAGTTGGTAACATATTATTAGTAAGTTTATTTGAGCAAATATCGGAATGAGACATACCTTGTGGCCTAAAATACATATAAGCGCACCATCCTCATTTTTTTCGGATTTTTGGGTTAGGTAGTTTCCGAAAATGAGTCCTGTCCCACTTTAGGTGTGTACATTGTGACTTGTTACTCGCGCACTTTACAATTCAAATCAAAACTAATATCAGATGGAAAGTGCTAATCGAGACCTTACTTCTGATACCCCACATGACTATAATCGATGAAAAAAATTTTGTACATCCCATGTATGGGGAGCCCCACTTTAAACTGCACGTAAATTTATGTCATTCACTGCATGTGTGGGATTTCATAGTTCGGTCGTTTTGGAAAAAAGTGCATGTAACGGGCAGACAAACACACAGTGAATCGATTTTAATAAGGTTTTGTTTTACACAAAGCCTTAATAAAAACGAATAATTTTTTTTTGTATGTAACGTATGCGCTTTTGAATATAAGTGGTGACTTGATGTAAATTAACTCATTCATAAACAACCACTAAGCCCAGAATCTTTGACTATCCCAGAAAATGTTGGAGTTTTCGATATCAATAAACCCAAAATATGATTAAAATCTGTCCATTTAACACTTCCCGGCCTAATCGCTTACTTCCAACACAACAAAAGATGGAAAACAATTTTTGAAATTAGGAAATAATTGAAAAAATCTTGCGAATTCAATTTAACCTGACAGTGAATGACTTATTATCGAAAGATGATATGCAGTTCATACTTCAACAACTCAACCCATGATTTCCGACTTATTTATGATGCATCCACAGATACCATATTCGTAGATATCTCTCATCGCCCTTATCATGATCGAAAATATCTATCTTTAATCAAATTCCTTCATGCAAAGCTTGGTAATGCTGCTAAGCCTCATATTTCCATTCCTCTTTTCAACGCTGACCTGGAACGTAAAGAAACTACCAGAACACACTCCCGTACCGGTGCCACTCTCATGCGCTGCAATTTTATTTGTCCATTTTGATAAGGGCACACTCCAATTTCCTTACTTAGTGTCAACGACAGCCGACAAATCCTGGAAAATTTATAAGCGTGTAATCTGCCCGGTCGGGATGAGCAATAAATTAGACGAAGCAATTAATATCGTGTCGTAGTACGTACGGCAGAAATCAACCATTGGCATTGGCCTGACTGGCCACAAAACTGAGCCCAGGTCCAGGTCCAGGTCTGCACCATACAGACGTCCGCTGGATTCCTCCAATCCTACCTTCTTCGTGCACGTACAGTCAAAGAAAGTTATGCTGTGGTGCTTTCAATTTATTTTAATGTATTTAATACCATTCTTAGTGCCTATATTGATTGTTACGCTTTCGATTTCTTGTTCTTTTGCCACAAGAAAGAGATCCCCTCAAGTGGGAATCGATATGGTACACGACTAGGGAACCCAAATATGGCAAACTTTATGGTCTGGATAATGAGAAATCTGAAATCTTTAGGGGGAATCACTTCGGATGGTAAGAGTTATGTCCGCTTAGGACAAATATGGTTAATGTTCCGCAGTATATTCGTATTTTTGCTTAACGGGTGATATGTATTATGAGAAGATACCAAATCGGGCCCGTAAGATAGCAATAAGACATCCACGACGAACCGCATTCAAATTATCGCATTTGATGATAACAGCTTGCATAGTCGACAGTTTTTATTTTTATGGATCATGAAAGAAATCTGCATTTGGAGCAGGACCAAATATAGAACCAGAAAATAATTGCAGCAATGAAATGTACTTTTTTCAATATTTACACTTTTCACAAGATACAGTTCGTACTTTCCTGGTTTCCAGAAAATATGGAAGCTGATACTAATCGGATTGACATCTGTTGGCATTTATGCCTTGTGCATTCTGCAAAGTAATTGCACAACCCATTACAGGCTTCAAACCCAGTTAAATATTGAATTTATTTCCACATTTCACACCAAAAGAACTCCTCAATTCCAAACCACTTTTTATACCGGCGACAGCTGTAGCAAAAATAAATGCGATAATGAAGGAAAATATCAGCGAATCTACAAGCGAATACCATGCATATTCCAACTATTTCAATATTCATTATATCTCGTCTTCCGAATGAATATCAACTACTCGGATTGGACTGGGCGCTCGAAACTGGAATATTTACTTGCTCTCAATATCCTCCAGCGTGGAATAAACCCTTGCGTTCAAGCAACGACGACATCTACAATCTTTGAAGAAATGCAAAAGCAATTTTATCGTATAACCGCCGAACCAATTAGCGTTACACAAAATACAAATTAACGACCTATCTATGGAAAATGCTCAGATGTAGATGCATGTTGTTGTATTAAATATCGTTTGGAAATTTACGTGACTACGAAAGAAATTCTTTTCTGTGTCCATGTCTTACGCGGTCGTCACAATTTACATGATCAGATAATAATTACTTAATTATATCTTTAAATCTGCGTGCGCATTCAGCACGTAATAAATAGTTTACGGTTGATTCTAGGAGGACACAGCAAGATAGACTGGAAAAGAAGCTGCAACGATTTCATAGGTGTATTTTAAAATATGGATCTTCTTACTAATATTCTGAGAGAATACAATAGTTGCAAACATATTTAAGTTTAGGATAATACGATGTATGTTATGCAAAGAGAAAGAGGAATTGGACAACCGGCAAGTTGCCGGTGGTGACAGGTCCGGCACATAAGGGAGAGCTCAATCAAGGCCTGCTCTCACAAACCGTTCAAGGATCGAATGAGGACGTGGTGGTAATTTGCATTTCGTAAAGTTACGTTATCAAGGATACATATGGCGACGAGGTCACATGGGCAGTGAGTCCTTGAGGGTTTTACGTGAGCACCTGTCAGGGAGACATAATCCCACGATCTCCTTCAGACACGGATTGATTTTGTGACCACAATCAGAGCCCCGCTGTGAAAAGCACCAACGGTACCAGTCTATACCAAGTGCATGGCTCAGCATTCATACTGATGGATGCAAAACCTACCTAAATCTTTACCGAACTAAGGAGTATGGCACCCGCGTTGAAACGCAACACCACGTCGAGGCCCGAAGGTCCCTTCTCGCTTGAGCATAACCACAACCCCCATGAAGCTCCCACTAGGTGGCCAACCGCAAACAACCGAGCTATACTCACATACAATAGGAATTCTCCCGAAGTATGTGAGTCCAGGGGCTATCCCGGTTCCCATGGCACCAGTATACCCCTGGTAAGGTTTCGTGACCAATTTACCACTTCACATGACTCCCCGTGCAAACTCGGGTCTGTTCGCCTTGATAAGGCCTTCGGAACATTCGCCTACTGCATCACGGCCAGCAAGCCAAAGTGAGTACAGCATCTCCCGGTGCTCGACCACATCTCCCTCTCCTCGACCACTTGGTTTTAGTTTGGCCAACAGGGTTGCCGCCCCGTGTTGCTCACCGCCAACTCTGAGCATCAGGTCATATGGGCATGTGAAAGACAAGTTCCATAGGAAGCAATGGCATTTCTTGGGGCTGGGCTTTTAAGAGCCAACATTAACGGAGTCGATATCTACAGCTGTACACTGCTCCGTGCAGTAATAGCGTGGGGAGATGATGGACCGTCTAGTGTTGTACACCAGCGACGAGAGCCCTGAGATAATTTCCGATGATTTCAACGCGTGGATCTTAGAGTGAAGACCACCAAGGGCTACATTTTCATCGAAAGATTTACAGAGCTTAACAATACACGTTGGATACGCGCCCATTTTCTCAGGTAGAGGATAAACTTCATACCTCAGCAGCCTTTTGGCGAGAGGGATGGTCTAGTGTGTGGGTGAATACCACAACAGTAGGGAACATCACGCCATTTTCATCGACATTGTAAACTAAAGAAACAATAGTCGCAGGCGCAATTGGAGCCAACAGAGCTGGCTTGCCACAGGGGCTTTTGAGGAAAAGTCATTCCTGACGGCTCTACAAGAAAATCAGTACCCGAAAATATCGTCGAAAAAGTTGAGTCACTTATGCCAAACTATAAGCTATATGATGCTGCAATACCACTACAGTCTAGTGTAGGTATCGGAAAATATCGTCGCTTGTCTGTGAGCGGAGAGGATTAGCCAAAGGACAAGGAAGCCCGAGTATAAGAAGCTAAAATAAACAATACCGAGATCGAGTAGTAAGCTAAAAAGCCAATAATGTCAATCAAATATTGTAAAAGCATTATTATTTATTTTATTAAATATTATTTAAAACCGTGAGCGGAGTCCGATGCCTTGATGGAAAGCAACTGACTGTCAGAAAATAGCAAAATATTGAAAATTTGGAGTCATGACAGTCTGCGTTTTTTCTGGTAGATTTGAAATCGAGTGCGTTTGTTTTGCCAACTGCAACCAAAGGAGTTTGGGGCATAGCTCCCTTAGCTCGGCTGTCACAAGTCAAAACAGATGCATCGCGCGCCCTCTACCTACGTACATTTGCTTTCGGGACAGGGATACCTTCTTGAACGTACCTCTGATATCGAGGCTGGAATAGTGTGGGACTCGTCCAAGGACCCCGTTGGAGCTCCTCTTTTGCAAAGACAGGCGTGCAGGAGTCGAGTTCTTCTTTGGGTACGCTAGCAACCCTTTGTATGGCTGGCGGGTAATGGTAATATTAGTTTCTGCACTGCGTCTTTGAGCAGACGGGTAAATCTGAAGGTATTGAGATCAAGTAGGATGTGTAGTATTACTTTCAACCAAGTCGGGTCGACGTTGGCCATTATAGCAGCTTTCAGCATCCTGTGTCATCGTTCGAACATCTCATTGAACTGTGAGGTGGCATACGGTTGTCCGATGGTGTTAGAAGTGAAGAAGCTTGCCTAACGACGAGAAAATGGGGAATTCAAATTGCTTTCCCTGGTCAGTGATGACAATTGCCGGCATACCAAAGCGTGAAATTCACTCTAGATAAAGGGCTTCAGTACACGATTGTGCAGAAATGTCTTTTAGATGTATTGCCTCAGACCACCGAGTGAACCTATGGATGATTCTGAGGTAATATCCGAAACCGTTCAAGATTCGTAAAGGATCGTTTATATCGAGATGAACTGTATGACAGCTCTTAGTAGACAATAGAAACACGTCTACCTCATTCTTCGTATTCTTCGTATTCTTCTACTTCTGTTCATGGGTAAATAGAAATATTTTGCGAAGACTAACCGATTCGTTGCCCGGACGCTTGAGTATGCGAAATCTCAAACCGCTTGGAATGCTTCCTAAGGGATATCGGCTAAAATATAAGGCATTAGTTCCTTGTCTATATTTTCTTTATTGAGAATGAGTTGGTCCTGAGGCCGCGAAGAATTACGTCGTCTTTCTGCGCCTCTGCAATCGTCGGAAAATATTCGGTGGCGGAAATCTTCACCTTTGCAATACATACGCAGGAAAATACGTTATTCTTTCCAGGCACGTATTGAATATCAAAAGTGTAACGGCTCATAAAGCTCAGATGCCGAAGATGGGGAGAGGACATTTCATTGAACTTTTTTTTCAAAACAAAGACGAGTGGTTTGCGATCAGTTAATATTGTCCCGCCTCCGAGGGCATACCGGAAGTATTTTTTGCGAGATTTGTGACTAATAACTTACAATTACAGTTCCGCTAAGCGACATTCAGTTGCTTGGAAAAGAAGCTCAACAAACACCACAACATCAGAACAGCCGCCGGGGTCCACGCAATCAGGCGGAAGTCTTTGGCGTTCGCCCCAGATAAATAAGAATTAATGGTTGATTGATGGTGGCCGGCCTTGAGTAAGAAACGACAGTAGAAGTTTAATATATGCACTTGCGTTTAGATGTCTTCTGGCTCTGTTAGGTAGCCAAGAACCTTCACTTGTTATTGTAACAATTTGCGTTTCTCAAAATTGAACAGTAGGTCGCCCTCAAGGAGGCGTTGGAAGACACCCTTGAGGTGCTCTAGATGCGCAGACTCAGAGAGAAACTCGACCATATAATTCAAATAAACGAAACAAAAATGAAAATTTTGTATCACAAAGTGAATGGATCTCTAGAAGGTTTGCGCCGCATTGCACAGTGGAAAAGTCATCATAGTGGACACAATGTGCCCGAAAGTTGTACATATTGCCGTTTCCGGAATCTCTTCAGGAGCTACATGGATTTGGTGATATCTCTTGACTTGTCCGATAAAATACGGCGAAATATGACACAGTGCGCAAAGTCATCGATGTGGAAAATGGAATATCGGTTTGGAATCATCTGGATATTTAGAGGTCTGTAATCGTGACACTTTCCCATATGTAGCAGCGAAGATCAATAACTGTCCGAAGGTTACTGCTGAAGAAGTTCTTTGTACTCTTTCCGCCCAATCACGAGCTTTTGCGGGGGTAATGGACACACTTTAGCAAAAATAGAGGAGCCAGTAATGTTTATATGGTGGTAAACATCATGTCTAATGAGCAAAGGGAGACCGGTTGTGATGTGCGCTATTTTTGAACAGTGCGTGAATACGTGGACTGGCACTATTTTCAAAAACGATGAAAAGGCGTATAGGTTAGGATTTTGAGATCAATGACTAATCTGTTACACTGACTCACTAGCAATCCGTAGTGGAGCAATGAAAAATGTCTAAAATTGGCGTACTCATATCCACTAAAATGAAGCGCTAAGAAGACGTTCGTCAATACCCAATCAAAACCCACTTACTTGCCTGTAGCCATAAATGTGGATTGACAAGAAATTTTCTGTTGCGAGTTTTCGAGATTACGCTGTTAGACGATAATTTTGAGATGCGGGGAGGGTCGAGACTTCGGCGCCTGTATCGATTAGGCAGTGGTCCGGGATCAAGGGAAAATAAAATGTTAGGCGACGTGATACTGCGTTTCCACTAGCTATCATCAGAGTTCCTCCCAAGTCAAGTTTTTGTGAGAAAAGAGTGGCCCTTGTCGGAGATCCTGGCAAGCTACTACTAAATCACCCTTTTTGAGAAACGTTAGATACGTCACCAAGTGATTCAATTTCGCTGTTTCATTCACTGATAGGCGTTTAATGAGTTGCTCCTTCAGCCTTTTGCAAGAGTGATATAATCTGCAGCGAAATGCAACAAGAAGAAAAGAGCTGCGTCCGTTCGTTATGTGAATTTCAAAGCTCGATTTTCCCAGTTCTCTTTAATATCTTGAATAATGTAACCTTTTTCGCGTGCGGTGCGTAATGGCGTAAGAAATCTGTGTGAAAAAGACAAAAACAAACTCGATTCACTACTTTTTTCACAAAGTATTCGAAAGTTGAATCAACCCCAGCCATTTAAAAGAACTTTGGAGACACTTTACAACGTTGGATTCACATCGAATTCTCCAACGCCGACGGCGGAATGAACACAGAATACCCTTGCGAGCTTTTCTAATTGGAACAAAAGTTCCCTACCCGGATCAATAATTGTTAATAATGACTTTTTTTTATTTAAATTAAATTGATTGAAAAATAAAAATGTTGGAAAAACATTACTGCCTTTATTTTATTCAATATTGACTAAAACGATGTACGGAGTCTGAGAAACAGCCGACTCTGCCGCAAGGCCGTAATAAGTAAAATATGTGGTTAAAAATTACCCCAAGTGACGAACCCTCGTCTCAAGTTCATAATAATCGCACACCCTTTTCCCGGAGCAGGAGGGAGGTGGGCCTCACCCAACGATTCTACAGACCGACCTCTAGATTCGCCGAGTTATCAAGGAGGAACTACTATGGACACATTGGGAAAAACGAGATTCGAGATTATAAGGGATTTTTCCGAGCCCGACCTACAGTTTTTGCGATTTGGCTCGAAAAGCATTGATTATTGGTGAGCCGTTTGCCAGAAAAAGAAACATTGATTGGTGGCGCAGACGACCTGGCGGTGGTGGCAGTTACAAAGCACCTCGCAGGTTTGGAATTTCATGAAAGTGAAACTATTCAGGACATCAAATCATGGCTAAAAGGAGCTTTAGTGGGGCTAGTGGACAGAATGGCGGTAGCGGTCTTTATTATCCAGGCTCTTTGTTATTCCAGTAAAAAATACTCTCAAAATCCGTGTTGGGAATCGATAAATCGTTTCGAAATCGATTATATACTGGACCCTACTGTTAACCAAAATAAATTGAACTCATTATACCGGTTAATCGCACTGAGAGTAGTAAGCAGCGTATATTTGATGACATCGGGTGAAGCAGTTTCAGTCGTCGCTTGGATCTTTTAACAAATGAGACGCATCTTCTCTACCAGAATATGCGAGATTATTGGATGACTGAAAGAAGTGTATCTCTTGTAGCAGATGCTGACGTCGAATATAAATTAGAATGCGCAAACGTAACAATAACTGCGATACAAAACGAGCGACAAGAACTAAATTGAGCCTGGAAGACGCAACAGACATTTGATTTGGTTACATGCCAGAGCCGTCCCCGCGAAGTGTTACTTCACGGTGATGCCGTCGGCATATGGCCTGAGAATTGCTAGTAGTTTCATTGGGTAAGAAACCCACACACACATTTTCTTAAGATCTTCACTTCCATCCGAACAGCCTAGCGATCCGTCTAGTATCCCCCACTTCCGACTGAAATTAAGGCTCACACATTCAAATAACGACTGACGATCCCATCCGATCTACTAAGGCAGGAACAACGCATGAAGTCTTGCAGGATCTGGTTCTTCTATCTATCTATCCGTAAACACTACGTACACAACTCGTACTTTCCTTAATAATCTGGCCAAAACAGAAACGATCCAAATTCTCAAAATAAAATCCTCAAAAACATACACAATCTTTTCATTATTAATTCGAATTGAGATACTATGACTACATTTATTGTTAGTAAATATTAGGAATCCAATTTACTTGCATAAGGAAAGGTGGACGTTCCTCTATATGAGACAGCGAAAAATAAACCTAAAAACCATTTCCAAGTATTTTCCACAAACTTCTGGGAGAGTGGCTAGTTCAGCTTATTCTGAGTCAACCTTATTTCTTTTTTAAGTTGAAGGATCTCCTAAATATTAGGTAATCCCTGAATACCCCCCATTGCCAATGTTTTCAACACCATTGGCTTTATAGTACCTGATTAATGTATTCCGTTGTCACGCGTTTGTCAATATCCCTGACTTTTAGATATTACTTCAGCGTGTTTTGCTATACAGAAAGTCCTCGCGATGGTACAACATAGACAAGTTTGAAGGTTTGAAGGTTACCAGTAAGAATGATGGTCACCTCCACATAGTAAAAGGAACATTGATGCGGAACAGTCTCAATTTCGTGCCGATGTTGAAATATTTGTGAGGTTTGTACGCGCATCTAATGCTGTTAATGAATCCAGTGACATCACGCTTGGTTCCTTTCTCGGAGGAAAAAACACTTCCTGAATATAATATTTTCACAACATCTAGAGCCATTTAAACTAGGTCCATGACTCTGTGAAAGGACAATATCTAGTTGTTATTCACCACTTGGTGGAACATTGTATGTCAGCCACACCTACGTGATATCGTACACAGCCTGATAAAATGCGTACACCCCTTTCAGGACTTTTGGAGAACTCTACACTTCTTCCTCTACCGTACTGCACCACGTCTTTTTGGGTGAGGAGGTGGAAATCTTCAAAAGACACTGGCCTGGACACGCCAGCGTGTGGGATTCTTACCCACTAAAACCACCCCCGACTTCCTCCACTCTGTCTGTCTGTCTGTCTGTCTGTCTGTCCGTCACACGCATTTTTCTCGGAAACGATTACAGCGATTGACACCAAATTTGGTAAAAAGGTGGGAACTGTGAACGCTCACGCATACAGTGAGTTACATCCTCTTACGTCGAATTTAAGGGGGGGTCCCCATACATGCAAAAGGGGGGTGTAATTTTTTTTTTCTTCAAATATAGTCATGTGGGGTATCAAATTAAAGGTCTCAGTTAGTACTTTTCGAAAACGGTCTTAGTTTTGACATTTGTTGGAAAGGTGGGGAGTGCGGGGGGTTGAAAGTGACCATTCCTTTACAGGGGCCATTCTCAGAAACTACCCAACCGAAAAATCTGAAAAAAATCAAGAGGCTGCCACTATATGGTGCCTGGGCTCCGAAATACCTTCCACACTGATATCTGCACAAATAAAGTTAATAATAGTATATTATTATAATTTTTAGTAATTCGCTGCAAAACTCCCCTTAAATTCAAGCTAGGGCCACGAAATTTCGCAACAATATAGGGTGTAACATAGAGCATGATGTTACCAGGTTTGGTGGAAATCGCACTATTGCTAACAAAGTTATAATACGTCAAAGTCGTCGCTTCTTTGCAAATTCAAGGCTATAAATGTCAATATCATCCGAAAATGGATATTTTCACATAATATTGTATATGCATATATTACGTGCTACGTACTAAGAAATGCACAAAACCTTTCGTACCTGAAGCGTCCAGCTTCCGGTTTCCCGACTTGTTATTGTGTAAGTGTGGCTATCTACTCCTACTTCCTTTCTGATCAACTCGTTCACGTTTTTCGAAATAATATTAGGCCAATGGTTCCTGATGTCACAGATAGAGTATTTACAAAAGTTTAAAACTTTTGGGTAATCTCGGGGGTCCCTTTTGATGTGGTAACCCCATATAGCCACTCAGGGAGACTACTAGCACAAGACGGTTTAACTTGCGTGAAACTTTTGTTGAGATGACTGCATTTATAGAATTTAGACATCACACTTAATAGATATACAAATTGATCGACGCCTTCGATGCTGTGCCCCTCCGGACAGGGCAGCATAAACAAATCATCGATGACAAGAAGTAATATCGATGGAATGATGCGACCCTGGCGGATACCGTTTTCAACCCCAAATTCATTCGGAGTTTTATCCCCAGGCAACGCCCGAAAAATAAGAAAAAGTGCAAATCGCGATTCTTTGGAACCTCGGCGCTCATCCCCTTCTTTCACTCTCTGGGAATGGTCTCTTATTCCTAGGATTTCCATACGAGTAGAAGTAAAAGATCTACAGGAACAGCGATGAATAATTTTGCGGGGAGACCTTTTAGGTGTATTAATGACCGAGGGGACTTCTCTTCTATTTGGAGAACAAGCCCGTATCTGCATGTTACTGTGACAGACCACTTCATCCACAAGAGGTCGAACTTCAACGGATGTGAAACATGTAAAGCCTTCAATAAATGCCGTTCATCGATAAGACAGATCTTATGACGCCTCTTCGAAACATGGTGGACGGTCCAATATTCATCAGCGACAGGTGGGTCATATAAGCGGTCGATGATGGGGAGCAAGTGGCTTACAAGGCCGATGTTAGCACCTCTCTTGCTTTACACATCCAGAAAGCAATTACTAAATCTACAGCTGATCGCAAAATAGCTCGTACTATGTTAGTCACTTAAAACCCGATGCTCAGAGGTGGCGGTGAGGAAGACGGGGTGGGAACCCTGTCGGTTGAACCAAAACCAAGTGGCCGAGGAGAACCTCAATAGTGGTAGCACCGGGAGACGCTGTATTCACTTTGGCTTGCCGACCGTGATGCAGTAGGCGAATGCTCTAAAGGCCTCATCAGGGCAATCAGACCCGAGTCTGCACGGGAACTCATCTGAAATGGCAATTGGTCACGAAACCTTACCAGGGGTATACTGATACCATGGGAATCGGAATAGCCCCTGGACTCACATACTTCGGGAGAATTCCTGTTGTATGTGAGTACAGCTCTGTTGTTTGCGGTTGGCCCCCTAGTGGGAGCTTCATGGGTGTTGTGGTTACGTTCAAGCGAACAGAGACCTTCGGGCCTCGGTGTGGTATTGGAGGTGCCGTTTTCCTTAGTTCGGTAGAGATTTAGGTATATTTTGCATGTACGAATATGAATGCTGAGCCATGCACTTTTTATAGACTAGTACTAGATTGTGGTCACAAAATCAATCCGTGTCCTAAGAAGATCGTGGGATTAAGTCTCCATGACAGGTACTTACGTTAAACCCCCAGGACTATCATCACTTAAAACCCAAGGGACACGTGACACAGTTAAGTGTGCTTGAAAAATGTGCTACCAAGGACGAGGCGGTCGAAGCTGTAGAAATCCACAAACCTCCCACCCTTATCGTTACAGTCGCCAAAACTGTTTACCCATCCCATGTATGAGGAAGGTGCTGTCAGAACACACTTTCGTATTGAGATCAACAAAAGCGCATTTGCATAAGAAAGGTGGAGTCCTACTATCTTCCTTTGCTAGACACAGAATACTGAGCTCATATCGTTGGGATTATCACTCGAGTTAGAGAAAGCGATCATTCTGCGAACCCTCATTACCTCTCTCTCTAGTTTGTATCCTTAAGCTCGAACTCACAGAGCAAAGCCATATGAACCCACTTATTTAAGTATCTGACACTATTAACAGTAATCTTATCTGAACATAATGAATCGATTATATTTTTTGATATAATATAAACGTTGGCAAATACTGTGAAATTCAATGGGTAAAAAGGAATCAGTCAAACGAAGACATGATTCCAGGCTTAGACACACACATAACTTCAGTTAACATTTGAATCCATGAATAATTTATTGATTATGTTTAAATCCTGTTGATTTTAAGTTTTATTTATTTATGGTTAATAAATTTCTGCTTGTCAGCAAGTAAATTCAAAGAGTTGTCATTCATCTGACCGTAAACGCCCACTCTTCCATTTCTTTGACGAAAGTCGCTTATTATTTTTATATCTAAAAGCCCATAAAATTCCGATTACATTTGGCTTTCTAAAATGCTCTAAGAAAAGATAAATCATCTCAGTTTCGTTACGGTTTCAAGTGCTATTACATTTGCAATTCAGATTCATTCATGTTTAGTCTATCCGCGATCTAAGCAAACAATAGGCGCACTGGATATGAGCACCTAGATAGGTACATGTAGCGCATTTTCTTCCGTCACAAAAGTATGTTTATGTTATGTTTCACATCAAGATGAAAAGGTCTTAATATAAACAGAAGAAGTTATGATAATCTCCCCGGCATACCACACACAAAGTTTTTTTGATCGAAAAAGGGGATTATCGTCAACTGTGTCATGTAAATCATCCCATTCTATGGAGCAATCAATATACTTTTGAGCGAACCTGGCGCACATGTAGGAACGGTTTTTCGTGGGTGGGTAATGAGTACTTTGTAACTTTCTCAGCTTATGATCTATTTGGAGCGAAATGAGGTTGAATACCAAAGCCCGCTTATTCTAATTCCGAACTACATAGTTAACGTTCGTCGCTTCCTAAAGAGGTTGATCGCTACATCAAGCGTATCCCAATCCACTGCATTTATGTCAATCACATACTCAGATAATTTGTAAACTAGCTAAGAATCTGAATCTAAATAGGAAACTTGAAACTGAAAAAATATCGAGAAGAAATGGAAGATTAAGATCTTTTTTCTTGTGTCGAAAGCATGCATGTTATGTATCATTCAAAATAATCCAATTACGAGCAAGTTTTGATCCCGGACAACAACAATCTTATGCTGGCTCTCATTTACAAAGCGAAAATCCTTAGAAAACTGAAATCCATATTAAATTCAGCGGAATAAATCCGTTTGGACCTGTCAACTTTTTAGATAGATTCTAATTTGAAACCATCTCAAATGTAACATGGCGAGCGACTCGTGAAGAACAATCTTAACAGGAATTAGATCGTCAATCCATCATTCGTGTATATGTATCTTGGCGATATTTGAGTGTAATATCTCGCACCAAGGCACGGATTGATATATGTGATGTTGATATGTACATTACATTTAATCTGGTCAATTAAAACAACCGTTAATATAATACATTGAATATGAACAACATTCATTGACGTACTACAAGGAACCGGTAGCAAATACCAAATGCCCATAGTAGATAATGAGGAGTCATTGCACTGGACACTAGACACCAGACACCCCGCAGTGATATTTGGAGATGTGGTTTAACATATATTTGCACTCCCCTCTGAGAATCTGACTAACTCGTAACTCGATCAATTAAATCAGGTTCCAGATCGAAATAGATGCTTAGAATTTTGACAAAAAGAAAAATGGATGTGATAGATTTACAACTTCAACCAACAACCGAGCTAACGCCTCAATAAGGTCAGAAGATATAATGTTGAGCAAGTCCAAAACCGGAAGTTACACGCTTCAGGCATGAACGTTATGTGGTAGTTTAATTAAACAAAGTTGGAGTATCGGACTGTTCCATTTATATAGCTACAAATTCAATTCTGCATTCGTATATATAAGACACTTTTAAAGTTTTGTGTAAAATAAAATCTTAATAAAATCACTTCATTGTCCGTTCGCCTGTTTTATTAAAGTTTTATGTGAAACAAAACCTTATTAGAATCGGTTTACTGTCTGTCTTTTTTTTTTTTAAGGAGGGGGAAATCTTCAAAAGACTCTGGCCTGGGCACGTCAGAGTGTAGGATTTTTATCCACTAAAACCCTGTGGAACACCCGCGGAGAAAACTTACTCCTTGGGTCCATCATCGGTATTATACCAGAGTGTCCGCTCTTGCAAGTAGCTATCGATAATAGCAGCGAGGTAAGTGGAAATACCAACCATCGCCAGACACTTCCGTATAAGGTTCCAATTCGCCGAGTTGAATACATTCCTCACATCCAGGGTGACCACCACACAATATTTGCTGGTACAACCCCTTCCGTGAATTGCATTTCCTGCCATGTCAGTAACCATTTTGATGGCATCAATAGTTGATCTGGCTTCATGGAACCCATACTGCCTATCTGAAAGCCCACTTGGCTTTCGACGACTGGGGGTAATATATTATAAATAACCCGCTCCAACATTTTCCCCATAGTGTCTAGAAGTCATATGGGTCTATAGGAGAACGGTTCTCCTGGCGGGCCCAGCCTTAGGCAACAGCACCAGCTTCTGCCGCTTCCATGGTACAGGAAAGATACCCTCGGACATGCATGTTTCGAACAGCTCCGCGAACATATCCGATCTACATTTGACGGCAAGTTTGATGGCCTTATTCGGTATGCCGTCCAGACCAGGGGTTTTGCTGTCGCCTATTCGACTGCAGATCTCCAGCAGCTCGTCCCTGGTGACAGGCGGAATCGGCGTTACATTCAGGGCGCGCTGGAAGGTGTCAGTACCCCCCTATTGCTGGGGAAACAACCCTTGGATTATTTTCAACAAGAGCATAGGGCACGTGATCGACGGAGATGATCGGCCTCTGTATCGTCCTGTCACGATTTTATAGACGCTGCCCAAACATTCCCTCTTACTCCGCTGGCTGGCGAGCTTAAGGTTCTTGCGAACTTCCCTATAGGCATGCTCTTTTCGCCCTTAATCGATCTTACCTGTTACCCTTAGAGCCATCCGTCTGGCTCTGTGGCGAATCGATCGAAGACTGGCAAGTTCACTATTCCACCAATAATTGGGTCTTCTAGTGGAGAATGAGAATCTCCTAAGCATCGACGCGTCACATCCTTTAGAGATGCTCCGTATGGCATCGAGAGCTCTATCCGTGGAGGTCTTGCCACACCTCCATGAATGTTTGCTCATTCATCGCTTTTGCAGACCATCCTGGTTTTCTTTTGGATTTCGGCTTCCGGTGTGCGAGTGTCCTGCCTTGTGGCTCCGTCCTTAGTTCAAAGGACGCCTGGTGGTCGCTGTACGTGAAGTCTTCGCTAACTTGCTAGTACATGTCATGTGCCAACGCAGTGCTGACAAAAGCCAGATCTGCTATTGAACCAGTTCCCTTTTTCCGATAAATGTTTACATCGCCTTCATTGGCCAAATCTATATCCAACTGGGCGAATGCTTCTAATAATCACCACCCCCTTGCGTTAGTCTCTGCGCTGCCCCGCTCGACGACATCGACTGTCACCTTTGAACATCGTCCCCTTGCGTCGCGAACAAGATCATCTAATAGGTCTTCAAACTCAGGCAGGAATATACCGCTTATTTTTACCCATAAAAAGCCACTGAACCATGCTATATTGTATGGCTTAACGACCGCACGTCCATATCACAGCTCCACCAGTCGAATCTATGACCCATACACCACCGTCAAGATTTCTGTACGGTTCACTAATTATAGCAATCTCCATCGCGGATTCGTAAGTGGTCTGCGCAAGCAAATCTTGTTCGACCCTGCAATGATTGAAGTTTGTTTGTGTTAACCTGATTTTTTCACTGCAGTTAACGCCTACCTAAACTCTGGGCATTTACCACTTCCGGCAATATGCCGGTTATCCTTTCCTGCTTTTCTTCGCACAAAATGCATGTGGGGTCTCTATTGCACTCCTTGGCAATATGTCCTTTTTCCCCTCACCTTCGACATCGATCGGACTGATCGATGCCGCTAGTGCATGCCTTCGCAAAGGGTCCAAATATCAGGCAATTAAAGCACCTTTTTAAAGAGATGTGTTCCCTAAGTCGGCAAACAACCCATCCAATCCGAACCTTCCCCACGGCTAACAACTTCTACGCTGGCTCCACTGGTAGCCGCATTGTGGCCGTTTGAGTGCCGCCATAAACTTTTCTTAGACTCACGATAGATTCTTCGCTGAATTCCTCCAACTTGAATTCTTGGTTCATGTTTTTGGGAACGGACCGCAACATTCTCCCCAAGTGAGTTTATAACTTAGTTACGAAAGCCGTTAGTTTTCCCTACGCTGGATTTTCTCAACTCAAACATGAGATCCCCTTTCTGGGTCCTCCGGATTTTGTTGACATTTCCGCCTAGGTCTTTTAGGTCGGGGTTAGATTTCACTTTCTTCAGTATCTCCGCATACGTTAGATGTACTCTGCTGGAGATTACAATTGCAATTGGACTGGTCAAGACCCTTTTTTTCTTTTTTGGGGCCTGTTGAGTCCATAAAGCTTCCTTCTCTTTGTCTCGCACTCTCTTACTTGAGGTCTTACTTGAAGGTCGCTGACTTTGTGCTTTGGTGTCACTTGGGTCGCCTGTGACACTGTTGTGGCTCGGATCGTGCTTTTTCTTAGGCTTTCTTATTTCTTCCTGTGATCTATTGTAAATCACCTTGATGGCTCTCACCATGTTCTTAATGGTTTGGTGCACGTTGTGCTTGTCCTTGATGAATTCGAACAGCTCAACTATTTTAACCCCAAACTGCAAAAAAGGTAGTTCTTCTGGGTCAGGGTTCTGTTCTCGGTGAGTCTTGGCCCGATTACTCCTTTTAATGACTCCTTCACCTTTTTCAATTGCTGAGCTCCCATGAGCTTTCTCTTTCGCCGGCTTTAGTAATGAAGAAGATCGCCAAATTGATGAACTTCTCCCGATTGGATTTGTTGCTGCTGGAGTACCTCTTGATCAAATTCGATGGGTGTCGAAATCGCCTTTTTTTTGCCAGCTATCTCCTTTTAGCCTTTGCCTTTGCAATTGATGTTCTTGGCAGAGTTGTGCTTCGTTTGAACGCCTCCTTCTTCAAATCTAAAACACTTGTAATATTAGATGCAACGGTGACCAAGTTGTCCACCATCGAGGCACAGCGGTCGAGGGATATCGACGGCCGGGAGTCCGCTTGCTCACTACCAAAGACCGCCGGTACTCGGGTTCCGAGCCCCTGCACCGTAACTTTGCTCCTTCTGAATTCGTCCATGTTGGCTTTATTTTCTGGGTGTCCTTTTCATAGCCATTTTTGTCCACGAGTCAGAGATGAGCTGTCTATCTGTCTGTCCGTCACACGCAATTTTCTTGGAGACGGTTGCAGTGATTGACACCAAATTTGGTGAAAAAGTGGAAACCATGCACGCTCACGCATACAGTGAGTTACATCCTTTTACGTCGAATACAAATAAGATGTTGTTCAGTAGGCGCAACATGTTTGGAGAGCGCTTAGCCGATGTGCACTTTTCTCCGACGCCCACACTGGTGCCGCATACAAAAGGACAGAGCTGACAACTTCCGATAAAAGTAATCGTTCGTTTTTTTTCGAGCCGGCTACATTTGGAAGCATCCTTGCCAGTGTTGAGCTGATAGTCGTCGCTTTCTGCCCAGTAAGATTTAAGAAAGAAAACTGATTTCCGACAGAATGGAGCGATGGGTTGAGTACTTTGACGAACTGCTCAACAACCGAAATATCGGCGAGTTGGAGGTCCCGCCAACTGAAGACGACAGACAAATGCTGCCACCACCAAGCATAAAAGAAACAGTCCGCGCAACCGGCTTAAAAACCATAAGTCGCCAGGGGTCGAAAGAATTGCAGTCGAATTGATTAAATATGGAGGCGACCAATCACACCAAAAGGTTCATCAACTGATGTTGAAGGTGTGGGACAGCGAATGTTTGATGACAGGCAACGAGGCATTACCTGTCCCATACATAAAAAGGGGGATATCACGCAATGCAGCAATTACAGGGGTATCACGTTGCTGAGTTCCATCTATAAGATATTCTCCGTTATCTTGCTAGGTCGGATAGCCCCGTACACCCAGAACATCATTGGCCCATACCAATAAGGCTTGACTCCAGGCACAGATGAGATTTTCTCGCTGCGGCAAGCGATAGAAAATCTGTTGGAATTTGGACATCAGTTGCACCATCTCTTCATCGGCTTTAAAGCCCCCTATGATAGCACAGCCATTGTAAAACTGCACACGGCCATGAGACAATTATGTATCCATACGAAATTAATAGGACTGACTAGGCTGACCCTGACCAATGTGCGAGGACAGATAAAAGCAGCAGGATCACTCCAAAGACCATTCGACATCAACAACGGTGTACGACAAGGGTATACCCTATCATGCGTCCTCTTTAATCTGGCCCTCGAGAAAGTGATTAAGTCCACCCAACTACTGGCGTATCTTGGCGATATCTACATCATGGGAAGAACGACCCGAAACGCACAAACTAGGTTCATCCAGATTGAACAGGCGGCGCGAGATCTTGGGATGCTCATCAATGAAGGCAAGACAAAATATATGGCGGCAACGTCAGCACAAAAACCAATCAACCAACAACATCAAACCGCACTGGTTAGACAACAAGAATAAAGATAGGAGACTACGACTTTGAGACCGTTGATAATTTCTCCTCAGACGTAAACGCGAGAGGTACCACCCTCTTTAAATCCACCCAAATATTGGCCTACGCTGACGATATTGACATTGTGGGAAGAACAGCCCGAGATGTACAGTCTACCTTCATCTAGATCGAGCTGGCGGCGCGAGATCTCGAGCTGCACGTTAATGAAGGCAAGACAAAGTACATAGTGACAATGTCAGCGCAAAAAACCAAAGAACGAACAACGTCAAGTCGCACTTGTCAAACAAAAGCAATAAAGATAGGAGACTGCAACTTTGAAAATTTCTACTATCTAGGGTCGAAAATCACAACCAATAACAGCTATGATGATGAAATCTGCGCAAGGTTGTTTCAGCCAACAGAGCCTATTTCAGCTCACAAAAACTGTTGTACTGTACAAGATCAACAAGATCTTGCCAGTCCTTGTCTATTTCTCGGAAACCTGGGTTCTTAGCAAAAAAATGCGAACTCTTGGCCGCGTTCGAGATAAGAATCCTTCGAAAATCTATGAGCGATACCATGACATCTGGTTGTGGATAAAATCCGGCTCAACAGGTTTCGGCGGGCGTGTCGCTTAATCCGTATAGATAAGGATGATCTAGCCCGGAAAATCTATAAGGGCAATCTATGATAGAAAAAAACACAAGGCAAACCCTGACTGAGATGGAGCAATGACGTAGGCCAGGACGCCAGACAGTTTTTAGGAATACCGAATTGGTGGACCTCGGCGCAAAACTGGGATATTTGGAGTTCCTTATTAAGGCAGGTCTAGACAGTATACCGTTGCCGTTGACGATGATGATGAAGCTTTAAGTGGGGTTTAAAACTCAGTTTGGAGTCGAATGTTACTCCCAGGTATTGAGAGTTAACAAGATGCGCTCCGATGCAAATTTCAACAGTTTTCTGTTTCCGACGCTTTATATAAAGCACCAAGTCTGTCTTGTGTTCGGCAAGCTCTAGCCCGTGGTCTTTAAGCCAAGACTTGGAAGCTCTACTGTACACGATAATATTATTGTCAGTCCCCCTTTTATTCCTTGGAGGATTAGATTCTTAGGATGAGGAAATGCAAACTCTTAGCAGTGTTCGAGAGGAGAATTCTTCGGGGAATTTTTGAATTGTATAACTACGAAGTTTATTAGACAACCAGATAGTCGTGGTATACATTTCGGCTGATTAGACTGCTTGTTCGGGATTCATTTACTACCTCCAGTACTGGAAAGTTGCACCTTTTCTTTTTCTATCGATCAGCCATTAATAATCGTTGGCGCAACAATCCATATTGGATCAGGGCCTTGAAGTGTGTTAGAGCACTTCATTCAAGACCGTAACGGCACACTACAGTATACTGTAGGCGGCAATGTGGCCAGTATTGCGCTCGCCGGACCAGTGGACACACTGGCTGGTCCCCACTATCAACGAGTGGCTGGTGAGACAACATAGGAAGATTAATTATAATCACACTCAATTTCGCACAGAGCATGTGGGATATTGCCAGTACCTCCACAGGTTCAAAAGGGACAATTCGCCCAATTGCCTAAACTGCAAAGAGTCCCCAAGAACCAAGAGCAAATATTCTTCCACGCTCCGAGATTCAGGGACGTGAGAAGAAACCTAAAGAAAACTTCAGGTGCAGCACTGACACTGGTGTGGTGAGGAAAATGTTAACATCGCAGGAGGATTGAGATGCGATCAACTCAATGATTGCATCAATCCAGGGCAAACTGCGAAAAGCGGAAGAGCTGTGGTTGGTGAGGTTACGAACGAGGCGCATAGAAGATCGTAGAAATAGCTAAAATGAGCTAACTTCGCTCCGTGATGGTTCCACGGAAAAGTGGGGAGTTGGCCGTGGATTTAGCAGGTAAAAATTCCACGCTCTGCTATGCCCACGCCAGAGTGTTTTGAAGATTTCCACCTCCTTACAAAAAACAAAAAAAAAGACAGACGGACAGATAATGAAACGATTTTAATAATTAACAAGTCGGAATACCGGAAGCTCGCGCTTCGGGTATAAAGGTTTTGTGTTCATCTTATGTAAGAGACGCACATTTCTCTGTCCGTATATAGCTACAAATCCAACATAATCCTTCATATTTTTCCAAACTACGAGACATACGTACATATTAGAGCCATAGATATCACGCTCACCCTAAACAAACAAACTGCCTATTACCTGCTGTACACATATATGCACGTATCTAAATTTATCGTACCCAAATTTCCGATTTACGTCTTATATCTATCTGAATTAGGCACTAGCCGCAAAGTTCATTAGCACGCATATATTATATACCTACATATACACATGTCTGGTTGACAAATAACTAAAAAACTAAAACAAAATAATTGTCTGCGACCCAATTCAGAAGAATTCAATTCGTTGTGGTATTGACGAATTGATATGTGATGATGACGTCATGCGGGTTGTAGAGTGCACGAAATTCACAAAAAATTGTAAAGTTTCACCCCCAATAACTTTGTTAATAATAGTTGGATTTTCTTCAAACTTGACCAAACTGTGCATTATATTCTTCGTTACACTCATGCCAAATTTTGTATTTCTGGGACGAACATAAGGGGGGGTGCCGGGTAAATTTCTAAAATGTGGAAATATACTATTATTAACTTTATTTGTGCAGATATCGGAACCGGATATATTTTGAGGCCTAGATTTCGTAGAGGTGCACCACTGTGATTTTTTCCAGATTTTTCGGTTGGATAGGTTCTGAGAACGAGACCTGTTACACTTTTTGTGGGTCATATTTTCAACCCTTACTCCCCTATGTTTCATCTAATATCAAATATTGAACCAGATTCGAAAAGTACTAATTAAGACCTTTCATTTGATACCCTACTTGGCTACATTCTGTGAAAAAAAAATTTGCACCCTCCATTCACATGTACGGAGAGCCCCCCCTTAAACTTAACGCAAGATGGCGCCACTTACTGCATGTAAAGGGATCACCAGATTACATACTCTCACCAATTTTCGTGACAATCGGTCTAGCCGTTTCCGAATAAATCGGGTGTGACAGACAGACAGACAGACAGACAGACAGACAGACAGACGGACAGACGGACAGACAGACACCGTCACCATTCTAATAAGGTTTTGTTTCACACAAAACCTTAAAAAGGAGCACATCGCATTTATTATGGCTAAAAGGTACCAAAATGGCTGTTATTTTTTGTTTTTAAACTTAATTTTTTGCAAGATTCCCCGATATTCCTCGTTTTCGATTTCCAGTTTGGCGGACGAATCGAATCGTTATTGGTGTCGAGGAGCTTGTGCACTTCCCAGAAACCAATCATAGTTCGTTTTTGATAGCCAACGATCGTAGCCGTGAGTTTCACTAGCAATAAGGTTGCCCATACATTTTTTTCCTTTTAGTCGCCTTTTATCACATGCAGAGAGGACTTTGAGTGCAGTATTAAGGTGCTTATTAATACTCTCAGGCAGATTGCACAGTATTTTCCATTGTGAAGTGACAACTGGATCACTGAAGGGATCGATGTCAAACATGGGAAGTTATCATTCTTTTATCCTAGGGGAAGTGACGGACGCAACACACATGCGAAGGGAAGCGACTATTATATGAGGATCTTTCGGGGTCGGGTTCAGCGCCTCCCTTGTCACGGAAAACCAGGAGATAACTCCTGTATCTATTGCTAATCGCAACGTGATTAGTCTAGACTTTAATGCACGTGATTCCTGTGCAATAACCAGAAGTAACCACTATCAAAAAGTTCCAGCAGCTTCGCACTCCTTTGCAAATCTTCTTATATGTAATAAACTGGAAGTAGAGTTACTCTTTGGTTCTTTTCATCACTTTCACTAAGCTTTTGAAAGTATTAGCTCTAGCGTTTTGACCATTCTGCCTACTTGGTCGGTTTCTGAGTAGGAAATGAGACTGTCAATATTTAGGTTGTGGATTTCGGACCCACTTTGGGCGCGGTTTGACTATACGAGCATGCATTTAACATAATCTTGGATAAATTTTAAGTAACTTATATGCGGCCAGCATTTTTCTGTTATGAAAAGAATGTACAACTTCCAAGTTTCAATTGAATGACGTTTGTTGCCCGACTTTACCAACAGATATGAATGTCCTCCCAGTAGCAGCCAACGCATAGGCATGAACATTCATTGTAATTCATTTTAGTGCTACCAATTCCTTAATTGTCTTCATTATTAGCAATCAAAGAGAATTAAAGTTGACCAACTATTTAAAAGGAAATTGCAACACTTCACGGATGTTAAACTGCCATTATTTAACTCGGCGCGACATTGCCTGTTCAAAGAGAGCCAGTGAAAATTCTTCAAATAAAATTAATTCAATTAAGAAAACATCAAGTGGTTCAAAAAAGTGATTAATGCTCAGTCTTGAAATACCAATTCGCTCCGATGGGAAGATTTTTTCCATTGGCCTACCGCACTCTTTTGCAATCTTAACATCTCAAACCGACACTAGTTTTTCTAATCCATCTCCCTTGATATACTTTGCGCTTTGATAAAGCTGCTCCCCAGGTTATACCTGCACTAGTTACACGCAATAAAACTTACGCAGGCTTCTATGTTTCTCATGATGTCAATTTCCTGTGCACTCGAAACCGCCAAATGGATTCTCAAGAAAAACTTCAGCAAAGCAATTACGCAAAATGTTGATGTCTTATTCTCTGCGCCATCCTTTATACCGAACTGCACAGGGTAGGATAGGTGCAGCTTGCTGAAACTCACTACTGACTGGGTAGTTTTTTCTGGCCCATACCGTACAGTCCCAGCGTATATCTTTCACATTCAGATAGGCGGGTACGTCAGCAGAACGTCACGATCTTTCATAGAAAATCTATCAAAGCATCTGTTAAAACGCCAACTAACTGCTACTCAAAGCGTATAAAATACATTCAATTTGGTGCAGATGGCTTGCATGTATCTATTCCCTGAATGTGCAGAATGGGGAAGCGTTTGTTGGCAGTAACCTTTAGTCCAGTTGCTCTAGGTGCCCTCAGGGATAATAGTATACAGCTGAAACCGTATCTATTTATATTTCATCCAGTCTGTCCACTAAGATGTTTTATTTATGCTATCGCCGTTCATTAATAAAACATACACTGTAAAAAGCGTCATATAAACAAGATTGTGTTTGAAGAGAATCGACGAGGACCCGCTTAACAGAGGAGCTGTGATGTAGGCACCTATCGATCGTAACCGAATGTAATTTTGTATTTATTTATTCAATCTGCAGCGTCTCTCTATTAAATGGATCAGCTTCAACTTGCATCTTGCCAAGATACAACCCGACCATTGCCTTTTTACGACTAAGTGACGGCTGTGTGTGAGTTAAGTGAATGATCGCTATAAACTTTTATTCTCCTAATCATCATCACCATTATGATTTTCATATCAATTATTGTCTTCATCGTATTTACGATCGTCATTAACAGTATATTTCACTCCTTCGTTCATGAAGGCAAAATAGAATAAAAACACCTTGCTCTGATATCTCCATTAAGCATTTCTAATGCTAAGTGAAGATACAACTAGAGGCTGGAGGAAAGAGGACAAAACTCAAATAAGATTTCCCCATGGAATTAATATTCTATTCTTGTTTTCAACTGCTACTATATATTGAATATGACTTGAGTCAAAGTTTAAGGAATCCTGTTCAATCCTATTACAAGATGTCAGGATATATGTGACGTTAAGACACTCAAAATGACCATCCAAGTCAACTGTTGTCAACTATGAGGCCAGAATTTAACAGCAAAACCAATTGCTGCATGAATAAAATACGCGCTTGCTTACCTCATTGCTAGTCATTTCGGGAAGGCGGAGCTACTACTTCGTTGGTACTTTACTTTAAAATGACTAAAGGGAACTGCTCGCGATGGTCCAATGGCCAGCCTAGTGACCGGAGACGACCAAGAGGAAAGAGCTATCACAAAAAACTAAAAAAATGACGAAATTAACCATGGAAGTTCACCCGCAAATACTGAAGCTCTATCGAGGTGCTCAATAGACAAGTGGTCGCATGCCTCTATGCTAGCTAGATTCTGGAATCTCTCACGTGCCATTATACAAAAATTCACGTGTTCTTTTAACTAATGCGTGGGTTCGCACCGGATCCTGAAAAATACCAAACCAAAAAGGAACTTCGCGTGTTCCTAACGAATAAACACCACGCGAGCTAAATAGAAATTTAAACAAATAAAAAATAACGGCTCAACTGCGAGAAGGGAGGCAATTAAAAAGGAAAGATCCAGGACGGATCGAATCCTCAATCGATGCTTTTCCTGCCTCAGATTTAGATTCCCTCTCTGCCTTGACGTCCTCAGGGCCATTCTATTGGATGATGTCCCACTAAGGAGAGTTTTGCGGAGCTAGAGGGAATTTTGCTTCTCAAACTAAGGCGGCCTGTTATTAAACTAGATGGCGCGCAGGACCACTTAACCCTAGACAAAAATTTAATAGTATTACTTGAAAACAGGTGTAAACCTGGTGGTTTCGAATAATATAATTCATACCCTTATCGGGTTTTGAATTAAATAAAAAGAACAAAATTCCACCTGTAGCCGCTTTCGGTCACCTTATGAGATCGCCTCTACCCTGCGTTTAAAATCGACCAAGCCAGACAATTTTTTTCAAAGAATATTTAAATATTAAATTATAACCAAAGCAAAGAAAGCAAATTATAGGAAAACAAGTCGGGAAACCGAATAGCTTAGTGGTTAGAGCACTGGGTTGTAATACGGAAGGCCACGGTTCAAATCTCGCTGGTGGCAGTCGACTCAGCTGTGAATGAGTACCCAAGTCAAATCAGGGTAATAATCTCGGGCGAACGCAATGCTGACCGCATTGCCTCCTACAGTGTACTGTAGTGTACCGTTAAGGTCTTGAATAAAGTGCTCTAACACACTTCAAGACCCTGATCCAATATGGATTGTTGTGCCAACGATTATTATTATTATTAAGTCTGGAAACCGGAAGCTTGGCGCTTCAGGTATAAAAGGTTCTGTGTTTCCCTATGTGAAGAGCATAATGCAGTTCTCTATTGGCTGATAACATTGATTCGAGATATTTAAATCGCTCAGTTCTGTCAATGGCAGTAACTTGCCCAGAACTGTCAATGGCAGTAACCTGCCCAGAACTACTGACGCAGAGAAGCGTCCAGAACTGCGCGATTTAAATACCTCGGGTCAACGCTATCAGCCAATGGAAAATTGCATAATGAAATCGCTTCGCGCCTTAATGCAATCTGGATGAAGTGGCGTTCCACAACTGGTGTTCTTTGTGATCGACATATTAGCGAACGTTTCAAATCTACCGCAACGTCGTCCGTTTGCGGCTCTCTGGGCATTGGCGGACTACAAAAGACAATGAACGGCGTCTTGCGGTAATAGGGAGTAAGATGTTGCGTTGGACTAGTGGCTTGACACTTTTTGATCACATCCGAGGAGGATAAGGGGAGTTTCCCTCACATCCGAAATGAGGATAACTTAAGGAGAGTTTTTCAGTCAATTTCTAAAAGTTGATAATATACCATTAATCATCTAATTTGCATAGCTTTGGAAGCAGTAAAGTTTGAACTGCTTTATGACGTTAATGGCCAGATTTCCATGAAAATCGGGACTTGAAATATTGTCCTCAATGCTGGTGCGAAATTTGGAAATCCCAGGATAAATTTAAGCGGAGTTTTTTTACTCAATTTTTAAAAGTTAGTAATATACTATTAGTAAGTTTAGCAGATATCAGAATGGGACATATTTTGAGGCTTAGATTCATATAAGCGCACCACCTTGATTTTTTTCGGATTTTTTGGTTTGGGTGGTTTTCGAAAATGAGTCCTCTCTCACTTTCAGTGTATACATTTTGACTCCTTACTCGCGCACTCTGCAAATCACGTCAAAACCAATATCATATTCGAAAATTACTAGCTGAACCCTTTCATTTGATACCCCACATGGCCACATGTTATGAAAAGAAATCTTGCACCCTCAATTCACATGTCTGGGGAGCCCCCCCTTAAACTTAACACAAAATGGCGCCACTTGCTCCAGGTAAAGGGGACAATCGGTCGAGCCGTTTCCGAATCAATCGGGTGTGACCGACAGACAGACAGATAGGTCCTCGAGCGGTTAATCTACAACCGGCTATATCCATTAATTGATAGTGGCGGTTATTTATCCAATAGGCAGTTTGGCTTCCAGAACCACTACCAAATTGGTTTTTGAACTAGCCAGAAAAGCCTACGACGAAGGGAAAGATTGTGCACTGGTGACTCTTGACATCAAGAACGCGTTCAATTCTACCAGATAGAACCATATCATCGAAGCGCTCATCGCGGCACACACACTAAAATATATATTTAATATAATCTTCGACTACTTCCGACAGCGAAAGCTACTTTATAATAAGGAGGAAAGGTCGAAGATGTATGTAATAACGGCAGGAGTTCCGCAGGTGTCTGATCTGCGCCCTCTGCTTTGGAACTTAATGTATAATGGGGTTTTAAGGCTTCCAGTAGCTAAACAAGCGGTTGACTTTGGTGTGGTCGTAACATTCAATCACCTCGCCGAAGAACAGATATATGCGAACGAGACTATACCGACGATCAAGTCTGGGTTTAAAGACCACGGGCTAGAGCTTGTCGAACACAAAACGGAGTTGGCACTCTTTACAAAGCGGCGGAAACAGAAACCTGTTGAAATTTGCATCAGGGCGCATGTTCAACCATCACTGAAATACCTGGGAATAATATTCGACTCCAACCTGAGCTTTAAACCCCACTTAAAGCTTATTGGGCAGAAAGCGGCCACTCTTAGTTGAGCTAAGAGTCGACGATTACTCTTATCGCGGGTCGTCAGCTTTATACTTTTATACGCGGCACCAGTGTGAGCGTCGACGATAAAAATCGGAGAACATCGCAGGCAGCTTCAAGCTGCATATCGATTAAGCGCTCTCTGAAGATGTTGCGCCTACCGAACAACATCTTATGAGGAGCATGCGTAATTGCGAGGATGATCCCGGTAGATATTCTAACCGATGAGGCAAGTCGGCTGTACGAAAATCAGGAAGCGAACCTAAACAAGCAAAGTGAGTGTATGCGGTCATTGGCTGCATGGCAAACAGCACGAGACCAGGCGGAGAATGGCCGGTGGACAAACAGGCTTATCCCAGACATAAGTATGTGGAACCACGGTGAGACAAGTTACGATCTAACTCAGTTCTTAATCGGACACGGGGAAGCAGGAGCTACCTCTATAGGTTCGGTCTAGCTGAATCGCCCGATTGTCTTTCGTGCGAAGGTGCAGCCGAAAATGCAGAACATGTTTTCATCGCCTGTCCAAGATTTAAAAGCTCAAGGAGAAAGCTGTAAACAGAACTAAATACCCGTTTAACGGTGGAAAATCTGATAAGGTAAATGGAGCATTCAAATACAGCATAGCGGCATAAATCCACCAGCAGCTAAAAGCAGCAGAAGTACAAGGGAGACATAAAAGGGAAGCTACTGCAATTAATGTTTCACACTAAACCTTAAAAATTGTATAAGCAAATTATAAATAAAGAAAAATATATCTAGTGATCGCCAAGAATTTTTCGAATACAGTCCCCGGCCCCTGGGAAAAAGAGCACACTCTCACACTTCAAGGCCCTGATGCAATATGGATTGTTGCGTCAACGATTATTATTATTATTAAGGAAGCAATCAATCTTACCGTGCGTTTGGTTCAACTATGGGTCTAATTTGTCGATGAGCCGCGCAGTCCATCTGCCCCTCGGTTCATTTTGCTAAGAAAGTTGCCACTCGGTAAGGGTGCATTGAGGTTCTTCACGGGCAACCACCTCTCTTAAGTTCTGGCCTTTACGGCGGTAGATAGTTTTGCGCTTCTTGGCAAGGAGGGCAACGGGGATCACTCCCTCCATCACCATCACAGCCGGTTCGAAGAGGGCGGGATACGCAAACGCACTTGAGCAAAGCGTTTACAATGCACCTCCTTGCCAAGGTGCACCAGCCCATTCCTTCGCACCATAGAGCAGAACTGACTGCGTTGCTCCCATAAGGAGGCGTCTCCTAGTTGATATAGGGCCACCTGACATTCGGCATTAGCCGGCTCAAGGCCGCGACTCCAACTACAGCCCTGTCCGCTGCTGCTTTGATTTGCTCGAACAAGCTTATCTTCGACTCGAGCATTAAACCAAGGTATTTAACCACTGGCATTGACTCTATAGTCAACTCGCCAATCGATATGGGACGCAGGGTCGGGATTCTCCTTCTGGTCAAGATGACTACTTCGGTTTTTTCCAGCGCAAGGCTGAAACCATGAGTAATCATCCATCCGCATCAATATGCCAAGTCTGCTTGGCACCTGTCAACAGTGCGTGCGGCAATAAGTGCCGCAACGTCGTCTGCATAACCAACCAGGCGCGACTCTTCAGGCATATCGAGTCTCAGCAGACTATCATAAGAAACATTCTAGAGGTCCAGCCCTAGGATGGATCCCTGTGTCATTCCCGACGTGATTTCCATCCTACTTTGGCCCTTTAGCATCTCATAGAGCAGGGTACGTGAAATGAGTTTTGTAGTGTGCTTAGCATATTCGTCCATCTTATGCAATTGAAGGCATTTCTGACATCAAATGTTATGAGGAGCACTATCCGTCGAGATCGGCGGCTGCATATCTCGGCTAGATGAACCGCATCTACGACCTCCATAACAGCATCCACTGTAGATCTCCCTGTTCTGGACCCGAACTGCCTTGCGGATAAGTTCCCGACAGCGTGGATTGCTTCAGCGAGTCTACTCCTGATGAGCTTCACGAGCACTTTTTCGGCCGTGTCAAGCGCTGCATCAAGCAAACGTTGAGCGTTTCAAGCAGCAATTCTGGCCGTTGACGAAACACCAGTAGACTTCCGCCGGGATGCCATCAAGGCCTTGCGCATTCTATATTTTTCATAGTGGGAACCGCTTCTTCGAACTCTCTCATTGTGAAAAGGGAGCAATCCTCGACGCTTTTCGCCTCCTTTCTGCTGATCTATGCTGTGCTTTAATGGCACATGCTTCCTCGTTGGCGTGCAAACGTTGTGCCAAACAGCGGAGCTTATAACACTCCCTCCGTAGGTCGGCAATTTACGCCGTCCGCTAGTACATAGAAGGTTTGTCGCGCCTGAGGACCTTCGGGGCATGGAACCCTCACACACCGTCGTTATCAGGTTCAGCACTGAATTTACGACGGTGTCAGCTGCGAAACTACCACCCCCGAAGCGCCCTCCAGCGTGACCCTCCCTGCTGGAAGAGCTTCGTCGAACTTCCCGATGTTCACCCTCGCGACATTTCACAAGCAGGGAGAGCGTCGCGTTGGTGCTCGCCTGCAAGTAGCGTCAACCGCTTCGAACGCGATGTACTTGTGATCACTTGCCGAGAAGTCTTCTAGGACTCGCTACCCGTCCATCGATGATGCCAGAGATTCCGACGCAAAATTGATGTCAGGAATACTTCCTTCACAGCCTGGACGTCGAAACTTGGCGTGGATCCGGTGTTTAAAACTACGAGCCCGGTTCTCGCCGCCATTTCCAGAATCCGTTTCACTCTGGTGTCTAACTGAGGCATGCCCCATTCAAGGGCCCTGGCATTAAAATCACCGCCTACCAGGATTTGTCCCCCCGTGCTCCAGAGTACCAAGCCGGCGCCGAAAGTCCGGCATCGTCTCGTTCGGTCTTAGGTAAACGCTGAAAAACGTTATCCTTAAACACCGGATCCAGACAAACCTGTTCCCCGGGCCTTCGGCAAGAACACGAAGTAGAACGTCGACCCGAACCCAGATGGCAGCGGTTCCCGATAAGTCGGGATACCATGAGTTTCGGTAATTCACTAGATCAGCATTTATTTCCGCCGCGAACTGTGCTAGCAACTGGTGAGCGGCTGCACTCCGGTGCATGTTAATTTGTAAAATACGTATCATACCGTTCGCACCCTAGCCCTCTCCAATTTCGCCCTGAAGATCGGACATGATTCCGAGCCCGCAGTGTGTGCGACGCTCTCCCCAGACGTGCCACGATCCCTGCAACTTTCCAATGGCCAGACTTAGAAGAGAGTAAATGAGGTATAAATTATCCCCGCGATACCAGGGAGAGTAGGCATAAATAGAAAGATTTCGGATTTCTCTTCTCATCCAAAACTATGCATTGTAGAAGGCGGCAAGTAATCGCCGAAATGTTCACATTTGCCAGTTAATAAGAAATTTTTTCGGTAGTAAAGTAAAAGAAAACAGTTTATCGATTTTCTTTTCCAAGTATGACTTGATTTCCTCTAAGATCTTTGATTAGCATAGAACATCCAATTCTTATTGTGAAATGTTGAGAAATGTCTCCATACTTGAATTGAAATCAGCCAATTGATACTAAAATCTATAATCTTTATACGGTCATCGATCTAATTCAGCCATTTTTGAATAATCACAATCAAAGGTCAACATCATTTACCGTGTAATGAGTGAGAAATTGAAGTCATTACATAACTATAAAGATTGAAATTCCGCTACAGCTGTCCCTATTCCTTTTTCATCCCATATCAGCGAAGTCATTGATTTTTCGTCTTCTTTTTCTTCCAGATTCAAGCTCGGATTTCGAGGTACTTAAGTAAATCATTGAGAGAAAAATGCTGTTTAAATGTTATGCATGCAACATGATTAGCCGGAAACAACACCGGCAAAACGAGAGTAACAGCAACAATAACAACAGCATGTGGTACATCAGCAATGACCAAAGAAAAATTTTAATGTGATGCATAGCAAGCTGCCAGCAACCTGATGCTGAGGACCTGAAGACTACCAGTAACCAGAAGCAAACATTTAAATCGCGTGTTCCTAACGATATATACCTATTTGAACTGGCAATTCAAGTAATTAGATTTAATTAAGCTTTTTGTATGGCACACCATCTAGTTAGGAGAGGTGTTGGCCCTGTTTGGAGATGGAAAAAATGGACAGGAATGAAGACTAGTATTACCATTGATACTTTTTGCAACAAAACCGGTGGATAATATGAAGAAATGAATGGTAAGTAAGCAAATACTGAAAAAGATTTTTTTATGGGAGGAATGTTGACAGCGGGAGCTCTTAGCTTAATTAGTCCCAGAAGAAAAGCAGAACAATAATTAGATGTTAACCGGTCTGTTCTGGATTCTTGGTAACTAATATGGGACTTTGTATTCAAAGAGAATCTAAAATTAAATGAGTATCTCAGCCAAGTTCAACTTCAGCTCCAATAAGCAAGCATACAGTAAGTTGAAGTTGGAAATGCGAATAATCCAATTTATAATTTTTACTATTGCTTAAGCCGTTTCTAGGTCTTGGTAACCCCTTACCAACTCTAAGTTGGGGGAATTCTGGTTAGTAAATTATTTTGCATTTACAATGCATTTTAACAAACTGTAACCTGTTTTAATTGCATTGTTTGTCCGATAACTGACTATTAAGAAGTCCTAAGATTGGAGATAGTCCGAGAAAAACACCAACAAAAGAAAGAACCCTTTGGATAGTATCAATAAGCGTCATGTAAGAAGTTGATACTTCTTCACTTAACACTTCCAAGATCTTGAACATCCCATGGACTAATCTCTCATTTTAATTATCATAATTTAATTGAATTAAGTAATCTGTAGTAGTTAGATGCTTTTAATATACCATAATCTATTATCTTCCATTTGACGATTCAGTGTCCAGTTTAGTTGAGCGTCAGCTTCAACATCGATATCGATTTTGGTTACGCCATAGATATTATTCGTCTTTGTTCTTCTCCCGGTGCCGTGGGTTTAGCATTTGTCCAGCATTACGGAAGATGAAAATAGAGCACAGTCATTTGAAAATGAAGTACAGGAAAATTACCAATGAAGAAGAAAATACACTAGCACATGACGAAATTAATCGGCTATAGTTAGTAGTTTAGCTAGAACTCCGGAATTCAAATGTAATACGACATTCTGTTAGGATGGAAAGATACAACCCCTTAAGTTCAAAATCGACCGCTTGTACGACCCAGTGGGAGCTACCTTGCTGATCGAACGGCAGATCTACTGTGAAATGCTCCTGACAATATTGGTAAGCATTGGGCCACCATCAAAAATGCTCTTTCTTCGGGTGCTGCACATATCGTCGGCCACGTCCCGAAAGGGCATCATAAGATCTGGCTGACTGTGGAGCCGTGGAAACGGATTGGCGAACGGAAGGGGTTGAAGACTCTACTGACCGCTGCGAGTGATGGCGGACATGACGCGCTCTAACTCCGATGTCGAGCAAAATCCCCAAAAGTCCAGCGTGGTGTACGCCGTGACAAAAGAGAATATGCTATTGCCCTGAGCAGCGAAGCAGAAGATACCGTAAATCGCAATGATTTCAGAATTTGATACAGCATCACGAAAGTGCTTGCATGGGGTGGCAAATCTTTCGTTAACGGTCGACTTCCTATCATTCACGATGATGAACAACTGAAAAAGTAGAAAGAACACTTCACAGGGTCCTTAATCGTATTACATCGCGTGAGGTTCCCCCTTTTGTGGATGGAATGGCTTGTCACCATAAGATGCGGATATGGACTGTTCCTCTAAGCAGAAGAGAAATCATTCTGGCCATCAATGCACTCAAATGGAGTAACGACGCTGGGCTTGACGGTCTCCTCGCAGAGTTATTTATCTGCAGTTTCTGAGAATCTGAGATCTTTCCCAGAGAGTGAAAAAAGGGGAAATTATCGTTAAGATTCCAAAAAAAGGCACCCATTTTGAGTGTGACAATTGAAGGGTTGTCTGCGTATTCCCTGCCGTTGAAAATATAATAGCTAAAATAATCCCGGAGCACAACAAAGAACATCAAAGTTTGATCGAGTGAGAACAGGTTCGTCTCCACTCCGGATTCTCCAGCATCGGCCACACCAACACTAATTTCGAAAAAGCTTTCGATAGCGTGAACAGGGAGCGCATCTGGAGTGCTCTACATAGGAGGGGCATTCCGGAAAATCCAATAGCTATTATCAAAGCGACATATGATGCCGCGTGACATTCTGCTGCACCGAGGTAAAATGTCGAAGGATTTTGCTGTCCAAATGGAAGTCCGCCAGGGTTGCCTCTTCCCACCGATTTTATTTCTTCTCGTTATCGGTGACGTTTTTCATACTGCTCTGTCCGGAAGTCGTGGAGGAATTCAATGGACAATGACACCTTTCCTCAAATACTTAGATTACCCTGATGACATCTGTTTGTTCTCTCACCGGGTCATGAACTTCTGCCAAATGGCTCTGGCTTTGAAAGCTAGACAAGCAAAATTAGACTGAAGATAAAAACCAACAAAACCAACGTTCTCAATCAGATCATCGCACTCTCTCTATCTACATTAGTGGGCACAACATCGAAAGCGTCGATCATTTTTTATATCTATGGAGCATACTTCCTGCCAACGGCGGCACCGAACTATTATAGATGTTACCCGACGGACTTTCCCTGCCCTATCTAATATCTGGAAAGGCAGTTATCTCAACTCTAAGATCAAGTTGAAATTATTTTGTTCTAGTGTTCTTTCTGTTTTGCTATAAGCCCCAAGCTTTTGTCAATACCTGTCTGCGTTGCTTACGCTGACCTGACACTATCTCAAACAAAAACTTGGTTGGCGGCGTGCAACTAGTATGCGATGTGATAGGAAGGCGGAACTGGCAATGGATAGATCACGCATTAAGCAGGGACAATTGCATTGTGGGCTATATCCCCCAAGAGCACTTGTCGCAGAACAGTAGAGGAGAAGTTCGAGCGTTTCAGAAAGTTGTTGGGGAGCTGGAGCGCATTTCAGGTAACCGCGCCCTATACCCTACCAAGAAGTGAAATGGAACTATATAAGATGACCCCTCACATTTACTATAATGTTCCCTAGATAAATTTTGACATTACGTCGTCATCCAGTTAACTATTACATACGTTTGCTATTGCGCACTATGCACTTATATTTATAGAATTTTAAACCACTAATTATAATCCGGATTTATAAAAATCGAATAATCAAATTTTGATAAAACGTTCAACAGACTGGAATTTTGACCGGATCAAGTAATATTACACTCTAGGATCGATGTGGAGCTTTTATTGCCACTTTGTACAATCCGAATTTCTATTCCAACTGTTTGCAAACCTCTTTCGTAGTAATCTTTCGATACTCTTCAGTTCAATGAGTATCTTCTGCCTTTTAATCCCTCCTTCCTTCACTTAACGACTTATGTATTTTAAATACTCTTGATATCTTTAACTTCTAACATAAAGTCTTGTTTTTGAACTCTTTCAAATGCACCCAAGATTTTTTCTGACAAGCTTCAAGTATGCTTTCACCTTTAATAGATTGTTGGTATATGGGATATAATGATCACTTCCGGTAGAGTCTTCCTTCTGCCTTCCCTTTTTGTGAACTTCCTGTGCGTATAGCCGCATATTCTTCCGCTCTCTTCATCTGCTCCAGAAGTAAAGTATTCTTACTACTGCCATTTTTCGGGTGTTTGTTGTCCAATTTATAAGTGGGAATTTAGAATGCTATTCTGGGTCCACATTGGTTTCACATGCTAGGAAAATCGACATCAAGGTTTCCAATGCTGAGGTGCTACTATCGTACGGTATAAATAGTTAGAAGTTGTACGTTTGCTTACTTCCTAAAACTACTAACAGAGCTTTCACAGCCCTGCATAAAAAAAACTTACTTATGTAATTGGTTTTTGGACACCGTTTTCACACTTACAGTTTGTCCAGAGTTGATAGTTTGGTTTTCCTCCACATAAGCATACATACTGATGTATACTTAGCATAAAATGTGCGCGCCTATATATATTTGTCGAAAACTACACGAAAATATGAGTCACGTCAAAGATCTCTTAACTTAGCAAAATACAACCGACCTAATCCCTTATTTCAAGGGTTGTTGCCAACTTCATACACCCGCTCTGCACCAGCATCGATCAACAGCAGGAACTTTATACCCCCACCGTATTGTATATAATATCTTATGTTCAGTCGTTCGTAGAGTATGATCGAAGCATGATCGAGCACTGCATTCAAAACTGTAACAGTACACTAAATGACTGCAGTATGCTGTAGGAGGAAATGTGATTTGACTCAGATACTCATTCACAATCGAATCGACTGGTATCCGATGTCCGACAGCATAGGCCTCTTACTACTACTGGACAAACTGACAGCACGCAGCTTTGGTGGACTATGTATTTAAATTGCTTATTATAGCGTCTGTGCACTTCAGCTCCCCCCACGACTTCCTGCCAGACCTGTGCGCCAGCCATGGTCTTCGGCATGTGATGAAGAAGGATTGGCGCTTTAGAATAACAGTCGGGGTCCATGTACTACTCCCATATGGCAATACAGAAAGATCATTAGGACGAAACAATCTCAACTTAATGCTGGTGTTGACATAACTTCATTACGAGCGAAAGTGTATCTAGCGCTGTTAACGCATCAGGAAACATCCAGTTCGGTCAAGAGGAACCACACTTCTCAGATATATAGATTGGTGCACGCCTTCGATGCACTATCCATTAATGCAAACAGGGAAAGTGCAATGACCCGTCAGAATGAGAACGTTGATTTTATTGGTGTTTATCTTCGGTTTAACTCTATTTATCTCTCTTTCCGAACACAGAGCCATTTAACCATCGTCAATGACCCAGCGAAAAAAAATAGATGTTTTCATCATGGTAAATTGTGCCACGCCCTACGGACAAAGCAACATGAAGAACGTCACCAATAACAAGAACAAATAATATCGGTACCAATGTGTAACTCTGACGGACTTCGCTTTGGAACCCAAATTCTTCTGAGATTTTACTTAGAAACAGCACGTGACAGTTTGCACCATCACATGTAGTTCTGATAATAGCTTAGCTAACAGTTTCTCTGGAATGGGTGCCAGATATACTCTCTATTCAGAATGTCGAAAGTTTTCTCGAAATCAATGAAAAGCGAGTGAAACGGAAACCTAAATTCTACCTACTGTTCCAGAATGATCCGTAGGGTGTTTATGTGATCAATGCAGGTGGAGGAAGAACGGTTACGAGCTTGCTCTCGGTCAACTAAGCTTTCGAGATGTTTTTTAATGCGTTCCAGAATTATTTTAGACATTACCTTTGCGACCGCAGGGGGCACGCAAATACCCCTTCGATTGTCACATTCGGAACTTGTGCTTTTTCTTGGAATTTTAACGATCATCCATTTCTTCCACTCTCTGAAAAAAGTCTTGGACACCCAGGATTTCCGTATGAGGGGAAGTAACAGATCTGCATTAACGATGAATAACTCTACAGCAAAACCATCAAACCTAACGGCTTTACTCCATTTGAGTGCATGGATATCCGAAATGATTTCCGTTCTACAAGGAGGAACACTCCGTATCCGCATGTTAAGGTGACTAGCCATTTAATCAGCAACAGAAGGAGCTTCACTAGAAGCAACATGGTTAGGAACCGTGGTAGAGTGTTCTCTACAACACTTCAGTTGCTCGTCGTCATCGACGAAATGTCTATGGTTAAAGTCCTTCACAGGACCATCAACCATATGTTTGCGAACATATGCAAGTTCTTTCGTGATACGGTATATACTTCAGAAATCAATGTGTTCTGGAAAATTTTGCGCTTTCTGGATCAGCGCAGCGACAAATTCCCTTTTGTCATGACGCACACTACACTGAACATCGGAGTACCAGCATGTCACCCCCACCATCACTCAGGGCACTCAGTTCCTTCCTTCATTGATCCACTTACAAGATTCAAGAGCCAGCCAGATCTTCTTGAGCCCCTTTTAGACTACATATGTAGCAACCGGGAAAAGAGCCTTCTGATGGCGGTCCAAGATTAGTTTCCATCCTTGGCAATATCCCGAGTGCATAAGCCAGTGAAGGGATAGCGTGAATATATTCGCTATGATTATTTTATTCTTCCCCAAGAGAGATGCGATATCAGAACCAGCTTGACAATTTCTTTGACCCCTTGTTGCCTGCCATACAATAACCGAGTCGATAATGAATAGCTCTTTGCAACCCCTTGACCCAACTCAGCAGCCTTTCTGCTCCTCGAACAGAATGTTGGTTTCGAGGTACGTATTGAGACTTCTACTAATATTGGACGTTATGAACGTTGTATAGAGTTGGGAAGCAAGTAATCGGTCTTGTGTCTGCGGGGTCCTGCACCGTATCCTTTTTAGGGATAAGGTAGGTAATCCCCGCAGTGAGGAAGGGTGGAAATTCCTTCGGCCGACTAATGACCTGATCTATGATGTGTACAAACTGACCATGTAACATATATTAGTAAACTGTTTATACCGAAAATTCTGTACCTGGTCGTAACCAGGGCCTCTCCAGTTCTTCGAACTGTTTATGGATCGTCGGACCTCCTCTTCAGTAACATTCCCAAAATGCATGCCCAGCGTAGTGACATGACGAGTGCCTTCGGCTGTAAGCGACTCAACATACTCAACCCCTAATCCTGCCCGAATATTCTTTTGCTTCCGTTAGCAGAAATTATACTATCTGGATGCTCTGTTGAGAGATTCGTTAAGTGATCTGAAAAAACTCCACTAGTTCCTTGCATACGTTGTATTCTGCGCATGTCTGAAGTGACTTTCACCATACTATCGCAACAGAATGCATACGACACAAAGTTTCCGCTTTAGTGTGTCCAGAATTTCAACTTCGGCATTGGGTCATTGGAAATGGAAGACTTTCGGTAAGCTCTCTGCACTTTGTTCCTCACGCGTCTGCTGGCATTTCTAGCGCAGATTTGATTCAGCCTAGCAATGTCCTGCCTGAGTGAGCCGCGCCGACGTTCCAGAGGTATTTTCAATGGTGGATCTCTTCTGTCACTCAAATCAATAACGCGAAAAATAATTCTCTGACGGTGCAATCTGAACTACGCCATAATATAATGGTGATTGTAGTTGCAATAGCGACATATTAGCCCACAGCCCACCTGCAATCTCATTATTGATTTGAGATCGAATCCTCGGAGTTGCTGGAAATGCAGAGGGCCCTAGAATACCTGATTTAAATAAAGGATTCATTTTCAAAACTTCTATACGCTCTCATTAGAATTCATCCCGAAACTCAGCGGAGACTTCAGCCGGACGGTGCAGAAGTATGCTTCGGCGAGCACTGACATTATTGCTTGGAGTGAGGTGTGGTGTCGATGCCGCTGCTTCTGCCCCCAACGATTTTCGGTCATTAGTTTCCGCGATGACCTCAAGTCGTACACGTTCCCTGATAATGCTTGAGGTTATGTCGCTGTGGAAAACTCTCGAAGAATTTCTGGTGCAACAAGGGAAGGTAAGATCTTGTTCCTGCTCCCGCCGTTGTTATTTCGTAATTACAATTATTTCTTGATATTTAGTAAACAACAATTTAAGAGTTTAGTTTCCAAGGTCACATTTTTCAAAATTGTCGAAATTGAGTTAGCCATGGTAGTGGATAGTCCATTTCAAGCTGAATCGAATGGTATAAAACATTTTCCTTATGGCTGCCCTTCAGGGTGAAATTGGCCTTCAAAGCCATTATATTCAGCAGTCACATGATATCATCATTTTTTAACGTTTCCTGAAAAAGACGTTTTTGGAACATGTAACTTTTGGAACTATACTCCTCAATTCTTAAGTTAACTCTTCGATATTTATGGAAACCTCGTTCGTTTCTTATGGTTGTTTATACCCTATGAGACGCCGGATGGAAGAAATTCTGGAAAAGACACGGTGTAATTCTATTGTATATATATATATATATATTGTACGTCTTTCATCTCATTATCTAATTGCGCCAGAGACATGAATTACTACTTAATTATCTACCCCTTTATAATGTTAGAAAGTTTGTCGAGGGGGTTCATCTCTTTTCACACTCTTGAAATATACTCCGCAGTTTAGATCGATCCCGAAAACATAACTTTTTATCAAGCGATCTTCACCAACTATGGTTTCTCCCCTGGGCAAACCAGCTTGTCAGTCTCCTCGTTACCAGCGATGTTTGACTTAGAGGTTAATAGAATATTATTTACTTGCGAAAGAATATATTCCAATGAATATTGCTACTCAACTTCATTATCAAAGGTCATCCTTAGAAAACTGAGGAGGAAATTTAAATCTCATCAATAAACAAAATCGGTTATTTGACAAAGCATGTGAAAGTTTGACTGTTTTATTTTTCAAAGACGAACTCTTGGGGATTGAAGAAAGTATTTTACATTTGGTTGAGATGTTGCCTCACTGTGAGTTCCTGTACTCACTTGGTGATTGGTAAACATCACCGGAACAATTATATTTAGTAACTGAACTGAACAATTTAATCTGATTTATATCATTCTTGAATTAAGAAATCAATCTGAGTTGGATTGGTTTGCATAGAATGCCTACATAATTGTGCCATGCCCACGATAAAATAAAGTTACTGGCTTAAATCTTTCGTTTTTTTTCTTTGAAAATGCGAATTTCGCATTGCCTCATTGCTGTCATACTTTAAATGAGTAGTAACCAAGAACATATTGAGCAGGTTTCTGTTTTCTTCAAAATATCTCTTCCGTACCACGCAAATGCGAAAAACAAGGGAGATCTCCAACGAACGATAACAGCTGTACACAAAAGATAAAATCGTGAGAATTGCAAAAATCAGTATGGGCGTCATATAATATGTAAGAAATTTGACGTTTCACAGTCAAAGAGAAAACAAAGATACCGACAGGCTACACTTTCTATCAAAAACATTTCCAGTTCAATTGAGGCAGACGCACATGTAGGCCAGCAGCTCAACCAGTATAACCTACACAATTGATTTTTTGAGGAGTCTGAATATCAATATTCAAAACACCTTTTTAATCCGTAAAGCAAATAGTCATTGAACGTGGACCATGCCCACACCTAGTCCGAACCCCATAGTCGAAATGAACAGTTATAGTTGCTAACAAGTAGGTTCACTCGACAAGATCACGCTGCGATCACCTCGATCATGGATGGTACCTACTACGTGGTATCCAAGACTAAAAATGGGAAGCGTTCCTTGATCACACCGTGCACAATGCCCAAACGAATGAACGGGGAACACGACGGCAATCAGCCCAACTATGATTACTGATCGCGGAATGGCGACCGGCGGCGTGCAGCTCCTATTCAATGAATGACTAGCACAAGCTTAAGGTCTGACTGGGGCTGCAACGTTTGGGTGCTTCCTTGGTCTTTTGTCTTTTATAAGATCAATTTTAGGTTTGGTGTCATATCACGATGTGTTGCCAACTTGAAGTAAGCCAATGTTCGTCTAAAACTCTTCATGCAAATTCTTCAGTTAGCACTACTGAAGGCTCCATCAATGATATGAATATACACGGACCTCATAACCAGCCTGCAGCGACTTTCTAGCATCATTAATTCATCTCCTGACCAAGTCACTGTCAGATTAGTGCAGTTCTCTCTGATGAATGTAAAATAACTGGATGGTAATACTTTGTCTAAATTCATACATATAATGCTCCTATGTACATGTATATATACAAGATTGCTGGAACGACTATCCATGTCTATATTGTTTAAGAGGTTTTTCGCTTATCATTAAAAGTCGATCAGACATGGATTTTCAAGCAGCGAATTTATCAGTCTTAGCTAGTTGTAAGTATTTTTATTACTTTTGCATCTTGATAATGCTGTTTTTAATTTCCCTGAGATCAGGAACCGATGTATGTACGCTACGATTGCTGGGCGGCGCAATACAACAATATGCCTAATCTAGAGCATCAGGTGAACACAACGCATACCACCTAGAGTTTCCACTACAAGATAGCTCCAGCTTCAGTCCAACTCGAAACAAGGCAAATTCTCTTTTGTATGTTTGGTTGATTCTATGAACAAATTGGCCACAATTATTGTGCAGTTCGTGGACAAAGATAAAACGATCTTGGTAAGGTCGTCGGATTGGTATAGAGGTACAAAGGCTACTACATTTGCTTTTTCAATGGCTTGCTGATAACGGACTGTTTTAACGAATTTCTTCATTTGTGGTGTTGAAACACGACCTGTAATTGCTACACTATGTATATTCCCTTTTATATACCTAATGATAACATTACAATTATTCTTCAAAAGGAGTATGCTTTTCGTTGACAAAGACAAATCTCTATTAAAATTGCAAGTAGAACTTAGCAAACAATTTAGTGCCAATCAAATTGAGAACTAACTTTCAAACTTAGACCTGATGGTGGAATATATCTCAATATTTATCATTATTTCGCAAGAAGAAGATAACAAGTGAAAAAATTGATAAACCGGATGATCGGATCGTAGTATACAAACGTATACTTCTTCTTTGGAAGACTGCAAACCGATTTGGACCTTAGCTTCCCGAATGCATTGCGTTGAATACCATGGATTCCATGATCGCACCCGCTAGTTCCTTGTACCTTATATGGACGTGCCGCTGGTATCAACTGAGCCCTTTCAGCGTTTTCTCGGGTTTCCAGTATTCTCGAGTCGTCCATTCGTTTAATCCGACCTTCATCTTTTCAATTTTATCACCTGAAAGACTTCCGAGGCATTTTCTAGTTTATACAATGATCTTAGTTTTTTATACACTGACCTATAATAACACCTAACACGCATGGGCGAGCTTCATAAAGGATTTCTTCGCACTGATACGAAAGCGCGATAAGTTTTGCCATCGGCGTATTCCGCCACTTTCTTTGACTTCAGAAGAAGAGTACCTCTTTTTTTAACAACGATTTTCTTGATAAAGTGATGAAAGGCCAGTTGAAGACCATTTGTATCAGTATCAGCCCCCAACCCGGTTTGAGACTATTCTGTGTCAGTGGGTTAACGGGACTACTTTGCAATCACATCAGTAAAGCTTAGCATGGTTACTTTTATAGGATGAACTAGCCTTCCTGCGATACTTTCCAGCGCTTCTCGGCATCTCTCTGGCAATGTTGTCTGCAGAGAGTTCCTCTGTGTTTGCCTTAAGCTCCTGACGAAAGTCATCCCAACGTTCACAAAAGAAAAAGATGTGTTCGACGTCGTCCCCCACTCCATTACAGAATACATAATCAGGATATTGAGTATTGCCAATCTTGCGCAGGTAAGACTGGAAACCTCCATACCCACTTAAAAGTTGGATAAGGAAATAATAAATGTTACCATGGGTTCGGTTCAGCCACAGATCTTAATTCTCGATGGGCGACGTAGTCCGTCTACCTTTTGACTCGTTTTACCAAGAAATTTTTCACTCGGTAAGTGTGCTCTGACGTTCTTCACGGGCTACCACCCCTCTCAAATTTTCTCAATTCTTCGCTGGCTCAAATTTTCTCAATTCTTCAAATGGCTTTACGTTCCTTAGCAATGATGGCAACGGGGCGATCACTATCACGGCTGATTTTGAAATAAACAGACAAATAAACAGACACAACAAGCAAAGCTCCACGTTTCTGCACTTGGGCGAAATGCTTAAAATACACCTCCTTTTTAAAAGGAATGAGCCCATACCTCCGCGCCGACTGCGTTGCTCCCCCGCGACTTCATCCAGATTGGACTTTTGAGAGAGCAAAATGGTGCAACCAATCAAGATGAACCCGCTTCTGAACGGGGCGAAGGCTGGAGAAGAACAAGTTGACTTATGACGCCTTATGTGTTGCATTGTTGGTAGGGCGGTAATTGGCTGCTCTCATAAGAAAACGTATTCTGGAAGAAATACCACGGCTGCAAAAATTGTTTTCCAGCGCCAGTAAAGAATCGAATACGGAACGGCAGCTGAGTCTGCCGTCAGTTGGTCAGTAAATGAAAATGATAAATAATTTAACAAATGACCAAACAGCAAATAAGTTTTAATTTAAATCTTATCTAGAATACGATAAAAAGTCTACGATTTTGTGCGACAAAAAAAAATAATAATAATAAATTACAATAATTTTTAATTACTAATAATTTCCCCAAAGCCCCGATTTTTCGGGTTACCTGTTTGTAACTGAATCCTCACGTGTCACGTCGACCAGGTCCGGCCAATAGTAAACTTTGCTGCTGCTTATTGCTTTAAGGATTCTCCGTTTGGCTGATCTGTACCTGTCATTGTGGTACACACCTCCCCCGGCCGTTTAAAAGTTGTGTCAGTCGGACGAGTTTGTGAGACTCCTTCCGATGTCTTGCAATTTCCGTCGTCCAAAACTACTTAGAAGACCTGCCACGACTGAATCCCTCCTGGGCATGAAAGCTCAGCAGGTCGTCGTTTTCTGAATGAATTTACGACAGTGTCGGCTGCAGCACTCCACATCCTGGAGTGCGCACCAACGCAGCCCCAATTGATTGAAGAGTTTTGACAAACCTTCCGGTGTTCGTCTTCACGACATTTCACGCCCAGAAAGAGCGCCGCTTATCGAGAACTAGCCACCCATCTACCAGCGACACCAGTAATTTTGACGGGAATGTTACGCCCGGAATGTTCCCCTCATAGGCTGGTCGCTAAAATGTTAAGGTGGGTCCGATGTTTAAAACTACGAGTCCTGTTCTCGCCACCATTTCAAAAATTCGTTTCCCTCTAGGATCAGGATGAGGCATGCCCCATTTAAGTGACCTGACACTGAAGTCAAACACGACTAGAATCTGCCCCTCTGTGTCCAAGACAGCGTCCTCCAGGATATCAAGCCAGCGTCAAAAGTCCAACATCGTCTCATTCAGTCTTAGATAAACACTAAAAAAAACGTTACCCCTAAACACCAAATCCAGACAAACTCTCGATATTGGCCAAGTCCGTAAGGTGTGTGCCATCCCGATGACAGCGGTGCCTTATATATTGGGGTGCCACGAAACTGGGATGAAAAGGCCTGCCAGTACCAATGTCCCCCGCTTGTGGATTTTTTTTTCCGGAGTTGTTGAGACAGATTACGACGCGTATTTTCCGTTTACCTCTTCTTTTTCACTGATGATACTCTCATATTTTTAGTACTTACTTGGCAACCCAATCCCTTTTGTCAGTGACTCAAAAGTCTGTCTTGTTTGATTAATTGTCGTTAATATTCCATAGGTCGTTAATACTCCATAGGTCGTTGCCTAAATCTTATCTTTTCTTTATTAATTTTTCCTAGTTCTAGTAGGTCGTGGTTATTGCTTCTTAGGGCAGGGAATTGGTCTACGCCCATCGGCGGGTGGTGTTGTTGGCGTGTCTTGCTATATGTCACAGAGTTTCGACCGACGACATAGGGGTATTGTTGGCAGTTCCTCCTCTTGATTTAGAAGTAGTCCAATAGAGCGGTAATTGGCTGGTGGAAAGTTTTTTCGTTGTGGTTTTCGCAACAAGCCTATTTCAGTTAAGCTAAGTGCTGTTCCCTCGAATTCGCATAGGGGATAGTTCTTGCCACGAAGACTTAGCCACTCAGCACACCACCTTCGCAGAACTATCCCCCAAGAGGGAGAGGGGAGAATGTATTTTCGGGCGGGTTAATTGCTGCTGGGCCTCTTTTCGGAGTTTGATATTCATTGTGGTTGCATACATATTGTGGGCAGAGCTTCTTGCAGTATCAGCGTAGAGTTGCGCTGCACAACTTGGGCGCCGTAGTTGTTGCGACAGAGGTATAATATAGGCCTTGCATCTATTCATATGGGTGGTGAACCTACCCTCATTATAAACAAATATCGTTGTGCTAGTCACGACTGGGTCCTGATTGTTGCTGTCAAAAACAATTTGTGTCCAAAGAGGACCATCATACGCAATCTTCAGGGAAGGAGCAGCGACGCCGTTATACGGGCCAGAGCGATTCTGTGGAGTTGAAAATTAATCGCTTCGACATTAAAGAATGAAGTGACACGGCTGAGGAAACTTTACTGGCAAACTAACTAGAAATGAAACAGTCCAGAGTGCTCATTGTGGATACGAACCCAAGTGCTTGAACGATTGTTTAAACTCACATAGAAGAGCCTCCGGATCATAGTGGGAATTCTAATTGGATACTGCAGGCTAATCTAAAGGAATGTCTATGGACACAGTCTGTAAATTGTGTGTGGAGAGTGATGAAACTTCCACACATGTTCTGGGACAGTGTCCGGGACTTCTGCAAAGTATGTTTAGTAACCTGGGAGAATACTTAATACCAAACGCCAGGTTGAGACACTTGGAGGTAAGGAAAATAATAACGTTTCCGTTTTTCTATACTGTAATTTATGTATACTATAACCAGTACAGACACAAAATAGACAGAAAGACAAGTAGACTAATTTTTCCGCTACAACCTTTTGGCTTCGTCAACATTTTATGACTGGATCCTGGAATGTAAGATGACACCGAAGCTCCTTAGAACGCTCGAGTAACGAGAATTCCAGCGGTACAGGCTAGGAACTATAGGGTTAAGCGAAGTAAGACTTTGAGAAGCATCCTTACTTCTCTTGCGGCACTGTGTTACTGTAAATTCGTAAGCCAGGCAAAAATAATCGCAAATCCGCGGTCAGATCAAAACTTGTTCCATCTGAATAGCGCACCCTCATATCCTAGGAAGCGATATCAGAGAGAATATTGATAGTTTCTCCGTTACATTGGCAGCAGATTATTCCAGCACAAAACCTGGGGTACAGTTGGGTTTCAACGGACATACAAAAAATCAATCACATCGCTATCAGCGGTGAATGTAGGGTTTGTTTTCTGAGGCAACACCAAAGAGAGCACCACCAAACTTTATAGGACAACGGATTCTCAAAAAATGGTGTTGAATGATTGCCTTGAAAAATACATCATTTCATCCAAAGTAAAAAGTGCTGAGAAGACTGGAATTCTCAACAAAACCCATCTTTTGCATGAAAAGCAAGTAAAACCATAAGAAAGTCACGAAAATCAAAGCTACCGAAAAAATGCCGAAGAACGTTGAGGCTCCTCATTCATAATGATAAACAACTCAAGAAATGGAAATCGACTGTATCACATCCAGTGATACGATCGATGCATTGAGCTAATATATTTGCAGAATCCGAAGTCCAATCCGGGGGCAGCAGATCTTCATGCCTTGGATGAAGGCATCCACTATCAATATGGTGTGGTATACATCGTGCATTAGTGCCGCATTCGATGACATTGGCATGTAATTCGCGCTAGCAAGAACTCAGTAAAATAGGCCTGATAAACATCGAAGTCGATGCGAAACGGCGAAAGGGCCAACCGAAACAGCGAAGGCTTGAAATGATGATCTGAAAGCCTTCCGTCACCCGAATCAAACCCATGGTCGAGAAAAATGGCGAATTTGAAGAAGAAGAATATACGTCATACTGCATCAGTTTAGTAATAGTAAAAGCTGCTGTAATTCTCCTAATCAGGATCATAAAGAGAAAATCCAGGCCCAGGGCGGGATACAAATTAACCATTAACCATATTATCCCTTTTCTCATTGAATTTTTTATTCTAGACCCCGAGAAAACTGCGAGCCCGAAAAGAATTCCCTCTTACCACCTCCTTCTCACCAGGCCTGCTCCTAATGTAATAATACCACTATATGACAAGGTACTAGATAGTTTAATACTTACCATGCGCAATAGACCAAAGTTTTGAAATAATTGCTGGAAACTTCTATGCATATGTTAGACTACCAAGAAAGGTAGGCAGTTGACAGAGGGAGGAACAAATCCTACTCAAAACAGTTTGAAGGTATACAAAGTCAACATTGGAACCTTGACCATCATTAGAAAGCGAGTGCCATTCGCCTATATCAGTGGTTAGAGCATTAAATTTCTGAGGATTACGGTTCAATTTTTGCTGTTGGCAGTAGCTTTTGTATCGTAGTCTAGCTGTTGGACAACAACCAATCCTGCTGTGAATAAGTATCCGGGTCAAATCGGCAATAGTCCTAGATGAGCACAACGCTGACGCACTAAAACATTTCGAGACAACAAGGTCATTCCCTCCATTAATGGGGGCAGAAAAATAACGATGCCGAGTGCCCACCTAACGGGGGTTGTAAACTATTTCACCGATAGTTCCCGTGAGCACGAATACGAGAAGAATAGAAACGACTAGAACCTGACGTAGCAGTCTCTTTCTAAGATGTTCATCATCATTCATCAAAACAAAGTGACAGTTATGGCTGAGTTCAATAGTATTAACTAGATCTACTCGAAGTTAGCAGCAATGAGACAGCAAATTTCCAGGCATGAGTAGCATACCGATATGTTTAAATTGGATACTTTGCCTGACTGCCCAAGCTGTATTGGAATCATAGAGGCCCTAGAGCACATATTTTTCCACTGTCTAAAGTATATGTATGGAAGGAGAAACCAGGAGGAATCGCACGGGAACATTTTCAGATTAAAATTGAACTTCTTGCTAAATATCCAAAAAAATATAGTCGTCCGTTCCATCATCGTCTATGGTTTTGAGTACTGGCTGACTATCAAACGCAATGAACGGCGCTTTCCGGTAATGAAGATAAAACTGTTGCATCGGTCCAGTAGCGTAACAAATCATGTTAAGATCCGAAATGAGAACACCCGTGGTTGATATCGGGTTAGATCGATCATGGAATAATTACGAGAGAGGCGTATTCGATGGCATGGACATACATATAATTCCCGGTAACGAAAACTCACTTACAAAGATTCATCTAAACATAGAAGTCAACGTGAAACTACCAAAAGGCAAGCCGAAACAGCGATTTCCCGATAGGCTAGGTGGATATTTGAGAGCCTGTCAGCTCCACCCTCTTTTATGTCCTTTGGTCCAGGAGAGTGCCAGGTAATATAATTTCTAGTAGTTGAAAATAGAGTAAGTGTAATCGAATGATACTAAGATAGTCCAAGATTCAAACATCAAACATCAATTTCTTTCTTTTATTTTCGGCAGACAATAGTAGATTTGAGTCGAAGGCATGGGACCTCAGAAGACCTCTCTATGGTATACTTTGCGCCTACAAGTGAAAATCAATTGACTTGATTTATGATTCGCTCAGTACACATAGATTTGAGTTGATAAGAGAACAATAGAAAGTCATTCCCCCTGAAAGAAATATAGTTTCAATAAACGTGATTGAAGCAAATCTCTGCGGAGCGTCCTATTTTTCTGCTTCCCCGGCCCCCTACTCTCAATACTTCGTGCTCCACTAGAGAATCAATATCGCTGGATCGATCAAGGTGATTTTTTAAAATAAATGAATTTCAAATTCATGTATTAAGGTGTCACCCGTAAAGCATGACCGTTTTCAATTCGATGGCATTGAATTCCATAAAAAGGTGACGGCGCGATGGATAAACGTGAGAAAAAACTGGTCATCCATCAAACGATTAAATTGAATGAGAAAATTATACTTGAGTTGAACGATATCAAATACATTTAGCATTTGTATTTGTTACTGTTGGTTCTGCCTTCCCAGGAAAATATATGAGTATGACCAGCGAATATATATAGAGTATCTACTTGGTGAAAAGTCTTTGGAATTCATGTTTATTTGATATCATTGTGACGACTGGCGCAACGTGATTACGACCTGATGTCGTCTCCTAGATCTGCAGCGTCTTCTTTGTGTGGTGAAAAAATCGAACTTACCGCACAGATGATAGGTATTACACCGCAATGCTTTTAACTCCGAGCAAAGTTGCTGCTAGGATTAAGCAAACTCGGTGGCATAGGAGAGCAGGACAGTGGAGTGGACCAACTCAATAAATTTGTCCTTTTCGGAGTTATAGAATCAAGCGTAGCATCCAGGAAGCAGGTAATCTTCATTACGATGGTGTGGACTAATCATGGACTGAAAATTCTAGCCCCAAATAGATCGTGAGATAAATCTGAATCCAATTCTGTCCCCAGTCCAAGTACCTCTACATTCATTGCTCCCCTAACGCAACTTACTCCATTTCAACCTGGGTCGGAACTGGCTTGATAAGTGGATACCTGCCAGACATATGACAGAAGAGACGCACGTGATTAAATGTTATTCTGGGATGACTACCTATTCTTCCGACTCTCGAGGTAGATTAATGGGACAAGAATTACCCACAATATTCTGTCACCAGTATCTCGATTGTGTTATGAATGCTGTTGGTCCAGTGAGCAATGGTTTAGCCATTTTTGGTTTGGATAAAGTCAACCGAGTGATAATTACGGAATGTGTGTATGGTATTTAGCATTGGATTATTGGACTGTCATTAGTGCCGTACAGAATGACTCAATTAGTCACGATCAATTTTGAAATTTATGGATGAAAAATTTGAAAAAAAAGATACGTGAAAATGGATAAGAACCGCAAAATTAACGGAAACGTGATCGTAAAGTGGAAACTAATTAGATATTTTGGTAATGTTCATAAAGATGTTTCTGATCGACTCACGGATAATGCTCGCCTGAAGGAAAGCCATCGAAAATGAATTTACAATTCAGCTGCACTTATGCAATGTTATTAAATTATTTGAATGCTAGATTTTTCCGGAAATATTTGAATATTCAAAATGAATATATAATCGTACACCATTTATAGCGGAATTAAGACTTATTATCTGCTGGTCCATTCGAGAGCAAAATGAATAATAGTTGCGGATGGATAACATCATAAAGAATTCCTTCTAGAAAAGTACTAGACTAAAGAAGTACCATTTCCCTAAGTAGAAAAACCCACTGTCGATAATATTGTATTCTTTAAATAAAATATTCCAATATATTCGTCATTGCTCGTCGGCCAGCAAGCAGAATTCTGCCCCTTCCATTGACACACGTCGCTAAGCACGGAAAGATAACTAAAGAAATAAAATTAAAGTTTTAATGTCTATATTGGAATAGATGAGAAGTTAAAGCTGAATGTTAGGGGCAATATTTGGGAAGAGGTTCGGTCCACCGCGGCGCTACATTCGTAGATAAAGTTTTTTTTTAGTTTTTTTGGTTTTGTCCAAAAAAAACATATTTCGCGATAGGAACGAAGCTACAGGGCCTCCTACAATAAGAGTGCTACCGTTCTGACGGCGAAACCACGAAGCTACTACAGCTGGAAGCCCTGTTCGTATGAGCCGCGCCAGATTCAACCAGGCGCACGTGGACCATAAGGACCACATCTCTAGCAAACTGCTACAGTAAATAAAGCAGTTGGGAAGAGGAAAGGTCCGTTCAGAGCTTAGATACTCTTTGCGGCTCCGGCGAGTGCTTGATGGCACGCAGGCCTTACTAGCGTATGCCGACGGCAGCTCCTTAGAGGTGTTAGCTGCGACAAAGGACAAATTACCAGGCCGAGATGCCAAAAATGCTAAATTGCGAATATTGAATGGCTTCAATATTCACTCTCACGTGATTGTCTGAGGGGATTATAGGTGGTGTTTTAATTCGAGCCCAGAGCACTATGCTAACGAGATAGTGATCCGAGTCTACATTGGCCCCCTATATGCTCTGACATTCATTAACGCTGAGAGGTGGCGGTGTTCAATCAGCACGTGGACAATTTGGTTGAAAGTGTCCCATCTGGAGAGGCCCACAAATGTTTGTAGGCTGCTTTCCTCGCGAGCCAGGTATTTTCAACAACCACTTCGTGCGATACTACTAATTGAATAATCCGCAGTCTGTTATCATTGGTATCCCTATATAAGCTATTGGAGTAGACTTATCGCCTGAATACGCACTCCGTCCCTACTTGACTGTTGAAATCTCCAAGTATGATTTTAATATCATACTTGTGACAGGCTTCGAAGGTGCGCTCAGTTGCCTCGTAGAAGATATCCTTTTCCGACTCTGCAGCCTCCTCTGTAGGGGCGTGAACGTTTATGAGGCTTATATTTCAAAATTTCCCTCGCAAATGCAGAGTGCATAGCCTTTCGGTTATATTTTGAAAGCCAATAACAACAGATTGCATTTTTTTTCTGACTAAGAAACCTTCTTGGAGCACATGGTTTACTGGATGGCCGCTATAATATACGGTGTAATGGCTCTTCTCCAGGAAACCGGTACCTGTCCAGCACACCTCTTGCAACGCTGTAACATCAGCCTTATATTGAGACAGGGTATCGGCTAGCTGTTCAGCAGCATTCAGTGTGTACAGGGAGCGCACGTTCCATAAGAAAATGCGTGAATCGTTATTCCGTTGTCATCGCCGGGGTCGTCGTTTTAAATTCCATCTTGTCCGAGGCTCTTGTTGTGGCTTCGTAACTTGGGTTTTCTATGTAGGGTTGTCAGCCCTACCCAACCTCCAAGCTGAAGGACCAGTTGGTACAATTTGTCCCGTTTTTAGGCGAGGGAAACTCGTCTTCATCCTTCTCCATCTGTAGTTTTTCATTCACAAAGAACTCCTTGCGATCACCGCGTGGAGGTGGCGATATGGTTTGGTAGTAGGGCCGTTGGTATTGGTTCAGCAGGCATTTGCCAGGTTTTATGCGCTATTGTGGGTACCAATCCAGATTTTGCCCTGGAATCTATAGTACCCTTTGACCGCCCTCTTAGGTCGTCAGAGAAAAGTTCAAGCTAACAGAATAACAGTCTTTCCATTATTTAAGAGGATACTGTCAATCCACGTTTTCGCACAATCCTCCAAAAATTGAACATGACCACCTAATGTAGTATCCCCAGCCAATTAAACATGATGTTCATATCAATACTGCTGGCTCCCCAATTTTCTCGAAGGTACATCCTTTACTATTCTACGCTGTTATATGGAAAGAACTTAAATATCTTCACTCTACGGGGTCTCCACGCATAACAGCGAATGGCGACTTGTGGTGCTGAAACGATTCTGAACCGGTATCGAATTCAACTCATCCAAGATTCCGTATTACTTAGCAAACGATCGTGTTTTCTAGACCTCAGATCTCACCAAGGCATACTACCAAATCCCTATAGTTCCCAAAGGTATTCCAGAAGCAGCTATTTATACACCTTTGGGGCTCTTAAGTTCACACAGATGACTTTTGGCCTACGTAACGCGGGGCAAACCTTCCAGAGATTCATACAACTTGGACTTCTGTTTCATCTACCAGGATGATTTTTTGGTCGCCTCTACGGAGCCCAAGCGTTTGACACATCTCGCCCAGAAATTTCACTTCAGCAACTTCTACACCATGGCTTAGTTCCCAATGTTGAAAAACGAAAATTCCTCCAACCACAAGTGAAATTTGTAGGCCATGCAAGGCAAGATATAAGCAATCATGAGCTCTTTACTGCCTAGAGAAGTCAAATACCCCAGACGGTTGCCTAAAGCCATTCACTATCAGCGCTATCTATTGCTCCTAAAAGCAAAGAATCTAGAGAAGATGTGTACTCTTCAGAAGCGGTCCAGACATTCGAAAGCACCGAGCAGCTGGTTGACCATACACTTTAGGCATTTCCTCAAAGAGATGCACTGCCAAGCCGCTCCATTATGTCTCAGATACCGCAATAAGCGCCAGTCGTTTGGTTACTTTTCGAAGTAGTTGAATCCCGCTCAACGAAACTACAGCACTTATGATCGTAAACTTTTACCCATGTAATTGAGCATCATGTACTGCTGTTTTTCCATTGAGGACAAGGTTTTTACCTTCTTCACGCACCATAGGCCCCTTATTTTGGCCTTACGCTAAAAGTTTGAAAGAGATTCCAATGGTCGCTTAACTTCACTTGGGTGTGTCCACTACTTTTCGCAAGGTTGGAGAGCTGCGAGCTCCCAAAGTCAATGTCGACCGCTTTATGATCCAGTTCGTTCGACATTGGGAGAGCTATCTACTAATTGGACGACATACACCCTAAGTAACCTGAATGAGAATACCGATGAGCATTGGACCGGCATCGAAACCCTCTTTCCTCGGGTACTACTCAGGTCGTTCCCGAAGCAACGCATAAGATCTGACTAATCACGAAATCGTGGAAGCGGTTATAAAGTTATTTATTACTGCACCTGGACTTACTACAGATTTGCTATTACCACTCGTGCGATAATGTTGAGTTGAAATTCGAGATCTTGTCCATAGAATGGAAGATGAGAATGATCGTTTGAGTCAGAATGACATAAGTTTTTAATGTTACTATTGGAGGAGCACGTTCCCTGCCGTCGCAAAGCTAATAGTTGAAATAATCCTCGAACACATCACAGAACATCTCGGCAGTTTGGTCGTCAGAGAGCAGGCTGATTTTCGCTCCGAATCCTGTTGTATGGACCACATTAACACCTTACAGATCATTTTGGAGCAGTGTGCGGAGTTTAGATGTTCGCTTCATCCGCTCTTCATCGATTTCGGAAAAACTTTCCATAGCATGAACAGAGGGCGTATCCGGCGTGCTCTACACAGGAGGCATGCCAGAGGAATTCAAGGTCAAAAGCGAACTCCGCCAGTGTTTCCTTTTCCACCCCTATTTTTTCTACTTCCTATCGATGACATTCTTGATGGTCTCTTGTCCGGAGGACGCGGAGAAATTCAGCAAACCATAACGCCTTTCCTTAAATACCTCGACTACGCTTTTGACATCTGCTGGTTCTATCGCCGGGTCATAGACCTTGGCCAAGTAGAGTTGAACTAATGACAAACACAAAAAAGCAAGAATTTTGTTTCAGAAAATATGACTTGCGGTTTCGTCCAAGGCAGCTCAAGTCATCACACGCTGCTTCACCCCTGCTCTGAGGCCACAACGTGACATTTGCTCCCATATATTAATTCAAAAACACGACATGTGTATGAATTATAATGAAAACAAAAACCGCCTTGTCAAATTCAGATTCAAAACCGGCCGAAGCTAAACTAGAAATTTGTTTCAGGATCGAAGGATTTGTAAGTCCACCATCCACCTAATGGTGGCTTGTAAATCTTACAAGCCGGTTTATGTCTGCATTATAATTCATACACATGTCTTATTTTTGAATTAATATAAGGGAGCAAATGCTAACTTGTGAACTTTGGTGACGCCGCTCCAAGGGTAGAAGTGAGACAACGAATTTTCTTTGCCCTGGACGAAACCGCAAGTCAGAGAAAAACCAAGGTTCTCAATCCGACCTGCCTTATCTTCATTATTGCCATCAACCAATTTGCATATCTAGGAGTATGGTTTTTGCTGACGGTAGCACGGTAACTGGATGTTTCTCGACTCATAAACAGCACTAGAACCGCCTTCGCTGCCTTTTTCGAAATCTAGAAAAGCAGTTATCTCAAAACTAGAATCAATTGAAACTGTTCTCTGCTAGTTTTTTTTTTGTGCTGCTATATGGGAACAACACATGGAAAGTGACCCCCACTGTCTGGCTACAAGCTGGTCTGCGACATAACATAGGAATCCGCTGGCCTGATACTATTAAAAATGAAAAACTTGGTCAACGCACAGGCCTGTCAACTCCACGCACTCTGATCGGAAGGTGGAAGTGGCAGTGCATTGCTGACAACGATATGCGGTGGAACCCACTCTCACCGGATATTCAGCGAGTGGGTCGTCCCAAAAGCTATTGGCATAAAGCAGTTGAGAAGGAGTGCAAGCGTCTCGGAAACTCCTGGGGGCAAGTTGAAACGGATTTTAGCGGACTGGGAACGATGGCATGTAGGTGTAGTTGACGCGCAATACCCCACAGGAAAGTGAATAGCGCCTACATATATATATCCGATGATTCCGATTAAACTGCATGCTGCTTGCAGCAGATAGATGGTCAGACAACAGACCGACTTCACACAGGACCTTAAAGGTTAACCTAATATACCATCCAATACGCAAATATTGTATTTCGGAAACGCGCGCCAGGGCCCCAATTTTGTTTCCAAGGTTTGAATCCCAGTCATCATGGATGTTTGTGTTCGTCATGCGTTTGTGTTACTACTGTGAAATTACCAACTGCACACCATTAAGGATGAGGATAATGGATCTAAATCACTGCCTCATTGAAAATGGAGGGGGGAGAGGGGAAACGATAATAACAGCAAACAGTTTGAATTTCCTATACTATACTAAGAAGGGGACAAGAAACACTAATAAATAATACAAACCAAGGACTCGGTTCTGTTATCAATTTTTCCATTTGTTAAAACATTGCAAATTTCAGCTATGATATTTTAAAGATGATTTAGCAAGGCATGTACGAATGTGTATAAATAAAAACGCCATTCATTTTATTAAGATGCCGAAGGATTGTTATGCCTAGAAAGGAGTTATGTGTAGGCAGTCGGTACTTTTATTGAAAAGGGGGATCGACCGTAATTGCCTCGAATTATGACTAAGAAAGAAGTACATGTGCTCGAGAAGCAAAGAAAGAAAACTAGTTTTTGGCGAGGGAGTCAGTAAATCTGAACGAAATTTCAGAGCGATTATTATGAGCACAGTTCGGAAAAATACCATTTCAAGTACCCGAGTATTTGGGTAGAATAAGAAGTTCTCTGGCGGGCGTGAGGAAATCGAGAATCTGAGCCAGGATCACTGCCCAAGAACCAGTGTTACCCCGGACAACATCGAAGCGGTCCGCAGGCTCCTAGACCAAAAACGATAAATATCCCTATTCGACAAAAAAATCGTGACAAATGACTCAGGGTTTCGAAAAGTCTCCACTGGATGGGCACCACGTTTCCTATCGAAAGACCACAAGCGGCATCGGTTTTAAATATCGCGATTTCTGCAAGAGAAAGATGTACTTTTGGATAGGATCATAACCTGTGACGAAGTTTGAGTAAACCATTACACACAGAATGCCTGGAAACAGGCCAGTACGGGTGCCTGATGGCTGGAAACAGGCCAGTATGGATTGGCGAGAGAGCGCCAGCGAGGGCCAAGGTGAGATTGTCAGTAGGTAAGATAATGGAAACTATTTTTTTTTTATCGAAAAGGTGTTATTCATCTCGAATTTGATGATCGACGCTGCTAAATGCCGCGAAATTGGCATTCTGCAAAAAAGAAAGACAAAATCGGTCATAAACGTGATTCTTCTTCATGACAACGCAATGCCTCATGTAGCAAATGTAAGAAAACAAAAATTGGACTCCTTTGGATGGAAAATCTTGAAGCATACTCCTAACAATCCGCATTTGTCTCTTTGCGATTTCCATCTTTTTGGGCCACTAAGAGAACCGCTTCGATAAAAGCGATTTGACGCATCAAGAGCGTGCAAAGAAATTTAAAAATTCAGGAGAGTATAAACAAAAACCGCTTTTGTAAATTAAATATAATGAACAGAATAATGAGAATAATCGGACAAATCGGTCCGGTTTATATTTAATATATCCTCGTATTTGCTGCATCTCTACTTATGGAAATGATGAATATATTTCAAATTGTGGTAGAAGAATGGCCAACGGGAAAAATGAGTGTTTAGATTTCTTACTGGCGACCCTTTGGTAATGGTGGTCAATATCAACAAAATGGAGCATAGCACCTGCCCGTTCGCCGAAAGACTATACACTGTAGACTATTATAGATAGAATATAGATAGATTATCAGATTGATAACCTTGGTTTTATTGATGTTTACCTTCAGTTCGACTTTTTTTGTTCCCTCTCTCAAATTTAGAGTCATGTGGCCAAGATATATAACGCAGTGAGAGCCCAAAGAAATATCAGCAGTGTAGTCCTGGTGTTTGAGAAAAGATATCGTTGTCAAATGAAACACTGCACATCCTTCGGAATAGAGGTCACCGATAACAAAATAGAATTGCTTATCTGACTCCGCTTTAGAGTTTAAGTTCCTCAAAAATTTTACCTCGATGCAGCGCCGGACATTTTGCGCCCTCATATGAGCCGTCATATGTGCAGCGTGGTGGCCCGAAGCTGTTAATAAAACACGTGGTGGAAGATATGATATTAAACATGATATAACGAACCAGTTAACTTGAGAAGTGTGCCCCTCTGATGCAAGCAAAATTTGTGTTGATTTCTCGCCCATTTTATAATGAGCATTTCACGTTTCGATCCTTAAATAAAGTGACTTATTTGTCTTGGTCACTTTTTGGATTTTAAGTAACTGAAGGCAGAATTGGGTTGAGAGCGCTGCAACCATAGTAAGGCAATATCAAAATCTAATCATCGAATATGTTAAAGTCCAAGTTTTATGGTTATCAGCGATTAAACAAGTTGCAAATCAGACACTTAATCAAAGAACAAATAGGTACAACACGAACTGCCTGCAGCACTACAAACAACTGCGCTTAAAACTGGACCATTTAAGTTTTTGCCGAATGCAACCTTACAATTTAACCACTTTAGCACTTTGTATTCGATAAAATCATTCAAATATTTATATGGTAATTGCCGACGTATTAAATGAAGCTAAGTAAACAGTAATCATTTATACCCTGGCATCGTTACAAATAACCTTTTAGCAAACCATTTTAATTGTATTATAATTTTACAAAATTTATCGACCCGTCTATCTACAAAGTTTTGAAGTAGCGAACGAATCCATATTTTAAATTTGAAAAAAGGCAATTGGTCAGCCCAAGCGGATACCCACAATAAACCGCAGGATCTGATTGCAAGTCTACTCGCGGTATAAGTCCCGCGAAAAGTGGCTCTGAATTGGATGAATTATTAATGATCTTTACTCTTTTACCCCAGATCAAATCATGAAAATTATAAATAATTGCTTACTTGCAATCGAGCAGCTTATAATAGACACAAGCTGCAGATAGCGGCTCCACGTAGATTACGGCACAATGTGGCGTAGCCAACAAGGAAGAATCTTTAAGGTGCGCTGAGACCTGTTCAGGCCACAAAGTAACAGTAGCGATTAGAGATCATCAACACTACTTGCACCATTCAGGTGAATCGAAATATGATTCCTGACCAGATATCTTCACCCAATCGCCATATACAATATTAGATCAAATTAAAATTACATTCCTGATAGCGCAAGTATGGCGGGGCATGGTTCAGTATATCATGCTCATTCGTAATAATAGTTTAGCGATCTTAACACGAGCAATGGATCAAGTATCGTTGATAGAGTGCGGAGAAGGACAAGCTTTAAAGAGCCCACTGCGCAGCAAGAAAAGATCTTCATAAAGATATATTGATTTTCCCGGGATATTCATTTTAAGTAGAAATTCGTTTTATTATCAAATCATAGTTAGTCGAGATGCTATTTTCACCATAAATTATACACTCCTATTTTGTACATGTTTCCGAGCGATAAAGTCTATCCAGGCGTTGTTCAGATTGCAGGAAAGCCCAGCGAACGGACCCAGTCGGTGCTTGCCGAGTAATATTCATTTGAAGACATTACAGATAAGAAATTTATCGGTTCGTTATTCTGCAACAGTTTTTCATTCCCGGTCCTTATTATGTGAAGTGCACGTATATTCGCAAGTGAGTAGACATCAGATATGAAAAGAAGCGGAAATGGTTTGATGTTAATGTAAAATTCTACTAAGATCGATTATCTCCGAGAAGACGTAATTGGCAAGGCTGCTGCCTGAAAAAGTCCTCTTTTCACCGCAAATATATATTTTACAATTTCGTTCCAAAGTTTAAAGAATTAGATTTGAAAAGGACTCTAGCAAAACTTTAAGTGAAAGTTTGCGGCCTTTAGTTTTAGCGTCAATTTAGAGTTATTTTTCATTTCCCAGCGTACTTCACTTTACACTGATCGCCTCTGGGGGCGTCGTTTCATCTTGATCGGTTATGCCATTTAGCTCACACAAAGGACTGATTTGGATGCAGTCACGAAGCTTTCAAATCACCATCCAGCGTATCAAGCCACCGTTGTTTGTGTCGGCCTTGTGGCTGTTTCCCATGCACTTCATCGTTCAGGCCAATCTTAGCAAGTGAATTTTCGTCAGCATGAATCACATGTCCATACGATCGAAAACGTCTCTTTCGCATTTTTCCACGATCGGTGCAACCTCATATCGACCGCGGATATCCTGAATTTGGATGTGATCACAGTTAAACCACTGATCCCACGCAACATTTTCGTCTCCATTACCGCGAAGCGCCATTCAATGTCTTTTATGCTGACATGCAGGACCTTGAAGACGACAGTGCCATCAACACTGCGGTAAATTTTAGATTCGAGATTTCTATTAATACGGCCATCATAAAGATTCTGCTAATGCTTGAAGCAACTTCATAATGCAATTTTCCATTGACTGATGGCATTGACAGTTTTGAAAATTGTGTGAAGTAGCGGTTTAAGAAACACGAGTTCCCATTATGAGCTATTGGTGAATCCATCGATTTATTTAATACTGTGAATAGTTGCTATCTCGTGATTCCTGGGAGTTAATTAACAGTTCCGCCAGACAACGAAGTTACGTCGTACGGGAAAGGGTGTTTCATCGATTTTTTTCCTCTGAATAAGGGGGATTCATTTTGGGACATTGCCCCTCATGCGAGTTTTTGCAACTAGTCGTTTCGAGCAGATTCTACCAATTCTTGTGGTTTTCAAAACAAAAAACTGGCGGCGAGGTGGTAGAGTACTAACCCCACGAATTCGAGAAAGGGTGATCAGACCCGATTCGGCAATGGAACTGTGCTGACTTTTGCCACGAAGCCACACCGAAGTTTCCTGGTACCATAGGAGCCGGAATGCCTTTTTAAAAACACATCCTCCAGAAGAATGTCTAGAGGATGTGCTCTCAATCCGGCTATTTGCGGTTGATCACCTTGTGAAAGTTCGCGGGAGAGCTGCTTATGGGCTCCATTATGGAGTTACGGCGTATATCTCGCCGCATCCCTTAGTTGCGGCAGATTCGTTAGATAAGACTTCCTTCCACTGGTATGAATGTTCACTCAGTATAAATCCGAACCGATGCGTAAGTCAAAGTTCTGATTGTTGAATAGTTGTATCCTTTCCGAATATTGTGTGTATGGGTATGAGGTGGAGGCGGAGAGGTCCTCTCTGAACACCCAGACCCTAGTGGTCCATTGCACTCAATTTCCTCGTATAACGAAATATCGCGGATTTCCTCCTGTATCGCAGGATCACCGCTGATGGTTGTTATACTACCTGCTGCAGTTTGAGCACATCAATACTGAACACATAAATGCTCCATGGATTCCGCTTTCTGATTACAAAATGGACACATCATCTTGGAGAATCCGTATTCTCATCATATTCCCAGGTAAAAAATTATAGCCAGTTAAAATGCTCATAATAGTTCTGCAAATCTTCCTCCTTTTCAACATGTAATATGTTTCTTTGGTTCTGACAGGAAAAATATCTATCAGCATCAAGGCTCTGCCACCTGAACTTAAGCGAAGGTTGTTCCCAGTGTCTGATAACGACATTAGCAAATGTTACTAACAATCCTACTGCTGGTTCCCGTCCCGGCAAAAGAGAAATTGAATAATTTTCTCATTTTCTACTCCCAGGAGCAGCACGGTGCAATGTGTGTACCGTGGGAAAAGGGAATTCGTTATTGTGATGGTCAGGGAAGCGAAAGATGGTACATAATGCAGTGATTTCAGAAATGTATACCACATCACGAAAGAGCTTGCACGTGGGTGCAAATCATTTGATGCTGATGTGAATAATGTTTACGGTTGACTCCTCATTCACAATGACGAGCAGTTGAATAGGTGGCAAGAGCACTTCACCGCAGTTCTTAACCGTGCCACATCTCAGCAGGTTCTTCCTTCTGTAGATGAAATTGTTAGTCAGAAGAGAAAGAGAGAAGAGAAGAAGAAGAAGAGAAATTAAGAGCTCTTATCAGGGCGAGATATTACGGCGGCGCATTGGACCCACGAACCTGGGCGCCATTACGAATTCGCCTCCGCCGCTGCATTTAATGGCTGCAGAAAACAGCTGACGGCCTGACGTGAGACTAGGGGACAAATGTCAGGAACACAGTTTGTTAACAGCCTCAGGACATTCTAGTCTCGTCCGCCGGCCAGAAGGGGCCAACTTAAAAACCACCTTGTAAATTCAGCGAAAAAATTCAACTTTGAGATTGGCCTACTAGAGGAGAGTGTTAAGAGCTCTTATAAAGAATTGTGAAAATCTGAATTGAATCGAATGCAATAAAAGATTAAATTAAGTGAAACGTGTCCTCAAAGTGGTGACCCCGACGTGACACGCCACCACAATATGATGGCGCGAAATATCACGTCCTGCATCGAGGAAAAATCCCAAAGGAATTTTAAGTCCAAAGCGGTGTCCGCCAGGGACGCATCTTTTCACTGATATCATTTCTGGTGGTGATCGGTGAAGTCTATCATGCTGCCTTGCCTGGAGGGCGAGGAAGAATTCAATGCAATATGACAGCTTTCTATGCTGACTATACTGATTAGAATCTATTTAATCTACCTACTAATGCACCGAGTCATTGACTTTGGGTTGAAGATAAACCCCAAGAAAACCAATGTTCTTAGTCTGACGAATAATAACACAGTTCCTATATGCAGTTCCTATCTGTGTTAATGTGAAACCGAACTGGATATCGCTCGCCGCATTAACATTAAAGTGACCACCACGTCACTCCAAAGCTCTAAACCTTCGTCAACACGTGTCTGCTCGGTATCATCGGAATTCGCAATTACAAAAGAAAAACTCGGTCGTCGTACAGGTTAGGTCATATATTAAGGAAGGGCAACCATTGCATTGTTAGCGATGCCATGCAGTGGAATTCACTCGTCTCGGATGACCGGTGAGTGAATGGCACCAAGGGTACTTGGCATAGAACAGTAGAGGAGGAGAGCGGGCGTCGCGGGAAGGCCTGGGGAAGCTGAGGTAGATTTAAAATAACCACGAGTGATGGGGAGTAAGTTTGGTTGACGCCCTATACCCAACCAGATTTTGCTAAGGCACCCGGGATTTAATTTCTCTATAGACCCGATAGAAATAGAGTTCAATCGGTTTCACATTCCTGAACGATTTGTGGGGTGATCAACCACCACTGGTCAACAACTCCAATGCAATTTGAATATCGGCGCAAATTGCCCGCCTGTCACAAATATGTCGCATCGCAGTCTATCAAGACTTGAAGGCCACATGACTTGGCAGTAAGTTTTGCGTTGACCGAGAACTCAAAGAATCGTAGGGTAAGTAAACAGATGCTATGACGTTTCTTCTCTTGTCACTAACAACTAAGTCATAGGAGCAGAATTGTCTTAGCGTAGTTGCTTTTAACTATTTTGACATCATGCTTTTAGTTTTGAGGATTTCTCATGGAAGAAAATACTGACCCCCTTTACTGATCCAATACTGCAGATCTTGTTAAAATGGACCCATGGCTCTTGTACCCAAAATACATAAAGGCAGTCCTCCCGAACTCGCTAGCCTTGCTGCTAGTGAAAAATAAGAGGCTTTGGTAGGCTGCAGGTTAATTTGACAAACTTTTATGTAGGTGCACTTACAGATCCAAGTTCTGCTTATTGGCGTCCGATTTCTCAAAATATTACTACGCTTGGTGGTGCAACATCCATGTTCTCATTCCCAAGAAACTTCGCCTTTTTTCCCAACACCTTCTACTGTCGTTGGCTCTCCCAGGGTCCCGTTGTCCAGATTGCATGAATCCGTTTCCATATACCTGTATTCGACCAGTTGTGTTCACATCACTACCCTCCCTTTCTTCTGGAGATTCTGCCAGGCGATGTTTAACCTCCTCCTTTGCGGCTGAAGCTTCCTTCTGCCGAGTCTTCCTCCCCCGCTTTCTGAAAGAACTATGTAACAGTGCCACGCGGGGCCGTAAGAGAATATGGATCGGGTAAGCCCTCCAAAATCCGTACCTCAGCCGCGGCTTGATTGCTGAAAGCGGATTCGAAGTCTGTGACTTCTTACCACCTGCAGGGTAAAAATGGTTGGCTTTCATCTAAATGTGCTTCGGACAACCTTCGTGTAGTGCGGAACTACTGCGGACTTCGCTACAACTACAAACTGGTGTCCGAGGGAAGTCATAATATTGTCCTAACGGGATTGTTTTACCTAAAAATAGCTCGCCCAACAAATTTTGTTAATAGAACGCATAATTGTTCTGTTCTTGACTGAGAAGAGAAAGTAAGGCTTCGGTTTGGATATCGATCAAAAGGCTACCTTTAAGCAAGATTGGGAAGATCATCAAAAAAAAATAAATCGAAGATCATATTAAAGGTATTCACTCCATATGAATGACCTGTTTGTACAGCAGTCCTTTCGTGACATAACTTTTCCGATTTCAACAATTATCGATTGTTGCGCTTAAACTCTTGGAGAGTATTTTTCCCTTGTCTTCTTCATAATGTTTAATAACAACAGTTGCCTTGGCTAATTTCACAATCCTGCAGATGACAGATTTTACCTTAAACTAACACTAAGTGCCAAACAGTTAGGCTCAGACGATCCAACTTAAAAAAAAATAGACGGACTATCGTGAAGGTAGCCAAGAACCCCTCTCTCTAATGAATCGCCTCCACTTGTTCCATATCTTGAAAGTTTAGCAACTAAGGCTTCCGGAGTTGCTACATTATTGGCAAAAATGTTACCAAATGTAAGTGACCTTAAGCAAAGTCGTCGGCTTCTTATCTCGAGAGGTCTCAGCTCCATCTTGCTTTATATAGCTCCTGTATGGGCCTCGAAATTGAAGCAAGGAGCAAATAGAACAAAACTCGCAGTCCCATGACGAGAGTGCTTAAGAACATCGTGCGCTTACTGACAACATCAGGCGAACCAGCATGCGTAATGCAAGGCATGGTCCCCATCAACTTCTTGGTGAACGAGGTCCGGCGCCTCTATGACGCAACATATGCAATCAGTGAGCCCTGTACTTTTCGTTGGCAGCATGAAGCGAAGCTATTTTGGAGTGGCAAAAAAATGGAAATAAACATTGCTGTGCTATTATCACCTGAGAATATCGTGGAACACATGCTGCCTAACTTGGAGGGATGTTGAAAAATTAATGAAGGCGATTCATAATCTGCTGAGGAAGGGGGAGCCTTAGAGGAAAGAAGTAAATAACAACACGAGCCCCAGTTTGTAAGTGATACTTATACCCCCCATGTAATATCAAAATGACAGCCCCGCGGAATAAGCGAGCACAAAAAGGTACTTGTAGGAATCTATATCAATGCTAAATCCGGTATGCGGCTCGTGATGACTTTTCCGGATTATCTAAGATGGTCATCACCACTATCATACAGTGTCAGTATCAGTTCATACTTAGTACGTAGGTCACATTCGATTACTAAACACTCAATGGCCATGAAAGGAAATTCGGTGATATCAGAAACCAAAAGGAACTCAACGAATCTCCCTGGAAAATTCCTCTGCGTGTGCGGATGGGCTATGATGTATAAGGATCATCAAGAGGTATGCCACCCTTCCATGACTGGTCTAAAAATCATATTAGTTTTGGATCAATGCAGTACAGAAGTAGGATATAGATTAACCAGGCAGAGTGCAGATTTCTTGGGCTTCCAGATTTCTGTCCTATAGTAAGCTGTTCTTTATCAATGATCCAGCTCGTTAGTTCTTTAGTTCCTCGTACAGGACGTGTGCACTGATCCTTCGACTGATAACGGACGCAATAAATTTGGGATGGCAAGCATGTAATCGATCTTGTGTCTGTTGGGTCCTGCATCGTACGCTTTTTAGGGCAGAATAGGTAATCCCCACATTGAGGAATTGTGGACTCCGCGTAAACTAGTGAATTTTTTATAATCAAAAATTCTGTAACCTATTCAGCTCGTCAAACTTCTGCAAAAATCATGTCCAACATGGTGACATGGCGGGTGGTTTCGGCGGTAATCCAATTTCATTTAGTCTGCGTTTTTGGATAAGTTAACCCTCTTAGTTGAACTGATTCAACTAGAATGGTCATGGTCATATGTTTTTATATCCTTTTGGCCAATTTCTACATCTACTTTCATTACGAATCTTCAAGACAGTAGCTGAAATAATTCTCAGGGACCGACCCATCCACGCATTACAATGGAGCGAAAGACAGCATGTCCTTGAAAAGTTTCTAACACATACCTACTGGGGTCGAAGCATAAGCTGGTCAAAAACATCACAATGGATCTATTTGGAATCGAAGCTGGAACTTTTCCCCCGGATTGCCACTTGTTTCTTTCTTTAATATCACAAATAGTTCTGTCACTGGATGGCCGAATAAATTATGAAAGCCTTCAAATATTTTAATCCCACGGTCCTGCTAATACATACATATAAAGGACGGATTAAATATGAATGAATGGCCATTTTTAATCTCTCCACAACTATGTAGTCTAAATGTGTTAATATTTCTACATTTTCCAGTTTCCACTAACGTTCTGTGTTCACTAAAGCAAGCTCAAATGATGCTGCGACATAGATTGAGCATCCATATACATCTAAGTACAGTCATGCGGCCTCCTGGCTCACGACAAGATTATTGACCGACCTTGTAGGATGCATTTACAAGAAATTCCAGTTTCATGGCAATTTTATAATGAAAATTAAAAATTTCCATTTAATTAAGAGCATTTCCATCCATTCATGCGAGCGTATCTAATGAATCGCCGTAGAGCCCACTGCATGCTGAATGGCGACCAGTTTCATTGCACTTAGATTACATTTTACCTTACGTAATTTTTTTTCTGCAGGTAATTTCCCCTTTTAAATATGCCAGTGACGAGGTTGGCTTCTAATCTATTGCATTTATTCTGAAATTGCGCTGAAAAGTTGGACAGCTAATTGGTCTGTTATGCAAATATTAGACGAGTGGGGAGACATTTTTGAATCGGATAAAATCCGCCTAATGCACTGATTTATAGGGTCATGAAAACCATGTGTTCCAATGTGGAAAAAGGGAAATTGGCGTTGATTTGAAATCTTTAAAGCTTTAAATCCTGATGGATTTGGTAATTTATTTCGTGTAAATAGTAACTAACGGTATCCTACTGAGGCAAATGTCTAAATGATTTGCACATGAAAAGTAGCTTAGAGGCTTAAGAACCTGTTGATTGCTGCAGTTGTCATAATATTTATTAGAATTTTGAACTAGTTTTTAAAAACGTTACGGAACATAGCAAACGGCGGTACAGATGTGAACATAAAAATAAATTCAAATTTAATTCAGCTTGTTATTCTTAGAGATATTTCTTCATTCCATCATATAATTTCAAACATGGAACCCTAACTTTTTTACTAACAGAGAAAAGCATACCTACATATCTCATCATCAACAACAACCGCAACAACCGGTATCCGGTCTAGGCCTGCCTTAGTAACCAACTCCAGACATCCCGGTTTTGCGCCGAGGTCCATCAATTCCTGACCTACGCCATCGCCCAATCTCACAGAGGGTCGGCCTCATCTTCTTTTTCTACCATAGATATTGCCCTTATAGACTTTCCGGGCTGGATCATCCTCATCCATACGGATTAAGTGACCCGCCCACCGTAACCTTTTGAGCCGAATTTTATTCACAACTTGACGGTCATAGATTTCATCGTCATGTAGGCTACGGAATCGTCCACACTCATGTAGGGGGCCAAAAAATTCGTCGGATGATTCTTCTCTCGAACGCGGCCAAGAGCTCGCAATTTTTCTTGCTGAGAACCCAAGTTTCCGAGGAATACATGAGGTCTGGCAAGATTATTGTCTTGTACAGTAAGAGCTTTGACCCTATGGTGAGACGTTTCAAACATACATATCTGCTAGACTGTATAAGAAGTTTCATTATAAGATTATCTTCCCACTTATACCAACCGATAATACACGATACCGAAAACTATTTATTTCTGTCTACTGGTTTCAATACGAAATTTCCTTGATTCCTTGACTCTCAGTACATAGGAAATTGCCTTTGGCTTAATAAACAAAATTAATCTAAAAAGACCATCCAGTAAACCATGGGGTCAGTGTAGGTTCCCTGGTCAACAAAAATTTAACCACAAACGTTCATATTCCTGTAAGGGACTGCATAATGGAAGAAAAAAACCTTCTTGGAAATGTGAACGACTTAAGGGAGTAGGTGATGGCCAGGAGGCCATCATAGTTGGCCGAAATGAACCCAGAAGGTAAAACTACCCCAAAACCTAAGAACCTTGCAGAATTGACCGCGAAGACTTTCTCAAAAATACTGAAACTCCACTGAAATGTCTTTATGACACATCAATCGAGCTCGGGAATATAGGAGCTTTCTGTTGAACACCTCAGTCCCTCACATATTATTAGTCAAATTTTGTAAGTAATTTAAGCAATGCATGGGATCACAACTGAACCTGAATTATAAAAGCAGGGACTATCGCAGGTATCTAGTAGAAAACGCACCTAAAGCTAAAACGGAAATTAAAAATAAAAAAATACCAACAAGACCGCGAACGTGGAGCCATGAAATTCGATACCTACAAGCTGCAATCAAGAAGGAAGGTCACATCCTCAATAGAAGTCGTTGTGGAAATTTCGGGGGCTGAGCAGTTGAAATGATTGGCATATCACTATTGGTAATATCTTGTTGCAAGCACATTGCTAAAAAATCCCACTTCGCCAACGAATCTTATAGCCGGTCATACACTAAAGCGTCGATCCCAGCTAACACTATCTCCGTTGGTAGAGACTCTGGCTATGTATTCGACGAAGTCACTTGTTCCTGGGAGTTTCGGGACTTGACTCCGCGCGGGTAGAAATTCTCAAACGCGGCCAAGAGTGAAATGAAATTACTACAAAAAGAAAGAAGGAAAAGTATGAAAAAAATGGGACTTAAAGCTTTGAAAGGGAAAATTTGACAAAAATTGCACTTGAAGATGTCCCCTTTTTGAAGTTGGAAAGTTGACCGAATATGCATTTGGGACGTCAGGTTTAGTAATTCGGGCTGTAAATTTGCCCGGTAAAGACAACTTTGAGCTACTGTAACTTTGTTACTAATAGTATGATTTTGATCAAACTTGGAGATAATATGCTTCATATTATATTTTATACTACTACCTTATACTACTAACTTTTATAACTCTGGGATAAACTTAAGGGGAGTTTTACTCAATTTTCCCAAAAATATGGTAATATACTATTATTAACTTAATTTGAACAGATATCGATATAGAGAGTATTTTGAGGCCTGGGCATCGTATAGAGGCAGCTTCATGAATTTTTTCAGATTTGGGTAGCTTCTGAGAACGGGTCCATTAAAGAAATGATCACTTTCCACCCCTCCCACTCCCCGCCTTTCTAACAAATCTGAAAACTAATACCGGCTTCGAAAAGTACTAAACGAGACCTTTCATATGATATCCCACATGACTGTATTTGGTGAAAAAAAATTGTACACCCCCCTTTTACATGTATGGGGACCTCCCCTCTCAACGTAGAAGGATATCAATCACTGCATGTCTGGGGGTTCACAGGTCCCACCTACTCACCAAATTTCGTGTCAATCGGTATAGCCGTTTCTGAGAAAAGTGGCTGTGACAAACAGACAGACAGACATTGTCCAAACTGCGGGGTCCCGGAGGACCCAGTGCACGTTTTCTTCCAGTGTCCTAGGTTCCTGGAAGAAAAGAGGAACCTAGAGGAAACTAGCTGAAGTGCTGTCACCGGAAAATGTCCGGAGAATGGTAGCTTGCCAGGAAGACTGGGATGCGATCAATTCCATGATCGCTGTAATCGAAGATAAACTGCGAAAAGCAGAAGAAGTGAGGAAGACGCGGTTACGAACCATGCGGGTAGGCGAAAGGAGACCTAGCTAAAGTAAGCTAACTCCGCCCCGTGATGTAATACCTAAAGGTGGTTCCACGGAGTAGGGGGGGAGTCGGGGGTGGTTTTAGTGAGTAAAAATCCTACACTCTGGCGTGCCCAGGCCAGAATCTTTTGAAGATTTCCACCTCCTCAAAAAAAAAAAAAAAAGACAGACAGATAGACATTGTACCGATTTTAATAAGGTTTTGTTTTGCAAACAAAACCTTAAAAATGAAGTGAACGTGGAGCCTAGCCGGAAAAGGTTCCCTATCTGACGCACCAAAACTAAGTTGGGAACCCAAAATAGATCATCTTTCACTAGTTGATCACCATTCAAACATTTGACTCCACCGTGGATGCATTTGTAACGATTTATTTTTTTCATTTTGTTAGCATCCCTTCTTGTAACCATATCTTTGTATGCAGAAACGCACGGTAGCTGGCGAAGAGCCCCTTTTGATGGGTAGTAGCAGTAATGTTGGATCTTGAAGATTCCCTACGAAGATGGCTTTTTACAAGCCAAAACCAACTTAGGAACTAGAAAGGCTACTTTCCATAGGTACACTTATTTATAACCAAACGATGTCTGGCCTCGAACTGAACGAGTGATGGACCCCACGTTGGGAGCCATTTGCAACAAATTACTTAATAGGGAGATGACTTCGGAATTAACTTTAGAATACTTAAGTAAAAGAAACGTTGCCCCAAACTGCTGTTTTTTTTAGACGTGTGTGTATATTTGCCATATTAGCAGCGGTTTTCAATGCAGAAATTAGTTCTGTTCACTCTCTCGCAGCTTACGGAGAAAAAGGCAAAATTGAATGGAATATAGTAAAAGGTTTAGAACTGCAGTAGAAGAACAGCTTAGAAAGCTAAGTACCAACATTTAGGAGCAATTGTCCCTGAAGGAATCTCTGGGACACCATCGCAATTTGGATATACTGTCCAATTTAAAACTGTAAAGGTATTGAAGGTACTGACAGTATTTTCTATACCACGATCAAAACTAAGTGAGATTATAAAAAATGTCCCAGTGTTTTCTCTTCAGCCATTCGTCGACGGCAGGGATCAACCTCTGTGTCTGTGTGTGCGAACTTTTTTGAACGGTCCCATCGCCGCCTACTTATATTTCCTTTCCGAGGTGACAAATGAAATTGTCTGAGGCGCTTCTGTGCCCATCATTAGGACTACTCTTCTTTCAACCATAATCAGTTGCCATACATAACATAAAACATGCCACGGTGTTCCCCAAATTTTGACTGCTAACAGCAAAATCAAGCTCACCACACCGGTTTTACGGAGCCTACAAGTAAACCGCGGCCTTCTCATATAGCGATGGATGCTTTGATGCGAGTATACTCTACGAACTGCTCAAAATTGAGATTGACATTTATCATCCCTCCCAAGAATTTCATGAATAGCATGAAGTGATGATATGACTACTAGCGAGCGTAATTTCTTTTACGGGGGTTACTGATGAAGGGCGTTTTCCCTTATCCCCCACAAGCGCTTGTCCAGCGCTCTTGAACCAAGCCCAAATAGCAGTGATTTCTTCGCATGAGTACAACTCTGCATCTTTGAGACGCTTTGTAGCCGCAGTCAGTGATATGTTGTCGTCGTAACCCACCATCTTGGCATCCTCCGGACTCGCAGGATTAAGTACATCATTATACACGATATTTCAGCAGCACCCTGTTGGATACCCGCGAAGATAACGTATACTTTGAATCTATATCAGACCGTTCGTTCTTAAAATTAGCCATTGAGAATTGCAACAATATAGGTGAATATATAATATATACACCAGTTGAATAATGCTCCAATTAACCAAATTAAACGCATTCCTCTCGTCCATGTCCGTCACCGCTATACAATATTTACCGGTACTACTCTTTCCTGAATTGAATGCTCGGCCGAACTAGTCACCAATTTGATGTCAATGGTTGACCTCGCTTTAGAGAGCCCGTACTGGCGATCTGGCAATCTATTATATTATAGATTATCCGCTCCAACATAATAGTACAGACATATGAATCTATCCGAGAATGGCTTGCCTGGAGTTTGGTAATCCTTAAGCAGCAATATCTTTTAAGCGTTTCGATCCTTCACGTATCATCATACAAAAATTCATGTGTGTTTTCAACCGATGCGTGGGTCTGCCCCGGATCCTGTTACAAAAGTCTCGGAACCTCGCGTGCACTTATCGAATGAATCACCACCAAGCTAAATGGAAATTAGAAATAAAAAGTAATGCTTGACCACGAGTGAAGCCGTGAAATTCCGGACCCGAGTACCATCTTTTTAAGTTTTTGGAATAGCTCTCGCCTCCGTCTGATCACCGCCCAACTCATTTTATCATTACATATGGCGGTAGAAATACAATAGTTTCTCAATATTGTTTCCTGCGACGCTCCACGTATACTTGGCTTCATCTATTAAGTTTTAAGTTTCACATCGTTTTTCCCGAAAACCAAGTGCTTCTTTGCTTCGATTTTCCCTCCCATCTTGTAGAGTTCCCTATACTGTCCTTCGTAGAATGCCTGAAGAGCCCGTTGTTTCTAGTGTTTCCCCACGCATGCGCTCGAGCCGATATTTTTTTTTTTAATTTCACCTTCTTTAAGCTCGCGTGATCATCTGTGTGGACTCATCGGGCAATTCACTTTCTACAAGTTGGGGATCGAAATATTCAAATGACAACTTACCCCCTCCCCACATTACCGAACCTGACATGCATGCCTATGCATGTGTGCATGAAACATTTCGATAAAGCATCAATATTTGCAGGCGAATCGTCACGGTCAATTTCGCCATCTTTTTATGTTTTTGGGATAGCTCTCCTCTCTCGGGATGGTACTGACACCATTGCCGGCCCATTTTCAAGGTTATTAAAATCTGTTTACCTGTCTGTCTGTCTGCCCGTCTGTCTGTCAGTCCGTCACACGCATTTTTCTCGGAGACTATAGCAGCGATTGATACCAAATTTGGTGGAAACTGTGGACCCTCACGCATACAGTAAGTTACATACTGTTACGTCGAATTTAAGGGGTATCAAATGAAAGGTCTCGATTAGTACGAAACCGGTCTTAGTTTCCACATTTGTCGGAAAGGCGGGGAGTTCGGGGGGTCGAAAGTGATCATTTATTTAACGGGGCCATTCTCAGAAACTGCTCAATCGAAAAATCTGAAAAAAATCCAGGGGCTGCCGCTATATGGTGCCTAAGCTCGGAAATACCTTCCATACATATATCCCTTCAAATAAAGTTAATAATAGTATATGACTATAATTTTCAGTAATTGGCTGCAGGACCCCCTTAAGTTCATCCTAGCACCACGATTTGCAGCAATCTAGGCTATAATATAGAGCTTGATCCTACCAGGCTTGGTGCAAATCGCACTATTATTAACAAAGTTATAATAGGTCAAAGTTGTCACTTCTTTTGAAATTCAAGATTTTGAATGTCAATATCACCCGAAAGTGGATATGCTTATATTACGTGATACGTATTAATGGGACAAATCCACACTTAAATGTCTTTATAAAGGTAATACACAAACCTTTCATACCTGAAGCGTCCCTCTTCCGGTTTCCCGGCTTGTCATTACAAAGTGTTTACGCATGAGACATTTGAAACACCATACCTGTTTCATCAGACGGCAGACAGCCCGTTCAATTCGGTGCCGGTGCTCGCATTGTCTTTCTTTAACTACTTTCGTAGATTTTTCTCGAATTCACGATGGGTTTTTCTTAGAATTGCTCCATATTCAGGGCCTAGGTTTCTAAGGTGGGCCTCTTCTTTTACTAGTCGATATTCGCACTTGGGCGTATGCTTCCGAAGTTTTATTTTCGTCTCTCCATTTAGGTCTTTGTTGATTCCCTAAAGGTTTTTTCTCTTTTCTCAATACTTTGGTCGTCTGAAACCCTGTTAGGAAAGCTGGTTTTCAGAATCTCTTGAACAGATGTGGTGGGTGTCAAATTCATCTTCCCTTTTCAAACTTAAATTCCTTGTAGCTGCCTGACTTTCTATTTGTATAATATTGGAGTCAATTATGATCGAATAAATCTATTTATTTATAACTGTAAGCTACGCAAATATTAGAAATGTAAAATTTAGATTTATTTCCAATGTTAGGTTAATAATTCGTTATCAAAATGAAAGTCGCCGTCTGGCAATGAAAAGACTAAGTCGATAGCTTACCCTACATAAATAGGAACATCTCCACTCAAAAAGGAGGAATCCATGTATCTTCGATCCAAATTTAATTCGATATCAATACCAATCAGATAAGAAGGAAAAACTTATACAAACATTGGAAAATAAATGAAAATTATTAGTGAAGCGAGTGGCTTGTTATATTGCCACTCTCTTACGGGTCCCACTTCTTAAGAAGCTGCGAGATCATACGGTCCTGCGCACGCCACCATGCCTTATTTCCTATGCGATCATCACGATCAACACAGTCTTCCCCGTGAAATATGTTCGAATTAAAACAAGCAGATGCAGACACTCAAGTATCTTCCCTGCATCCAAGATATCCCATACTCGCGTGTCTAAGTCAGAAAGAATAATTGATTAGAGTAGAACGAAAGTTTCGCGAAACTGAACAGAAAATTATATTTTCAATACGGGCATTTAAACATTTACAAATGTCAGTAATTTATCACTTGAAGAAATTGCATTGGTTTCTCGTTAAATCGACACTGGAAGTGTGTTCCTCCATTCAGTCAAAGTGGTAATTGAGGAGCCTGAACTTAAGATATGAGGTCGTGATGCGACTTTTAATGCTTATGAAGTCAATTATTGAAAATCTATTTGCCAAGGGCTCAGAGTAATGATGTAGGAGGATTGCATGTTTGCTCCTTACTTGACTTTTGGATAACCTGTGACATTATTAAAGTGTTTCATAGTAACATGCAGCGAATTATTTGACTTGGTTAGTAAGGAATGCTATGTATTCAAATCGTCGTGCAAGTCGTTGATATCAATCCAATTTAAAGTTATGGACCCAGGTATTGTTCGCCTTATGCTTCCCAAGATTTTGGGACATGATCATTTCTACTCAAATTTTACATATGTATCTTGGACTTTAACTTACTAACAAATATGATCTGGATTATCAACTCCATCTTTACATCCTATTCGTCCTATTTAATTTTTGGCCTGGGGGCTCATCCGAATTAGAATCGTCTTTCGGACCTAGGTTAGAAGTTGGTTACTAACGTATGAATCGTAAAAAATGCCAGTTGCACCAATTCGTCCAAGTTGCACTAAACGCCGCAGTAACTCCCTGGAAGTCCTTATTGACTGAAAGCAGCAATTTATGATCTTAAAGCGCTCAATTCAGGATAGGTCCTTATTACTAACACTCACCGTAAAGAAATTATTGCCATTTAGCCAAACATTAACCTTTTCGAGACGATGTATGTAGGGCGCTGACGTTGGATATCCGTCCAATCTGAGACCAGCAGACACAAGAAGTACTAGACGTAACTCTATGACTAGTCTGACGGATGGGTTAATCAAAAATTGGAGAGTATCGGATGAGCTCTCTATGTCGGATCATAGAATCGTCAGATTCACCATTGATGACATCTCCGAAATAAAAAGAATAGTAAGGAATCTAAGGATAAAGGATTGGGACTCCTATGCAATGTACCTGAGCAATAACATGACTCATATGCAAAGGGACGGTAATATCAGAAGCGAATTGGAACTGAAAACAGTGGTGGAAGCCGTCAAGAAAGTCATCGTTGAAGCATATAAGGCCACCTGTCTGGCTGAGCCCAATAAGTCATCAAGTGATGTACTCTGGCGGAATTGAAACCTAGTCGGAAAGAGATCAGAGGTCTTTAAACTCTGCGACCGGGAAAAACGAACCAAAGACTGGCCGAGCAACAAAAATTCGGCCAGAAAAAGCAAAACGGAACAGCTGCTTTGACTTTTGTGAAAGGATCTAACAAACCACAGAAGAATCGATTCAACACAAAGCTATAGCCAAAAACAGGCCAATATCTTCTGTCTGTGTAAGAAGAAACGAAGGTGAAACGTTTACCAATAAAGAGGGGAGCAGAATGCATCTGCTTCTCAGGTGGCCGCGAGATGCGGACTCGACAGAAATCAAAACAAAACGGAACTGACACTATTAACCACCAAGACAAGGGTAGCCGAATTCCAAATCCCACGGCTGAATGAATAAAGATTAGTTCCCTCGTCCCCACCCCATGAATGTTAGCTAGCAACGGAACGGAAGAATGCTGCATACCCACTAATGTTTCATTCTCAAAGGACGCGGGCACCCGTGGAGGCTTACCATAAACTTCGTCGAGCGGAGATCCGACATCACAGATGAAAAAAGGAAAAGCCTAGGAGAACCAATAGCTCTGGGAACTCAAAAAGTAGGCACGGAAGTTTTACCAACAAGTCAGCAGGATGAATCCCTATATAGCTCGATGCTCATCCTGCCGAGACAAAGAGGGAGATCTGATTTCCGACAGAATGGGCATATTGCAACGATGGGTTGAGTATTTTGGTGAACTGCTCAACAAACAGAATATCGGCGAGTTGGAGGTCCTGCCAAGTGAAGACGACGGATAAATACTACCACCATCAAGTGTAGAACAAACAGTCTGTGCAATCCATCGATGCAATTACAGCCGAAGTGGATAAATATGGGGGCAACCAACTACACCAAGCCGTTCATCAACTGATGCCTATGGTGCAGCACAGCGAATCAATGCCTGACGACTGGCAACGAGACATTGTCTGTCCCATATATAAAAAGGGTGATATCATATGGTGCAACAATTATAGAGGTATCACATTACTATCTATAAGATATTCTCCGCTATCTTCCTAGGCCGGATAGCTCCATATACTCAGAACATCATTGGCCCATACCAAAGAGGCTTCACTCCAGGCAGATCAGCAACAGATCAGATTTACTCTTTGCGGTAGGTAATGGAAAAATTGTTAGAATATGGACGTCAGTAAATCTGTACAGGGCCATGAGAGAATTCGGTATCCCGACGAAACTTATAAGACTGACTAGGCTAACCCTAATCAATGTTCGAGGCCAGATAAAAACAGCAGGATCACTCTCGAGACCATTCAACATCAACAGCGGTCTAAGATAAGGAGATGCCCTATCATGCGTTCTCTACAACCTGCCCCTGAACAAAGTGATCCGTAAATACGAGAGGCACGATCCCCTATAAGTCCACCCTACTGCTGGGCTATATTAACGATATCGGCATCATGGAAATTGATTGATAATTTCTCCTATCTAAGATCGAAAATCAGAAGCGATAGGAACCACGATGTTGAAATCCGCACACGGTTACCAACAGAGTCCATTTCAGCTTACAAAAACTGTTTCGCTCGAAGCGTCTCCGAAGCTAAATTGACGATTGAACACAGAAATGCGGGTTAAGAACGCTTGCAAGATGATCTTTGCAAAAAAAGGTTTCTTTGGCCGAGAATAGTTCTCTGGATATATATAGCTGTGATGTGTCCCGTGCTAAGGTCCCGTCGCTCTATTATGCGGTGGCAGACGCTGAGCAGAAACTACAACAAACAAAGCTTAATTGGATTCAAAGAATCTAGTGTGCGGGTGCTACCAGGACTCCGCAGTTCTGCCCAGCAGATGCTCTCAATCAACTCCTACGCCTCCTCCTCCAAGACCTCCAGATTAAATACTTTGCAATGTGCAGTTCTCTCGAACTACTTGAGTCCGAATACTGGCCGTATGGCCATATTAACATTCCATATGAAGCGCTTCGGGGACTCTGGGCATTCCCCATGGACTACGCCATACGTAAGCCGAACTTTACGAGAAACTTGGCTCTGGACCTTCCAATCAGGGCATGTTGCAAGGCTATGACATAGTATTCTTCATCGACAAATCAAAGATGGTCTATGGAGTCCGGGCAGAAGTTTTCCCAGATATACACTGTGTATCCGATTCGTCAGTAGATTCCAAGTGGAATTACTGGTGATACCGGAAGCCTGTCGATAGCTAGGTCATACTCTGAGCCCCAAGCGTCGGGGCGATATGCACAAGATCACCTTTCTTTGGGTTCCCGATCATAAGAGCATAAAAGGAAATGAGGGGGCTTACGACCTGACTAGGTGGTGCTCTACCTTCTCCAATCCTTCGATTTACACAGTATGTATCTCGCTGGCGACAGTTAAGGTGGAATCTACTGGCACCACTTAACAGATCTCCGGTAGAGAAGGCCCACCATCTGTTCCAAACTAAGAAGAATTTAACTCTTCAGCCGGACGCGCCCAAATACATACAAGATTACGGAGGTCTGCAAGGGGCACTGGCCTATAGGTAACTATGCCACCAGACTCGGCATACAATACAATTCGCATTACTGAAGTTTCGGGAAAGAGGGAGAAGACCTCAAACATTTCGTTTGCTATTGCCTCGCTCTAGTTGAGGCCAGGCTACGGACACTAAGTGAACCATTCTTTGGGGACCTCAGAAAAATCTCTAGCCACAAGAAGGCTGCTTAGTTTATACCAACGGCCACCGCAGTGCAATATTCACTCCGCGTTTACACATTTAATATATATTTTTATATATAAATTCGCAGTTTTCGCGTCAGCTCTTTTAGTTTCGCTTCTTCGGTTGTTTTTGTGGGTGCTCCACTACACTGCACTCTAGCGATGGCCACTGAACAAAAGGGCGCAACGGGGCCCACACAACCAGTGGCGATGCACAGGGGGTACGTGCGGTTATGGCACAAGAACCCCGAGGCGTGGTTCCGCCAGTTTGAGGCGCAATTTGCACTGGTCGGCATCACATCTGACGTCACGCGTTCAACCATGCGCTGGTCGGGCTAGACGAGGAATCAATTTGGCTCGTCTTTGATGGCATTTCAAAAACGGTAATATGCAGACTTTTCGGACTCTTCGAGTTCAGCAGGATGGCCTTTGGACTGTGCAATGCGGCTAAAACCTTTCTGAGATTCATCCACTCTCTTCTACGAAACCTAAACTCTTGTTTCGTTTGCATGGACGATCTTCTGGTCACCTCCTCGTCAGAATCTGAGCAAATTGCGCACCCCAAGTGCATTTTTAAACATCTCTTTCAAGCCCATCTTGTTTTCAACGTTGTAAAGTGTCAATTCCTCCAACCGCAAGTGAGATTTCTCACCACAATATAACCTCTGATGGCATCCGACCATGCTCAAACAAGGTGCAAGCAATCACGGGCTTTCCGTTTCTTAAAACTGTTAAGGATGTAAGAAGGTTCTTAAACATGCTAAATTTTTACTGTCGTTTCTTGCCCAGGGTCGATCCTTAACAACTATCTGTCAGAGACCAAAACCAAAGACAGCCGACTGATTGAGTAGTCCGCAGCCGCTGTCGGGCATTTGAGTCAACTAAGCGTCAGCTGGTGGACGCCACGCTTTCGGAATTTCCTCAACAAAATGCACCCCCAGCTGTTTTCATCGATATGTTAGACATTACCATAGGTGTTGCTCTTCACCAAAAGGTGGACCAAAGCTGACAATCTTTGAACTTCTTCTCGAAACAGTTAAACCCCACACAATGGAACTACAGTACCTACTATCGTGAGTTGTTAGTCGCGTACCTCGCAATAAAATACTTTCACTGTTCCCAAGAAGGCAGGTCGTTCGCAGTGTCCACAAGCCTCTTATATTATCCTGAAACCAGAAACCAGGCACCTAAGGTTCATAAGCCAGTTCACCTCCGACATCCAACACGTGCCTAGAAAACGAAGGACGAAACGAACAGAAGGACGCCTGGGGAGGAACTCCAAGTACACTTTCAGGGAATTCCTCATTTTTGGCTCGATCTCTACATGATATTGCGAGACTTTAGAAGACCATACATTCCGGCTGCTTTCCGCAAGCGCAGTGCATCGCATGTCGGAAATGTAAAACTTCGAAGCATGCGAGAAAAAAAGTGGGTATATTCCCTAGGTAAATCAAGCGCTTCCACACGATCCACCTCGAGTTTATTGGCCCATTGCGATACTCGCAGATTTCAGGTATTGCCTTCCAATCATCGATAGGTTCACGCGGTGCCCTCAGGTGATTCCTTTAAAAGATATTACGGCACTATCATGTGCTGAAACCCTCTGTTGAGAGTGGATTCTACGCTTTGGTGTGCCGGCGATCATCCTCACTAATCAGGGAATGCAGTTTGGATCCTCTGTTTTCTCCGAGCTAAGCAAACTCCTAGGCTCCAAACGGCACCGGACAACTGCCTACCCCCCTCAGTGTAACGGGATGCTCGAAAGATCGCACCTTCCTGGTCACAAGTCCTGTCTTACTTGGTCTACGAACAGCGAACCGCAAGGAGTTTGCTGGAAGCCCCGCGGAACTTGTAAACGGGAAGAATCTGAGACTCGCCAGCGACCTAGTTATCGACATGCGGTCGAGCATAAACCCAACTCGCGGGTTGCGTCTGCTCAGGAACGCCTTGAGCCGGATCAAACCACCGTCACCCGTCAACCTTGCGAAAAACGTCGCCAGCACGACCAGAGATTTTAAGTTGTGAAATACTGTAGAGACCGCCGTTGTAATAAAATCTGCCGCTGCGTAAATTTGTCTGCAGCGGAGTGCTAGAGCGGCACGCTGTCAAAGTGCCGATGACGGAGCAAAGACGGGTTTTGGTTGTGCTTTATTAATAAAAGAGATTTAGGCATACTATCCCAGTAAGGTGATATCCTAGGGGAGATAATCGTCGTAATCATACACCGTTAACCTTTTCGGACAGGACTGCAACCTATACTTTTCTGAATCAGGAGTGGAGGTGAGCATGCAGCATACCTCAGGAAGTCATTAGCTGTAGAATTATATTTTTAGGTTTGGTTTTCTGAAATTGTCCGCCACTTAGGCAATGATACCACAACTTTACTACGGCTTTCGGCCTACCGTCATAGCTAACAAAATCGCACCCTTTCGATGAAGTGCAAATTTTCTCAAAAATTGTAATAACTCTTCACACACGGATCTTTGATTTTGTCATTCTATGAAAGAGTCAGCTAGAAAGAGCAGTGTAAAGAGCGCAATTGTTCGTTTCTTCACCTATAACTTCGAATTGACTCCACATGTTTCCAATGTGCGACCAGACCAGGCCATACAATAATAGTAACCAACAAAGTCAAAATAGGAGTCAAAAGTCGCAACCCAAAAAATAAATTCCTCCAACTCCTTACAATTCTACTTATCTAGCGTGAAATCCGTGTTAGCGACTATGTTTGATTATCAATGGAACAAGGTCTGATTGTGCTCCAGAAACCATTGCAAGCTAACCAAGTGTTTTCCAGCAAGAACAAGATTATTATCACATGGGCTACAACGTTTCCAATTTTTCTTTTCTTGCTGGTTGGCCTGAAATATTTAGCGTATAATGGAAGGTATCCGCATTGTAAACATTTTGTGGAAGAGGAAGAGAAGTTTATGCCTCTATCAGATGGTACTTCAAGCTGTTTCGCTCGCGGCATGAGCGTGTTTCTTGTCATCCTTTGTAAGCTATAAATCAACAAGCGGTTCAACTTTGTGATATTTGATATTCGGATTTGTCTGTTTGCTTCTTGTTTGGGAATAAAATGTGTTGCGTTGCAGTTACAAATGTAAACTGTGATCTGTGATAACTGATTAAAGGCAGTAGATCTATGGTTACTTTGTTGCCATGGGATTGTTACACTTACAGGTAGGCTTCCCGGAAACGGAGTTTTAGTAGAGAAGCCCACAAAGTTTGCTTCTTAACATACATACACATATATTCTTTCATGGCAAGAGAAATTGGGCCCTCATTTGCATATAGTCCACCACGAAATCCTTCTCCTCTATCCAAACGCATGTAATGGTCAGCATTCCTACTCTGGAGTCTTCCACGGGCGAGGAAGCTCCAATGCTACCATCTTGGAAGATTTATTATAGAAAGGTGGGTAACTATCCCATAAATTATTTTAAGTATCTCCAGCATCCAGTATGCATTTTATTTCGCTATTTTTCCACACAATCCCGCACTGAATCATGTCCATTCGATTCGGTTTGATTTACTTCAGCTCGAATTCGCAGACATGGACTTGAAAACCTAAACATGCAACATCGGACGCACGCGTTACATAAGGGGACACGGGTATGTGCGTAACACACAACGCAGGTTGTCAGTAGTCGGAACGTGATTTCAATTGGACCATTGTCAGTATTTATTTTATATTGGGAGTAATAATTTGAATGACTACCAGTGGAATACCGGTCGATGCATAAGCGTACCTACTTAGCCTTATTAGATGCCTGGATCGAATTTTATGGTTGGCTGACTGCGGTCAGCCAGGATATGAATCAAGTGGAATTGATCTCTGAAGCCAAGTTTTGAATCAGCTCAGGAGCTTGAAACAATCGAAATCGACTTCCGCTTTGGGTTTTTCGAACCTCAAGATGGATAACCTGCAACACAACCACGTCTGACTATTTAAATTTATTCCTCACGTGGTGGAACCTGATTTTCGACGTCTACATACTTGGAAAATTATTTTAATAGTTTACGGACCCTTCCAAGATTGCATAAACTCAAACCATATTTTATTCTGAGAGTGTCTCCACATATCTGCTTCTGCTTCCATCCCACTGGGCTGACAGTTGGTCGGAAGGAGTAGCAAATATTGCCAAGAATTACAGGTCTGTAATCTCAATATTTAGCCTTCCTGATCGTGATTGACACTCTGTCCGTACACATACATGAATATTGCGATCTTTTCATGAAAGAGTGCCGTAAACTCTTTAACAAGATGATAAACATATATAAATGCCATTTCAATTGCAGTAAGTGGGTGGCGTGTTCCACAAGCGAGCTACAAGATTATACTCTGAATCCGAGGTCTTGCTCTGACCATTTACGTTAGAAAATTTCTTTACACCAATTTATGGTTTGAAATTTATTGAGATGCTTTTATAGAATGGCCGATGTGAATGAAACGTGCAATTGAAATCACATGAGTAGCATTCGAATAAAATAAGATTTTCATTTACCAATCCAAGATTTGTTTTTCTCATCGGTTTTAAGATCGAAGGAGCGGAGGAAAACGCTCTTGACAAATAATTGCAAAAATTGATAGTTTAAGGTTCAATATTGTCAGTTTGAATATTATTAACTCGCTGCAGAAACTTTATCATAAGTTGTCAATTTTAATTTCTGAAAAGTAGACACACATCTCACGATAAATTAAGTTTGTTTCCACGTTGACGAAGTTCCCACTAGAATATTCATCAGACCTGTGTGCGTAGTGTGGTGGGAGAGCAACTACAGCTTCTGAGCACTCAGGCCATGTTGGCCCATTGTACTTGCCACCCCCGTCTAACGAAATATTCCAGATTCGTTAACGTATCCCAGGATTTCCGTTAGGGGATGTGATGCTACCCGTCGCAACTAAAGAACATCAGCACCAAAGATCTGATGCCTAATGCGTCCATAGGCGGGGCATTCACATAGGAAATGCTCCGTGGATTCCGCTTCCTCATTACAGGAAGGACACGTATCATCTTGAGTAATTCCTATTCTGGACATATGCCCAACTAGTGAATTATAGCCTGTCAGCATCCCCACAATACAACTGCAAGTCTTCCTGCTTTTCTACAAGATAAACTTTGCGGTACGCATGTTCGGTTCTGGCAGGAAAAGTGTGGTGTGTCAAGCAGCATTTAGGCTCTGCCACCTGTCATTGTGGAAAGCTTCTTCCTAGTTTTTGAAAACAGACTTAGCCAATGCTACTGATACTCCAATTGCTGGTTTCGGTCCCGGCATAGGGGGGATTGACCCCTCTTTTTCTAAAGCATCCGAAATTTCATTTCCCTCTACGTCACAGTGACCAGGTACCCAGAGTAGTTCCACCGTATTGAATCTAGAGATAGAGTTAAAACGGTTTCTGCATTCCTGGACGATTTTCGAGGTGACCAAAGGACTACTCAACGCCCTCAATGCAGCTTGGCTATCACTACAGATTGCGATGCGCCTGCCCTTCAACCGCTCCTCAATCGCCCAGTTTGCCGCCTTTAGGATCGCATAAACTTCGGCTTGAAAAACCATTGCATATTGTCCCAAAGGAAAAGCCCACCTTTCGTTTTTATTCGTTTATTCATGAGACCTACCCAATATGTGAAAAATAAGGGCATAGGGGTAATAGCAGAATGTGATGTCAACGTCCACCATATATGCTGGGGAAGTTTCGATGTCAACGCAAGAGGATTGAGATTTTAGGAATATCAATTTGGGCAATGAACCCACTTTCTTCAACGCTATTAAGCGAAAGGTCATCGATATCACTGTGGCGCACATTGCAGCTCTTGCCGGAGAGTGGAGAGTATCAAACGATATCAAGCTCTCGGACCACAGGCACATTGATTTAATGGGCATAAATCCACCTCCGACCACTCCATTTCAGAATTTGCGCAGGATATTTTGAGCGACATACAAAATAGAACTATCCGCCTGAGTTACGATCTCTGAGCGGCACATCAAAGCCATTGCTGCATTAAGAAAACAACCCAGATGATCACAACCAGCATGAGAGAATCTTTCAAAGAGAGCTGTGGACTCAAGACACCAAAGATGAGTAAAATACCATGGTGTAATTAGGATTTGCAAAAGAGAAGTGAACAATAAGGGTGCTTCTGAGTCGAGCTGTAAAGTCTGATTTAGCCCCTTGCTGGGATCGGTACAAAAGAGCCTAGGAAACTCCAAAAAAAAAGAGAATAAAATAGGCTAAACGATGGGAGAGACGCTTCTCTTGATGCAACCTTAAAGCAGGTATTACAGCCCTCAATCGAGAGATTGAAATGTGACAAAGTAGTATGACTGGAACGTGTAGAACGGGAATTTAACTCGTTCCATAGATACAAGCATGCGGGTCCAGATTCCATCATTCCTGCTCTATGGAATAAATAGCCTGGGTCTACATATTTTTTCAATTTTAGTTCGCGTTCTGCTTGTTATTCGTTAGGCCGACGCGAATTCCTTATATTGTCTATTTTGAAATCCGGTGCGGACCCACGCATCAGAATAGACACATTAATTTTGTAGTAATGAAGCATGAGGGATCAAAGCGCTCAAAGGAACCCCCCACATTCCCGAGCCTGGCTAGCACAGAGGCATGCAAGAACGTGTCGACCGAGCACTTTGATGGAGCTTCAATCTTTGCGGGCGGACCTTCACAGTCAATTTCGCCAATTTTTTTTTAATTTGTGGGATAGCTCTGCCCTCTAGGTCATTGTTGGCCACTTAGGTTGATCGTCTGATCTTCACACATAATTAAGTTCACTACAATAGTGTGCAATTACCTTAAATTTCACAGCATATTGCACATTGTTGGATGCATTCGGACAAATTGATTGTGATAGAGGGGAATAATCTGCCGCATCCGTCAACGTTACAGCGTATATTCGAGGCAATATAAACTCGAGAAGTTCAACCCCACGCTTAGCGGGACCAGCTGATCGAGAGACAGCTGATGGGCAAGGGAGATTATTTTGGCTGTTGGTGAAGAAAGTTCAGATTTTGGACTTGTTAGAAGTGAGTGTTATCTGACAGTTATGCTGTTCTTTGTGCCAACAAAACGAGGAGGAGGATTTTGATCGCGAAAAATTACACTTGGAAGTGAAGGAAGTGGAACGAAATCGGGAGATTTTATTGAGAGGTAACTTCACGACGAGGTGAAAGATAAGTGGAATTCGGTGAAAATTTTCCGGACGGATCGAAACCGCTAAATTTATGTAAAAGCAAATATTTATTTCGGATCGCTAAGGAGCAGTTAGGTCACCATCCTTTGTGAAGCCGAGCCCTCTGATTTCTAGGGGTGTCACAATTGACGCGGGAAACGTACTCCAAATTTGGAAACGGTCGACTAAGCCAATTGTAGTGTCTTGGAGGGCTTTTTTAAAAGTGGTGATAAAATTCACGCATGTACTGGTCGTTCTCTACCCACTCTTTCATTATGAGCTTTTTATAAGATCGGGTTGCGACCACGCCGTCCTGAATGGCACATATGAAACCCTCCGTCTCAGCAAAAACTCTCTAGCACACAGCCATCTGTTCGACAAATGCAAATCGATATATGGCAGCCAAAGACAATTTACGTGTTAACCGTGCATTGCTTTCGACGACTTCCGTTCATCGATCCGCGCTTGGTCCAACTTCACCGCACTCAGAGGATTGAATAATCGATCCTTCAAATTAAGTGGAGTCAGCCCCCAGTCTGCCTTACTGACTGCCGCATGCAAGGTACTCGCCTTCTCTTTGCTGTAAAAATAAGCGCGCAGCGAGTCGACTTGGCGATGATGTTGTACCGCCCGGTCAACGACGCTCCTAACTCCGGTGTCACGAGGCAGATTCATCCGCTCCACGACAGACTTTGGATGATGCATTCGGAATTTGGACGCTCGATGTTTTCCAGATCGATTTTCGTCCATGGCAATATTCCAAATGCATAAGCTAGTGAAGGGATAGCGAATACATTCAATGCGCTTATCTAATTCTTCCCCGAGAGAAAAGATTTTAACACGAACTTTTGACGTCGCAGGAATTCGGACAACAGAGCATCCTTCAGATCACCAATTCGAGCATGGATTCCTTGCAGAATTTCTAGGTACTTGTTGAACTCTGTCTCGGACATAGTTTGGATGTGGAGGTCACCAATGCTATGTCCGGCATGCGGCTCGTGATAACCTTTGCGGATGGATTCGACATTTGTCTAATCCAAACCCCATCCGAATATCGCAACTGGATATTCTACTATTCGCGTGTCATTTAAATACATCAAGTGTATCAGTTTGCACTTATTTATCTTTCCATTTTATTTATCATTTTTTTATTCTTTATTGGCATTTTTATGTATATATCTTTTCCCAAATTCTTCTTGGATACTTTACTGATTTATTTTATGATATTTTGGTATTTACTTATTTATCGTTTTTACATGAAAATGTACTTCTGCGTCATGAAGTATAATTAATTTTCTTTCTTTTGAGGACTCTCCTCATCTCTCCTCCTCCTTAGCGCCGGAAAACTTCCACATTTTACAGACATCCTCCAGAATAATAGCCTGAGGATATCAAGAAAGGAAGGAAACCTTGGCCGCGCTTCGATAAACATCCGAGGCAGACGAAACAAGAATCAAGACTGTGATCCGTCGTGGATCTCCTTCACCTCTCGCTCACGGTCCTCGGGTCCGGAGATTTACAGCTCCACGCGCGCGGTCTAGCCGTCATATTTTTATTTTATAGGTTTTAGCTCCCGTTTTGGTTTATCTCGTTAGGCTTTTGCGAATCCCTATGTTTCTGCGGTTATTTACAAATTCCGGTGCATACCCACGCATCAGTATAAACAGGTGAATTTTGTATAATGACACTTCCGCGATCGTAACGCTCAAAGAACCCCCCCCCCCTTAGAGAAGAGCCCAATCATCGAAGCGTCCAAAGAATCTTACTAAAACCGACATCACAGAAACTGCGTCAAGATGTGCCAAACGCAACGGAACAAACTGGGAACTTAAACGGTTGGCACTTAACTCCATGCTCATGAAATAAGGCTCAATTTCCGTCATGTATGAAGATTAACATAATCCAGGCTATTTCTGATGCAATACTCTTTAGTGAAAAAAATCGTCCTGTAGGCAGTTGTGCACACAAAATTTTTTTAAATAAAAGTAAAACCCAAGCACATACCTCCCGGTCCCCGACTAGTTTTTGCTAAGGTTCAGGCGAGTTTCAAAATAAGTTGAACTAGATTAATTCTTCGAAAGATATAAAAACATTTAACTTTTATCTCAACACCTTTTTAATGCTATAAATAATGATGTTAATATTATGAGGACAATTTACATGACAGCGCTATGGTTAAGGTGGAGAACGCCAGCCTCTCAATTCCACTCAACTCCCCATTGAATACACTCGTATGCTTGCTTAGAATATTGCTGTTATTTTTGAATATATCTAAAGTGCGACTACCATTCATTTGCATATTATATAAGAATGTAGAGGACATCAGTGACCTATCAGTTTCGAAATATCGTGTATCTCCTTATAGCTCTCTGCACTAATTAAACCAGAACAACAGGTGACTTCGTTGTGACAATGTTCCATTGCAAACTTATCCTGTGCTAACCCCAACTCAGAATAACGTTTGTGTTTTGGTGTATCTAACTGAGTTGGATGTTACAATTGCTTTTGTGCTGTCGACGATAGTCATGTCATGTTTTCGCACTGTGTATGTTTGGTCCTCAACCAACATTGTAAGAATACAAATTCACAGGGCCATTTATCAGCAGGTCCAACGTCACTAGTACGTGCTTATACATACATCCAAGCCGCTTAGTCCTAGTTTACTTAATTTAGTGTAATTGTCGGTTTTATTGTCCTCTTGTAAGTGATAACGATTTTGAGTGTACTATAAACACGCCTACGAGTAGAGATACGCGACGAACAAGGCTTTGCTGGTATGAAGTTGTAAATGTTGAGCAACTTGCAATCAATGTGAAATCGTTGTACAATTGATGCAGTGCTTCGATTATGTGGTCAGATATTGACCACGGATTGCTATCTGAAGAAACATTTGAGGGCGAAATACAAATTACGATGGGATTGGTAAAATTTTTCAATAAAGTGGAAAATTTTTCTTGAAAAGAGTTATTGTTTCCCACACCTTTTATTTATTCGTTTAAAAAGAGAAGAAACAAAAGCCTTTGCGTTAGTCTCCTTGCTGTCCCACTCGATGGCCCGGCTATCACCTTTGGAACCAGTCCTCTTGCGTCGCGAACAAGATTGTCTAACATGTCCTCAAACTCAGGCAGTGCGGGACCCGGTGGGGGTACCAGCTGTATACGATCGGACCAATCGATGCCGCTAGTGCATGGCTTCGTGAAGTGCCCAAACATTACGCATTTGAAGGGAGAGATCTGTTCCCTTACTCGGCAAATAACCCATCCAATCCGAACCTTCCCCACGGCCAACAAGTTCTGCGCTGCCTCCACTGGCAGTCGCATTGTGACCGTTTGAGTACCGCCAAAAAAGTTTTTTAGGCTCAGATTCTTCCCCAAATTCCACCAACTTGCAAAAGTGCAGATCCGTTCTCTGGATGTTACATCATGAAGATCCTTGCACTGTATATAGATCTTATGTTTTTGGGAACGTGCCGCGTCATTTTGCGCAAGTGAGTTTATAACTTACGAAAGCCGTCAATTTTTCCCATGATGAATTTTTTCAGCTGAGATCCCCTTTCTAGGTCCTTAGATTGTCTTTTTGTCTAGGTCTTTTAGGTTGGTGGTCAGATTACACCTCTTTCAATATCTCCGCGTACGATTGATTTCCTTTGCTGAAGATTACAATTGCCTTTGGGCGAAATCGTACCTTTAGTCTTTTGTTCCTTTTTTTGCTTCCGACCTTAGTTCAACCATCATTTTTATTTTCCTTCGGTTTCGCTTCGCTAGCCGGCATTCCCACCTTGAACACATGTTTTCCCCTTCTGAACTTTCAATTCCGTTTGTTAGACTGGTCATGACGACTTTCTCCTTGTTAGCGTCTGCTAATTCCTCAAAGCTTCCCGCTTGTTTCTTGCCCTTTCTAACTTGATCGAAGGTCGATGACCTTGTACTTTGGTGTTACATGGTTCGCCTGTGACACTGTTTGGGCAGCTTTTCTTTCTTCTTGATGCGACCTATTGTAAAGCATCCTGATCCAGCTTGTTAATGGTTTGATGCACGTTGTCCTTGTCTTTGATGAATTCGGACAGCTGCACTATTTTAACCCCAAGCTGCATGAAAGGTAGTTCTTCTGGGTCAGGGCTCTGTTTTCGGTGAGTCTTGGCCAGATTTCTTCCTTTTACAGACTCCTTCACCTCTTTCAATTGCTAAGCTCCCATGAGCTTTCTCTTTTGCCGTCTTTGGTATTAGAGGACACTCCCGCCGCCGGCAATGGGATCCCGAGCTCCTGCGCCGTAACCTTACTCCTTCTCGCGTCTTCCAAAGTGGTTTTATATTCTGAGTATCCTTCTCATACTCAATTTGGGCCACGCACTAAAAATGAGGAAACACTAGCACATGCACAGTCATTAAATAAAAGTGCATGAACACATATTTATACATCAACAGGCATCCCCCTATCGCGCCTGATGGGAAATTTGGCACTCCTCCGTCCGTCTGGCTATCTGTCTGCCTGTCATACGCATTTTTCTTGGAAACCGTTACACCTATTAATGGAAAGGTGGGAAATGTGAATGCTCACTTATAAAATGAGTTACATCGGTCTCCGCGGAATTTATGCTGGGTTCCCCATACATGCAAAACTATCAAATAAAAGGTCTTGATCGTCTAAAACTTTGAATTTCAGAAGCACCCAAAAGTGGATATGATGACGTAATATATGCATATAGATTACGTGCTGGGGAGGGGGAGATGTTTTTATAAAAGAAATTCACAAAACCTTTCATACTTAAACCGTCCAGCTTCCAGTTTCCCACTTGTCAAAATTGGTTAAGAAAATCCACTGGATATGTGGCTTCGCTCTCCATTGTGAGTTTATCCTTATTTGGTTGTCAAATACTCGTAGGATACTACACTACAGTGCAAAACATCATAACAATATAGTTACGTACATACCAACGGAAGTTTCTAATACAGAAAAAGCAAATCCTTTTGGAAGCAAAACTGCTACCACTAGTCACAATGTAAGCAACATAACATATGATTTCGAACTAAACCGCTAAGCACCCATCAATAAATAAACATCATGAATAGGTAATGAAAGTCGATATTGCGGATCACCAAAGTAACCATCCGCTTGCACGCTTCTGTACTAGTTAGGTTCAAAATGTGGAAGTCATCTCTTGGACATTTCGGTCCCACACACGTCATCAACAAAACTTGCCGCCAACGGAACATTACGCCTCAGTTCCAAAGAAAACACTGAAGAAGCAACTAATTCCTCTTACTCCTTCAAGAGGTTTCTAACAAGAAGACTACACCCAGGAGGTTCGTCTCCCGGCACGTTGCTTGAAATAGTATGATGGAAAAAATCATTGCACGTGTTCGACCTTCTTCTATACGTGCACCAGAAAAATTCTGCAAATTAGCTCTAATGTTAGTTGCGTGTATATAATGGAATGTATTGGTGTGCGGCCACCTGGTTGCGAGCACGTAGCAGCATGCATTGTAAAATTCTAGCAAGGGAAGTGTGACACATTGCACCGCTGTTTATGACTTATCACATAGGCTAGGGAAACACCAACAAGGGAAAAATCTAGGCGCCATCGACACACCAATACGTGCACCACAATGTCCATAGGTTAACTACCCTGCCCCTACCCCCGAATGACATTTCGTGTTAGGCACTTGATTTGCTCCTCCTGTTTTTAGTCTTTTTGGTTTGAAATGATGAAAGATGATTCGGACCAGTCTTATTTTTGTAGAATTTTAATTCGGTTTACTTTCTGTCTGTCTTCCGGTCTATCTTTTTTTTTGTCGATGGAAGGTGAAAAGCTTCCAAAGCTAGTGCTGGCCCCTGCCAGAAGGTTTTCTTACCCATTTTTCTTCCACTCCCCCCGCGAGACTCTCAAATGGTATTACGGCTGACTTCTTTCTGCCTAAGTTTATTATGGATAGCTGCTATTACCTTTTCGACTTCAGCCCAAATCTTTGACTTCAACATTTGACTTCAACATATGATAGAACATAATATCTAGACTTGATCCATTTCCGAATATATCATATGATTATGTGGATTCAGCAGCCTTTTTCTCCTGCCACTCATAGATAGTTTCAGTTCGTGCGAGCTGCTGCCGAAGGGTAGGCGATTTTCGGGTGATATGTATACACTCGATAGTAAGGACGTCGTCCTTCTTTCGCCAGAATGTCAATCGGGATCATTCCTGCAATCACGCAGGTTGCTTTATTGGATATTATTCTGTAAACGCAATATGTTCGGAGTGCACTTATGCGATACAAAACTCCAATTTTCCCCTTATTTATTGTATTTTTCAGTGCATCTGCCCACACTGGACTACATATTATAGGATCGAACTGACCACCCTTGAAATAAGGAGGCTACGGCTCAGCCTTAGGCAACCATTATTTAGTAGTATTCTCCCAATCAGCGCTTCGCACTCTACATACGTGATTTGAATTCCTATGTAAGGAATGATGAGTGCATGACAGTTGCGTGTGTACATAGTTAAAAATCCAATTGTCATCTACTTTTTAAAAAGCCATTTACACAAATAATTTGATCTGGAAAGCACTGTATTGATAGTAATCAACCTCATACGTAAATTTGCACGAAATTGAAAAGTTTGAACTACTTTGACATTAAGAGCCGGATTTCAATGAACCGCCATGGAGGACAGTATCGCGTATATTCAATACTGTCCTCTACGCTGCCACAAAATTTAGTACTTCTAGGAAGAAAAAGAGGAGGTTTATTTAGTCAATTTCTAAAAGTTGGTAATGTTCTATTAGTAAGTTTATTTGAGCAGATATCGGAGTGGACAATATTTTGAGGCCTGGATTTCATATAAGTGTTTACACAAAACCTTAAAAAGGGCTGGAGAGAAATATATTTTTCATAAATGGGACTTTAATATTTGAGGCGAATGTCAATTTTTCTCGCTAATTGTAACATCAACATCTCATTTGCATAGCGCAACGGTCTACGACAAGGGGATGCGCTATCATGCGTCCTCTTTAACCTGGCCCTGGAGAAAGTGATCCGTGATGCTGAGGTAAATGCAAGAGGTACGATCCTCTTTAAGTCCACTCAACTACTGGCCTATGCTGACGATATCGACATCATGGGAAGAACCACCCGAGGCGTACAAACTGTCTTCATCCAGATCGAGCAGGCGGCGCGAGATCTTGGGCTGCACATTAATGAAGGCAAGACAAAATATATGGTGGCAACGTCAGCACCGAAAACCAACCAACCAACAACATCAAATCGCACTGGTCAACCGGGAAGAATAAGGATAGGAGAATACAACTTTGAGACCGTGGATAGTTTCTCCTAACGAAGGCCGAAAATCAGAACCGATAACAGCTACAATGATGAAATCCGTGCACGCTTGTTGTTAGCCAACATCTCACCATAGGTTCAAAACTCTTACTGTACAAGACAATGATCTTGCCAGACCTCATGTATTCCTCGGAGACTTGGGTTCTTAACAAGAAAAATGGCGAACTCTTGGCCGCGATCGAGAGAAGAATCCTCCGAAGAATTTTTGGCCCCCTACATGAGGATGGACGATTCCGTAGCCTACACAATGACGAAATCTATGAGCGATACCATGACCGTCCGGTTGTGGATAAAATCCGGCTCAATAGGTTACGGTGGACGGGTCACTTAATCCGTATGGATGAGGATGATCCAGCCCGCAAAGTCTATAAGGGCAATATCTATAGTAGAAAAAGAAGACGAGGCATATCCTGCCTAAGAGGGAGCGACGGCGTAGGTCAGGACGCCAGACAGCTTTTAGGGATATCGAATTGGTGGACGTCGGCGCAAAACCGGGATATCTGGAGTTCCTTATTAAGGCAGGCCTAGACCGGATACCGGTTGTTGCGCCGTTGATGATGATGATGAAGCTCTAATAAATTTGTTTGAAATTGATAAGTTTAAATGGGCAATGGGTAATAGCCGGATTTCTATGAAACTTGGCAGTATTATACGCGATGCTGTCCTATGTTGCTGCTTCTGAGATGAACTTACGGGGAGTTTTCGAGGCAACTTCAAAAAAGTTAGTATTATACTTTTAGTAAGTTTGTTTGAGCAGATACCGAAATTTGATATATTTTGAGGCCTGGATTTCGTATAAGCACATCACCCTGATTTTTTTCGTTGGGTAGTTTCCGCAAATGAGTCTTGTGTTACTTTAAGTGTGCACATTTTGCCTCTTCACTCCAGCATTTTTGAACTCACGTCTAAACTATTATCAGTTTCGGAAAGTACTAATCGAGACCTTTCATTTGACACCCCCCTTCGCATGTATGGCGAACCTCCTTTAACCTCTACGAAAATTTGTGTCACTCACTATATGCATGGGATGTTATAGTTTCCACCTGTCCGCCAAGTTTCGTTTAGCCGTTTTGGAGAAAAGTGCCTGTGGCAGATAGATAGACAGTGAATCGATTCTAATAAGGTTTTGTTCTACACAAATCCTTAAAAAACGAATTCGATTGAATCAACCATGGTCTTACAATTAAAACGATCAGTGAATCAAAATTAGAGAAGTATCTAAACACAACTTTGGACATTAAAACAATCGTCAACAAATATACAAGTTTTTTCAGGGAGATATTACGGAATAGGAAGCCTGCTGTAATCTATTTTGAAGAACGAATGGATATGCCGTAGTCTTAACAAAACTGTTTAATTCCGCAACCAAATATCCATTAAACTCGTTCCCAAATCAGCTGCTGTATGCAGTGTGACGCACACTGCAAATGACTGCATTCTGAAACAGTAGCAGTAATGGGTTTCATTGTAGATATCATATAACTAAAGCTGGAGATGGATTGCACCATAATCAGATGGTTTTGTCTTAGGAAGTATCACCAATGCCTTCGCCCATGTGAATAGCTATACTTAGGGCGACAGTGAATCGATAACGCTGTGACAAGCTACTTTAATTTATATAGCGTAATATAAAGCACTTATCTACAGGGTAAGAAAATAAACTGAGAAAGCTGAAGCATACACATTTCTCTCTTTGTGATATGACGAATCATCAAATTGTCATGAAGACCTTTCACAAAAATAATCGAAGTATATTGAGTTCCCAAATGCTATATTTGTGACCATGTGAAAGATATATTATAAAATATACTTGTAACAGTATAGCCATACGATCCCATGAGGAACTCAGCGCATTGTTTAATGAAAGCAATAACTTAAGGCATCCAACAACCAAATGACTTTTATCATTTTCAGCAATATTGAGTGGTGCGACCTGTAGTCACATTGTACCAAAAATATGAAACCGGCTATAAGCATATTTTCACCCAGTGGATAAGTAGTTATTACAAAAAATAATTTAGTATCTGTGCATCCTAATGACAAGAGTCTGGGCCAGATCAAGGAGCATCGCAATTGTACCCTGCTGTTCACCAAAGGATACTTCCGATATAAAACCAGCAATTGTGGCATAATGATCGTGATGGGTAATCTGAATGCCAAGATGGGATCTGTCAATACCTTGCTCTTGCCGACCGTAACGATAATGGCGGGAGGCTTGTGGATATTAATGTTGAAACCGTCTCGCCTCGTCATTGGTGGAATATTTTTCGAGTACATAGATTGCCATAAGGTCATTTGAATTTCAACCGACACCAACACCGTACGAGCAATCACATTAACTACTTCGCGATCATCAATAGATTTAAGAGTTTTCTCCTGGATCTAACAAGGGAGGCGCTGCCATCGACCTCGAAGGAGATCACCATCTGATGGTCGGTAACATTCACTTACGTGCTGCGTCCGTCACTTCCCACAGGGTAGACGAGCTGGAAGCTGAAACAATCAAATGTAGAGGCCTTAGGGTACCTGATCTCAAAGAATGGAACACAATCTTTGTCAGCAACCAACCGACGTGAAGCAACTCAGAGGCTTTTTGAGTAGGTTAAATTTTGACAGTTTGAAGTTCATACGCAGAGTAGCATTAGTACAAATACTATTCAACGGCACTATTCACGACCATTCCGTCATCTATATTATATAGGGCAGTTTACAGTCGATACCGTGTGCTAATCCAGATGCTATATCGAGCACGTATCCGGTTGCTGTCGCTAGCGCATTATCATGCATTGAAGAGTTGGGATCAATTATTGATTGTGCAAAGCTAACATTTTCCCACTCAAGTGTTGAAGAGGAGACTCAGATTAGGATAGTTCCAGGTTCCGCGGGTGACCAGAAGTGAATCATCGCTACGAGAGTCCACCATCATCTAGATTCGAACATATACATCTGGAATTCATCGGTATGCCTTATTTCGAGGGATGACGTTACTGCTTGACCATGGTGAAACATCTCACCACGGTTACCAGAGTATTCTTCGACAAATCGACTCCCAGATTCGGGATACCACTTCGAATCATCTCAAATAAGGGAAGGAAATGTGATTCAAGGATATTTCCACAAACTGACTCGCGCAACCTTCATCAGAACTACAGTATTTCGCACTGCAGCTTATCGATTGTCGAGCGTTTTAATCGTCAGTTCAAAGCAGCGACACACTGCCACAAGAGCTCCTGAGTGGAAGTATTTCCTATTACTGAACAATTTGAACTTGAATGAGTTTCATAATTTAAGACTTTTTTATTAACATTTTAGGGGTTTAAGGATCAAACTGTCGGGTTTCAAGTTATCTGCCTTAACATTCCAACATCACATGATCTGCATTGCCGAAATCTGAATTCCGGCATTATTTCCACCAAAGCCGTGTAAACATTATTCTTGCACATTAACTGTACTCCCGCCACTGCATTGTCTCTATAAGTTTACCGCTGGTACATGTAATTTCATTATGTAAGAATCTGGAGAAGCCTTGCATTAACTTTTAAGACTTGTAAAATGGAAAATATGTTTGAAGCGATCCATGGAGATATATTAATCAACATCGTCTATTATTCTAGTAGTAGTATAATTAATATGCAGCAAACAACATATTGAACTTACGATTTCAATACCTTTCTTTTCTGGTACGTAGTACTCGAGAATTTAGTATACAGCTTGTTACTGCCGAAACGTAAGGTAAATTGAAGGATGTCACAACAATTTGTCACTTTTCTGTTAAAAACTGATCAATTATTTCAAAAGTGACAAGTAACAAACACTAAACCGAATGTTTTCACGTAGATAAAATTCCAATTGCCCGCTGCGTGGCATCACATAAAGTGTCAGCCAAGTTCACCAAGTTTTCTTTTCTGTCTTGTAAAGAGAATTCATTTTTAAACCATTGCAATAAATAAATGAGCGTTCCGAACTGGTTTTTTGGAACGGATGTGGTAACTGGGAACTACTATTGCGGTGTAAAAAACATATAGTTTAAAAGAAGGACGACGACGGCTAGGGTTTCATACCAGGACAGAGGCAACTCATCAGACACCACCTCACATATGCCCTAGGAGCAATGAGACCGAAAAGCTCGCAGGTGTTATACACTCCCTTTTATAATTCGCAAAACACAAGGGTGCGAACTATTCCCAACGTAAATCCGCCCACAGTTCGGAACAAAGCTTGACCGGAGCTCGAAAATTTTTGTTTATAAATGCAGACTTTGGACTTTAGTGAATGTGGACTTAGGACACCTCAATACCTAAAGACACATACAGTTTTCTATCACGGGGAGTCTATTACAGTCCCATTTCGCTCCTCTTCTATTGCTCCAAGATCTTGGAGAGGTATGTCAGCAGCTGGCTCTCCATCCACTTTGACCACCTTATAGTGAAGGAGCCACACGGCTCGATTTCAATAACTTTGTCGTCAAATGTCTGATATATGTATCTACAGTGACTTTGGCAAAGTCTTTGATACTGTAAATCACAAGGTACATCTGCCCAACCTCCCGTCTCTAAGCGCGTACTGGAACCGGAAAAATCAACAATCTTCTTCTTTCTTTTAATTCTAAATGAAATACTTTTAAATAAATCGTCACATTTTTCGTCAAATCTTCCTCTCCAATAAATTACCACTTTCTCAAGGAGCAGTCCATTCTGGAGCTTGCTATAGAATCCCTGTCGCCACTAAACCTGAAAAATCGCCACTTTGAAGTTTTCTATCCACCACTAACCGATATTCCATTCTTTCTTCCCGAAGACCTCTCTCATACAACCAATACAGCTATCAAACCACCTGCAATCTTCCAGTTATCGCCCTTCATCGGACTTCCCCAATTGGCGATCCAGCTGGATCGTGTTAAAGCATGGACAATTTTTCGTCCTGTTCAACCATTTTTGTTCTTGCTAACCTGGAACTTAAACTTGAAATTAAAAGTCAGCGGTAGGAAAAAGTGAAAATTGCATGAAATTTTCCCCATTACCAGAGCAAATTCTCATTCGGCCAGTAACAAAAACGTCAGGTTGCACGAACAATATGCAGCCTCGGCAAGTTTAAGTGCAAGTAACTTTTATTGTAATATTTAAATGAAGTAGGTTTTCGAGTTTTGAGGAAAGCTACAAGGTGTTAGGTTCAAATAAACTTTTGAAAATGAAAATTAGATTTAGTTATTATAGCAATTAAATTTTTAATATAAATGTATGCCCAGAAGGAGAAGAAGAAGCTAAGGGCTGCGAAAACGTGGGAGAAAAAAAAAAGAAATGACACATATTAATAAATCAGTCAGATTGTCATGTCGTAAACCGCGGACACTACACCCTGAAATCCCACATTGTGAACATCAGAGATTAAGCTTATCCCGAACGTGAAAGACTTGCCTTTGAAGATATTTTCTTTTCTATTGGCTAAAAGTATTTGACCGCAATAAACAGAAATCCTGGAGATAGAGCATCAACAAATGATCTTTACAATCACCTGAAGAACGTTATCATAAATACGGCCAGAAACATACTTGGCCCCAGCTGCGAAAAAGGCGGAACGGCTGGTTTGATGATGAATGTATGCAACCAACGGACCGGAAGAATGCCGCATAACAAGTAATGTTGCATTCTCAAAGGACTTATCATGAACTTCGGCAAATGGAGAAGCGATTTCACAGACGGAAAAATGAAGCCCTGGGAGAATCCACAAGTCATGAACTCGAAAAGTACAGGGAGCAACCGCACAAGGCGCGGAAGTTTTACGAACAAGTCAGCAGGATGAACCCTTATACACCTCGATGCTCATCCTGCCGAGACAAAGGGAGACATCTGATTTCTGACAGAATGGGCATATTGGAGCGATGGGTTGAGTACTTTGATGGACTACTCAACAACCAGAACATCGGCCAGTTGGAGGTCCTACCAAATCAAGACGACGGACAAATACTCCCACCACTAAATATTGAAGAAACAGTCCGTGTCAATCATCGGCTAAAAATCATAAATCGCCAGGAGCCGATGAAATTACAGCCGAATTGGTTAAATATGGAGGCGATCAATAGCACCAAGCAGTTCATCAAGTTATGCTCAAGATGTGAGACATCGAATCAATGCCTGATGATTGGCAACGGGACATTACCTGCCCTATCTATAAGATATTCTCCACTATCTTGCTACGCCGGATAGCCCCATACGCTCAGAACATCATTGGCCCATACCAAAGAAGCTTCACTCCAGGCAAATCAGCAAAAGATCAGATTTTCACTCCGCGGCAAGCGATTTAAAAACTGTTGGGGTATGGAGATCAGTTGCACCATCTCTTCATCGCCTTTAAGGCCGCCTATAGCGCATAGCCAGGGAAAAATTGAACACGGACATAAGAGAATTCGGTTTTCGGACGAAATTGATAAGACTAACTAGACTAACCCTGACCAATGTGCGAGGCTAGATAAAAGCAGCAGGATCACTGTCGAGACCATTCGACATCAACAACGGTTTAAGACAAAGGGATACCTCCTACCTAATAATTCAAGCCATTATCCAAAAAGTTTTTCATTGAACTCCTGGCAACTTATTAACATAATATACCCTTCTACTTTGTGGATGAGATGTTTGGTGAAAGCTGAAAATTTCATCTAAATCTGTTCGAATCCTTTGGTTCAAAAATTATGAACTCTCGACAAGCGCAAACCACAAATCATAGATTGGTGATACGCATTACATATGATGGTTATAGATTTAAGCTTCAAGCCCAAACCACTATTTTCAACGGGGTGCAAGTTAATGAGCCTCATTCGCATCCTACTTACAGAGTTTACACTGTAACTATGTTTAACGGCATCTTACCTGCAAAGGGTATTTTGCAATATTTCAAGGCATTTAAAGCTCATAAAATGCCGTCAACGAAGAAGCGAGTAACGTCCTAAAATCGCGAATATATCGAATAGAAAGCTACGCCCAATCCGAATGATCAAAATACTAAATGCAGAGTCAGCAATTGTGTCAGATAGAAATCTCAAAGAAATATGTTGGTATGCAGAAACTATTACATTTTTTCCTATCCTCGTACATTTTCTACATATGTTGCTTATATGATCTTTAGCGTCAACCTTCTTGCAACACACTCCATTCTTTTTCTCAATTTGGAGTGGTAAGACAGCAACAACCAGTGGAATTGTCCGAACACAAAGCAGGCATCAACATATGTAACATGGCCTGCAAAATGTTTTATATTCAACCAATTGAGGCGACTTGGTCAGAAGAAGCGTGCGTTGTTAATAGTCACGATATGTGATGCCTTTCAGCTCCTGCAGTTGTTGCTGATGTGCATAGCTGTTGCTGACAGGCAATTGCCCCGATACAACCTTCTACCATTGGTGCAACTGCTGCATTTATTTCTGCTTCCGATATCCACTAAGTCTGTCTCGAGGAGTTGACAAAGGGGATCACCGCAGTTAACATGATTCCTGGTGTGGAATTTATTGTTTAATTAATGCTGATGGCAAGCAAATTATTTTCTATAGCAAGCCAACATCGGAAAAGCCAAGAAAAGATGCTGTGGCAGAGGAGTATAACAGTGTCTTGTGCGGGGACCATTTAAGGATGGTAGGTGTTGAAAAAGACATGATAAATGATACTGTTGCCATTTATGCTTGAAAATTAGTTTAAATGCTTGCTTGCCGCGCTAGAAGCCGTAGGAGTTCGCTCAGAAAAGTAGCGAGCAAGCGTTCATTATCTAATAATGACGGTTTGGTTGCTTGCAGCAGCCGCTACTCTCCGTAGGAAATAAATTTATAAACCTTTGGTTTCAGCGATTACATGAAAAAACATTTTATTACTTTTACAGATCCACCGCACCATTTCAAAGAGCTGTTTTCTTGTCCTTTCTGTCGTGCATCTACAGCAATGGATTAAGGTTTCCTCCGAAGAAATGATCAAATAAAGGTCTGATGGATATTTCATATTACGCTTCTGCAAACTTAGAGCGTAATGCTATGTAGGTACCCTCCATCTTTTGCTTTAAGAAAATATTTAAGATTTTAAATATCTTATTTTTAATCTTGCATTTAAGTCATTTTCAGATGATTCTCATTGAATAAACTTACAGCGGACCCGATATTTATTATAATTTTTCTGTCATGATGGGATTTTTTGGACCAGCAGTTCGGCTACTTGTTTACAATCCACAGTCGTTGTTCTATTTTGATCTACTGGCCTACTAAGTCCCAACATGATGGAAAAACCAAACATCGAAATGCAACAGTATAACCGCGCATTTACCTGCACTTTTCTAAAAATGCACTTGCATAATTACAGATGAACCGTTTTGCGCTGACTTGGAATTTCTCTGAGACATTTTACGAAATAATTACAAAAGTTTACTATGAGCAATCGTAATGCCCTTGGAAATTCCAAAAAATGGCACAACACATGGGAATGATTTTCGTTGGATCGGCAGAAAAAGAAACGATAAAAGATTACTCACTTTTTTAAATTCGTTGTCCCAATTGTTGCTGCGTTTGCAGACGATGGGCTCCTTTCGTTGCAAAGTTTTCTCCATAATACTTTCACTAAAGTCACAATTATACATCACTTCCAAATTTATATAAGAAATGCATTGGGATTATCTATTTAGGGTAGTTTTACTTTCTTCAGATATTTATAGAAATTTGTTGCACTTTTAAATAAATCTAAATCACAGCAAGATTCGTAAACACCTGTCAAAAGACATTAAACACTTTGTTGCTGCCAGAGCTACGGTAAGTTTGTTTTTGTCATATTTTCTGTTATAACATTTTTATGAACTGCCTCAAATGAAAACATTGAAAGGGCAAACTGGTTTATTAGGAGGCAGTGCAGGCAGGACTGAAAATACCCTTGTCCACTGAGCAGGTTAGTTAGGTAATAGTCATTCTCACCGTGCTTACAATTGAACAAAGATCCCCCATCTTAAATGAGATGCACGATCCACCTACCCCACTATTATCTTTCTTCTGGCATGTGCAGGCTCTCTCTTCACAAGCAACGATTTTCACATTTCCCTAGCTTTTTCTGAGGTTCATAAACCGCCGACCAGCATGGAAATTGATCGGAGTAATTCCTGTTTACATTACAATCCATTATTGCTGACTCCTAGTCGGTGCAAAATGCGGACGCAAATCGGAAGGCCCCTTGCCGTTGTATTAGCGCTAGGCACATCCTTACTGAGGGAGTCAGCCCATACTTCGCAACTGTAAGAAGGATGGACTGAACCGCACTCTTTAAAAAAGAACGAAAAACCTGACTGACGGTTTCGTCTAGGGCAGAGGCAATTCATCAAACGCTGCCTCACCTCTACCCTGGGAGCAGCGTGACCGAAAGTAACGACAGATGGGAATCACTCCACTTAAATATTGTATAATGGCAAACACGTAATGAGTATGAATTATATTCAAGGGAAATCTGTCATAAGTTGAGACCTAAACCAGGCCGAAGTAAATTTTTTGTTGAGGATGCTGGGAGTCCTGAGTCCGCACCCACTTGGTGACGCACTCTTCAGCATTGCAGATCAACCGTCAATTCGCAAACTTTCCAGCCACAACTTTGTGTCTATTATAATAAAGCGGTATTCCACTGGCGGCCTCGCCAACCTGAATAGAGAGGGTTGTAGCAACCCTCCCTTAGTCAGGACTACCGCTTCGATTTCTTCCAGAGCCAAGGAGCATTCATGTTCAGTCCCTCAACTAACAACAAGACGCGTCATCATTCTCAGTATACGTTAAGGGTATTTAACCGTCCGTGTAGCAACCAGTGCCACAACATGATCCACGCATCCGACCAGATACGATCCATCGGCCATGTCGAGATGTAGAAGCCCCATGGTATAAGACGTTCCAAAGGTCTACACCAAGAGGAAAGATCCCTTAGCCATCTCCTATGAAAGCTTCATTTTGCGCTGTTCTCCCCAGGTCTCGAAGCACAGGGTGCGGTTTTTTAAATCACCAACGGTCTAGGCCTGCCCTAGTAAGGAACCCCAGAAATCAGGGTTTGGCGTAGAGGCTCAACTATTCGATATCCCTAAAAGCTGTCTGGCGTCCAGACCTGCGCCATCGCGCCATCTCAGGTAGTGCCTCCCACGTCTTCCTTTTCTACCATAGATATTGACATTATAGACTTTCCGGACTGTATCATCCTCACCCACATCAATTAGGTGACCCGCCCACTGCAACTTATTGCGGAAGATTTTATCCACGACCACCCGGTCATAGTATTGATTTCATCGTTATGTAGGCTACGGAATCGTAAGGAAAAATTCTTCGGAGGATTTTTTCTCTTGAACCCAGGTGCGAGAGGGTTCACAATTTTCCTTGCTAAGAGCTCAAGGCTCCAAGGTACACATAAAGACTCGCAAGATCATTGTCTTGTACAGTAAGAGCTTTAACTCTATGGTGAGAAGTTTCGAGCGAAACAGTTTTTGTAAGATGAAATAGGCTCTGTTGGCTGCCAACTTCCATGCGTGAATCTCATCGCCATTGCTGTTATCGGTTATGCAATTCGACCCTGGATAGGATAAATTTTCGACGGTCCCAAAGTTATAGTCTCCTATCTTTATTGTTCTCGTTTGGCAGGTGCGATTCAATGTAGTTAGTTTTTTGGTTTTTGCTGTTGACGTTGCTACAATTTACCTCGTCTTGTCCTCAGTAATGTGCAGTCCAAAATCTCGAGACCCGCTTGATCTCGATGACGATAGACTGCACATCTCGGGTTGTTCTTCCCATAATGTCAATATGGTCAACGTATGCCAGTAGTTGGGAATATGAAGAGAATGTACCCTCTTGTACTAACATAAGCATCGTGAATCACTTTCTCCAGGGTCAGGGTAAAGAGGACGCATGAAAGGGCATCCCCTTGTCTTCGACTTTTCCTGAAAAGTTCTAAAGTCTCGCTAGTGATCCTACTGCTTTTATCTGGCCTCGGTCAGGGGGTCAGCCTAATCAGTCTTATCAATTTTGTCGGGATACCGAATTCTCTCATGGCTGTGTACAGTTTTACCCTGGCTATGTTATCCTAGGCGGTTTTAAAGTTCCCGAAAAGGTGATGCAACTGATGGCCATATTCCAACAGTTTTTCCATATCTTGCCGCAGAGAGAAAATCTGATCTGTTCTGATTTGTCTGGACTGAAACCTCTTTCGTATGAGCAGATTGTTCTGCGCGTATGGGGCTATCCGGTCTAGCAAGACATTGGAAAATATCTGATAGATGGTACTCAGCAGCTGCGCTGTGTGATATCTCCCTTTTTATGTATGGAACAGATAATACCTCGTTGCCAGTGACAGGCATTGATTCCCTGTCCCAAATCTTGAACATCAGTTGGTGAACCACTTCATGTAATTGGCCGCCTCCATAATTAACTATTTCTCCATAATTAACCATTTCATGGGTTCCTGACGACTTATGGTTTTTAAGCTGATGAATTGCACGGACTATTTCTTCCCTGCTTGGCGCTGGCAATTCATCCAAATGCTCAACCTATCGCTCCAATATGCCATTCTGTCGAAAATCAGATTTCCCTCATTGGATAAGCATCGAGGTATGTAAGGCTTTAACATGCTGACTTGTTGGTAAAACTTCCGCGTCTGGTGGGATAGCACCCTGCAATTTTCGAGTTCACAAACTTGTTAGTTCTCCCAGGTTTCCTTTTTCTGTCTGTGAAGTCGTTTCTCTGCTCCACGCGGTCAATTTGGTTGAAATTGGGCCCATTTGAAGGGGCCCCAACCATTTCGTGTAATACTGCGAACTGAATAATCCGCCGTCCGTTACCAATTGTATCCTTAAATAAGCTATGGGAGCCAACGCATGTGCTGAATATGGGTTCGGCCCTTACTTGACTATTAAAATGTATAAGTTCGATTTTGATATCATACTTGGGACAGGCTTCAAGGGGAGGGGAGGCTGGATAGAATCGTAGAAGGTATCCTTCTCCGACTCTGCAGTCTCCCTACTCCATCCTGGCTACCAATCCACATTTCGCCCTGGCACCTATACTACCCTGTGACCGTTCTTTAAATAGTCTCCCATTATCCTCAAAAGTTACTCTGGAATATGGAAACGATTTTCCACTGCTCCAAACTTCTGGGACCATCTTCCATCTAGCATCACAAGAAGCACAATTCCTCGGCAGTGGCGACCGCATTAATTGCGGATCGTCGTCGTCGAGGCTCTACAGCCGATTTTGGGTCTTTCCCTTCAGGACACAGGACGCATTCTTCACTTTCGAAATCAGGGTAGTGATGCATTGTTTTCGTTAACAGATTCTGTCAGCGCCTTCGAGGTTTTACCAGCGGTTTTCGCCTTTCCGTCCTTCCTTCGAATACTCTTTCAACTACCCAATTATCGTCCATAGGCAGGAAGTGGCAATGCTATTGTAGCTTCCGAAGTTTTATTAATTTGGAGGCTTCCCTTTAAGCTCCTATTATTCTCTTCAGGACCCTTATCTCGAAGATATAGACCAACTTTTCGGAAGTTTGTGTTAGGGTCCATGTTTCACATACATAGCATAACACAGGTCTTATATCGATAGCAAGACTGAGTAAAAGGTTCTATTTACGAGCTGAATTCATCGATTTAGTTCCTTAAGTTCATTTACAATTTTCTCTTTTCGTTATGATTTTCGTATTGTGTTCGTTAATTCGTAGATTAACTTCGTTTGCTGTTTTATCGAGGTTTATAAAAATCTCCTTTGCTGACGTGAAAGATAGCGCATGTCTTTAATATGGTCCGCATATGCGATTGGGCAGGACTTATAAAACAGGGTGCCTTTTGTGTTGACAGGCAACTTTCGTATAATCTGCTCTAATACCAGATTGAACAATAGAGGTACCAGCGCATCTTCTTGTTTCATTTTGTAAGGCATTCCCTTTTTGGTAAGGTTTACCAATTGCGCTAGAATATCCAAGTCTAGCATTTCTTTGTACAGTACATTGACTATAAATAGATAGTCAATGGTCGATCGTCTAGTTTAAAAACCTCCTTGGTGTTCATCAATCGTTTTATCGGCGTACAGTCTAATTCTTCTCTCAACAATGTTAATGAAAATCTTGTAGAGCGTGCAGAAATGATATACCTCCGTAATTAACAGATGTCAACTGTTCCTGCATCCTCAACAAAAGATGTCAACTAGTCACCATTTCTGTGGATAGGGCATATCACACTTTTTTCCACTCTTGCGGAACTTGTTCCTGGATCGAAAGTGGGAGAACCGGACTGTGAATAGCTTTCATGGTCCATGGACCGGCTGATTTAATGAGTTTAACGGGACGGACATTTCATTGCTGATTCCATTTCTTCCAATATTGTTTTTGTTTTTCCAAGGGTAGTTTTGGATTGCCTAATTTTCAGTTGACTTGTAATCATTTCAATTCGTTTCCTGGACTGCTAGAATCCCGGTCTTTTACTAGCTGATTCGACTTGACATAAGTCTTTAACGACACCAAATTTGTCTAGCGGTATTCCAGGATCCAGCATGGTCAATTATTCGTTTACGCGGTCGTTTCTGGCACATCAATGCTATCCGAGGTTGCTCATCCTATTTCTGTACATGATCATTGGTTTTTTTTGTAGAGGACGGGTTATAGGCCCATCACTAGAATCCCCTTGCCGAAGAGAAGAGATTAGATAAGATGCAGTATGGTGAAGATATTCCAACTAAGCTCGGCGTCCACCTATATTCGCAAGTTATGGTGACCTGCCATTGCATCCACAATAGAAGGAACCACACTCGATGCGAAACGGTTAAGAAAAGTGGTGAACTCTTCTTCGCCATCGAGAGATTTGCGACCACATACAAGTTCTTCCGTGATGCGGTATACACCGTTGAAATCCATACGTTCCGCGGCATTTTCCGTTTCCCTCATCAGCGCAAAAGCAAATTCCCTTTTTAACACGGCACACACTATGTTCAATTTCCCGAAATTCTGTTCGGTGGCCCACAGCGATCAATAGAGCTTTCAACCCCTTCTGTTCATTGACCCACTTCCATTCCGAAGCTAGCCAAACCTGATACCGTCCCTTTGGAACGTCGTTGACGCCTTGTATACACCCGCGAAAAGAACGTTTTTGATGACGGCTCAATGTGGCGAACGTAAGTGATTATCATAAAATTATCCTTTTTGTGGTCGTGATCAATCTGATTGCTCCTACTGTGTCAGTTAATTGGAATCCAAATGGCCCTATGTCAGGTAATCTTCCCGAAAAATGCGCCACCAATGACAAAGCGGCGAAAGCTGCATAGATCCACAAATCTTCCACCATTACGATTACGGTCGCCAAAACCGTGTCATCCCATTACATGTCTGAGCAAGGTGTTATCAGATTCCACCTTGGCATTCAGATCATTCATCACGATCGCTGAACTGCATGTATTTGCTCGTAGAAAGCATTTTTTTCCACTATATTGGAAGTATCCGACGGTGCATAACACTGTACCATTGTGAAACTCCTCAACCTTGGCCGGAATCCTGTCAGATTTTTATCAGACACCGACTCCGAAGTGGAGAGAGCCTGGGCTATATTTCGCCATCAAATTAAAGTTACCGTCAGAAACAACTCGATACCAGATTGCGTCTGCTACCACTCGGCTTTCCAGTATACCCTCCAGCGTCCCCCTCTCTTACTTCGCTTAGGCCCTGCATCTCCAGCTAATTTCGTTAGAATTCTTGCTTAAGTTAAAGAAAGTGAGCTTTCTGAGGACCCTCGATACCGTCGTCGAGAAGTATACGCGCATTCCAGAAACCAATGAAAGTCCATTTGCGATGGTCCCTATCCGAAGCGTTGTTGGCGTTTCGGTAGTAGCAGTAAAGTTTGAAAATTTGTTAGTTGACCCACAAATTTCGACCCTTTTTAGTCGCAAGACGCATCTGAAACGTTGATACCGACTCGTTAGGCTTTACTGGATCAGGACGTTTGGATTTTACGACTCACAAGGCATTCTTCTTTATTGCCAGTGTGACCACAATATGTTCCTGTAGCAGGTCTTTCTTATCTTATGAGCATTTAGATATGACAGTGGGGTCGTCATATATAACAATATACGCTTGAAAATCTACAATATGATTTACCGTGCCCAAACTCCTGAAATATACAGCGGAATAAAGGAGGTTTATGGAAAAAGCATTTCCACGAACAGACAAAGCTGTGGCGGATGTGTTGTGCATGCATTTAAGGGATATTGACAATCATATGAACTCTTGGCAAATAAGACACTGTATTGGTCTTTTTCGTTTCATCGATTTCTTCAAATGCTACACTTCAATGAGGAATGTGTTCGACCGAATTGCCCAGCTCACTCTGCGAGTAGACTTCCACCTCGAATGCGGCGTCACTAACTGCCGCCTCCAGAACAGTGCAACCGAAATTACGTCAAGACTGACTCATCCTGTACAGATATGCTTCCGTTTTACATTTGCATGAAACGGCCTCAGTTCGGCGGTTAAACGGGGAAGCCGCGGTATAATGAAATTAATATAGTAAATAGTTTAATAAAAGATTTCTTTAGAAAAAAAAAACGGTTTTTATTGTGTTTAATATGGTGATAAAGGTAAGAATCAAAGTAAAAGAAAGTGTTCCCAGGAATCAGTGACAAGTGCAGCCACTAAACGTTCCACACTAATTTTAGGGTTTACAGTCGGGTCAGTGATATAACTGCAGGGAATTGGTGCAGAGGGAACTGACTGACACCGAGATGGAACGAGCCGCACCAAGCCGATAACTTGGCAGGAAAGCCAAGAAGTCCTTCTCTTAAGTAGAGAAGATCTCAGAAGTTGTACATTGAGTGCCTTTCACCTTTGCTCAGGGTTTTCAGTTTCGGCTCCAGCGCAACCTTGAACCGTCGATATCGAGGGATTTTCTCAGTGAGCCAGATAAATTGACTAACTACATGAGCTCTTTGTTAATAAAAGAGGCGCAGCAACCTTGACTGAAACTTGTCCAATTGATATCCCATTTTCCTTATTATGTTACAGCCTTAGGGGGAGTGGGCCCCCATAACAAAACCGTTGATCAATACAATTACGTCACAATCAGTTTTTCTCACCGTTCTCCTAAATGGTAATGTATCTCACAATTTCAAAGCTATGTGTAGTCCTGGCCGGCCGTATGTGTCGCAATAAAGACCAGTAATTCCATTTTGGTGCCCATCTGATGGAATTTCATACACGTCGAATTTGGTAATTTGGCTAGACGGATTTCAATTGGCTTGCAACTTGTATCTTATCGGATTTAAGTCCGTAATATAGGCTGTGCCGAAAGGACTAGCACTTAATGTTCGCTTAACTTCGTTGGATGTTATTCTCATGTCTGCACGAAGGAAAACAGAGCTTTGGCCCCCAAGTTCAGAACCAAATTTTTCGGTGTCAGAAAGCTTCCTTGCTTCCTTGCAAAGGATACAAACCCCAAACAGCATTGAACAGCCATTAAAGCCACATTTACCTCTAATAAGATTGACACTGAAGATTGGAGACAGGTTCGTAAGCCAAAGCAACTGAAGGCTCTTATGCCTCCAATGAAGGTGAAGGCGATGTACTTTAGTTCCGCGGTAAATCTTGGAAAATGCGCTGGTCAGTGAAGTAGAAGCTGTCTTAAGTACCAACGATTTCAGAACCCTATACAGCGTCACAAAAGGATGTTAACGGTAGGTTTCTCATCCACGATGACAAGGAACTTAAAAGATAGAAAGAACATTTCCACTATTTTCACGCGTATAACATCCAGTGAAATTCCTCCTCTCGTCGATGACATCAATGGTCACCGTAACATGTGGATACGGATTGCTCCTTGAAACAACTAACAGCTGACCAAAACCGCTCTCCTTAATGATTTCCTTACGGAACTGTCTCTAACAACCTGCTGCTACTTCTGCTTCTTCGTAAATCCTAAGAAGCTGAGATCTTCCCCAATGAATAGAAGAAGGGAATGACTGATAAGAATTCTGAAACTGCTCTCTGCCTTATACATCAAAGAACGCCTATCGTGACTTTTGATGTTAAGACTGTTTTCCCGAGTATTTTAATCAGAGAAGCGATCGCTCTACTTGTATCAGTAACAAAGTGTCCACAAGTGGAAAGTAAGGTAATTTAGGACAATATTCTACATTTTAGATTTTAGAGGAGATATGAGAATGACGTTCATGAAACAATGATGGAATGGCACATAGAAAACACCCTTCAATCTCTCAATACACTACAGACACCACATTATCCAAAAAATTCTAACTATCCCCACATCCTCGGACGTAGTAACAAGATCAAATATATTCTGGACGTGGCTAAACTAACACAATTGTTAAGTTTAACCAAGTCTACCCTTCGCTGAAATCTAAGCTGTGGAAGTATAATTTCAACATCGATTTCAGTAGCAGGAACAGCTAGCTTTTAACTCTCCTGTGATCAACCAAAGACTTAATTGACAAAATTTCCTGTAGCCAATGCAACAAAATGTACATCAGAGAGCCTCTGAAGCTGCAGAGTTAGCAAAAAAGACATCACGAGGTTTTAAATCGCAGTCAGTAGAGCAACCAGTCTTAGTGAACTACACCATATTCAAGGAAAATGTGATATTATTAAGACACATAAAGGATATAAAGAAAGTCGCAATGACGAAAACAAAAAGATCCCTCATCATCATAAACATCAACGGCGCAACAACCGGTTTCCGGCCTAAGCCTGTCTGAACAAGGAACTGAAGACATCCCGGTTTTGCGCCAAGGTCCAATAATTCGATGTCCCTAAAAGCCTTCGGGCTGAATCATCTTCACCCATACGGATTAAGTGAGCCGTCCACCGTAACCTATTGAGACCGATTCTATCCACAGGTGATGATCGATTAAATTTCATCGTAATGTAGGCTGCGGAGTCGTACATCCTCATATAGAAGGTTAAACATTTCTTGGAGGATTCTTCTCTCGAACGCGGCCTAGAGTGCGCTATTTTCATTTCCAGGAACCCAAGTGTCCGAGAAATATATGAGGACTTCAAGATCAACGTCTTGCACAGTAAGAGTTTCGATCCTGTGGAGAGTCATTTCGAGCAGGACAGTTTTTGTAAGCTGAAATAGGATCTGCTGGCTGCCAACAACCCTACGCGGATTTCATCCTCATAGCTTTTATCGATTTCGACCCTAGAAAGGACAAGTTATCCATGGTCTCAAAGCGGTAGTTTCCTATCGTTATCATTCTTGTTTGAATAGCGCAATGAGATGTCGTTGGTTCTTTATTCTTTGGCGCGGAGGTTGCCACCATGTACTTCGCTTAGCCTTCATTAATGTGCAGCCTAAGGTGTCGCACACATCGCTGCCTGCTCAATCTGGATGGAGGTAGACTGCACCTGCGCCTCTTGCATTAACATCTGTATCGCAGATCACTTTTTCCAAGGCCAGGTTAAAGATGATAGGGCATCCCCTTGTCGGAGACCGTTGTTGATGTTGAATGGTCTCGAAACTGATCCTGCTGCTTTTAGCTGGCCTCGCACATTGGTCAGGGTCATGCTTGTCAGTCTTACCAATTTCGTCGGGATACTCAATTCTCTTACGACCGTGTATAGTTTTACTCTGGCTGCTATCTTAGACGGCTTTGCAACTGGCGTCCACATTCCAAAACTTCTCCCATCGCTTGCCGCACAAAGGAAATCAGATCTATTGCTGATTTGCCTGGAGTGAAACCTCTTTGGTATGACACAATGATGTCCTGCGCATATGGGGCTATCCGACCTTGCAAGATACCGGAGAATATCTTATAGATGGTACTCAGCAACATGATCCGTCTATAATTACTGCACTATGTGATATTTCCCTTTTTACGTATGGGACAGATAATACTTCGTTGCCAGTCGTCAGGAATTGATTTGCTGTCCCACATCTTGAGCTTAAGTTGATGAGCCACTTGATGTAATTTATCGCCTCCATATTTAACAAATTCGGCTGTAATTTCATCAGCTCCTGATGACTTATGACTTTTAAGCAGATGAATTAAGCGGACAGTTTTTTTCTACACTTGGTGGTGGCAGTATTTGTCTGTCACTTTCAAATGGTGGGATCCCCAACTCGTCGATGTTCTGATTGTTCAGCAGTTCATCAAAATACTCAAACTATTGTTCCAATATGCCCATATTGCCGGAAATCAGATTTCCCTCATTATCTCGGCAGGATGAACACTGAGACGTACAAGACTCCATCCTGCTCACTTATTGGTAAAACTTCCGTGGCAGATTCGGTTGCATCCTGTACTTCTCCAGTTCACAGACCTATTGGTTATCCCAGGTTTCCATTTTCCGTCTGTGAAATCGCTCGCCGGAGTTCGTGATAAGTCGCCGCACGTGCCCGCGTTCTTCGTGGATGCAACATTAATCGGTATGCGGCATTCTTCCGTTCCGTTGCTAAATTATATTCATCGTCAAACCAGCCGTTATGACTTTTTTTCGACTGGCGCCCAGCATGTTTGTGGCCGTATCAATGATAACGTTCTCTAGGATTTCTATTGACTGCGATTATTTCGGAATCCATTTTCCCCTTATATGTGTTACAGACGACTGTGCTGTAGATGACTTCTGATTATCAGTCTATATTGGCCCTATATGGTCTGACATTCATCAATGTCACGGGGTTCGATCAACACGTGGTCAATTTAGATGAAAATGGTCCCATAGAGAAGTTCACGTTTAAGAGTGCTTTCCGCGCAAACCTTATCCTTATAACAACCATTTCGTGTGACACTGCTAATTGAATAATCCGCGGTCCGTTATCATTGGTATCCTTATGTAAGCTGTGGGAACCAACGTATAGCCACCGTCCATACTTGGCTATTAAAATTTCCAAGTAAGATTTTGATATCATTTTTTAGATTAGATTTTCTAGATTAGTGTACCGACTTCACAGTCAGTAGAAACCAGAGGATGAATAAGACATCCCACGCCGCTGCACAAATTGTTACACTTATTGAATCTGGTGAAAATGGTGAAGTTGCTCGACATCTAAATTTAAGTTGTTACTCTAAAATTTTGTTTAAGAGTCAAGGGGTTCCTAAGTCCGCCATCCACTTAATGGCGGACCTGACCAGTTGGAAAGCAACATGCTTTCTCGGTTGTGGTCCACGGAACCCTCATGCTTGGGCTTGTTCCTCTAGTCGGCGTGTGTAGCAGAGGCATCAACAGACCTAAAGCTACACTAAGTGATGAGAGTCTGGACGAAATCACATCGGCCTACGAGGAAAAGCGTGGGTGATTGATTAAAATAAAGGATTACTTACAGTTTCCTTTTGATTTGCTCTTTTCACTTCGAATTCAATTTTAGGCTTTATTTATGCCAGTTGAATATTATCTCCAATAAGCATCGTTTTAAACCGATTCGTAAACAATTGTAGTATCTTAGGTCTGGGGAACTTTCAGTTTAAATCCATGACTTCACATAATACAAAAGAGTCATCTACGAGTTTTTCCTCTTCAAGCATTTGTAACCGCGTGTATTTCAAGATAACTCATTACAATCGTATATTTCATTATCTGGCAGGCATTATCACCTCAATGTGTAATTGAGTGAAAGATCGGCGTTTTTCCGCTTGTTGTAATTCTCCTTAAAGATGCACTCTACCACTATTTGCAGCCTCTACCAGGTATGCTTTGTTCTTTTGTATACTTTCGACAAATGTACCAAAAAGGTTTCACTGGTCTACCTCATTCTCCAAATCTCAGATCGCCTTCCTTCCATAAAGACCGCTCTTCAAGAGGCAATTAACACGATCGAGCGATGTTACATTACAAGCAATTTGATTTAGCTGCCTTTCTGGTTATAGAGTGGTAATCAACAAAATTAGTAATAAAGTCATCTGGAGAGATACCTTAAACAACAGAGATGGATGATATCAACGCTAAGAACCAAAATAATTGAACCTAATCTGGGAGATAGCCAGTTGACCAGAGCTGAGTAGAGGGACTCGTCAGGCTGGCACCCTCTCTCCAATGTTCTAGTTGATAGTGAGCACTAAATTCTACGGGAACTGGTCATGATCGAGGTGGAGGTGATGGCATATGCTTACGGTCTGGTGTTATTGGCGTCAAAATGTTTCCCTCAAGGAGGTTGCGTAAATTCACCAAAACGGGTCTGGTACAATTGACGGCCAAGACAAGGATGCAAGTATGCAAAAAAAACATTCGTGAAGACATAAGGTTTCCTGCCAAAGATGACCTTTTTGATGCATACAGTGTGGTCTGTCTCATTCTAACGTAGGTATTTGGTGTCCAACGCTGAGCAGAAAATACCATAGGCCGAACCTCAATAAAATCCAAAGAACTGTATGTGTAGGTGCTACTGGGTTTCGCAGTCTTAAACTTAACATACGACCTCCTCCGAGTAAAAAAACAAGCAAACAGTCAGCGACACCCCCAAAGTCACTTTCCTTTGGGTTTCCGGTTATAGGAACATATAGGAGAAAGATCAGGTCGAGCTCCGCTCTTGACAGTCCCTCGATGAGCGCAATATGCGCCGCGCTGCAAGCTGGAAAGGATCGAATCTACTGACTGCAGATAACGAAGGCTCATCAAGTGCACTAAGTCAAAGAGGTCCTGGTCCTGCTACTACAAAACCCGATCGCAGGCCTATGGGGGACCACGGAGCCAAAATCAGCATGTCCCATAACTGCCATGCACTTCTTTTGCGATTGTCCAACTCTAGCTAGAGCCAGGCTGCGGGCACTAGATTTTTATAATTGTTTAGGGAACTCCTTCCCTTTCCTTAATTCATGAACACTACAGACTCGCCCTGGAGATCTGGACCATCTAAATCCGGGTGCCCTTGCTGTTTCTGTAACAGTTAAGATCTCAGGAGATTCTTGCGTCGAAACGACGCACCACAGCGTCACGTATATATTTTATTGCCTTACCTGCCCGGTTAGTGTAAATTATCTATTCAAAATACAATAATACTTTATTCATACACTTAATAGAATTTAAGAAACAACTAAAGTACCTTGAGCACAGCGGCATCTTCCAGAAATTGAATAAAAGCAGGCTCCATGGCAGAATACACGCATGTCCATATATAATTTTACTTGAAAGAGCCCGGGACCAATTTTCCTTCTCAGCGGTCAATATGTGCAAACTCCCAGTGCTATCAAATATCCCGTGCCCATATTCCTTACGATATTGCTTTACAGTGAAATTAGATTCAGTTTACAAGGAAATATCTATCGAATTCTAGCTGCGCTTGATAGTTTTACTACTGGTCATACCCAGCACGAGGTAACTCTTTCATGTTCGAAGCAGGAGTACATTGCAACCTAAGCGACACTTTCCTGCCTTAAAAGCCATTAACATTAGTCATTAATTGTTTAGTTGTAAATTGTATCAAACTATACGGAATGCATTATAAAAGCATGTACGTAAATGGCAGAGAATACTATGGTCATGCGGATTTAGATTGGCTGAATAATTGCCAATTATCACGTTTAAATTTAAAATTGACACTAAATTTATGAGAATTGCTTTTACCTAAAAAGATACATTACGTATAAAGAAAGAAAAAGATAGTATTGGAAAAATAGTTTGATTTGAATTCACAATTATGTCCTCGTATTGTCCACCGCATTAAACATATGCTCATAGAATAAAGTAGCTACGCTTTCGTGTCCCAATTGTGGATAATATCTACCATTTTCTATATTCTTGCTCCCACCATCCTTGTCGATCTGAAAACATGTTCATAATTTGCATAATGAATTCATTTGCATACACTTCATACCTTGGGGATTATAGCGTAATCACATTGCCGCAGAGAGGATGGAATGCTATCCTCAAATTCGAGCTAGTTTCATATCAAGAACGTGGGCAGTAAATCGAGTTTTCAACCTGATGCCGAGAGATACACCCGTTTTGCTACAAGTATTCGTGTCAGCCACTCTTAATTCAAGTATGCAATTAATCTTATCGATGCTACTGTAATCATCCAAGATTGATTATATATGATTATATTGTGATTTTATACGGAAAATATACATTAGAGGTAGTTAGTTGACTTGAAGATGATTAAACCTGCATTTCATAGTACGGGATTCACGAGAAAAAGCTTAAGAGATACTTTGAAGATAAAAAATAAAATTCGTTCCTTAAGGTCAATGATTTAGTTTACTTCGTAAGATACGTATTTCAATAGCTTCATGCTACTTTCTTCTGTGGGCTGACGAAAACACTGTAAACATCTTTCAATATTAATACTACGATCACCAAGGCTCAAATATTTCCTATGTGGCTTAAGGCATCAGGTTAAAGTCGCATTATTCGGCAAGTCCTCACAGCAGTGTGTTGGACGGGTTGGGTGTAGGCCCATTCAACTGCTGAGGATCTGCTTCCTTGTTGGTAATGTATTACAGGTAGTAATAGCGCGGCTCTACTAAAACCACCAACAGGGACCACTGGGAGCGAGGTGGAAGATGGACAAGTAAAAACCGCGGTGGTCGAGCAGGGTGAAGCGAATATCAGTCATAGTAATCTTAACCCAAAACCGTCGAAGTCAGGGGTTTCCTGAAAAGTAATGGCTGACAAGAATATCAGTCATCTTAACCAGCAAAGAAGCAGAGGTCCACTGAAATCCTGCTCACGAGCCACTACAATAAGGTCATACATATTCTGGATTGCGAAGAATAAATAGACCGCTACTGTGGACGAGCGGAATGAAAAGGACCTCACTCAATACCAGGCGATTGTCAAAGAATATAGCAACAAATACCTGGGAAACCTCCAGAAGACGAAGCCACCGCCTTCAAACACAATCGGTCTCAAGACAAGGTCGAACAATAACAGAGGCGGAGCAGGATGCGCAAGAGTTCCAACGGAAGCAACCTCCACAAACAGGTAAATAGCAACAGCCGACCGACAAAGCACTAACCGCGAAATCGTTCAGGGTCGTACTAGGAATCACTTACATAAAGCGCCGGCAGATGATAATTCCGCTAGCGGCATACTGGCGCCGAAAGTGTGGACCAGTGCTGATGCCAAATGGTCGGAGATGGCCATGGAGCATTTTATACACTGTAAACAGAAATATGAGCCATTAATCCAGGATACCGGTAGCTCGCATCTGGTTGCCAAGGTATAAGGACGAGCTCATCCAAACCCTGCGTGTTCAAAAATTCCCGTGGACGACTGGATGTTTACCATGAAGAAGGAAACACCCACCAACAGCCAAATTTTCGTGCTCCACATAATTGGAGAGTGCCTGGAGGCACTGGAAAGGTGAATTTCATTGATCTAACGCCGGAAGTGGAGAACGTATTCTCGCTTACATGGTTCACAACCGATCAGTTCCGCTAAAAGAACTACAACATTTGACATCCACCATCGCCGAAAAAAATCCAAACTGCTGATAGGCTGCCACGCAAGGCATATACTTTGGAGCAGCTTGGAAATCAACGGAAGAGGCGAGTCAATCTTTGATGTTATTATTAACACATCCCTCGGGTGTAATAGGAGCAATAGACCAACCGTTTATTTTCCCAGTTCAGAGAATTGTGACGGTTGAGGGGAGGTGCTTCATATCAATCTTCTAACCGACAGTGGGATTCTTAGAGTGGAGAACTGGAGAGTGTCTAACCCGAAACACCTCTCGGTTCATAGTTGGATACTTTCCAGTCTAGATCTCGCTGCAGAGGTCTCCAATTCTTTCAGAGAATCCTGGAGAATCGACTGAAAGAAGTTTCGTCAAGTTATCGAGAACAAACTATCCAGTGTGCAAATTTATAAGATTAACAGAATAGATGATATGAGATCAAAACTCGTGGCTGTGAAGCAGGAATTCGAAACTGATATTAACATAACGTGCCCTGGTAAATACAGCAAGAAGAAACTGCTACCGGAGTGGAGTGAAGACCTATCCAACCTCAGGAAGCTGACTAGGGGGATCCTCAACATCTGCTAGAGGCATAAATTTTGGCAGCCATGCAAAACTGAATGAATATGTACAAATCGGCCATCAAGGCTGCTAAGAGATGGTGCTGGTGGGACTATCAACAGAACATTGAAAGCACCAGCGAATCCGCGAGGCTCAGTAAGATTCTGGCCAAAGAACATAAGAGCTCATGCTTTCTTAAAAACGGAATCTTCTAATGAAGCCCTGGAGCTGCTGCTTTAAACACACTTCCCGTCAACGAGGAGAACTGTGAGTCAGAGCCTTGATTGAGGGATATGCAGGCGTATGAGGCAATCATCATCAAGACAACCTAAACCAGTATAAGATAGCAGAGATATCTTACGCAGTGGATAATATCCATGCTAAAAAATAGGATAATCCAGTCTGATCTGAGAGGTAGCTACTTTACCAGAGCTGTGAGTAGAGGTAACCATCTCACCGGTACTCTGGAATAAACTGATGATTTGATGATATTGGCGCCAGGGATCTTTCTCTCCGTTATGAGTGACATCATGGAGGGACTGTTGGAAAAAATATGCGTATGGGCTGCAAAATGCTAACGCGATATAAACCATAACGAAGCTGATGCTATTTACCGCCAAGCCAAGGGTGCCAGAATTCCACCTCTCGCGGCTAACAAGATTGGTTCTTTCTTGTAATGTAAAGTATCTAGGTGTAATCCTGGATCCGAAACTAAATTGGAGATTGAACTTAGAACTGAGGGTTAAGAAGGGTTAAATAGCCCTCTACAGCTGCAGGAGAACCTTTGCAAGGAAATGGGGGTCTGCGGCCGAGTATGGATCTCTGCATGTACACAGCCGTGGTATGACCCATCCTAACGTACGGTTCTATTATCTAGAGAAAGCGGCTGGTCAAAAAGTACAATAGAACTAAACATAATAAGATTCAAAGAACTGCGTATGCAGGTGCTACCGGGGCTATTCTCTCAAAGTACTCCTGTACATCCTCTCCCTAAATTTTCACATTAAATACGCTACACCATGCTGAGCTGTTAACATACGTGAGTCCGCATATTAGACAGCGAAGCCCTAAGGCCATAGCAACATCTTAGATGAAATACCTCGGCAACTCTGAGCATTTCCCATGGACTATGCCACGCACAAGCCAAACTTCACGAGAAACTTTGCTGCGGACTTTACAACCAAGGAAGAATAGAAGAGCGAAGCTATGATGAGCTCTGCTCTTCTGGCCGTTTTTCGGTTAACACAGTTTGTAGTCCGCTCACGACTGTTAAAGGTGAAATTTACTGAAATGAAATCACTACTTAGTTGCACCAAGTCAAAGAGGATTTGTCGCGCCTGATGGCCCGATCGCAAGAGCTCTTGTGTTAGACGCGTGCAGATTCATGCAAGATCACGGCGGTCTAAACAGGAAACAGGCCTGTAGAGGGGCATACGGCCAGACTCGGTGTACCCTGCAATTTGTATTGCCAAGAACAAGAATTGCGAAGGATATACCCTCAACAACTTCCTTTCCGATTTCATAACTAAAGCCGGTCCAATAATATATAAGTTCCAATTTTATTCGCATCAGCCAGTAAACACCCTACACTAAAGAAGGGAACAAGTTTATCCCGAAATATCGATATGTGTCAAATAAAAACCACTACTAGCGACGGAGATGGTGTTGCGTTTTAATTCCTTCATCTTTTCGCTGAAAACACCGGGAACAAACATTCACTATGCCCTAATACTTTGGACAATACATGCAATATCCCAAACTGGCTCTTCATAAGTTGATGTGAAGCGCTCCGCCGTCATGGTATCACCCAAATTATAAGACGGGCATCCCCACCTGTTCCTAGTTTGTCCAAAGTCGAAACCATGATATTGGAAAACTTAAAGAAAAATACTTCCAATACAATTATGAAGGCAGGCATTATCAAGAAATAGCCCGGAATATTACCCCTCTATTCCCCGTCTCCAGAGAATTAAGGATGGAAGGCAATTTTTAGGGAGAAGCGGAGTCTCTGTAAAAATTCAAACCATCTATAACAAATTGAAGGATACAGATATACTTCACAGTTCTCTCTCGGCCAAAATTTTTATGAAGAAATATGCAGAGAAATTCCACTCTTATGTAATAGCTCTTAACTGTCAATTACACATTCAATATTTTGCAGTACAACCAAGAAGCTTTCTAAAAGTGTCTTGGTCAATTAAATATCGATACAAAAACAAGACCAAGAATGTTAGTAGGGTTCCTATACTTCACATAGTGTTCGAAAGACATGAAGAAGCATTACGGTTTGTGGAAAGTAAGTCATCCATAGTTTTCCTTTCTTAGAAAATACTTGCGGACTACTTAGCACTGTCTAGGGACTTTGAATGGTAAGCAAGAAGAAGTTGCGTAATCTGCGAACGATTCAGTTAACCTGGTAACTAACATAGCTAAAGTCGCACTCGAAATGGATAGATGTTGCACAATCACAACAGTCACTGTAAAGAATACCTTCAATTCCCCTGGTTGAAGATCTACTACTAGCAGAAGATAAAACGGAGGGTACTTACCACTAAGCGAAGAAAATTATTAAAATGAAAGATGGGGCACAAACCATACACTCCCGCCTGCCCTCAATTGTTAAACCATAATGATAGACTAAAAGCGAATTTGCACAGCAATCAAAACGTATAATACCGAGCGTTATTCACGAGAATGCTTCCAAATATAGCTAGACCGAAGAAGAACCTTCCCCTCATGTTTTCAAGATTGATAAGCTTGGTCCTACTTTGAGTATATGCATCCCTAATTTGGGCAAATGCACTGAAAAAGGAAGCAAATAGAAGTAAAATGAGAGCGGCATATCGACTAACTCTTCTCAGAACATCTTGCGTTGACGAAGCAATCTGTATGGTAGAAGAGTACGAAGAAGAAAGTCACCCCCTTTATGATCGAGCGAATGCTGGTGGAGAATCAAGCTATCGCTAAATTTTAAGGGACGTGGAAGGAGCCTCAGGGTCTACAGAATCATATGAAACATTCTCAGATGGATTGTGCGATGATACGCTGAAGACGACGATTCATAACTGTCTCAATGTCTCCTAGGTATGCAGTTGAAAGGGCCAAATTGAATCGAATTGAGGAGCACTTAACCAAGAAAACATCGTGGAGCTCATGGTGAAGTCGATAAGGAATATGGACGATGACAGCTATCCAAAACAGGATTGGGTAAGGAACCAGTCGGATAAAGGAACAAGACAGGAATTGAAACCGGAGCACAACCATAAGCTAAATTTTGTTGCAGCCCGTGACGGTACCATATAGCGTATCTGGCACAGAGGTTGGAAGGAGTCGGAGGGTTTCGGTGAGGAAACATCGTACATAGCTGTCTGGTTGGAGGCAACAGCAGCTTTTGAAGCTTTCTAAACAGGAGGACAGACAGTAAAGCGATTTCAATGAAGTTTTGTTTTACTTTAAAAGCAAATGAATTTTGGAAAAAAAGATCAAAAATAAAAAAAAAATTACAATCTACATGCGAAACCGGTAAAATTCAGCTTTTGACTTTCGCAGGAAAATCGCATGTTGTCTTTCTACTGAATTTATTATTTTTATTGCAATTGTCTACTCAAGGTTCTCACAATTCTGCACCAAGCGTACAATTAAGTTAGTATAACAATATGGTCCTTTTCAAACACGCGTTGATTTGAAGACCACATTCAGAATTCCGGTATAATTGCCATATTGGTGTGAATTAGTACTAAGTGCAGGCTCCTTATACTGGTGAACGCAAAGCCTACGTAAAGCCACTACCGTAACTAAGAAGTACGGAGAGCGCTTGAGCCCACAAGAAGCTCTGCCCGTGATATGGACACAAACACAACCCCCATGATACTCCCACAAAAGGGCCAACCGAAAATAACCCCCAGGATTTCTCCTGAGACATATGAACTCGGAGGGCTATCCCAGTTCCCATAGTACCATATGACCTATTGCGGGGCTTCATGGACGGAGTCCTTTCAAATGAGACCTATGCAGACTCGGGTCTAATCGCCCCAGGTAGGCCTGCTGAGTACAGCAGTGCCACAACGTGGAGGATCTCCTTGGTCACTTGGTGTTGACCCAGCAGACAAGATTGCTGCCCTATTTGCCTCCTCGTCACCTCTGAGCAGCCACCAAACGAACATGATAATTCTATTCAAATTTCAATTAGTAGTTTACCAACCTTCTTTTATCATTCCCGACGGCAATTATGTTATGCAACCCTCTCGCGACACCGGAGGTATTCAACTCTATTGATTATTACACTTTGTCGATCTATTGCTTGTATCCCTGTTGTAATATTAATAGCTCCAACCTCAACTGTCTGTATCTGAAATCTAACTTCCACAGTTTCTTAAGTGCATTCCAATCGCTTTCATCTCTATGATTTTCGAAGCTGACTTTCTTCCGGTCAGATAATTCGCTCGGTAGTGAACGGTAGTATAATAATACCATTCATTATTTACTCTAACAAGCTTCATTTTCATATAAAAATCCACTGATTTATGTAAGCTAATTTATAATTCTTACAATCGCAATAAATAATTGACCTAATTATTAATTCCGCCCATTTATTACGTGTTTATAAGTGTATTTTTAATGATCCGTCAATGCAGATATTATTAATCTTAAGGCTTTCGGCGGTATAATTGTGGTACTTTACATTTAATCTTCTGACACGGTCCTACATTTATCTTCCCCACTATAAATTGCAAATAATATTGCAGATACCTATCACATAAACTACAACATTGCAATTAAATACGTCAACAAATTCGAATATTATACCTTACAACATGAATAAAACTTTTTTGCTCAAAGCAAAAATTTAATCGCGCGCTTCCAAATGAATCTCATGCGCCGACTGCAGATACAAATGTAACTTCCACATGAAAAGATACCAGACCATTAGTAATACAGTAACATGGAAAAAGACAGCAACCTGACGGTGAAGTGAACGAATTTGTAAAAAGCATGCTCGCAAAACTATGCACTTGCTGCCGGTGCATATTGGCTGAAAAATGCATTTTGCGGATGATCAAATGACTCAGGGCAATCACGTTTAAAAGGTAAATTTTTTCAACTGACTTACCGTAAATTTTCTATTGCCATGAAAGATTGAAATGTAGTAGAATTCCGCGGAATGTTGTTAATTATTAGAATCATAAATCAATGTAATGGCTCTCCAGGGAGTTATTATCAAGGAGCAAACATAATTGTTCAGAGGAAAGTGTAACATGATCTGAAGAGATGCACATGAAAACCTGAGGCTTTACATGTTTGTATGCACCAACCAATGACATTTTTAGTGCTAATAATTACAATACCAAAACCACACTAAAAACCGCTCAACTAGCCGCAAATCGAGGTTATTTTCCTTATTGCTGAGTTGGGCTAAGTGGAATTCTTAGCGGCTACCGAGCCTGGCGCGAACATTACTACCAGCGAAATCCTATAAACCGAATGAGCCGTAAACCGTAAACGTACTTACTTATCATATCACTAAAGCAATAAAATTCCAGTACTAAAAGGATTATCCACTATTCAAATACTCCAAGTTTGATTTTATTTGAATACTTTAATATGGCCGCCTTGCAGCATCCATCCTTCCGACACAATTTCTTTGTAAACCACTCTTTTAGTGTATCATTCACCTACGCCCATAAGATACTCCATCAATGGACATAATATAGCACACTGAATGACCATTAAATTGCTCTCCAAGATATGTATGTATAGCGGGATTGCTAGCATTGACTGCGGTGATCTACTATCCATACCTCTATAGACTGCGCAAACTTTAGTATTATGGAGATCGTTGGTTATTATTATGACCCTATCAGGCGGACAATACCAGAGCAGGATTGCAGATTTGAAATTTTAAGATCGTCATGCAGACTGAAAATTTGCCGAACGGGAATCTGAATGTTTTAATAAAAGATCACTCTTGGCATTTTAATGACTGCGCTTTTATAATGGTTGAGCCTTATATTCCAATTGACTACATTTATGGTCATGGGCTTAAGTGATTCGCCCAGTTGGGAGTTGAAACATATTCATGAGATATTTCAATATATTTATATTAGTTTATTCGTTTTCATAGTCCGTATTCATTTATTATCTATACGCGGATTTCCAGTATTCCCAAACAAAAATGGATGAAATAACATTCAGGCAATGAACGCCCCATTTGGTAGAATTGTTACCCACTTCTCTGCTACTTTGATAAAATCATATTCATCAAAAATTATTTTGAATTAATTATAATTTAATGACAATTAAAATAGATTTACTATTCACAACTCTCTACGGGCCATCCAATATTCAAATCAAACCTTGAAAATCCACAATAAATATTAGTGTCTAGGACCTTCACTGACGCTCAAAATATCCTAATTAAAAACTAATTCGGCAGAGAGAAATTTCCATCTTTAACCGTTTCTGCAAATATAATCCAGCTCCCCTTTCATAACTTTCGATGAAGCTTGCAGCACTCTGCTATTCTGCGCCATGTGGTTCTACACCAACCCACCCGTCTGCCAGCCTGGGATAGTGATATAGACAGTGGACCATGCAATTACATATATATGTATGTACCTGCCATTTAGCCTTTGATGGAATATAGTGCATCTATCACACTAAGCTTTATAGTTTGCGGTTTGCTGAAATGCGTTGTTAACTCGTCGAGCAGCATCTACTTTGGTGTCACCGTTACCAAAAACCATGCTTCTTAGATATACAAATTAATCAACGCCTTCGATGGTCTGCCCAGTAGTGCAGATAAGGATGGTGTGATGACCCGTCAAACTGAGAACCTTACCTCCTCTATTATGAAATCCAGAGCCATTTGGCCCAGGTCCATAACCCGATGAGAGAGCAAAGAGATGCCATCAGGGTAGTCGAGGTGTTCAAGGAAAGATATCATGGTCCATAGGCAGAATCACGAACGTCGCCGGTAACATGAAAAAGTAGTATCGACTACAAGATGCAAACTTTCAACCTCAAATTTCTCTGAGATTTTACGTCATGACATTTTGCATCATCAGAGGCCGTTCTGATAATATGTGTTTTCTCCGGAAAGCCTCTTCTGCTTAGAGCATGCCTAATATACTCCATATTCATTCTGTCCAACGGTTTCTCAAAATCGATGAAGAGCAGGTGAAAGGAAGATCGAAAATCCAAAATGATCCGTCTAGTATTGATGTGGTCAATGTAGCAGGACCCGAAGCAGAAATCACCCTGCTCTTTGTCGATCAACCTTTTGAGATGTTCTTTCATACGTCCCAGTATTATTTTAGTTAGTATTTTTGCGACGACAGAGAGCACGGAGATACTCCTCTGATTGCCATACTCAAAACGGGTGCCCTACTTTGGAATACTACCAATAGTCCCCTTTATCCACCCTCTAGGAAGGGTCTCGGATTCCAGGAATTTCTGTACGAGAGGAAGTAGTATATCTACTGAAATTACAGGTGTAGCGAGACTGTCGAGCCCAGCGGCTTTACCCCGTTTTAGTGCTTTGATGGAAAAGATGGTTCCTCTTCTGCTTGGAGGAATAGTCCGTTTCGACATTTTTCGATGACTAGCCGTTTCATCCACAAAAGGCGGAACTTGCCCGAATGTGATACGGTTAAGAACTGTGGTAAAGTGTCCCTTCCACGTTTTAAAATGCTCGTCATCGTGGAGGAGAAGTCGACCGTTCAAGGTTAAGGACATCGTCCTCACCCTACTTGCAATGAATCTGAACTGAGTATTCAAAGACACCTTAATTAAACTTTTCGGTATATTTGATAGTTTACGCAAGAACCGCTGTTGACGCATTCGATCGCAGATTCGGCTCCACGAAAACGGCCATTGCTGGCAGCATAATGTTTTCGATATCGAGGCCAAGAGATGTGATAAACTTTGTGCATTTTTTAAAAAAGCGACCAGTTCTGGCTAATGGCGACGGGCGACGCGCCTACAAATTTACGCCACCTATCCGTCACAAACGCCACACCATCATGTATTTTCTGTAGAAAAAAGCAAACAAAAGACGCTAGCCATGTAGCTGGCATTAGTAAATATCCGGTGTTCAGGAGGGGCTTCAATACTACGAAATCAATAAGAAGATAATACAGATACACCTCAACCACTGCGGCACAAACTGTAATAGTCGAGAGAGCGGATGTGGTTCTAATCAGCGAACCATATACCAGATAATAATGCATGGTCTCATGACAAGGGTAAACAGGTTGCGGTTAGCAAGCGTTCCTAGAAATCGAAGAGCGATTAGGACGTTTCGTCCCAGCTAAAATAAACGGTATCAACCTTTACCGCTTCTATGCAGGACATAGTTGGACAATAGGAGAATTCCAGACAATGGTAGACAGACAATGTGGGGACAGACACAAACACTAGGGGTCCACTTCAACGCGTAGGCAACAGGGGGGAGCGGGGGTATCAAGCAAACTAATGCCAAAGGTCGAATGCTACTGGAAACGTTTGCGTCTTTAGAAAAAGCAAATAACGATGAGGCAAACAAATATCTTAAAATTGGTATTTGGGTTCGATCATTGACATCACTTTCGCCAGCTTTTCGCTTCTGCCTAATGTGAGATGGTGGCTTAGCGAAGAATTCACTCACAGTAACCATCAAGCGGTATTGTGTCAAACAGCAAAAAAAACTCGCCATGCTGCTGGTGGAGGGAGAAAATAAAACGCTGAGCGCAAAGTGCTTGCAAGCCCGAAGATTCGTCCAACGTTCGAGGAGAAGATTGCCATGAGCTGCTCTCCATATTCGACCAATTGAGACATAATTTTCAGAAAGATCGAACACAGTCATCGAAGCAATCGATGCAACTAGTTTAGAGACCATACTGCGTATTATGGAAGACGAATTGCTTCAGGTATGCAAAAAAAATAAAGGAGAAAAAAGTACCGGTACCTGATGGTGTTCCCAATAAAGCGCTACCCACGCGAGACCTGACAGGTTTATACAACCAATGCAAAAATGCCTCGACAAAGGTATATTCCCTAAAACAATGGAAACAGCCGCGTCTGGTTTTGTTGCGAAAAGGAAACAAATAACCTGGCCATCCGCCGTCATATCTGCTTTGATAAATGATATATTGATCAAAAATTCGTTACATCATCTATTTTGTGTTATTTATAATCTAATGGCAATTAAGATAGGCGTACTATTTACACCATGCAATACATAGGGGCTTTCCAATATTCAAATCATACCTAAAACGTCCACAATAAATATACGGTCCAACGGTGCCCAGGACCTTCAATTGTGCTAAAAATATCCTAATTAAAAACTAATTGGACGAAGAGAAACTTCCATCTTTAACGGTTCCAGCAAATATAATCCAGCTTCCGTTTCATGATTCAAATCAAGGGGTCCCGGCTTCTGATGCTGCGTTCATACGTGGTAGATCTGCTGCGCGGTATTTGGTCCGGGTGGGTTGCGAGCCTGTCGTTTTTCCTGGAATGTCAGTTCGATTTTGGTGGCTGAACTTTTTGGCGTGCTTCAGGTCATCAAGGTGACTTGCAAGATGGGTGAGGAGAAGGTTGCTGTCACTACAGACCCTCTCCATACTGGTAAATTACTCAAACAAATTACGCCATCGCGTCACCTAGTGGGCAAAATACATGCCCTTGTATCTGACCCCCTTTTCAAGTCTTTAAAAGTCCTAAGGTGTCCGGCGCATGCAGTGCACAGATCAAAGGAACCCGCCCATGTAGAGGCCCGTAAGGCTCTGGGTTCTAGTCCCACAAGTTTGGTTGAACCCTCCCCTGTAGATCTTCTGGAGACAATTCAGAATACTACTACAGAGTTTGAGAGGTTGACTTTTTGACGATATCACGTGTTAATGGACCATTTTTCTCTAACATTCATGCTGCTTCACCCATAATTCAACCGGAGGCTACGCGTACGCTTATAGTCACGGAGAAGTACCTGATCCATACGGTGTCAGATACCTTTAAACTACCGAACAACCTTGATGAGTTCGTGCATTAAGTTGCTACCGGTTTTCTGGTCTGAACCCGGTGTAGTTCGGATGGAGGATCCAGACAACCTTTTAATTCATTCGAAGGAATGCCGAAGCTTGGTTTTCCTGACCTCAACCACCCTCGATTGTATAATGCATCCTCTTTTTCCCGGATCTCATCTTTTTGTATACCAAAACTTATAATGAATCCTGGTCATCATCATCAACTAGATCTACAAAACATTAACATGCATCATCGCGTGAATTAATTTTTCCAACTTAAGTATAATCAACTCAATAACGACTAAACATTCATAACCCTCCTCTCCTCTCATTAATAACTAATACCTGTTAAGCTTGCAACACGTGTCCAGTTTGTTCGGGCAGGCTTTAAGATTTATGTGTTTGTGTCTCCAATTAGAAGAAGAATCAAACTTAATAAATTTGTGTTTAGCTATTTTTGGACACAAAACGATAGTGTGTTTCTGGCCGATGCTCTGCCCATTAGTGCAGATAAGGGGGGTGCGATGACCGGTAGAACTAAGAACCCTTTCTACTCTCTTACCAAATCGAGAGCGATTTGACCAAGGACCATAACCCGATGAAAGAGTAAACAAATATCCCCAGCATATTCGCGGTGTTCGGGGGAAGATGTCATCCTGCATAGAACGCCTCTGCATCTTCCGGACAGGTAGAGTCAAGAATGTCGCCGATAACATGAAGAAGTGACATTGGTGACAAGCTGCAACCTTTCAACTTCAAATTCCTCTGAGATTTTACCTCCTGACATTTTGCGTCATCATAGCTAGCTTCTTTGGAAAGCATCTCCTGCGTAAAGCACTCTTAAAACAGTCCCTGTTCATTTTGTCCAATGCTTTCTCGAAATCGATGAAGAGCAGGTAAAATGAAGATGGAAACCCACAAAATGTTGATGTGATCAATTCAGGAAGAACCGGAGCGGAAACCAGCCTATTGTTGCCCTCTCTCGATCAAGCTTTCGAGATATTCTTTGGTACATTCCCGGATTATTTTATGATAGCTATTCACTTTGCGAGGACCACGCAGAGACCTATCTAATTGTCAAAACCGGTGCCCTTTTTTTGAATATTAACGATCGTTTCCTGCTTCCATACTAGAGGAAGTAGCAGATCTGCAGAAACTACACGTGTAGTAATAACTCTGCGGGGAGACCGTCGAGCCCAGCGGCTTTATTTCGTTTGAACGCTTTGATGGTCGTGATCTCTCTTCTGCTTGGAAGAATAGTCCGTTCCCAAATGTTGCGGTGATTAGTCATTTCATTCACAAGAGGAGGAATTTCGTCGGATGGGAGATAGTTAAAAACCGTGGTGAAGTACCCCTTCCACATTTTCAGTTGCTCATCATTGTGAAAGAAAAGTCGACCGTTAATGCCCTTCATAGGACTGTGGCGATGAAAGCCTTCTGTCGCCACCCCTCAGCGTTTTCTGGACACTCCCTCTTCCAGTGGTACTACCACCATCATTGGGCAACCCTCGAAAAAAATCCATCAAGCTGGAATGGTGCCCAAGCGTCTTCTTCTCGCTCCGACGGCGAACGACGACACCACGATAAGCAACTAGGTCTTCTTTATGGTAGTGATTTTATTGTAAGGATTTCGAAAATATACAGAATAAAAGAGGGAAAAATCAATTTGTTATTTGCTCTCATATGTGAAAAAGGAGCTGGCCAATCAGCAAGATAGCTGTCCCATTGTCGACTGACAACTGGATCATACAAACCAAATGCTAGAGCAAGTAATCTACAATTAATCACTCCCGGTTGATGAGAGCCAGGGAGGCCTCTCAGATCAGCAGTATGGGTTCCGCAAAGCCAATCAACCATTGATGCCATCAAAATGGTTACTGGCACGCCAAAAATGCAGTCCACGGAACGGATAGTAAATAGATATTGCGTGGTGGTGACCCTGGACGTGAGAAATGCATTCAATTCGGTCAATTGGAACTTAATATGGGAATTTCTGGCGAAGATTTGTATTCCCACCTTTAACATTTAACGCTAACAAACTGAGTGCAGTCTACAGAAGAACAGCCCTAAGGGGGTGCTCGCCATTCACGACTGTCTCTGATGATACAGCATTCATCATCTCGGGAATGATGCGCACTGACATCTTGGCAGATGAGAGGACGAACATATTCAATACGAAATTTATCTCTCCTTTATCGCAGACGAAGAACGCCAAAAGGTAGAAATCTCTAAATAGATGGCAAGTGCGTTGGGAACGCTCGGGAAAGGGCCGTTGGGAACGCTCAGCAAAAGGTCAGTGGACTGGAGTCGAGGCTGGTTTTAGTGGGTAAAAATTCCGTGTCCTGGGCAGTTTTTTTTAAGGTTTCAATTTCCTCAAACAAAAAAAGACGACTCGATTCTGATACTCTCATGCTTCTCGAAAAACCTTAAAAAGTAGAGGTATATAATATTATGTTATAGTTGTTCCCCGGGCAAAGGAAGGAGTAAGGGGTGATTTTGGTGCACAAAAGCCTCACATACTAACGTGTCCAGGCTAGTGTCATTTGCAGATTTTCACCTCCTCAAAAAACCGATTTTAATAAAGTTTTGTTTGACACAAAATCTTAAAAATCACACTAACAATCTACGAATCTTGTAATCCAGCAGTGAAACCTGGATGATGAACAAGGTCAAAGTGTAGGCAATCAGTGCCTAGAGAGGAGGAGTGAGAAAGGATGACGAACAACCACCACTCATATCAAAATTAGAAAGCTCCAAGGGGAGAACCATATGGTGTGGATGAACATGATGACAATTGGTAGACGCTCAATCAAAAGCTAGAACAAATTTGGGACTGGATTGATTGTGTTGACTGATATTTGTGATTGACTGATAAATTATAAACAAGAATAAATGATCGTCAGATCGCCCATAAACCATAAATACCGTCGTATACGGGTAGAGCTCACGGCAGGTTGGGTCTCCCCTCTAAATTCAATATACCCAGAGTATGATATTCTTGGTCGTATACGGATTCAAAAATGTGGATAATGTAAAGCACATAGCATGGCCCTTGTTCAAAGAAAGTATATCTGCACCAGAGGACTGGAATCCAATCAGAACATAGTTTGAAAATATTCTAGACCTTGAGATGGCAGGGGTAAAACGGGTAAGTAGGTCCCTAAAAGTAGGGCCCGATATGCATTATTATCTCCTGCTGCTGCATACCCAACTAAGATACACTCAAATCGCATAAATTCTCTGCAACCACATTCCTGCATTTCAAAGTATCAATAAAAGACATGCTCTAGTTTTTGTCCATTAAGTTGCAATAAATGCAGAACTTTTTTACATGCATAAGACAATCTTACGTATTATAATTACCCCAAAAAAATTAAGCAATAAATCAATGTAATCAGTTCACATTAGCCGAAAGTACATATTTTCATTTATCTATTTCCCAGTATCAATTACATATTTTTATAAGCTCACGCTTGCCAGATTACCATCTTAATTAACGCTAATTTCAGTGCTCTAGTGGTAACCACCGACACTTTCATCTTATCCAATCTGCCCACTACCCCGGGCACTGAAGTCATTGGACTTGATTGCTTAACTAATAGCCAATCGTGCTCTCATACATCAGACAATATCAACGTCTTTTCAAGATACAATTTTTTTCTTCTTGCGAAAATAAAATCGCACTTAATTGCACCGTTGGGGCCTTTTTCTCAAATTAAATATAATAAATCGACTAAAATGACACAAAAGTGAGTAAAAAGAATATTGTGCCTGCACAACACAGCACATGGCATGCATACGAAATTGAATTGACACTCTTAATGGAAGGCAATCAATTTCCGAGATTGTTTGAAATCAAGAAAATTGTTTCATTTGGAATTCCACTCAACTGTATAAATACCAGTAATGGCGGTTATTTCACAGATCATAGGTGGAAATATTAAGATCTATGCCTTCACATTAGCTACTGTAGCTACTCATCTGCACGTCGTAGACATAATGTTTTCGGATAAAAACCTACGACAGATCAAAAAGGAGCAGGAAAAAGATAAATATGCTCGATATTTTTAGCGTTTCATTCCCTGGAACTGGTTACAGTATTGTCGCAATTAAAACATCAAATTCAGTAATTGAAGGTAAAGAAATAATTCAAGTTTCAGAAGTTGGAAGTCGGGAGATATTTCCAGTTTCTTTCTTCAATTTTTAAAGCGATTGTTTCATCTCGAAGCATCGAAAGAGAAAGCTATGCATATCTATTTAATGCAGATTAAATCATATTTTCATTGCTAAGTCTGCCTTCTTAAAGTGCACCATGGGAGGCTTAACTTGAATTGACACCGACTTTATTTTGGCTGACTGATACCGTGTCCTTTACCTTAACTTTGATCTATATAGAATCAACACCCTTAACTTCGAACCTTCGACAGTAAAATCAATTTCCTCCTTAAGACCTTATCATTTCGCAACAATCCAAACAGTTTTTTTTGATTGGTTAAGGATTCTGAAAAGAGCAAGGATTGAGCACTCCGAACCACCCCCATATGATATTGGATGTCTGACAGCACTGCGTAGAAACGCAATAAAAAATGGACATCACAATTAGTCAGACTTGGAAAGCACTGTATGAATGGAAATTATTATAATGTTGATGTCCAATTGATTGGTTTGGAACAAAGATTTCCCAGCATTTCCGGTGTCTAGGTCAAGCCATTCGGGCCTCCAAAAATTTCTTATGACTACCGCTGGGTTTATTTTTTAGCATTAATCTACGACTCTACTTCGCGAACTAGAACAGTTGTTATACACGTGATGACTTGGGAGGTCCGTCTATTCGAAACAAAATTAATGATAGTTCTTGACGAAAATCTATTTTAATATGGCGATTCCTATACTAGTGTCAATAACCAACCCCAGACTGAGCATGAAAAAAGGAAATTGGTCAAATAAAAACATGTAGATGATTAACCTCTAATATTCAACAATAAAAACCCCAATCAATGTCTGTTTATCTGTTTGTCCGCGAGTCGGTTTGTCTGTTACACCCTGGAAATGGCTTATCCTATTGCCATGCAGTTTTGCGGTAATATCTGCTCTCTGAAACCCTTTGGAAGCAGTGAATAACACCAATTTAATACGGAAAGCTCCTCGTACATCCAAAAGTTGAATTGTAACCACTTATGAGATTGGGCAAAAACGAAACCGAAGTGTCCCATCGAAATACGCTTATACACCTCTGTGCTAGCCAACTTCGGGAATGTTTGAGGGGTCCTTTTGGACAATTCAATCCCTCTAACGTCATTATCCGATATTTTATGGGACCTTTAATTCTAAGTATGGAACCACTCCGGAACCTGAAATTTAAAATATTATAATAACACCGCATAAAGTTCATAGTTCATGTGATCTTAATTGGGTATATTTAAATGAAATATGTAATTTTCCTTATACGGTTAAAAACCAAAATGGCGGTAATATTTGTGCGCGTTTCAAGGGGGTCGCAAATGCCAAATCGGTGTGCGTCCTTAATTTGCATCCGAAAAAAAAATTCACAATTTATTACGAACATGTAGAATTTCCTAAAAACTTTAAAATTTCATTAAAAATGATAAGCTTTAAACAATAAAGTGGGAGATATTTAAGTCGCCCAGTCCACCGACAATGATAGAGCCGAATTTTCAGGAAAAATTACGACTATGACTATTTGCTCTTAATAATATTTCGTATTTTTAGGTTCAATTAGAAGGTACTAGATTTTCAAAGATGTGCAGCATTTTGGCAAGATAAACAAGTCGGGAAACCGGAAGCTGGACGCTTCAGGTACGAAAGGTTTTGTGTATTCCTTAGTACGTAGCACGTAATATATGCATATATTATGTGGGAATATCCACTTTCGGATGATATTGACATTTATAGTCTTGAATTTGCGAAGAAGCGACAACTTTGACGTATTATAACTTTGTTAGTAATAGTGCGATTTCCACCAAACTTGGTAAGATCATGCTCTATATTATAGCCTATATCACTGCATTTTAATGGTACAATTTAATGGTAGTAGGATGAACTTAAGGGGGGTTTCTAACCAATTACAAAAAATTGTAGTAATATACTATTATTAACTTTATTTAAACAGATATCGGCATGGAAGGTATTTCGGAGCCCAGGCACCATATAGTGGCAGACTCCTGATTTTTGGGTTTTTCGGTTTGGTAGTTTCTGAGAATGGCCCCCTTAAAGAAGTGATCACTTTCAACCCCCGCGACGTCAAAATTGAGATCGGCTTTGAAAAGTACTAATCGAGACCTTTAATTTGATACCCCACATGACTATATTTGATGAAAAAGAATTTGACACCCCCCTTTTGCATGTATGAGCGTTCACAGTTCCCACCTTTCTACCAAATTTGGTGTCAATCGCTATAACCGTCTCCGAGAAAAATGCGTGTGACGGACAGACAGACAGACAGACAGACAGACAGTAAACCGATTTTAATAAGGTTTTGTGTTTACACAAAACCTTAAAAGGATTCTTGAGAAAGAGACGGCACACGAGCAAGCGGTTTCCAGTTTTGAAACCAGCGACGTGGAAATGGGTGAAGCGAGTCCCAGAGGGGGAGAATTAAATCCAGTTTTCACAATGCTTTCTGATTCAAAGATCCTCACATACCTCTTTGAAGGAATGAACGAAGTTATCTTGAAACGAAGAGAAAACTGGAAAGAGCCAGAAGAGCATGAATTTAAGGGGGGTTCTGCAGCGAATTACTAAAAATTATAGTAATATACTATTATTAACTTTATTTATGCAGACATCAGTGTGAAAGGTATTTCGGAGCCCAGGCACCAAATAGTGGCAGCCTCTTGATTTTTTTCAGATTTTTCGGTTGGGTAGTTTCTGAGAATGGCCCCCGTAAAGGAATGGTCACTTTCAACCACCCGCACTCCCCACCTTCCCAACAAATGTGAAAACTAAGACCAGCTTCGAAAAGTACTGACCGAGACCTTTAATTTGATACCCCACATGACTATATTTGATGAAAAAAAAATGTACACCCCCCTTTTGCATGTATGGACCCCCCCTTAAATTCGTTGTAAAAGGATGTAATTCACTGTATGCGTGAGCGTTCACAGTTCCCAGCTTTCCACCAAATTTGGTGTCAATCGCTGCAACCGTCTCCGAGAAAAATGCGTGTGACGGACAAACAGACGGACAGACAGACAGACAGAAAGACGGACAAACAGACAGACAGACAGACAGACAGACAGTAAACCGATTTTAATAAGGTTTTGTGTTTACACAAAACCTTAAAAAAGACTTTTTCAGTTATCTTGCACACCAATTTGAAAACCCCTTTTTTTAGAAATAAATCTCCATACTAATTGTATGCATATCTATATAGGTAGATATGACAGTTAATCGTCTAAAAACGAGTCAAAATGTAAAAAATTATTAGAAGATCGACACTCGCTCCAATAGAGACAGAGGCACTGTAACCAGATACTATAATGGACTAATTTACTTAGGTCTTGACGCCGTTCATGAGTCAAGAACCCGTGCCTATTTCACGGCAGGAGCGGGGCCCATTCTGCCGCATCGACTAAAGTGAACGTCCTAGCATTTTGCAGAGGATTCGAATATCTCAACACAATCACGGTCCAGCATTAAGTTGATGAGGACTTAGGACCCCATCATTCCCAAAAAACTACAATCACTTGTTTTTAACAATATTGGTCTGTCACCAAGGGAGATCAGGTAGGATTTAGCATATGGAGTGTTGTAACTCCAACTATACTTTATTTATCTCTTTCCCTGATTGCAGCATTTTGTTTTTATTTTACTGAGAATAGTACAAAATACGTTGCCTCAAACCCTCCTCCTTTATCCGGGTTTGGTATGGTACCAGTTGAACCAAAATCAAACCAAGTTATTTAACTTGCCGCAAACGTAAAAGTATATATGTTCGATTACCGTTAGACAACGGTAAACTACATAGTGTCATTAGCGTGAATTTATTTCTCAAAGGTATTCATTTCTGTAAAAAAAGTTGCAACGAGGATTCAAACGGGGTTATGGGTTATCCTTAAGACCTAATGGCATTAAATGTATGATTGAAGTGAATGTTTTTCTAGCAATACTGTGTTGAAGCATAGTGATATAGTTAAAGATTGCATGAAAATTCACAGATTAGTCCGCTCCCACACTCATTTATTTATTTATTAAATAGAGCACTTCTCCGTTGAAGAAATTTTCTAACAAAGCAACAGAGATGCAAGCAGCATAAAGTAAGGAAGATGTGCTAGATGGGGAGGAAATTCTCATTCGATGTTACAAAAGATTGGATTTTTCTTGCCAGAATTTTGCGGAACATTACAACTGTGATCTGACGACACCCTGCTCGGGCATGTGATTCCATCCACTCGTTTTTAGTGGCACATCGTTCGAGCACAGAGCTTGCCAAAAGGTCAGGTTTCGACTGACACACAATTCGCGATCAGCAGTAGATTCAGATCGTTTGCGTTCGCTTGCATATTGCGCCCTGCCACTAGTCGCAGGGTTGGGGAACTACGAGTTGAAGTTGAAAATCGACTGCTGGTCCGACCTATGTTAGCAACCGCTCGCTGGTGGGAGAGTTATCTTCCTGATCGAACAGCAAAACCTGAAGATGCTGCAGACAGCATTTCCGAACTATATACCGCATCTCAGATCTTTCGATAGTTTTGCGAAGGATGTCATTCACAATAATGAACAACTGAAGAAAGAACACTTCACCATGGCGTTAACCGTATTACATCCCGTGACGACTCTCCTCTTGTGGATGAAATGGCTAGTCACCGTGACAAGCAGATGCGGAGTGTACATCCAAAAAGAAGAGGAATCATATCGGCCATCAATGCACTCAAGCCGAATGAAGCCGCTGGGCATCACCGTCTCCCCACAGAGTAATTGCACCTGTAATTACTGTAAATCTGCTGCTTCGACTCGTACAGAAATCTTGGGAATCCGAGACCTTTCACAGAGAGTGGGAGAAGGAGATGATCGTTAAGATTCCAAAAAAGAGCACCCGTTTTGAGTGTGGCAATTGGAAGAGTATCGGTGTGTTCACTGCCGTCGCAAAGATAATAACTAAAATAATCCAGGAACGAATCAAAGAGGATGATCCCACCCGGAAAGTCTATAAGGGCAATATCTATGGTAGAAAAAGAAGACGAGGCAAACCCTGCCTAAGATGGAGCGATGGCGTAGGTCAGGACGCCAGACAGCTTTTAGAGATATCGAATTGGTGGATCTCGGCGCAAAACCGGGATGTCTGGAGTTCCTTGTTAAGGCAGGCCTAGACCGGATACCGGTTGTTGCGCCGTTGATGATGATGATGATGAATCAAAGAACACCTCGAAAATTTGATCGATAGAGAGCAGGATGGTTTCCGGTCCGGATCGTCATCCCTATTTGATTTCGAGAAAGTTTTGGATAGCGTGAACAAAGAGTGAAACTCATAGCTATTATCACAACGACATATTATGGCGCAAGATATCATATACTGCGCCCAGGTAAAGTCCCAGAGGTTTGTGAGGTCCAAAGCGGAGTCCACTAGAGTTGCATCTTGTCACCGATATTATTTCTTCTTGTTATATTTTTCAAAGTGATCGGACCACGTTGTCATTTAAATTTAATTGTTTCATGTGAAATTGGAATACATTTTAGTCATCATGTTTGTTGTTGAGTGGTGGTCCGATAATTTTTATAAAGACGCTGAAGTTGCGTTTGGACCCTCAAGAACTAATTTGCACATTTACGATATAAGTCTCTCGTTTGTATACGTACGTGTACATTTGTATTATTGTTTTTACTAATTACAAATATTCATTATTTTTATATTCTTTTACTAAATTATTCGTTTTATATAGGTCTAAGTTTACGCTTAATAATATAATTCCATTTATCGGGGAACAAAAATCCCAGCATGGTGAGACCGTCGTAATCATTCCTTTACAAGAAGCGCAGGAATGGAATCGAACGTGGATTCGGATGAATCTGATAATGCTGGGTCGGGCAACCCTGTACAGTTTGCACGAAGGATTTTGAATGCTGAGGGTGAAACAAATTCTTTCGCCGACCCACCATCTGCAAACTTACCTCCATCTCTCGTTGGGAATGGCTGGATGGTGGCACCTTCCAGCATGAGACCGTCAACATCCAAGGCGACTTCCCCAGATTTGCGCTCGCGAAGGAGAAGCGGGAAGGAATCATCGCCTGATCTACAAGCACTAAAAGGGAGTAGGAGGGCTGAAACGGTGGTTCCTTGGAATAAAAATCCAAAAATATTTAGAACTAATTTGCCACAATTTTCACCAAGAGAGTTGAATCCTGACATGCTAAAGGACTGCTCAACTCCCTTTGATTTTTTTAAGGAGTTAGTAAATTTATTCGTTGTAGAAACAATTAGACACGCCACTTCTAAAGAGAACCACAATTTTTCTTTAAATGAAAACGAAATATATGTCCTTATAGGCATTTTATTATTTTCCGGCTACCTCATCGGCGTATAATCACGATAAATGAATTTGACGATATTGTACATTTTCTGCATTTAGCCGACAACAGCATAATTGACGCTTCGGATAGGCTTTATAAGGTTAAGCTACTCTTTGACATTCTAAAAAAAATTCAAATTATTTTCAAGCGGGAAACATTGTTCGGTTGACGAATCCATAATTCGCTACTATGGAAAACACGGGTATAAACAGTTCATCCGCGGTAAGCCAATACGATGGCTATGGAATTTGGGCCCTTGCAGAAAGCCGGGATTACCTTGTTTATGCAGAATTCTGTACAGGTGGAAACACACGCTTAGAAAAAACAGGTCTTGGTCAAAGAGGGAGTGTAGTTCTGGAATTTTTAGAAAAAAGTGGTATTCGGCAAAGGTTAGAAATCTGCTTGGATAATCTTTTAAATCAAAACCTTCCAGTAAATTTCTAAAACATGGTAATATACTACTATTATCTGTATTTGTGTGGATATCGGGGCGGGATATATTTTGAGCAGTTTTCATATATATGCATCACTGTGATTTTTTTCAGACTTTTCGGTCGAATAGGTTCTGAGAAAGAGGACCTGTTTCACTTTTTAGGACGCACAATTTCAGCCCTATCTCCCCTATGTTTCCCCCAATATAAGAAATCAGACCATTTCCGGAAGGTATTGATCGAGTATTAATTGAAGAATTGAAATACTAAGAGAGCAGACTAAGCTTGACCCGTATGAGAGTTTCTTCATAGAAAGAGAAACGCAGGACACCTGCCTAAACACGGACCTAGGCAACGCACAGTAGGATAGTATAATTATGTAGCTTTTAAGCTTAAGTATTAGGAATAGATATAAATACAAAAACTTATTGGCTTTTTCTCTTATAATCCCCTCATGAAGGTAGCAAATTGCTACCGAAATGTACATTTGGAACAATAAACTGCTCAGAGACTTAAAAGGAACCATTTTGGTTTTTCTACCAATCGAACCGTTTGATTTGATATGCCACATTATCATATTCTGTGAGAAAAAAATACACCCCCTGTTCATATGTATGGGAAGCCCCTTCAAACTGAACACAAAATGGCGCCACTTGCCCACTTGCCACACTTTCAGTTCAGCCGTTTCCGAGTAAATCGGGTGTGACAGACAGAGAGACAGAGATGGAATAGATTTTAATAAGTTTGTTTTAAATAAAACGTTAAAAAAGCTCATGATGGTACCGGGAGAGTTAGGGAGAATCGTATAAAAACATTATCTTTTGGAGGACATAGACTCATTCAAAGGATGGTGGGGAGGACGGTGCTAGATCAGATGGCTCTTCTGACCCTTATAAAAGGTGAATCCAAATATAACATTTGCCAACATTGTAAAGGGGGAATAGCCTATTATTGTGATTTAATTTATAGCAAAGATTTTTGGTTAGTAATCATAAAAACCTATTGTTTGGTCTAATTGTTTGTAGCAGTTTGTCAATCTTCAGTGGTCACTTAAGGTATCAAGTCATGTAAAAACAAGGGTTATTTTTTTAATTCTAAAAATACGGATTAAAAGATAACACATGTTTTTACATGGCCTAATACCTTAAGTTCTCAAACGCAACTTGGGTTTCGTGTAGACAACCACTAAGGAAAAAAGGTAACTAAGACGTTATGATCCTTAAAAAATAATAAATAAATATACCAAATTAATTAGGGTCCCTAATGACTCAAGGAGGAGCGTCAATTTCACTGCGGATTACGCCGACGAGTAGGTCGCCCCGAGAACACTTGACGCAGAACAATAGAGGACGAGTGTGAGCGGCTCGAGAAGTTCTCGGGGGAGCTGAAGAGCAGATAACCGCGCGTAGGTGTGGCTCACGCGATATTCCCCACCAAAGGAAGAAAGGCAACCATATATAATACATGACAGTAGTGTGCCCAATCAGATTTCTTGCTGCCTCCCGCCTCCTTGAGTACGAGTATTTTAGGGTCCTTTGAAAACATTGAGGTACAGGGTGCTCACATCTTAAGAGCTAAGCTTGTTCTTTGTGGTTGCGGCTATGTGCAGCCAATATGAGGAGGAGGAGGAGACGGCCCTGCACTTATTATGGCAGCTGCCAGGTATCCTCAGATCTCAGACGAAGACACCTTACCAAGGTTTTCTTCAATGAAGAATCTCACACACTCTGCCTCTGGAGAATGTTCTCAGATTCGCTGAAGCCTGCGAACACTGTAGGCGGGGAGCCGTTGAATAGGTAATTTGCGGAGATAGTACAATGAGCCTAACAATGGCCTGAGTGCTCGGAGCTGCGGCTTCCCCCAGTAAACTAAACTAACTAAGCTTGTCCTTCAGTTCGCTTCCAACACTCATAGTGTTCGGACGTATTTTTCTACTTTTCCATACTAGGCAAAATAAATAATTACACAAGTGCAAATTAATGAAAGTAATCAAAAAAACCTTTAGTAAAGTGCAAGTGATCCCATTAGTGAACAAACAACAAAAACTCTACACGCGTCGTTCAATAGTACGCGTAAAACGATCTCAAAACAAAGTGCAAGACAATCAAAATTCACCTGTGCAACCAACATGTGCCACCTCCAGTGAATTTGTGAAATTTCCAATAGACATTAAAATGCTTACTATAACAAGTAATAAAACCTTTACAACTAAACGCAAGAAAAGCAAAAAACAGGTCAACTCATCTTTACCAATGACCAGCAATGAGAATGACGACATGGAAACCTCATCCGAGGAAAATATAAGTGACAATGATCAAGAGGCACCGCCATTGAACAAAAAAATACAAACCGGGATGGAAAGATATATTACCATCACTGGTAAAAAAAAGCAAAAGCCAACCACGAATAACGAGCAAGTTAAGCCAAACGAAGACACTACCACAACGAATCCCGGCAGTAGCAACTACTATAGCATCCTAGCGGACAAAAGCAATGACGTCAACGAAACCATAAGAAAAACTACAAAACCACCTCCGATTTACATCAGGCAAGCGGCCAGCAACAAATTAACCACCGAAATCGGAAAAATAGTTGGAGCAGATAACTTCTACATAGTTGACCTCAAAAGAGGAGATATAAAAGAAACTAAAGTGCAAGTTGTTAGCGAAGTGAAATATACAGCTCTGGTAAACTGGCTGGACAGTAAAAAAATGCAATACTACACCTACCAGCTGAAGAGTGCCAAGGAGCTTAAAGCTGTCATCAAAGGTATAGACCACCTTGTCGAACCTCAAGAAATCTCTGAAGAACTGAAAGCAAAAGGATTCGAGACCAAATCCGTGCACAACATAATTAATCGATCAAAGAAGCCACAGCCTATGTTTCTTGTGGAGTTAACACCCGAAACCAGTGTGCCGCCCAAAGGGAAACCTCATCCAATATACAATTTGAAATATCTACTCCACCGCAGGATAACTATCGAAGAACCACACAAACGTTCAGGCCCTGTGCAGTGTCAGAACTGCCAAGAATATGGCCACACCAGAACTTACTGTAAATTATCATCAGTCTGTGTAATCTGCGGCAAACTACACGAAGCTAAAGCTTGCCCTAGCAACAAAGCGGACCCCAATAGTAAAAAATGTAGCAATTGCGGAGGCAACCACACCGCAAATTACAGAGGCTGCCCTGTCTACTCAGCCATAAATAAACTAACGGCTCAGAAGAAATACTCCCCGCCAACAACCTACAAACTTCAACATATCCATCAAACGCAAAACAATCAACCAGCTGTAACAAATTTTACTAGCCAACCGTGTACCCAACAAACATTCTGCACCCCTCCCCAGCCGACATATGCGGAAATGCTGCGTTTCCCTCAGCCGACAATTAGACAATCACACATTCCGATATCAACCAGCCCAACCAGCACTCCTGACACCACAACTCAAATACTATTAACACTCGCAAGCAACATCCAACAGCTAACAAATACGATGCATCAAATGCAGGTAACCTTAAACAAACAAACAGAAATACTTAGTCAACTTTTAGGTAAATGAGCAGCATCAATATCGCCCAATGGAACGCAAACGGTATTCTCAAACATCGCAACGAGCTAGAAATCTTTCTCAGAGATAACAACATTGATGTCATGCTGTTAGTCGAAACGCACCTCTGCAGCAAAAACAACCGCTTCAAAATCAACGGTTACAATACCCATCTACAAAACAACCCAGAAGACAAGCCATGTGGAGGAACAGCTGTGCTAGTAAGAAATAGGTTAAGATATTCTCCTGTACCTAGTGTTAATTCAAAATTTATTCAAAGCTCGGTAGTTGAAATTACCGATCAAAATCAAAAAAATCATTCGATTAGCTGCTGTCTACTGTCCCCCAAAAAGCAAAATAAGTGAAAACCAATTCTCTGAATTTTTCAATACTCTAGGACCCAGATTTTTCGCGGCGGGCGATTTTAACGCCAAGTCGCCACACTGGGCTTCACGCCTAACCACCCCCAGAGGTAAACAGCTCTTAAACGCTGTATACAAAAACAATCTCCATTGCATTTCAGGGGGATTGCCCACCTACTGGCCATCCGACCCCCACAAAATCCCAGACTGTATAGATTTTGGTATCTTTAAAAGCCTAAATCCCAATCGCATTAGGGCCACTACTACGATCGACCTCTCTTCGGATCATTCACCAACCATTTTCGTGCTTAGACTTACGGCCACAAATTTCCAAGAAGAAGACAAACTAAACACTAACAAAACCAACTGGCACAAGTTTCAGAAACTTTTCAACAAAAACTTTTGCTCACAAATCAGACTTAAAACTCAAACGGACATTGACAACGCACTGCAATATCTGACTAGCACTATACTAGAATGCATCGAATTAGCTACTCCCAACCATAAATCCCCGAAAATATCCCATCCCGATACTTCTCAGAATGTCGAAGAATTGCTTAAAGCCAAACGAAAAGCAAAACGCGAATGGCAAAAGCTACGCTCCCCAAGAACAAAAGCAATCCTGAATAAAGCAACCAAAACACTTAGACAAGAACTTATCAAAGAAAGAAATGAAAACATTCAAAAATTCGTTCTTGGACTAAGCCATTTAGCAGACACAAATTACGCAGTATGGAAAACAACAAGAAGAATTAAAAAGTCAATACAAGCGGAAACTCCAATCCAAAGTCAGCAAGGCGCCTGGATCATATCTAACCAGCAAAAAGCTGAGGCCTTTGCTAAATATTTTGAAAAAGTATTCAAAACGGAAGGTGGTGATAGCACCCCACCTGATATCCCTAACCACCATACAACTAACCCATTAACACCCCTAAAATTCAATTTTTCAGATTTGCTCAAAAAACTTAAAGTAACTAACCCTAAGAAAACCCCAGGCCATGATTGCATATCAGGGAAAATGCTAAAGGAACTTCCGCTCTCAGGAAAATCTGCAATACTATTTATCTTCAATGCAATTCTTCGTCTTAACTGCTATCCTGACACCTGGAAACACGCCAGGATTACAGTCATCCCTAAGCCAGGAAAAGACATGAAAAAAATTGAATCATACCGACCAATAAGTCTGCTCCCAACCCTATCTAAACTATTCGAAAAGCTTCTATCTGACAAAATTCTAAAGGCAATAGAAAAGAAAGATATCATACCCTCTCACCAATTCGGATTTAGACAAAAACACGGAACGATCGAGCAAATCCACAAAATCGTTAACAATATTAAACAAGCCCTAGAAAGAAAAGAATATTGTGTAGGTATATTCCTAGATATTGCACAAGCCTTTGATCAAGTCTGGCATAAAGGCCTCAAGATAAAAATAACTGCCCTCCTCCCTAAAGAATTTCACGCTATACTATTTAGCTACCTAGATAGCAGAAACTTCAAAGTAAAATATAAGGATGCGCTCAGCTCAACCCACTACATAGAAGCAGGTGTACCCCAAGGTAGTGTACTTGGACCACTTCTCTATCTATTTTACACTTCAGATCTCCCTACAAATAACAAAATGCTGACCACCACCTTTGCTGATGACACCGCCATCCTATATAGCCATCCTAATCCATTAACAGCCGTCAGAGAAATCCAAGGACACATCAACACGATAATGAACTGGGCCAAAACCTGGAAAATCAGTGTAAATGTTAACAAAATACAGCAGATAACCTTCACGCTGAGAAAAAGAACATGCAGACCTGTCACCATATACGGAAATAAAGTCAATCTTTCTAACGTAGTTAAATATCTTGGGCTGTACTTAGACAGACGGCTCACCTGGAAATCCCACATTGAACATAAACGCAACCAAATCAAAATTCAATTCCGCAAGCTATATTGGCTAATGCACAAAAAATCCAAACTCAACACTTTAACAAAAATAATGGTGTATAAATCTATATTAAAACCAATCTGGACCTATGGCTTGCAACTTTGGGGCACAGCCAAAAAGTCGAACATCAACATAATCGAGCGCGTACAAACAAAAATTATTAGGTCAATTTTAGGTGCACCCAGGTACGTTAAGAACGAAATAATTCTTCGCGACACCAATACTTTAAAGGTTGCAAAAGAAGCGAAAAAGTATAGCAAAAAATATATCAAAAGATTAGCCAACCATCCAAACACTACAGCTAAAGACATTCTTCTTTCCAACAATTACGCAAGACTAAAAAGAACTGACCCACTGCAACTAGCCAACTTGCAATAACATCTACCTTACAACATCATACAAATAATAACAAATCCACTACAAACTGCAAATAAAAAACCCGCCACACTCATCAATTTTCTTATAGTACTCTTTTCCGTTTAACCAAACCAGTAATATGGGAAATACTCAAGATAAGCACGTTGATAAGACCGGGGAGGTGACGAACACAATCATAGTAGACACGGTCGACGTACAATCAGAAAGAATTGAAACTATTCTCATCATCCTCACTGCAACAGTAGTGTGCTCCTTTGCGTACCAACTGTATAATGACTACAGACGCAGCATCAAAAAAAAAAAAAAAAAAAAAAGATACACCGAAAAAGTCTGACTATAGACATAAACTACATAGCAATCCTTTCCTGAACCCTTCAACCTTAAGAAATTCCCTACGAATTGGTCCCAAATCTAAATCTGAGATTAGAATAAAAAGGCTAATTATATTAGTTATTAAAAAGATTAATTGTATTAGTTATAAGCGCTTAGCTATAAATTTATAATAAAACTTGAACAAAATAACTCTTTTCAAACACTGGCTTGATAGAGTGAGAATATTCTATTTTAGTATTAAGATTCGCCACACTACAGGCTAGAGACCAAAAGGTCTAATTCTTGTTGTAAAAAAAAATGTTTCTCTGTAAAAAAAAAAAAAAAGCTTGTCCTTGAACAATAGCCAAAGATCTTACCAAGAAGTCAATCCGCGAATACCATTACCATTAGTTAAATTTACCCCACATATTTCCTGAGACCCCCTTCATTCAGCCTGTAATATCTTCTAGTGAGCCTTCCCTTCTCCTTTTTCAAACGAACTAGGGACCATCTACGTCGAAATGCCAATAATAAAGGAAGGAAAATCCACCACAGCCGCATTGTGGCTATAATACAAGTTTGAAAGTATATTCTCCGCGATTACTATAATGTAGTTGTTCACATTTACGCTATGTTGATTTTTTTGCGGTGAGCCGTTTGTATTGTTTCCTTTCCCACTTAAATCTGTTACCATTTTAACAGTCATGCTTCCATGTCTCCACAACCTACCAGTATTTACAGGGAATTCCTCATTTGTGGATAAATCAACGGTACCTTTTGAAAGAATTTGCAAATAGATGAAAGAGTATGAAATTATTTATAGCCTACTCTAATGGATATCTAATGAGAGCATTCATTACAAATTGACTTCTATGACCTAAACTTTCAAACGATCTTATGAAATATAGTAGACCGCTGGTATTTGAATTAAGGTAATGCAAGTTAGTCAACGACAACTGCAGAATTTATGAACTCTATCATATGTTTTTGTTAACTCAGGTATTTAAAGGAGAAACACATAGTGAAAGAAAATATCCTTTTATGATAGCCTTTAATAATTCTCTTATTACTGTCGAGATAAATCAAAACTAAGACATCAACTCCAACTAGTTACAAGCAGAGGTCCAATATTTTCTGTCCAATTAGAGTCACATCCATCGCGAATCTTTTATTAGTGCATGCATAATATTTTATGGATAAGATACTCGGCGAGTATAGGGATAAGTTGTAAACCTAGCATGGATGGGGGTTTCTATTCCATTAATAATAAAGAATCTTTCCTGGAATTTAGAGAGTCACCTTTATTAGAAATTATCTCAAAAAGGCTACTAAGCATAATAAGAGTATATGGAACAAATTTTCGCCGGTCTCTGATTCAGGTTGACACTTATCATTTCAACGCTGAAAATATTTTGTAAGACTCGCTACTTTCCGGAAAATTATTACCAGCTTTGGTAGTAAAGCTCGATGAGGGTAGAATAGTTTTGCCAACCATTCGTAATTAATGATGAAACTAATTATCTGAAGCATCAAAAAAGCAATTCCGTACGGTTTTTGCTAATCCTTAGTTGACTAACACGTAGACTTTCCATTAAACCTTTATGTACGAGTATCTGGTTCCATAAACTGCCTTCACAAATGAATTCCAAAGAATGGTCGTATTAACGACCTCACAGTCCATTCATGTCGCACCTCCGAGCCATGAATAGCTCCATAAAATTATCGTTTTCCCTCTAATTAATATTTAACTCGGTACATTCCTTGACCGGTAATTAAACGCGCAATTATTGCAAATAAAAATTTATACTCAATCATTAGTTCCATACGTGATAATATTAATGTTTCTGTTTGTCTGCCGGCAATGCACATTGCAGACTTGATAAACAAATACATCATGAGCTCTTGTAAGAACATATCTCTGTCTAATCATTGCCTTGTACGGGCACTGAAACAATCTCCTGCACCATTTTCTTATCTTTATGCAAGTAAAAGATAAAATTATTTTTATTTTTGCAAGGTGGCAAATCATCACATACTGTATACATGCGGAGAGGTTGTCGCAAGCAATTAACGCCAAGTTTTGCGTTAGGCTATTAGTTATGGTGCGAATGATTGCCATTTAAGTAGCAGCAATGCTTGGGTTAATTATTATCCTACTGAGAAGCTAATTAAAATGTGATTCCGACGGGAATTTATATGGTCCTCGGGAGGTTTTTTTTATTACATTCAATATTGATAGAGACATTTATATGTACATTGTGGATATCTCCACGGAAATTGTGAAGTTTCCATATACATATGAGAGTGTGTAGATAATTAGGAATATTTCTTTCAACTGCGGTTATCTTATGACTTGCAGCAGAAAAATCACTCAAGACTAACAGGTAGAGAGTTAAGAGAAAACCTGGATATTTTGAACAGAGTTTACTCTAAAGGATGAAAGCATCGGAAATTCATATCTACATAATATATCATCAAATGTCAAGATGATAGCAAAAAAACCTCCTGGCGTTTTCTAATTTCCACTCTCTCGGAGTGGCACTACTCTCTTCTTATACAATAGTGTAGGCAGCGGTAGCACTTACATCTATAAGCTGTATTGGACGTTGAGTTGTCAAATCCGACCCTGAATAGAAAGGGTAAGTAGGAAGAATGGGAAGACCCTGCTTCGCTAACTTCTTTGAAAATTTGTGGCAGATACCCCTTTAAAATGTTACGGCGTCTCAAAAAGGAGATATTTTGATATTATAATAGTAACGTCCAATTTGTCAATCTAATTTCTAAAGAGTTACCGAGAGGTAAGAGGATGAAGAGGACATGCAAGGCAAAAGAGAAAATCCTACCTATCTAGACCCGCTTAGAAAGTTTCAGCGATCCTCAAAGGCCATTTCCCTGTCATTAATAAACTTATCGATGTTCTTTTTGATCGAAGTATCAAATCTAAAATTTACTGCAATGTCGTCCGTCCTGTCGCTCTTTATGGTTCTGAGTGTTGGCCGACTGTAAAAGACAAGATTGAACCGAGATCAGGCATTTAATAGAACGAAATGGCGAAACCCATCACGACGAGCCGACCCGGGTCGTGAACGGCACAAAAGCTGAATAAAAAGAAGAAGAATAAACTTATGGGTAACGCAACTGTCGCCACAATTTGTGAAGGGGTTGAAGAGGGGGTCCCCTTAGCCCTGTACGCCATCCAGCGTCTGTTTGGATGAGGAGCTGTCCTATCCTAAGTTAATTTTTGTCAACCAAGAGGACGAGTTATATCTCACTGTAGAAATTGAAGGATGGAGACTATAAATTTGCGTTCATATTTAAGAGTCTCTCAGCGCAGTGGAGTGGAACAACTCGACTTCACTCCACTTGGCCGTCAAATGTAGCGAACGTGCACCGGAATCACTGATCACCTCTGAGATACTTAATCAAGTTTCTATTACACCAAATTAGTTTTAGTAAAGTGTCAACGCAAGGGGCTTATTATGCTCTTTGCTCAAATTGGATACGCCACGGTGAGCCCGTTCCATACTACTATAATATTCCACCTTATATAATAGCCTGCTGCTGATTTTGATGCTATCGTCGCTTGCGCTTTCATTTGTAGGTGGCGGCAGTGTAACCAATCTGTGTACGTTGCAGTCGTTCTGTGCATTTGTAGTGCGTACCACTGCATAATTTCCACAAAATTTAGTACCACCTCTCTGGTCTATGAACTGGTCTATGATGTTGGCTGTGAAGAACGTGAACTTCTTATGCGACTGCATGAATAATCTAATTCAAAATGGTATGCGTTCATTCATCCCACATAGTTTTAAAAACCCTAAATCTTTTACCTCGACTTGGTTTACAAATCAGCTATTAGCTATAGGAAGAAGTAAGGCAAACCCATATATCCAAACGTAACATCTGCAAGTCCACTATTGAAAAAGTTAAATTCTAGTTTGATCAAAGTATAAGACCGAAAGTTTTCACTAACCAATAAGGTAGCAAAAGTTTTCGGTCCCTTGTAAAAACTGTGAAAAATAATTCCGCGACTTCTTTTGCTCCACCTCTCAATATAATGATAAAATTTGAATGACTGGAGAAAGCATATTTTTTCGCCGAAATTTTTCTGCGAACTCTAACCTTCCACCTTCGCAAAGCTATTCCAACATGCAAAGTTGCGATTCTCATCAAGCAGCCTTGTACTTCCGCACAAGGAAAATCTAAATTACTAGCCAAGCTTGATGTATCCAAATCTGCCAGTCCTGACGGCATCTCGCCCGTAGTCCTAAAAAGCTGCGCCTCTTCTCTGGACTTCTGCATAAACTCCATCGGTCTGAATGAATTGAATTTAATTGAATTGAATAGCCCATACCTAAAAAAGAAGAGACTTGTGATCCCTCTGATTACCGACAAATAGCATTAATTTCAATTCTCTCAAAGGTTTTTGAAAAATTCCGCCGGCTCGGAGTAGCTTAGAGTACAGTTGATTGGACAGGTTCTGTAAACCAGGCCTATTTCACTTTACCAAATTTGGTGAAAATCAGTTCAGCCATTTTCGAGTAAATCGGGTGTGACAGAAAAACAGACAAACGGACAGACCACCTGTGAGGAGTTACCAGATGTCTCATCAGGCGCGACCCCAGGTGGCGGAGAGGAACATACCTATTGATGTGTAAATATGTGTTCATGTAATCTTCTTTTATAACTGTGCATGGACCAGTGTTTGCTCATTTCTGGTGCGTGGAACACAATATCCAAAAAAAACCAATATGGACGAATTAAGAAGGGGTAAAGTTACGGTTTAGGGGCTCGGTACCCAAGTACCGGCAGCTTTTGGGAGTGGGCAAGCGGACTCCTGGCCGGCGATATCCCTCGACCATAGTTCTCCGGTGGTGAACAGCTTGGCCACCGTGCCATCTAATTCTGCAAGTGGTATAGATTTAGAGAAGGAGCTGTTCAAACGAAGCACAACTCTGCCAAGAACACCAATTACATAGGAAAAAATGATGGGCCAAAAGAAGAAAGCTGGACAAAAAAGGCGATTTCGACACCCATCGCATCTGATCAAGAGGTACTCCAGCAGCAACAAATATATCCATTCAAGAGAAGCTCATCAATTTTACGATCTCCCCCAATACCAAAGCCGGTAAAAGAGTTCTTGGGAGATTAGCAATTGAAAAAGGTGAAGGAGTCTGTAAAAGGAGTAATCTGGCCAAGACTCACCGAGAACAAAGCCCTGACCCAGAAGAACTACCTTTTCTGCAGCTTAGGGCTAAAATAGTTGAGCTGTCCAAATTCATCAAGGACAAGCACAACGCGCACCAAGCCATCAAGAACATGGTGCGAGCCACCAGAGTGCTTTATGATAGGTCGCAAGAAGAAGAAAGAAAACCTAAGGAAAAGCCAAACACCTCTGCCCCAACAGTGTCACAGGCGGCACTAGTGACACAGCACAAAGTTATCTACCGTCGATCAAATAAAAGAGTGTGAGTCAAAGAAGGGGAAATTTGAGGGAGTCAACAGGCAGCAAAAAAGAAAAAAGACAGGAATGCCGGTTAGTGAAGCGAAATGAAAGGAAAATAAAAACGGTGGATGGACTAAGATCCTAAACAAAAAAGGAATATGAAACCATAGGTGCGATTTCGCCCAGGGGTAATTGTAATCTCCAACGAAGGCAATCTATCGTATGAGGAGATACTGGAAAAGGTGAAACCTCTATCTATCGATCTAATTTCTAAAAAATCAGTGAAAACCGGAGGACCCAGAAAAGGAATCTCATAAGGTGAAAAATCCAGCATGAAAAAAACTGACGGTTTTCGTAACCAATTTGTAAACTCACTTGATGAAAACGTCGCAGTACGTTCACAAAAACATGAGATCTATATACAGTGCAATGATCTCGATGAGGTAACATTCTGAGAAGATTTCTACACTGCCTTGAAACAACAACTCAAGTTGGGGGAATTCAGGAAAGAATCACACCTAAGCCTAAGAAAAGCGGTACTCAAACGACCACAATGCGACTGCCAATGGAGGCAGCGCAGAAGTTATTCGCCGTGGAGAAGGTTGGGATTGGATAGGTTGTTTGCCGACTAAGAGAACAGATATCTCTAAATAGGTGCTTCAAATGCCTGATTCTTGGACATTTCACGAAGGCATGTACTAACGGAATCGATCGGTCCGATCGATGTCGAAGGTGTGAGGAAAAAGGTCATATTGCCAAGGAGTGCAATAGGGACCCCAAATGCATTTTGTGCGAAGGAAAGGAGGGACAGGATAACCGGCATATTGCCGGAAGTGGTAAGCGTCGGTAATTCAGGAAGGCGTTAACTGCAATGCAAAAATGAGGTTAATACAAAGAAACCTCAATCATTGCAGGGGTCACTCAGGATTTACTCGAACAGACCATTTGCGAAGCCGCGATGGAGATTGCTATCATTAATGAATCGTACAGACACCTTGATGGTAGTGTATGGTTCACAGATTCGAATGGTGGAGCGGCGATCAGGCACCTGGGGGCTTGGTGTAAGCAAAAATACGAGGTATATTCATATACAGGTGCCACGCCCCAGCAAGCCTCACACTACCCGAGATTGAAGACCTGGTAAACGATCTTGTTCGCGACACAAGGGAGCCAGGTCTAAAGGTGATAGCCGGTGACTTTAATGCGTAGACCATCCAGTGGGGCGGTGCTTATTAGAACCATTCGCCCAATTGGATCTAGTTCTGGCCAAAGAAGGTGATGTAAACACTTACTGGAACGGGGGATCTGGTCCAATTGTAGATATGAGTTTTGTCAGCCCTGCACCAACACGTAGCGAGGACTTCATGTACAGCGATTACCAGGCAATCGCTTTGGAAATGGGAACGGGGCCACAGGGCAGGACAATCACACCCCGAAAGCCGAAATCCAAAGGAACACCAGGATTGTCAATGAGGAAATATTCATGGAGATGTGGCCCTAGCCCCAGCCTAGCAAAACCATCTCTTAAGCATGTGACGCCCTGATTCCTAGGAGATGCTCATTCCCCAACCCACCAATGATTGGTGGAATAATGAACTTGCAGGTCTTCGATCGATTTGCCACAGAGCCAGACGAACGACTCAGAGGGCAATAGGTAGGATCGAACAAGAACAAAAGTAGCAGTATGGGCTCAGTAAAACTAGATCAACCATTGATGCCATCAAAAAGGTTACTGGCATGGCCGGAAATTCAATTCATGGAAGGGGTTGTAGCACCTCGAAGATGCTGAGTTGTACTCAAGCGAAGTTAAGGCAAACCTTAACTAACCAAAGTTACAGAGGAAAAAACGGAAGGAGCTCTCATCAGAAAGCGCCGCAAGAGAAATTAAATTATCATCACTTCCAAGCCGGCCATCAAATACTTGGGGGTGATGATAGACGGAAAACTCAATTTTAAGCAGCACATAGAGCATACTTGCGAAAAAGCATCCACCATAAGCATAACCTTGGCAAGAATGATGCCAAACGTAGGAGGGCCGCGGCGGATTTTCAGGCTGCTCATAGCTAGGATGGTGATTTCTACCTTACTGTATGCAGTCCCAGTTTGTGGAAAACGCTGCACGTAAACTGAGTGCGGTCTACAGAAGAACAGCGTTAAAGATGTGTTCCGCCTTAAGGATCATCGCGGATGATGCAAAATTCGTCTTGTCGGGAATGATACCGATTGATATTCTGGCAGACGAGATGATGAACATAAATAATAACATCAGGTCCATCGCTCTTTTATCTTAGGTGAAAAAAACCGAAAGGAGGAAGTTCTGGGTGAAGTGCTATCACCAAAAAATTTTGTTTTGTTTTTATTTGGAGGACTGGGATGCAGTCAACTCCATGATTGCAGCAATCCAGGATAGATTTTAATAAGGTTTCGTCTCACACAAAAACGTAAAACCAAGGTGATCAGGTTGTGGTCAAGAAAGCTTGAATAAGGTGCTCTAAGTTTTATGATCTCTGGTTAATATATTCTCCATCAAAGGATGCCAGAAATTTGGAGGGAGATTTCAGGAAACTGCCTTCTTCCGTAACAAAATTCACTCAACAGCTGCATGTAATCCAACTTTTAACTACGCTACCCATCCAATATACTCTATATATGCATATATATAACACATCTGAACAAATCCTAAGAATTTCTTCCCAAAAAAATAAAAGTCAGTGATATTCTTTTGAACACGACAATAAGAATGGCAAAGAACACGCTCAGCAGCATCAACAATAGCCTCTTCTGTCTCCGATCGAGGCGACGAACTACATAAACTTAAGCGAGTAACTTTGCACTTTACGTTGCAGCTACTGCAGTTGCATATTTGCAGTTTTTTTCTACTCACACATGAATATCAGCAAGACAAGACGGTAGAAAACTGAACCGTCGCAAAATGAAAGATCCATCCCATAATGCGGAATTTATATCCTATTTTATGGATATTTCTGTTCTGTAACCATATAAATTTCTCCTTGTGTGGCAATCATTTACGTTGTAGCATAAAGGCTCCATCCCGAACACAATCCACATACGCTGGCCACTATCGTATCTTTATTTATCCTACCATGTATCTCTATCGGAACCTTATCTTCGCGACATGTAACCGTGTTTTCAGTATGAAGAGATTACAACAATAGGCTGTTAGCGAGCGTCAAGTAACACATTGTGTTTGAAAATTACACCATCATAGATCATGCTTGTACCATTGGATTTCGTCCAGCTTCTTCTCTATATAACTTTTCGCTTTAGTAGTTTTTATCCAAACTAGGTTTGTTAAGAACACATCAGGTGCAACCACTAATTTAAAATTCACAAAAACAATATCCAACTTTACCGGTGTCATGATCGGCCTAAATGAGGGCAGAAAAAGTTACAATTACATGCAAAATGAAACAATTGGAGTGAGAAAAAAATCATTTTGTAATTGTTTGGAAAGGATTGAATCAACTTCAAAAGGTGCGAAAGGTCAATCCATGAATAGCAACTTTGATTTGGTTGGACTTTTTAAACAATTAAATACGAATCTCGCTCTTCCTTCTTCCTTCAAGTGCATCATTCTAATATAAAGTCCAATCAAGTCGTAACCTCATGGTCAATGGGCCATGCCTTTGTTGCCTTTGTCCATTTCAACGGCGATCCACAGACACAATAGTCAAAAGAAAATACTTTCTTCATTTTTCTACCATTCAATATATCTTCACTATGAAACTTCCATCTCTTGATACAATCAAGATTTCCAGTCAATTGAATCGTGATCTTTCCATCATCATAGATACCTAGAAAATATAACTCAATAATTCTTTCTTTTCCAGCAAAGCACTGTAGTTAAGGCTCACCGGCAATCCATAAAATAAATGTCTTAAATAGCAGCAAATCCAAGAATAATAGCAATAAAATTCGAAACAACAGTTTCATGGCAATAAATATTTTTTAGATCGGTAACTACTTCAATATATTATATCAGATATCCGCAGATATGAACGCATATATTATACACGCCATTAGTGCGGCATTAGATCTTCGAGGGGCTGGATACAAAAAAGAAATGAGCCTCCTTTCAAGATACATTTCATGCTGACCATTCACTATCTTGACCACCGCATCTCGTCCTATAGAATGTCATTCAAATTGATGTATTTATGTCTGCATTTCTTTTATTTAATTAGTGGTTAAAAATCTGACCGAGGTAATGAGGTATGAGGAAATGTCGGGGTCGGCATAAATTGAAATATTGGAAACCATTGGGCTATTATCAGGAAGCCCATTGGAAGAGGGCAATTAGATTATTCTTAGCGCCTCCTACTCATCTAATTGTTAAGCATCTTCGAAGGAAATTTCGATTTCCCACTGCAGGAGCGGATGTATTTACCTGTTCCTCGCCTGGGAAGCATATTGATCCTTATCTCCCTAATTACTACACTAAATCATTTAATTCACCTCAATCAAGGAAGGTAACAAAAACAAACAAACCATGGCTGGAATTTGCGAAATTCCTTTATGGAATTTTATCTTGAGCAAACCTGGTGCCCTTTCCCGTCTTGGCTCTAATCTTCCCTTTGCTTTCCTCACGTTTGCTATACTTTTTCCTTGGCTCCATAATATTATCTCGGCGTACATTGGATGTATCGGATTATTGGATGGAACAAGAAGACTATGACAAAGTGAAAAGAGGAACAGTAAAAATATAAGAGCTCACGACTTGGCTTTTGTATGCAAACAGTAGATGAAATTTTAATATCGGGGAATTAATCGGCGCGTGCTCAGAATCGTGACCGTTCAAAAAGTAAATTATTTGTTTTAATTGGATAGTGGAAATTGTTATTGAAGGAGGAGGAGATATGCGCCGGAGAAATTTTCCAGCGAAAAATGCAGAAGTTTCGCTATTGTTCAAGATTATCTAAATCGTTTTAACATTTAATATAAACAATTATTCAAATTCGTAGATTGGATCTCCCCGAGTATCTGTATCGCTTGTTGGTACACATTCTGAAATTAATTGAACAAGGCCAGAGCTGAGCAACTCCCATATATGCAGGCATGAAAGAAGCAGACACACCATGTAAATTACCATCAACTCTCGGAACTTTCTTTAGCTTTGTCTCTGACTTTGCTCGTATATTATCCGCGAAATTTATTACACATATCCAGCAATCAAGCAAATGACCACAAATGGAACAATAAATAACTTTGTCTCCTCCATTCGTCAAACTGACCCATAAATCATTTCAAAATATTTTTGCCCTTGTTCAAATTGGCAAACATTGTTACAACTCTTATAAATGGCCATTTACAAATTGTTACTACCACGACTCCTACGCGATCTTAGCCTCCGGAAGATAAAGAAAGCCTGTCAACCTGAAAGACTAACAATTAATTTGTTCTCTTTGTAGAGTACCTTAAGGAGTTTAACGATACATAAGAAATGGACTTAGACATAAACTTCGACATTTGACACGTAATAAATGATTTTGACGTGGAGCCTATGCAAATAGATTGAGCCCAAGATATGAATCCATACATTGAATACGGACAGTGTGTCACAGATATACCTGGATGTCAAGTACTATTAAGTATTTGATATATTCTTATACGAGGGTGAATCAAATATAAACTGGAGTTTTGCTGAAGAACATTTATTGGTGCAGAAAATAAAATTTAGAATGTATCTTATTTTGAAGAGTTTCTGGAATATGTCGGTCTGTCTTTTTTTATGGCCGGAGATGATGCGCTAGGTTGCAGCAGTGTATGAAATTGCGCACCCACTAAAACCACCCGCATATTCTCCTTCTTCCTTCCCACTGAACTGCCTCAAAACATTACTTTTCCAGGAGGGCTGCGCTTTGAACACCAACGTTCCCCTCGTGCCTTCCTTGCGAGCTCCACTTTTTCAACTTCCGCCTAAATCCTTAGAAATGATACTACTTTGCTTCCGATTTTAGCATTTTCCAAGGATATTCTGCAGGCTTAGGTTGATTTTTAGAGAGTCTTCCTAGTTCGTTCTTTCTACACAAAATTGTGAATAGTATAGTATATGGCACGCTGGGTCAAAAGGAAGGATAATCCAATCTGAATCGGCACAGGCACTTCTAGTAACCACCATACTTTCCCAGGACTTTAGTTAGTTAGTTAATCTTCCCATGTCGTCACTGAATCCACTCTTTATTCATCAGTAGATTAGTTCACAGACCTCCCTGTGGGTGATCCGACCAACCTTTGTTATTCTGTATCCTTTTCAGATAGATTCCTTCTCCTTTCCTCGTACGGACAGCGTGTTTTATTTGCGTGAATGTCCATCGGGGCTACTCCTGCCATAAGATACACTGTCTCGCCTGAGATTGTCCTGAAGGTGCTGTGAGTAAGCAGCATCATGTTTACCCTCTGACGATCGCTCTCATACACTAGTGCTTCTGCCTAGATCGGTACTCCACACGCTAGTGCTTCTGCCCAGACCGGTACTCCATATTGAACTGTTAAGAGAACCACTCCAGCTGCAATTAATCTAAGGTTGTATATCTAAGTACCGATCTAGGTAGCACCCTTGTTAGTAGTAAGCTGTTATTTACTGCTTTCTGGCGAACATAGCCCAGGTCTCCCTTGAAATTTATGTGTATTTTATAACCGACTTTGAAGTAATGATGTGGCCAACAACACAAATGCTAACCGTCTTTCTTTTCACGGTAGGTAATGGAGGCTTACTATTTTGTTTAGCTTGGCCGAACTAAACCATCCCCTGCCCCGCTTTTATAGTGTTGCTGGTTTCATTAGCATACACTTCCACATCGGTTGTTTCAGGGTGGCAACTACAGCCAGATCACCACAGAAATGATTATTGTGGCATCTTCCCCCACGGTGAGGACAATGGCTCCGTTGTACATTACGTTCCACAGAAGAGAAATCAACACTAAATCCTGTGGCACCCTTGCCGTGACGGTCTAATGATTGGGTCCCTCACCCATATCACACCAACATGCCTTTTCCGAGAAGTAAGTTTCAGTAACTAAGGACACTCGTTTTAACAAATGAAACATTTATTCAGTTCTAGCTGACAAAATTGAAAGCGTTCGACCGTCGAATGAGGTTGAGGAAAATAAAACATCTTCCCCACGATGTCGATAAGATGAATCGCGTGGTATGATGATGGGTCGCCCGGTTGCATATTGCACTCATGACGGTCAACGCTTATTTATACATGTTTCTTGCGGGGAGGTCAGTTGTCATGTTCATCTTCTTCAAAATAACACTACAGCCTAGTCCGCAGGAGTTCCTCCGCACAAAATCCTTTCTTCTTTCTTCTTCTTACTTTATGGACGCTCTCAAGTATATTTAGCATGATTGAGCCTACCCCAAAGATTCCCGTACTATACACTTACCGTTCCCGAAGTCTTTCTGTGAATCATTGGCAAATTCTTCTTGGCCCAATGCGTGCAGCCCACCACTCACCGTTCAGTTTCCGCAATAATTTGGCCGCCAATTGGCGGAGATCCACCATCTCGGTGTGGCACCATCGCACGCATTCGATACACATCTTGTTCCTTGTCTTAGACCGTTGTTGATGTTGAATGGTCTCGAGAGTAATCCTCCTGCTTTTATCTGGCCTCGCACATTGGTCATGGTCAGCCTAATCAGTAATATCAATTTCATTGAGATACCGAATTCTCTCATGATCGTGTACAGTTTTACCCTGGCTATGCTGGCGGCTTTAAAGTCTATTAAAAAATGGTACAACTCATGGTCATATTCCAAAAGTTTTCCCATCGCTTGTCTGGAGTGAAACCTCTTTGGTATGGGTCAATAGTGTTCTGGGCGTGTGGGACTACCCGACCTAGCAAAATAGCGGAGAATATCTTACAGATGGTACTCAGCAACGTGATACCTTTATAATTGCCGATCTGCATGATATCCCCATTTTTATATATGAGACAGATAATGCCTCTTTGCCAGTCTGCTGTCCCACACCTTGAGCATCAGTTGATGAACCACTTGATGTAGTTGGTCGCCTCCATATTTAACCAATTCGGTTGTTATTCCATCGGCTTCTGGTGAGTTATGGTTTTTAAGCCGGTGGATTGCACGAACTGCTTGGTAGTGGTAGTATTTGTCCGTAGTCTTCAGTTGGCGGGACCTCCAACTCGCCTATGTTCTGGTTGATACTCAACACATCGATCCAATATGCTCATTCAGTCGGAAATCAGATTTTCCTCGTTGTCTCGGCAGGATAAGCATCGAGGTGTATAAAGCTTCATCCTGCTAACTTATTGGTAAAACTTCCGCGCCTGGTGCGATTGCTCCCTGTACTTTTCGAGTTCACAGTTCTATTGGTTCTCCCAGGCTCCCTTTTTCTGTCCATGAAGTCGCTTCTCCGCTCGACGGAGTTCGTGATAAATCTCTGCGTGGTATGCGGCATTCTTCCGTTCTATTGCTAGCTTACATTCATTCATATATCATTCGAACCAACCGTTCCGACTTTTGTTGCGGCTGGGGCCAAATATGTGATTGTGATAATCATTTGTTAATGCTTCACTTTCAGGACATCTGTTAGCTGCGGTTATTGCGGTTTCCATTTCACCATTATAGGTGTTGTAAGTGGCTTCAGTATTCATTCTCACCTGATTGTCAAAGGAGTATCCTTTGTGGTTATCAATCCATGTTTCGCCCTATGCGGACCTATACTACCCTTTCACCGCCAATCGAAATCATGCTCTCCCAATAACAACTCTTCCAATACATCTTCTAAATACATTATTACAGACCAGCCTTAAATATTGCGGGAAAGGACAGCATGACCCATTTCGATTCAGAGGAAAATTTTTTGATGATTGCTATGAGAATAGTGCTCATTGACAACCCAAACCCTTCGCCTCGTCAATTTAGTACTTCCGTGTGTCACTGACTATTTGGCCCTAGTCTCTCCCTCAAAAAGTAAATACATTTCTGGTGTTATGCAAGCTAGGTTTTTTTTTTTAAATTTTCCTAGGGAATTTTGAGAATTGAAGCGATTGCACTTATTAAGATTGTTTATACTGCACAACTTACCATAGCTGAAAAGACTTAGTCTGTATCACTTAAATATTGATTGTATCTGAACATGAATTGATTTACACTAATAAAGCTATCTATCTATCTATCTATCATTTCTGGTGTTAGCCAGCGCTAAGACTAGTTCCACAAAAGCCTCCAGGAAAACAAGGCCCCAAACCTCGCATTCAAATCACCCCAAAAGATTTTGGTCTTTGGACTTCTATCATGATTTAGGCTAAACGGTGGAAAATATTTCTTTTCAAGATAATGATTGGTTTTGAAAACTCGCGGCTCAAATCTCACTGGTGCCAGAAAGATTTGTTATCGTGACTGGATATCGGATACCAGTCGGCTCAGCTGTGAATGTGTAGCTGAGTCAAATCAGGGTAATAATCTTGGGCGAGTGCAATGCTGACCATATTTCCTCCTACAGTGTACTGTAGTGTATTGTTACAGTCTTGAATGACAGTCTTGAATGACACACTTGAAGACCCTGTTGCGCCAACGAATATTATTCTTAATATTATTCTGTCAAACCGTGCCCTTATGGTGAAAAAGCTGCGAGAGAGGCGTCTTCGATGGTATGGTCACGTAATTCGCGCAAACGAAAATTCACTTGCCAGGATTGGTCTGAACATCGAAGTCGATGGTAGATGATTAAAAGGCAGGCCGAAATAACGGTGGCCTGATACGCAGGATACGAATTTAAAAGCCTCGAGATTACATCCAGATTAGGCATTTGATAAAATAGAATGGCGAAACCCATCACGACGAGCCGACCCCGCCTGTGTCAAACCCTTGCCTAATTTTTATAAGTTAAGACCGTAGCCCTACAGGGACATGTTGCTCGTTAATTTTCCCCATACCGCGTATTGCTGCCGACTGCTTGGAGAAGTAGACTGACGTATTGGCGAAAAAAGCGAAACACGCCTATTCCAAGTGCGGTTTTGCTCCGTGACAACGCTTTCCCACACACCGCGCCATTAGTCTAAGAAAAATTATACAAAAATCGTTGGAAAACAACATGCGACATCAGTTCCATTCTATCCTCATATGTCTACACATGTTTGGGTGTAGTGACAAAAATGTGTGACCAAAAGAGCATCTTATGTAGAATAAGTCGAAAGGCGGAAGCTAGGTGTTTCAGATGCACGTGTATGAACATGTTTATGCGCACATCAGTTAGGTGGAGGAAAACACACACCCGTAGACAAAAACTGCATTGAGAAGCACAACTAAAATGTGAAACCAATATGGAAAAAGAAAGGAGGTTGAAACTCGTAACCCTAGTGCTGACGGCCTTTGGGAATGAACAAAAAGAACAATACCAACCTGAATTTTCGGTACACCAACCGATCAGCGAATACGTTTGAACACACCCTCTCAAACCTAAAAACCGGCGTATAGTTCATAATTCACCGCGAGACATCAGCAATTGTCTCTATCTTGTATTGAAAAAGGTATGGCAAAGTACTACCCTTAATTTCCATCCGCATATCTGCCAACTAATTCTAAATTCTTCTTCTTCTTCTTCTAATTCTAAATTCTTCTAAAACTAATTCTTCTAACTTCTTATATGGTCGCCGATCCCAAATGAAAATGCAGCCGTAGTTCTTCTCCCTATATGCCAACCCTGTTAGTATCCTCGAGGATCCACTCTGTGCGAACTTCTTTTTACTATTACAGCAGTCATGTCGATCCACTCATTGTGTATAGGAAGGGAATATAACATAAGGGGAAGCTGGGCTAAATTCAGATGTCGATACTCCCCTAAACGGAACCTGTGAACTCCTTAAAATATCAGGCAATTCTCTTTGGAAAAAAATGAAGATGAGATTGAAAATGGTAATCAACTGCAAAAAAACGGGCCATACAAATCAAAATTTCTCTTGCCCTCATCATAAACCAACATAACTATCAACCCTAGCGTAAATTTCTCCAAAACAATAAAACATTAAGCCTTTAAATCTCTTTATCCAATTTGTTATCTTGACTAAACTGGTAGTACTGACTATGCTGACACTAAATAATGTGCGAGGCCAGATAAAAGCATCACTCCCAAGACGGTTCAATATAAAAAACTTTGGCTGATCATTTGTCTAGCGAGATTGCTACCAGAGAAGTTCACTCCCTGGTCTACGTAGCGACTGCCACAATTATTCATCTCAATAATCAATATCTTGGAGCGAAAAAGGGAGCTATGCATTGAAGGACTTTACCGTTCTAGGTGTTTCGCTTCAACAAAGGAGTCGAAAAGTTGAGAAAGAACGTTGGCCGTGTCGCGCTAACACTTCTTGAAAATCCATCAACAAGTGCGCACAGACACCTTGCGAACATCATTGGATCAACCTTGCAATCTGTGATATAGCCCGAAGAGTCCTGTCCGGTAGCAGTCTGGCCTAGTGAGCTGCAGCGTTGATTCGTATTGTCTTCCATTTAAGATCTACATCTATCGTTATGCCGGATTTGAATGTTACCTTCAGCACCTCCTAAGGTTGGTCGCCCCACTTTTTTGTGAAAACTTATAAATACAGTTTATAAAATGGATTTGGATGGAACATTTTTAATAAAGAGTAGGACTAAAAGCTTGATGTACATATACAAATCCCTGCAAATCTACAATTTTGCGGAGCAGTGTATCTTAGTACGGATATCAGATGAATTTATCTTACTTATCTACAACCTATGATTGGATACACCTAGAGCAAACTTGAAAATGATATTTCAGTAATGACATTTAAGACATTTAAGACATTTAAGAAAGAAAGACAAAACGAGGTTCAATAAAAGGCATGCAAAATAAATTTCGCACGGGGATAAAATTGTCAAAAAACTTACGCGACATATTATCGTCACGTTCTATGAATAAACTTCACCAAATGTCAAGAACCACATATACTTTGTTAGAACATTCGTCTATTTGGCACTACATAAAATTTAAACAAATTGCTTTTTGCATATGCAGCATGAAACAGCATAAGCTATCTGAAACATTGACAGATTATAAACACGTAACTGTAAAACACCATCTATAATCTCATAGATACATTGCATGGAACCAACGTTGACTACTTTACTGGACCTACCGAACCAACCTGCATACCAGATTTCAAGAGGTGGATAAAGGTTTCGATACATATAATATTAAGATTTATGGATACTGATCGTGATCAGTTGATTGGATGGACTTTTTCGATTTAATCATCATAACTGACTTGATCTCAATGTTGTAGATTAAAAACCTGATTAGTCGACTTTAATTAAAATGTAAGACAATTTTATCTTTTTTTTAATAAAAAATTAAGAGCTGAACAACGTAACACGAATATTTTGCAGATTTAGTTTGATAACATTTATTAAAAGATAAGAATAAAACTTATGAACGTGAACTGAATGCGATAGTGAACAAGTTCATGGATATTTTTATAAACAAATTAGAAGCAAGCCACAGTGAAAGGTTATTGAATAAATTAACTTTTGCAACGAAGTAACAACGGTAGCGGTAGTAAAAATTACGCACCTTCATGAAGGGCATGAAAATTTGCTTTTAAGGGGCATCAGTTCAGTTCAGTTACAGAGAAAGTTTTTGCGGTTCCCTCCCCACAGCAACCTTGACAACACGAATTGTAGGATACGTCGGGTCTGGCAGCATGGCTCCTTATAGTATACATTTGCGAGCGCTTTGTCCAAAAGCTCTCATAGTCGGATTTTATTTTAAGAAGATCAGATGCTTCTTGAATTAGTGGAGGTGGTGGACCTTCGTCATCTGGAGGCAGGGCTATTACGCTCCATGTTCCTATGACCGAGAACCCAAAAGAGGGTAACTTTGAACATATAACCCAGACAGACTATCGGTAAACATGAATATGTTGTACTGGTACATCAGCTTGCAACACATTGGTGAACGACCGTTCACAAGCCTGTACTGTGAATATCTGATATAACTTCCACACCAACTTCGCAAACAATCTTGGATCGTTCGGTAAAAAATACTGCGTTGCAATACACCGCCCGTCTTCTACTCTGCCCTGGTTGAAAGCTAACCCTAAAATTTTTCTTCAAGCTCGGCTTGCGTATGGTATAATCCATGAGAAATGAACAGATTCTCTCGATACTTCGTCTAGGATGTTACTATAGCCAGAGGGCTTCGCTGCTGAGCATGAAAACTCAGAGCACTCCAAAGCCCCAGCAGATAAGATTCAAGAGCACACGAAATTCCTCCTCCGCGAGAATGTGGAGAGATATACCGCGAACCCAGGTATGTACCGCATACAACAAAACCGAGTTAGTTCGACAAAAGAATCCTTCGAAGAATTTTTGGCCTCCTACATGAGGATGGACGATTTCGGAGCCTACACAATGACGAAATCTATGAGCGATATCATGACCGCCCGGTTGTGGATAAAATCCGGCTCAATAGGTTACGGTGGGCAGGTCACTTAATCCGTATGGATGAGGATGATCCCACCCGGAAAGTCTATAAGGGCAATATCTATAGTAGAAAAGGAAGACGAGGTAGACCCTGCTTAGATGGAGCGATGGCGTAGGTCAGGACGCTAAACAGCTTTTAGGGATATCGAATTGGTGTATCTCGGCGCAGAACCGGGATGTCTAGAGTTCCTAACTAAGACGGGCCTAGACGGATGAAAACAACGATATTATATATATAGCGTTAATTTGGGAAAAGGGAAAAGTGAATAAAATGTAGATAACAGTGTCTAAGAATGTGTCAGGATAATGCTGGGTTCGTCATAGATGGCACGGCAAGAATATGTATCAGGAAGCAACTCTCGACAGTGGCAGACGAAAAGCGCCGAAAGGAAGCGATCCATCGGCAAATGATAACAGTGATGCATTGCTAAAAAAACTTTTAGTGAATGTATCAGTTGATTGCCTTTATCGGGGAGTGGTTGCAAAGACAGCATTCGATATTCAATTAAAATTTCGCTCAGAGTTAAAGGCTTGAAGATTACCTGAAGGTCAGAGCTACAATGTGGTCCCGAATGACCTGGTGCACTTATTTATGATCTGTCCAAGATTTATCGATGACAGGAAAAATCTGGAAGAAAGTTTAGTTAAATTATCTCAGGAGAATATATATGGAATTAGGTCTATATTATTAAGGGGAGGAATACATGTCAACTGCAGAAAACTAGCCAATTTGCAGGAATTCTTTATTTAGAGAAATATTATGTTTTAAATATTTTAAATAATGTGATATTAACTTCGTATATTTAAATGAAATGTTTCACTTTTTTTCCGCTGTATTCTTAAAATAAATAACGATCTGCGCATTTTCTCACGGAACGTGCGCTCCCTGTATAGAGATGGAGTTTCCAAGCAGCTAGCCGATACCCTGTCCCAATATAGGGCTGATGTAACAGCGTTACGGGAGATACATTAGATAGGGACTGGTTTCCTGGAGAAGAATCACTACACCATATATTATAGTGGTAATTGAGTAAACCGAGTGTCCGGATAGCTCAGTGGTTAGAGCACTAGGCTATCATACGGAAGGTCGCGGTTCAAATCTCACTGGTGGCAGTGGAATTTGCATCGTGATTTGACGTCGGATACCAGTCGACTCAGCTGTGAATGAGTACCTGAGTCGTCAAATCAGGGTAATAATCTCGGGCGAGCGCAATGCTGACCACATTGCCTCCTAGTGTACCGTTACGGTCTTGAATGAAGTGCTCTAACACACTTCAAGGCCCTTATCCAATATGGATTGTTGCGCCAACGATTATTATTATTATTGAGTAAACCATGTGCTCGGAGTAGGTTTCTTCATCATCATCAACGGCGCAACAACCGGTATCCGGTCTTGGCCTGCCTAAGGAACTCCAGACATCCCGGTTTTGCGCCGAGGTCCACCAATCTTAGTCAGCCAAAAAATGAAACCTACTCTTATCACCTTTGAAAACATAAGCGAACGGCTATGCACTCTGCGCATGCAAGGCAAATTTAGAAATATAAGCCTCATTAACGTTCACGCCCCTACAGAGGAAACTGCAGAGTCGGAGAGGCAGTAGAACGAACCCTCGAAACCTGTCCCAGATATGATATCAAAATCATACTTGGGGATTTTAATAGCCAAGTAGAAGCGCAGCCCGTATTAAGGCGATACGTTGGCTCACATAGGTTACATCAAAATACAAATGATAACGGGCTGCGGATTATTTAATTAACAGTGTCACACGAAATGGTTGTTGAAAGTACCTGGTTCACACGGAAAGCAGGCCACAAACATACACGGGCCTCTCCAAACGGGACAACTTTCAACGAACTTGACCACGTGTTGATCGAACGCCGCCATCTCTCAGCCTTGATGAATGTCAGAACATATAGGGGGGCCAATATAGACTCGGATCACTATCTCGTTGGCATGGCGTTCCGAGCTTGAATTACACTACCACCCAGAATCCCTTCTGACAATCAGGTGAGAGTTAATACTGAAGCCATCCACAACACAGCCCTCCGCAACACCTATAAGAGGAAAAAATGGATGCCGCAATAACTGCAGTCAACAGAGATCCTGGAGATGAAGCATCAACAAATGATCTTCACAATCACCTGAAGAACGTTATCATAAATACGGCCACATTCGTACTTAGCCCCAACCGCAAAAAGATTCGGAACGGATGGTTTGAGGATGTATGTAAGCTAGCAACGAAAGGGGAAAATGCCGCATACCCAATAATGTTGCGGGCAGGTGCGGGGACTTATCACGGACTCCAGCGAGCGGGGAAGCGACTTCACAGACGGTGAAAGGAAGCCTGGAAGAACCAACAGGTCTGTGAACTCGAAAAGTGCAGGGAGCAACCGCACCAGACGCGGAAGTTTTATCAACAAGTCAGGATGAAGCCGTGCACACATCGATGTTCATCCTGCCGAAACGAAAAGGGAAATCTGATTTCCGACAAAATGGGCATATTGGCGCGATGGGTTGACTACTTTGATGAACTACTGAACAACCGGAACATCGACGAGTTGAAGGTCCCGCCAACTGAAGACGACGGACAAATACTGCCACCATCAAGTATAGAAGAAACAGTCCGTGCAATTCATCGGCTTAAAAATCATAAGTCGCCAGGAGCCAATGGAATTACAGCCGAATTGATTAAATATGGAGGCGACCAATTACACCAAGTGATTCATCAACTTATGCTCAAGGCGTGGAGCAGCGAATCAATGCCTGACGATTGGCAACGAAGCATGTCTCATACATAAAAAGGGAGATATCACACAGTGCAGCAATTATAGAGGAATCGCGTTACTGAATACCATCAATAAGACATTCACAGCAATCTTGCTAGGCCGGATAGCTCCATACGTCCAGAACATAATTGGCCCATACCAAAGAGGCTTCACTCCAGGCAAATCAAATGGAAAAACTGTTGAAATATTGACATCTTCTTTTCATGGACTTTAAAGCAGCCGCCTATGATAGCATAGCCAGGGTAAAATTGTACTCGGTCATGAGAGAATTAGGTATCCCGACGAAACTAATAAGACTGACTAGGCTGACCCTGAACAATGTGCGAGACCAGATAAAAGCAGCAGGATCACTCTCTAGACCATTCGACATCAAACTCCCTTCATCCAGATCAAGCGGGCAACGCGAGACCTTGGGCTGCACCTCAATGAAGGTAAGACAAAATATATGGTGACAACGTCAGCACCGAAAACCACCCAACCAACAATATCAAACCGCACTGGTCAAACAGAAGAATAAAAATAGGAGAATACAACTTTGAGACCGTTGATAATTTCTCCTATCTAGGTTTGAAAATCTCAACCGATAACAGCTATGACGATGAAATCCGCGCACGGTTGTTGTCAGAAAACAGAGCCTACTTCAGCTTACAAAGACTGTTCCGCTCGAAACGTCTCAGCAAGACAATGATCTTGCCAGTCCTCATGTATTTCTCGGAGACTTGGGTTCTTAGCAAGAATAATTGCGAACTCTTGGCCGCATTCGAGAGAAGAATCTTGCGAAGAATGTTCGGCCCCCTACATGAGGATGCACGATTTCGTAGCCTACACAATGACGAAATCTATGAGCGATGCCATGACCGTCTGGTCGTGGATAAAGTCCGGCTCAATAGGTTACGGTGGGTGGGTCACTTAATCCGTATGGATGAGGATGATCCAGCCCGGAAATTCTATAATGGCAATATCTGTGGTAGAAAAAGAAGACGAGGCAGACCCTGCCTGAGATGGAGGGATGGCGTAGGTCAGGACGCCAGACAGCTTTTAGGGATCTCGAACTGGTCGACCTCGGCGCAAAACCAGGATGTCTGGAGTTCCTTATTAAGGCAGACATAGACCGGATACCGGTTATTGCGCTGTTGATGATGATGATGATGATCTATAGTTTCTAGATAAAACTATAAAATGCTAATAACTTGTGCGAATTTCCAGTAAAAATTGTGACTTTTATGCCTTAAAAAATATTCTCTCTTAATATTTCGACCTTTTAAAATTCATCTGAAAAGGTATGCGCAACATTTTAGCGAGATAAAAAACAGAACTTTTTCAGTTATCTTCCACACCAATTTAAAAAACACTGTTTTGAAAAAAACACGTTTATATAAATAAATAATAAATAAGGACTTACAGCCATTCAGTCATTCCGTCTCGTACTTCAATCCTTCAGATTCATCTGTACACTAATTGTATGCATATACTATTTATCGGTATATACCGTTTGAAAGTCAGATTAACGCTCTTACAAATGAAATTGATGCTGTAACATGAAAATACTGCTTTAATAAATGAAATTAACGCTTTAACAAATGAAATTAAAGCTTCAATAAAAGAAATTAACGCTTTAAAAAATAGAATTAACGTTTTAAGAAGTGAAAGTGACGATGTTTCAAGACAAACTAACAATTTTTCAAGGCAATTTATCGATCTATTGAATGAAATGCATGGTCTGCCAAATGAGAAGAACGCAAATAAAATACTAATTAAAGGTTACAAAAATGATATTGACGTTCTTGTAAATAATTACAACAATGTTTTTCTAAGTTCAAAAATTTATTGCACCTTATACTTTTAAGAAGTTTTAGTGCAACTCGTTTACAGCTGCCGCACTTGGCAAATGCATCATCATATCCATAGAAAAATTTGAGCAATCTGAGGACGATACATTTCCAATTTCCAACTAAATCAGGACCTGGAGTCGTATGTTCTTGTAAATCATCTGCGAAGCCTTTGCGTACGGTCCCTTTAATATCATTAAAGAATATGGAGGCAATTCAGTTTTCTTCAATTTATGCATTATCACCAACGCCCCCTGCCAAGATGCACCAAGCTTTCCCACCAGTCCCCTGATGAAGCAGAAGAACCTTTCGCCATTGCGGGTTTCATTGGTTAATATTTTATAATCCTCATTATCGCGGCAATGAATGTCACATTGCAGCCCCGTACTGCCTGCAGAATTACTCGAGCTTGACTATTTTTTTATCGGGCTTAACGACGCCGAAGATATAAGTTAAAGCCGCACTCATCAATGAAAATCATTTTCCGTAACGTTTAATAATAATAATAATCGTTGGTGTGTTAGAGCACGTCATTTAAAACCGTAACGGTACACTACAGTACACTGGAGGAGGCAATGTGGTCAGCATTGCGCTCGCCGGAGATTATTATTCTGATTTGACTCAGGCTGGGTCAACTAGTATCCAACGTCAAATTATGATACAGATCCCATTGCTACAGTGAGATTTGAACCGCGACCTTCCGTACGACGTGTTGACAGCCTTGTGCTCTAACCACTCAGCTATCCGGACACGTCTGCTGACAGCTTATTAACAACTCGATGGCATACTCTCCTCTAAGCTCGATAACGCGGGAAGCGTTAATACCAAATTAAAGAAAGGTAATTCTTCTAGTCTAAATCGGGGCCAGAAGCTGGGAGCGGAATTCTAGTTCATTAAATACAGCTTTAAGAGAAAGATGCAAATTTATGAAAACGATTAAGGTTATGCATCTGCAATCCTTTCCAACCTAAACAAGACAACAAAAGAACGAACCCTTTCAAGATTGGCCTAGACAATTCAATTGTAACACCTTTCCACCTATTGTACCACATAAATGAATATGTATTTTATTGGACATTGTTTAACTGCATGAAATGGAAACAAATTCTTGTATATGTTAGGCTCTGTAGCAGGTACAAGAACCTCGTGATATGCAGAAAGACCTCATGCATGTCCTCCTACATTTCACTGCAGTTCGTAGTACATTTTCCAACTACACAACTTAAATAAAGTAACTCAGTTGAAAATAGGTCGTAAAATGCGTCGTCTAATGGCAGTATTGACAACTAATCGTTATAAACATGTTACATTTTCCAAGTTTAAACACGAGAAGTGCGTCCATAATCATAGCCATGTCCCGCTTTATATTTCCCCCTGAATCCTTTCCAATTGCCAATAAACTTACATCTTTAGCCGGCGGCACCCTGCTATGCAAGTGACACTACTTAATGCACAATTAGTAGTTGACGTGTTGTCAAACGTTTTGTTTGTTTCAATTACACAAACGTGTTCAATCCAATAAATGTTGCAGGCTGGCTTTGAGGCTTTGTAGTTTAAATTAAAATCAGTGGCAACAACAGAACAGCGAGGAAAGTAATTAATTTCATTTTGTCTCTGAAATTCATCGATGAGTGACGTTGTTTGAACAATACGAGTACTTGTCGGTTACAATTAGTTTAAAAAATATTGAGTTGGATATTTACAACAGAAAACATTTTTGAGAATTTGATATAACTTTAGAATTGCAGATATACCCTTGCGCTATTTATGAATGACACAGAAAAAATGGTTACTGTACAGAAATTTAATAAAGATTGATAAGGATTGTCACGAATCCCCGCTTCATATTATGTGTTATTCAGCGTTCAAACACACGCAAGTAGCTCGGAGTTCTGGATAAAATCAGCAATTTTTCGGTTTATTGCCAGTGTTTCGGTCTGTCTCTTCTGTCTTCAAAAGACTACAGCTGTATTCGATAGGCATTTCATAATAGAAGCGAAGCTTTCATCAATGAGCACCAGGAAGAGATTGCATCCTTCAGACAATAAGAAACAACTGAACTCTGCCATGCTATTAACATAGCATGCTGGTCCCAAGCCCAGGTAAAGGAGGAGGGTTTGAGGCAACGTACTTTGTACTATCCTCAGTAAAACAAAAATAAAATGCTGAGATGAGGGAAAGAGATAAATAAAGTGTAGTTGGAGTTATTCCACTATGCTATATCCTACCTAATCTCTCTTGGCTGACCAAAAAAATGCATCGAATGTCGTTAAACACAACATGATCGAATGAAGTAGCAAGCCTCGGAAAAATGCTAGGGCGTCCACTCCAGTCGTCACGGGAGGACGGGCCCCGGGCCTATCGAGAAATGAGCAAGGGTTCTTCACGCATAGACAGCGCCAGAACATAAGCTAGTCCGAGCAAAACAAATAAGTGTTTGTACGCTAAATATTGGCACCCCTCACAAGAGCCCTCCAGAAAAGGCGCATTGATATGCTTTACAAGAAACCCGATGGTCTGGTGTCAAAAGCTGCGGCGTAGGACACGTACGCGTTGAAAATGGCTATAAACTTCTCTATTTTAGTATCCCACATCGAGCCGACCCCGCTTGTGAACGGAACAAAGGTTGAAGAAAAAGAAGAAGAAGATTTTAGTATCCCACACACTCAATATGGTGTTGTGACTATATCATCATTTCTGACGGCCCTCAACATCGGCCATTGATTACCCGTCCTGCGAAACAAACCACCGATAAAACAGCGTGAGGAACGCACTGGCCCGCCACGCATTAAATGGTGGTGATTTCGTGAAAAGAAATTATCTCACTGGCGTGATTACCAAAGATTACGAATGTGGAAGAATCATGGAACCAAACTAAATACACGATCCACAAAGCGACTTATGCAACCCTCGGGATCACCAAGCTGGACAAGCGGTACATCAACCGAGATACTTGGCTTGGCAATGACGATGTTGAAATGAAAGTCAGTGAAAAGAAACGCCTATACCAAAAGTTTCTCGATGATAAAACCCTCGCCAATTGGCAGCTTTATAAGAATGCCAACCGGGAAGCAAATAAAGCAGTCGTTACCACCCGAGCGGTCCATTACTAAGTTCTTTGCGATAAACTGAAGATTCGGGATGGCGGGAGAGATCTGTATCGACTTGCCAAAATCCAAATGCCGACACAAACGCACACTGAATAGCGTACACTTCTGTTGCGTTAATACCAGTTAAGACTTACCGACCCTCGAGTCGCCGCTGACGGATAGATTGCGAGAATATTTCGAACCAATTTCAACGGAAGAATTTGATCATCCTCCACTTCCACAATCATTGCCGACATTTGGAGCAGTTCCACCTGTGAGGGCAACTGAAGTCGAGGAAGCAATAAAACAAATAAAATTGGCGAAAGCAACAAAACGTGAAGACATCGCGTCTGAGCCAAAGCGAAGAGCTGGGACCCAACATTGTGGCTCAGTGTTTTTTTTAATTGGGTTATTCAGGAAGGTAGAACAAAATCTGACTGGCAAAAAAGTACCACACTTCCAACATGAAATAAGAAAGGCAGTCCTGCAGAATGTTTAAATTACCGTCTCATCCATCGAGAAACACCTTGGGAAGCATAGCCCTCCTTATATTGCATTTCTGGTGTGTAAACCGCTTCATGTCACTGTTGGTTTTCATCAAGGAAGCGTCCTCTCACCACTCCACTTTGTTCTTATTATATCAGCCGGGACATCGGACATCCAGACCCCATATACAGCTTTCTAACGTCTAATAGAAAAACTGATCTCGAGCAACTTGTCCAAAAATGGAATGATCGCCTCATGCAATACGGTCTCAGATTGATTTAAAAAAAACTGAATTTTTGAAGACCGATTGCCATGAAATAGGCACAATCACTGTCAGCGGCAGCCATCTGCCCAGAACTGAACGATTTAAATACCTCGAGTCAACGCTATCTGCCAATGGAGAACTGCGTTATGAAATTGCTTCATGCATTAACGCAATCTAGATGAAGTGGCGTTCCACAACTGTTGTTCTTTGTGATCGACGTATAAACGAACGTCTCAAGTCTAACATTTACCGCAATGTCATCCGTCCTGTTGCTCTCTATGCCTCTAAGTGGTGGGTGACTATAAAAGATAATAACGGCGTCTTGCGATAATGAGGACGAAGATGTTGCGTTGGACTAATGGCGTGACACGTTTTGACCACATCCAAAATGAAGATATCCACGATCCTTATGGGGTTGCACCGATCGTGGAAAAATTGCGAGGGAGACATCTTGAATGATATGGTCACGTAATTCGCGCTAACGAAAATTCACTCAAACACACAAAATTGGTCTGAACATCAAACGACCAAAAGACTGGAAAAACAGCGGTGGCTTGATATGCTATATGGGGGATGCGATTGCGTCTAGATCGGGATTTTGATAGAACCAAATGACGAAACCGATCACGACGACCCGAACCTAATTGTAAACGGGAGAAAGACTAAAGTAAAAGAAGAAGTCGATAAGAAAGAACCGAGGTTAGCTCGCAACGACAAATAGTGATGTTCAAAAATTTAGAACGGAAAAAGGAAAATCACTTTAACCGCAATCAAAATGTTTCAAAGTTTCTCTTTAGAACTAGACGGGTGAGTGATATACTCCACGTGAAAGTGGTAGATAAGAGTCTTCTCTAGCTTCGTGGGAGCATTGCAATCTAGTAGGTACATAGGTAGTTCCGAGTTCAATTCTCAGCGCATCCCACTATCCTTTTTCCTAACAATAACCCCTGGAAAACCTAATATCTCGAATAAGCTTCACACCAAGACAGAGAAGAAGCAAACTGAATGAGTTTGATGTCAGTTAAGGCTACTCGAAACAAACTGGGATCGATGGCTGTGCGACCAATATGAAAAGGCGTCGCAGTTCCAAATCGTCGAAAATAACCAGCAATGCTAAGACAGTTTCGAAACTCAGGTTGGATAATAGTACATACAGTGAAAATCGATTCCAACTTTTGGCATCCGAAGCTGGTAAAGAAGCTACAACGAACACTACTGTGGTTAATTATGTACAATGGAGTGTTGAGGGCACGCCTTTCTAACTACGGGGTAACCATTGGTTTTGCGGTTGATATGCGATCGAGATCTCTATCGAGAACGATGAACAAAACGACCATCAACACTGGCAGACAACAAACCGATTTTAATAAGGTTTTGTTTTACAAAAAAATCTTAAAAATAACAAGTGCAATGTTCCGGGGTATATTTCTTATGATGCTACACACCCTCAGGGGTCGTTAGCGATTTTTAAACGGGTCGCTTACGATACGGGGTGTGACGTCCCCGAGGTGCCCGAGTAAGTAGTTTTGCCCCCTAGCTGGCAGCATACCTGCGTCCTAGGTAGTAGCCTCGAGAAAGCTTCTCGGTGAAGAGCGAACCGCGAATGACCGGTACACGTCGGGACACACTGGGAGTCTCCGGAGTCGTCGACAACTCTCTGTCGGCGTCGACGGGGTGATGTGAGCGTAGCTCTGCCAAGGTGGTAGTTGCGACGTGTATCAGGAGCCAGCCCCTTCGGGACCCTGGTCGGGAAGTGTGCATTGAACCGGTGTTAGTAGACCGCGTTGCCCCGAGCGAGCGCTGATCCGTCCGTGAATTCCGGGATCAGCTAAGCGTAGGTCAGGCCTCAGGGAACTGGGGTAGGGGCTGTGTCCCCGAGGGTATACCCGTTCTTGACTATTGCGGCCCGCTCCCTTGCACACGATGCGCTGGTAACTTTTTCATGGAGAATGTTCTGACAATTATTAAAAAAAAAGACGAAACAACAGACAAGGAGGAAGAGCTGGGTGCGTTTGGGCGGAGCACAAAGATGCGTCGCTCACCGCAGCGACCAGTGAAAGAGGCAACGAGGGCTGATATACTCGATGAGACACTGGGGCGCCCAAATAAAGAGGAAGCCTCATCAAGTGGTGCGACTGACCGTGCGGGGATGGCAACTCCACTACCTTGCAGTGCCCCTGTCCTGGAAGTAAGCTCAGTGAGAAACGCTAGTCCTGAGCAGATGGATTTGGGCACAAATCGAGTGGAAATGCATTCGACTGTCCTCGCTAGAGCCGAAGAGGAAAGGCTCATCCGAAAGTGCGCAGCAGTGGTGAAGCGTATGCGGTCGGCAACGTTCCTTCAGAGAAACGTCAGCAAAGGCGTCAAAAACGGGCTGATGGAACTGGAGGAACTACTGGACCGCGTTTCCTTTTATAGACGCACGTGGAGAGCAGCGGAAGACGATTGTAGAGCAGAAACAGTCGCACTCCCCGCTGAGAATGCTGCTTGCGTCAAACGGACCGCAGATAGCCCGCTGCAAAGTGAACAGGGGAAAAAGCGGAAAGAGGACGACGTTCCTGAAGGAGACTTTATCGAAGTAGTCTCCAAGGCCCAAAAAAAAAAGGCGAAAAAGGATAAAAAGAAACAACGGACTCCAGCGCCAGAGACACGTCTGTCCAAACACAAGGAGGCTGCCAACCCAAAGCCAGTAGCGGAAAAAACGACGAAACGAAGAAGGACTAGACCGTCGGCTCTGCTCATTAAGCCGACGGAAGGCAAGACATTTGCGGAAGTCCTTAGTGAAATCCGCTACAGGATGAAACCCGAGGAGAACGGAGCAGAGGTGTCTTCGATACGGAAAACGAGGAGTGGTGGAGTTCTCGTCGAACTGGGCCCAAAGACGACCAACAAGAGCACGTTCTGCGAAGCGGTCAAGGGGCTATTGGGGGAGAAGGCCCTTGTTTCCAGCCTAGAACCCATGTGCTCTCTGGAAATACGGGATCTTGACTGCCTCACAGAAAAGGTCGAAGTAGAGGAGGCGCTAAAGCGTGAATGTCCAGAGGTAACCAATGCCCGGGTAGCTATTACCTCTGTAAATGCTCGAGGCCAAAAACTTGCCGTGGTGGATGTTCCCGAGCAATATGCGAGGAAACTCCTTAACAGCGGGAGAATCAAAATCGGATGGGTAGTATGCAGGGTACGAATGCGGATAGTCCCCACCAAGTGCTACAGGTGTCTGGACTATGGACACACGTCAGCAGCTTGCAAGGGTCCGGACAGGAGGACAGCATGCCGGAGATGCGGCCAAGCGGGTCATCAAGCGAAGACTTGCAAGGAAAGCGAGAGTTGTGTTCTCTGCAGGGATCGTGGTGCGTCTGGCGAAAGCGTCGCACACGCTGCGGGCTCGGGACGGTGTCCGATCTTCAGGGCGGAATTGGAGAGGGCTAGGGTGCGAACGCCATGATCCGCATTTTGCAAATTAACATGCACCGGAGTGCAACCGCTCACCAGTTGCTAGCACAGTTCGCTGCGGAAGTAAATGCTGATCTAGTGCTGATTAGCGAGCAATACCGAAACAAGGACCCGTCCTCATGGTATCTGGACTTATCGGGCACCGCTGCCATCTGGGTTCGGGACGACGTTCGACTTCGTGTTCTTGCCGAAGGCCGGGGAGACGGATTTGCCTGGATCCGGTGTTTAGGGATAACGTTTTTTAGCGTTTACCTGACGCCGAATGAGTCGATTCCGGACTTTCAACGTCGGCTTGATGCTCTGGAGGACGCCGTTTCGAGCACGGAGGGACGAATCCTGGTTGGCGGTGATTTTAATGCCAGGGCTCTTGAATGGGGCATGCCTCAATCAGACTCCAGAGGGAAACGGATTCTGGAAATGGCGGCGAGAACCGGACTCGTAATTTTAAACACCGGATCCACGCCAACGTTTCGGCGCTCAGGTTGTGAAGGAAGCATTCCCGACATCACTTTTGCGTCGGAATCTCTGGCATCATCGGTGGACGGGTGGCGAGTCCTAGAAGACTTCTCGGCAAGTGATCATCAGTACATTGCGTTCGAAGTGTTTGACGCTACTTGCCGGCGAGCACCAACACGACGTTCCCCCTGCGTGTGGAATGTCGCGAAGGTGAACATCGGAAGGTTCGTCGAAGCTCTTGGAACAGGTAGGGCCGCACTGGGGGGCACTCCGGGGGGTGGTGGTGTCGCAGCTGACACCGTCGTAAATTCAGTGATGAATCTGATAACGGCGGCGTGTGAGGCTTCCATGCCCCGGAGAGGCCCCAGGCGCGACAAGCCTTCTATGTACTGGTGGACGGCGGAAATTGCCGACCTACGGAAGGAGTGTCATAAGCTCCGCCGTTTGACACAACGTTTGTACGCCAACGAGGAGGCATGTGCCATAAAGGCACAATATAGATCAGCAAAAAGGAGACTCCGCAGCGCTATAAATAAAAGCAAAGCTCGCGGCTGGCAAAATCTCGTTAATGAGGTGAATGATGACCCGTGGGGACTTGGCTATAAGCTTGTCACTCGGAAAATCGGGGCTCTGCGGAAGCCCTGCATACTGAGCACCGACCAGATGGACCGCATTGTGCGGGCATTGTTCCCCAGACACCCTGTACGGGTTGATGTAAACAGCGCGGAAAGCCTCGTGGATTGCCCCCTTTTCACAATGGGAGAACTCGAAGAAGCGGTTCTCACTATGAAAAACAGGAAGGCGCCAGGCCCTGATGGCATCCCGGCGGAAGTTTACAAACTGGTGTTCCGCCAACGGCCAGAATTGCTGCTCGAAGCGTTCAACGCGTGCTTGAAGGAGGGCATTTTTCCTTCTCGCTGGAAAGTGGCCAGACTCGCGTTAATCCGTAAGGGTAAAGGAGATCCGGAGCTCCCGTCTGCATACCGACCGCTGTGTATGCTTGACACGGCCGGAAAAGTGCTCGAGAAGCTCATCAGGGGTAGACTCGCTGAAGCGATCCGTGTTGCCGGGGACTTATCCGCAAGGCAGTTCGGGTTTAGAACAGGGAAATCTACAGTGGATGCTGTTATGGAGGTCGTAGATGCGTTTAATCGAGCCGGGGCGCACAGCCGCCGATCTCGACGGATAGTGCTCCTCATAACGCTTGACGTCAGAAATGCCTTCAATTCCGTAAGATGGACAGATATGCTGGGCACACTAGAGAACTCCTTTCACGTGCCAAGCTATCTCTTGCGGATATTGAAGGATTATCTGAAAGACCGCTCCCTGTTCTATGAGACGCTAGAGGGCCAGAGGAGGATGGAAATCACGTCGGGAGTAGCGCAGGGATCCATCCTAGGGCCGGACCTCTGGAACGCTTCCTACGATAGTCTGCTGAGACTCGATATGCCTGAAGAGTCGCGCCTGGTCGGTTATGCAGACGACGTTGCGGCACTTGTTGCCGGACGCACTGTTGAACAGGCGCAAAGCAGACTTGGCATATTGATGCGACGGGTAAGCGGATGGATGACTGCTCACGGTTTCAACCTTGCGCTGGAGAAAACCGAAGTAGTCATTCTGACCAGAAGGAGAATCCCGACCTTGCGTCCCATATCGATCGGCGAGTTGACTATAGAGTCAAAACCAGCGGTTAAATACCTTGGTTTAATGCTCGACTCGAAGATGAGCTTCTTCGAGCAAATCAAAGCAGCCGCGGACAGGGCTGCAACAGGAGTCGCGGCCTTGAGTCGGCTAATGGCGAATGTGGGCGGCCCTATATCAACTAGGAGACGTCTCCTCATGGGAGCAACGCAGTCCGTCCTTCTCTATGGTGCGGAGGTATGGGCTGATGCCCTTGACAAGGAGGTGCATCGTAAACGCCTAGCTCAAGTGCAGAGGCGGGGAGCTTTGCGAGTGGCGTCTGCTTATCGCACTGTCTCCGAACCGGCTGTGATGGTGATTGCGGGAGTGATCCCCGTTGCCCTCCTTGCCAAGGAGCGCAAAGCTATCTATCGCCGTAAGGGCGAAAACTTAAGAGAAGTGGTTGCCCGTGAAGAACGTCAACGCACCCTTAACGAGTGGCAAGTTTCTTGGCAAAATGAGCCAAGGGGCAAGTGGACTGCGCGGCTCATCGACAAAGTAGACCCATGGTTGAACAGAAAGCACGGTGAGATTGATTACTTCCTTACCCAACTTCTAAGTGGGCATGGAGGTTTTCAGTCTTACCTGCACAGGGTTGGGAAGGCGCGATCTCCTGATTGTGTGTTCTGCAATAGAGTGCCGGATGACGCTGAGCACACCTTTTTCTCTTGCGAGAGGTGGGATGGCCTCCGCCAGCAGCTTTATGCAGACACAGGGGAGCTCTCTCCAGACAACATTGTCAGAGAGATGCTGAAGAGCGCTGGCAGCTGGAATCGTATTGCGCATTATGTTCGGGCTCTTCTTACTACGAAGAAGATTGAACTCGACCGGCAGAGGGATCGGACGGTAAGGGGTTCCCTGAACTAACAACTCCCTTCCTCCCCTCCCCTCCCGTTGGTGAAAGGCATTCCCTGACTTGAAGGCTCCCAAAGCCGGGAGAGCGGGAGGGCTAGCCCGAAGTAATGTGTCAAACGGTTCCAGGCTAGTTCTCTGATGACAGGGAGGTGTTTAGTTGGTAGTCCGCCAGCGTGCTTTTGCGGGAGTCCAACACTCTGTGCGTAAACGCATTCACCTACCCTACTCCAAAAAAAAAAAAAAAAAAAAAATGATGCTACACACCCTGAAGAGAAAGCCAAACGCGGAACAGCAATTTTGATTAAATCTCAGCTTGAACACCATGATCTGGAAGTAACCAATAAGGATTTCATTCAAATGGCCTCCCTATGCCTGCAGATGAGGTCACGAGAACTTGTTATACCATCGGTTTTTGCACAGTTTTTTAAGACTTTAGGGAACAAATTCATCACCGATGGAGATTTCAATGCGAAGCACACCCACTGAGGTTCAAGATTAGTCTATCTAACGTTCTTTAGGTGGTTGTGAAGATCATTTGTTGGTGCTTCATCTTCAGGATCTCTGTTGACTGTGGTTATTGCGGCATCCATTTCGCTCTTATAGGTGTCGCGGAGGGCTGTGTTGTGGATGGCTTCAGTATTAACTCTCACCAGATTGTCAGACGGGATTCTGGGTGGTGGTGTTATTCGAGTTTGGAGCACCATGCCAAGCAGATATTGATCCGAGCCTATATTGGCTCCCCTATATGTTCTGACATTCATCAAGGCTGAGAGGTGGCGGCGTTCGATCAGCACGTGGTCAATTTGGTTGAAAGTGATCTCGTTTACAGGGGCGCACGTTTGTTTGTGAACCGCTTTCCGCGCAAACCAGGTACTTCCAACAACCATTTCGTGCTATACTGCTAACTGAATAATCCGCAGTCCGTTGTCATTTATATTTTGATGTTAACTATGGGAGCCAACGTATCGCCTGAATACGGACTCCATTCCTACTTGACTGTTGAAATCCCCAAGTATGATTTTGATTTCGAGGTTTCATTCTACTGCCTCGTGGAAGGTATCCTTCTCCGATTCTGCAGTCTCCTCTGTAGGGGCGTGAACGTTAATGAGGCTTATATTTCTAAATTTGCCTTGCAAGCGCAGAGTGCATAGCCTTTCGCTTATATTTTCAAAGCCGATACCAGCAGGTTTCATTTTTTCGCTCACTAAAGAACCTACTCCGAGCACAGGGTTTACTGGATGGCCACTGTAATATATGGTGCATTGGCTCTTCTCCAGGAAACCGGTCCCTGTTCAGGGCATCTCTTGCAGCGCTATTACACCAGCTTTATATTGGGACAGGGTATCGGCTAGCTGCTCAGCAGCTTTCGCTCTGTGCAAAGAGCACACGTTCGATGAGAAAATCCGCAAATCGTTATTCCATTGTCAGGTTCGTCGTTTTAAAATCCAACCTTTCGGAGGCTCTTTCCGTGGCTTCGCAACTTTCGTTTTCCATGTAGACTTGTCAGCTCTACCCAGCCCCCAACTTGGAGGACTAGTTGGTACAATTTGTCCCGTTTCTCCGTCTGCAGTTTTTCATTAAGAAAGAACTACCAGCGACCACTATGTGAAGGTGGAGATAGGGTTTGGTAGTAGAGCTATTGGTGTTGGTTCAGCAGGCGTTTCCCAGGTTTTATGCTTCATCGTGGGTACCAATCCACATTTCACCCTGAAACTTATAATACCCTTTGACCACCTTATGATCTATACTATACTATATATACTACCCTTTCTTATATGGTCTTTTGAAATTCAGAGCTAAGTAGTGCTCATTTATATGACCAATATACTATAGTATACTTTATATTGGAACTTTTATTTCATAAAATAAGGAGATACACCTGAAGTTGATAACTCTGTACCTTTTTGCGGACCAGACAACCAAATTTGTAAAATTCTATTTAAAATTGTAAATGTCTCGCAACGTTTTTTCCATCAAAACCACGCTGACAAAATGAAGTTCTTAAGTGAAGCACTACAAATGAAGTAAAATTATTTAAATTAATCAATCTGGGAAGACGTTACTGTTTCCTAGTCCTCCCTTCATTAAACCTTTCAAAGTGCACTTGCACCCATGATATATTATTAGTACTTAGCAGTTGCAGGATGTAGAGATAATACCTGGCCAGTTGAAACAGAGATTGGCCCTACTGAATCATGCAAGTGACCCACGTACTTATCTGAAATTGGAAACCCAATCTGCCATAGCATTAGAAACCTCAAATGGATAATTTCTCAATACCTTGTCAGCGAGCTTGCAGATTTAGCAAAAGATGTGTGAGCTCCAATTCGGAATTTATTCAAACAACAAAAGACAAAGAAATGGGGGAATGCGGAAATCATTTGTTACGTCGTCTCCGAGAATATGGAGTACACTACATAATATAAGTACAGAAAAGCCGATCATGATTTCCATGTCAGACAAAATCTCTGTGTACGGCAACCGATTGCCGTCGTCCAAAACACATTGAAAAACCGTCACATTTATTTTCAACAACTTGAACAAATCAACAAGAAGTTCTTTACTTTCGATTTGAAACAAATGAGACATCTTTTTAAGCAAAAACCCTCCAACAAGACATATTGCAAGCAAGAGCCAAGTATCTGGCGCACACACTGCAGATATGCAACAGACCCGCAACTTTAATAAATCTTTCCAATGCAATTTTGCATAAAAAGCGCAAAAAGGGAAACAAAACTGCGGAGAAATGGAGAAAATCATAAATAAGATGAACATAGCATTTCTTCCAAGTCAACTATCATGTGTGGTCTATTGGATGGCAATGAGAAAATTATGTGACTGCACAAAATATTTATATCTTTTTAAGGGGCACGCGGGGCAATTGGACACGGCTGAAATACGAAGACGAATCATGAAGGCCATGCTCGTCGGTTGTTAATGTTAAAAATTGTCCACATTCGATTTAAGACCAAAACCACCATCAATTCCTCTAGTGTAACGTTAACTTATCCAATTGCAGGATTTATGCATGCTCGTTTCAGTTACAGTTTCGTCTTGGCAACGATCTATCGGCATTTTATCTGTTGCACTTCGACTTCCTTTGATCGCGGCCACGAATTTGAAAATATTCAGCATTCCGTCATGATCTTAATGAAAACGATTATAAATTATGATAAGTATCAAAAACTAATTTACGATAAAACGAAAATATGCAATAACTCTCTCTGAGGTCGGTTCGGATTCCATAGGGTAAACGAGTTTTCCAGAATTGTGTCGTGGTCGCCACGGACACTTGAGCTCATCTGAAGTATCTTGGTCCTTCTTGTATTCATCTGGTTTTCTAAATTAAGCAACATTGTATCTTCAGTATCTATCGAAGACAGGAGTGCTTGCAGACATCATTTGATATTCGATGAAATCGGCAAAATTATGAGAAGCACGAAATAGTATCAAAGTCGTAGCAATGCATATCTGTCAGATTATTTTCAGATAGGTGGGCGTATTAAATTTCTGAAGCAAATTGACAATTTAAGAGAATATTTAATGCAATATATAAAGGCTTCGCGATGCCTTCACGTTATTATTTTGAAACCTAACTAGTTTCGACATCGCGAAAAGAATGAACCGCAAAATCATAACTACTAGACACATTCCTCCAACTGGTTTTATTATTCCATTCAATTGTACCTGAAAGGGAAGTGAAGGCCAATTTTCCTAAAACATTGGAGAGGAAAGAGGTAGAACAGGACACTAATCAGCAACCAGTCTAGCACTCAGTTGATAAAACTCGATCAAAAAAATGGAATGATCTTATGGAATAAACCAACACAAGCACTCTAATGGTTGGTTAATCGATTTGTTCCTCATAATATAGACATCAACTTGCCACTTTTGAAAGGCGTTGTTTTTTGTATGCGAAATCTTTGATACCCTACCAACCAGCTCACCGCCTGACTCAGGCTCCTTTAAAAGAATTACTGAATGAAAACACCTTTTTCTCCAGCTAGACTTTCGACCCGGAACTGCTTCCGAATTACTTCGGGGTACCGAGGCTTTGTTTTCTCATGTATCTATATTTTAAAGCATTGTTGAAATCCTTGACTTCAATTTTCTTCTTTCAAACTCTGCTGGCTTAGTTGAATTGATCTCTATAATGCTTCACCGAGACACAATTTCTTTTTCTAAAGAGCACCCTCTCCCTAAGAAAATAAAATGCTAGCCTAGATAGGGCCTTGGATAAAAGTAAGCCCATGAAGTAAGTGGTCTAAGAACTACAGGCAATGACTGTAACCTTGGAGACAATGGTCCACACAATCTTTGGGATATCCAACCTGAAATAAACCGTCAGATCATCGTCTTATCAACAACCCCATAACAACCCCAATAGGCGCCAACCTGCCAGTAACGCGGCCGAGCCAGTTGCCATAACGGAGACAATAAACCATCGGGAGTGGCTAATATGCCTGCCTCCCCGCCCAAGTCAATAAAACAATAGCCATTAATATCTAAAGAACAGCCACATCAACAAAAGATCGGGAGAAAGTCAATAAATGCCAACATTCCTCCAATCATTGCCGTAGAGCCCGCCGAAAATTTCAGGGTCACCCAGATAATCATATCCTACTCTGTTACCAAATACTTTCAACTCAAAAAGCAGGAAATTTGAATCAACAGATTCTCCCCTTAAGCAAGGGGTACAACTACATAGCTAAGGACCTTTTCATGCGGATGGGGAAAAATTCTTCATCTATACTCTCCCCGCGAGAAATTGGCATTGTTAATAATTTCTGATCTAATCCACGTTTACTCCGCACAGGAGATTGTTGAGTATTTAAAGGCCCACCCAGGTGTGTGTGTGTATTTGGGATGAAAGAGAAACTATAGTCTCTGATCACTCAGACGTGTTGGCCTGGGGGCGGGGGATTCGCATAGAAAATGCTCCGTGGATTTCACTTTCTCATTACAGAAGGGACACGTATCATCTAGTACAATTCTTACTCTAAACATATGTCCAGCAAGTGAATTGACAGGCCATAATTCACTAGCAGACATACGAATGCCTACAATACTCCTGCAAGTTTTCTGTTTTTCCACAGGATAAACTTTGTGGAGTGCATGTTAAGTTCTGGAAGGAAAACTTTGGTGTGCCAAGCAGTATTTTGGCTGGTTACTGGTTGCGGTCTCGGCATGGGGAAGATTGAACCCTCTTTTGCTAAGGCCTCCCAGATTTCATTTGCCTTTACCCCACAGTAACCAGGTACCCAGAGTAATTCCACCGTATTGAATATATAAATAGAGTTCAATCGATTTCTTCGTTCCTGAACAATTTTCGAGATGATTAAAGCAGTACTCAACGTTTTCAGTGCAGCTTTCCTATCGCCGCAGATTGCCATGCGCGTGTTCTTCAATCGCTCGTCAATCACCAAAGTTACCGCTGTTCAAATCACATAAACTTCAGCCTTAAAACCCGTTGCATATTGCCCCAAAGGAGAAGCCCACTTCTCGTTTTTACCCGTGAGATAGGTAGCGCCCGAGGGTTACTTTCCATTAGACCTCTCGTCTGTAGCTCATCACATTTAATGCCGCTTTCAAGATCGACGATCTTACGCAATAAACCGCACTTTGTTCTGTTGATCGGATCATCAATAAGCCGATTCTGAATTACAATAACTACCAACGCGTCGGACATTCAACAACGACTTGCACCTTCAATATTGCTGCGTTAAATGTGCCGATACGCAAGGAGTAAATGAGGTTTCCACGACTGCTGAGTTTCAAGTGTGAAAACTGCGGGACAAGCGGCGATCCCGGAAACAATTCAGGCAGTATGTGACTAACCTTATCTCCCTCCTGGATAACATCCTGCACGTCATTTCTCACAAAAAAATACTCTCCGCAGAATTTCGACCTTCAAGATCTCAATACTCCCTCCCTGTATATCACCCATCTCCACAACCATCTGTAAAATATAGAATTAACTTCACATACATACGGAGAAACCCTGAAAATTATCCCAGAACTTGGCAAAGCTACCAGTCGCAATGATATCCTGCCCGCAGCGAACCACCGCCTCAAAGCCCACTGCTCCACATGCATAACCAAAGTTTTAAATCCGAAATCAAGGCATAAATCACCCCCCTTAAATCATAACATCATACTCCACACTATCAGCCAAACTATACTATTCCAGAACCCCCTTCCCTCAACCGGACTTGCAGGGCCGAATTAGCCAATCAATTTAATCAAATCCAAAACGGTGACAAAATGCATTAAGCAAAGCAAAAACGAGAAGCCGAACGTCCTTTTCTGTAACATGTGCTACTCCCAATTAGCAACTTGATCTTGGTGTTGAGATAAAAGTCCAGTTATTAAAGCTGAAATCGGGTGCGACCTCGAAATTCGTTCAGTAAAGATCGATTGACATGAAATTTGAAGTGGAAGTAGAAGGTGACATAAGAAACAAAAGTTATATAGTGCCAATATGCGCCTCACCCCGTCTTTGCTGGAAAAATTCGGACGTTGAAAGCTTCAATGACTGGACTAAAATAGCATTTCCAGATTTTAGACAAGGCAGCGAAAGTGGATCTAGCGCTGTTAATGCAACATTCAGTTCGGTGCCACCGTCCGCAATAACCCCCGCTTCCTAAATATACAAATTCACCGACGCTTTCGATGCTCTACCAATTAACGCAAATAGGGAGAGTGCGATGACCCGTCAAACTGAGAAGCTTGAATTTGTTAGTGTTTATCGTCAGTTCAACTCGACTCCACTCGACTCTTTCAAATCCAAAGCCATTTGGTCAAGGTCTATAAACGGATGAGAGAGCAAACAGATGTCATCAGCGTAGTCGAGATGAGGAAAAATGTCATCGTCCATTGAACTCCTTCACGTTCTCTGGACAAGGCAGTATGAAATAGTATCGGTAACAGGATGCAACTCCTCCGCTTTGGACTTCAAAATCTTCGGAGATTTTGCCTCGATTGCCACATGCTGACATTTTGCACCATCGTATGTCGGACTGATATTAGAGAGCAGTTAGTTTCTCCGAAATGCCGATCCTGCCTAGATCACTCCAGATCCCTGTTCACTCCACTATCTTTTCACGCTATCAAAAGCTTGCTCCAGATCAATGAGGTGCAGGTGCAGTGAAGATCTAAATTGTCCTTCTTTGGGGTCTTGACGATCAACCCTTTTTCCGGTCTATGGAAAAGATCTCGGATTTCCAAGATATCCGTACGAGTAAAATAAGCAGGTCAGCAGTATCTGCAAGTGCAGAGATAAATAACTGTGCGGAGAGACCGCACCACCACACCACCTTACTCCGTTTGAGTGCATTGATGGCCGAAGCGATTTCTCTTCTGTTTGGAGGAGTCACTATCCGCATGTTACGGTTGATAACCGTTTCATTCAGGAGAGTAAGAACCTCAACGAATGTGACACGGTTGAGGACAGGTGTGAACTGTTCTTTTCAGTTCTCTTTAGCTGTTCATCATTGTGGATGAGTAGTCAACCATTAAAGCCTTTCACAGCACCACCGAAAGATTTGCGATCTGAGCCCTCCTCTGCTTCCATAACTAGCGCAATAAAAAATTATCTTTCGTTACGGCGTACAATACGTTGAACTTCTCTGGATTTCGCTCGATATCGGACTTCGGAGGCGCCACGCCCGCCATCGCTCACAGTGGTCAGTAGAGCCTTAAAACCCTTCCGTTCATCGATGCGCTTCCACGATTCCGTAGTAAGCCAGATCTTTTGACACCCCTTCGCGATGTGGTGGACGACCTGTGTTGAAAACCAACTGACCTTGCAGGCTCTGTGCAATAACAATATACCACCAATCATACGGCGGTGGAAGTTGCAGAATTCCAAGAACTTCCCACCATTACCATTGCGGACATCAATACGGTGTTTAGCCATCACGTATCCGAGCAAGGTGGTCAGCTCCCACCTTGGTATTCACATCACCCATCAAGCGGAGAAATCCCGATGCACAAATAAAATTTCTGGCGTTGAAAACCGCCGCCGCAGACGTTGACGCTTCTTCTCGGTGGGTTTGCCGGCACGACGATCAGCCTTCTCCTTGATCACATAGAATTTGCAGGAGATTTGACAATGCAACGCTGGGGTGCAGCCACTCGGGGTTTGATCAGGGTGATTAAGCACGATGACTTGGGTTCCGCAGGGTGCAATATTCTTCAGAGTCACCACTACAATGATCACTAACTTTTTGAATTGAAAGACTTTGTAAAAATGAAAGAAAAAAAACGAATAATTAAGTGTCTACATTATCGCATATAACGACAATGAAATCTATTTTATAATATTAACAAAGCACAAACAAAACTCGTCCACACTCGTCGACTGCAACTCGAAGAAGAAGGCAGCCTCGTGCACAGGTAGATACTAGGCAACTGCCACACTCCCCCATACCCCCAAAAAAATGGAATCAGAACGGGTACCCACGATTTCAAATTGTTTTACACTTCAGCATGAGCAAGATATAACGAAAATTCGATCAGCTGTGTTTGACATACCGCCCGGACTTGCCAATGTATTAGTGAGATCAGTAAGTTTTTGCCTATGAATACGTGAAACTATTGCTATATGTGTGAGCACGGCAATAGTAGCAGAATAGCAAAAGCTCACCGATCTCTCTCTTACCAATACGATTTGGCGAAGATTATGCCTTATCCTTGTTTAGCGTCTCTGATGTGTACAGATAAGCTTCTGCAACACATTCGCAAGTCGGGGCATTTTAGTGTGGGTACTGCCTATTAGATATACTGTGGCCCCGTGGTCAAATCTAGCGGCGCAACCTCATTGGTAGATTCAACGAAGTTTCTACGCCGGACCGGGCACTTTGAGGGCGCGCCGCTCTAGCACTCCGCTGCAGGCAAATTTACGCAGCGGCAGATTTTATTACAGCGACGGTCTCTAAATAGCTATAAACATTTATTCTGTTTTTATTATATTTATTTATTCTTAAGAAAGAGAAAATCTTAATATCCTTTTAGGGACATGATTATCTAAAATTACTTGAACTCCCCTAAAATTATGCACCCCACCTTCGCTGTTCAGCACCATGCTGTTCTGGAGTGGTCCACCCGTCGGACATACTGAATCGGTATCGCCATTCCTCGATTTGAGATTTATCCATATATGCCCACTTAATAGAAATAATACATGTCATTGTAATAGGTGCAAACAGTTGCTGTATGAAGATAAATGGGAGAAGTCCCTGAGTGGGTGGCTTTGGAAAAACTTTGGAACTCTACATTTTTTCAATAGAGGCCACACACAGAGTTCCGTTTACGTATACTTATTCTTTTGTCAAATTAATAATACCTATATAGCAGGACAAACAATGGCAACAGGGATTTAGTCATAAGTTTTTGGGTGGGGAAGTACACGGTGAACTCATTTGAACACTACAAATCGCCTGGTCCAGATAAAATCTACCTTGTGCTCCTACATAGAGCACAAATTAGTAAACATATATGAACCCAGTGTTGCACTTGGGTATACCTCGTCGGCACAAGGGAAGGTTAGAGTGACATTCGTAATAACGCTAGAACGACAGAACCTAGACCAAAGCTTACAGGCCAGTTAGTCCAAAAGCCATCCTTGTCACAGTTTTAGAGAAGTTGGTAAAAGAACACATAGGGAGGAAGCGGATATCCCACCGTCTGCATACCAACCAGCGTGTTTACCCACCCGAGAAAATCTGTATAGCAACTCTGCATTAGCTAGTATTGCCAGAATAACCCCTTTTCACAATGCACTCCGGATACTCTCTCTCGGATGCTAATGTTGGAAGTCTTCTCAAGTTCGCTTTTGACGAGATTTTTTTCTTCAGATATTTCTATCCGCTTAGGAATCTTTAGTGAAGTTCAATTTAAAGGTACAGATTTCAAAACTGATCTCACGAACGGTACCCTATTGCCATTCACCCATATGAAGGTTTTCAATATCATAGATCGTTAAAATTACCATTTTCATAATTTCAATATGTGACTACAATTTTTAAGCGTTGCTGAAAGAAAAATAAACAAGGACAGTATCATGTATCTGCAAGAATATATTACAAGCCCTCAACACCACAAGAGACATTAATAACTGATTTAAAGTAAATTTAAGACAGCTTCCAATTGGGATATGTATCATAAATCTTAAAATGTCTTTAAATTATAGCCGTAAAGAATTATGAATGTAGAAATCAGGCAAAATGGAATTTCCTTGAAGCTATTTAAATCAAAGATATTAATAATAATAGATGGTGCACGCATAAAAGATTAGTGTTGGCCACCGATAGGTATGTGTCCGTGCAAGTAACGCGGTAACGATTGTTGCAATAATGGTCAATTATTATCAAGAGTCGTAGATGCTCGTTGTTGTTATTCCGGTGAGCTATAAATCACTTATGGATAGTTTAAACTGCAAAAGGAGGCGTCTCTTGTGATCTTTTTTCAAATTACCCAAGGGGACACAATGTTATTGTCCATTTCCACTGAATACAAATATACACGGCACAGAAGTGCAAGTAAATCAAACTGTAGAATTGGAACACCATCATCTAAAAATATAATATGAGAGGTGTGTGTTTAATAACATATACCTGTAAAGAGTGGAGTTAAACAAAGGTGAAATACTCTGGATGAACTGATGACTGAAAATATCCCAACTTTTTCCAAAAATTTCGATAGTTCTAGTATTGTCAGAAAGGAAAATCTTTCAACTTTGCAAAAATTAGACTCACTCATTTTAGACTATTTCAGTCCTTCACTTTTGCCATCATTATTCATTTAATTGATTCACGTCCAAATAATTAGGCCAATGACATCCAATAACATTTTAATCTAAAGGTTCGTCAAAGATGCTACGGAGGATAACACACGCAGCAATTTTTGCTAATATATTAATTTTGATTGAGATAAATGCTTTAATCCACTATAAATTTCAATCGGAAGCTTCACGTGAATTCGTCTATTGGAATAGAAAGATAAAAGTCAACAACCGATTTAAGCTAAATGATGAATATAAATTCAATTTCCGGTCAGTAGTTTGACATTCTTCTCATTGCAATTGGGCGCTATTTGATGTCTTCTGAAAAAAAAAAATCTGTCCACGTCCACTCACCCCTAGATCCTAGAAAAGACTTCTTGGGAACCAATCACGCGATTCAGCTACCCTGCGAAAAATATTTTATACTCAATCTCAAACTCAATGAGACCGATTTGACACATCGATGAAAATTCTATGAATTAGAGGATACGATTGAATCCTACAATTTAACCACAACCAGGTACTGAGATTGCAATATCAATATTACCAGCGTCATATCAGCAGCGATAAAACAGAAACAGCAAAGGCAGCATAGAAAGCGGGGAACATCCTTAGATATATGCCCTAATGAAGAACAGAAATGGAAAGGTTAGTTGTAGAACTCTGAGTACGCCCCGTCTGAGTGCTCAGAGACTGTACCTTTCCATTATCTAATATAACCCTTCAGCTCACTATTCAAAGACTGCAGACGTCATAGGCGAGCTCACCTCTGGGAAACCTAATCTCAAATTGCTATTAATTGCCGAATTGTAACGGACAATGATACGTCACTACACCAAGATAACTTTAAGCTGCTAATGAAGTGAAAATCTTTAATCCTAGTTAGGAAGTCAACAAGTATAGCATGTCCTTCCCCAAAAGTTTACTCTGAACAAAGTCAGGAACATGGAATAAATGTCCCCTTATATCTATCGGCAGGAAACTAAGGGCATCGCAATGTTTCAAAAACTGCCTATTGTATGGGGAGGTTTCTCACAACGCTAGTGATAGGGCATGCCCTAAATGGGTAGAATATATCAAAAATATAGAAATTGCTTGGATTAGAAACATAACTGTTACAGAAGCTGCTTGTGAGTCAAACAATTATTATAGCCCATTGCAAGGTTTGGATAACTACGACAGTTCTTTCCCCTCTCTTCCCAGTAAAGGGAGCTCCAATACTAAAAGTAACACTTTGGACTCTAATAGGGTTGCCAGAGACTCAGCCAAGTTTAGTAATTTTGTAAAGAAGAGAAGTCCGGGCTTAACTCAACAAAAGGCCTCAGCAATAACACTTCCCAATGTTTTCAAACCAACGCTCCCTGTCTATGTGAATTCTTTGCACGATGTAGTAACGAAGTACCAGAGAGAAATTAGCAAAGTATTGTAAATGCTCAATGAAATTGTTATAAGATCAAGAAGTTAAGAGTGAGGTCTCTGATATCGTAAAGATACTTTAATCAAACTGACTTAGAAAGTGATAACATAATTCCCCTTGATAGCATTGGTGAAAATACTTCAGTATAATATTCAAACCCTAAGGGCACGTAACTCAAACATAAAATATTATGCTAATAGCAACAACAACGATATTCTTCCGTTGGAAAAAACTTATACTATTAACCATTCTCTCCTCTCAAAGTTTATTTCGGGTTTTAACCTAATAGTAAATTTGAGGGAAGAGAAGTTATTTTGACGTTCAGCAAGTATAACAGTGTACTGGTGACTGGGATTTTAATGCTAGACCCAAATATCTGGGTGACTACCTCAGTAATGGCGAAGGGATGAGATTGCACGCTGCTGTCCTCAACCCATCATTTAATTTTCTTAATAATGCGATGCCCACTTTTTTCAACCCACCGTCTATGCCTAATCAATTCAACTCGGTTCTAGACATTTTATTATTATTCTGTTAAGGGAAAGTCGCACCGCGTCCTTGAAGAACTATTGTGCCCCTTTTACTGGTTATAGTGTACCTGTTGATCATAGTATCTCAAGCAGGCCTGTAACCGTTAGGAACTTTAGTATGTTCCCTACTTCCAGATCTTTCAGCTTTGCATCTGGTATTAAGTGTTCTCCCAGATGTATCGACATACTTTGCACAAGTGCCGGACATTGTCCCAGGACGTGCATAGAGGTTTCGTCCTCCTCCTCACAAAACCTGCAGGTAGTATCCGTAGATATCCCTAGCTTCCCTAGGTGATAGTTCAGCTGACAATGACCAGTGAGAATTCCCACTATGATTCGGAGGTTCTTTTTGGTGAGGTTTAAGCAATCCTCTGTGCGTATGGGTTCGTATCCCCCAATAAGTACCCTGGACTGCTCCATCCCTCGTAGGGCCGCCCAGTATAGTTCCCTCAACCGTTTCTCTTCGTTTCTTAGATTCATAGCCATGAAACCGTTTCCGATGCCTCAGAAGGGCTCTGGCCCGTGTAAAGGCATCCCTGCTCCCTTCTTGGCTAGTTCATCCGCTACCTCATTGCCTTCCAATCCAGCATGGTCTGGAACCCAAAGTATCCAGACCTTGTTGGACGAGCCGAGTGTATTCAGTCTCTCAAGGCATTCCCATACCAGTTTAGAGTTCACCTGGTTGGACCTAAGTGCCTTGATCGCTGCTTGGCTATCTGTGAGAATAGCTATATTCTGCCCCTGTAGTTCCTTTGCAGATTAAAGGAGGCACATTTATCTATGGCGTAAATTTCCGCCTGAAATATGCTAGTGTACCTGCCCATTGGCTCAAAGTACATTTTCCTTGGACCAATGACACCGGCTCCCTCTGCTGTCAGGGATCCATCAGTGTACCAAGTAATCAGTTGCTGGTTTAAGCCGTATGTCGCAGCCACGCTCTCCCAGTTTGCCTTGTTACTCCAACGTGTTTCAAACTTCTTATCGAAGTGAAACCTCGTTGTCATGTTGTCCCTCGGTATCAGTAATTCGGGATACCGCCTAGAAAGGATATCAATCTTCCTTCGATTTAGGCAGCTACCCGCCTCACTCATATTCCCGGCCTTCCTAAATATTGATCTCCTTGCCTGCATCTGTATGTGCAGATGGAGAGGGGTTAATCCCAGAAGGACCTCCAGGGATGCCGTTGGGCATGTCCTCATTGCCCCACTGATACACACGCAAGCCAGCCTTTGGAGCTTATGTAATTCCCTGGCTTGTGTGCTGAGTTGGGTTCTTTCTGCCCAGATTACCGCTCCATAGGTAATCATTGGCCTTACTATTGCAGTATATATCCAAAGTAGTATCTTCGGGCTGCAACCCCATTTTTTTCCTGCTATGGATCTGCAAGTCATCAGAGCCCTCGTGGCTTTTCGACAAGTGTTTCCGACATGTGTCTTCCAGAGTAATTTTTGGTCTAGCGTGATTCCCAAATATTTGACCTCTGTTTCTCGTTTCACCTCCATATCATGTAATGTTATGGCTTTCAGGTGATCCAGCTTACGCCTCCTAGTGAATGGTACTATGGTGGTTTTGGTTGGGTTGATCCGCAGTCCCACCTTCCTGCACCAGGCACTAGTAACCCTTAATCCCTTTTGAATTCTATCACATAGGGTATCTTCATATTTGCCCCTACAGATTAGAACAATGTCGTCCGCGTAGCCCTGGACTTGTATTCCAGTATTAGGTAACACGTCCAGGAGTTCATCCACTACCATACTCCACATCAGCGGCGATAGTACTCCACCCTGTGGACGGCCTTGAGTGGTGTTCATGATAATAGAATTTGTACCTGTTTGTACCTCTATTTGTCTGCTTTCTAGCATTTTGCCCATCCAGAGTGCCAGGGTGTTTTCCACTCCTTTGCGGCTTAGGGCATCCTGTATCTCTGTGTGCAATGTGTTGTCGAATGCTCCTTCGATATCCAAAAACGCGCATAGTGCAATTTCTTTTGTTTCTATGGCGTCCCGTAGTACCTCTGTCAGCTGATACAGAGCAGTTTCAGTTGACCGTCCTGCCCGGTAAGCGTGTTGACAGTGATGTAGGGGATTATGCTTTAGAACGTTAGTTCTAATATAGTTGTCTATGACCTTCTCCACCGTTTTGAGTATGAACGATGTTAGGCAGATTGGTCTGAAAGATTTAGGGTGAAAAGGATCCTTTTTACCCACTTTCGGAATAAAGACCACTTTTGCCCGTCTCCATGCCCTTGGTATGTAACCCAGTGCTATTCTAGACATATGTAGCTCTTGCTAATTTTACTGATCAATGTTGGCAGTGGAATCCGATTATGGATAAAATATCTAATAGTCACCATACTCACATTTGCATCTCTACGAAGGTGCTAAGTGTTTCTCCTAAATTCAAGATTGATTCAAATGGGTTAAAGGTGTAGATCAGCAACTTAGCGCCTCAGGTAGATATTTCTACTCTTGTTAAGTGAAGTTGCTGATGCAACTAGATCTTGCACTGATCGTATGAGCCAGCCGAAGCACCACGTCCTACACCGCAAATTTTCGCCTGTTTGAGGAGGCCAAACGTCTGTGGTAGATGGTTGCTGCTGAAGCGGAGCGGAAACGTTGACGTGAAATTTAGAATGTTACAAAAGATGACAAGTCCTTCAAGAAATGCCTGAAGGGTTTTCGTGGTTACCTTAGCGGCAAGTCCCCAGGTTGTGTTCCTAAGAAAAACCATGAATAACTTGATTTTCTAGCTGGGCAGTACAGCGCCCCTGCCCCTCTCTTTACAATATCCTAAGATATCCTACTGTTTCTCAGTCCTTCTCTCTAGAAGAGCTGACTGCTGCTTTGCTTAGGCACAACGTGCCCCCTCCCCAGTACGGATAATATCACTTATCACCATGTACGCTGGTTAGCACCGGAAACAATTTCTGCGCTGCTACAGAGGCTTAACCTCATGATAATGTCCAATCGACGCCTACAACTAGGACTGGACAGCGTTCTAGTTGGAAATGGCAAATGCGTTCTAAATCCAATGTTGTTTAATGTCTATGTAACATCCCTGCATAATAAATGCTCTGATAGCATTAGAATCTTCCAATATACGGGTGATTTCCTCATTTTGACCACTGGAGACGATGTTTGCAAGGCAAGTAAATGCGTTTATTGATGAGTCCCGAAGATTGGGTCCATCAATCAACATAACCAAATCTCAATCTATACCCTAATAGAAGCAGGGTAACACCCTTGCTCATTAAAATTAATACCCTCACCCTTGCCCATGTCACCTTTCTAGGAAGATAGATAAAGAGGACGTGTTCGGTCAGATACCAATTGAGCTCCATTATTCCTAAAACCGTAGAGGCAGGCAAGCTGATTAATTTTTCGACTGGTTTGTCTTGGGTTCTCACACTTCGTAAAGCCATCAATTTTTACAGATCTGTGGTAAGGCCCATTGTAGATTATGACGCTACGTCCACTACGCCCAAATACTTTGAAAACAAGCTAAACTCAATATCTGCTTGTATCCTGAGAAGATTTTTGGAGCTGACCAGAACCACCCCATTACACCAGATTTTTGCTTTGGCCAAATAGTCGCATCTGCGCTACAGAGGGCTGCTCCTGGCTGCCAAAGAACTTCTTAAATTAAAGGAAAGAAATCGCAGTATCTATCATTTGCATCAAGTGCAAATTTGTTGAGATACTATCTTGTCCCTTTGTAAAGAATGACTATGAGGTCAACATGGGACAGTGTTTTTCTATGAGGTTGCTTAGAATATATCATGCTGGTGTTACTTTGTTTTGTGGAATTATGGACATGCACATGCCAGTCGCCAAAAGTTACTTCTATGAGCTAACTAAGAAAATACGAGGAGTGCTAACTGCGAAACTGATAGATATTTCAGCGGGTAGCATGTTTTGCAAAGCATGTGAAATTTGGCACTGAAGAATGTAAGGACTTTATCGATACCCATTGGCTTGAGTGCAATGCTAACTATGAAGGGGGACTCCCGCAACAGGACGCTAACGGACTACCAACTAAACACCTCCCTGTCATCAGAGAACTAGCCTGGAACCGTTTGACACATTACTTCGGGTTAGCCCTCCCACTCTCCCGGCTTTGGGAGCCTTCAAGTCAGGGAATTCCTTTCACCAACAGGAGGGGAGGGAAGGAAGGAAGTTGTCAGTTCAGGGAACCCCTTACTATTTGATCCCTCCGCCGGTCGAGTTCAATCTTCTTCGCAATAAGAAGAGCCCGAACATTTTGCGTAATACGATTCCAGCTGCCAACGCTCTTCAGCATCTCTCTGACAATGTTGTCTGCAGAGAACTCCCCTGTATCTGCATAAAACTGCTGAAGAAAGCTGTCCCATCTCTTGCAAGAGAAAAAGGTGTGTTCAGCGTCGTGCGCCACTCCATTGCAGAACACACACCCAGGATATCGCGCCTTCCCAATCTTGTGCAGGTAAGACTGAAAACCTCCATGCCCTCTCTGCAGAAGTTGGGTAAAGAAGTAATCAATCAAACCGTGCGTACGGTTCAACCACGGGCCTAATTTGTAGATGAGTCGCGCAGACCATCTGCCCCTTGGCTCATTTTGTCAAGAAAGTTGCCACTCGGTAAGGGTGCGTTGACGTTCTTCACGGACAACCACCTCTCTTAGGTTCTCGCCCTTACGGCAGTAGACAGCTTTGCGCTCCTTAGCAAAGAGGGCAACGGGGATCACCCCCGCGATCACCATCATAGCCAGTTCGGAGACGGTGCGATAAGCAGACGCCACTCGCAAAGCTCCACGCGTCTGCACTTGAGCAAGGCATTTACGATGCACCTCCTTGTCAAAGGCATCAGCCCATACCTCCGCACTATAGAGCAGAATCGACTGCATTGCTCCTATAAGGGGACGTCTCCTAGTAGATATAGGGCCCCCGGATATTCACCATTAACCGACTCTAGGCCGCGACGTCAGCTGCAGTCCCGTCAGCTGCTGCTTTGATTTGCTCGAAGAAGCTCATCTTCAAGTCGAGCATTAAACCAAGGTATTTAACCACTAGTTTTGACTCTATAGTCAACTCGCCGAGCGATATGGGACGCAGGGTCGGGATTCTCCTTCTGATCAAGATAACTGCTTCGGTTTTTTCCAGCCCAAGGTTGAAACCGTAAGCAGTCATCCATCCGCTTACCCGTCGCATCAATATGCCAAGTTTGCTTTGCGCCTGTTCAACAGTGCGTACAGCAATAAGTGCCGCAACGTCGTCTGCATAACCAACCAGGCACAACTCTTCGGGCATATCGAGTCTCAGCAGACTATCATAAGAAACGTTCTAGAGGTCCGACCCTAGGATGGATCCCTGTGCTACTACCGACGTGATTTCTATCCTACTTTGGCCCTTTAGCGCCTCATAGAGCAGGGAGCGATCTTTCAGATAGTCCCTCAATATCCGCAAGAGGTAGCTTGACACGCGAAATGAGTTTTCTAGTGTGCCTAGCATATCATTTTACGGAATTAAAAGCATTTCAGACATCAAGCGTTATGAGGAGCACTATCTGTCGAGATCGGCGGCTGTGTGCCTCGGCTCGATGAACCGCATCTACGACCTCCATAACAGCAATCCTCGATGCTTTCCGCGCTATTACCATCAACCCGTACAGGGTGTCTGGCGAACAATGCCCGCATAATGCGGTCCATCTGGTCAGTACTTAGTATGCAGTGCCTCCGGAGGGCCCGATTTTCCAGATGACAAGCTTATAGCCAAGTGCCCACGGGTCCTCATTCATCTCGTTAACAAGGTTCTGCCAGCTGCGAGCTTTGCTTGTATTTATAGCGCTATGGAGTCTGCTTTTTGTTGATCTATACTGCGCCTTTATCGCAGATGCCTCCTCGTTGGTGTGCAAACGTTGTGCCAAACGACGGAGCTTATGACACTCCCTTCGTCGGACTTCTGTAGGTTTCTGCCGTCCACAGTACATAGAAGGCTTGTCACGCCTGGGGCCCCTCCAGAGTGTGGAAGCCTCACACGCCGTCGTTATTAGGTTCATCACTGAATAATAGTGACACAATAATGGTGACACAAAAAATCATAAAGCGATCTCTGAAGCTAAGCCATATGGAGATGAGCATCCTGTTAAAAAAAGATTATGTTAACCATGTTACCAAAAGAATGGGCTCGAGGCTTAGGACCTTAGTAAAGCTCCACCCTTCTTTGAAATGGAAAAATTGACTGAAGCGCAAATAGATACCTTGTCCAAATATTATGGAAATGCAGTCAGAAACAACCCCTTTGAGGTAGAAGAAATGAGGAAGGTCATAATGGCCACTTATTACCACCGTGCTTCAACTGACAACCCTCAATACTTTTACTGCCCGGCTATGGCAAAATATGAAGAATACAAGCACCGGGATGTCCTTCTCTATGAAGTTATAACTGCAATGGAACCAATCTATAAGGACCTAGCAAGTTAAGAGTTGCTGACAAGATGTGTAGGAGCCTCTAATCAAAATGCAAATGAAAATTTCGACAGCATGTCCAATTGCAAAATGGCACTTCACTCTCATGAAGATCATGGAAGAGTTAGGTGTGACTACAGGAAGTTTCAGTGCAATAGAAAAGAAAAATGCAGAAAAGAAGCGAGGATCTTTTTTAGAAAGGCAAGGGAAAAACCCAGGAGGAAACCATCGAAGAAAATCCAATTTTATCCAAGTTTTCATAAAGGATTCTCTATTTTTGTTTAAATCGATTTAAATGGCGGTTTTTGACGCTCCTCAGGCCGTAAAAATAAAGACGATTTAATGCGGTTTGCGGGAAATAACAGCAAACACATGACAGTCTCTTTTGAACCTCTAACATTAGTCTGTTTTTACTCAGAAATATTTTTTTAAAAACTTTAATATCTAACTTGCAGGGTCATATATTTTCTCAAATTGAAGGACAGTTGACGTATAAAAATCTTTATTTGCGGAATGCCGCCCCCCTCTATTACTACAAAAAAATTATTTAATATTTTTTGCTTAGAATTTCATGAGGAACCGCCTGGCATACAGTTTGTCTGGTAGTTTTGAAACACCCTCTAAAACCAATTTTGAACCTTATAATAAACAGGTGGAAATAGCTACTGACACCTGCTGAATACATCGTTTAGAGAGAGAATCAGTTTCCGTTAGCATAATCTATCAAAAGTGCTTAAATGTAGATTTACAAAGAAGGCGATCTTGAGATAGCAGTGTTAACGCTTTACCCCCTCAACCATCGCGCTGTCATTCTGTGATTCAACAAGATACAAGATACAATGTTATTTCAAATATCTAGTTATTGGTACTGAACAGCATCTAGAGTATAAGCAAGTAAGTAACTATTATCTTCCAAATACCCCTGAGCTTAGGTGTTTATCGAGCTACAATTGAAATCGGCAAAATTTTCTTTGATATATAGAAAATCATGAGAAAATTATGTAAAAAATGTCGCGCACATCATAAGAGTTGTCACCGGTTTTCGCCTGGCACAATATATATAGTAGCCAGCCCGCGATATTCGGACTCGATATGTGAGTGCAAGGAGTGTATCTGTAAGTGCAGTAGGCACATACTTGCCCATGCATTGTACCTTTGTGAGTCAGAATGTCCATTCGATGGAGATGAAGACAACATTCCTCGCGATCAGCAATTTTATAATGCTCGCATTATTCCTGCGTGTAGAACATGGCCAACATAAAATGTGGATTTAACCATTTTTGGTATCTGTTAACTGTGATAATTGTAAGACGTTTAAGATTTTTGAACAATGCCATCATATCACCGACTAACTGGCTAAATCGACGACAGCTCAGTCGTTTAGTTGCCGCAGTCCCAGCGCAGACTCATGACGTAAATAACTCAATCAGTCACATCCAATTTTCCATTTTCCATGTGAAAATGTCCTGAGCTGGTTTTTAATTGGGCAACGAGATACGTTGCACTCTTTGAAAATGTCGATTGCTTTTTGTTACGAATCGATTCAATATCACCACAATTTATTAAGAAGTTCGCCGACATGACAACATAATACACGCCATAAATTACCCGGTTATGAGTTATGTGAGTAACTCAGCACAATTCATATTTTCCTGACATCCTTGTGAGACTTTTATCTGAGATACATACAATTCGATGAGTTTGAGGTTGCTCAGTTGAAGTTAAAATTTTTTACAGACAATAGTTCTCTCCTATGCCCATTGTTATAGAAGTTCAATTTAAGGGTTGAGTTGGCTTTTCAGTACGAGTTCGGTTGGGGAATGCAACATAATCTCCAATTAAAATTATGTACACTATTGTGTTCCTATTTGATAAGAATAAATATTACATTTAGCCTGTAAAGTGAAGCAAATCACAGGATAAAAGTGAGAGTTTGGCCCTTCAAGCCGGACACTGGTACGCAGTGGTAAAATTATTCATTGCCGAAATCTTTACTCTCATACTCCCCATTATAGTAGTAAGTAGTAAATTAAATTTTGCGCAGAAGAGTAGCAATGTTCCGGTGCAAAAACGAATTTAAACTATCCACATGCTAGTATCGAGATGACAAGTTAGTTAGGCCTTTGTTAGGCCCATTGTACTATCCCCATAAATTGCCTAATCAATGGCTTTCTGCCTAGGGCGTTCGCAGGCTTCTATGAATCCTAGAACATTCTCCAGAGGCAGGGAGTGGGCAGATTCCGCGTTGCAAAAAACCTTGCCGAGGTGCCTTCGTCTAAGATCTGAGTAGACCGGCAGTTGCTAGTAGGTTTTTCATGTCCCGCTTTCTAAGGAATATCAAAAATGCCACTTTAGCAACCCTTCGTCCCTTCACAAGAATTTTCACCTGCCAGAAGTCAAATTTCTCCGCTCGACTGCGTAAATCCTCACAATTTTACCTTTCAAAGGAGACTTGATATTGATTGATAGTGACAAAAGCTGGTTCTGGTCCCACCGTTCTGGATTCTGGCCCTTGGCAAGCCAGTCTGTCAGCTTCCTCATTACAATCGATGTTTGAGGGCCCTGGCACCAACTGGCTTGATACGTTGTTGCCGTTTAGTGCTAATAACGCTCCCCGACTGTCGGAACAGATGCAAATGATGTAACTCCGTCATTTTTGTCGCAAGCATTCTTCCGCTGCCATGAAATTCCATATATCTCCGCCTGGAATATGGTCCACCCCTTCCCGATCCGGCTTCCATTACTGACTTGATTATTAGGTCGGCAATCCGAAAAAAGTAATACCCATTGATCGACAATTCTTCTCTTTTGATGATTACGATAGTGTATGTCTTTTCAAAGACGAATTTGGAAGCTATATGATCAGTCGTCATTAGAACCACCTGATTTCCAAGGAATTTCCATATGGACGCATGACCGTATGATTAGTATCGAGTCCATATGTGTAGATGCCTGCTTTCCGTTTCACCCCCGAATGAATGGAGGCAGATTTAGGATAGCTTCGAGTGCCGCGGTCGGCGTTGTACTCCAATTACTCCAATAATACAACCGATCCTCTGAGTCTGCATTAGCAGCTTTCTGTTGTGAACAAAGTTTAGTCTCTACCACCATACGATGCATGAATACATCAAAATGGTTTTCTGATGGATGTATACATCCATTCTTCTGAATATTCCCAAATCTTACCTATCACACTTCTACAGAAACAGAGCAACTTCCAGAATATCTGATATTGTTCCTGAATATGGAGCTTCCACGTTAGCTTCGAGTCGAGGTGTACTCCTAAAAATTGTACCAGCGTAGTGTATAGCTACCCCCCCCCCCCCCCCCCCCCATGCATTTAAGCGGTCAGATATGGTGTCCACATACTCTCTGGAAATTACTATGACTGCATCATCTGCAAATGGTTGCGCAAAGACCTATAGCAAATTGTCTGTTACCAGGAGCCATAACAGAAGGGTCTAAGAAAAGGGGGATGCCTTATAATGCGTCCTCCTTAACCTGGCCGTGGAAAACGTGATCCGTTATTCCGAGGTGAATGCGGGAGGCACCATAATTATTAAGTCCACCCAACTACTTGCCTATGCTGACGATATCGACATCATGGGAAGAACGACCTGAGATATACAAATTGCCTACATCCAGATCCTGCAGGTGGCAATTGGCGCGAGATCTTGGTCTGCACATCAATGTAGGCAAGACAACATATACAAGATCAAATCGCATTGGTCCAACGAAAATATTAAAGAAAATGTTCAAAATGTTCCCTATCTAGCTAGTCCCCTAAACTAGCCAGTCATGAAATTCGGGCATGATTGTTGGCAGCCAACAGAGCCTATTTCAGCTTACAAAAACTGTTGCGCTCGAAACGTCCCACCATAGGGCCAAAGCTCTCACTGGACAAGACAATGATCTTGCCAGTCCTCAAGTATTCCTCGGAGACTTGGGTTCTTAGCAAGAAAAATTGCGAACTTTTGGCCGCGTTCGAGAGAAGAATCCTCCGTTCAAGAGAAGAATCCCCCTACATGAGGATCGACGACTTACTAGTCTACATAACGACAAAATATTTAGCGATACCATTACCGTCTGGTTGTGGATAAACTTCGGTTCACTAGGTTGCGGTGGGTCACTTAATCCCTATGGATGAGGATGATCCACTCCGGAAAGTTTATAAAGGCAATATCTATGGTAGAAAAAGAAGACGACGCAGACCCTGCCTGAAATGGAGCGGTGGCGTAACGCCAGACAGCTTTTAGGGATATCGAATTGGTATACCTCGGCGCAAAGCCGGAATGTCTGGGGTTCCTTTTTAAGGCAGGCCTAGACCAGATACCAATTGTTGCGCTGTTTATGAGGATTATAACAGAAGGGAGAGGACCCCACCCTGGTGGCAACTCCTGAACCTCAATAAATTTCTGACCGTCCAGTATGCAGACTTTATTCCACTCCAGCATGTGAAGGATCCAACTGATGAAAATCGGATCGATTCCATGTTGTCTTGCCGCGTCTCAAATAACCGGGAATGAGGCATAATTGAAGTCACCTTCAATGTCCATGAATGCGCCTAGGCCATATTCTTTTTTCGGACATCGTCTTTTCAACTTTTTTCGTGAGCTGATAGCGTGCTGCCTCGGTGGATTTGCCTTTCCGGTAGGTGTGTTACCTCTAGTGTCATACAAAACCCATCAATCGGCTTCGATAGTCTTGGCTGGAAATTAAGGTTTAGCCGTTGCCGGCCGATTTCCCTTTGCTGCCCGTGGATTGTGATTTGCCCGGAGGCGGTTTGCCCGAACACTGTTCGCTGTTCTGAGGACAGATGAATACACACGGACAAGACTGTATCCACAGCAAGTGACGCCGATTGGAACCCGGGGTCAGGAGTACTGATAAAAGGAGCCTGCTTCGCCTCGTCCGTAAAGCACTGGATCCCAATCAAATTAAGTACGCAGAGAATCTGAGTTTAAATTTAGGTTCTCCGTCGATGAGCTTAGGGTTACCCCTTCACTCAGGGTTAGATTTAATTTTTAAAGGTTTTTTGTTTTTCATAATTGGCTGTCATGGCCGTAATATCACAAGGGAGAGTAAGTCGATCTTCGCAGATGCCCCTTTTGCCGAGACAAGGCTAATTGAAACTAGGGGCCGCCTAGTACCCCGACTTCATCGTTTACAGCCACATCTTAACCCTTATGACCATTTAGCCTTCGGCACGGGAGCTTGGGGTTCGATTACCGCTTGGCTGTCACCTTTTGTTCACTAGAGGATCTTCCTTCTTGGGCTCCCTCACCACGACAAGATGATTAAGGGGGTAGCTCTCATTCAGCTAAATAATTTTGGACAGTCTCAGCAGACTGAGCCGAAACCACTTGAAGATAATACGGGGGGCCGGCATTCCCTTATCTACTTTCAAGCAAGTTTGTAGCGACTGGAGGAGTTGTGATAGGCATACAAGCAACAACATGGAGCATTGGGAGCTAGCTCAGAGATACCCACCTTGAAAACGTTTTGAAGTTCCTGACCAGTCGGTTCAATACACTCGAGACGCGGAACATTCCTCGAAACACTACCAAGGTTGAAATGCTGACTGCTACAACAACGAAAGCATAATGAATTTGCACCAAGGGTTTGAATCAGTGAGACAAATTCAGTGGGGTGGATATACAATAACGCAAAAATAAAGCAAAGAAGCGAAACTTATGTTACAATTGCTTGAAAATATTACTTGGCATCAGTCAATACCCATCAAGTGGCAGGTGCGGGACATGTACCAAGAAGAACCATTCGCTATAACACAGCAGTGGAATTCCAAGAGACACAAAAAGGTAACGATCAATGTTAAACCGTTTATCCCGACTACACAAGCACTATTGGCTGTGGATGGAACCCAGGACTAAACAGAACTACTAGGAACGACTCGAATTAACGTACAAGCATTACGAACACATTAACATTGAGAGCTCTAATAAATTCTAAGTCACAACGGGGATTCATCGCGGAATGAGCTGCTCAATTACTTGGTTTAAAGCGACGATCTGCAAAGGTCCAGATATGCGGAGTACGAACCAGCCAAAGGATGCAGAGTAAAAGCAGTGTTGAACTAGTTATCAAAGTGAATTATGGACACTCCACAATCAACGTTTCAACTTTAACATTGCGAACATAACAAATTCGACGCAGTCAATCTTTCACTGAGACTATCAGCTGAACAACTAACTAATCCCAAATGTGTAACCCTGGGACGATTCGAAATTTTTGTGCGGTAAGCACCAGATTTAGAAGGATTTAACTCGTCGCGACCCCTTCTTCTATGGAGTGGTATCAACGAGAAAGTGGCTATGGAGTGGTATCAACAAACCATCAGACAAGACAGAGAGAGAGAGATGGACTCCCGTTCAAGCTAGGAAAAACCTTATTCTCAGAAACTAACACATATTCCATGTGCACAATTCGAGGAGCAGCCGATCAACGACGAAGCCTTGAGGGACCAGTGCATAGCAATAATGGAAGAATACCTGAAGCTCAGTCACACGGTGGACGTATCGGAGCAGAATACAATTTCGAACCCCACTTATTATTTACCCCATGACTCTTCGTCGTAATCAATCCTCCTCAGACAACACCGTCAGGGAAATCGCTAAATAATGCGTTGCTCGTCGATCCATGTATCCAGAACAGTATCATTCGGATATTGATTAGCTGGACTGGCACACCCTTAGGATTAGGATTTTAACGCTTCAGCGAATAGTGTGATGAAGGCAAAAAAAAAGTCGGCCAAAGACTCTCTTAAAAAACCGCATGGAACTTCCACGAACTTCTTCCGAATTGAGTCTGTACAGACTCTTTTGGGAGTACTCCATCCGGGAAAATAGATGACAGAAGTGGTAGGAAGAAGGTTGGGGTTCTCGGCTAAACTTTAACACGAAAATGTTGGCATCGGAATTGGAGCACTGCAAGAGCGGTGGTTACCAATGAAGAACAGGAAACTGCTATACTGTCTTTTAAACATCTCGAAACACCTGGCATGGCATCTACCGAGCGATGCTAAAGCGGGTATAGAGCCCCTAGTGCAACTTCTTAGTAATATTTTCTAGCATATCTTGCTCTGGGCTGCATACCTACCTCTTGGCAGAAAATTAAGATAGTGTTCATACCAAAGCATGAGAAAAATGACTAACTTAACATAATTCTGGTTGAAATATTTAGAGAAACTAGTTGAACATTACATTCACAGCAAGGCGTTAGGTTCGCACCCACCAAATAAAATCTAACATGCTTACCAGCATGGAAAGCCCTGTGAATTTGCTCTTCGCTCTTTGGTTTCAAAGATAAAAGGCGTAACTCGGAAAGGCGATGGAGAATAGGGGCATCCGTGGCCATTGAAGACGCCTTTGACTGTCACTAGTACTTTAGTTAGATGGATCTATGCTAACTCAGGGTTTACTGTGTGCGGAATTGGGAACAACAGAATCAATGCTTATGGGCTGTGCCTCGAAATGATGACTTAGGCTTTAAGTAGTAATGTGGATATATGTTTCTATAAATAGGTCAATGTATGTTTACATATTTGTAGTTTGGATTAAGGAGTTAAGGATAAAAACTGTATACTAGCCTCACTGCAAAAAAAGTGTGTCCTGACCACGACTACCGGTTCAGCTGTAAATTTATTACCCAATTTGCAGCCCTTGGATTTTTTTATTCAGTGCACTGCAATAAGAACAGCTCATAAACTAATTCGACTAGATCTATGGGGAAATAGCGAGATAGCATTGGAAAACTAAATCCAGCATACGCGATGCGGCAGAAATCTATAAAAGTCTATGACGAGCATCACGAGCGCACCGCAGTCTGCAGCGATAGTCAAACCACACCGAAGGCGTTGAGCACTTGATTACCTCAAAAATGGTTCAGGAATTTAGATGCCTTAGTGAAAGAGAGTTCAATTTCTCTCATGCCTGGACCAGAGTATTAGCAGCACTGTCTAATATTGCCATCAAAAACTGGAACAAACTTCCCATGAGTACAGATGAGAGAGCCTTAATAACGCTGGACACACCAAACGTTTCCTGTCGGAGTTAAGCAAACATCCTGCAAAGTTCATCCTGCTGAAAAGCAAAAGCACCTGCAGAAGTATTGTGGGCATTCTCACTGCCCACAATTCACTAGATGAATATAAGTTCAGAATAGGGATTCTCCAAAATAATACATTTCATCCCGTAATGAGGAAGTTGAACCCATGGAATATCCTCTATCGCGCTACATAATGAAATTTGAGGTATTCGGTTAGACGGGGTACAATTGTCCACCGGAGTCTGAATGCTCAGAAACTTTGCCTCTACCGCTGAATTCATACACACATCACTTGATGGTCGCGTACCTCTGCCTTCGCATCTTCTCGCAAGAGTGGGAATTCTCGACCCCGAAGCTCAATACGATAAGCTTACGGGCCCCAGCTATCGTGCGAAAATGAGAAAACTGTCTTGTTGATCGGACGGACATCTTGAATAATCCACCAGAGAATATTGATAAGCACTCGACTGCGATCGAATGTGCTCCCCCACCCCCTCTCCGGTACAAATGGCGTTGTCGGCCACGTCTCGAAGGACGCTATAAAGTTTGGTAGACTACAGGGATATGGAACGTAGAGATCTCAAGGCTTTTATTGCCGTTGGCAGTGGTACCGAACGTGATGCACTTGAACTCGGATACTGTGAAAAATTTCGGAAAGTGAGGCATAGCATTCGCTATAACAAAGAGGAATTTGCTACTGCGCTAGTCAGGGAAGCTACCGCAAGTCTCTTGATGATCCCCTGAGGGATGTTAAGGGTAGACTCCGCACCCAGGACGACGAGTTGCTTAAGAGTGGGAGGAGACATTTTATCACCGTTTCTAATCGTATAAGATCTAATTAAGTTTCACCTCCTCTGTGTGGGCCACGGACCCCTCGGTTTTGACCTGGTACTTAATTTGGTAAAATAGACGACTTGCAGTTCAGTCACACGCTGCCTCACCTCTGCCTTGGGAGCAGTGGGGCCGATGTAGTTTCAAGCTGGCATTTTCCTCCTTATATAAATTCATAAACACGACTATCACCTGCAATACCTTCTTACATCAGGGCTCTCTGATTCAACTAACCACAAACGACGAGTTACGAACTAGTAGCCTACTGTTACTTCTACGGATGAGGTATTGGAAGATATTACGAGCATAGTTGGCTCACTTTCACTGTTGTACTGTGCTAAACTGACAAGAGAGCTTCTTTTAAAGTCACTTATCCCCAAGATTTTGACCTAATCGACAATCTTTCTTTTTGGCCTGAAGGTGTGTTCATCAAGCCGTACAAGTGCATCAATTCGTGGGTAAATTTTCGTACAGCCCACCTGCTTTGCCAGTCAATGTAACAGCCTCCGCGTTTACTGTCTTCCAGTTTTATCAAGAGTTCTAAACTAAGTTGGAGGCCCCATGCTCAACTACCTATGCCTACTCATTCTAGCTTTCCAATTTCTTCCAACAACCTTCTTTCTATTGTTTGAATAAATACATACGTTCTGTCTTGCAATTCAACACCACCAAAAACTCCTGGGGTCACACTCTCGATCTCCGCCTTTTTCCAAACCCGTGCGCCAATTCTCCTTAGTTACTTGCACATTCTCCTAAGTTAAAATTGACATACAATTGACTGGTAATTTGAGACACCAATTACGAACCTGGTTCCGATGAGCTTCCTAAGCTCTTCCTTGTTAACTGTAAACAATACGTTTCCCTCCCTCTGTGTGAAATCTTCAACAAAAGTCTAGAAGAATGCTACTTACCTAATTTTGGAAAAGACGCCCGTATCATACCTATGCTCAAATGCGGAAACCCCCTCTAGCTATGAACTACCACCCACCTCTTTTCTCCAAAATCCTGGACCACTGGCTGATGGCGCTTTTCGGTCACCTTATAGTGGAAGAGCAGCACGGTTTCGTGAATTGTTGATCTATTCTGCTTTAAACCTTTTGGTTTTTACCAACGTTAAATGCCTTAATGCACGACAAGAGGTACACGCTACTTATACCGATTTCTCCAAAGTCAAGTTGAAGACAACTTTCTCTATGCAACTTCCCATCTTTAATCATTTCTTGGCTTTCCTCCTGCCTAACATACCGTTCCTGCAGAGTTTCATCTCATGGTCACTCATCCCGTGCCTTCTCTTCTTTGTTTCGCAAGACTATATACTTGGTTCCCTACTATTCCTGTTTGTTATCGACATCCTCCCCTACCCGTGTTTCCGTTACCCCTTTTGCGACCTTAAATTATTTGCCTTTGTTTCGTCTCCATTGGACTGTGTTCTCTTGAAGACCAACCAGAGTACACGTAAAGCGCCCATTTTTGAAGTTCCCTTTGCGGAGCTCGACATACACAATACTTTTACTCTACGATCCCGGAACTACGCCAATCCTACAACACCTTACAGCTTGGGTTCTTTAATTGTCTCCTTCCTTAGTTTTAAGTGAGTTAAATCACTTACTTGCTCCTCCTCCTCCTCTGCTCCCTCTGAGAACAATATGTAACTAGAGATTTAGTTTCTTGTGTTTTGTTGATCAAAATAAATAAATGATTCCGTCTTGAATGCAACATTTGGAGAGTATTTGCGAGCTTCGTGTCGTCGCAAAGATAATGGCTAAAATTATCCTAGAATGTATTAAAGAACATCTTGAAAGCTGGATCAATAGAACAAGCTGGCTTCCGCTCTGGATCCTCCTGGATGGGCCACATCAACCCTCTTCGGATCATTTTGGAGCAGTGTACAGATTTTAAATCTGTTCTCCATATTGTCTTCTCCGAAGGACGTGAAGGACTTCAAGGGATAATTGCAATTGTTGCCTCAAACACCTCGATTACCATGATGGCATTTGTTGGCTCTCTCATCCCTCTAATCGAAAAACAAGCCCGAGTCAAAGAAGACAAGTATCATGAACTTAGGCGATACACCAAGAAGATCTTCAAACCAACGAACGTTCATTAAAAACAAAATTTTAAAACTTGACGGCAGCTTAAAAAAGGATAACATACATTACATATACATATTTAGCACAGTGAAGCAGATGAGGGTAGTTTTTAAACCGCGGACCACCCTCTGAAGAGAGCAGAATGGCAATATCATCAGCGACGCGACTCAAATAAAAGTAAGATGGGTTCAGTAGTTTCAAGACCTCTTGAACCCAACGACGGTACATTTCCATCCTTTTGTCATTCTGAATGACCCAAACAGAGAAGAAGCGTCCAGACCGCCGACTTTGTACCTACATAGCTCACTAGTCGAATCCTCAAATTGATCAACAGAATTTGGACAACCGAACAAATACCTGACGACTGGAGGAAAAGAGTAATTTGTCCAGTATACAAAAAGGGTGATCTTCTGCGTTGCGGAAGCTACAGCGATCTCATTTCTGTGCACGTGCTACAACGTGCTGACGAACATAATCGAATGACGATTGAAACATCTTCGGGAATATCAAGGTAGCTCCAGATCCGGACGACTGCGAACGGACCAGATATTCACAGTTAAGCAGTTCTTGAAAAGTGCTTCGAATATAACATCAATCTGCTCCAACTGTTCGTTGACTTCTGTCAGGCATACAATGATTAACAACGAGGTAGACCAGGGGTAGCTTCCTCGAAACTGCAATTTTTAGTTTTAAATGTGAATATATAGCTAGCTAGTAGCTTTGTACTGATGAAGGGGGTAAGTCGCTCCCGAAAAATATATTCACATTTAAAACTAAGAATTGTTGTTTGGAGTAAGCTACCCCTGGTCTATCAATTTTAGGCTAGACTACAATGAGCAGACAAAAATCTAATTAATCTCTTAACGAGGGCCAGATGTAAATCCAAAATGAACTGACAGAAAGCTCAGTGTCAGGAGTTAAGCAGTCTGCCCTCTCCCCCCTTTGAACTTGGTGCTCGAAAGCGAAGTTGATACCAGAGATATGTTACTGGTAAAATCCGCGCAACTGCTGGCGTGGATATTTTTGCCCGATCAATGCTTCGTGCGAAGGAAGAGTTCAAGCAGTTCGAGTCAGCAGCGAGTGGAGTGGAGCTCATGGTCGATCAATCCAAAATGAAATACATGACCCAAACTCGAAAGGCGGCTGCTAGTATTCAGAACATTGCAATAGGTGAGCATTCGAACAGGTGGACCAATTCGCCTACCCAGAAGCCAAATAAGGGAAACAAAAAACCCGAAATCCAAAGGCGGGTAAACCATTTTATGCAGTCTTTCCCATAATGAGATCGATAAAAGTACACAGGCGCAATCAACTATGAACCTACATGATATTAATTCGTCCCTTACTGCTGTTTGGATGAGAGACATGGACTTTGACGCAAATGTCGGAAACCAGATTGATATCTTCGAGAGAAAAGTCCTCCGAACGATTTTCGGAGCCGTAAAGGAAGGAGATACCTGGCGATTCAAATACAATTCACTTATTTACTCATAAATTGAATGAATTATTTGACGACGATGGTAGCCGACCAAAAGGAAAGCCAAACGATATGAGGATTCAGTAGATGCAGATTGCTGATCAATTCTATGATTCTTTAACTGGAGGATGCGGTCTTTGGATCGCGATAATTGAAGGCGATCCATCGGAAGGCCAAGGCTTGATTTGGGCTGTAGCGTCACTGAAGAACCGAATTCTGTTATAGCTGTGCACACGTTTACCCTGGCTACGTTATCATAGACGGCCTTTCAGGCGATAAAAATTGGGTGAAATTCATGGTCACATTCCAAACATTTTTCCATCGCTTGCTGCAAAGAATAAAATTAATCTGTTGCTGAGCCGATGATGTTTTGTGCAAATGGGACTACCTGGCTTATGAAGATAGTAGAGAATATTTTATTGATGGTACTCAGCACAGCAATACCTCTATATTTGGTGCACTGAAGGCTTTCTTGCCAGTCATAAGGCATTGATTTCATCATCATCTACGGCGCAACAACCGGTATCCGGTCTAGGCCTGCCTTAATAAGGAACTCCAGACATCCCGGTTTTGCGCCGAGGTCCACCAATTCGATCTCCCTAAAAGCTGTATGGCATCCTGACCTACGCCATGGTTTCATCTCAGGCAGGATCTGCCTCGTCTTCTTTTTTTACCATAGATATTGCCCTTATAGACTTTCCGGGTGGGACCATCCTCATCCATACGGATTAAGTGACCCGCCCACCGTAACCTATTGAGCCGGATTTTATCCACAACCGGACGGTCATGGTATCGCTCATAGATTTCGTCATTGTGTAGGCTACGGAGTCGTCCATCCTCATGTAGGGGGGCAAAAATTCTTCTCTCGAACGTGGCCAAGAGTTCGCAACTTTTCTTGCTAAGAACCCAAGTCTCCGAAGAATATATAAGGACTGGCAAGATCATTGTCTTGTACAGTAAGAGCTTTGACCCTATGGTGAGATGTTTCGAGCGGAACAGTGGTTGTAAGATGAAATTGGCTCTGTTGGCTGCCAGCAACCGTGCGCGGATTTGATCGTCGTAGCTGTTATCGGTTGTGATTTTCGACGCTAGATAGGAGAAATTATCAACGGTCTCAAAGTTGTAGTCTCCTGTCCTCATTCTTCCTGTTTCAGCAGTGCGGTTTGGTGTTGTTGGTTGATTGGTTTTTGGTGCTGACGTTGCCACCATATATTTTGTCTTGCCTTCATTAATGTGTAGCCCAAGATCTCGCCTGTTCGATCTGCATGAAGGCAGTTTGTATGTCTCGGGTGGTTCTTCCCATGATGTCGGTATCGTCAGCATAAGCCAGTAGTTGGGTGGACTTAAAGAGGATCGTACCTCTGGCATTTACCTCAGCATCACGAATGACTTTCTCGAGGGCCAGGTTAAAGAGAACGCATGATAGGACATCCCCTTGTCGTAGACCGTTGTTGATGTCTTGAGAGTGATCTTGCTGTTTTTATCTGGCCTCGCACAAACATGAGTTTGAAGTCAGTCTTATCAATTCCATCGAGATACCGAATTTTCTCATGGCCGTGTACAGTTTTACTCTGGTTATGCTGTCATAGGCAGCTTGAACAGGTCGACTGTAATTATATCGACTCCTATCGACTTATGATTCTTAACCCGATGAATTACACGGGCATTTTCTTCCATGCTTCGCAGTGGCAGTAATTATGCATCGTCTTCAGCTGGCGGACGCTCAGACTCGGCTGGTAATTTTATACAAGCTATGATAGCCGACATATCGCCTGGTTACCGGTTCTGACCCTAACGTAACTATTAAGATATCCAAATATGATTTTAATTGATATTACATATTTGATATTTGATGCGGGCTTTGGAGGTTCATTCTACTGTTATTGCACTCACCTATGTAGGGGCACAAACCTTACGGGACTTATGTTTCGAAATTCTCCTCGGAGAATGCATAGCCGTTCGCTTACGATTTCAAAGCCGAAAAAAACAGTTTGGGTCTTCTTCGGGAAACTGGTCCCTTTCTAGTGCATCGTATGCAACATAGTGACATAGTGACTGTGGAAACGTTGCTAGATGGCCCGTAGCTTCAAGTTCCAGATATATCCAAATCCCTCAGGATTTTAAGTAAGTGTCGTCCGAAATATTTTGACCTGCTGAGTTTAGTTTGAAACGTGGCTTTTTTCGGGGGTGCAACACGAACCCACAATTCAGAGTCATTGTGTTAATAGTTTGGAATATTAAAATAACGCACCACAACGCTTATTGGGCCCCTCAAAGTGGCCACTTATACCTACAATTGGACTGCTTTTTTGGTATCCGTCTATTGCTATAATGTCAAAATCTGCAGACTTAATGGCCGATCCCCAAGAAAAGAAGTGAATGACAAGGCTACATACTTTATCACTAGAGAGTGAAGCGCAATGCGGTGTTTATCCTTGATTTCAATATCAATTACAAAAGATTCAGTAGTGTCAGTTCGGTCTCCAATTTCCATATTTTTAACTGAATTATTCATACCGAAATTCCTCTGAGTTTGAATTCCAGTTCGTCATATTTTTGTTCATCTTTGCGTTGTCCCACTCGCCAGACACTCTGAGGTATTAGATTCCATTCTATAGTATAGTCACTAGAATCATGGACCTTGCCTAATGGCTCTGGATTTGAAAAAAGAGGCAAGCGTAGTCGAACTGAAGATAAACATCAATTAAACCAAGATTTTCAATCTGACTGGTCGTCGCACTATATCTTCGTTGGTTTTTCACGGAATGCTGACACAGCGTCTGCATTCATACGCGTTCATTGAGATCGGTGCATTTGAGCATACGCAACAAAGTGACAAATACTGCACTAAACCAAATAATTATTTGTTTTGTTTTTAAATTTTGGAATTTGCTGTGGTAAACGAATGCCAATTTATATTTGTGAACACGCGCTAGAAATTCACATAGATAACTCCTTTCGAATGTTATTTTATAGAAAACTATATTGAACTGTGTATCAAAAGTGCATTCTTTCCTTGGTAGAAAAACAAAACCATAATAATAGCCTTATATAGAGAAAAAGTTATAAAGAAATAACCTTCGGATTATTTCACTGCGTTGTTGAAAATATCTGGCGACGACAGGTTACCATTGAAGACAATGATAGCAGTCAGCAATTCACTAGACTTTAGATCAGGAAGAAGCTGAAAAATAGGAACAAGTTAATGAAATTTCAAAGACGATAGTATATAACAGATACCTTGGGGGTAACGAAAAAGTACTGAGAACTTCCTTCTTGACACGTTTCATCCACAATCAGATTGAATACTTTTCGCTCGTTTTTGGGATCCATTCCTTGATTGATTTCATCCACGCATCTATGTCGAAAAGGAACATATTAGGCAGGTGAGAATATTATCAATTATTTTCAAAGTCAACCTGAATGGTACGTGCGTTAAGCTTTGCAATGTCATACTGTAAAGTGCAATGGCAACTGCTCGCTCTCCACCAGATTGTATGAATCTATCCAATGCCTGCAACTTGGCATTGTTCCGGTATTGTACTAGAATTTGAATTCCATATGTATCGTAGTCGTTCTGAAAAAATAGATTCAATCTAAAGGTCCTTTTGGACAGTAAATAGTGTTTGGGACTTACTGGAGCCGTGTGAGTAAGATTCACTTCCCCGGCATATTCCAATCGTGACATGAATTTAGCAAAACTTTCATTTATTCTCTTAATTTTTTCTGTGAAATATGGATACCAAATTTCATGGATTTTATCTATGTCTGAGGACAGTTTGGATTGATCTGTTTGGGCGCTGTTTATTATTCTACGAAGGTGATCTATTTCTTGCAATTGTTGTTTGTAGTTGGTAATGTCCTAATGAAATATATTTCCGATTATTTCCTTTTAAACGTTATTCTGTAATGAATACTCCAAAAGCTAGTCCACTTACCGCTTGGTACTCATTCATGCAATCCGCTCGAGTGTTCATCTCAACCAAATGTTCTTCCAACTCTTCCAAATTGTCAGGTAACTCTGCAAATTGTTCTCGAAATGGAAATTTACGATCATTTCGATGCTTCCCATTACAGGATGCCAATGCTTCACTTTCTTTCGCATTTCGTTTGGCTACAACTTCTTGCTCCGTTTTTTGCAATTTTTCATAGCGTTGCTATGGAAAGTAAAATGGTTACTTCTTGTTACATATTATCTGGTGGTCGCAAACCTTTGCTGTTTTGTATTCATCCTCTGCAGTTTTTAGTTGATTTTCAATGTCTACCGTTTCCTTACTGTAAACCAGTAGCCTGGCCTTTGCATACTCCTTTTTTTCCAGTGCCGCTTGGTATTCCTCAAAACATTTGACTTTACATCGTTGAGTACTTATCATCTTTTGTATCGTTTGGTTGCAAATTGTTTTGAAGTTTTCTGTTTCCTGCTCAATATCTGCAATTAAAATTCGAAATAACATTTTTTCAACAAACTTTTCCACAATCAATTCTTTCATAACTAATGAAGAAATTAACAGATGTATGTAAAAAAGACGGTATTGCTGTCTTTAGAAGTATTTGATAGATCAAAATAGTCGGAATACCGGAAGCTCAACGCTTCGGGTATAAATGTTTTGTGTTCATCTTATGTCATACATATGAGGGCGGTCCGATAAGATCTTAGCTTTACCGCCCATTGGCAGCAATATCGAAATAGAAATTCACTATTGTGTAGTACATTCTCGTAGACGCCCACAGTGAAAATTCCAGCTGAATCGGACTCGTAGTTTTATTTTAACCGCGTATAGAAGCGGGTGTGCTCGCAGATAGAAAAATAGAAAAAGAGCAATATCGGGCGGTGATTCGATTCATGTGTTTGGAAGGGAAATCACGCAGTGAAATCAAAGAGCGCTTGGATTCTGTGTACCGTGACGTTTTTTGATGAGCTACGCCCAGGTGTCCTGAAAACAGGTACCACAGAGAATAACGAGGTAAAACCCAAGGAGCTCGTATTGACAGACCGTCGATTCCAGGTGCGCAAGATAACTGAGAGAGTAGGCATCTCAAAAGATCATGTGGGTCCTATCTCGCATAAAATTTTGTGCATGAGAAATCTGTCGGCGCGCGTCTGCTCACTCCGGATAACAAGCGCAACCGTCAAACCACTTCAGAGCAGTGTTTGACCCTATTTAAGTGCAATCCGAAGGAGTTTCTGCGTCATTTCATGACCGTAACGAAACGTCGGTCCATTGGTACACCAGAGGCCAAGGAATAGTGAAAACAGTGGAGCTAGATTACAAGGGTTTGATTTTTTTTCGCTTGAAACTGATTTTACAGCTTCAAAAATCATCTTCAAATATTATCCCCAGAAAGCCCCAGTAAAGCAGCTAGTCTTCCAAAAAAAGTTATTAAAAAAAATATTTCTTTTGGATCTGCAAGATTATAGTCCCCCCTTGGGATGTGAGGACGTATGTATGATTCAAGATGGTGCTAACATCGAGCTCGAGCGAGATCTTTCCGTAGGAGTTGGTGTGAGTCTCATAAGCCTAATCTGGTCCGCTTAGGTGATCCAACTATTGTTCGCCAGTGGCACATCTGAAATTGCCATAGAAAGTTGCCTTATCTCTGGTATCTATAAGTTTGTGCCCTAGGTTGAAAAAGGACATTACAACGCTGATATGATTATCATTTCGATGATATGGCAAGCCACCGTAACATGCTGTTTCTCCTCCAATTATCTTCCCTTCTTCCTTATCAACGCGCTGAAACGATGGTCCTGTGGAATTTCCCCATTCAATCCTTGCACTATCCACAGAGTAATATTACTTCGTTCGTAAACGCTGAGAATTTGATATTTTTCAGAGTGAGTAAAAAAAAGCGATAATTGTAACGATTTCGAAGAAGGGCAACCATCTAAAGTCATTGAATCAATGGCTGGGGACATTTATGTATCTTATGCAACAAACATGAGCTGTTGGTGATGGAGTCAGGGGCTTCAACTACCGACATGCTGACCTGTTTTATGTCATTAAAAGTGTTAGATCCCGCTCCTATGTGAGGATTTTAAAAAACTTCCAGGCTATCTTGATTAACAACTTGTGTAGAGACATTACTGCAACCAAATTAGCCATAAAAAGTCAAGTGAGCGAGATAAGGTTGTTCTGTTTATATTCACTAACGAAGACGATATTCCCAGTATAACATTCGTTAGTGCTTCCCAATACGGCAAGAGTAAAGGGTGTTAGCAAAGACGGTGTTAAGGTCCATCATGTCTTTTGACGAAGTTCTAACATCAACGCATAATTATCGAAATTCAAAAAATATTGGTAGGGAGCTGCAGATCTTGAACTCACTTTCCGCAATGCGGTCAGACGAGAAGTCGTCGCCATCACGGTAGCTTCTCCTGGTACAGAGACTCTCACCGGAGAGTGGAAAATATCGAACGATATTCTCTTCTCAGATGACAGGTGCTTTAATTTCGTAATCGAGTTCCTCTCGTATTAGGCCAGAGTATTCCGGTAATATGTAACAGGTAAGTGCTAATTCCGCCATGCTGTTAACATATTATGCTGGTCGCAGGTAAAGGTGGAGGATTTGAGGCCACGTACTTTGTATTATCCTCAGTAAAACAAAAATCAAATGCTGAGATCAGGGAAAGAAATAAATAAAATATAGTGGGAGTTATTCTGCTACATTAAAACCTACCTGATCTCTATTGGCGAAAGGTCCCGCGACAGACTGACCAAGAAAATGCAGCCAATGTTGTTAGAAAGAACATGATCGGATCGAATAGCGAATAGCCGACGCGGCAGGATGGGCCCCGGTCCTGTCGAGAAATGGGCAAAACAAATACATGGGGAACAGTAACACGCATCGACTATATTCTCATAAGACGCCCACATTTACCACCGTCAACGAGACCATCGCATCCCAACATCGGTCATTGATTGCGGGAGGAACGCACTGTCCCACCGCACATTAAATGGTAGCGATTTCGTGAGAAGCAAGAAGAAATTAGTTACTAGATTACCAGCCATTACGAATGTGGAAGAGAAAAAATCGGGGAACCAAATTAAAGACAAAATCCACAAAGTGGCCTCTAAAACACTCGGGGTCACCAAGTCAGGTAAGCGATACATCAACCGAGATACTTGGCTTCGGAATGACGATGATTTCAACATCATTTCAAGAGGGTTCACGCAACTGGGATGAAGTGGTGTTCCACAACTGTTGTCCTTTGTGATAGACGTATCGACGAACGTCTCAAATCTAAAATTTACCGCAATGTCGTCCTCCCTGTCGCCCTCTATGGTTCTAAGTGTTGGCCGGCGATAAAAGACAATGAACGGCGTCTTGTGGTAATAGAGACGCAGATTTGGACGAGTGACGTGACACGCTTTGATCACACCCGGGGAAGGTGCTCCGAAGAAGGCGAAAACTGCCCTATCGACCGGAAAAGTGATGGTCACCGTTTTTTGGGATTTACAAACCGTGGTCTAAATCGAAAACCTGTAGAAGGGCAAAAGGACCACAGAGCTCTACTATGCCGAATTATTGGGCCGATTCGACGCCGAATTGTAGAAAAAAAGTCCCATTCGACGAAGAAAAAAGCGCTCTTCCACAATGACAACGGACCTGCTCACATCTCCGTCGCCGTCAATTCGACGAATTCTTTCTGTTTCCAAATTTTAAAAAGTCACTCGCCGAGCAGAAATTTAAGTCGAATGAGGAGGTCATCGCCGCCACGGAGGCCTATTTTGAACACCTAGAGAGAACATTTTTCAGGCGGGTTAAAGAAGTTGGAACATCGCCGGGTCAGTGTATCGAGCTAAAAGGAGACTGCGTTTAGAAATAAATCACCACTTTTCAACAAATTTCGTTTTTCTTTTGAAGGCTAAGTACTTATCGGACCACCCTCGTACATACGAGGGTGCCCGATAAAAAAATGTTCACACCCAACACTTTTATGATTCCACCTTATTAATTACATCTAGACAACATTCAGTCTCGCCTATGTCTGTTTTGGGATTCAAAGTTAAATGTTGGCGTTTTAAAAGGATTGTCATATTCAGATTTAGTTCAGTATCAGTTTGCTTGTAGATTTTGAGGGGGGGAGAGTGAAACCCCTAATTTTTGTGTGTGTCAGGAATGTCAGGAATGAAAAAGTTAAGTGTTGAGGAAAAGGTCCGTATTCTGATTTTGTGGGAACGGGATGATGTTAATAGGGAAAAATCAATTGTTTTGAGGCAAGTATTAGATTTTTTTTTAAAAGTATGCCAGAGATGGCAGTTTGGGACGAAAACAAGGGAGCGGGAGGAAGCAAGTAATTACTCCCCGGGTCAGGCGGTCATTAGAGCGAGCAGCTTTGCGAGATAGATTTGCAACTGCTCCTCAATTACGTGCTGAATTGCTGGAAGGGGAAAATGTGACAGTTAGTGTGAGAACGGTGCAACGACGGTTGAATGAATTAGGACTTAGAGCTCTAAGACCAGCAAAAAAGCTGATTTTAACGAAGGCTATGCTCGAAAAAAGGCTGAATTGGGCATTGGAATGACGTGACTGAACTGTAGGCGATTGGAGGCGAGTTGTGTTCTCTGATGAGTCTAAATTCAATTTGCTGGGATCTGACAATCCGTCCCTAGTGCGAAGAAGAAAAGGAGAGGGGTGTGATCTCCAAGGTGTTGTACGAACTGCACGATATTCTCCCTCACTAATGATGTGGCGATGGGAGTTATCAAAAGAAAGCGTAACTGTGATAGTGGCAGCCAACATGAGTGGTACAGTTAAAAAAAGCTTTTCGTAATCGGGTAATTTCAACATCCTAAATGTTTTAAAAATATACGGCAGTTACCAGTGGATTATGAGAGTAATCGCAGGACCTGCATCACCGCATATGAAAAAAATCCTGTTTTTGGTGGATAATTGTCCTGCACCTCGCCATATTGCTGACCCTGGTGTTTCTGCCTCCTAACACCGCTGCAGTATTATGACCCATGGACCAAGGGGTCTTAACATCAGAGTCAGCGCTGAGTAAACAAAAATTACGGTATTGGATGCTATTTTGATGATTCACGATGCCTGAACCAAACTCAGGCAAAGGACCATTTTTAATTGTTATAAACACGCTGGATTTGTCCTAGTCACTCTAGTTTATACCACGACCTGAAATGCAGATAACTTTGACGAAAAAGATGACGTACCGCTGAGTGTTTGGACAGAGGCTATTGATAATGAGCTACTCATAACAAACTAGGACCTTAACCAATATGCGTGTATCGATAAAGCTATTTCCTCGTACGAGGAAAATGGTAATGTGCAAAATATCATTGCCAACAGACAAGATAGTGGCGTTGATGATGGCGGAACCCATAAGAGTGGTTGGACCCCCACTGCGTCTGAAGCTCTCCTGGCTGCAGACACACTGAACATGTTTGTTCAAACTAACTGTTATAATTTATCCCTCTTCTCGCGTGACATCAGAGCTAGCAGTTCGAATAGTTCTGCTACTGGAACGCCGGCAAGGCATCTCGAGAAGAAATCATTACTTTGTAGTTCGAGTTTCAGGAAGAAACAACCGGTGTCAGTACCAAAATAAAATGTTGAAATCACGTGCAAAGCAAGCCAAATTCTCTGTCTCTCAACTAGAAAGTGGTGAACATTACACTGACAAAAGCTGTCAAATGCAAACGAAAATAGTTTCCCTGTATCCCTGCTTGTGCTATTACCATCCACAAGTCACAAGGTGGGACGTTTCATGTCATTGTTTATAAGTACTCTCGAAAGAACCACAACAGTTGGTGTACGCAGCGATAAGTCTGGTAACGAATATAGACGGCACATCATCACAGACAAAGATGCTCCCTTCATCTTCATATACAGTCGGGATGCTAACGACTTCCAGACTGCGCGGGATAATGGTAATGAATACGTTCGACTCCGTGGACACGCAATTCAAACAATCACTAAGAAACTATAGTGATTCGAGTTTGTCTGCTCATTCCATGGATATTGAAACGGATACAGTGATACCCAGGTCTGATTATTTGGTATTGACTGAAACGTGGATGCATAACAATTATTATCCAGTTCTAGTTAATAATTATGAGTGTGTATCCCGGCAGAATAATCGCTCGGATTCAGATACAAATCCAGCTGGTGGAGTAACAATCTATCGCAAATTATCACCCACATCCACGGCCAAAGTTCTCCAAGTTACACTCCAAGTCTGACACAAACGTGTCATCAAAAACACAGTTGACCTGTGCCTCGCCGAAATTAGATGCTTCGCTGCGGATACAATGTTTAAATTTGTATTTGGCGCCGTGTATATTCATCCTGGAGCATGTATCCAAAACATTGGCATGTTGCTGTACCAAGCACATGTTCCATATGTTCAGAACAGCCAATGTATGCCACCATTCTTGATGGATATTGATGCCGATGTACCAATTCTTCTTTCCGGCGACTTCAACACAAACGTGAAAAATGATGATGCATTCCTCAAATACATGAAAGATACGAACACCCTCGGATGCGTATCAGATGTTAATAAGTCAACAACGCTGCGAGGAACGACCATCGATTTGACTTTTTCAAGACACATTTCACTTGAAACACTCCCCCTTGATTTCGTACTTTTCCGATCATAGTCCTATCTTTAACAGAATAACGCAGATTGGAAGATCATAAATACAACACATGTATCATAAACGGTCTGACTGCGGTGAAATCCTTAGTAAGGAAGTGCTTTAAAATGAAGGCAAAATCGAGTGAACTGTCTAGCGAGTACGACCAGGGAAATCCTTTACCCAAAGCGGAGTCGACTATCCGGTCCTCTAACTATCAAATGGAGTAGTATAAGGGGAAGAAGGACACTAAAAAGGTATATCGTTGTTTTTGTATATTTGATCACTAAACCCTTGAGCCCACCTTGAGCAAGCAATCTGACAGCCAATACATACATCGCGGCCATTAGACGTTACGTGGCAAGCAGCAGAATGGTTCACATTCTGATTAGTGTCAATGGAACTGTTTTCAGCGAAACAAATACAATTTTACTGAGAGCATGGTCGCTGAAGTGTAGGAGACACTGACTGCAAACAACATAAACTCGAAATTCATTCCACCAGGCAACCTTCATTTCGGCGATATTTGGAAAACCGCAGTGAAATCAATGAAGCGACACTTACTAAAAATGGTTGGTAGTCGTGTACTCAACATAGAAGAGATGTGTATGGTGTTAGCGGAAATTAAAGCCTGCATGATCTCAAGGCCTTTAACACCGGTTAGCAGCGACCCTAATGATTTCTATTTCCTAACCGGGCATAATTTATTAGAATGGCAATGACAACACTGGGATCAAGCATAAATGACAGTTGGTGCAAAAATTTGAACAACAATTTTGGCAACAATGGGATCTGGAGTATAAAAACAAGCTCAGTAAAGGGCGAAATGGTTTACAGCAAACCAAGATATGCATGAAGGTGACTTGGCGGCCATCAATGCATTGGTCACTAGGCAGGATCATAAAGTTGCATCCTGGAACCGATAGCTTAGCTAGAGTCGTAACCATCAAAACTGTTCGTAACGTCATTAAGTAGCCCATCACCAAAGTTTGTCCGTTACCGAGGCGCGATCGAGTTAACAATTGGACGCTGCAACAAAGTGAAAACTATCACATCGATCGCTATTAAGGAACTTCTCAGAAACGAACTTTACAGCTTAGGAGCAGTGTTTCAAAAGCGTCAAAAGTCATGTTCACTTTAGTAACCTGTCTCGCATGTTTAGTCCCAGCAAATGCAAACTACACCGTGAAATACCCTGAAGGAAGAATTTAAGGGAGGGGGGGGGGGGGGGTGATTTCACAGTTTAGGCGAGAAAAACTACACAGTGATTGACGTTCCCGCGGGCTACACTGATATCAATTACGATTGTCGAAAATATTTCGACATCATTGAAGAGGCGCTGGCCAAGTGCGAAGCTGAGTCTACGTTCAAGCCCTATTGTATAGTCGATACGCCGCGCAGCCTCAGTCAGCATGCAAACTGCGTTGTAGTCGAAATTTATGAACGCATCAACGAAATGACATATCCTTATCAAACATTTCAAGTGACAAACATGATGTGAGAAAAATTAGCCCAACTCAGTGCTTGGATAAACCTATCTCCTGAAAACAGATCCGTCGCCTTAATTTACAACGATAGCCGCGAAGACATGGAGTAGGCATATTGAAGTACCTTCTCCGTGCACTTTGAAAATATCGTCAAATATTCTCACAGCGAGTGCTCTCGCTATCGACAACGTTTATATACGAGTGGCGTACATCAAACCCATCAAGTTACTTTCTAACATAACCGATGGTCTTTCGGAGCCCAAATCATGTAAAATCTTTTTTCACCGGATATAGTCATGTGGGGTATCAAATGAAAGGTCTCGATTAGTACTTTTCAAAGTCTTAGTTTTGAGATTTGTTACAGAGGCGGGGAGTGGGAGGGGTGGAAAGTGATGAATTCTTTAACGAACCCATTCTCAGAAACTACGCCAAGCTTCCGGTTTCCCGAATTGTTTTTTATTATGTTAGTATACATGCCCTAGAAGTACGATAAATTTTTATTGTCTATGTTAGCCGCTATTGAAAAAAACAAATACGTGTCTGAACGATAAATTTTGGCACCCTAACTGGAAACACCGAGGAACTCGCAAGAACTCTTCGAAAAAAGGCGGATTGGTATCTGCGCTCTGCAAGAAACCCGATGGTATGGTGCCAAAAGCTGCGATATTGAACGCGAACGCGGTAGAAATGGCTTTAACTTCTCTATTTTGGTAGCCCATACACTCAATACGGTGTTAGTATTGCCATCTCAGAGGGTTTCCGTGATGCCATTAAAGAAGTCGAACGATTTGATGATCGGCTGATGAAGCTCACCATTATATCAGCTGATCGCACTATTCACTTCTTCACCGCGTACGCCCCACAGACAGGTCGACCTGATGCCAAAAAAGATGCCTTCTGGCAACTTCTCGATGAAAGGACCTGCAACGTGCTGGCTGACGACTATATCATCATTGCCGACGACTTTAATGGTCATGTGGGTGAAAAGGCAGACGATAACAGGTGCCATGGAGGAAAGGAATTTGGAGCGCGCAATGAGGGTGGTGAGCGTATAATGGATTTCGCGGACACCCATGACCTTGTACTTATGAATACATGGCTCATCAAACGATTGTCTCATCTTCCTACATTTTATAGTGCAAACAGTAAAACGCAAATCGACTATATTCTCATAAGACGCCGACATTTTAACGCTGTCACTGATTGCAACGTCGTTCCCTATGAAACCATCGCACCTCAACAGTGACCGTTGATTGCCGTCCTGCGAATTAAGCCACCGACAAAACATTGTGAGGAACGCACTGGCCCGCCGCACATTAAATGGTGGTGATTTCGTGAGAAGAAAGAAGAAATAATCTCACTTACGCGATTACCAACCATTACAAATGTAGAAGAATCGTGGAACTAAATGAAAGACGATCCACAAAGGTGCCTCCGCTACACTCGGGGTGATCAAGCCAGGTAAGTCGTACATCAACCGAGATACTTGGCTTTGGAATGACGATGTTAAAATGAAGGTCCGTGAAAAGAAACGTCTCTATCACAAGTTTCTCGGCGACAAAACGCTCGCCAATTGGCAAATTTATAAGAATGCCAACCGGTAAGCAAAGAAAGCGATCGCTGTCACCCGAGCGGACCATTACAAAAATCTTTACGATAAACGGGGCACTCGGGATGACGAGAGAAATCTGTATCGACTTGCCGAAAGCCGAAACGAACAACCAGAGGATATAGAACACTTCTGTTGCGTTAATGACAAGAACGGTACTTTGCTTACCAACCGTCGAATCGCGACGGATAGATGGCGAGATTATTTCGAGCAGATTTCAACTGAAGAATTTGCTCATCCTCCACTTCCACAATCATTGCCGACAGTGGAGCAGTTTCACCTATCAGTGTAACTGAAGTCGAGGAGGCATGAAATCGGGGAATGCCACAGAACCTGACATCGCATCTGAGCTCTGGAAAGAGAAAAGCTAGGACCCAACACTGTAGCTCAGTGAATTCTTTAATCGGGTTATTCAGGAAGGAAGAGCACAATCTGACTGACAAGAAAGTACCACTGTTCCAATATGGAAAAAGGAAGGTAGTCCAGCAGAATGTTCAAATTACCGTGTGATCTGGTTACTTTCCCATATCATCACGATTTTTGAACGCATTCTTGACAACCGTATTGGCGAAATCGTTGAAATAACTGTGGATCAAGCCGGATTTGTCAGGAACTGCGGAACTACTGACACAATACACTCTGCGCGGTTATTCATGAAGAAACACCGTGAGAAACATCGCCCTCTTTACATTGCATTTCTGGATCTACAGAAAGCGTTTAACCGTGTGCCACACCAACTCATCTGGTATGCTTTACGACAACACTTAGTGTCAGAAGAACTCGTGCGCTGGGTTCAATTGCTCTACCATGATCCGAAAAGTAAAGTTTGAAGTGTGGCGGTTATATCAAAATCGCTTCGTGTTTCTGTTGGTGTTCATCAAGGTAGGGCCCCTCACCACTCCTCTTTATTCTTGTTATGGATATCGTCACAGGGGACATCCAACGTCCAACGTGCAGATGATGTTTTCATAGCGTCAAATAATCCGAGTAACTTATCCAAAAATTGATTGATCGGCCTCATGCGCACGGTCTGCGAATGAAACTGAATAAAACTGAATTTTTGACAAACGACCCCCATGAAACAGGCACAATCACTGTCAGCGGCAGTGCCCAGAACTGAGCGATTTAAATACCTCGGATCAACGCTATTAGCCAATGGAGAACTGCGCTATGAAATTGCTTCACGCATTAATACAACCTGGATGAATTGGCGTTCCACAGCTGTTGTTCTTTGTAATCGACGCATCAACGAACATCTCAAATCTAAAATTTACCGTAATGTCGTCCGTCCTGTCGCTCTCTATGATTCTGAGTGTTGGCCGTCAATAAAAGACAATGAACGGCGTCTTGCGATAATGGAGTGGCATGATACGTTTTAATCGCATCCGAAATGAGGATATCCGTGATCGATAAGGGGTTGCACCAATCGGTGAAAAACTGCGAGAGAGGCGTCTTCGATGGTATAGCCACGCAATTCGTGCTAACGAGAATTCACTTGCCAAGATTGGTCTAAACATCAAAGTCGATGGTAAACGACCAAAAGGCCGGCCGAAACAACGGTTGCTTGATACGCTGGATAGGGAGACTCGAGATTGCATCCAAATAATGCATCTGATAGGGCCAAATGGCGAAACCGATCACGGCGAGCCGACACTTGTAAACGGGACAAAGGCTTAAGAAAAAGAAGAAGAGCCGCTATTATTAGACGTGTTTGTATGAGCTCGGCAATTTTCGTTAGTTTAGAAATTCGATCTAAAAGTTTGTGTAAAATTTTACGTAAAAAATTAAATGTAGCAAAGTGTGTGAAATATTAACAAAGGCCTATGGTGATTCTGCTATGAATAAAAGAAGAGTTTACAAGTGGTATAAACGTTTACAAGAAGGCCGTGAAGACATTGAAGACGACGGACACGCCAGCACATCAGCAACCGGTGAAAACATGGAAAAAGTGGAAATGGTTGAACTTAAATCAAAAGCAATAGCGGAGTCAACGATGATCCGGGAATACTGAAACGTGTTATAACAGGTGACGAAACATGGGTTTACGAATATGACATAGCAACTAAGGTTCAATCGCCCCAGTGGAGACATTCTGGATTGCCAAGCCAGAAAAAGGTTCGAACGTAAAGGTGGATGCTCACTGTATTCTTCGATTTTAATGGCATAGCACATCATGAATTCTTTTGCGTGAAGCAATCCGAAACAACGTCCGGATTTGGGGCAAGACCAATCATGGCTTTTGCGCTATGATAATGCACCTGCTCACACTTCATTGCTTGTTCATGAATTTTTGTCTAAACGCAATACTGTAATGATGCCCCAGCGTCCATATTCAGCGGACATGGCTCCATGTGACTTTTTCTATTTCCGAAAATAAAGAGAAAACCGTCGTTTTGCAAGTATTGATGGCATTAAATGTGCATCGTTGAAAGAGCTAAAGGGTATTCCAAAGATCGACTTTGCGAAGTGTTTTGACGATTGGAAGAAGCGCTGGCACAAGAGCATAATATATAATGGGGACTATTTTGAAGGCGACAACATTAATGTAGACACATTAACATGTTTTCTTGGTTTCAAGTTGGAACGCGCATAATTGTAAACGTTTGTAAATATTTTAAATGTATAAAAAGAATGTATATTGATAAATAAAGCCAGTCGAATAATTAACGTGCTTTAACTCAATTGGTTTTCTTGCCAGTTTGGCTAATTAAGAAATGGTTAACCAACAACAGGTCTTGTTAAATTGACATCATACCAGAAGGGTAGCCCCGCGGGAAAATATGGAGAATATTTTTATACACAAAAAGACAAATATACCACTTCTTTGGTTTTCGCCAGCTGTCCCTAACCTTCAGTTATATTTTCTAAATACAATTTAGGTTTTTATGTCAGTGATAATAACTTTCGTAAAATAATACTCACCGATTTCGTCGCGCTTTAGCCTAGCTATTTTTTGTTCTTGATCTTTAACGTTCCTCTTTATATCTCGTATGGCCAACATTTTACCTTCCAATTTTGCTTTCATTTTATTAATTACATTCACTTGTTCATTGCATTGATTAATCTTAGCTTCAATATTATTTCGATTATTTTTCAATTGATCAGTTGTGCGCGTGATATCCTGCAAGCGGCCATTCAGCGCATCTAATTGCGTTTCATCGATATCAGCACAAAGTAAATTTTGTTCACTTATCCTTGAACAAACTGACGAAGCTTCGCCAGAATATTTCGAAACGATTATCTGAAATCGGTTTTGACCTGAAAAAATGTAAATAGATTAAAAAACAACTGATAGCCCATGGAAAGTTGTTTAATACTTGAAAAGAAAAGTCTTATGTCACGAGGGAGCCTCTCAACATGGTTCTCTACTTCGTCGCTGGCTACCAAAGTCTTGTGTATCTGGTAAGCTTTACATAGGTAGTTCAAAATAGGAGCCGGCCCCTCAATCATATCTAGAAGGTAAGAATAAAATCCCCATTTCCTACGAAAAAGAAAAGAATTAATATGTTTGTAACTTTTATGATATAATGCTTACTTCAAGTGCGATATAGGTGTGTCTGCTCGATATTGACATTGCTCAGCTGGATCAGAATGCAAGACATTGATTTTCAGATGTTGCTCATTACACAGTTTTTGAATTAACAAGTTAACATCTTCTTTTTGCGTGCAGACAAATGCAAGCAAATCACGTCTAGCTACAGTATTTTCGATATACTTTGCGTCACTCGGCTTTTTCACTCGCAACTGAAAACGTTGGCCAAAAGTAAACGTTAATTATAAATGCTTGTAAATTAGCTCTTAAAATAGTTGAATATAAATGATTCTAGCGATTTTCCTATAATGTCGAAACTAATGCAAAGGCGAAAATTTGATTTGTTGCTGATTTGCCTGGAATCAAGCTTCTTTGGTATGGGCTGGAGATGTTCTGGGCGTATGGGGCTATTCCACATAGCAAAATAGCGGAGAATATCTTATAGATGATACTCAGCAACGTGATACCTCTATAATTGCTGCCCCGCGTGACATCTCCCTTTTTATGTATAAGACAGATAATGCGTCTTTGACAGTCATCAGGCATTGACTCGCTGCCCCACACCACAGGTTATTTCGATAGAAGATAAAACCATAATTAAGCAAATTACAAGTAATAGCACAATATGAATATTTAGGACATACATATAGAATAAATATTATTGGGTGCAGGCATAATGTATTATATTTTATATTGCCTGTACCATAGTTGTAGTTTTCCACTGACATATTCTTATCTTAAGATAATAACAGGACGTTGCTCGAAGAACGCATCTTGTTTTGTAACATGTGTGAACGGGCCTGGTAATAAAAATGGTACAAGCATAATGTTATTTATATTGCTTGTACCCTATTTCGTAAGAAATGTGTGGTCGTTAATGAAGACACTTTGACCTGCGCATTGTAAAATGCAATATGGACATGTGCGCGACACATGATAAAGATAGGATAGTGTTTGCAAGATAGGTTACTTTGTAAGAAATATTGTAAGTAGTTTTTAGTCAAAATTTGGAATTTAAATAAAACGGTCGTACGATCCTTCCCAAACGGACTCAAATTGAATTTTATTTTAATTTACATGCTTCCTGTTCACTCTTTTTGAAACATGAAGCATAGACACAGGCTGGGTAGGTGGGAACAAAATGATTCCCCGTGGATACAAATTGGCTATGGGGAGGACATCTCTAGGAGACGAGAAGAAATAAAGTTATGGACCGGGGAAGTGAAAACATCGAGCGGAAAAGTAAGTCAGGCAACACAAGTGACGCCCATTCAAAATACGGGAAAGAAGACACCGGGGAAGCGGTTGCGTGAACGATTGAACAAATCAACAAGACAAGGAGCAGGCAGCAACAAGTCCCTGGAATACAGGAGAATACTAAATGGAAATCACAGATGAGGTTGATAGAAAGCAACTGGCAAACGGTTCAGGACTTACTCTTCAAAACCACCCGCGAGAAAGATATCGACGTGGCCATAATGAGTAAGCTACATCGAAATCGCGGTTTTAGTATTTACGTTAAAGTCTAAACTGGTCAAGCGGCGCCGTGCGCCGGAGAACAAGTCTTCCAGGAAATAATAGAACTATGGTGAAGCGAACAATTGGCGTAACGATTGCACTCAATTGGGAACTCTCCGGAGTGAATCGATCATGACCCCTCAATAGCTGCTGTATTGGTACGGGTGCGACCGTTTTAGAGAAAGGGCCCGGCAGCATGATTTCGCCCGCTCGAAACACAACTTGCTTTAGTCGGCGTCACTACGGACGGCAAGTAGTCTAACCACGGACTCTTCGGGCTGCACGAGCAAACAATTGAGCCTATCTTCAACGTGCTAGAGGACTGCTCCTACAAAAGGCTGAAATTGTTGCTCATTAAAAGAAACGGCTAAACTAAATTACTTCCTGATAGAGCTCACGGTAGGTGACCATGCGCTAAGCCAACTGTTGCGCGAGATGAAGCGGTTCGGTGATAATAAAATTGGCACCGGGCTGCTACAGTCTTTGTGGTTGTAGATACTTCCGGAAAGCACACAGACCCCTGGCATGTTCGGATTCGGGGTCGCTGGACACGTTGGCCGGCACCATCCAAAAAATCCAGAACGGCGAGGTATCGCGTGACATATCAGACCAGGTGCCCCAGCTGCTGCAGATGGTGGCAGCGATAACAGACACCGTTTCTATATTGGGGAAGACAGTCGGTGCTTTGCGTTTGGAAAGTAACACTAGATCACGGCCTAGATCCGTCTACACAAGAGGGCGATCACGTGGTAGGTCGTCGGAGCCCTAAACAACTGCCGGAGAATATTGATACCACCGAAGGTTTGCGAAAAAATGTCCTCGAAATGTATCAATTTGTTTCGCCAAAACAACTAGACTTCCCAGGGGCTCTGGCGACGGCTACCCGAATTGCAGCGCCACGTCACCTAACAATTTATGACCCACTGAGCCGGCGCCACTGAGTCTGAGCATTTAGACATGCGACGTAAAACTTTCAGAGATTCGTCCACTATGCAATCTGAAAAGTTCACTTTTGTTTCATAGATTTGGATGAAGTTCTAGTCGCGTTGACATATGCAAATTCTTACAATCGCAAATGTGATCTTCCGGTCATCTGATAACATCGGAAGGCATCCAATCGGGCACAGCCTAAGCGCAAGCGATATCGGCTTCATGCTTCCAAAAACAGTTAAAGAGTGTGTGCTTGGGAATGTTAAACTTAAGTCACTCACTTTTGCTTTGAAGTATTGGTTTGGGGGAAAAGAAATGTCGTATTTGTGATCGAAATTTGACGCTTTATTTAACATACTTAGAATTATCCAATTTAAGTCTAATATGCGCCGTTTTGTTCGCAAACTTGCCCCCCCCCCCCCCCTTATTTGCAAAAAAAATCAGACAGCCAGTTTTCACAAGCCTCTTTTGAGGCCAACTTAGTAGCATCAAGAACGTTTTGCATGGACCGGAGGAGATGGCCACGTCCGAACTATACGGTGGGTGCGATAAGACATCCCATCCGAACTCCCGTAGCTTCTGGCGGGTCATCTTTGATGATGATGTGAGGCCAAGCGCTGTCCTAGTGGGACACAACACCATTCTTATTGACCAATTTTGGCCGCTTCTGGTCAATCGCCTGCTTCAAACGATAGAGTTGCTCACAGTAGAGGACCGAATTGAGGATCTGGCCATAGATGAGCAGCTCATAGTGAATGATTCCCTTCCAATCCCACTAAACACACAGCAAAACCTACTTGGCCGTCAATGCGGGCTTGGTGATGGTTTGGGCCGGCTCGCCGCGCTTCGACCACGATCTTTTTCGCTTGAGGTTGTCGTACGTGATCCACTTTTCATCACCAGTCACCATCCGCTTCAAAAATGAGTCGAATTCGTTCCGTTTCAGCAGTGCATCGCAGGCGTTGATTCGGTCCAAGAGATTTTTTTTCGTCAACTCATGTGGCACCCAAACATCCAGCTTTTTTTGGAATCCCATCTTCTGCAAATAGTTCCAAACGGTTTTATGGTCCTTACCCAGTTCCTGGCCAATCGAGCGAATGCTCACATGCCGGTCTACTTGGATGATTTGGATGATTTCGACGATTTTATCGGCTTCTACGACGATTGGCCTACCAGTGCGGGGTGTACTTTCGACATCCTCTACACCAGAACGAAATCAATTGTACCAACGCTGTGCTGTGCGAATCGTTACAGTATTGGACCCATAAACCTCACAAATCCACCTTCGCTGCATTTTTACCTCCCAGTTAGTATAAGTATAAGTAGTAAATCTTTGAAGCGCTATAACTTCAGACTGAAAAGTACGATCACAACATTGCACAGATTGTGGCACAGATTGTCGTCTTCAAATCGCCGTATAGTACGACCCGATGCGATAAGTGCAACACAAGATATGTTCAAGTGTTGCCATCTATTGACAAAATACGACATTTCTTTTTCCCCAACCCAATACAACCTCGACAAAGCGTCTTCCGCCAACTTGGCATCTGAGTTCATCAGCCAATACACTTTCAACATTCAATACGTGTATGGAAAGGATGAAGTAATTGCCGACACTTTGTCACATGTTGTGGAAATCAAGATCCCCCCCACCGTTGATTTTTCGGTAATCCCGGAGGCGCAGATGGGCTACGCAGTTTTACAGAGTCTCAGGCTCAATTCCAAATGCACATTTAGGGAATTTTCTTTCTTCGGCCCAAAATGTAGTATATACTGTGAGATTTTAGCCCAAGGCCATATATTCCGGCCAATTTTCTTAAGAAAATATTTCACGCCGTTCACGATATAGCACACTCAGGCATCCGGGCAACGAAGCGGTTGGTCACCGAAAAATATTTCTGACAGTCCATGGACAAGGACATTAATTCTTAGATAAGACGGTGCATCGTATGTCAGAAGTGCAAGACTATGAAACATGTGAAGAAAGAGATAGGAGTGTTCCCACCACCAAGCGCTTGCACACAATCCATCTCGACATATTCAGCCCTTTACGAGACTGATACGGTTTCAGCAATTGCCTTACGATACCTTTGAAAGACATTTCTGCAGAAACTTGTGCAAGGCCCCCTTTCGACCATGTTTCGGTGTGCCGGCACCCATAATCACTGGCCAGGGAAAGCAATTCGACTCCTCCCTATTCTCGAAGTTAGGCAAACTCTTCAGCTTCAAACATCAGTACAGGACGCTGAAAGTCGCTATAATGGCCGAAGATAGCCATTCTTTGTTGCAAGTTCTGCCGCTCGTCCTCTAGCCATGAATTTACTGTAAGTCCTGTAGAGCTAATAAATGGGGAACCTGGGACTCCCCAGCGACCTTGCACTGGAGTCTAGGACGCATCTCAACACTACCGGATAGTTGCGTCTACTCAAGAATGGGGAAGCTGGAGTAGCCAGGACCAGCCAGGACCCGCCAACCACGAAAACCGTAGCCAACGTGCCCGGGCATTTCGTATTCTGTACAGCTTACCTTATGCGGTTCTCGAGCGAGGTTCACACTCTTTCATCCTCGACTCGGAGGCACACTTAAAGAGGGTTTCCCTGGCCTGATTAAAGCCCAGCCGTAGCCAGGAAGAGGATTGCGTGACCCGTCCATTTTGACTTGCCAGTTGAAAGAGTTATTCGTCTGACAAGTTGCTGAAGAGCCAGTCCCCCCAGTATTGTAAGAATGATTCGCAATTTCACAACAATATACCCAGGAAAAAAATTGATTGCATCAAGCTATGGTTAAGCAGGCCATAACCATCTAACTAAACTGATATGTCGATGAATAAAACTTACCTCAAGAATCAGTGGTTCATACACATGCCCTTCGAATATGTGACGATTTTTCCGCAGCCATTGTACACCTGTATAAGCATCGGTGTTGAGTTGGCGAAGTTTCTAGAAAATCATTTAATTTTACAGAAATATTTCTCATAAAGTGCAATTATTTTCAATAGATACGTACGTTGAGACGACGTTCGCCTTCATTTTGGATTCTATTGATTCGATTTCGAATGCTATTGAGTTCCGGTTGGTAATGGTCAATTTCGTGGTTGATATCGATCCGCCGTTCGTTCAGATTCCGTATTTCTGCTCTTTTTCCTTCGATATCGGCGTTATAAGATGCTAATTCTTTTTTGAACTCTGAGAAGTTTAACATGAAAGGAAATTGGTTAAAATAATGCGGAAATACTCGGGATGGATTAGTGGTTAGAGCGCTAGGCGTCGTAGCAGAAGATCGCGATTCAAATCTCACTCGTGACAGCGCGATTTGTATCGAATGAGCGCATCAGTCAAATCACGGTGATAATCATGGGTGAGCAGTGTTGATAGAAAATTACCTGAACCGGATATCGATTCAGTAGCAACCCTCAAATCTTGTACGTAGCCTTCAAGAAGACGATTGGCTTGCACTATTTCGTTTTCTCGTTCTGCCATGTCAGTTTTCTTGCTCTAAATCAAAGGAAAACTTTTAATCTGTGGCACTCCATGAAATGAATGAGTATCTCTTACGTTCAGGTTACGTTCAGCAGTCAGTATAGTATCTTCACATTCGGCAAGACTTTCTTCCAGCTTATCCAGTTGGGCAGACAATTTGGTAACATTATTGGCCTAAAAACAAATCATTGCCCCGATTACCCCTACACTGCAATTTTAATGCCGGAAATTGAACTTACCTCATTGGTTGCGTTGCGAGAGAGTTTTTCGCGGGTGGCAATGATATCTTTGGAAAGATTTTGCATATCTTTGAAAATCTTCTCATCTCGAGTCACATCGTATTGCGCTTTCTTCATTATTTCGCTCATTTTGTCTAAGTCCTTCTGAATTTCATCGAATTCGAGCCAAAGTTTTTTCTTTTTTCCGATTTCGATGTCGTTGATGAATTTTTCTCGAATTTTAACCTTTTCAATTATATCTTTCAATCTACGAAAAAAAAAAGTATTTGAGATGTGAACAAGTTGCTGAAAGAGGACAGAGTCGGGTTCTTACTGAGCATTTCGTTCCTCCAGTTCCTTCAACCGTTTTTGATTGTCAAGAAGCGTGTTACCACCAGTTCGTTGAATGTTTCTGAGCTCTTTCAGTTTCGCGAAATGTTGAATCATCTCAGGTGTGCTGATTGCTTCTTGTGTACTGTTCAACAGTTCTTGTGGATTCATTTTAGCGAAATCCTGTAATGTAAAATTTTGTTCATATCTGAGCCACTTTGGAACTACATTAATATTAGCAATCTTAAAAAGGCGCTCAATATGTTACATTTGATACCTTACATGACTACGATCGGCGAAAAATAAACATATTTTTCCACCTAAATGAGGAATTCTGGGGAGCGGGTAGTATAGGTCCCAGGGAGAACACGAATTGGTACCCATGATGGAGCATAACACCTAGGAAACACCTGCCGAACCAACATCATAAGCTCTACTACCAAACCATATCTCCACCTCCACATGATGATCGCTGGGAGTTTTTTCTTCATGAAAAACTGCAAACGGAGGAGGATGAGGGCGAGTCTCTCGCGCCTAAAAACGGGACAAATTGTACCAACTGGTCTTCTAGGTTAGGGGTTGGGTAGGAATAAAGAGCCTACACGGAAAACCCAAGTTACGGAGCCACAAAAGGAGTGCGAATGATTTGCGCATTTTTTTCATGGAACATCCACTCCCTGTACAGAAAAGGAGCTGCCAAGCAGGTAGCCAATGCCGTGTCCCAATATAAGACTGATGTAACAGGGTTACAGGAGATGCGCTGGACAGAGACAGGTTTTCTGAAGAGCAGCCACTGCATATATTTTAGCGGTCATCTAGCAAACCATGCCCTCGGAGTAGGTTTCCTAGTCAGCTAAAAAGGAAAAACCTGTTGTTATCGGCCGGGAAAACATAAGAGAAAGACTATACACTTTGCGCTTTCAAGCAAATTTCGAAATAGAGTGGCCCGGCCTTTTTAGTATAGGAGCAAAACCCCAAGGATTCAGAGAGTCGCAGCTACCCTGGCATTTCTCCTATCCATCTCCCCCTTTTTCGCCTTAAAGGCATTCGCCTTGAGCGTGCCACTCGGCCGCACGTATCCTTGTTCTGCAGCATGGCCCCAAATATGGTGCTGCGGACGCAAAACACATTTCCATCGAAAGGTGGTGGCATTCCCATCTTCTACGGAAGCAAAGGTGTGGGAGGCATCATCCATCAAATCTTCGCAATAAACGCACTAAGACGACCGTGATTTCCCGATTGTGTCCAGGTAAGATTGAAAAAACCTATGTCTACTGAGCAGCTGAGTTAGGTAATAGTCAACCGTACTGTGCCTTTGATTGAACCACAGTCGCATGTCTTTTATGAGATGTACGATCCATCTACCCCTCGATTCTCTTTCCCAAGAGTGCTGCCAAGTGGGTTCCTTCTTCCTTATTTCCCTCTACTTTTCTGAGGTATAACATATAGATCTCCTTTCGGTAGCATGAAGAGTGGTTGGAATAACTCCTATAACCATTATTGCTGGCTTCGAGACGGTACAATAAACGGACACAACTCGCAGAGCCTCTCGGCTTTGTACCTGCGCTAGGCGCTTGCAGTAAATTTCCTTACTGAAGAAGACAAGAAGGGTAAAGGAGGACGAATTGAACGGCGCTCGTCAGCAAGCGACGCCTGCTGGATGAGAGACCTCCGACATTAGACATTATCCGTGTTTCTCGGTATCCGAGGTTGGTGAAACCATAACCTGAATATGGAGAGCTGTGAGAACTCCAGAACTAGGGAGAATCCATGTGGGCTGAGCTTGCTCAACTGTGTGTGCGGTAACCATGACCAGATATGATTCATCAGGCATCTCGAGTCGTAGAAGATTATCGTATAAAGCTTTCCAAAAGTCTGGACCAAGGATAGATCCCTAAGCCGGCCTCGTTACTTCGTTTTTTTATTTGAAGTCCCTCAACATCCGCAATAGGTAGTCTGCAGTATGGAAACGATTTTCCAATGCCTCAAGTGGCATCGCCTTGCAGACTTGAAGGCGTTCAAAGGACTTTGGCGTTATCCGAGGCGTTGTTGACGTATCGGTAGCAGTAAAGTTTGAATTTTTGCAGATTGGTATTCCACGAATTTGTATCCTTTTTAGCCGCCCCTTACGACAAGCAAGGAAGACTTTCAGCCCCAAACTCGCATCGTGAAACATAAGAATCATCATTATCATCAACGGCGCAACAACCGGTATCGCGTCTAGGCCCGCCCTAATAAGGAACTCCAAACATCCCGGTTTTACACCGAGGTCTACCAATTCGATATTCTCAAAAGCTGTTTGGCGTCCTGACCTACGCCATCACTCCATCTTAGGCAGGGTCTACCTCGTCTTCTTTTTCTACCATAGATATTGCCCGTATAGACTTTCCGGGCTGGATTATCCTCATTCATACGGATTAAGTGACCCGCTCTCCGTAACCTATTGAGTCGGATTTTACCACAACCTGACGATCATGGTATCGCACATAGATTTCGTCATTATGTAGACTACGGAATCGTCCATCCTCATGTAGGGGGCCAAGAGTTCGCAATTCTTCTTGCTAAGAACCCAAGTCTCCGAGGAATACATGAGGATTGGCAAGATCATTGTCTTGTACAGTAAGAGCTTTGACCCTATGGTGAAACATTTCGAGCGAAACAGTTTTTGTAAACTGAAATAGGCTCTGTTGACTGCCAATACCCGTGCGCGGATTTCATCATCGTAGCTGTTATCGGTTGTGCTATTCGACCCTAAATAGGAGAAATTATCAAAGGTCTCAAAGTTGTAGTCTCCTATCTTTATTCTTCCCGTTTGACCAGTGCGGCTTGATGTTGTTGGTTGGCTGGTTTTTGGTGCTGGCGTTGCCACCATATACTTTGTCTTGCCTTCATTGATGTGAAGGTTAAGATCTCGCGCTGCCTGCTCGATCTGGATGAAGGCAGTTTGTATGTCTCGGGTCGTTCTTCCTATGATGTCGATATCGTCAGCATAGGCCAGCAGTTAGACCGACTTACCTCTTGAATTTCCCTCAGCATCACGGATCACTTTCTCGAGGGTTAGGTTAAAGAGGACGCATGATAGGGAATCCCCTTGTCGTAGACCGTTGTTGATGTCGAATGGTCTTGAGGGTGATCCTGCTGCTTTTGTCTGGCCTCGCTCATTAGTCAGGGTCAGCCTAGTCAGTCTTGTCAATTTCGTCGGGATACCGAATTCTCTCATGGCCATGTACAGTTTTACCCTGGCTATGCTATCATAGGCGGCTTCAAAGTCGATGAATAGATGGTGCAACTGGTGTCCATATTCCAACAGTTTTTCCATCGCTCGCCGCAGAGAGAAAATCTGATCTGTTGCTGATTTGCCTGGAGTCGAGCCTCTTTGGTATGGGCCCGTGATGTTCTGGGCGTATGAAGTTATCCGGCCTAGCAAGATAATTGCTTCACTGTGAGATATCTCCCTTTTTATGTATGAGACAGATAATGCCACTTTGCCAGTCGTCAGACATTGATTCGCTGTCCCACACCTTGAGCACAAGTTGATGAACTACTTGGTGTAATTGGTCGCCTCGATATTTAACCAATTCGGCTGTAATTTCATCGGCTCCTGGCGACTTATGATTTTCAAGCCGATGAATTGCACAGACTGTTTCTTCTATACTTGGTGATAGTATTTATCCGTCGTCTTCAGTTGGTGGGGCCTCCAACTCGCCGATGTTCTGGTTGTTCAACAGTTCATGAAAATATGCCCATTCTGTCGGAAATCAGATTTGCCTCTTTGTCTCGGCAGGATGAACATCGAAGTGTGTAAGGCTTCATCCTGCTGACTTGTTGGTAAAACTTGCGCGGCTGTGCGGTTGCTTCCTGTACTTTTCGAGTTTACAGACCCTTTGGTTCTCCCGGGCTTCCTTTTTTCATCTGTTAAGTCGGTTCTCCGCTCGTCGGAGTTCGTGATAAGTCTCCGCGCGTGCCCGCGTTCTTTAAGAATGCAGCATTACTTCTTCCGTTCCGTTAGATTCATCGTCAAACCAGCCGTTCCGACTCTTTCTGCGGCTAGGGCCAAGTATGTTTGTGGCCGTATTCATGATAACGTTCTTCAGGTGATTGTGAAGATCATTTGTTAATGCTTCATCTCCAGAATCTCTGTTGACTGCGGTTATTGTGGCATCCATTTCCCTCTTATTGGTGTTGCGGAGGGGTGTGTTGTGGATGGCTTCAGTGTTAACTCTCACCTGATTGTCAGCGGGGATTCTGGGTGGTGTTATTATTCGAGCTCGAAGCACCGTGCCAACGAGATAGTGATCCAAGTCTATATTGGCTCTCCTATATGTTCTGACATTCATCAAGGCTGAGAGGTGGCGGCGTTCGATCAACACGTGGTCAATTTGATTGAAAGTGGTCCGGTCTGGAGAGGCCCACGTATGTTTGTGGACCACTTTCCGCGCAAACCAGGAACTTCCAAAAACCATTTCGTGTGACCCTGCTAATTGAATAATCCAGACTCCGTTATCATTTGTATTTTGATGTAAGCTATGGGAGCCAACGTATCGCCTGAATACGGGCTCCTTCCCTACTTGGCTGTTAAAATCCCCAAGTATGATTTTGATATCATATCTGGGACAGGCTTCGAGGGTTCGTTCTACTGCCTCGTAGAAGGTATCCTTCTCCAACTCTGCAGTCTCCTCTGTACGGGCGTGAACGTTAATGAGGCTTATATTTCTAAATTTGCCTCGCAAGCGCAGAGTACATAGCCGTTCGTTTATATTTTCAAAATCGATATTCATTTGTTGAGCACATGGTTTACTGGATGACCGCTACAATATATGGTGTAGCGATTCTTCTCCAGGAAACTGGTCCCTGTCCAACGCACCCCCTGTAACGCTGTTACATCAGCCCTATATTGGAACATGGTATCTCTGTACAGGGAGCGCACGTTCCATGAGAAAATGCGCAAATCGTTATTCCTTTGTCGTTGCCGGGTTCCTCGCTGTGTTATCCGTCCAGTTCGACGCTCCTATTCTGGCTTCGTAACTTCGGTTTTCCGTGTATGGTTGTCAGCCCTACCCAACCCCCAACCTGGTCCAACCTGGATGAACAGTTGGTACAATTTGTCCACTTTTTAGGCGCGGGAGACTCGTCTTCATCCTTCTCCGTCTGCAGCTTTTCGTTAAGCAAGATCTCCCAGCGGTCGCTACGTGGAGGTGGAGATAGGGTTTTGTGGTAGAGCTGTTGGTGTTGGTTCAGCAGGCATTTCCCAGGTTTTAAGCTCCATCGTTGGTACCAATCCACGTTTCGCCTTGGGACCTCTACTACCCTTTGACCAGAAGAAGAATGCTTGCGAAAAAATGGCATAGACCATTCGAATCTGTTCCGACAGTCGGGCACCGTCATCAGCCCTAAATAGCTGCAATATATCACGCCAAGGTGCGGAGCTGCCACCAGTTGCTGCTGAAACTTGGCTGACTAAACGAAACATTCTTGATGTGGTTAGTTGGTACTGAGGTAGCTGAGAGGATTCACTTGTTAAGATTGGTCTGAACATCGAAGTCGATGGATTGATACACTGGAGCCTCGCAATTGGCATCTGATAAAACAAAATGACGAAGCCGATCACGACGAGCCAACCCCGCTGAAGAAAAAGAAGAGCCAGCTTCTGGCATCCGAGAAACCACTGTCAAGTCTACTCTGAATGGTGAAATTGCAAGGATTCCCCGGGAGCCCAGTGGATAAATTTTACCTTTTGATGGCAGGGAAAAACCTGGGGATCTAGAACCACACTTTTGTTGATCTCTAGAAAGTAACACATAAAAATCCTGAAAGGGCTTTTTGCGGTTTATTCGGAGTGGTGGTCTCGGCTATACGCAGCTAATGTGAGGAGGATCCAGCATTTCATATCCAGCTGCCCGGCCTCCTCTCTGCCTCTGGAGAATGTTCTCAAATTCAGAAAAGCCTGCGAACACTGCAAGCAGGATGCGATCTCCGGGAATAGAACAATGGCTTGAATGCCTTGAGCTTCGGCCCACCGCCCACAAAACACAAATTGTACAAAACTGACCTGAACTCGATCCTGTGGCATGAACTGGCACAAGTTGCTGATTTGTATATTATATTGCGCAATTAGCTTCAAGTACTGGCCTTGGGTCACAGTCTTCCCGTCCACCTGCAAGTAAACAACAACGTGAAATTCGGTCCAGAAACCATACAATTCCCAACTCACGCTATACATTGATTTCCCGCTCAAATCGAACGACCGCCGGTACCTAGCTTGCCTCCGATTCTCATCCACGTAAATCGCAATCTCAATCCAAGATTTCTCCTTTCCATTCTTAACGTAATCGCGAATGTTCGTCGCCCGTGAAAGCAACTTGGGTTCTCCACCCAATCCCAGCACTATGGCAGCAACCAGCGTCGACTTCCCGGTTCCATTTGGGCCAATGATCAGGTTCAAGTACTCTCCGGGGAACACCGTGATTTTATCGTAAGTACTAAACGCGGGAAGAAATCTTTGTTTTCAATAAATTCAGGCATTCATTACGTTCGAAACTTACACAAAATTTTCACAAGACAACGAGTAGATTTTTCCAACAATGGAGCTCATCTTAAAATGCTACGATAAACGTAAAAACTTTAAACTTATCAAATTAGCCGCAAAAGTCAAAATAAACGTCTTAAACCGACATCAAATGTAAACATAAAATTTGACATTTCTTTTGGACGTTTATCACCGCCGAAGCCTCTAGCACAATTCTGAGAGATTCATCTGATTGTTGTACTGAATTTATCAGTGTCCGTGCTTAGTACACACATAGTGCCATCTGGCGGACATTAAATATTTTATCTAATTCAAGCACCAAGCGTGGGTCTTTGGATGCTCAGGAACAGCTACTAGAGGGGATCTAAATTAGAATCCATAGTGCGGCAACTAATCCGAGTCAAGTTGCATTGATCCATAGCTTAGCTGCGACACGAAAATACTCCACGTTTTATCGATTCGGGTGCACCCTATTGACAGGAAAATTATTTTTTATTGAATGACCAAATTTAGTGCTGTTCCCTTCAACACACAAATGTAATTATTCCTCCTATTTCTTGAGCTTCTTCATGGAGGCCTAGCTCTACCCCCTTGAAGACACACCCGAAACGTAGGTAGATATCACTGGCCGCTTCGAGGAGCCCAACTAGCGCTGTGAAGCGCCGATTTGAAGCCACAAACTACTAAGACAGTGACTGTTATTATGAGAGAATCTTAAAAGTCAGACCGTATCATTCACAAAGGAAAGCAGGTCTCCCACTTTGCAGCTAGAAATCTCTCTGAGGTCCCCAAAAAATGGTTTACCCAGTGCCCGTAGCTGGTTCTAGCTCTACTGGGCAATCGCAGAGAAAGTACTTGAAGGTTTCCCTTCCTTCTTGGGCCAGTGCTGCATGTAGACTGTCGTAATATTGAATGCATTTGCACGCGGCTGGTACAGGAGCTCTCGTGATCGGGCTATGTTATAAGCGGGCCAAATCCTCTTTGACTTGGCATAGCTCGTAAGCCTTCGCCATCTACGGCCCACGGCTGCTAAGTAGTGCGACTAGATTCCGCCCCTAACAGCCGCCAGGGAAATACCGACGGTATTCACCCAAGGGCTGGCAAGAATAGAGCCTCGCACATTTCCCTCTATGTTCCTATGCCCGGGAACCCAGAGGAGAGTGACCTTGAACGGGCCGCCCAGACGGTTCAGCGCGTCTCTGCACTGCTTCACCAGCCTGGAGGACATCGTCCCTGAGTACAAGGCCTTGATGGCCGCCTGGCTCACAGCCAGCATGGCTATGTTACACTCGGGGCTCGGATTTCGCTCCAGCCATTGACAGACTTCCAATATCGCCAGTACTTCCGCTTGGAATACATTGGCGAAACCTGGGAGACCATACGACTCGGATGCACTGTGTGTATTCGAAAAAACCCCGCGCTGACTCTACACACCATCTTTGATCCATCAATAAAGAATACTGAGTCATAACCTTGCAACACGCCGCCGGTCTTCTAATTTGCCCCGATTGGGAAGTCCACAGCAACGTTTCTCGTGAAGTTCAGCTTGCGTTTGATTTAGGCCGTGGGGAATGGCCAGATTTCTCGAGGTACCTCATCTAGGATGCTATTGTGGCCGTAGGACTTCGCTGCCCACCATCTGGACTCACGTAATCTGATGGCACTGCACGCTGCAACGTATTTAATGTGGAGGTCTAGGGGAGAAGATGCAGGAGTATCTACCGGGCAGGACTGCAGAGCCCCGGCGGCACCTGCACATCCTATTAATAATAATCGTTGGCGCAACAATCGATATTGGATCAGGGCATTGAAGTGTGTTAGAGCACTTCATTCAATCCTATTAAGCTTCATCCTATTGTAATTTATGTCCAAGCCTGCCACCATACAATAGAGCCGTACGTTAGGATCGGACCCACTATAGCAGTGTACATCCAGAGAACCATCCTCGGCCGGAGACCCCATTTCTTTGCAAAGGTTCTGTTGCAGGCATAGAAGGCTATACAGGCCTTCTTAACCCTCAGTTCTATGTTCAATCTCCAATTTAACTTTGGATCCAGGACTAGACCCAGATACTTTACATTTGAGGAAAGAACCAATCTTTGTCCATTCAACCGTGATAGGTGGAATTCAGGTATCCTTGTCTTGGTCAGTTCCATTTTGGTTGGGTTTATGCCGAGTCCGCATCTTGCGGTCCACAGGCACACCTTTCCCAACGCTCCTTCCATGATATCGCCTATAATGGACGGAAACATCCTTGACACTAATATCATAAAATTGTCGGCATACGCCACCACCTTCACTCCGCTGCTGCCCAATATTCGTAAAATTTTGTCCATTACTATTAACCAGAGCACTGGAGAGATGGCGCCACTCTGGGGCATGCCTCTGTTCACAGCTCTGGTCAAGTAGTTGTGTCCCAGATCCAATTAGATTATCCTGGTACATAGCATGGATATAATCCAATGCGTAGGATACCCCTCCAATCCAATACTGATCAAGGCTTTCTTGATGGCGTTGGTACGAACTTTGTTGAAAGCTCCCTCTATATCCAAGAAGGCAGCTAGGGTATACTGCTTGTACTGCAGCGACCGCTCAATCGTGCCAGTTACCTCGTGGAGGGCGGTTTATTTGGGTTTCCCTTTGAGGTAGGCATGCTGGGACTTAGAGAAAGGCGTTCTCTCCATAATCGTCCTTAAGATATCCAGGATGCGCGCTGGGGTCTTCAGCACGAAAGAGGTGAGGCTGATTGGTAGAAAGTCCTTCGGGGACCCATGATCGCCTGCCCGCTTTCGGTATGAAAACCGCTCGTGTGCATCTCCAGGACTGTGGTACGCATCTTAATGAGATGAAGCTCCGGTAAATCTCAACAAGCCACGGCGCAACCCTAGGCTTCACTAGAAGATTCCGTCCAGGAGTCTTCCGAGTTTTTAAGAAAGGATGGGCTCTGATGCGCCTTGGACAGAATCTTACTGAGCCCCGCGGATTCACTGCTGCTTTCGATGTTCTGACAATAGTCCTTGTATGGCTGCCCATATTTATGCCTGTAGCAGATGTTGAAAATTTTCCCCGACTATTTCCATTGCCTCCAGGCACTCTCCGTTTATACAGAATAGAAAAGGTTGGCTGTTTGTCTGGGGTTCCTCTTCCTTGATTACAACCCAGTCGTCCATGGGAATCCTGGGGTTTTGAAGGCGCAGGGATTGGATGAGCTTGTACTTATCCATGCGGATTCTCGGCAATCAGATGCAAGCGACCGGTCTCCTGGGAATCTCGTCGTAAAGGATGACATTGAGTTTTACGCCCTCCCCGGCGACGCACGAACCGACAAAGTCCCTAGAGAATTGGTCCTCGCAAGCTATAATGTGGAACCCATGGACGACTTGAGAGGAATCAAACAAGGGGATGAATCCCGTGTGTTTGCCATCGGTGCCCAGGAGATGCTCAGTGGCCATCTCCGACAGCCTGGCCTCAAAACTGGTCCACACCTCCGGCACTTGTTTGCCACTAGCGGAATTACCATCCGTCAGCGCCACACGCAAGTGGCTCCTGGCCACGTCATTGAAGGGTTTCGTCGTTCGAGTCTCGTCGGCTGACTGTTGTTGCATACTTTTCTTCATATGTTGATTAGTCTCTGAACTCTTGCCCATTCTGCTCCGCTTGTGATCTTGCTCGACCTCGACCTCGTGAGATAGATTGTGTTTCAGAATGCAGGGCTGCTGCTCGTCTGCCGGGTGTTTGATGTTGTATTCCTCAACAATCGCCTGATATTTACGGAGGTCTTTTCATCCCGCTCGTCAATAGTACCGGCCTCCCTTTTCTTAGCAATCTTGCTGAGAATATGCATGGCCTTCTGGTATTGGCTCTTGAGCGGGACACCAGTGGAACTTCGCTTCTTAGTCGATTTCTGGCGACCGACGTTCTTGTCGGTTTTCACTTTTGAGGGATCCCCCGACGCTTGGGGTCTCGCGTTAGGAGTACTATGTCTGGTATTTGCTACACCCAGTTTGACGGCAGTGGATTCCAGGCTGTAAACCACTAATCCCTTTGCCGCCTCGTTCGGAGATGCCTACGGTTGGTTTCAGCGCAGCGGTGCTACGTCTGACACTCAGTGTGCTACTCTCGGCGGCTGCTGTCTCCCAGCTGGATGCCAGTAGCTCGATCCCCCCTCTTCTTCTATCGTCGGTTTTTTTATTTTTGAAATTAAGTCCATGTCTTGGTCCCACGAGTAGTCCGGGAAGAATAACTAGCCCGACCACCAGGGTAAGAGTCTTTTTTTAAAACAGAAGGTGTCTATGGTATTCATAGTTTGCATACTAAAGACCAAGCTTCCCATTGGCCACGCACCTTGGCTTGGGGTTCTATTAGCACCTTTTCTAGTGCAGCGAGGACGATTCCCGGGCTGTTGCTTTGGTCCATCCCCCCGCCAGATCTACTTGCCTCTAACACATGACCAACAGACAAGCAGATCCTCGTCAGTTGGATGGGCCTACTTCCAGCCCGGACCTACACACTCTTAGCCCGTCCGAAGTCGGTTTCCAGCGGCCGCCACGAGGAGGTTGTATGAGAACGAATTATGCGACTTTAACCTGAAACATAATGAGACCAAGCCGCCCGAATAATAATAATAATATAATAATAATCGTTGGCACAACAATCCATATTGGATCAGGGCCTTGAAGTGTGTTAGAGCACTTCATTCAAGACCGTAACGGTACACTACAGAACACTGTAGGAGGCAATGTGGTCAGCATTACGCTCGTGCGAGATTATTACCCTGATTTGACTCAGGTACTCATTCACAGCTGAGTCGACTGGTATCCGACGTCAAATCACGATACAAATTCCACTGCCGCCAGCGAGATTTGAACCGCGACCTTCCGTACGACAGCCTTGTGCTCTAACCACTCAGCTATCCGGACAACAAGCCGCCCGAAGCGTACTTACAATTTCTCTTCAAATTGCTAGACAACCAAAATCAAGGTACTCAACACTAATTCGCTCATATCAAACAATAAACTTTTAGCACTCCACAAACTCCTCGAGGTTACTGATCCCAATCTCGCCCTCGTAAACGAAACCATACTGGAGGAAGCCCCCAATGTAAAACTACATGTTGTCGGTTACATTATTCTCCGTTATGAAGACGGCAGAGGCACAACCATCCTAGTCAGATCGGGAATAAGAGCAAACATCATCCCATCGGCTGTACTTGCATCAAACTGCCTGTTAGCAGTGATCAAACGGCCTGTTAGGAGGAGGTGTCCTTCGAATCCAAATCAGCTCTCTCTACTTCCCGGCCGGAACAGGTCGCCACCTCACTCCCATTCTGTCCGAACTTTCGGAAATCGCGGCAAGTTTCGACGTTTTCCTCCTCGTCGGTGATCTCAATGCTAGGCACCTAACTTGGAACGATTCAGTTAACAACGAAAACGGCAAAGTGCTCCTTGGTTGGTGCCTGTTAGGGGCATTCCTCAGCACGGACATCATTAACCCTGGAGTACCATCCTTTTCTCCACATCCTCAATCACCTGAAAAATAGGCAATGCACCGTAGCCTCCGCGTTAGGCCTTGAAAAGGTATCAGATTCAGTTTGGAAAGAGGGCTTGCTCTACAAGCTAATTTAGACCAATTGACCCCCCTCGCCTTTTTCAGAATGATTGGAGACTTTATATCCAACAGAACTGGACACGTACGCTTCGAAGGACTTCGCTCCGTCGACTTTCCGGTAAACTTAGGAATCCCTCTGGGATCCATTCTAGACCCCAAACTTTTTAACATCTTCCTCCACCTTCCCGAAGTAAACTTAGCCCGTAGGCCAACGGCAGTTTAGGCGCCCCTTCGGCCACCCTTTCTCCCCCACGACAATGATCCTTCCGCATCAGGAGCGATCCTCTTCGCTGTCGACACCATCCTATATGCGAGTGGGCCCAGGACCTCATTGGCGTCTATCTCTCAAACTGCTAACCAACAGGGTCATTGCATATTTCAATTCATATTAATTATTCACGCTTCAGCTTTCAAGTTAATATATACGTATATATTTGTATGTGCCGCACAAGTATTTCTGTTTCTTTGCTCAATAAAGAAATCTGAAATCTGAATCCTCCAATTTTTTCTACTGAAGTATTAAGTGTTGTGTAAAACGTAGCATCTAACTGAACGCTCAGTCCATTACCGGCCTTAAGGCACTACGTTTGTGCATGAATGGTGACATGTGGGCACATGTGATTATTGAAGATAACATCCAACCCGCATAAATAACATCTGAACTGTAATTCGAAAAAAAATGTAAGTAATCCTTTACTTTAATCCATCAGTATAGAGAGTTCCCTCCCCTTGGCTGAATCGTAGCTTCCATTTGGTGCTTCATCGACTCCACTAAATTTTTGACGAATTCCTGTGGGATTGCCTCCCATTCTTCTTTGATGGTCATTTCTAATGTAGATTTACGCGGCTAAATGCATTTTTTTGTAGTCCAAGGTTTAAGGTTTTGTGTATTCAGCAATCCTTTGTGGGTTCGTATCCCCCAATAAGCACCTTTGAACTGCTCCATTCCTGGTAGGCCCGCCCAATATAATTCCCTAGACCGTTCCTCTTCATTTTTTAATGTCATAGCCATAAACCCTTTCCGATTCCACAGAAGGGTTCTGGCCCGTATAAAGGCGTTCCTGCTCTATTCTTGGCTAGTTCATCCGCTGCCTCATTGCCTTGTAACCCAACATGGCCTAGAACCCAGAGTATCCAGACCTTTTTGAACGAGCCGAGCGTATTCAGTCTCTCAAGGCATTCCCATACCAGTTTAGAGTTCACCTGGTTTGACCTAAGTGCCTTGATCGCTGGTTGGCTATCGGTGAGAATAGCAATATCCCCCCCCCTTGTAGTTTCTTTGGAGTTTAAAGGAGGCACATCTGTCAATGGCGTATATTTTCACCTGGAATATGCTAGTGGCTTGGCCATTGGCTCCAAGTACATTTTCCTTTGGCCAATGACCCCAGCACCCGCTCATTCTGCTTTGAGGGATCGGTCAGTGTACAAAGTAACCAGTTGCTGGTTTAAGTTGTATGTCACAGCCACGCTTTGCAAGTTTGCCTTGTTACTCAGATGTGTTTTAAACTTTCTATTGAAGCGAAACCTCGTTGCCATGTTACCCCTTAGTATCAATAATTCGGGATATCACCTTCAAAGAATATCAATCTTCCTTCGATTTAGACAGCTCCCCCCCCCCCCCTCACTGCTACTCCCGGCCATCCCGGCCCTCTTTGCCTCCTACATCTTTAGGTGCAGATGGAGAGGGGTTAATTCCAGTAGGGTCTCCGGGGATGCCGTTGGGCATGCACTCATTGCCCCGCTGATACACACGCAAACCAGTCTTTGGAGTTTGTGTAACTCCTTGGTTTGTGTGCTGCATTGAGTTCATTCTGCCCAGATTACCGCCCCATAGGTAATCATTGGCCTTACTATTGCAGTGTATATCCAAAGTAGTATCTTCGGGCTGCAACCCCATTTTTTCCTCCTATAGTCCTACAAGTCATCAGAGCCCTTGTAGCTTTCACCTTTCACCTCCAAGTCATAAAACCTTATGGCTTTCAGGTGATCAAGCTTACGTTTCTTAGTGAATAGTACTATGGTGGATTTCGCGGGTTGATACGCAGTCCCACGTTCCTGCACCAGACACTAGTAACTCTTAGTGCAGTTTGGATTCTATCACATATGGTATCCTCATATTTGCTCCTATAGATTAAAACAATGTTGTCCGCATAACCCTGGACCTGTATCCCAGTAGTTATTTGTTAACACGTCCAGGAGTTCGTCTGCTACCATACCCCACTCTGTGAACAACCTTGAGTAGTAGTCATGACAATAGAATTTGTACTTGTCGGTACTTCTATTTGCCTACTCTCTAGCATTTTGCGCATCGAGAAAGCCAGGGTGTTTTCCACTCCTGTGCGGTTCAGGGCATCTTGTATCTCTGTGTGCAATGTATTGTCGAATGCTCCGTCGATATCCAAAAACGCACACAGTGCTATTTCTTTTGTTTCTATGGCATCACTGGGATGTACCTGGTAAGCATGTTGACACTGATGTAGGTGATTGCGCTTTAGAACGTCCCGTCACAACACTACACGCCCAGCTGAAACCAAGGGAGGGTTTCAGCGAAGAAGACGCACGGTCCTCTCAATCCTGCTGCCGCAAGTCAAAACGGACACGTCGCGCGGTTTCCGTCCTGGTTGCTTTCTCATTCTAGACGTAGGGATTTAGTCGACCCAACGAGACCCGTTTCACCGTACCGTGCCTCCGATATTGAGGCTATAATAATGTCGGCCACGCTCGAGGACTGGTGGCTGCAGCGGCTTCCGAGGAGCGTCCGTCCTAATTAGGACATACGTTCAGGATTCAAGATCTCTGGGGATGTCCGCCATGTCTTTCGCATGGTTGATGGGTGGTGGCGGCTTCAGCTTTGGCAACGCGTCCTTGAGCAGATGCAACAGACCTGTAGCATTGAGTCCCGACCTGATGTCGAGAACAGTGTCGCTGGGGAGTCTCAAGTTCTCTCCGTATACCAGCTTCACGGGACTTGCAGCAAATACTTCGCGTTTGGCTGTTCGAAAGCCAAGAAGAACGAGTGGCAGGACCTGCTATCAAGAAGGGTCGTCTTGGGCCACTATAGCGGCCTCCAACTTCCAGTGCCACCTTTCGAGTATCCCATTGGATTGCAGGTGGTATGCGGTTGTCCGGTGGCGTTTAAAACCGAGGATTTTGCCTAATTCTGAGAAAAGGGAGGACTCAAACATTTCCTCAGGCCACCACGTGAACCTATTGATGATTGTGAAACCTACTTAAAACCGTACAAGTCTCGCAAGGGGCCAATGATGTCCAGGTGGCTTGTGTAGAAGCGCTTGGTGGACAGAGGGAATACTCCTACCTTGTTGTCCGAATGCCTGAGTGCGCGAGATCGTGAACGGCATGAAATACTTCCTTTCGGAAATCCGCCGGAATATAAGGCCTTGGTCCTTTGGCTGAGGTCTCGTAGTGTATATTGGATGTTGAGCCGAAGATAGAAAACTCCCTGAATATGTATTTGGAGTTGGTCCTCAAGCTCTGAAGAAGTGCGTCGTCCTCTGTGCCTCGGCGATTGCCGTAAAATTGACGCTGGCTGGGATCTTGATCTCTGCAACACGTGACAAAGCAACAGCAACCACGCTATTGTTTACAAACACATGTTAAATGTCGGAAGTGAACTGGCTGATAAAGCTCAAGTGTCGAAATTGACGAGGGGATGCTTTGTCGGGCTTTTGTTTCAAAACAAAAGTGAGTGGATTATGGTTAGTAAACAATGCGAACGGCCTACCTACAAGGGAATACTGGAAGTATTTAATTGCGAGGTACGCGGCGAGTAACTCACGATAACAGGCGCCATAGTTCCATTGAGCGAGATTGAGCTGTCTGGAGAAGAAGCTCAACGGCTGCCAGATTTTATTCACTTTTTGGTGAAAAGCAGCAGTTAGGGCAATGTCTGAGGCATCAACGTATATGGCTAGGGGTGCATCTTGCTGAGGGAATGCCGGAAGTGTAGCATCCATTAGCTGTTTCCTGGTGGTCTCAAACACCTGGACATCCTCTGGGAACTAAACAATCAAACGGGAGTCTATGGTTTTCGGCTCAGACAAGAAGGCGTTAAGGATTGATGGATGGTGGGCGTACTTGGGCAACAAACGACGATAAAAGTTTAACATGCCCAAGAATCTTCTCAGATCCTTAACAGTTTTCGGAAGCGGTAAGCACGAAATCGCTTGCAACTTGACTGGGTCTGGGATTGCCTTTAGGGGTAATCAGGTGGCAAGGTGCAAGAAGAATTAGAAATTAGATAGAAATTGGTACTTTTCAAAGTTGAGTACTAGACCGTTCTCAAGGAGACGTTAAAAAATGCACTCAAGATGCTCTAAATGCTGGAACTCTGAAGAAGACGCAACCAGAACATTATTCAAAAATACGAAACAGAAGCTTGAAAGGTTTGTGCCGCATTGCACGGTCAAAAAGTCATCCTAATAAGAGGTGTGCATATTGTCGTTTTCGGAATATCTTCGGGAGCTACCGGAATCTGATGACTAAAACCAAGGTCGAGAAAATACGGCAGTTTGCGATAGAATGCGCAAAGTCATGGATGATTGGAATGGGCTACCGGTTAGGAATCGCCTGAGCATTTAGACGACTGTAGTCGCCACAAGGTATCCATTCGCCATTGGATTTAGGGACCATGTGAAGTGGTAAAGACCAATAACTGTCTAAAGGCCAGTAAATACCCTGCTTGAGAAGTTCTTCCAACTCTTTCCGCGCAACTGCCAGCTTCTGCGGTGGTAATGGACGCACCTTAGAGAAAAATCGGGAGCCAGGAGTGCTGATGTGGTGCTCAACATCAAACTTAAAGGACTCAGATAGACTATGCTCGGTAGTGATATTGCGGTATTTTCGAAGAAGTGCGCGAATACGTGTGTCGACAACATCTTCAAAAACGATGGAAAGAGTGCTCGGTGAGCAGAGTGAGATTTTTCCTGATGACCCAAGGGAAGTTGTGGGATCAATGAGGGACCCATCATGTATATCCACTGGCAAACTCCGGTGGCACAGGAAATTCGCGCCTAAAATGGGTATACTGATGTCCGCGATTATGAGGCGCCAAAAAAATTCGAATTCCTAAACTAGATTCTATCTACCTGTAGCATGCGCATGGATCGACGAAGAATTTGCTGCCGCGAGTTTTAACGATTGCAATGTTAACTTATGATGCCGGGATATGGGAAGAACCCAAACTTCAGCGCCGCGACCAGGTGCGCCGGCTCATGAAGTCGTAGATTGTGAGGCGACGTAGTGTTGCATTTCGGGTAGCAGCCGCCAGAACTCCCGGCAACTCTGATTTGTTTGGTGAGAAATTGCAGAGGCTGATACATTTTTTAGTCTTTTCATTGAACTTACGATGGTACCAGCATGGCCCGGTACTTTCCGAGCTCCAAGAATCCGGCGGTCTCTGTCAACTCAGCGACAGTGGCTGTTAGTGCTGCCAGCATCTGCTACTGTTGAGCCACCTGGCTTGAGTTGTGGCGAGACACCTCACCAACCCTGGGTCGCACGTGGACCTCATGAATTTTGTTCGCAATAACGGTTACCATAATCAGAGACCCCGAATCCGCACATGACAGGATGGCCTTTGTGTTCTTCAGAAGCCTCTGCAGCTACAAAGATTGTAGCAGCTCGGTGCCGACTTTGTCAACACTCAACTGCTTCATTTCACGCAGTAATTGGCTTGCTGCACGGTCAGCTAGCGTTAGCTCTGTCAGTCAGCGGTTAAATTTAGCCATCTCACTTACTTACAGGTGTTTTACGAGCTGCTCTTTTAACTGGCTATAAGAGCAATCCTCGAGGACGTCGGAGACAAGTTCAACTGCCTCCCATGAACATTGTCAAAAATTATTTTTCGCATTCGTGATCGCCATGATTCACACTTGCGTGCGTCCGACACGCAAGTTGCTCGTTCTGCCGCAGCATCATTCCGGCTAACGCGTAGACCGCTTCATCTGAGAGGGTTCTAAAGTCACAGCACACTCCGAATCGGCTTATCATCATTTTTGCTGCAATGTCTGGAAAAACTGGTTGAGCGTGATAACAGGCTTACCAGCGTGAAAAGTCCTGTGAGTCTACTCTTCACCCTTTGATTTCAAAGATAGAGGATGCAACTCTGAAGGGTGAGTATGCGATGGAGGTGTTCACGAACATTGAAATGGCGTTTGGCTGTGCTCCGTTTCAAAAGCTCCACGATGCTGCCAAAGAGCACGGTATTGATAAACCTTTAATTAAGTGGAACTATCCTCTACTAACGCAGAGATTGCTGTGTGCTGAAATGACGGTTGATCACTACCTAACAATGGAAAACACAAAAGGCTGCCCTCAAAGAGTTTTTGCTGTAAACTAGCCACATTGCAAAGAACTGTTTGTCTGGGTATTATGCATGATGACGATATCCGGCGCAGCCTTAAATGCATTATTTAATTTGCAGCTCTTGGATTTGTTTATTTTGGGCACTGTAGTGAGAGCAGCTCATTGACTAATTCGATTAGATCTATGGGGAAACAATGCACGTGGGGGACAGAGCATTGGAAGAGTTAATGGGAGAACTGAATTCAGTTTTGGCAATCTGTTCTAATTATAAGTTATCTTGACACGAACAGCAAACTGGGACAAACCAAAAGAATGCGTGTCAGGATACACTGATGTCTTCTAAATGGCTCAGAAACAGAACAGGATTTTGAACGAATAATGGAATATAACCGAGAAATGGGCTTTTCCCTTGGGACAATATGCAACGTTCTTTCAGGCTGAAGTATATGCGATCCTAAAGGCGACATCTTAGATGACTGACGTGCTCAAGAGCCTCAGATTTCGGCAGGGTGGTCAGCGTGCAATAGGCTAAAGTGAAGTAACCTTTAGATCCACAGAATACAAAAGAACGTAAAAGGAAACCAAGAGGTAGAAAGCATGCTGCTGACAGAAGGTAACCATTGATATTAAGAGGGAACCATGGGACCTCGGATATAAATTCGTTATCGAAAAATTCGATGCTCACCTTGCTCCAGGAAAGCAGTGAAGATGGAAGAATTCGTGCAGGAATTGTTTCCTGTCTACCTTTTCCGAGCTGATGCTCTCGATGGGAGGAGGGTACTGTAAAATGCCCACTTCTCATATAAAGGAATTAGAAGAGGTGGTCTTGCCCGTGAAGGACATAAAAAGTACCAGGATCGGACGACTTCCCTAATAACGTGCTGAAATTTGCATTCAAGTATAACTCGGACTTGCTAATGAACGCGTTGAACGCATGCTTGATAGTAAGTGTGGTGATGCGGCAAAACAGTAGATGGATTGTTTAGCTCTGGAGAAAACAGTGACTAACGAAGTTGTCGTCTTGATCAAGGAGCCTTCCCTATTTATAATAGATAGGTGAAACCATAGTTTTGTCGAAGCGGACAGTGAAATACCACGGCATCATGATAGACGTGAAGATGAGTTTCTTGGAGCGGAATCGCAACACCACAGACATGGCTGCAGCTAGAGTGTTTGCAATATCGGAAGTCCCCCTCCAGTCTTTCTTCCTGTTTTCGAATAATGAGCCCTCAGTCAGAAAATGTTGCAAAGCAGAGGTCTATATACCCCGAAAAAGGTCAAAAAATAAGGAAGTCGGCACTTGTGAAGAGAGAGTTCGCAGTGCAATTGTTGAAAAGAGAAGCGGGGGTTGGATGTACCTCGCATCTCATTGTGCTTGCCAGGTCTTTTTGTTCTGCAGAAAATGGGAGCGCATCGCCGTCGTCTCTCGGCGGAAGTGTGTCAAATGTCTCTGGACACCATGAATAGCTGAGACGTCGGGACGATGAGGCTGCCTGAACCTAGCCTAGCCTGAGGTAAAGTGTCAAACAGTTCCGCTCAACAGACGGGCTCTTTTATCTGGTAGTCTGTCTGAGATAGGAGCATGGCACTTTGTGCATAAATACATTTTACGAAAACCAATAAATGAATACGCATTGCTTACCCTGCATGTCTTTCAAATCTGAGATGTGAATTTACTTGTTCAAATAAATTGGTTTGTGTTCTTCTATGTGCGAGCACCTATTTTATTTCCTTTTGCTACTCAAGAATCAACAACCTCGGAAGTTGTGTGTTATAGTTGCCAGGTTCGCTTAACATGAATAAAAAATATACTTTTTTACTTCGTGGTTTATGACTCAAACTCTTAAACCGAATTCGTGACCAGAAATAAATTGATAATTACATGGACACTTAACCACCCTAGAAAATCGACCCTACCACGAATGGATTCACTGAGCATCAACTCCATATATCACTTCATCTACAGTTCGAGCATGTGCTAAGGTGGTAATTTTGGTTTCTTTTTTCACGCCTCTCCAAACGGAACACTCTCTCCAATATCTTAATTTCCACTAGTGTGACAGTTTTTGGTGTAAATGATATCACCGTCTAAAAAACGCATAACACACAAATCGGTCACCGAACACCCACTTATGAACGCAGTGCAAGTCCCTCATTCACACGCAAACCTCATCCAAGGGTGAAGTAAAAGAAAAACGAGCCTCATACGTATCCTTGCGTAATTGCAGGTTTGTTTTTCATCCACTAATTTCACGGTCTTTTACCCTTACATATGTCAGAATAAAAATGAAGTGTTTGAATGTTGGGAATACAACTGTTCGGGGCTGCTTTTTTAGACCACTCTTCTACTAGGCGCTGAGATTTCGTGCATTTTTACGGTCTCGTTTTTCTAATGATATGCAAATTCGCTTCGCTGGAGGAATTGTTCTTTTATATCGCAAAAAGTTTCGCTGATTTTTCGGCTCCACGGGCACATGTTAGTTTGCGCAAATTGTTTGGAAACTCAGCGCCATTAGTAACGAAACTAATTGAATTGTAATTTGGTCATTAAACCACTTCAAAAGTTTTTTGGCTAATTTAAAACTCCAAGGATGCAGTTAGTCATGACTCTTTTATCCCCTCCTACAATTTGTGTTTCAGTCCTACTTAAAATTCAAAGATGCAATGAATTGGGGAGGAGAAAATAGAGTAGAAATTGAAAATTTTCATCCCCCTCTTGATTTGTGGCGGCCTGAACAGATCCTGAGATTAAACACAAACCAAGCAGAAATGATGACATATCTGAAATGAGTTTTCAACTGCACGGAGATAAGTAGAAAAGGATGTCTTTTTGTATTATGTGTATGTACCTTTGTAATTTGATGAAATGCGTTTTAAAATTGTTTCCCCTATGATAATCGTCTTGAAAAATTGACATTCAATTGCACTTAATGTGTTCATCGGTCGTTCTGAAGTTTAGATAGATACATCTGCGCTGCGAAGAAAGGGTGGAAAATGATCAAGAGCCAAATTATTGAGTTATTGAATAAATGAGCAAATTTCCTTCAAAAAGGGTCCTTGTTATCTGATCATATAAATAACTTTAAACAGGTAATTTTGGTAGATGATCTCTCTGGGATTTTCATCATCTACATCATTTGCAATTTATGTAGTAACCTAGGAATGTTGGGATACTCCATGAATTGAGCAAAATTAATAATAATAATAATAATAATCGTTGGCACAACAATCCATATTGGATCAAGGCCTTGAAGTGTGTTAGAGCACTTCATTCAAGACCGTAACGGTACACCACAGTACACTGTGGGAGGCAATGTGGTCAGCATTGCGCCCGCCCGAGATTATTACCCTGATTTGACTCAGGTACTCATTCACAGCTGAGTCGACTGGTGTCCGACATCCAATCACGATAACAAATTCCTCTGCCCCCAGCGAGATTTGAACCGCGACCTTCCGCTACGACAGCCCAGCGCTCTAACCACTTGAGCCATCCGGACACACAGCAAAATTAAGCGGTTCGGAAATGATGGGGAATCTTGCATAAATTGGAAAAAACCCGTATTCTCACGACATTGAACGAAAGAAGGACGGAGAAAAGGAGTGATTTCCTCCAGCCCCGAAGTTTCCTTGAGAGCGTGCAATGATACCGTGGGTATTGAGTTGGCTGAACGTCAGTCTCTCGAACTCGTCGTCCCGGGTTCGAATTCCGGTCGTCATGGGCGTTTGTATTTACTACCATCACTGATTGCAAAGCCGTTCCCTATGAGACCATCGCACCTCAACATCGGGGGTGGATTGCCGGCCTGCGAATGACGCGAAACAGCGTAAGAAATGCACTGGTCCGCCATTCATTAAATGGTGGCGATTTCGTGAGAAGCAAGAAGAAATTATCTTACTTAAAATATTATTATCTTTATTAAAATACGACGGATAGATGACGAGAATATTTCGAGTAGATTTCAACTGAAAAATTTGTTCATCCTCCACTTCCACAATTATTGCCGACATTTGCAGCAGTTCCATCTGTCCGCGCAACTGTCAACGCGTTGGGGAATACCGTCCCAATGTATTTGAGGAGGGCGATCAGACCCAAGTCTGTAAGGGACTCATCTCAAGTGGCTCTTACCACGAAGTATCACCGGAGGTTGTCTGGTACCATGGGAACCGGGATGACCCTCTAAGAACATATGCTCCAGGAGAATTCCTGTGATTGGCATATCAACGAACCTCTCAAAACTAAAATTTCCCACAATATCGTCTGGCTTGTCGCTCTCCATGGTGTTGGGCGACTATAAAAGACAATGAACAGAGTCTTTCGGTAATGGAGATGACGATGTTGTTGTTTGTGGGAAAAAATAAGAATAACAACTAAGGGACTGTGTGGATGTCTTACGCTTCATAGAGTAATAAACAGAATTTCTCCTACAATAGATTGAATAAGGGATGGTAGGGAGAAGGCATGATTCTCATTCAGAGTAATTAAAACCTGTTGACTGTGCCTTTTAAAAATAGAGACATTATGACTTAGGAAATTCATTTGGCGAAGTCTTGGATGTAAGGCGTCAGTTGTTCACATATTCTAAATGTTCCGTATGGTCTTTATTTGATTCGGTATGACAGTACTGTCTTTACTTTCCTTTAAATAAGGAAGTATTGCGAACCTTACCAATCATCATGTTCGAGCTAAGTAGTAGCCACTCTCACTATCTACTTTTTGAGTCACCATTAAATTTCAGCTTCATAATACATTTGCTTCACGACTTATTCCTCCACGACCATTGTTTGATATGAGAACAGGATTACAATAGCTTGTAGGAGTCAATGGCTCAGGTGCTCATTCACAGCTAAGTCGACTGGTATCCGCCATCAAGTCACGACACAAATCCTACTGCCACCAGTGAGATTTGAATCGTAACCTTCCATACGATAGTCTAGTAATCTAACCACTGAGTTATTCGGACAGTGATCAACAGTTATCCAAGAAGAAAGCTAGATGATACACACAAATCCTACCGCTTTCGAGCTCTTTTTGTTTTAACAAGCGGATTCCAAACTAAAACACAGTTTCTGCGGTGCCTATTTTCCACGTCATCAATTCTGGGATAGTAGACTTTATTGCATGGCATAGCAAGCAGTGGAGTTGCCGACCTTTTTAAAGTATGACCTATTCACTGTCCATTTTGTCTGCTACCCAGTATGCCTACCGGTACCTTTGCTTCTTCGTGTAACATCTAGTTAGGTGCCAATGAATCGATCCCATCAATGTCCTGGCGGTTGGCGTATATAGGAAGAGCGCTTCCTTAGAGTTTCAGAAAGTCAAAAGCCAAGCATACTGATTCACATCCTGTAAGCAAACATGCATAGGAGTGCAGCTGTTCATGACCTGATGAAGAGTTGTTCTGATGAGGCAGATTGTGCAAGAAAAAAGAGTTCACTTGCTGCTTCTCTATGAACAGTACCGAAATCGGACCTTAGTATTGTGGTATGCTTATATATCTGCTTCTGCTGTCATCCATGGTCGAGGAGATGGTTTCAGTTGGGTTTTTTTGTGCGGAAGTAACTTTTTTCAGCGTTTACCTCAGACCGAAGGATCCTTTTCGGAGATTACAAACACGTAATAAAGAATTCTAGTTGGACGGAACTTTAACGCTAGAGCCTTCGAATGAGGTATACTCCAACTAGATTCTCGGAGCATACAGATTTTGGGGATGGTCGCCAGGACAGCGCTTATTGTCTTACATTTTGAGAGCACTCCGACATTACGACGCCCTGGTTGCGAAGACGCTATCCCTATCGTTATTTTCGTTACCGAGCCCTTGGTGATCATCAGTACATTTCCTTCGAAGTGACAAAAGGCTCTTCTCAGTGTTCTGACCTCCACCAAATACCGACCGCGTGGAACATCGAAAAAATTGATTTTGGAATATTTACCGAAGTTCTCTCAAAAGTGATAAATGAAAGACAAGACCGGACCTGGACAGAAGAACTGCAACTGAATCGCTAGTTCATCCAACATTGAATCTTATCACCGCAGCCTGTAATAAATTGGCTGAAATTGCAAGTCTACGAAGGAATTTAAAATAATTAAGGCTTGTTTTTTTCTATTCGCTAGTGATATTTATTTATCTTGCAAATACCGATATTTCGTAAACCACTTATCCTCTTTATCAGTGCTAACAAGTCTCCAAGGGAACAAGTGGTTTCCGAAAGATCAGCATTTCCAAGATAAATAAATATCACTAGCGAATTGAAAAAAGCAAGTCTTAATTATTTCAAATAATTTAGTCGTTAGAAACACCGCGAAATTATACTTAGTGTGAGCGTCAGTTTAACGGTTGGTCTTGGTGAATTATAAGTCTTTAACTGAGGCGACTATACCTTGGTTTGCACATCGTAGCCATAAGTCCAAAACTCGTCACATGTAATGATGGTTTTCAAAAAGTTTCCATTAACATTAACCATTTCCAATAGCTCCTGATAAACTTCCAGGCGATGCGCTTTTTGATCATCTGTCGTGGAATGAACTTGGCTGCAACCCTTCTCTTTTCCAATTTTTGGATCAAAATCTTCTGACATGACCCAAATGAGATGTCGCTTTCCTCCGCCATCTCTCGAAATGTCAAACGACGACTGGAACGCACAAGGGAATTCACTTTGGCCACATGAACGTCGCCAATTGAGCTCGTAGGCTTTCCTGAACGAGGGTCATCTTCCGTTGATGTTCTGCCTTTCTTGAACCGTTTAAACCATTCGTGACACCGTGAACGGCTCATCGCTTCATCACCAAAGGCTTGTTGAAGCATTTGAAAAGTTTTCGTGACCGATTTGCTCAATTTAACGCAAATACTTTGCTCCTTCTTCACGTCCATGACAAAAAACACAGAACGCCAAAAATAGATTTCACGAAAACAGCTGAGCAATCGGTGTGGAGAAGGTTGGAGCAACAAAACAAAATGTAGAGCACTTAGGAAGGCCTCGCAAAAAAATGAGTGCCTAACAAGCTGTCAACGTTAACGTGAAAGCGCGCAATTTGAAAAGGCCTGGAACTTTTTGAACAGACCTCGTTCACATGCAGGCGAGGAAGGCAATCATTAGAATATCTAGGGATTCCATCGCGGCGGGAAGCTACCTAAAGCGGTATTCCGAATTACTGATAACGAGGAATGGCATGACAGTCAAGTTTCAATTCGACGAAAAAATTTGAATCAAGGGCGGACTCGAAGAGCATGGCAGTGACTTACTTCTTAAACTAACAAATGGTAAATTGGTACATTGTGGCGCAGGGGTCATTGGTTTAATCAAAAAGGACTTCAAAGACTTCTATTTCAGACGGAAATATTCGCCATATGTACGTGCACCCACTTTAACCTCCAATGGAGCAATGTATTCAAGTTCAGTCCAGTCTCCAGAACAGAACTGGAAAAAGCTAGGAACCGGTCATCATGATTCGCATCTTACAAATCAATATGCACCGGAGCGCAACCGCTGCAGTTCGCTGTGGAGACCAAAGCTGATTTAGTGCTCATGAGTGAGCACTATCGAAAGAAGTACCCAGCTTCATGGCACCCAGATATATCAGGTACCGTTGCCATCTGAGTTCAGGATGGCACACACCTTAGGGTTCTTGCCCAAGGCCGAGGGGACGGTTTTGTCTGAATTCGGTGTTTAGGGGTAACGTTTTTTAGTGTTTGTCTAACACTGAATCAGACGATGCTGCACTTTCGACGCAGGCTTTGTGCTCTGGAGGACGCTATTTTGGGCACATAGAGCGGATCCTGGTCGAGTAGATCCAGAGGGAAACTAATTATCGAAATGGGGCGAGAACAGGACTGGTAGTTTTAAACATTGGACTCACCCCAACGTTCCGGAGCCCAGGTTGCGAGGGAAGCATTCCAGACGTAACCTTCACGTCGGAGTCATTGGTGTCGCTGGTAGACGGGTGTCGAATTTGGAAGGCTTCTCGGCAAGAGACCATCAATACATTGCCTTCGGAGTGGTTGACACAAACTCTCGGTGTGCGCCTCCCCGGCGCACTTTCTTTGTGTGGAACGTTGCGAAGGTGAACAGTGGGAGGTCTGTCGAAGCTAGAGGGAATTCCTGGGAGTGGTAGCGCTGCAACTGACACTGTCGTAAATTTAGTTACGAACCTGACAGCAGCGGCCTGCGGAGCTTCCATCCCCAGCGGGGCTTCGAAACGTAGTAAGTCTTCAGTGTATTGTTAGATGGCAGAATTTGCAGAGCTCCGGAGGGAGTGTCACAGATTCCGCCGTTTAACACAACATCTAGACGACCGGGCGGAGGCTGGTACCATAATGACAGAGTACAGATCAGTCAAAAGGAGACTCAGTACCGCAAAAACCAGGAGCAAAACTCGTTGCCCCTAAGATCTGCTCGACGCGGAGAATGGGAACCCGTGGGAACTTAGTTACAAACTGGTAACTCGAAAAATCGGGGCCCTGCAGAAACACTGTTCACTTAAAGTCGAATAAATGGAACGCATTGTATGGACACTATTTCCTGCACACCCCGTACGGAATGATGAGAACTGCCCACTTTTCTCTGTAAATAAATTGGAATAGGCAATCTCTCTATGAAAATGAAGGCGCCTGGACCAGGTAGTCTTCCGGCAGAGGTATACAAACTGGTGTTCCAGCATCGGTCAGACCTACTGCGCGGCGTATTTGATGCTTGCCGAAAAGAAGGCATTTGGCCTTTTTGTTGGAAGGTGGCGAGGCTTGCGCTGATCAGTAAAGAGAAAGGCGACCTTTAGTTGCTGTCTTCGTATCGCCCACTTTGTATGCTTGACACTGCTGGGAAAGTGCTCGAAAAGCTCATCAGAAGTAGACCCGCTGTAGCGATACGCGCTGCTGGAGACTTATCCCCACGAACTATCTCTTACGGATATTGAGGGACTATCTGAGATGATGATGTGGTGACGCTTGTTGCTGAATGTACTGTCGAACACGCACCAAGCAGACTTGGCATATTGATGCGACGGGTGAGCGGATGGATGACTGCTCGTGGTTTCAACTGTGTCGCTGGAGAAAACCGAAGTAGTTATCCTGATTAAAAGGAGAATTCCCGACCTGCGTCCCATATCGTTCGGCGAGTTGATAATCGAGTCAAAACCAACGATAGAGTACCTTGAACTGACTCTTGACTAAAAGATGAGCTTTTTTGAACAAATCAAAGCAGTAACGAACAAGGCTGGCCTCCTGATGAGTGTGTCAGTCTGTCCTGCTCTACGGACCAGAGATATGTGTTTACACTCTTGGCAAGGAGGTAGATCATAAGCTTTTCACGTAAGTGCAGACACGGGGAGCTTTACGGGTGGCGTCTGCGTACCCCATTATCTCTGAACCGGCCGTGATGGTGATCGCGGGAGCGTAAAGCCATATACAACCGCAAGGGGGAAGAGCCAAGGGAGGTCGTTGCTCGTGAAGAACGGCAACACACCCTAGATGACTAGCAACTTTCTTGGAAAAATGAAACTAGAGGCAGATGGACTGCGCGGCTCATTGGCAACTTAGGTGCATGGCTGAATCGGAAGCATGGTGAGGCTGACTATTTCCTTACCTAGTTCTAGTGGGCAAGGAGGTTTTCAGTCTTACCTGCACAAGATTGGAAAGGTACGATCTCCGGATTGTGCAACAGAGCTGTGAACGACACCCATCAAAACTTTTTTCTTGTGGCAGGTGAGGTTAGATTCGTCAGCAGTTGTATTTAAACCCAGGGGATCTCTCTTTAGACATTGTCGAAGCGATGCTGAGGACGCTAACAGCTGGAACCGTGTTGCCCGTTACGTTCGGGTCCTTCTTGTTATAAAGAACACAGAGCTCGACCGGTGGAGGAGCCGCATGGCAGGGGGTTCCTTGAAATGACAATTCCCTTCCTCCTCTTCCCTTCCGTTGGTCAAAGGAATTCCCTGATTTGAAGGCTCCACAAGGCGGGAGAGTTCGGGAGCTAGCTCGAAGTAATGTGACAAACGGTTCCAGGCTAGCTCCCTGACGACCGGGAGGTGTTTAGTTGGTAGTCCGATGACGTCCCATTGCGGGAGTCCAACACTCTGTGCCTAAATGTATTCACTTACCCTAGCCAAAAAAAAAAGGTTTTCTGGTCCAACCAGGTAAACTTTGAAGTGATATGGCAGTGCTTTGATAAATTGAGAACGCATGGTTTGTACAATAAAGTCATATTGAGTTAGAAGACAATGAGGCAGCAGATGAGCTGGCCAGGAAAAAAGGAGAAACGCCGTTCAATGGGCCAATATTCTTGTATCGAATTATTTAGAGCTCATCAAGAAAAACCACAGCATCATAGAATACTCACGTAACACGACAAGCCAAACTACCACCTCAGGAAGCCAGGGACATCTGCAACGAATTCAATGAAATGATTTCCGATACAATTTATTTCGATGCGTATGTACTATGCAGATGCCAATATCGCAGAGTATTAATGAGTGTTTCAAATCGGCTTCTCCTCTATTTTAATTTTGTCAAACCGGCAAATAATAATCTTCATAAATTTATTACATGCAGGACAAAAAATCTCAGTTTTTAGTAAGCATCTGAATCCAAGCCGGTACTTTTCAGTCATCCATTAACTAACCTGCTACAATGTGAAGTCTAGACAAGTATTGTTCCCACTTACGAGTGCAAGCCTTCTTGAACGTCCATTAGCTAGGAAATTTCAGCAAGCATCAAGGCAGCGCTGTGATAATAATTAAGTATTTGGTGCTGCTAATAGGTCTAAACTCACCGACGCAATTTGTCTTATTGCTGCGGTACGACCATGCTCTCCTGTAAGAACTGTAACAATGCTGAGAGGCACCGCACTGGTACCAACAAGTGCAGCACCGCGAGTTACCTGGTGGTACCTGCCCTTTTCCTCTGCAAGCCAAACATTAAAGATTGCATTGTACGTGGAGCATTGTGACGGCGGCGGCGGCAATCTTCTTTTTATTCGTAAGAAAAACAAATGTGTAAAAACACACTATACCCTGCACGCTTAAGACACTCAGCTTGGCGGGATCCCCAGAACTGGGCGGAGTAGCGCACAGAAATTTTTTGCGAAAAGCTCCAAGGCAAAAAGTGGGAGTTACTATAATTGTTTAATTACAGGGGGCTTTTTATCTTTCGGACCGTTGTTGCTTTTATTGATGTGTTTGCGATCATGACGGGGCCAAGAGATAGATGTTAATGTTCCGTCCGTATTGCCGGGTTGGGGAGCTGTGTAGTATGGTGTCCTAACGACCGAATACGCCCGAGTAGACAAAGAGCAGGCAATCCATCGGCTCCCCGGCCTATTCGGTTAACTAAATGGGGCAGATCTTGACGTCGACAATAATGATGACTGGGACGACAACTACGGGTGGAGCAGAGTAACAGCGAAACAACTCAACGGCAAAAAGGTAAGTAGGAACCCTCCACTGTGGACGGAACGTGCACAGAACGTTTCTGTCTTGGGTCTTATCGGTTTCAAGCGCAGCGATCTTGTTTGGAGCCCTTTGCCTTTTGGGCCCTAAAATTCAGGAGAGTATTCTTCTTGGCCGGTAACTCCTTCTCCACGATCTTTACAGCATTCAAGTGAATAGTGGAGTCCGGTATGTGTCTAATATGCCTTTAGGTATTCCTTCTTATCTGATGTTTTGCATTTTTACCATAACTTTGTGGCATTCCTTGAATAACGACGCCGAAGCAATGTTCTTACGAGACCCACTATTGCTTCAGGAGATTTGTGCGGTACGAGGGAAAAGTATGTACGCATATATGCATCTCATGAGGCTTTGTCCCGCAGGCTACGTGAATGGACAGACAGGTTGCAATTGCAATACAGAGTTTGGATAATCGGCGTGTGCTTATGATATTTCAGGAGAACTGGTCTAATGATGCGCCTACGCGCTGAAGCCTCTGGGTTGCTAATGTGGGTATCAAGACATGGAATTGATAAAGTGAAAATGTACTGATTTGTTAGTGTTTTCGCGTTGAGTGTCACCGATGTTTATTGAACTTTCTTATAGTAATGTGCCACCTTTACTCATATTGAATAAAACATCAAATCAAGGGTTGAAAAAAATAATTCTTTTTATTTAATTATTATGACCCTGGCATCTCAGCGGGACGGTTTATAAATATTTTCAGCTGTCAAATTTCTGCTTGCCAAAGAAGGTAGCATCCAGTGTATTTGCTACACACTTTCTTTGTTGAAAGTGCCAATACTGTTCAATCGGTGCCCAAATTAAAAAGGAGACATAGTGAATTTGGTTGTAATTATCTTTGCTATATCCGACCCACATTCGCCTTATTACGCCTTACATTACGTAGGCGAAACCAGGAATGGTTGACATAGATTTTGGGGTGAGATACTACTCGGCAGCATCAAAAACCTGCTACCCGATGCGTCCATAAGCGGGGCATGCACATAGGAAATGGATTTCGCTTCCTCATCGCGGGATGGATACGGACGTTTTAGAATTCTGAACAACCAGAATATCCGCAATACTATGCTCTTTATTGCTTTTCGACAGGATAAACTTCGCAGTATGTTTGTCTAGTTCTGACGGGAAAAGTTAGGTGTGTCTCGCGGCTACCTGACCTAATAAAAAAACCTTTTATTAGTTTTTGATAGCAGCATTAGCCAATCCTACTTACACTTCATCCCCCCTTCCCCCAAGGAAGATACCGAACTCAGAAAAGTCCCAGAGTTCAATCAGTTTCTACAATCTTGAACGATATTCAAGGCGATCAAAAGAATGCCCAACATCTTCAGTGCGGCTTCACAATACGTACATATTGCGATGTGCTTGTTTTTCAACCGGTCGCCAATCATCCAGGTTGGTGTTCTCAGGATCCTATAGCCCTCAGCCTGTAAGACAAAAAGTAAAGAATATATGCAATAAAAATGCGCCTTAAGTCTGGCCGTATCAATCACTCTCAACTGAACATACATGTCATCATCATCAACGGCGCAACAACGGGTATCCGGTCTAGGCCTGTCTTATTAAAAAAACTCCAGACATCCCCGCTTTGCGCCGAGGTCTACTAATTCGATATTCCCAAAAGCTGTTTGGCGTCTTGGCCTTCGCCATCGCTCAATCTCAGGTAGGGTCTGCTACGTTTTCTTTTTCTACAATAGATATTGCCCCTACAGGCTTTCCGGGCTGGATCATCCTCACCCAGGCAGATTAACTGATCCGCCCACCGCAATCTATTGAGTAGGATTTTATGCATAACCAGACGGCCGTGGTATCACTCATCGTCGTTGTATAGGTTATGTCTTATATCCTTCGGAGGATTCTTCTTTCCAACGCGTCAAGAGTTCGCAGTTTTTCTTGCTATGAACCCAGGTCTCCGAAGAATACATTCGGACTGTCAAGATTATTGTCTTGTGCAGTAAGAGCTTTGACCCTGCGGTGAGACGTTTCGAGCGGTACAGTTTCTGTAAGCTGAAATAGGTTCTGCTGGCTGACAACAACCATGCGCGGATTTCATCATCGGAGCTGTTATCGGTTGTAATTTTCGACCCTAGATAGGAGAAATTATCAACCGCGTCAAAGTTGTAGTTTCCTATCTTTATGCTTTCCGTTTGACCAGTGCGGTTTGATGTTGTTGGTTGGTTGGTTCTCGGTGCTGACGTTGCCACCATATATTTTGTCTTGCCTTCATTGATGTGCAGCCCAAGATCTTGCGCCAATCAACGCCTGCTTGATATAGATGAAGGTAGATTGTACATAGGAAGAACACCATACAACCACACACACTCGCACACAACAATGATTTTTCCATCGCTTGTGCACAGAGATTATTTGATTTGTTGCTGATTTGCTTAGATTGAAGGCTCTTTGTTATGGACCCATGATGTTCTGGACGTTTGAGGCTATCAGCCCTAGCAAGATAGCGGAGAATATCTTATAGATAGTACTGTTCCACACCTTGAGCATCAGTTGATGAGTCACTTGGTATAGTTGGGCGGTAATTTCTTCTTCGACTTATGCACTGATTCTTCCATGCTTGGTGGTAGTAACATTTGTCCGTCATATTCAGTTAAGAGACCTCCAACTCGCCTATGTTTTGGTTGTTGAGCAGTTTATCAAGTACTCAACCAATGCCTCCAATATGCCAATGCGGTCGGAAATCAGATTTCCCTCTCTTTATTGACAGGGTGAGCATCGAGACTTCATCTGTCTTGTTGACAAAATTTCCGCGTCTAGTACGGTCGCTCCCTTCACTCTCCAGATCACAGACCTTTTAGTGCTCCCTGGATTCCTTCTTCTGTCTGTGAAGTTGGCTTTCCACTAGGCGGAGTTCGTGATAGGCCTCTGTGCGAGTCGGCGTTCCTTGAGAGTGCAGTGTTGCCAGGGTTGCAATATCTTCCATTCCGTGTTTCATCGTCGACCTAGATAATTCGTGCTTTTTTGCCACTGAGCCAAATATGTTTTTGGTGGTATCAGTGAAAACGTCCTTCAGGTGGTTGTGAAGATAATTTGTCGATGCTTCATCTCCAAGATCTTTGTCAGCTGCGGTTATTGCGGCATCCATTTCCGCTTTATAGGTGCTACGGAGGGCTTTGCTGTGGATGGTTTAAATATTCACTCTCACCTGATTATCAAAAGGGATTCTAGGCGATACTACAATTGGAGCTCGGGACGCTGTGCCAACGTGATTGTGATTCGAGTTTATATTGGCGGCCCCTTGTATGATCTGCTGATTCAATAAGGCTGAGAAGTGGCGGCATTCAATTACCACGTGGTCAATTTGGTTGCCCACATATTTTTGTGGACTGCTTTCCGCGCAAACCAGGCACTTTCAACAAACATTTCGTGTGACACTGCTAGTTGAATAATCCATAGTCTGTTATCATTGGCATTTTTTAAGATATGGAAGCCAACGTATCACCTGAATACGGGCTCCGTGCCCACGTGGCTATTAAAGTATGATGTTGGTGTCATACCTGAGACAAACTTCGAGAGTTCATTCTAGTGTTTCGTAGAAGATATCCTCTCTCTTTAGTTAATGAGGTTAATATTTCGCAATTTGCTTTGAAAACGCAAAGTGCATAGCCTTTCGTGTATGTTTTCAAAGCCGACAACAGCAGGTTTCATTTTTTAGCTGACTAGGTGACCTATTCAAAGTCCATGGCTTACTGAATGACCTCTATGAAATGTAATGTCGTGGCCCTTTTTCGGGAAATCGGTTCCTATCCAGCGCATTCCTGCTGTTACATCAGAATTGGGGCAGGGTATCGGCTAGTTTTTTATACAGGGAGCGCAAGTTCCGTGACGAAATGCGCAGATTGTTCATCCGTTTCCGTTGCCGGGTCCGTCCTTTCTCCAATGTCATCACGGAAACCCTCAGAGATGGCGATGTGGGCACCATGTTGAATGCGTACTAAAGTAGGGAAGTTTATAGCCATTCTTAGCGCCTTCTCGTTCTATGTCGCAGCTTTTGATACCATGATGATGATGATAGAAAGTAAATATCAATGTGCCCCTTCCGATGGCTCATGCGAGTTCCTCCATCTAACTGGTAACGGTACCGATGTTGAAAATGTATATATGTCTTTGTTTGTCTCGGGCTACTTTGATTATGTCTTGCATCAAGGACCCATTTCTCGACGGGGCCGGAACTGCGTCGACTAAGGTAAACACCGAATCATTTTTCCGAGGCTTTGTATCTCCTTTTAAAGACATCAAATACGTTTTCTTGGCTGGCCTGTCGTCGGATCAAGAGAGATCAAGAAGAAAAGTGGAAGTAACAACAACTATACTTGTTTATTTCTTCGATCTCAGCATGCTATTTTTATTTTGCTGAGGATGGTATAAAGTACGTTGCCTCAGACCCTCTTCCCTCATCTGGCCTTGGGAAAAGCATGCTATATATGATAAATAACATCGCAGAATTGTATAACACTAAGTTGTTATTAATATATTGTTCTTTCTTCAATGGATTGAAAATGCTTTTTGCCAGTATCAAAATCTCTTCCTTTCTGAGGAGAACACGAGTCTCGGTTCCTGATCGACTCCTTTTGAGTTACAAAATATATGCTATTTTTGATTCTGGAGCCTTTTTATTGTCATATCCCTTCGTATCAGTAATAAAACGACATCGATATCTTTACCCCTGGGGAAATCTAGAAGGTTAGCCGATGCGCCCTTCGTGTGCTGTAAGTTGATCTATGATACCCTTAACGTTCCTTGCTTACGTAGTAGTGGACTCCAGCACTGGAACGTCGATTTTATTGTTCTTCCGATATATCTTCGATAGTAAGAACAATTTAACATTAGCATTCCTGTCCAATTGGTTCAAGCGGTTAGAGAGCTGGGCTGTCGTAGCATCACTGATGGCAGAGGGATTTGTTATCGTGACTGGATGTCGGATACTATTCGACTCAGCTGTGAACGAGTACCTGAGACAAATCAGGGTAATAATCTCGGGCGAGCGCAATGCTGACCACATTGCCTCTTACAGTGTACTGTAGTGTGCTGTTACGGTCCTGAATGAAGTGCTTTAAGACACTTCAAGGCACTGACTCAATATGGATTGGTGGCCCAACGGTTATTATATTATTATTATTCCTGGTCCGGGTCACCCGGTGACTCCTGGCTAACACCGCTGAGTATGAGGGCGAGATTGAACAACCTTGACAATATGGTGACAGTTGGCACTTCTTGAATTATTATCCATCAGCACTACCTACTACCCTTGCCAATGTCTTTGATCAGTACTGCAGTACTTTTGAGAAGCCGCTGTGAGGACCAAATCGACTGGCAAGTGGAATTGGTATAAAACTATTCAAAGAGTTTTGAAGCAAAGCTAAGATCAGCTAAACGATAACTATGGAGATGTTTTTCGAAACGAATTTCCTCGAATTAACTTCAAACTCAACGTACATACATTCTTAGTCAAGAGCGTAGATGGTACCCTGCGTTTACAGGAAAGCAATGAGGAAACTGCAAATCATCTTGATGGTGAAGGTGAAATTCATTCCTTTCCTCCCCTAAATATACCTGTTCAGATGTAAAGATCTTTCTGCTTTCTATTAGAATTTGAAACATTGATAGACGGGTTTTGAAGGGAGGCATATATTCGGAAGTGGCTGTTTCTGATATCCGGCAAAGATTCTACCTTGGACGCGTTTGAAGATATCGAACGAACTCAAAAATCATGTTCTCCCGGAGCAACTAAGCGACAAGATGCCGTGGAATTAGGCTTGTTAGTTAATCAGTTAGATTCTTCGGAACGTAGTGCAGAGGAAGGTCTGCATTACAATCTCATGGAAGTTGAATGAGAAGATATGCGCTGTCGTATTCGCAAAAAAGAAATATGGTCGTCCGTGGATTCCGGAAATAGTTCTTACCTCATCAGATAAGCCACCACAGATGCACTTTTAAGGTTTTGTGCAAAACAAAACCTTATTAAAATCGGTATACTGTCTGTCTGTCACACGCACTTTTCTCAGAAACGATTGTACCGATTGACACCAAATTTTGTGGAATAGTGGAAACTGTGAACGCCCGCACATGCAGTGAGTCATATCATGTTATGTGGAGCTTAATTGGGGAAGGGGTCTCCACACATGTGGAAGGGGGCATAAAACCTTTTTCTCCAAGTATAGTAATGTAGGGTTCAAATAAAAGGCCTCCATGAGTACTTTTCAGTTGTCATTTCTTTCACGAACCCATTCTAGAAACCTACTCAACCGGAAGATTCACAAAATTCACGAAGTTTCCACTATACGGTGCTTAGGCTTCGAAATACTCTCCATACTATATTAATAATGGTATGGTACTGCAGAACCTCCCTAAGGTTATCTTTTGGAATCATGCAGTAATAATGGTTATAATATAGAGCATAATCCTACCAAATTTGGTGGAAATCGCACTATTACTAACAGTAGTAAGTAAAAGTTGTCATTTCAGTACAAATTCCAAGACTTTGAATGTCAGTATAATGTTAAATATTATATTTTTATATCAGAAGTACACAAAACCTTTCATACCTGAAGGTTACAGCTTGCGGTTTTCTGACTTGTTGCATTTTAAGCCGAATTTTTGTAAAAAAAAAAATTCAAGATCGTTCTAGTCACAGCATCTGCACAGCTCATCAAGAAGTGAAACATGGCGCTAACGAGAATGAACTAGGTAAGGTTGGCCTGAACATTGAAATCAATTGGAAATGAATCAAGAGCCCACCGCGAGAGCGGGGGATGGGAAATTACTTCCTAAACTAATACCCGGATTGGGGTTGTAGACTTGCTTATCTCTTGTCGATCTTGGGATGGGATGAGGCAGCCCTGCATTTCGATGTAGTTGCGGGACTTCCTTAAATTTAAGCAGCAAATACCTCAGAAAGGTCATCTTCGACGATGAATCTGCTTATATCTTACCTTTGTCTTTCGACTTACAAAAGTGTTCAACCGTGGGAGGCAGGAAGGAATAAATGTTACAGCGGCTAGTTCAAGAGAGAGATATATGAGATGTGTGTACTTGGTCACCCCATTTCGTCAATTTACTCAAACAAAATAAAAGGAAAACCAACAAATAAAGTGAATATTATTCGTTTTAATTATAGTTGAAGTTTTTTGCTAAGTCGATGTTAATCACAAAGTTATTATGAAAATTTATCTTAACATTATGTTCCCGTAGACTGGGCTAGGATCAAACAAAAGCCAGTCATCTCAGGACGAATTATTACGAGAAGAAAATGAATAAGGTAATATTGTAGATTCAACATTTTGACTAGCAGAACAGTAAATGGGGAAAACCTCATTAATTTCATTTTTTTAGATAGAAAAACTGAACGGCATTTATTCACTTCCATAAACATCAATGCATTCAGATATTGCCTCACTTTCCTCTAACATATGAGCTCTACTTGAGTATTTTATCTAGAAAAAATAAATCCTATTACAATGGACAATAATCCAACCATAATAATCTGCATGGTCCTGAAAAAGACGTACCATAAGTGAATAGCACTTGTTCTCCCACCAAACTGGATTATATTCGATGGCCCTTTTCTGCCTATTAAATGCGGCTGGTGAAAGCGGTGAATCTATTGAGTTCGTCCTGATCTTTCAATTAGCCAATTATGCGAAAGGAAGTTTTATTGACAAGCAGAGAAAATTATGTCATTGGGTTCATTGCTTTCCTGTTTTGTGGACATTCTGTACACTGAGTTTCTGTCCAATAATTTGTGCAAATAGGAGACCATCTGTTGTGTATTTTATGAAAGACTAATGATATCTTCTTTTGCTTATTCGCGGTCATCTTTCGTCATTATTAAGTACTTCAAAAGTACTTCCTTCAATACTTTTAGAATGTAATTGTTTGAAAATAATTCCGCGATAGACTAGAACTATTGCTGCTGTTCTTATCAAAAGACAATCTGCCATGAAAAACCCCATCTGAAAATGACTAATTTAAATTTAAATAGCTTCATTGCAGGGAGGAAAAGTGACTAGTTTTTTCCATCTGATTTCAAACCCAGCACTGTCGCATGTCACCAACGAAAAAGCGAACGCACGACAATCACCCCCACTTTGTTGATATTTACACATATTTTAAACTAGAACCACTCATTCAACCCTAATTGGGGGTGTAATAGCGAAATTAAATGGTCGGTTAAATCGTAAAAAGGGGAAGTTGGTGTAGTTATTATCTCCTCGGTATAATCTGCTCGGGCCTTTTATCAGGTCGGCGGTCCCTTGAACACTTTCATTTTCCGGGACCTTATTTTCGAAAATTACAAAGTAGAATGAGATCCTTGCTTACGTTTGAACTCTTTCAGAGGATGTAGACATTTGGATAGGATTGAGTAACATTTGAGCAAGTAATTATCTACCTACAATCCACCGACAACCCTTGATTTCACTCAGCTTAGCACTTCATAGGCCCAATTGAATTGAATAAATTTTAAAATAATTGAACTCTTTGGAATTTGTGCAGATGTCGAGTTTTCACAATGCGAATGGATGACAGATTATGAACGCAGGATGTGAGCTTCGTTTGTATCTTCGTTTGGGTTTGAAACTTGATTGCATTGAATGTTGGTTAGTTGATGTTAAGATGTTTGATGTTCGTTTTTAGCATTGAGAGCTGTAGTGACGGTCACGTTGAAAAGTTGACTGAATCATTTTTAAAGATATAATGTAAAGTAGGCCTTATTGAAATTGGTTGACTCTTTATCTGTTTGTTTTCTCAAGGTGGTAGAAAGCATTGAAAGCTTGTGTGTCTTGCTTTAACCGCAACCACTCTTCAACTTGCATAATAGACCGAGTTACAAACCTTTGGGCCCAATCCAGAAGATGGGAGAATGTCCATCCGGAGGTGCTCCACCCTTCTAGGTCCTTTATGGATAAGGTCTGGTGGTCCGGTGCTGTCTGCTGCACTATATTTTTTTCGGGACTCAAACATTTGCAAAATAAGCATTTTTACGCATGTGGGCTTCCCCACCTATCCACAGCGAAAACTTAGATACTGAAAAAATGCGCGTTCTGGGTTTTCGTGTTCAATCCGAAATTCACCACCATGGCGTCACTTTATCTAAATCTGGATATAATAATAATAATATAATAATCGTTGGCGCAACAATCCAATCGCAAAGTGTGTTAGAACACTTTATTCAAGACCGTTGCGTCGCCCGAGATTATTACCCTGATTTGACTCAGGTACTCATTCACAGCTGAGTCGACTGGAATCCGACATCAAATCACGATACAAATCCTACTGCCACCAGTGAGATTTGAACCGCGACCTTCCGCTATGGCAGCCCAGCGTTCTAGCCACTTGAGCCACCCGGACACGCTGAAACTGGATATTTGTAATCCGAGTCAGCCTCTTGCATATAATATGCGGTAGAAGTTTCCCCAAGCCGCCCAATAAACAAATGGCGCGGTCTAAGGATGTCAGGGTGTTTTAACTTTCTTGTATCTTTTTATCGCCAGTATTTGCTTTTTCATTGTTTCGGAAAAACGCCCTTTTTGAAGCTTTACTGAGGAGATACCGTTATGGAGAGTATTTTGAAGACTAGATACCGTCTAAATGCAACTTTGTGTTTTTTTTCAGATTTTTCGTTCGGGATGTTTCTTAGGATGACCCCGTGAAATAAGTGATCTTTCTTCAACCTCCGAATTCCTTTGTTTTACAATTAATGTCAAAACGATTATTGGATTCAGATAGTACTAGTCAAGACTTTTCTTTTATTACATCACAAGCCTATATTTGATGAAAAACAATTCACACCCGCTATTGCATGTATGGGGACCCTCCTTAAACTCAATGTAGAAAGATCTTACTGAATGCATACGTGCGTGTTCACCATCTCCACCTTTTCATTTTATGAAAAAAAATTTTGCACCCTCCATTCACATGTATGGGGGAGCCCCCTTTAAACTTAACGCAAAATGGCGCCACTTGCTATATGTAAGGGAAGAACAGATCACACACTCTTACTAATTTTCGTGACAATCGGTCTTGCCGTTACCGAATAAATCGTGTGTGACAGACAGACAGACATCGAATGGATTCTAATAAGGTTTTGTTTCATACAAAACCTTAAAAACAACTTGAATATGCTTAAGAGTTCGTTTATAAGCCAGAAGAGCCTCGGAAACAGTTACTTTTTGCGACGAGTTGAACTTTAACATTTTCGGTTCCGATGGCCCGCAATTGGTGTCGAGGAGAGTAGATACTGCCTTAGAAGACGGTAACATTGTACCAGCAGTTAAACACGGCCGTGGCAGTATCATGGTGTGGGGTGCTATGACATCTAGAGGACCAGGGTCCCTATATATAATCCAGGAAAACCTCAGTAAATTGGGCTACCTTCATATACTGAGGCAGCACATACCAGCTATGATAGCAGTGTTGTTGTTGCCATGAGATATGATGTTAGTTCATGGCAACGACCCAAAACAACACCATGGTCGTTAAAGAATGACTGCTTTATCATGTCAAAAAGACCCTTCATCATCCATCTCAGAGCCCAAATTTAAATCCGATAGAGCAGGTGTGGGAATACATCGAAAAGGAGGTATCAAAAAGAGCAGATAAGGAGCAAGAAGGATTCTAAATCGCATAAAGGATGCTTGGAGCTCTATTGCTGCGGAAGTCACTGAAAAGAAGACTCCCCGCACTTTTAAAAGCTAATTATCACCACTAATTTACCTAATTGTTGATATAAATTTATTTTCTTTTCATTAAATTCAAAGTATCCAGTTTTTTTTTTTTCGTGTACAAAACGCAAATTTTTTTGTTTTTGTCACTATTTTTCTGTTAAAAAGTAATAAATAATTCTCGGAAATGGATGTGTATTGTGGTGCAGTTACGGCTGGCAAATTGCACGGTCAGCAGTTTCACTTTCACGTTATTGATTTGAGTCACCGAAGAGATCCACCATGGAAAATTCGTCTGGAACGTCGACGGGAGTCACTAAGGGAAGACATTGCTAGGCTGATTCAAATCAGCACTGACAATGCCAGCAGATGTCCGAAGAATGAAGTGCAGAGGGTTTACCGGAACTATTCCATCCCCAGTGAAATATCCGTAGTTGAAATTCTGGACACACTAAAGCAGAAACTTTCTGTCATATGTAGTCGGTTACGGCGGTATGGTGAAAGTCATTCCAGACGTGACCAGAATGCAACGTACACCAGGAACCAGCGGAGTTTTTTCAGATCACTCAATGAATCCCAACAGAGCATCCAGACAGTGTAGTTTTCGGTGACGGAAGCGAATGAGTATTGGGGTCGACTTTGATGATTACCCGTCCAGCATGCTGGGTGAATCACCGCCGAAGGCACCCGCCATGCCAATACGCCTGGCACGAATTTTGCGATTGTTACCGAAGAGGAAGTTCGACGAGCCATAAACATTTCGAAGAACTGGAGGGGCCCAGATCTGGATCGGGTGCAGAATTTCTGGTATAAGAAATATACCAGTGAGGTCATGAGCCGGTCGGAGGAATTTCTACCCTTCCTCACTGTGGGAATTACCTACTTTATCCCTAAGAAGGACACGGTGCAGGAACCAGCGGACACAAGACGGATTACTTGCTTACTAACCCTCTACAAATTTATAACGTCCATTATTAGTGGAAAGATCAATGCCCACCTCGAGACCAACAACATTCTGTCCGAGGCGCAGAAGGGCTGCCGAGTTGGGTCAAGGGGTTGCAAAGAGCAACTCGTTATCGACTCGGTAGTTGTAGGACAAACAACTAGAGGCTAAAGAAACATCTTTAGTTGCTATATCGAATATGCCAAGACTTTCGACAGCGTTCTGCACACCTGGCTATGGCGATGTCCTACATATGAATCCCATTAATCACAAACTAATAAAGTTTTTGGCGACAGTCATGAATGGGTGCCCACCACCTTATCAGTGCCTTCATCTGAGGGTGCCAATACCTCAGAGACCATTCATATACGGAGAGGCATCTTCCATGGGGATTCGTTGAGTCCCCTTTGGTTTCGCATGGCACTGAACCCCCTTTCATGACTACTGAATGATGCTAGAGGACATGGTTTTCCAATAAATTATGGGCTAGGTGCTAAATGCGAACTGAAACACTTGATGTACATAGATAACATCAAGTTTTATGCTGGAACTGGCGACCATCTTACAAGTCTGTTGCGAATAGTTGACATGTACAGCCGTCATATTCGGATGAGTTTGGATTAGACAAGTGTCGAATCCAAGCCATCCGTAAAGGTCATTACGAGCCGCATGCCGAGCATAGCATTGGTGACCTCCATATCGAAGCTATGACCGAGGCAGACTTCTACAAGTACCTAGGAATGATGCAAGGAACCCATGCTCAAGTTGGTGATCTGAAGGATGCTCTGCGAATTCCTGCGACGTGTAAAGTTGGTGTTGAAATCGTATCTCATGGGGAAGAATAAAATAAGCGCGCTATCCCTTCACTGGCTTATCCACTCGGAATATCGCCGTGGACGAAGACCGATCTGGAAAACGTCCAGAGGCGGATACGGACAAGTATGTCCAAATTCCAAGTGCATCATCGAGACTATGCCGTGGAGGGGATGAGCGGCACAACATCATAGGCTGTCTGTAAGGCAGACCGTGGGCTGACTCCACTTAACTTGAAGGATCGATCTTTCAATCCTTCGAGTGGGATGAAGTCGGACCAAGAGCGGATCGGGGAATGGAAGTCGAAGGCAATGCACGGTAAACACGTGGCAGCCATTTGACGATTTGCATTTGTCGAACAGATGTGCTGTGTGTTGGGGAGGTCTTTGCTGAGACGGGGGGGGGGGGGGGGGTTCATGTGTGCCATTCAGGATGTCGTGGTCGCTACCCGTGCTTATAAAAAGCTCATCATGGAAGGATGGATGGAGAACGATCAGTGCACGATGTGTAGTTCGTCGTTGGAGACGTTGGACCATCTTATTTCTGGCTGTACTGTTATGGCACCGGTACAATACATTACCAGCCATAATGCTGTAAATAAGATTATCCATCAAAACCTTGCATATAAGCATGGGCTGATCACGGGAGCATGTCTGGTTTACCGATATGAGCGCAAGTAGTACTTGATAGTTCTGCTTACAGCATGTATTGGGATAGGCAAGTTCTGATTGATCCACATAACAAGCCTGACCTACTGGTAGTTGACAAGACGGGTCGCTCCGCGTATATTATTGATGTTACTATCCGCCATAATAGCAACATTGAACGAAAATTCGTGGAGAAGAAAATGAATTATGATCACTAGCTCGGGAAATCAAAGAAATTTGGCGTCTCGAGCGGGTGGTTGTAGTTCTCACAATATTGTCAGCTACAGGTATTGTACCTAAATCCCTCACGGCTTCTCTTGATGTCCTGGGACTCTCACACAGTCTGATTCAAACAATGCAGAAGTAAACCATTCTGCATACGTGCTCGATGCTGCGGGAAGTTCCTGGCGGATTCTCCCATTGACATACCAGCGGCCACCACCACCATCGCCCCTTTAGTTTTTAAGTAGGTAGGATCGTCTGAGCCTAAACCCTTGGCACTTAGTGCTAGTATTATGTAAAAACCGGCGCCTGGTGAGATTGTGACAACTCGGAAAAATAACGGTAAAACAGTAAAAAATACACAAAAAAATTTTTTTTCTTTCAAGAATTTATTAAAAAATATCATTGGGTTTTCGAGATATTTGACTTCAAAGTGTATTGCAGTAACTGTCCAACGGTTTAATTGGTAGATTGTAAATCGGGACAGTTATTGGTTAAAATGTTATCCTGTACAATGAAGGTGGCCCCGAATTCTTTTCACTAACGTTTCTTCCCCAATAGCGCATGTTAGTGAGATTGTCTTTGGTGGATTTCAGAACCAACTAACTTCGTTTTTCACAGAACCAAAATTTTCAAAGTGGATTTTAATACTTCACGGCGTCCGTTCTGTTTTACGGTCCAACATTCCATAAAGAAATTTTTGCAGCGGAATTCACTGCCGCTTAACCTAATTCGGGTTATATATTGGTAGCTCCTTATTATTCTTGAGTATCTTGGGGATTTTAACAGCCAAGTAGGGAAGGAGCCCGTATTCAGGCGCTTACACGAAAAAACAAATGAACAAACGAACCCTCGAAGCCTGTCCCAGATATGATATCAAAATCATACTTGGGGATTTTAACAGCCGAGTAGGGAAGGAGTCCGTATTCAGGCGATACGTTGGCTCCCATAGCTTACACGAAAAAACAAATGATAACGGACTGCGGACTATTCAATTAGCAGGGTTACACGAAATGGTTGTTGGAAGTACCCCGTTTGCGCGGGAAGCGGTTCACAAACATACGTGGGCCTCTCCAGACGGGACCACTTTCAACAAAAATGACCACGTGTTGATCGAACGCCGCCACCTCTCAGCCTTGATGAATGTCAGAACATATAGGGGGGCTAATATAGACTCGGATCACTATCTCGTTGGCATGGTGCTCCGAGCTCGAATAACAATACAACCTAGAGTCCCCTCTGACAATCAGGTGAGAGTGAACACTGAGGCCATCCACAACACAACCCTCCGCGACACCTATACGAGGGAAATGGATGTCGCAATAACCGCAGTCAACAGAGGACCTGGAGATGAAGCATCAAAAAATGATCTTCACAATCACCTGAAGAACGTTATCATGGATACGGCCATAACCATACTTGGCCCCAGCCGCAAAAGGAGTCAGAACGGCTGGTTTGACGATGAATGTAAGCTAGCAACGGAACGGAAGAATGCCGCATACCGAGTAATGTTGCATTCTCAAAGAACGCGGGCACGCGCAGAGACTTATCACGAACTCCGTCGAGCGGAGAAACGACTTGACAGACGGAAAATGGAAGCCTGGGAGAACCAATAAGTCTGTGAACTAGAAAGGTACAGGGAGCAACCGCACCAGGCGCGGAAGTTTTACCAACAAGTCAGCAGGATGAAGCCTTATACACCTCGATGCTCATCTTGCCGAGACAGAGAAGGAAATCTGATTTCCGACAGAATGGGCATATTAGAGCGATGGGTTGAGTACTTTGATGACCCACTGAACAACCAGAACATCGGAGAGTTGGAAGTCCCGCCAACTGAAGACGGCGGACAAATGCTGCCACCACCAAGTTTAGGAGAAACAGTCCGCGCAATTCATCGGCTAAAAAATCGAAAGTCGCCAGGAGTCGATGGAATTACAGCCGAATTGGTTAAATATGGAGGCGACCAGTTACACCAAGTGGTTCATCAACTTGTGCTCAAAGTATGGGACAGCGAATCAATGCCTGACGATTGGCAACGAGGCATTATCTGTCTCATACATAAAAAGGGAGATATCACACAGTGCAGCAATTACAGAGATATCACGTTGCTGAATATCATCTATAAGATAAGTCAAGCGACGACGGCTTTACGGTTTCTTACAAGGGCAGAGGCAAAGCGTCAGACGCTGCCTCACCTCTGCCTTGGGAGCAGCGTGACCGTAGCGGCTCGCAGATGTTGAATGCTCCTTTATATAATTCGTAGAACACGACATGCCTACGAATTATATTGATTGTACAAGACTATGATCTTGCCAGTCCTCATGTATTCCTCGGAAACTTGGGTTCTTAGCAAGAAAAATTGCGAACTCTTGGCCGCGTTCGAGAGAAGAATCCTCCGAAGAATTTTTGGCCCCCTACATGAGGATAGACGATTCCGTAGCCTACGCAATGACGAAATCTATGAGCGATACCATGACCGTCCGGTTGTGGATAAAATCCGGCTCAATAGGTTACGGTGGGCGGGGCACTTGATCCGCATGGATGGGGATGATTCCGCCCGGAAAGTCTATAAGGGCAATATCTATGGTAGAAAAAGAAGACGAGGCAGACTCTGCCTAAGATGAAGCGATGGCGTAGGTCAGGACGCCAGACAGCTTTTAGGGATATCGAATTGGTGGACCTCGTCGCAAAACCGGGTTGTCTGGAGTTCCTTATTAAGGCAGGCCTAGACCGGATACCGGTTGTTGCGCCGTTGATGATGATGATGATCTTTGGGGTCCCAACAGTAAACTCACCTGCATGCTTTAACACCTGCAATTTTTCCTGAAAGTCTGCGATGTTCTTATCCTTATATTTTTGGGATAGTGGGGACAGTATTCTGACGAAAATTGCCGATGTTGCTAATCTTATACTAAAACACATAGTTGTTTACTTCTAATTCAAACTGATTTAACTTAAGGAATGCGATGATCCTGTTTCCTTCCATCTTAGCACCCTTTCATTTCAATACATTCCCACATAAACCGTGCAAACCACTTGGTGAATATTAAATAGCGCCCAAGTGGTCACCAATTTCTAATAAAACCACAACAGAATCAAGGCTGGATCAAATCGATCAATGCAGTGGCTGCATAATTTATTAATATTTTCGATGTTACAACCACACACCACATGCGTATGTAAGCGGAGGGAATCTCGCTCCGGTTTTCAGCCTTATACTGGGAGCTGGTCCATTAATGGTGAATTTGCATATATTGCAGCAAACATGTCCTAATGCCGGCGATGTGAGATTGTATCTAACTTATTAACGAATAGTTTACATGCACCAATTCATAGGAGTTCCAAAGGGACAAAACCTTGCAATCAAATGCCATGTGCGTGTAGCATATAAAACTTTATGAACATATCCGTACCGTACATTACGCTCGGCGATGGCTTAGTTGGTCGTAGTTTGCGATCCTGCCCCGAATAAATACCAAAACATCGCCACCGGCCATAATATCTCTTTGCATCGGTACATACCTTTTGCTTGGGTGCATTAAATGCTTCATATGCCATCCTGAATGCAGACTCTATGTCCGCACTATAGGAGCAACCTCTATCTATGTTGTAACCATGCAGAAGGCAGCTGCCTGCAAATCGGTTTGCCGGCGAAATCGTGGAATTATGTATAGCCCGTATTGGTTGCAGCAGTAGTGTACCTACAAAGGGCTAAATAATATCTGGTGATGATTGAACATGTCCAAAGAAGATACTTTATATGAAAAGGAAACAAGGATAAATGAAATGTGATACAGGTTACCGAGGTCTTCACGAGATGAAACCAGATGAGATGAAATGAAACGAAATGAAATTATTAAGTGTGCTTCCTTTGCGTTTTGAATGTAATCTAATCAACAACAACGTCTGCCAATTGCCGGTCCGGACACGAAGTGGACGCGGGGCAATTGGCCTGTTGAGGATGTTGTGACTTACCACAAAACGATTGCCATTTCTCTCTGCTTGGGCTCTTTTCACCTTCGGCATAATATTTTGAAATGAAGAAATTTTACATTTTAATGGAGAGATTTTTCTTTTCAGATTGATATATATTTTGATTTAGAAATCTAATTACTTGTGTATCCTTTGGGGATTAGCCATTATTTTAGATTTGAGGAAGATCATTCCGAATTTAATCTATTTTCTTGTTTCTGTCGAATGGCGTTTTGCATAGATTTAACGTTAAAGTATCCATAATGGAAGTTGAGTGAAGGAAGTATCCAATGAAATATGCTAATACCATTCCGAAGTTATAAAAGTTTCGCAGAAAATCTTTCTTGATTTGAGATGCATCGGTCTGAATTCCTTAAAAAGATTTCAAGCAAGGAACGTCTATTTTGTTGCAAGTAGCAATTAACGTCGCAGAGTTATAGGATCTGATAATAGGCTACTTTTTCTTATGTAAAATTTAATTTAAAATTAGCGAGCTCAAAATAACTTTGAGCTCGCTAATAATGATATCCTGAAATATATAAAAGTGGATAGATACAATATACATACATATGTTTTGTATCTAAATCCGATAAATAGCAAGAAGAACTAACCATCTATCATAATTCCGATCCATGTACGTATATCATATTTAGATGATGAGACTCTCAATCCACTTCATAGTAATCCAATAAGTATAACAATTCCCTAACCAAGATAAAAATGCTTTTCTCTGGAGAAACATCTAATTTTATAACGTCATGGTCTTTATTACATATTCATTCGTCTCATTCCTCGTAACTTCTCTATGGGAATGAAAATTAGTGTGTAGTCCGTTGTCCGTGCGTTGCGTGCCTAAAATTGCTATCATCGTGAGAATCATATCACGAAACACAAATTTAGCAAAAGAGCTAAAATTTTGGTTTTTTGTCTGTTTGGTTGTGTAGTTTGAGTGTATGTCGCTCAGGATGATTGTGAGCGGGCGGTGAAACTTAACAGACAAATTGACCAAAGGAATTTATGCTGCGTGAATATTTATGTTGATTTGGAAAAGTAGGCAGTGCATGCTGCAAGATGGATTGGAAATGCAATTTAAGGGGGATTTTCGAGAATTAAGCCATGAAAGTTACGATGTCTATTTTGAGGTAGCTAATTTTACCGAGCATACACATCGATACATGGTAAATTGGAGTTTCTTTATAGCGAGTGGGAAACCAATTCATATCACGAAAGAAGCAGTTAAGACAATTCCCGAGGAAGAAATTCTCTTCTGGCTCTTATAATTCCCCCCGCTGGTTTGATCAAATGTATAGTTCTGTTTTATAGTCTACCGAAATTGTTCATCGCCCTAGTAACTGTCGCCTGGAAAGCAAATCTTGTTGTTCTCACCCTATTCCCTTTTCATAGCCCAGAGTTGTTTGGATCCTCGAATTCGCGTTGTAAAGATATGTCTGCACCCTCATTTAGTTAGATTCCAACATTTTTATGTCTTCTGTTCGTGGAGTATAAAGCATACACACATAGTCCCTTTATTCTCATTACCATTTTCACCATTTTTCTTTTGATGAAACTGTACTTCAGTTTCATTATTATAAAACTTTATTAGTGTTAAAAGCACAAAGTGGAATACAAACATCCATGACGACCGGAATTTGCACTCGGGAAAAGCAGATTGAGGAACTGATGCTCAACTAAATTAGCCAACACGCCATCAAACAACATTTGTTTTTAAGGTTTTGTGTAAAACAGAACCCGCGTGCCCTCCGCGTCAATTTCCGCCTCCACTCTGTGTGCGGCAAACCTCAGGCAGTTAAAAACAACATGCTGCGCATCCTCCGGGATCATCTCGTGTGATGGGCAATATGGGGAGTCGTCACCCTCGAAGTGGTAAACGTATGCAAGATACCCTCCATGTCCGCTTAGGAATTGAGTTAGGTCCTAGCTAACTTCACCGCGCCTTCGTTTGTTCCATTTTGAGACATCTGGAGTCTAGGGTCCTTTAGTTGAATCATCCCACCTTTTCTGCTACTCCAACATTTCTTCATTTCGTGATAATTACCGATGATTGGTACATGACTCATCGCCTGTCTGATGTCTGATGTTGTACGGCAAGCGCACGAAATTCGCAATGCACGCAATTGATGTGGGGCTGAAAATTTTCTTCTATTTGCTTCTAGTTATAATGCCGGTGCCCAAATTGGAGCTGCGAAGCTCAGAACTCTTGATATAAGGAGCCGATGGCTTTGCGTGCTAGCAAGCCTTTGTTGCTAAATTCTTGAGATGGGACTTGAATTTGTTGATCTTTGGTCAATCATGATTCCTTGTTATGTAAGCGTTGGTTGCGAATGTGTGATGTGTTCACCAATTCTGATCTTTATTGACGTTTGCTTCCTTCGTTTGGTGATCAAAACTACTTTGGTTTTATGCTCTGCGAGCGTCACACCAGCGTCTACTAGCGAAGATTTTATTTAATTGCCTCGTTTGTGAAGACCTCGATCTTCTCAATAGCTTGTGCCATGATTGCCACTCCGATCTCATCTGCTAAGCCAATGATTGTTGCTCCTTTGGCCAGTTTCAAATTCCTTCATACATTATTATTCACAGTTGAGGACAGAAGATTGATCCTTGTGGAACCCTGCAAGATGTTCTATGCATCTAAGGTCCATCGTAACACAATAAGCTCTCCCGGAGGAATTTCATGGCTACTCGCATCACTTATTTGGGAGCGCTCAATTTGACTAAACCCTCAATTATTTTGCTCCATTTTGCGTTATTGAAGCCATTCTTCACATCGAGAGTAACTCCCGCGCAAGATTTACTGGCATCCATTGCTTCCTCCGAAATTTCCGTCACCGTACTGGCCGTATTGACAGTAGATCTTGTCTTTCGGAATTCGAACTTCCTATCTGAGTAGCCACCCTCCGTTTCTTTGGTTGTTCAAAAAGTATCCTAGGCATATAGGCATATAAAACGAAGGATCACCCAAAGATTTATTTAGCCTCGGGATTAGGATCACCTATCCAAAATCTCGTCTCCGGAAAGCATTGAGGCCGCCAGCATTTGCCAGGACGACATTCAGACGAGAAAATGCTTCGAGCAATATACGGCCTCCTGCATTTCTTTTGCGACTACTCCAATCATCGGCCTAAGCGTTGAAATCGACCCCATTTATTTTTCAGCGTCTGGTTGTGGATAAAATCAGGCTCAAAAGATTGCGGTGGGCGGGTCACCTAATCTGTATGGTTGCGCCATTGATAATGATGTGGCGACTTGCTTCGAAAGCTAATCTTTCCACCATCCATACGAATTCATCTAGCTTGACGCTTGGGGTAGCGTAGTAACTGAAAATGTAAATGTCGCCTAACTTAGCTCGCGTGAATCCGTCTTCGTATCTATATAGTCTGTGCCTGCGATTGCTCGGTTTTCGTAGGTTTGTTGCTATCATTGGAAAAAGTGGATGAATAGTTTCAGGCATTGCTAGCAAAAATTCTTTCTGAATTAGCATTGGAAATCTTTATTGAAAGATGATTTCTACAGGGTTTGTAATTTTCCCGAAGACTGTATTTGAATACAGGAAAGAAAAGAGGAACAATCAGGCGGGTGAAGAAAAGCGGCACCCGGCAAATGCAGGGTGCAGCTTTCTCTTTCACTGCATAATAGAAACCAGTATCGTGGTGAATTCATGCAAATGTGAAAAGAGGTGTGGATCGGATCCAAATTATATACCGGAGGACAAATAGGATACAGCTAACATGACGATATTTCTGCTCACATATACACTATAATATGTATTACTGAACCGGTACTCAATAGGAGTTAATTGATTTCGTTGAAGACACTGATATAATAAACTTTTGCTATCTTCTTTTGCTCTTAAGATTGCATTTTAAAATTTAAAGGATTTCGCGATAACAATTCGTGGAAAAATTAAAATATTTCTACTAGAAGGTCATACTTGCTTTTGATAAATAAATGCTGCTCGTACATATTGTCTTATCATTGGACTATTTGATACTGTTTCTTTTTGCCCAAAATTTAATAAGTGAGCCAGTGCATAGTTTCGTTGAAATAATAACAAGCACGGGATAGTTATCGTTCCGATGCTTGTAGTTCTTCTAAATAAAAATAAAACTAGGTAGCTTGCTCCTACTACAATATATTTTAATAGTTAGTAAATACGTATTTCGAAAGCTACTTACTTTCTTCCTCAGTACTTAAGCTACTAAATCATTAGGAAGTTTTTCCTGAATTTTTAAATAAAACAAATTAAAAGTCTGTAGGGACAGATTATAAAAAGTTGCTTAAAAGCTAAAGATCCGTATGTAGGTAAAGATTCTAAAAGGTAAAGAGAAAAACGTAAAAAGGTCAACATGCAGGTAGGGATAATATAATAACTTTTAGGGTTCATGGCCGTCAATTATCAATAGTTAGTGGGTGGTGCGGTCCCTGTGTTTGTCAGCGAGTTTTTTGATTAGCCTTGATGCACAATTCCCTCCATCTGTGTTCATCAATTTTGCCGCATCCTTTCGCAATATTTCCAAGCTTTCCCATGCGTCCAAGGTGTGTGGCTTATTCACTTGTCGTACCAGCTCAAGATTTGCCCTCGTCACAGAATGCCCCTCCTCTATGACGTGCATCGCAACCGAAGAACGCACCGTGTTGGCTCCTCGTCTTTCTCCCCTCTCTACTTCCTTTAGGTGTTCTTGGAACCTAGTAGTGATGAGGCGTTTTGTCTGGCCAATGTAGACCATCTCGCAGGGGATGTTGCTCAACTCTTAAAACCCTGGAGCGTTCTCTGGTTCTTTGAGGATTTTGATTTCTTTTTCTCTGTTTCGAAAAAAAATTGAAGTGCTTCGATTTCTCTCTCTAAACTGAAGAATTTAAATAAAGTTACGATTGATCAGAGGTAGAAGAAGAAACAGGTGAGAATGTAATGTTCGGCTCTATACGCGCAATTGAGTTAGTTATTAAATCATCATCCTCAACGGTGCAACAACGGGGATCTGGTCTAGGCCTGCCTTTATAAGGAATTGCAGACATCCCGGTTTTGCGCCGAGATCCACCAATCCGATATCCCTAAAAGTTGTCTGGCGTCCTGACCTACTCCATCGCTCCATCTTAGGCAGGGTCTCCCTCGTCTTCTTTTTCTACCATAAATATTGCCCTTATAGACTTTCCGAGCTGGATCATTCTCATCCATATAGATTAAGTGACCCGCCCACCGTAACCTATTGAGCCGGATTTTATCCACAACCGGACGGTCATGGTATCGCTCATAGATTTCATTATTAAAGGCTTATGTAAATAAATAAAGTCTGTTTTCTTTTTATAAGAAATTCCTCATATATTGTCATGCAGGAGCATGCAGGACTCCTGCTGGCTAAAATTTTCTAGATGTTCTGCACTCTTCTTGCGATACTACTGTTCACGTGTTGATTCACACGGCTAATCCATTCTCAACCTGTTCCTCCTACTGTCCACGGAATATACAGGGGGTTTTATATATTCTTTCCATTCAAGACACTATTTGGGACAACCTCCTTTTAATTCCTCGTTCAAATGCAGCTTGCTTCAGCAGTAAGTTTCTTCATTTCATCGCTACTGCTGCTGTTTTCAGCCACACCATTTCTCATCTGAGCATGTGACAAAAAATTCTGCCTACTGTTAAGTGGGGTCTTAATTCCGTTGCGAGGTCTCTCCTTAAGGCTGCGAACCTTAGGCTGTACCCGCCGTACCTGCTCAGAAATTCGATTAGATTATAATTTGCCTAGCCGTCTTTTTGTCCATCGTTCGCTTCGCCTGATACTAATTGTCAGAAAGATGTTGATCTCGTATTGTCGTTTTCCACTCCACTTTTGCGTACTGATGTGCTTCGTTCGACATGATATTTACCAGGATCATTTTTGAGGTAACGTACAGTGTCACATTGAGTATTGTTCGCTAGCCATCTTTCCTCTGCCTGCTTTGCCATCGCTCTCAATTTATTCGGAAATAGTTATATCGATTGACTCGAAGTTCTGTGCAGATATTGAAACTATTAATCTCAACGGCATTATTTTAGGTTGAACGCAAGCAGCACTTCCGTATATGCCGAAGCAGTGGTGGTGGGTGGTGATAAAATTGATGGTGTCAATTAGTATTTTATAATGTAAGTTTTGGCATTGATTCCAATGTTGGGGGTACTGGGTGAAAAAATACAAACAAAAATCGAGGATCCGTTTTCATCATTGTGGTGTCCCTATATGACTCTAGGCAACAAAATATCGGAAATTTATCGAGAACTCCTCTAAGGTTAATTATAGAGAGCTAACAAAGTGTAATGAAAATTGTAAAGTCTTATTAGCTCCATCTCGCATAAAAGTGCAAACGAGAATGGTTCAATGTTCTAAGGATTGAATGCTGGATGTTAACTTCTGTCCGAACCATTCGAAAAATGCAGCATGCGAAAAAACGGTCTTAAAGGAGGTCGAAACGACTTCGACAAGGTGATAGAAATAGACGTTTTGTTCTTGCCGCCATGGCACATTCTGATGACTTAGTAAAACGGAAAATTCCCCGTTCTCTCCTCTGCGTTTTTCGAGGCACTGATGATACCCACGGTAGGTGGGAGTTCACTACAATGTTCTGCCAGACAGAAGTTTGCCTGAATTCATGATCGCTTGTGCCCCTATCCAGTAACGATGAGTCGCAAGCCTTGCCTGCAGGTCATTTTCTATTCTTTTCGTTAAATATATTACTAGAAGTCACGAGAACACAATGTGATCTATATAAGTGGACCCAAGAACATTTTCACTACTGAAAAGATGGACCCAAGAACATTTTCAATAGTGAAAATGTTCTTGGGTCCATCTTTGATACAGCGTCTTTAGCTGCTGCCACCGCTTATATTCTGTTAACTTTCCCTTAACAGAATATAAGCGGTGGCAGCAGCTAAAGACCCTGTATCAAAGATGCATCCAGGAACATTTTCATTACTGCCAATTCCGAGCTAAATAGCATTCGAAAATTCCTAGTATGAAGTTCGCCAATTAGTTCTTATGAAATATAAGTAATCACCACTAATGAGATAGCCGTCGGCTCGCAATAGTGGCGCGACTTCGGGGTAGATGGATCGATGGATTCGGATAGTCATCGTTCGATTTAATAGAATCTAGAGACCAAGAATAGTACCGACATGATAGTAAGCACTACTGGTTCAGTGAAAACAAAGCGTCCAAAGAGGTGATGTGCAAACAACATCGCGTTCATTAACTACAAGACCAGCAGGATATGCGTCGCAAAAATTGGGCCAGTATCGCATCGCATTTAAAATAATAACGAGGGTGCTTTTCCAAACAGATCCCTCATAACACCGCCCAAACGCCGCTCATGGATGTTGTCATGCTAGATACATAGTGAAATTCCTAGAAAGGTTTCAGTAATACCCCAACCTTTAATCACTAAGTATATGAGGATTGAAATCGCAAAGAAAAACTTCCTCTGCAAAAACCAATTTTCGAAACTATTCGTTCCTTACAATAGAGATAACCGTTCATTTGACAGGGAAAGTAGGGTAGTCCCTGTGCTCTCCAATACCCAAATACCCACCTAAATACAATGGTCCACGCCGTTCTTAATCTCCATCCTAAACCCTGTCCCCGCCTCCATCATCGACATCTTAATTTTAACTGATTCGATTAGTTTCCTATGTTTCACTTTAGATGAAGCTCTTAAGGTTTCTGTTAGGATAAACATGTTTTGAATATAATGTCCACTATTCGAAATATTTTTGTTTTGCGAAAAAAGTGTTGTTTGGAGAGACGTTTGGTCAATAATCTTTGTAGTTTTCATGCTTTCGTTTCTTTAGGCAACAACGCGTATAGTACAGTGTAGGCAATTTAATGTGGGCCTACCCGGCAACCCTGTAACTTTTAGCAGGAATGTTAGATTGACTAATGACATACCGCGTTTGAAGCGTCAGTCCAAGATAATTTATAGGATGGAGCGGTCCACTCCAAAAGAACGCGCTGAAATAATTCAGCTTTACATTCAAAATAAGCTCTCAATTGTGTTAACTAAACGTGTATTTCGTAAAAAAATAAAGTGGAAAGTGCTCCATCTAAAAGCACTTTGCAGCGTTTATACGCAAAATTTATTAACCACAGTAATCTCAACAATACCAGTCTCGCATCCAGACAACGTATAAGACGTTCCGATGAAAATATTGAAGCCGTACGAGTCAGAATTGAGGAGACTCCGAAAACATCGAGTTATCGCCGTTCCCAGGAGGAGGGCATGGCAAGAACCACACTTAGGCGCATAATTCGTATTGATCTAAAAATGTTTCCATACAAAATTCAATTTGCACAAAAATTAAACCCAGCTGATTATCCGAAACGCCTTGATTATGCTAAATGGGCCGTCGAAATTGTTCCCAATGAACCAGACTTTTAGCGAAAAATCATCATGTTAGACGAGGCCCATTTTCAGTTAAATGGAGGCGTAAATAAGCAAAAGTATCGCTTCTACGCTACCGAAAATCCTCAATTAATTGAAGAACTGCCTTTCTTCGATCAAAAACTGACTGTGTGGTGCGGAGTTTGACATGAAAGGCTTCTGGTTTCAGCAGGACGGGGCAAGTTGCCACACTTCACACGCTACAATCGGTTAAATTAAAAAGGATGCATCATGGGGAACCCCCTTTCCTTATACCGAGTGATTCTACTACTTTTATCTGGCCGCACCCATTGGTCAGGGTTAGCATAGTCAGTGTTGTCAATTTGGTCAGGATACCGAATTCTCTCATGGCCGCGCATAGTTTTATCCTGACTATTCTATCATACGCGGCCATGAAGCCGTTCAATAATATGGTGTAACTGATGGCCATATTACAACTGTTTTTCTATCGCTTACCGCAGATGAAAAAATTGAGCCTCTTTGGTAGGGCTCGATTATGTTCTGCGCGTATAGAAACGTGATACTTCTATAATTGCTGCACTGTGTGATATCCCCATTTTCTTGTACGGGACAGATGATGTCCTTTGTCAGTCTTACAACAAAGGACTTTTAATACGAATTCAATGGTTCGAAGAGCAAGACTATTATTTTCTACTATCACTCAGTATTTCGTGAACTAAGACATGTTAGTTCAAGGAAAATATGACACTGCAATAAGCGTCAACGATAAATACATTCAGTTGGTTTTTCCAAACCATACAAGCCCTCTCTATTGTTTGAAGGTATCACCACCGAAAAGTCCAAGAGCCACTTTGATCGGACTCTCAACCCCATCGAGTACAGACTTTTTAACGCTCGGAATCCACTGAGAAAAAATAAAATTTTGTTCATTTCGTTTAATCGCCTTATGGAGAAGTAACCAGCCCTGCCACATAGCATCAGCAGCAGCAGCAGGTACTCCCTGGCTTTAAAATAGTACAGGAAGTGTAGCGTAATATGCACCGTGGCATAAGAAACTCCACAATTCCGTTGGTGAGACGAGCACAAGCTGTTAAAAATAGCAGCGATTTCAGCACCATAAAGCACAACACGAAGGAGCCTGAAGGGGATTTAAAGATGGTCCTGTGAGCAACTAGTAGTTATTATCACATGCCACATCGGCCAATAGTGAACTGCGCTACGAAATTGCTTCACACATTGATGCACCTTGGATGAAGTGGCGTTTTTTGTGATGGACGCATCAAAGAACACTACAATTCTAAATTTTCCCTTGTTTCGTTCGCCCTCTGCGGCTCTGAGTGTTGGCAGACTATAAAAGATAATGAACGACACCGACCCCGTTTTTGAACGGGACAAAAGAAGAAAGAGAGTGACAAAAGAAAGAAAGCTTTTGACAATTCATATCTGCGTCGGTGTATTCTAACCCAAGACAATAACTATGTTAATCAAAAAAATTGGTCAGCATATATACTAGATGCTCTGGGATGTATTCATCAGCGCGCAGAAATGGTAATGAATAGGCATCACATTACGGAAGGGCGACAACTGATTTACTAGTTATATCATGCAATGGAACGGATTAGCCCAGGATGGCCGACGAGTGAGTCCCCCTAAAACTGCGTAGCATAGAACAGTGGAGATATGCTAACTTCTCGGAAGATCGTGGAGCGAGCTGAAACGCATTGCTGAGAAGCGACGGCAAAGGTTCAGAATGAAATGTACACTTCCAATGATTCTTTGGTCAGGGGGCTTACTATGATAGATACGCATTTTATCGGGGAGAATAAAAGTCGTCAGAATTTCTCCAATGGTGTGCTTGACACGACCCTGAAATCAGAAAACACACATCACTGTAAATTGCACTGATCTTTTGAGGACAGCATACAATATACGGTATTATTCCGCAAGCTGGTTTTCCGTAGAACAGTATAGGCCTAATCGCTCTAGCTACTGCATCGCGAACTTCCGACATTTGATAACTTTCTTGTTAGAACCATTCTAGAGCTGGATTACTTAACGCAGGCATGTCTTAGATGCTTCTTGAATTTTAGTCGCGCGTCCGCCATTCCTCTAAAGATGTCGAGAACTGCCTCGATTAGCGCAGATTGCTCCTTAGGACCATTAGCGATGTCCACCACTGCTGTCATACTTTTCAAGCCGTGATTGCTTCCCATGGGTATTATTTGACATTCACGGAACTTTAATGATGAAGGTATGTAGAACTGTGTGTATTTCATAGCAAAACCTTCTCTGCTCCAGTTAAAAGCCAGATAATTGGGAGGATTATAGTCGGAAGAAACCTCCTTATTAGATTTCACTTGGCCGAGCTGAAAATATTTGGCACATCCTTGTCATGTATGGCACTTTTGTCCCAATAACTCCATAAATATATTCGGCCTAGACTTAATGGAAGGTTTAAGGACTTCATTGTAGTGCAAATATTTTGGCAAATATGTGGTAGGCTCCGAGATGTATCTTTCATTCTTAAACAAAGAAAATATGCATTTTGACTTAGTTTTTTTCCCATAATATGCAAGTTTGATAGTTGAGGCTTTGTCCGTCACTCGGGATTCCCGTTCTGTGGTGAATCCGTCTTGTTAAGACAGTGCTCGATGCTTTTCCTCCTAGAATTTTCCTGGATGGAGACAAGAGGTGCTTAAATCACGATCTAATGTATCAAGCTATCTATTGTTTTGGTCGGCCTTTTTGGGTCATTTACCGTCGACTTGAGTCTCCAGGTTAATCTTAGCTAGCGAATTCGTTAGGCACGATTAGATGGTCATATCACCGAGGACACGTTTCTCGCAATTTGTTTACTGATTCTCGTCCTCATTATCACTAAGCGGAAGGTACCTCAGTAAGGAGTAAAATGGGAACATACATTCTAGAAAATAATTAACGTAATTTCTAGTCTTTATGAATTTTCGATATTTCATTCTAAGAGGGACTTATAGTTTTTCATTTCACTAGATACACAATTTAAGCGAACGTATTAAACTCCCCCTTAAATAAATTTGCCACCCTCTCTGAAAATATGTACAGACAAAACGGTTTGCCGCCCGCACGGTCAAGCCTTTCGGTTCCATTAAATTACCATAAGAACATTTACGTGCGGTCAATAGCATCAACGCCAAAGTATACGCTGCAAAAATATGTCTTTTTTGCTGGAGATTATGCAGTAAAATCCAAAATCAAATGCTCGGTTCACTAATCATCCCATAAAATCTTTGAATCATGCTCAGTCTCAGGAACTCAGTGAAGTGAAAAAAGAAGCATTGGTTACTAATTTGCGAGGATCATCTCCTACTATAAAAGTTCCTGACTATTGTTTATGCGCCGCTTGTTCTCAGAATGCTCCATAGTTTGATCATGGGAGAAAATATGATGTTTGTGAATAATTTCGTCTAGAAAAAGTGTAAAGTTTGTAGTGAAGATAAGATGGGACCAGATGAAGATACTCAGTCGAAAGATGATTCATAGGACTGGGATTAGGTGTGAGAGAACTCTGACCTCTGAAAGTCAAAATGTGTCTCCATATTCGAAAGTAGGATCAATGCATATTTTGAGGTTGTCTAATATACATAAATGATGAAGAGGGTGCACAGTCCAGGTTCAATCTAGATTAATAGCATTGGTTGGCAGAGAAGTTGAAATCAACACCATCTTTTCAACTAGAAAAGCCCAGTGAATTACTGTGTCGTGAAATGAGGTTGATGAAAAAATAAGAATTGGAACGTATCCTCGGGGTCGAAACTATTCATTTTGACTCGCTGTGGAGGCTTCGATTGCTCTGCACTGTCGGGCCCCCATTGCATCTCAGAGTACGTACTCTTTTGCCAGGCGGCCTTTCTTCTTCAACAGTTGATCACGTTCAAAGCACGCGCATATCGCGAGCTGACATTCTTTCCACTTGAAGTTCTCGTCCATATCTTGTCCTCAAGTATTACACTTTACCTGTACGTTCAGCATTTGAGAAGATGGCAGTTAGCGTGATTTGCAAATTACTCGTTTGGATCATTATCATGTCCGTCTTCGCGTACTTTAAAGCATACCTCGATTGCTGTGATTAGGTCGGAATTCGGTACCGAACCTTACCTTTAGAGATGCTGAAAGTTGGTGTAAGGGTGCTATATGAACTGAAAGTTAATACGAATTCGAAAAATATGCATGTCTCGAAAAGATTTACTTGTGGAGTAATCATAGAGGACACTGCTTAAGTATTCTGAAACAGGATATTTAATTTCGGTTTTTCAATTGGTACTCTGTTAACAATCGATCTACGGAGGCGATTACAATGCCCATTAGCGTGATTACCAATATCCTTTTTGCGATTCGGATACAACTTAAGTGCCTGCTCCATAGTGGAAAATATGTAGTTTAGGTTTTAATCTTTCAATTAACAGATTTATAAAAAACGGACAGGATCCACTACGTAAAAAAGAAGCAATCAAATGAATGAAAGTAGAACCTTTTAACATATACCTACTTCCACTAGTCATCCTGTGAAATCCTTTCTACCATTTCCCTCGCTTGGCATCATATTTGACATCCTTTCGACTGTTACGGTTTAAGGATTATTTTGTCAGTGTTGAGGCGTTCATACATATCTCCTTTCAAATTAGAGCGGTTTTAAGCTGTTTGCATAACCTCTTGAATTCAATAGGGTATAAATGTAGCATATGAAGAGGGTGGTAGGCTTTAGTTGTTTGCCCTATCTCAACCTATTTGCTTATGCCACTCAATTGGATGTATCCAAAACAAGGTTCATTGTGTAGCTTTGTACAAAGGGAACTATTTGGCAAATACGATTTCAAATGTGTAGGAAATGAGAGGAAGGCTCAACTAACTGATAAAAGATTAAGAAGTGGATTTATATCGCTGTAGGGTTTATATTTTTTTGAAAGATGCATTCGTATGCATTAGAAGTTCGTTTTCTACAAATACTCTACTACTACGTTCCCCATGCACAGAAAAGTACAAGATAATTGCTCGGAATCATGGGAAATCGAATATCTCACCAGCAGCGCAATAATCATATTTTGTCCGGTATTTATGCAAATTTAGTTACAGTGTACTAAATGCGGTTATCGTCGGCTTATATTCCGGATATAATTGAACCGTGAACTTAATCTTGTATGTAAATGATACGCCCGACATAATTCTCCACGGCATGCAAATCGTATTAAAATTAGTGAAAAAGACCACAATGAGCTGGGGTAAGATTTCCTGAAAGTCCAGGGCAAGCAATATATATAAAAGTAATTTAAAAATATGTACCTTCCAATATGGAATCATTCATGTATTGCGAAAGATATTGACTCATATATATATATATGATACTTTCCTACTTTCAATGTAGTCTGTTTGATAAATATGTTGAATAGAAGTTCCCATTTTCGTATGCTGGACTTTTTAAACAAGTTGAGAAACCGGAAGCTGACCGATTCAGGTATGAAAAGTTTTATATTTTTGACATTTATTCCGTTCATGCCTAGTACGTAATATATATGCATATACAATGGAATAATTTTTACATCAATTATAATTACAAATTTTCTGGCCCCAGAGTTAATTTTCTTTAAGTTTCAGCCCCTATAATTGGTGATCCTGATATTTCATAACAAATTATCAGTCCCTTGACCATACGATTTATCGGGATTTTACTGCATTATATTATTATTTTCATTAGCGTGATACTGACAAACAAATTGTTTGAACTTGTATTGAGGCGTCAACTTTGAGCTGCTATAACTTTGTTTGTAATAGTGCGATTTGCATCAAACTTGGCATCCCAACCGTCGATATCTTTTGACTACGGTACCTCGGTCGTGATTTACTTGGCCACGGTTGTATCGAATTCTACGCTCCCGAGAACGACCAAACACATGAAAAGGTAGTTAAATACAGAAGTGCCCAGTGGGAAAACTATACAAAGGAACAGTGTCAGAATACGGGCGAATCATCGTTCGTCCTACTCGGAGGGGAAACAATTAGGTTGTCCGAATTTATAAAGAGCAAACACGATATGCACCAGGCCATCAGAAACATGGCCAGGGCTATGTAATGTACAACAGAGCCAAGAACGAAAAAGTCATCAAAGAGCAAGCGTCATTCAGGCAGCACAAGTGACGCCTTCTCCAAAAACAAAGGGGGAAGGAAAAGAAGAATAGAAAGGGGTTCTGTTGGATCCTCACAAGACGTCAAAGGCTAATAGGAGTCTCACCGAAAAAGGGAAAGTCCAACTATGTTATAAAAATTGTGGAAATAACGACGCTGGTTCCAATCGATCAAAAGGAGAAAGAAGTCAAGAAAAATGCGACGCGTAAGATTACGGTTTGAATATCATCTCCAAAAGGTGTATATCAATATCTTCAGGAAGCTCAAATTCGATCTGGGGCAAATGGATCTTGCAGAAAGCGTCAGCCGAATCAGAAGCTTCCCAAAAAGGAGATCTGATGCTGGAGTTACAGAAGTCTCCGGGCAAAATTGCTGAAAAGTTCCCCAGCAACGTGGAGAAGTCCTTAGGGCATAAGAACGGGCTAGAAAGCATTAATTAAAACAAGAACAAGGCGAGGCCCAAGAAAAACAGTTCCTTTGCAATATTTCGGAATCAAAGGACTGAAGGGGGCATACCGAGACACGCCAACGGCAACTTTAAGCTTACTAGCTGAAGCAGCATTTAACCTGCTGGCGGCTAATAAAGTAAAAATAAGTTTGATTGTTTGCCGACTCAGGGAGTAGGTCGCTATTCAGCATTAAAAAATAAAATTTGTCTTCTTTTTTTTCTTTTTCATTATAAAATAAGCCGGAAAAAACGACACACACAACCGAAGAAATAAGAGTGGTTCGTGGGCTACAGATGCAACTTGAGAAGGCGGCAATATGGGCATATGGAAATCAATCAATGCAAAAAGTGATGGAATTTCGCAAATTTGGATTCGTCAGGGCAGAAATAGCTGGCATCCACATATATAGTTGCTACGCCCCACTAAGCGCAATGATAGCAGGATCAGAGGAAATACTAGGCATGCTGCTCCCGGATGCAAGAAGTCGAAACCCCAAAATCATAGCGGGTGATTTTAGCAGCTGTGGATTGAGCAATCGAACTATGAACACCAGGACCTGTTCTAGGCTTTCGCAGAGCTAGACGTAGTGCTTGCAAATATCGAAAATCGATCCACATTTCATGGGACAGGGTCCTGCTCAATAGTGAATCTAACGTATTTGAATACCACATTGGTTTCATCGACCACTAGGTACTTTTCCTTCAGATCAAAAATGTTTGAAGAGGATGCATTCAAAGAGATGGTATTGGGAGACGCATAATGAGAGCCTGTTAGGCTGCGAAGCTTAGACGGCGATTCTACACAACTAGGCGGTGAAACTATTGAGGCAATGAAGAGATTGCGGAGTTACGGGCTGCATGTTCTTGAGCAGTAAGGATCTGCAAATGATCTAGGAAAACCGGAATATGAAGAGAAACCGGAAATATATGCAAACCATCGCGATAGGCTTAAGCAGGCTATACGGACCGGCAAGTGTGGATCTCTCAAGGAAATTCGCGCGGAGACAGACCAAAACTCCTGGGAAACAGCATATAGGGTGGTTATAAAAAGAATGAGCGGGCGAACATCACAACTGACAACGCAAAAAGCCACGTCCAGGTAGTCCAGCAGAATGTTCAAATTGCCGTCCGATCCGAATGCTGGCTCATTCCATGAAAATATTTATCAAAACCGCTTGGTGTCTCTGTTGGTCAAGAAAGCGCCGTCGTACCACTCTTCTTGTTGTGGACACTGTCACTCTGTCCAGCGCCCTATACATTGCCTTATGCAGATGATATTATCATAGCATCTCATAGAAAGATAATTTCAAGCAATTTGTTCAAAAATGAAGATTTGATCAGGCATTTGACAGAGCAAAATGACGCAAGCGATCAAGATGAACCGACCCCTGTTCTAAACTGAAGAAAGGCTGAAGAAGAAGATTAAAATGTTGTTCCAGCAAAGAGCTTGCCTTAAAGTGAGTTAGGTATCAACTGACCGACACCGTACGTGCAATCAAACTGACAATTTTCCAATCAGCAGTAGGAGCTGCCTTCCATTGCAGGATTGGAAAGCTGCAATCCCTCAAGTTCAATGTAGACGGCTTGCACGATCCAGCTTTCGGCCCACAGTGGGAGAGCCATCTTGCTAATTGGATGGCAGTGCCCTAAATTAGCCGACTGCAAATATTGATGAACGTTGGGAGCCACCAAAAATGCTCACGAGATTTGGTTGATTGTGTAATCGTGGTAACGACCCGGTGAACTTAAGAGATTGAAGGCTCTATTGATAACTGCGAATGATGACCAGCGTGACGCTCTTGACTTCCGATACCATGCAAAATTCCTGAGTTCAACGTAGTGCGTGCCTTGAAAAAAGGAAATTTGCCCTTGGGCTAGTCAGAGATGCATCACATCCAATGAAGTTTTTACTCTTGTAGCTGAAATGGATAGTCACCGTAACATGCGGATACGGACTGTTCCTCCATGCAGGAGAGAAACCTACCAGAAAAACAGAAAAGTGATTTACCTTGGAGTTATATTTGCCGCATATAAGTAAAGGAAGGGTGCAAACAAGGCTGTCGTACGGAAAGTCGTGGTTCAAGTCTCACTGGTGGCAGTGGAATTTATATCGTGATTTGACGTGGAATACCAGTCGACTCATCTGTGAATGAGTATCTGAGTCAAATCAGGGTAATAATCTCGGGCGAGCGTAATGCTTGCCTCCTATAGGTTACTGTGATACTGTAGTGTACCGTTACGGCCTTAAATGAAGTGCTCTAACACACTTTAACGCCCTAATCCAATTGGATTTTTGCATCCACGATTATTATTATTAAGAGTGCAAACTGGACAGCCGAGGACGGCTGAAGTATATTACAAGGAGCCCGTTGTGATGGCTTGCAGGTTGGGTTAACGTTGCTCAAAAAATGGGGTATTTAATTAGGTATTACATGTGAGTAAATCTTACCTGAATCACAACCATAGGTGAACATAGTACTGGTCAACGATCTCTTGACGAGGCGAATGTGACTTTAAGGAATCGAGGATATAAAAACCACATTATAATGGTAGAAGTTCCTCAAAGTTTTTCGGGAGCTCTTTATGAAGTAGCATTTTTTAACCCTCGCATTATGCAAAGCGCAATCTGGTGGTTGAAATCGCTTCGGAGACATGGAGTTATATGCAAGTGAATCCATTTACACCATCATACGACAGCTACAAAAGGCGAAACCGGACAGTCGGAGCAAAAGACAGAGGCGGTTATCACCAATCTAAGGAGAAGTAATATCATCAATATATATTGAGCCCATAAGGTTGTCACGAATTCGATGATTAACTAACTGATGGTGATGATCGATGCTGGAGTAAGCTCCAAGCAGCATTATTCGGTGGAGAAGGCGGCAAACGTGAATTCATCTTTAGCAAAGGTGATGTTTAGCATCAGAGGACTGAAATGTCTCCGGAGGTTACTTTTGGCTAGCTAATGTGGTCAAAGGGTAGTATAGGTCCCGGGGCGAAACGTGGATTGGTACCCACGATGGAGCATAAAACCTGGGAAATGCCTGCTGAACCAACACCAACAGCTCTACTACCAAACCCTATCTCCACCTCCACGTGGTGACCGCTGGGAGCTCTTTCTTAACGAAAAGTTGCAGACGGAGAAGGATGAAGGCGAGTCTCCCGCGTCTAAAAACGGGACAAATTGTACCAACTGGTCCTCCAGGTTGGGGGTTGGGTAGGGCTGACAACCCTACACGGAAAACATCTTATTACGAAGCCACAACAGGAGCCTCGGACAGGACGGATTTTAAAACGACGGACCCGGCAACGACAATGGAATAACGATTTGCGCATTTTCTCATGGAACGTGCGCTCCCTGTACAGAGATGAAGCGGATGAGCAGCTAGCCGATACCCTGTCCCAATATAGGGCTGATATAACAGCGTTGCAACAGATGCGATGGACAGGGACCGGTTTCCTGGAGAAGAGCCACTACACCATATATTATAGTGGTCATCCAGTAAACCATGTGCTCGGAGTGGGTTTCTTAGTCAGCCAAAAAATGAAACCTGCTGTTATCGGCTTTGAAAACATAAGCGAACGGCTATGCACTCTGCGCTTGCGAGCCAAGTTTAGAAATATAAGCCTCATAAACGTTCACGCCCCTACAGAGGAGACTGCAGAGTCGGAGAAGGATACCTTCTACGAGGCAGTAGAACGAACCCTCGAAGCCTGTCCCAGATATGATATCAAAATCATACTTGGGGATTTTAACAGCCGAGTAGGGAAGGAGCCCGTATTCAGGCGATACGTTGGCTCCCATAGCTTACACGAAAAAACAAATGATAACGGACTGCGGACTATTCAATTAGCAGGGTTACACGAAATGGTTATTGGAAGTACCTGGTTTGCGCGGAAAGCGGTCCACAAACATACGTGGGCCTCTCCAGGCGGGATCACTTTCAACCAAATTGACCACGTGTTGATTGAACGCCGCCACCTCTCAGCCTTGATGAATGTCAGAACATATAGGGGGGCCAATATAGACTCGGATCACTATCTCGTTGGCATGGTGCTCCGAGCTCGAATAACAATACCACCTAGAATCCCCTCTGACAATTAGGTGAGAGTGAACACTGAAGCCATCCACAACACAACCCTTCGCGACACCTATAAGAGGGAAATGGATGCCGCAATAACCGCAGTCAACAGAGGACCTGGAGATGAAGCATCAACAAATGATCTTCACAATCACCTGAAGAACGTTATCATGGATACGGCCACAAACATACTTGGCCCCAGCCGCAAAACGAGTCGGAACGGCTGGTTTGACGATGAATGTAAGCTAGCAACGGAATGGAAGAATGCCGCATACCGAGTAATGTTGCATTCTCAAAGAACGCGGGCACGCGCAGAGACTTATCACGAATTCCGCCGAGTGGAGAAGCGACTTGACAGACGGAAAAAGGAAGCCTGGGAGAACCAACAAGTCTATGAACTAGAAAAGTACAGAGAGCAACCGCACCAGGCGCGCAAGTTTTACCAACAAGTAAGCAGGATGAAGCCTTATACACCTCGATGCTCATCCTGCCGAGACAAAGAGGGAAATCTGATTTCCGACAGAATAGGCATATTAGAGCGATGGGTTGAGTACTTTGATGAACTACTGAACAACCAGAACATCGGCGAATTGGAGGTCCCGCCAACTGAAGACGACGGACAAATACTGCCACCACCAAGTTTAGAAGAAACAGTCCGTGCAATTCATCGGCTAAAAAATCATAAGTCGCCAGGGGCCGATGGAATTACAGCCGAATTGGTTAAATATGGAGGCGATAAATTACATCAAGTGGCTCATCAACTTAAGCTCAAGATATGGGACAGCAAATCAATTCCTGACGACTGGCAACGAAGTATTATCTGTCCCATACGTAAAAAGGTGAATATCACATAGTGCAGTAATTATAGACGGATCACGTTGCTGAGTACCATCTATAAGATATTCTCCTCTATCTTGCTAGGCTAGATAGCCCCATACACCCAGAACATCATTGGCCCATACCAAAGAGGCTTCACTCCAGGCAAATCAGCAACAGATCAGATTTTCTCTCTGCGGCAGGCGATGGAAAAACTGTTGGAATATGGACAACAGTTGCACCATCTGTTCATCGACTTTAAAGCCGCCTATGATAGCATAGCCAGGGTGAAACTGTACACGGCCATGAGAGAATTCGGTATCCCGACGAAATTAATAAGACTGACTAGGCTGACCCTGACCAATGTGCGAGGCCAGATAAAAGCAGCAGGATCACTCTCAAGACCATTCGACATCAACAACGGTCTACGACAAGGGGATGCCCTATCATGCGTCCTCTTTAACCTGGCCCTCGAGAAAGTGATCCGTGATGCCGAGGTGAACGCAAGAGGTACGATCCTCTTCAAGTCCACCCAACTACTGGCCTATGCTGACGATATCGACATCATGGGAAGAACCACCCGAGACGTACAAACTGCCTTCATCCAGATCGAGCAGGCGGCGCGAGATCTTGGGCTGCACATCAATGAAGGCAAGACAAAATATATGGTGGCAACGTCAGCACCGAAGACGAATCAACCAACAACATCAAACCGCACTGGTCAAACACAAACACGAAGAAGAATAAGGATAGGAGAATACAACTTTGAGACCGTTGACAATTTCTCCTATCTAGGGTCGAAAATCACAACCGATAACAACTACGATGATGAAATCCGCGCACGGTTGTTGTCAGCCAACAGAGCCTATTTCAGCTTACAAAGACTGTTCCGCTCGAAACGTCTCACCATAGGGTCAAAGCTCTTACTGTACAAGACTATGATCCTGCCAGTCCTCATGTATTCCTCGGAAACTTGGGTTCTTAGCAAGAAAAATTGCGAACTCTTGGCCGCGTTCGAGAGAAGAATCCTCCGAAGAATTTTTGGCCCCCTACATGAGGATGGACGACCGTCCGGTTGTGGATAAAATCCGGCTCAATAGGTTACGGTGGGCGGGTCACTTAATCCGTATGGATGAGGATGATCCCACCCGGAAAGTCTATAAGGGCAATATCTATGGTAGAAAAAGAAGACGAGGGAGACCCTGCCTAAGATCGAGCGATGGCGTAGGTCAGGACGTCAGACAGCTTTTAGAGATATCGAATTGGTGGACCTCAGCGCAAAACCGGGATGTCTGGAGTTCCTTATTATGGCAGGCCTAGACCGGATACCGGTTATTGCGCCGTTGATGATGATGATGAATGTGTTTGGGGTGGGAGGGTAGGCTATCGTTAACGAGAAAAGAGGGAGAATTCTGCATATCGGTTGATTGTGTCTTAGCGTATTTAAGACAACATGAGCTGAATTCGTGGGTTTTATCACGAACTCAGTCCCAATAGATCTTATATAGTGGTGAAACACGCGGAGGAGGAGGAGGAAGTACCAGGTGAAAAGTAGATTATCAAATGACACAATTTCTTGCTGGAGTATGGTAGGTAGGTAGATGTCAATGGCCGCTCCGAAGGCCCCAATTAGCGCTGTGGTGCGCGGTTTTGATACCACAAAGTCCTAGACCATGACTACTGCTATGAGGGCAAGGAGGCAGAGTCTCAGCTCAGATCATCAGAAGCAGCCCGTAGCATTTACAAAGGAAATAGCAGCTCTCCCACTCTGCATCTAGAGATCTCTCTAAGGTTCTCAAAGAATAGTTTACCTAGTGCCCGTATCCTCATTGGAATATGGTGACTACAGAAAGTATTTATAGTGTTTTCGATTGGGTGAGTGCACTGGCTGTCCTGAATGCATCAGCACCTTCCACCACCTGGAGGGCGTAATCTTCCATTCATCCAGCTCTAGTTTGATTTAAGAGATGCCCAAATCAGAGGAAAACCGTAGTGAGTGTCAGACCAGTGATAACACTAATCAAACCTCAGATAATCCTAGTTTTGGTGGGGCACCTGAGTGGAGCAGTTTTAGTGGTTGTGAATCTCACATATTGTTGCAACCCAGTGCACTAACTCATAAAAAAGACAAATGTTTTATTTTTTTTGTTGGAATTGTTGGTGATGCTTGATTGCCATTGTTCTTATATCACAAGAAGATGTAATGTCTTGAAGTTCTCAGGTCAGATTGATTAACATTGTATTTACCCATCTATACCGAAACACATTTACATCTTGAAAGGCTTAATGAGTGCGGGGGATATACGAAGATGGGTTTTTGGAAGCTTGTTTCGATTATTTAGTACAGGTCCTTTTGCAGGAGCAAGGGGCATACTCTTCATGTTCTTCCGTCATTCCCTTTATTAGGCAGCTTAATATAGACTTTGTAACATATCACTATTTCCTAAAGGATATAAAATTTATTTTTGAATATTCAAATTAAAACACTAGTCCATAGTTATCGACATTTTATCTTTTTTTTGTATTTATTTTTCTTTGAGAAACGGTGACGTTTATATGACATAATCGATGATTCATTTGTTGCAACAAAATAGTCAATACACCAGTAGAATTGTTGCTCTGAATGTCACCTTAAACGCGATATTATTTTTTGCTGTTTTCCATTAATGTGTAAGTGTTTATTCCGATGGTTCTCCATTTTTCCTTCCCTCCTTTTATTTTTTCTCAAGTAGATCCAGGACTTCGTTTCTACCGCTTATGGCCTTCGAAGGTTATAGGTCGCCAATGCTGAAAAAATTAGATAAATGTGAGCAAAATTTGCCAGCAGTACACAAAAATTGAAAGTTTTAATGAATCAAATAGAACTTCTTCACGAAAATATTTCAAACTATTCTCTAGCAGCTGAAATAAATCCAAACTTTCTAAATATTGCATAATCTCGTACATCTTTTTTTCGGAGCCGAACCGAATCTGCAGATAGCACACAATTACGTTTAATATACTGCTTTTCCTCTTGTACCTAAACACCCTGAAGCACTTCCCTATATACAACCCACTGGGGATATAATTTTCTACTGGCATAACCTCATAAAAATTCCACTACAAATGCATGGGCGCACTTTCATCATTCATTGATATAAAATCAAATATTCCTAACGCAGAATCCCAAAAAGGCCGGAGCCACTAAAATCCTGGAAGGGTAGAATGGGTGTATTTGTAAAGTATACACCACCCAAACGAAATACCGAGGGGTGTATTAATACGAAATGTTCGGCGTAAAATGCATAAAAGACGGCTGGTAGAGGCAGAGGCAAATGTAGGCAGGGTTGCAGTGCCCCGAGGGCGTATACAGTTCCCAAATAAAACACGCATGGAACAAGGACGGAAATATGTGAAAGCCTAGTAACAGTTTTATGGGTGAATATTGTTATCGGGGAATTGCTTGTATGTAAGGGTGGTATTGCCTGGGAGAACTAGATCAAAAGGGATTTTATACGGAGTATCCCGGAATGATTTTTTCCGAACATCTTTACTATAATGTATTGTTTTGGTCCGTCGGAAAGAAAGCCAAGATGAGCATTATCTGTACACCCGAATTGGTTATTGGGGTTACGATGACACCCTCACTTTGTAGTAGATATTTTTGAAAGATTGAAAATTAGCTGTGATTTTCGACCAGATTCAATTTTGAATTTTATTTATTTTTATTGTAAACGTTTGTGCGAATTTCGGTTTTCCAGCATCTGTACGATTAGCATTTTGATGTGAATGGAAATAAAGCAAAAGGATATTCAGTTAGTTCCTGTTTTGTTTATCATATTTGTATTGCATGGATATGTGTTTTCTACTACATAACATATACAAGAAAGGGGAAATTTGCAGTTGTTTGGTTTGGTTATTCACCCTTAGGTCTTTAAGATTTCATAAAGAGCAAGATGCACAAAGTACTGATGATTTTATCCTTATTCTTTTTTCTACCCGTCGTCTTACGTCCTTACCTCTTCAGTTCCTCCATTAACCCTGGCTTATTTCAGTTGAGTTAAAAAAATATGAAATAAAAGATGGAGAGCGGAAAAATAAATCTTTCGAAAAGTATTCAGATGTTAGATTTCATAATTTAACACCCGCCGAAGCTCTCCTTCATACGTAAAATATCTTTCGTGTGCGTGCATATCTGAAAGATTGAATTCAATTTCATTTCCGCCGCATAAACTTCAGTTACGGATACCCGTTGGGGAGTTAATTCTCTTTTTTTATCTAGACACCTTTGTGCATTTACAATCTCTTTTATACATACATCAGCAATTTCAGATTATTTCGAAGATCATCTTATATAATACATAAGACTGGGCATTTTTCATAATAAATAATCGCCATCAAAGGTTATCGTGGCGCAGTGTACTGATGGCGTGCATTGCTGATTACGCGAAATGAAGTATTTTCAAAATGCTATGTACAATACACAGATTCCAGTCAATGTTGCTGATTCTTATCTGTAAATCGGAAATGGGATTTGAGCATGCAAATTGAACATTATTCTTATTCAGCTTTTAATTCTTTGAATAATTTGGAAAGTATCAATGAGCAGATGCAAAGCTGGAAGCAGAAATCATAACAGATAAATTCCCAAAGAATGAAATGCATGCGGGCATACGTAGAAGTACCATCTTCATTTATGCTTCACTATTGTTAAGCATAATTTTATTTCAGTTAGAATCCTGGTCTCCTTCAGCCGTGGGCAGTGGAATGCTTCTTATTCGAATTTGAAGTAAGAAAGGTTGAGCCCAACTTAAATAGAATCAGCCTGTTATGGACCTCCATAAGTACGACTTGTACAGCAATAATTGACGAATTCTCAGACAGAAATTGGGTATTTTTTCTGATGCATATACCTATACCAAATGGGTAGTTCAATTTACCCTTTATCCTGAAGAACTGTTATGTCTTTGTGTTTGCATGTATGTCTGCCACGACTTTAGTATGACAATTAGACCTATAATTGACAGAAATGTCGCTTAATTCTAGGTGCTTCAGCCCTTCACCTTGTATGGGTTGTTCTAAATGTGTTTTTCTGCGCCGGGTGAGTGCCGGAGTTGGAGGTTTCACTTTCTTCCTCACATGCGGGCAAATTCCTCAAGTTCCCCAGTTTGAAAGGTAGGTTTACTTCGAGTGACTACTATACGCACTATAATCCTAAGACTCTTCAATAAGGTTGTCGCGGAGCGATACCAGGCCTACTGAGAGAGAGAGAGAGCGCAACGTGCCACCAGGCCGGTTTCAGAGAGCGAAACTAGATCACACGGAATAATCGCTGTCGTGTGAGGTAGGTTTTGCTCAATTGACATTTTAAAAAAGTTTTGAAAAATAATTGAACATTTTCTTGCCACTCATGGAGTGAAAACTCCTTTCCTTCTGAATTAGAAAGTTTTTGATTATAAAAAATAATATTAAAAATATCTCAAATAGCATAGCATAGCCAGTCCCAAGTCCGGTGTGAAAGGAGGAGGGATATATAGCTTCAGTCTGAATGGCTGTACACCACCGCAGCGTAACAGAGGGTAGGTGAAGAAAGTGCAAGAACTTTGCAGTCTTGCAGATTACTTACTGAGGAAGCTAGGTATAAAATGCAAATTCATCTAATGAGGAGAAAAAGAAATCTCAAATCTGGTACGGATAACCGGCGGGAGTCGTCTGATTTGGTGACTGGGTCGGGTTCCCGTAATGGACAGTACGACGTCGAAACTGTTAAGTATCGATGTCTAGGTGCTGCGACGACCAGAAGCATTGCTTCGCGTAGACATCGGATCAAGTCGACTGAAGAAATGAACCTTTTTATCATCTAGGAACTAGGAGGTCTAGGAACTACTATGAAATTACGGCGGAGGCAGGTATAACATCTTAGCGAAACACCCGTAGTTGAAATTCTGGACACACTAAATCGGAAACTTTCTGTCATATGCAGTGGGTTACGATGGTATGGCGAAAGTCACTCCAGACGTGTTCAGAATGCAACTTTCGCGAGGAACCAGTAGAGTTTTTTCAGATCACTCAACGAATCGAAACAGTAAAATTTTCGCGACGGAAGTGAAAAAATATTGGGGTGGATTTTGGAGTTTACCCGCCCAGCATGCTGAGCATGATGGGCGGATCACCGTCGAAGGCACCCGCCATACCACTACGTCTGGCATGAATTTTTCGGATGTTATCGAAGAGGAGGGGCCCTGGTCTGGATCAAGTTCAGAACTTCTGGTACAAAAAGTTCACCAGTATACATTGTCGGTTTGCACGAAGCATAAATCAGGCCGGAGGAATTTCCACCCTTCGTCACTCCGGGAATTACCTACCTTATCCCTAAGAAGGACACGGAACAGGACCCTGCAGACACAAGACCGATTAATTGCTTACCAAGCATCTACAAATTCGTAACGTCCATTATTAGCGGAAGGATCAATGCGCACCTCGAGGCCAACAACATTCCATATACGGAAAGGCATCTTCCAGTTTGATTCGTTGAGTCCGCTTTGGTTTTGAATGGACTGAACTCCCTTTCCTGGCTACTGAATGAAGTTAGAGGGCATGGTTTTGCAATCAAATATGGCCTACGTACTAAATGCGAACTGAAACATCTGATGTACTTAGATGACATCAAGCTGTATGCGTCTATTGTGAAAAGTAGGCATGTACAGCCGTGATATTCTGATGGAAATTGAATTCCAGCCATCTGCAAAGGTCATCACGAGTCGCATGTCCGACACCGCATTGGCGACGTCCACATCGAAGCTATGACCGAAACAGGCTTCTACAAGTACGTAGGAATTCTGCAAGGAACCCATGCTCGAGTTGGTGATCTGAAGGATGGTCTGCTGTCCGAATTCCTGCGACGTGTAAAGTTGGTGCTGAAATTATTTCTCTCGGAGAAGAATCAAATAAAGGCATGTTTTCGTTATCCCTTCACTAGCTTTTGCGTCCGGAATATTGCCGTAGACGAAAACCAATCAAATTCCGAATGCATTATCTAAGTTATGCCCTGAAACGGATAAACCTGCCTCGTGACATCGGAGGCAGGGGTCTGGTTGACGTGCGGCACAACAGCATCGCCAAGTCGACTCGCTACGCGCTTATTTGTACAACAAAGAGTAGGCGAGTCCCCTGCATGTCTGTAAGGCAGACTTCACTTAACTTGTAGGATCGATCTTTCAACCCTCTGAGTGGGGTCTACCGAGATTGTGACAATTCAGATATAAATTGTTCATTAGCTAAATTCGTAACTCCGATTTCCCAGATGCATCCTGCGAAGCTACTGATGACTTTCATCCCAGCCCATCCAGGAGCAACAGCAGCTCTACAACCCAGCGGTGCAGCAAGTGACCCAGCAGTAGCTACATCAGCAACAACCTGGTATACGAGTGCTGTAACTGCTCCCAGCATTGAATTGTCACACCGTCCCGATGCCTGCAAATTCTCCGAAATCAGGGAAAACGTCCATCGTCGTTCCGGTAAGAGGGCAAATTCGACGTTTGCCCCGTTATTGAGGAAATGACAACTTGTGCGGCTTGTGGCGAATCATCGGAATTACATCGTGCTGGTGCCCCATTAATGCCCATGGCATTTGGAGTTCTGCTGACATGAGGAGTCAGTCTTGTGCTGTCTTCTGAATTTTTTGGTGTTTGTTTTTTTTTTGCAGTTTTATGTTGGACAATTCGCATGCCTCTCACTTTAACTGCTGACGGATCGCCCGCTTCATCTCCTGTTCATCTGTCATTTTCCACTGATCAATTGGGCAATCTGCAAGCGCTTTGTTTCATGTGTTCATATAAGTACCCTGAACTGTTTCATTCCTGGAATAGTTCTAGGTAGCCTGCCCAGTATAGCTCCCCAATGGTTCCCCTTCATTCTCGAGTCCTTCCCAATTTCCAAGAAGATTTCTGTTTCTTCGTAATGCTCTACAGCCTTTTACCCCAATATAGTCTACAATTTCTAAATCTTTGCCTTCTGTTTACTTTTTAGCTCCGTGCGTGTAGTCTGATGGGTTTCACGTGGTCTAGCTGTGGTGGTGTCTTTTGTGTAGTTTATCCAACCAGTATTTACTGGGCGGGTATTATTCCTGTCCCTAGGCATACTCAAAATGGATTGGTAGCTAATTCTCCTAAAATAAGACATTTGAAGCTCCCCCTTAATGAGATTTGTTTTCGGAGACGAGAAACAATCCATTCAATTCGAATTTGTCCTACAGTCAACAACTTCTGACCTGCCTCCACTGGCGATCGCGTTGTGGTCGTTTGAGGACGGTGGTAGGCTCTTCTCAGCCTCACAATGGATTCTTCTATGAACTCTTCCAATTCAAATTGTTGTTTCAATGAAGTACAGATTTTTTCTCTGAATGTCACATCGACATCCTGACACTGTCTATAGATTTCATATTTTTGGGACCGTGATATTCCTGTCAAGCCAGTTTACAACTTATTTACGAAAGACGTCAGTTTTTCCTATGATGGATTTTTCAGTTCAAATATAAGATCGGCTTTCTGAGTCCTTCGGATCTTGCTGACATCTCCCCTAGGTCTCTTAGGTCGGGTTCAACTCTGAGTTTCTTTTGGTGTTTTCACGTACATTGGAGATCATAATTACTTCAGGGAAAATTCGCAGCTCTGATTTCTTCTTCTTCTTTTTATTCTTGGCCTTGGCCCACCGTTTTTATTTCTGTTGGATTTCACTTCGCTAGCCGACGTTCCCACTTGGGGCACATGTTTTCCCCTTTCCGATTTTTGAGTTCTGTTTGTTATTCTTCTAAGGCGCTTGTGGATTCTCTAGAGGTTCGTCCTTTTTTACTTGGCCTTAGGTCGATGGACGTGCAACTTGGTGTCAATTACATTACCTGTGACACTACTAAAGTGGCAGGTTTCGGTTTTTTCTCTAGGTTTTTTTTTCGTTCTCCTCCGTTTATTATAAAATACCTTAATGACTCTCATCATGTATCAATGCCTTGGTGCAGGTTGTGCTTGTCTTTGATAAATTCCGACAGTTCAACTACTTTAGCTTTAAACTGTGTGAAAGATAGTTCTTCTGGATTAGGGTTCTGTTCTCGATGAATCTTGAGCTGACTATACTTTTTACATACTCCTCCTCCTCCTTTATCGTTTACGTTTCAATGAGTATTCTCTTTTGCCGTCTTTTGCATTAGATGAGATCCTAAATTGGTCAGTTTCTCCTGAATCGACCTATTTCTTGGTCATGAAGTACCCCTTGAGCAGATCGGATGGATGTCGAAATCATCTCCGCCGACCAGGGACCTCCTTTCAGAATATCATTCTTCGCTGTTGTTATTGGTATGTCATCATCATCATCAAAGGTTAAATTTGGCTGTTCCTTGTAAATTAAGTGCAAAGCAAGGCATGGGAGGTTAATAACATTCCAGAATAAATATGTATTTTGACCAAGAGGAGTATATTATGAACTTAAACAAGAATGTTCGAGTGAAATATACAAAGCCTCTTATACCTATAGCGCCGAACTTCAGGTTTTTGATTTGATTAAAATTGTAATGGGTTGGCTTGTTATTGTAATATTATTTAGAACCCTGGTGAAAAATCTACCGTGGAAGATTTTAAAATATTCACCATCACCAAGAACTGCAGATCATTAACGTAGCGCAGATCCTTCTCGGATCACAGTTGGATATCTTTCAGTCTAAATCTCGCTCTTTTAGCGACCCCATAGAAGGATTACCTGGTGGTACAGTCCGCAATTGAGAGTGCCAAGAAGCGGTCCGGGTTGGACCATTGCGAGATTATTGAAAGTACCAGCGAATCTGCGCACTCAATCAGATTCCGGACAAGCGGCTCCTGGATGGAATATTGTGGTGAGACTCTGAAGCTGCTGGTAGAGACGCAAGTAGCCCCGTCCTGTGAGATTATCAAATTAATAGTAACTGAGGATAAAATCAGCTGGACTATAAGCAGCTTTTATGCGTATCAATCTCTGCGCTCAGGTGGCATAATGCCAGTCATCTTTTTCGTATTGAAGACCCCAGACGGTGTCCTGAACATAAGAATGATTATGGATAGAAAGCCACCCGCCAATTTTCAGGTCGCTTATCTCAAAAGCAAACCCTCAGACACTGCTCTTCTCAGAGTAAATAGTACACTTCGAACTTTAGTTTTCGGATCACGGTCGAGCAATTGAACCCAGCAAACAATTTCTTCTGGCACTAAGTGTTGTCATAGTGCATATCAGATGAGTTCGTGTGACACACGGTCAAACGTCTTCTCTAGATCCAGAAATGCAATGTAAAGTGGGCGACGTTACTCACGGTGTTTCTCTATGATATTTTCTTGCCAGTTATGGTGTTCTACCTTTCCTCAATAACCCGATTAAAGAGTTCACTGAGCCACAGTGTTGGGCTCCAACCCTTCGTTTCTTCGAACTCATTTGCGCCGACGTGAGATTCTGTTGCTTCGCTGATTTAATTTATTTAATTGCTCGACGTCAATGGTGTTGAAAGCCGGTGTGCGGAAGACTCCCCCCCCCCCCCATTTATCTGACGCGGCTTAGTAAGTAAGGTATCATTCTTGTCATTAACGCGACATAAGTGTTGAATATCCTGCGTTTGGTGTCGCTGACAAGTCGATATTGATCTCCCACGTCGTCTCGAGTATCCAATTTATCGTTTATCGTCGTAATGGACCGTCCGCTTTTTTGTTTCTCGGTTAGCATTCTTGTAAGTTTGGCAATTGACCACCGTTTTATCGTTAAGAAACATATGGTAGAGGCGTTTCCTTTCTCGGATCGTTATTTTATTCTGAAGCCAGGTATCTTGGTTGATCATTCATTGTCATTCTGAAGCCAGGTATCTTGGTTGATCAGAACCGCGAAGAGCAAATCCGGGTCCGGGTGAAAAATTTGTGAAAAAAAATCCGGACTAGAGTGTTAATTGGACGAGTTTATAGTGATAATTAGACTGGCCCCTATGTGAACAACTTTTTATTGAAATGTATATTCTGGGCCCCCCAGAAAACTTCGGGCTCGGGGCGAATCCCTCCCTTTCCACCCCACCTTCGTCGGGCCTGCGGCTGATCAACCTCTTATCTTTGTGACCCCGAGGATTACATAGGCCGTTTCTTGATTCGTGCTTTGAACTTGATTCCACGATTCTCCAACATTCATAATGGGGGGTAATCGCGTAAGTGAGATTATTTCTTTTTTATTTTCATGTAATCGCCACTATTTAAGGCACGGCGGACCAGTGCGTTCCTCACGCTGTTTTATCGATGGTTTGATTCGCAGGACAGCAATCAACGGCCAATGTTGAGATGCGATGTTCTCTTAGGGAACGGCTTTGCAATCATTGACGGTGGTAAAATTTCGCCGTTTTATGAGAATATAGTTGATTTGCGTTTTACTATTCCCACTATAAAACGTAAGAAGATGAGACAATCGTTTGATGAACCATGTATTCATAAGTACGAGGTCGTGTGTTTCCGCAAACTCGATTATACACTTGACACCTTGATTGCGTGCTCCAAACCCATTTCCAGCCCCTGTCGCCCTTTGCCTTTTCACCCACATAACCAATCAAGTCGCCCGCAAGGACGATATAGTTACAAACAAGCAAGTTATAGGTATATTTTTCGTCATCAGGCCGATCTGTCTATGGTGCATATGTGGTGAAGGAATGAATCATATAATACGATCAACTGACATACTAATGAGCTTCATCAGCCGGCGACCATATTGTATGACTTCTTTAATGGCATCACGGAAACCCTCATAGATGGCAACGCCAACATCATATTGATTGTCTGGGGGACCAAATAGAGAACTTTATAGCGATTTCTACCGAACCCGCGTTCTATGTGGCAATCTTTGGCACCACAAAATTGAGTTTGCTGTAGAACCTAAATATCGATACCCCTTTTTCGAAGGGCTCTCGCGAGTTCCTAGGCCTTTTCAATGAGAGTACTAATATTTGGCGTACAGGCATGTATCCATTTGTCAAGAGCCCTTGTCCATTTCTTGGCAGGGCTGGAGCTATTGACTATGACTAGTATTTCTCCGGGGTTTTGAATTTTTGCTCTTCTGTAATACAGGGAGCTGAATCTGGGTGAGTGGCGTGCTCGTTAAATAGTGGTCTACCCCAAGAAAGTGTTTTAAGTACTTTTTAATCTGTGGTTAACCTCACTTCACTCCAAACTTAATGACTCCGCTGACACCTAATAATACGCAAGTGACTTTATCATCCATGCTATGGGTACAGGTGATGATCAGGAGAATAGAATACTACAAAAACAAGTTGACCTTTTTGTGAACAAATGTAACTCCCAGTGAACAGAGATAAGTCTAGCGTAATTGCCTTTAGGAAAAATAATGACAAGACATGTAAAATGTTGGTACATCAGTTCTCTCTACAACAGGTAACGAAGATTTTGGGTAGGACAATAACGTGAAAGATCACGTCAATAATACAATCATAAAGGCGAAACAGGCTTCGAGGGTCACAGGTTTCTCAAGGGGATTGAAACCTGAGGGAGCCTTGAAACTGTCCATTTTGAAACCAGTGTTCAGTTGAAAAGATGCCTAGATTTAACTAAGTCTTCACTGCATCATGTGGCCCATGCTCTAGCGGGCGATCCCTCCTAAGGTCAGAAAGGCGCTATTGGCTTCTAAGGAGTTGATAAGGCTCAATTTGGTCGTAAACACTCCCATGGCTGAGAATAGTCTATCGGTAAATTATAAGAATTTCTAGCAAGCCTTTAATAACTTGAAAATGAATGAGAAGGAAAGAAGAGTGGGAAACCTGCTGGTCTGGAGTGCGTCAGGGCAGGGAAGGAATTGGAACAGAAACGGCTGTGTAGTTAGAATCCAAAATGAAATAACCGAACTCAGGAACAGGGGTTTCGCCCTATATGGAACTTATGCAGCAACATCGGTTGTGACCTCCAGCTGTGCGGTAGTCTCTGGTCACCCTCGAGTCAAATCTGGCTTCAGGATGCAGGTGGTAACGGTCCTCTCTACTTAACTGAATGGAAAAAAACCGGCCATGCAAATGGCAAAGGAAAGATAAAAAAAGAAGATAACACAGACTCCCAAAAAGCCTACACTCTTCTGGGGAAGCAAGACATCAGACATTCCATTGTCTGGGAAATAACTGACACAATAGCGAATTCTAACTTCGAGGAGATTAGAATACTAAGGTTGCTGGGTAGGTAGATGGCGCACTCAGGGTCAAAGGCAGCCCTAATAAGCAGAAGCACCATGGTTTCATTCTTTGCAGCTGAGGATGTACTATGGGTGGTGCAGAGGCAAAGATTTCGCGGTAATCTTTCCGGAACTGCCCATTAAAATACCAGCTTCCATCTCAGCAATTGTTAAAACCTTCAATAGACTTTACTCAAATAATATACCATCTTAGGAGGCATAGTGTGGCTAGGAACAAACTCAATTGGAAAGAGTGTTTCAACTCGCTAAGAGTCGTTTTAGGAGAAGGAAACCAATTCCACATTGAGGAGTTGATCCGCTTCTTAAAAGAACTAAGAATCAAGCTATAAGACTATGCGTTCGCAAGCCATAGGGCATTTATCATATTACCCCAAAGCATCCTTGCTAGTTCATCCGCCCTCCCCCAAATCATTTAAGAACGATAGTTGTGTCTTCATTTGTAATACGACCCAATTGTGCTTGCAACTGTCGGCACAAAACGTATTGAAACATACGTGGGTTATCTAACCTACAAAGAGTGACAGCTGGCAAACATAGGCTGAAGTCGTGGCCAATTCTCGTCTCTACGTACGATCATCATGGGCCGGACCAGCGAAATTAGCTCTCTTTGTTAGCCTGCCGGGATGTCGTGGGACAACTAAAACCTACAACAAGAACAACGAATTTCTTCTTAAACGGTCATTGTTGTTTTTAACGACATTGAATGCATTTTTTTGGTGGGCCTGTCCTGGCAACTATCACCAAGAGAGATCAGGTACGATTTAGGATAGTGGAACAACTCCAATTACCTTTTATTTATCTTATCCCTGATTTCACCATTTTTTTTTGGTTGATCGCAGCTCCTTCTTTCTCCAGTGGTAAAAAGTTGGTATCAAACTTTATAGAGAAATATTGAAAAAAATTTGGATTTGAAATGGAAAATTTCGACTTTGGAATAGACAACTTTGAATTTGAAGTGTTAAATTCAGAAATTGATTTGGAAAAGTCTGAAGTTAATTTGGGAAGCTTTGAGTTTAGAAATTCCGAGTTCGGCTTGGAAAATTTAGAATTAGACTTGCAAACCTGTAAATCGTTCGGAGATTATATTTTCTATCAGAATTAGTTACTAAATAAACGATAACAAGGAAGCTGGAAAAATACATTTAATGTCAAGGTGTAAACGCTCGTTTTCTTTATTGAGGGATGAAATTCACTTCACTAATTATTTTTACATCAATGAAGTGGTATCTTTTGTGAAAGTAATATCTTACTTTAGTTGTGGATTTCAGATAGTCTGATCGAATGCATTCAGATTTATTTTCAGTTCTGGATATTAATGATTAACCCAAAATTCGTTCTAGATGTTATGATGCGTTGATCTTAATTCTATTTTAGATAAAAGTAAATTGCGTTTTATCTTTTGCTTCACGAGTTGATAATAATGAAAAAGTACGCATAGAATAGAATAGAATACTAAGCTAATTTTGGGGAGTAAAGTATTTTAAAGTTGTAAATTTCAACATTGTTTCACAAAAATTTTTATTACCCATTTCACTGAATGATGATCGAATTTCCCCCAGTTATTGCTAGTAGTTAAATTTAACTTATTTTCTGTCCAGATATCTTTTTATTTCGTAGTCGATGAGCATATAGTTTCCTGAGATGCTTTAAAACTTATTTTGAGGGAGCTGACTTGGCCAAAAATGTATTTTTTTCATTCACGAACAGTCGTTTTTGGAACTGAAATCACCGATTTATATCTGAGATAAAGTTTTCCAAAAATAAAAACGTTATAAAAATTATTATGTTTTGAAAGTTGGATTTGTTTCGTTATTGCTATTCTTCCTGTTTTTCACAGAGCACTGATATTTGCACCTTGCTTTTCACATTAAAGAATTTTTCAGTAGATTTTCCATTCACAAAATATTTTCACCTTTTTGTAATATAGTACTTTGTGTATTTATTTCCACTTGTGTTTTGATGGTAATATGCTTCGCGAACTTTTTTTGAATTGGTAAGTGGTCAAAATGTTAATTAAGGTTTGATCATTTCACTCTATTCCAAAAGTTAGCAACAATGGACCCGGGAAGAACTGCAATCACAATATAATAAACCATCTTTTCCTTAAACTACAAAACACAACATTTCACTTTTATGGTTCTCATTATTACTACTCAAAATTTATGATAGCAGGCTTTACCGAGCGGCTTGAAACTGTAATATACAAAACACTCCCTTGATGGTAATTTTCACGAAATATCATAAATTCCAAAGAAAAACTGAGTATTTCATATTTTTCACTCCGCATGATTATAAATTTCCGCCATGCTTGTGGATAGAAAGGATGTGTTGGTGAAGGATGCAAACAATCTGTGCAATTTTCTATCTTCTTCTCCACTCATGGTGGAAAACTTGAGGAAAGCTCTGTCGATGGTATTTTCTGCTGAATAACGTACCCTTTACAAGCCAGCCCCGAATTTATACGCATTCTCGGACAAAATCCCGACCACCCTGTACACTCGTCCGAAGCAGAGCGAGTTTTCTCCCTTCATTGCTTGGGGCGGATACATTGAGTGGAGTTTGGGGCGATTTTCGTCATAGAACCCAACGACGAGGTGGAACAATGTCACATGCCTGCCAAGGTACCCCGAATCTTCTTATGTACTAACTGGGGGCTTTGCTTTCGGTTCTGTTCTTGATATGATTTCTATTTGGGTATGACATGGATATTGGTATGTAGGTTTGTAACCTGGCGCACAGGCAAAGTATAGATGGCACTGAAATAGGTGTACCTAACTCCCTGAAATACGTTTGCTCGAAAAGATGCTTTTATTTTGTCCTCGAGGACGAGGAGTATCGAAGGGATGAACCAAGTGGGAGTCCGACTAAAACAAGTATACGGGGTGCTCCCTGAGTGTGGAGGGCTCTTTCATGGCATTGCAATTCCATAACATTTTATGAATCGTTCTACAGATCTGCTCGTTGTCCGTATCTTATACACATAAGGTACCGTAGAGCAGAACAGAACGTAGAGACTCTACTGTAGCTGTGTATGGAGATATTTTCGTATTCCTTGGAGCGAATGCTTCAACATATATCATAATAATGCTGACGCTGGAGCTGAGGCTCATGCTGCTGCTGCTATGGCTACAACATTAGGGAAAATTTGTTATATACGCATGGAGATAGTAGTAACAGAGGCCGAAGTATACACCCCCAGGTATTCAATAGCCGAGGGCTGAAAAATCGTTGCAGTCGTATTGAAACCTTAAGCGCGTTAGTTTGGATTTTTTTGCATATATTTTTGCAAGTAAAATAAGGACAAAAATAGTTGATTTAAAGTCAATCTAAATAAAATTGTTCATAATATTATTAATTCCATTATACAGTTTAATTCGCGCCAAAAGTTTTGTACATTTTATTAAGTCTCAGTGAAGTTCGTATATAGTTCTGTGCATCAAACAAGATAGTGGCTCCGGATCGGGTTGTGCGATTTGCTATTTAGAGAGTGGTTAAACCTGATGTTCCGATGCAAATGGGTTTCAATATGAGAGGAGTTTAGACATGTTCGGAAGATTTTAAAAAATACGGGTCATCGAGACTCACAGTTTTCACAGTTGCAACGTGTGAAGTTTTTAGATAGTGACGGTCAAGCTTCGGCTTCTATTCAGCAACTCTGGAATTCGTCACTAGTTTTAGAAATAGGAAGGTAATCAAAATAGTTGTACATAAAACCTCCATCGGTTCAATAGGTTGATAGATAGTAGATACGTATGAAAAATTAGTGGTAATATTTCCTGGAAGAATTCAAATGTAATTTCGATAGATCTCGCACGATATTTCTATTTCTTACTGAGAGACTCATGACTTTGAGAAAAGGCTTTTAGTTTTTTAATTGCAAAGAACAATATTGGTAGCTGTTATTCGAGCGTATCTCAATACGTACTACATATTTTATCTTCATATATCCGACGCCTATCTTCAGTAAAATAGATACTTTTAAATTCGATGACTGAGTTGGGATAATATGGCTCCACATAAGTATTTGACAATCTGATCTTTTTTAGCAAAATTTTTAAGGCTTTCCCGGGACACGCGTAATGAAAAATGTGAGTTTTTTGTTTTAAGTTCTTTGTATGTAAACCACATCAAAGGTATTCTAAGACAATTTTCAGGAGATTGCAAATAGGTTGTACGCAATAGATTTATACGCCTCTCTCTATACAATAAGCTAAAGATAAATCGACTGTAGTAGATCTCTTGGAAAAATTAATAAGGACACCTGAAAAACTAAAATCAGTGTTGAAAAATGCTGAATGATGAATCACGGTGAGTTGGTTAGAAAATGCATTTCAGCGACCACCAATTCAACCGTTTAGACGTACTTTGAGGCAAGAAGAAGAAGAAGAATTTAATTGATTCCAATGAGTATTTTCGCATCGTGTTCCTTTTCAAATCATTGACCGCTGGACTTAAAAATATCTGAATAGCTTTGTGGACTAGTTACGGTTTCGATTACGCTTATGGATAGAGGAGAGAAAAGTGACTAATCTCAATAGAGACTCAAGACACTTTTCAGCATATAGGAACAGAGAGGCAATCATTAATACTTGATACTGCATTTTTACTTTCACAGGAATATTGCAAGATCTACGAAAGAGTTTGGAGATTGTGGTTCAGACTGAATAGTCTAGTCAGTTAGTGATGCCTCAGCCAGGTTTGCTACAGTACAGAAAAGTCCTGGTCTTCTGTCAGATCTTCATTTGATTAACTTATTCTGGCGTCAGCATGATCTTAGACAAAAATTGGTGTTGTATCCAATCTAGGCCTAGAAAGCCTTATGTGTCTCTATAGAAGTTTTTCCCGATTTACATTTGAAAAATTTTCCCCTAAAAGTGAAGTTGTTTTCTATCATGTACACTGTGGACAGTTTCATTTAGATGCCGACTTTTTTCCTCCTCTCGCTACAGCCATACATCCTTCCAACTTTGCTAAAGCTTTATTCACCTTTATACTGAGGAATAGATCCTTGTCGTCAAAATTAACTAATAGTCCGTGGACCACAAGTGAGGACGTAAGTTGCTTTCCAAGTGGTCCCGTTCGGCATCAATTGGATGGATGCACCCATCTCTCAATTCTCACAAGAAACAACCAATAGTTATTCCTGTTCTATCCTTCCGCTTTCTTGTACTTTAAGGTCTCACTCATAATCGAACCTGAGCTTATCGGAAACCCATTGCCCAATTTTATTGGTAGTGGAATTTGGGTTTTAATGATTTATGGATTTGGGATAAGAGTCTGGTGATGTCGGATCTTTTATTCTTAATCACCATCTACGGTGGAACAACTGGTGTTCAGTCCAGGCCTGCCTTAATAAGGAACTTCGACCATTTCCGTATCCCAACAAGGTCCTTCAATTTGATATCTTTTTTTCCTGACGTTACGCCTGAACAGTTCACATTTAAGCTCGCTTGCATGTCAGATGCTCTGAGGAAGCAAACGGAGCAGCAATTCCGTCAATAAAATCAACATCAAGTGGCCAAGAGGAACCTGCACTTGGTGGCACCGGGGAACACTATTCACATTGACTTGCTGGTCATGATGCATTAGGCGAATGTTCCAAGGCCTTGGGCGATCAGACCCGAATATGCCACGAAGGCACACCAGGTGTTATCTGATACCATGGGAACCGGGATAGCCCTCGGAATTCATATGTCTTACGAGAATTCCTGGGGAAGTGTTCTCGCCGCATTATTTGCTGGAATTTTATGGGAATTGGGGTTACGTCCACATCGCCGACGGAGTCCTTCGGGCCTGAAGGGTGGAGTTACGTTATAGAACTCGGGTTTCATTCTACTTAGTTCAGTAGAGACTATAGATAGGTCTTGCATCCACTAGGATGAACATTGAAGTTTCACTCGGTGTAAACTGATACGGTTAGGCTTGTCACAGTGGGGCTCTAAGAACATCGTGGGGTTATGTTCACACGACGGGTACTTACATTAAACCACAATGTAAATGTACAAGCGACCGGTGACGATTAAAAAATGATTCGGTAGGCCTGAAGCGAAGTCAAGAAAACCAGTATACGAGTGGATTATATAAACTTTACGTCTCAACGACTTTCACGTTCGGAGGCGAACTGCTGTATGCGTATATGGAGTATTCAGTTCGAGAGGCGGGCAGATGGAATGGACCGTTCAGGCGTAACTGACAGGCCTGCTGGATCGTGTATGACAGACTTAACAGCTGTTTGGCTTTCTACGTCATCACTTCATCTCCGGCAAGGTCAATCGCTTTTTCCTTTTCTAGAAAAGATATGGTCTTTATATGTTTTTCAGGCAGGAATCATCCTCCAGTAGATTCAATTCCCAATGCATTGTTCAAAATTTTATGATGGAAAAAAATCAATGCGCATGTCCGACCTTCTACGGTAAATGCGTATGAAAAATTCCGGGCATTAGCTCTGGAGTTAGTGCAGTGCATTGGTGTACAGTGAGTGACTTGGTTGTGAACGTGTGATATTGCACAGCTGTTTATGGCTTGAAGCATAGGATGGGGAAACACAAACGCAAAAACTATCTAGGCGCCATCAACACATCGACATACCATTTCAATAACCGCAAGGGTCACGGACCAATTAGTTGCCTCGTCCCTACCATACGAATGAAAAAAACAAAAACAAAAAAAAATGACATTCTGTAATCTTTAGCGATTTGATTTGCTCACCTTGTATTCAGTGTTCTTGGTATTAGGTAACCTGCCCATTTCAGCCTATTGAATCGGATTTTGTCTACAATAAAACGGCGGTGGCATTGCTCATGATAGTATAAGCTACCGAGTTGTCTATCCTCATTCACAGCACCGCAAATTATTTGGAGTTCCTCATTTTTCTTCGTGAGAACCTATGTCTCTGCGCAATTCCTGAGGACTTATATGATCATTGATTGTGTAGAAGGAGCTTCGACCCTTTAATACAACATTTCGGATAGAACAGTGCCTGTAGGCTGAAATAGGCTCTGTTGGCTGACAAGAATCATGTGAAGATTCCGTTGTTAATTTAGTCATTGTGACTGATGCAAAACTGTTGAAAAGTTGGTCATATAGGGTTGGTCTAAAGGTTTGAAGGAACTGTGAAAGCGCATACCTCGATCGATATCCTACCCATATAGAAAGCTAATAATGAGAGAGTAGATGATTGGTGTAAAATGTGCCTGCCTACATTGTTATGTAGCTGATGCAATACACGGATGTAGAGTGATTCATCAGAACTTTGTATATCAGCATGGGCTGATCACAAAAATATATCCGGCTTATCATATGAGAACCTTGACTTTGCTAGTGTTTGCCTTCAGTCTGACGCTGCTTACCTGTTTCTCTCCAGAGCTGTTTGGCCAAAGTGCATGACTAAAACACATGTCATCTGTGTAGTAAAGGTGTTTTAAAAAGCATGCTCTGGTGCATTGAAGCTATCCAGGCCCTTAAGGTAAGGCAGCATAGAGAAAGTAATCGACAAAAAAAGTATTAGATCTCCCGAGAAAATATGATTTGTTCAGACTCTGCTGACAGTTTGCTCTATATATGATATTATCTGTCTCTGATAGTAGTTGTAGGTGTTTTCAGAAGCCCCGTACCGCTCCAAAATGATACGAAGGATGGCGATGTTAGTTAAGGCAAATGCAGCTGTTAGACATAAATGAATGGCGTGCTTCGAAATGTGAACGATTATTTCTCCTTCCACTCACTAGGAAAGATTTCAGATTCCCACGATTTACGGATGGGTAAGAATAGTCGCTTTGCAGGGTCTGCAGGAGTTGCGATGAACAGTTCCATGGGGAAACCGTGAAACCCAGTGACATTGCCTCGCAGTGCGTTGATTGCCGAGATTATTTCAGGTTTATTTTGAGAAGTGTATCTGCATGTTAAGTTCACCAGTCATTCCATCCACCCGGGGTGGAACTTCACGAGATGGTATACTGTTGAAAACCGTGGTTAAATGTTTCCTCCGCCTATTAATCATAAATGAGGAATGGACCGCTAACCCGCACAAAACCATCGAAACACGACCATTTGGAAGTTTAGTAATGCGGTATATGGGGGCGAAATCATTGAGCAGCGGGATTTGCCCATGGTATCGAAGTTCAAGTGTATCACGGTCACCGTACTCGCAGCGGTAATAAAAGCTTCAGTTCCCTACGGTCGACTATCCGATTCCAAGTTCCAAGACACCAAAATCGGACTCTAAGAAGACGTTTCCTAAATCAGTTGAAGCATTAATCTTATTACAGACTTTGTGATCGAAGAATACGCTTGGGATGATGAGGTAATGGAAGGTCATTACGCTCTTCGAGACCATGTTTCCCCATCACATATCTCAACAAGGCACTGGCAGACCCTACCTTGTCCTTCAGATCACCCTTCACGTTTGAGAAGTGTCTCTTAGACTTTATTCCATTACTCATAGGAATCTTCCTTCTACACTGTATCGTAACACCACCCTGTTTTCAAGACATGAGGTCGCACTTAGCGGATATGGTAAGAATCAATTTGACCTCAGAACTCTATCATCAGGCATCCTGCACGCTCACCAGACAACAATAGCATAGTGGCGCTAGAGCAAAAGGAGTGCTCCCCAGAATTTCAATTCATCTCCTCGCCTAACCTGGGAATCGCCGTAATTTTCACTTAAGTTTGACTATGGTATTCTGGGGATTCTCGATATCGTCGTCAGGGAGCGTCCGTACATCTTACAATCCTATCATAAACCATTGGTGAATGCAAAAGGTATTATCCGAAAGACCAGTAGGATTCCGCTTTTTTCGAAGCGCAAGAAAATTGGAGAACTGCAAGTTGCTAGTTCATAAAATTTTGTATTTTGACTCGCCTTTTACGATTAACAGGGGCAATTTTGAGTGAATTCTAAACTTCCTAGCTCACAGGTGAGTTACTGCCGATTTTCATGTTTATTAGTAATTATTATCTCTGAAGCACCTAGGGGTTACACAGTCATTCAGATTATAGTCAGACCATAATGACTTTTCCCTTTTCTTCCCTCGAAAGAAGTTCGGGATCGTACCATATATAGTAGTCTCGACGGGTGGAACTGCCTTTAGATGTTGGAAATAAACAGTCAAAATTAGCTTATATTTAGTTTTACTTGATAGCTCTGCCTTCTTGGTTAGTAAAGTAAGTTGGATACTCATCTTTAAGGTTTTGTTTGTAAAGCAAAACCTTATTAAAATCGGTTTACTGTTTGTCTGTCTGTCTGTCCGTCTGTCTGTCTGTCCGTCCGTCACACGCACTTTTCTCGGAGACGGTTATAGCGATTGAGACCAAATTTGGTAGAAAGGTGGGAACTGTGAACGCTCACGCATATAGTGAGTTCCATCCTCTTACGACGAATTTAAGGGGGTCATGCAAAAGGGGGGTGTACATTTTTTTTTTCATCAAATATAGTCATGTGGGGTATCAAATTAAAGGTCTCGGTTAGTACTTTTCGAAGCCGGTATTAGTTTTGACTTTTGCTGAAAAGGTGGGAGTGCGGGGGGTCGAAAGTGGTCATTTTTTTAACGAACCCATTCTCAGGAACTACCAAACCGAATCTGGAAAAAATCAGGGGGCTGCCACTATATGGTGCCTAGGCTCCGAAATACCCTCCATATCGATATCTGTTCAAATAAAGTTAATAATAGTATATTACTATAATTTTTTGTAATTGACAGGAAAACCCCCCTTAAGTTCACCGTAGAATCACAAAATGTAAGCTACAGTATAGATCATGATCCTGCCAAATTTGGTGAAAATCGCACTATTACTAACAAAGTTATACTAGGTCAAATCTGCGCTCCTTAGCAAATTCAAGACTATGAATGTCAATATCACTTGAAAGTGGCTATTTTCACATAATATATGCATATTTTACGTGCTACATGCTAATGGGACAAATGCACACCCAAATCTCATTATAAAAGAAATATACAAAACCTTTCATACCTGAAGCGTCTAGCTTCCGGTTTTCCGACTTGTTACAACCTTAATTTAGATCTTTATACAAGACTTACGGTGTATTATTTATGGATGCGTCCAGCAATAGGCGTTGGAAAGTAGAGTGGCCCTGCATCTACGAAAGGAGAAAGGTTCTGCGCAAATATTTATCTTTGATGGAATTTGTGCCTCAGTCTTTCGATGGCCTTAGCGAAATATATTTGAGACCATAGCCTCTGGTATATACTTTTTAGAGCTCGAGATGCGTTAATTCAGGCTCTAAATAGCAAGTCACTAGTCAATTATATTATCATGGCATGTTGCATATGTCGCAAAGACGAACATAAGTTAATTAGTTTAGTCTAGTGTGGGGAGTGGGCATTTCACACTCTCAGGTCTTTGTTAGATATTTTGTAGTATCCCCGGGGATCGCCTATTCATTGGCCTCCCGCCTATGGCGTTCGCAGGCTTTCGCGAATATGAGAACTTTCACCAGAGACAGGAAATGCCCAGACCTTACCAAGGTACCTTCGCTTGAGATTTGAGGAGGCTTGGTAGCTTCATATGAAGGGTTAAAAACCCTACTAGGGTTTTCATGTCTCACTTCTAAAGTGACAATAAAAACGCCGCTCTAGCTGCTGCAGGTAGAAGTTCAAATTTTTCCGTTCGGCTATCCTTGCAGTTTTAGGATTCACTGTGTATGCAAAACCCTAACGAGCCAGTCTGTCAGGTTTCTCATTACCAGCGATGTTTGAGTACATACCCTGACACCGACATCAGGAATGCTTCGTTTAGGCAGCCAAGTTTCAGCAGCACACTAGTTGAATTGATATGTGGTTGCTGTTTAGTGCTGATAATGCTGCCCGACTGTCTGAACATATTCGAATGTTGTAACTCCGCCATTTTTGTGGGAAAATTGCATATATCTGCGCTTAAAATATTGCCGTCATTTCGAGAGAGGGGCTCTGGTGCAGCCTGGTACTAACAGTTAAATATTTAAGAGTACATTTTCGACTCCAAGCTAACGTGGAGTCACCATATCCAGGAACAATACCTGAAATCCTACAGTTTGTTCTGGTGCAAAGCTGAGACGAGATTCCAGATGCTGCCTGGGAAGTGCACTTCAAGCAAATGATTTGCCCGCTTTTCATCGCTTCCTGTGTACCTCCCATTCTGTAAATGTATATAATGCAGCTTCTGGCTGCGTTCTTTGACAAGAATCCGGAGAGTTATGGGAGGGCAGTTAGTTTCTTCGTCTCCATGATGATCTCTTAGCTGATTTTATGATCTTCTTTCTAACCAGCCAGCCAGCGACTAAGTTAGACTATGGAGTTGGAATGAGAAGCAACCTTGCGGTTCCCATTGTCGGTCTTGAATCCACGTCTATTACAAAAGCAATGCTCCTGTGAACCGAGAGTGGGGTATGTTTTGATATTTTCCACTCTCCAGCAAGAGCCGCAATGTCAGATAATATCTTCGTGATGTCGACGACCTCTCCCCTGACCACCTTGAAGAAAGTGGGTTCATTACCCAAATTGAGAAGTTGCAGTTCGGCTCCTACCAGATACTCTAATAGTTTCGATGCTCTCGCGTTGTTGTGGCAGCTGATCCGTGATAAATAATATTCTACACGGCTGATTTTGTATTCTGATAACACAAATTCAATTCTAAATATCATCCCCAGTAAGTTATATTGCGGAGTTTTAGTCCGTTTATTTAAATCAATAATTGGTTCTCGTTGTTTAAAAAATTTTCGCTTCTTTCCTGAACTGAATTAGATGCAGTTGCCATAAAATTATTTAAAGTTGTCACAATCTCGGGAGATTCAGGATTTTACCTAATACTAGCACTAAGTGCCAAGCATTTAGGCTCGGACGATCCTACCTACTTAAATTATTGAGGGGCGCTAGTGGTGCTGGCCGGTAGTAGGTCAATGGGAGAACCCCTCATCCAACTCCCCGCAACATCGAGCACGTATGCAGAATTGTATATTTTTGCATGCTTTGAACCAGACTGTGTGAGAGTCCCAGGACATCAAGCGAAGCCGTGAGGGATTTAGGTACAATACCAATAGCTAACAATATTAAGGGAACTATAACCACTTCCTCCAGATGCCAAATTTCTTTGATTTCTCGATCCAGTCGCTCATAGTTTATCTTCTTCTCCACGCGTTTCCTTGCAATGTCGCTATTATGGGGGATAGCAGCATCAATAATATACGTGGAGCGACCCGTCAATATGGCGATCAGTTAGAACTTACCGGTCCCAATACATGCTCTAAGCAGAACTATCATATACAGCTTGTGGTTGCTGTGGCACAAGTGCCATAACAGTGCAGCCAGAAATGAGATAGTCCAACGTGTCTAACGCAACAACAGATTCGGCACTGGTCGTTCTCCACCCGCCCTTCCAATATGAGCTTTTTATAAGCTCGGGTGGCGACCACGACGTCCTGAGTGGCACTCTCTCAGTAAAGACCCCCCAGCACACAACTATCTATTCGACGAATGCAAATCGAATAATGGTTGCTAAAGACAACTCACGTGTTTACCGTGCATTTCCTTCAACTTCCATTGATCGATCCGCTCTTACTCCGACTTCACCCCACTCAGAGGATTAAAAAATCGACCCTTCAAGTTAAGTGGAGTCAGTCTACAGTTTGCCTTACAGGCCGCCGCATCCACGAAACTCGCCTACTCTTTGCAGTAAAAATAAGCGCGCAGTGAGTCGACTTGGCGTTTGATGTTGTGCTGCCATGTCAACCACGCCCCCACCTCTGATGTGACGAGGCAGGTTCATCCGCTCCACGGCAGTTTGAATCATGCATTCGGAATTTGGACATAGTTATCCGTATCCGCCGCTGAACGTTTTCCATATCGGTTTTTGTCCACGACAATATTAGGAATGTATAAGCCAGTGAAGGAATAGCGAATACATTGAATACACTTATCTTATTCTTCCCCGCGAGATGCGATTTCAGCACCAGCTTTACACGTCGCAGGAATTCGGGCAGCAGAGCATCCTTCAGATCACCAACTCGAGCACGGGTTCCTTGCAGAATTCCTAGGTACTTGTAGAAGTCGATGTGGAGGTCACCAATGCTATGTCCGACATTCGGCTCATGATGACCTTTGCGGACGGCTTTGATTCAACACTTGCCTAGTCCAAACCCTATCCGAATATTACGGTTGAGCATGTCTATTATTCGCAACAGACTTCTAAGATAGTCAGTGTCAGTACCAGCATACAGCTTGATGTCATCAAAGTACATCAAGTGTGTCAGTTCACACTTAGCACGTGAGCCATATTTGATTGCAAAACTATGCAATCTAATATAATTCAGTAGCCATGAAAGGGGTGCAGTGCCATGCAAAACCAAAATCAACAAATTCCCCCTGGAAGATGCCTCTCCGCATACGGATGGGCTCTGAGGCATTGGCATCCTCAGATGAAGGCACTGATAACATGGTGTGCCACCCTTGCATGACTGTCGCCAAAAACTTTATTAGTTTAGGATGAATGCGATGCAGATGCAGGACATCGATTAATCAGGTATGCGGTATGCTGTCGACAGCCTTGGCATAATCGATATAGCAACTATAGAGGTTCCTTGGATCTTTAGTTCCTGTCCAGCAACTACCGAGCCGATAGTGAGTTGTTCTTTGTAATCCCTTGACCCATCTCGCCAGCCCTACTACTTCTCAGACAGAGTGTTATTCGTCTCGAGGTGCGCATTGACCCTTCCACTAATAACGGACGTGATGAATTTGTAGTGGGTTGGTAGGCAAATAATCGGTCTTGTGCCCGCAGGATCCTAGACCGTATCTTTTTTTGGGACAACGTAGACAATTCCCGTAGTGAGGAAGGGTGGAGAGTCCTCCGGCCGACTAATAATCTGATTTATGCTATGGGCCAGCCGGCTGTGTACGCTGGTAAATTCCTTATACCAGAAATCCTGCGCCCGAGCCAGACAAAATTCTTGAAGCTCTTTATGGTTCGAACTTCCCCTTCGGTAATATCCGCAAAATTCATGCCAGGCGTATTGGCATGGCGGGCGCCCTCAGCGGTGATCCGCTCAGCATGAGCAGCATGCATAAAATGCACCCCAACATTCTCTTGCTTCGGTCACCGAAAACCGTACTGTCTGGACGCTTTGCTGGGATTCGTTGAGTGATCTGATAAAATTCCGCTGATTCCTTGCGTAAGTTGCATTCTGGACATGTCTGGAGTCACTTTCGCCATGCTGTCTTAACCGACTGCATACGACAGAAAGTTTCTGCTTTAGTGTATCCAGAATTTCAACTATGGGTGACTACTGGTATTGCAGGTGCCGATTTGAATCAGCCTAGCAATGTGCTGCCTTAGTGAGTCTTGTCGATGTTCCAGACGAATTTTCGAAACGGGGTATTTCTTCGGTCACTTATACCAATAACGCGAAAATGAATCTTCTGACCGTGCAATCTGAGAGCTGTAACTGCATGTAAGTGATTGTAGTTGCAGAAGTGACATATCAGCACATAGCCGAAATGAAATCTCATCATTGATTTGAGATAGAATTCTAAGAGTTGCTGGAGATGCATAGTGCCTGGGAGTACCTGGTCTATGCAAAGCATCGTTTTCCAATAATTTTGTACACGCACTTTGAAATTCGTCCCGAACTTCAGCGGAAGCTTCAGCTGGGCGGTAGAGAAGAGCGCTTCAGCGAGCACTGAAAGGAATGCCTGCAGTACGCGCGGTGTTGTTAATGCCGTCGCCTCTGCCCCTATCGGCTCTCGGTCACCAGTTACCGCAATGACTTCAAGCCGAACACGCTCCCTGTTGATGGCCGAGATTGTGCCGCCGCGAGCAATAAAGCGGTCCTGGTCTGCGACTTGCTGCACAGTCAGGTGCGGGAATTGCGGGAAACGCTCAACGAGTCTCTGGTGCAGCAAGGGGCGGTAAGATGTTATACCCACCCTGTCGTTATTTCGCAGTAGGAGCGGATGATCAAGAGATTCATTTCTTGAGTCCACTTCATGCGTTGCTTACACGAACCTGCCTACGGAAGCTGGAGCAGATGAGGCAATAATCCTTATCGTCGTGGCACCTAGATGTCGAACCGCCCCATGACTAGCGGTTTCGACGCCGTCACTAAGTTAGACGATTCCCGACGGTCATCCGTACCGGACCTTATAATTCTCCTTCTCCTCATTTTTGGTAATGCATTATATCCCTAACTGCCAGGTGTAGTAATAAATGCCTTAGTGAATAATCTGCAAGACTGCAAAAGTTTCTGCACTTTCCTCACCTATCCCCTGAGACGCTGCGGTGGTGTATATCCATTCAGACTGAAGCTATCCATTCCTCCTCCTTTCACAACCTTGCTTGGGACTGGCTACGGCGGAGTTCTATTTTATTTATCTAATCTTTTTATATAAAAATTAACTAATTTACACAATAAATACATAATATACTTACAGGATCTGGATATGTCTTTCCTGGCTACGTTGGATGCTAATGCTTGGCAGGTAAGTTGCAATTTCCATTTCAATGATAACCAAATCAATGCAACTTAGTCATTCGTTATGCATGCATATTAAGCTTGAATTCACTAAACCCACAGATGCACTTTCCCATAATGCATATATATTCAGTGAATCAAGTTTCCTATCGACTAAACAGGACTTCCAGGCTGGTCGACAAAATGGATTTACTGATCTACAAAATTTATGTGAAAGTAAATATCCTGATTAGGTGGATGGCTATAGAGTTGGAACTCACATAGCATAGACTAGACATCGTTTTCGCCATCAAACGCTCTAAGAGCAAAGTCAAGCAGGACAATGGCCATGCACCTGAATTCAACCACATTTGCCCATACTTTCAGGTTTGGAAGGCCGGATATGTTCATCGTCCTCACCAAGGTAGACACTATAATTGAATTTTATGTGAAATTTTCCATAAAATGCGGTCGACAGGATCTACGCTCTAAAGGATGATAGAGAGGAAATTTCCTATTTCCCATCTGTGAAATTTAGTGTCCTGTGGCTACTCCAAGTATTTTCGACGACATATTCTGACTGCTGTTAGGAGGCAGTTTTGAATTCTAGTTCATTGAGAGACACTCTGCCGAGCGAAATTTTAATATCCTTATTAAAGGAGCAATGTTTTTCTTAGACAACGTGTCCTGTTTGGTAGACATGCTTTAGAACTTATTTTATCTACGGTCGCAAATTCAATAATGTTCCCAACTTTATTCAAGTTGTTTTCCTTTGATCTTGACTTTGGATGGTTCCATTTCAAGTTGGTTAGGAAATGAGGTTGAGGTGACGTGGGCTTTATTTTTTCTTACACTGAATATCCTGGTTTGGGCACGTGTCATTCGAGGACTATGACTACGGTATTATTATAATGCTTTGCGGGTGGAAGGTAAATACACGTGACCTAACTGGGAAGTGTCATTATCAGAGTAGTATAATCTTTTTTTAAGAAAACTGTGGGGACGTTATTTGAGTACGTTGGAGTGAACAGATAAACGGGAAATTTGCTGTAGTTTGCAAATACATCCGTGAATTTTCTCATTTCTTGAAACAATCATAGCCATTATAGATTTTCCAGTAATTTCCATGAAAACGAGAATATCAGCACGATATTCTTTAATTGGTTAGCTTGGAGCGAATCGTCTCGCACGCTTCACACTTCTCTGTGGGTATTCATTAGAAAAACAACACGTTTCGCAATTCGCTTTAATCCATTTTCAGCATTACGTTCACTTAAAACAGTTTGAATTTAAAGAATTGTTAAATTTCAATTTTTTTCCTGAATGCAACCACCACGGAATTGTTTACCCCCAACGTACGTTGTGGTCGAAGATAATGATTTGTTGCTTACCGATTCCCTCCCCATAAACACCAATGCATGTTTTACCACTGCCACTTGGCGATAGGGCAATAAGGTGCATAAGAAGTAATCAACAACTGCCGCCTGGATTTGTCACCCTTGCTTTATCCCAGTGGTTGATGTATTATTCGCTTGATTTAGTCGACAGGTTCAGACAAATAAAGGACTTAGTCCTCTCCGAACATATCTCGGCTATCGTGGGCCAGTATAGAGTGTATGAAGGGGAAATTAAGCAAATACCACAGCGGTACGTTAAACATCCAAAGCCAAAAAGAATCTTTTACATGCTTTGAATGGGTAGAAGGTCAAAGATATCGCAGCTCAGGCCGAATACATGGATACCTTTACGGTTTGGATGGAGTACTTTCTGTGCAGGACTGCGTACTGCATATCCGAGAGTTTGTTTGGTTATCTTTCACACATGCAGGATCCAGTCGGTATTTAACTCTGTCCTCAAGATTGAATGAGCAATGTTTGTCAAATTAAAGAAGAAACAAAAGAGACAAAGAAATCCATTGATAAAGTAATAGCAAGTGAAAGGGTATTGTGAAGGACATGTGGACAGATGTGGTGAAAAGTGAATGAATAGAATATGAGAAATTCTAAAAGCGAAGGATAGCAACATGAAACTTTTCTTTTTCACGAATATGAATCGAATGGTGTCATTGATTTATGGTTGTATATATGGTTGTCATTTACCCTTGGTACAGTATAGTGCATCAACCAACCATCACCTACGTGTCATCGTTCGCGGTTACCTGAAATTCCCTTCAGCTCCTTCCATTACTTCTGTGATTAAATAAAGCAGTTAGAATGTTTATTAGAACCGCCATTTAGAGTCTCCAAAAGGACAACAAAGTGCCTTATGCTTAAGACTTTTCAGAGATAAAGGAGTCAAACGACTAACATTGACAATAGCTTCGTAATCAGGGAGGGAAAGTAGAATACGAGCTCCGTGGCAACTTTAGACGTCACACTAAGCGGTGTTATTGGTTCTGGCAAAAAAGGTGGAGTAGTCTCACCAGCAGAGGGTTAAAAACAGAAAAGGTAGTTTTAGGTAAGGGAGATTTCAAGAGCAAGATACGCTTTCCGGAAGAAAACCAGATCACCGACCAACATGCAAGGACGCTTCTAAGTGCTAAGGAAGATTAGGCAAACTTAAAGTCAAAAGGCATCCTGCAAACAATATTTGTGATATTAAGACAGTGGCAGTCAAAGCTAAGCTTATAGTTAAACGGAAGTGAAGAAAGAAGAAAGTGAAAAGAAGCGGAATATGTAACTTTCAAAGAAAAGCTTGCAGGAATGGAAGGAATCGCTGCCGAATTAACCGCATAGCCATTATCGGAAATATTTCTCATAAATTTCGGTCTAGGGGGAGAGGAATGATATAGGCCAGTAAATTCCACCAACGACCCTGCCCAGTTATGAAAAGGTTTTTTTGTAGATAGGGTAGGCTAATAATCATACTCACCGAGTGTTGGACAGCTAAACACCTCTCCATCATCACAAAACTAGCAACGAGAAAAACCCGAACGTAATGTGCAACACGACTTTATCTATCTCACAACGTTGTCTGGAAAAAGCTCGTCTGTGTCTGAATGAAGTTGCTAACGAAACTCATCCAACCACCAAAGTGATCGGCGTCGCGAGTCACTGCATTGCAGAAGACACAATCAGAGCATCGTTCTTTCTCACTCTTGTCCAAGTAAGAATAAAAACCTCCATGACCGGTTAGAAGTTTATCATCATCATCAACGGCGCAATAACCGGTATCCGGTCTAGACCTGCCTTTGTAAGGGACTTCAGACATTGCGGTTTTGCGAAGAGGTCCACCAATTCAATATCCCTAAAAGCTGTCTGGCGTCCGACCTATGCTATCGCTCCATCTGAAGCAAGATCGGCCTCGTCTGGTTTTCCTACCATATATATTAACCTCATAGACTTTTCAGACTGCTTCATCCTCACCCATACGGATTTAGTGTCCCGCCCACCGCAACATATTGTGATTTTAACTACAACCAGACGGTCATGGTACCGCTCATAGATTTCGTCGTTTTCTAGGCTATGGAATCGTCCATTCTTTTGAGGGGCCAAAAGTTCTTCGGAAGATTCTTCTCTCGAACGCGGCCAAGAGTTCCCAATTGCTAAGAACCCAGGACCAAGACGAATACATAAATAGAAGAAATTATCGACGATCTCAAAATTATAGTCGCCTATCTTTATTATTCTCGTTTGATCTGTGCCATTTGATGTTGTTGGCCCTTTGGTTTTTGTTTCTCTGTATTTTCATTTAATGTGCAGCCCAAGATCATGCGCTGGGGCAATCTGGCTGAAGGTAAATTTTACGCGCCGGGTTGTTTTTCCCATCATATCGATATCTTTAGCATTGGTTACTAATTGGGTGGACTTGAAGAGGATGGTGCCTCTTACATTTACTTCACCATCGCGGATCACTTTTTCCAGAACCAAGTTAAAGAGTATGAATAACAGGGCATCCCCTTGTCTTAGACTGCTTCTGATGTTGAATGGTCTCAAGAGTGATCCTTCTGCTTTTAGCTGGCCTCGCACATTGGTTAGGGTCAACATAATCAGTCTTATCAATTTCGCTGGGATACCAAATTCTCTCATGGTCGGGTACAGTTTTACCCTACTGATATTCATATTCCAACAGTTTTTCCATTGCTTGCTGCAGAATCAGATTTTTCGCTGATTTGCCTAGAGTGAAGCCCTTTTGGTATGAGCCAGTGATGTTCTGGGCGTATCTGGGGCTATCCGCTCTAACAAGATTGCAAAGAATATCTTGTAGATGGTACTCAGCTGCATGATACCTTTATAATTTCTGCACTGCGTGATCCCATTTTATGTATGGGACAGATAATGTCTATTTTTAATGGAGAGCAACTTGCTCTCACTCTTTATGGTCTACGGACTCCTCTTTTTGGGTTTAACACCGAAAGTTCAAAAATTAAAAGGGGGACAAAGACGGCTACGGTTTTATACCAAGGCACGGGCCATTCATCAGACGCTACCTCACCTCTACCCTGGAGCAACGTGAGCGAAGCGGCTCATAGGTGTTATAGACGGCGTTCTTCGATTCCGAAGCACTATGCCAACGAGATAGTATTCTGAGTTTATATTGACCCCCTATGTGTTCTGTCATTGATCAAAGCTGGTTAGCGTGGTTAATTTGATTAAAAGTGATCCCGTATGTAGAAGCTCACGTATGTTTGAGACCCGCTTTCCACGGAAAACAGGTACTTCCAACAACCATTTTGTACGGCGCTAGTATTTGGATAATCCGCAGCCCGTTCTCATCGGTATTTTTATGCATATTATGGAAGCCAACATATCACCTAAATATGCGCCCGTATTTAGCTGTTAAAATTTCAAAGTATGATTTCATATGTGGGACAGGGTTCGAGGGTTCGTTCTACTTCCTCGTAGTACATCTTCTCTGTATATGCTAAGAAACTTTCTCTGAGCACATGGTTTACTGGATGGTCACTATAATATATGGGGTAGTGGCTCTTTTCTAGGAGGCTCACAATGATCACCATGGAGGTGGAGATAAATTTTGGTAGTAGACCTGTTGGTGATGGTTCTACAGGCGTTTCCGAGGTTTTATGCTCGATCGTGGGTACCAATACACGTTTCGACCTGGGGTCTTTACTATCTTTGACCATCGCTTAAAAGAAATAATCAGTCGCACTCGGCTTTCGATTCAGCCACGGACTTGAATCGCCGATGAGCCGCGCAGTCCATCACCCACTTGACTCATTTTGCCCAGAGAGTTGCCACCGCTTTTGAATTTTATCCCTTGTGCTTGTAGGTTCTGAGACAGTGCTATAGATGGACTCCAGCTACAAAGCCTCCCGTTTCTGTATTTTGGCAAGACGTTTATGAACGGAGTGGAGGGAGGTCTCAATATTCGGAAAAAGTACCGTGCATAACGCACGCTTTTATTCCAATTAACTGGCGTGATTTGAAGATGATATTTATTTCCAAAGCAGGGAAACCCAACTAAATGGATACAAAAACTTTCCAACCGGCCAGGCTAACTTCTTGTTTACTAAAAGGACTTGCAGATATATATTCCTTGGTGGCCATTTCACTATAGGCAATACGTCTACGAGAACGGCAAATTCACGGGGCAGCACTCCATGAGCTCACGGCAAGAATTAAGAAGTCAATATCCGAAACAAATACGTCTTAGATGCATTCATGGACATCGAAGGTGCCTTCAATTGTGCCTCATTCGCCGCAAGACAGAGTGGAAACTATCCGCTGTTAAGTAGTTAGACTTTTAGAGCTGGAATGGAGCAAGCTACATATACTACTCGGACAGAATCTATTGAAGTCGGATGCTTTAGGGGCTACCCACAGGGAGGGTTTCTCTCTCCTCTGTGATGCTTCCTGGTAATGGATACCTTGCTATCATTCCTGAAGGACACAAAGGTCTTCGCACAAGCATTTGTGGTCGATGTAGCCGTAATAATTATTGAATGCAACTCTGCGTGTGATCCACAGTTCGTGCCTCCATAAAGGACTCACTATGAACGCTAGGAAAGTTGGACTAGTTATGTTTGCTAGGAGGGTTAGGTGGAACAGCTACATGTTACCCACCTTATCAGGGGCGTAAATTAAACTGGTACAAACAATAAAGTATTTAAGAGTATATCTCAATACCAAATTAATGTGGAAGCACTACATCCAGGAACCGGGCCAATCATATGGTCCATCTGGAAATCCTTTAGCAAACGTCAGGTGGCTCTGATGTCTATCAACCATATATTTTCCGGATTCGTGTTTGAATAGACATATTCTGCCGCAATCAGCAAAAGAAGAGAATGGTCGATAAACGACTACGAGTCTTTTGGAATTGAGCATCTAATAATCTTCATCGACGGCCAGTTACGGACGACGAATCGGGCGTAGGATTGCTCTCGGTAAATTCGATTACGGTACTGGCTCGAACATTCCAAACGGAATTATACGCTAATGGCAACGGAGTAATGTTTGCGACAAAATTGGCGGGGTCGCACCAATCGAAGTTATTCTGACAGTTAGGTAGGGTTATCAGCATGAAAAAGTAACGATATGTTAAGTTGCCAGCAGGTACTACTGAAATTTAGCCGACTGAAAGAAATATTCTGCAGGACGGTGATAGGGCACTCGAACATCTCTGGTAATGAGGAAGCTGACAGACTTGCTCTGCAAGGATTTGGATCCACAATGGTGAGGCCAAAGCCAACTTTCGGCATCCGGCCATCCACTGTCAAGTCTACTCTAAAGGGTGAAAATAAAAGAATCTGGGGGCGCTAGAGCGGTATTTTTGTTGCTTCTTAAGAAATGGGACATGAAAACCCATGTTGGGCTAATAATGTGAAAGTGCTTTCAAAACTACCAAATGGAAAAAAATGGTGTAGTGGTCTTCCTATACGGAGCCAATGTGAGGAGGAGGAGGAGGCGGCCCTGCACTTCATAAGCAGCTGGCTGGCTTCCTCAGATCTCACACGAAGATACCTCTGTAAGGCTTTCTTTAACGAAGAGTCTCCTCACTTTCGGCCTCTGGAGAATGTTCTTTGATTCCCAAAAGCATGCATGTGCTGTAGGCGAGGGGCAAGTGAATAAGCGATTTTCAGGGATAGTGTAATGAGTGTAACAAAAGGCGTGAGTGCTAGGAACGCAGTTCCTACGGCTGCTCTCCACCTCTCAACTAAACTGAAATGTTAATGCTGGTGTACGTTTACCGATTCCTAAGACATCATATGTAAATGCCAATACGGATAAATTTGCTGGGTGAATTAACTCGGTGGATTAATTTGTACCTGTATCTTCTGAAATCGCATATTTAGCGGTTTCCTGCCTGCGGCGTCTTCTTCATGCTGTATTCGTCTTAGGAGTGAGGACTCTAGGTCGCTACATATGAATTACAGGGCCACCTGCTAATCTTCCTCAAAGCTATCACCCGAAATTTTTTCTTATGATAATGTAAGGCGCGGTGTTCCGTTAAAAGCTCCTCAAGGGTTTTCATGCTCCTTTCCTTAAGTAATGACAAAAATGCCACTGTAGAGTTCTCGGAATCCTTCGCAGAGGTTTTCGCCTGCTGACAAATATCAGTATCACTTGAAAATGAATAGTCTGACGTACCTAATCCATGTAGGCTACGAGCTCTTTACAAATGGAACCAATATGCGCTCTAGTATTCTCGTATATGAAATTCACGAAACCTTTCTTACCTGAAGCGTTGGTCTTCTGGTTCTTGATTTGTTTTACTCGCTTTAATTAGAATTTCAACTCTTCGAAAGCTTCAGATTGTAAAGAGTAAGATTGAAATAAAACAGCTTTGATGCCAAATTGATTCTCCCGACTTAATTGGAATGAATTGTATCTACAATTTCACAATGAGAATTCCAACTGAATGAAAGAGCGATAATGTTCCCACTAAACGCAATCACCCTATTGCCATTCATCTAATGGAGCCAATAACAATGCACCACCGCCTTCCGTACCAATCAAAGTTTGATGGCAATAGTTTGGAGCTACTCATAAGGCGCGGCGGATTAACATATTACAGATAACACCGCGGTGGCCGGATTCTCTGCTGACCAGAAGTCAAATGAATATAAATGAGTTTTGGCGTAGATGTTTAGGGGATCTCCTAAATAGCTTCAGGTGATATAAGTTCCTACCTAGAAACCCCCTCCGGGGAAGACTTCAGCACCGGACTAACTTGCTTAAATACATTTGAATTTAAAATTAATATCATCGCCTTGGAGAGTTTGGAACTGAACCGAAAGAAAGGAAGGAACGATCTCAGCAGGGCAATAAAAACCTACGTAGTTCATCAAGATTTGACTGGCTTTGATTACACCAGTTGCTCTGGACCACAAAAAAGATAATGTTATGTTTGATAAATACAAGATATTTATGCTAATGGCATCTGTTAGCTCTTCTGATTCTGGTCTGCCACAATGGCACGAGTGTTTAACACTTTTTTCAGGTCCGGGAGGACGATGACTAGTCGTAATGGTTTTGAGTATTACAATATATTCGGCGGATGACGGATTGTTATCGCGACTCACTTGGCTAGCGGCTATTGGTAAATTATGTGTATAGATGATACCGCGGCGTTGCCCTAGCCGGGTATTAGTTAGATTTTCACAAAGCTTGTGGATATCCCTAGGGTATCCGCTTCTATCCTAAGGCGTAATGAATTTGCTTTGTTTCGAACACAAAATAATATCCAACTGATGCCAAAAACAGGTGGGATGAATTGCAATATGGAACAGGTGCTTTTAATCAGCAAACCAAATTCATTAGCAAAAAATAATTGATAAAAATTGCATACTCGTCATTGTTAAATGGAAACTGTTATAAATTTCTAATAAATTGGCTACTTTTATCAAAATAGACATGTATTTGCATTCGTAATGAAGGAAAGTTCCATTCAACTAAATAAATGGACACTTGGTTTGCTTGTATGTAATAAATATGCAGTGATATCCGCGGGTCATATTCAGCTGCGATTAGTTCAATTAATTTGATGTCTGAATTTTATGGGATGTATCTTTTTGTAATTCATATATTGAACATCGAACGAAATCTATGGCAATTGCCAAATTTAACGTTACCTATCTAAACACGATTAAAATTAATAGAGTTAAAATAAAGTATAAAATCAAGTTTGAGTATTACGAACTGTTCAATTTAATCGTATTGACGTTGATTTATTGTGAATCTTGCTACCTCAATAACAATTTCTCACTTAATAGTCTAAGCCAGTTATGATTGGTTTTGTGTTCGGTTGATGACGTAAAGCAATATCTAAGTAGTCAATAATTACGACTAGATAGTTCTGTAATTAACTAGATGATGAAAATAAGTAGGATCGAAACATTTTTTTTGGGGATAGTGGGTCCCTGAGTCTGCCATCTATTTAACGGCAACTTACTTCTTCCTCCTAGTGGCCAGTCTTTTTGGGGCGAACACTCAACTTTCTGGAAAAATTGCTGACAGTTTCATTGGTCAGGGCAGAGGCAAACTCATCGAACATTGCCTCACCGCTGCCCTGTTGAACATCTGGACCAAAATCGACTACAGATGTTTTTCATTTCGAATATATTAATTTAAAAACACGAGATGATGAGTTTGCCTCTGCTTCACGAACGGAATTGAATTAATATATTCAGAGCCAACAACATCTGAATCCATTTCAGTCTGCAGGCCAGAACTGATGAGTGATGAGTTTGCCTTTTCCCTATAAAAAGAAACCGCCAGCAAATCTTTTGAGTAAGACCAAAAGCGTATACAGCTGGCGTCCTGTAACAACACTTGAAGACTTGTTCGAAATCGTCTCCAACCAAAGAGCCTTATTGTCCCTAATATGGCCACCGATTCTTTCTAGTTCCCCGCGATAATCTCAAGAATTTAGAAGACCTCCTGTTAAACCGTTGGCTAAAGTTCATTCTCCTCCTGTTTGGGGAAATGGTTGTAGTTATTTTGAACAAGAACCGGGGGCATAGCACTTTAGGTAATTTTTCCCCACAGTGTTCCACGTTTTCCGTTTTTCCGTATGACTTTCTTAAGGTTGCTTCGGCTATCTCGGGACTCTTTCTTTAGCTTCCGATATCGAGGCTTCCCTCTTGCCGACTTCTAAATTTTCCAGCTTGTGCGCCTTCGAAATATGATAGAGTCGTATGCGTCATTTATACGATTGCATTTATGATGCATCGCAGCCACAAGAATGTCTTCTCCTAAAAAGCATTATTGGACCAGTTAATTATGCTTTTCTTCGGATATCGCTTCCACTATTTCCAATGTGAAGAAAGAGGACCTAGTGGTCAATGTGGGTATAGGTTTCAAGCAGGACTTGGACCTTTGTGTTCGTCATTCTGTTTCCCCACTAAAAAGCTCTCCCATTATAATCGCTGGTAGTTATTTTATGGCTGTAGTCTCTAGCATCTAACATCGAACTGTCTACTATCCGATCATATTGTGTTATTTTTTCATAAGTTGAAGCGTAACAGTTCAAGGTATGGACAACGGAAATAGCCGCCACAGGTCCATGTCATTTTCATGCCGCACGTTTCGGTGAGAAACTTTCTCATCTTATGTCGCCATATATTAATTTCTCGAATTGCATCAGTTATTTGGTTCGTATCACTCTGGCCTATGAATGTTGCTGATGGCATTTTTCAATTATTCTGACAATTTTTTTTTGTTGGCTTCTTGAGGTCTCTGAAAGGTTTGAAGACCTCTGCAGCGAGATGTAAACTGAAAAGTATTCAACTATGATCTGAGGGTGATATCAAGGACCTAGGCTACGCTCAGTATGATCTGCTTACGTCGGGGTTCGTCAGTACTCGTCGGTCCGTCGATCCTCATCTCTTCCAACAGCTCGTTGACGGTATCGACTGGATCCAGATCATCGTCCAGTTTTGCAGAGCAGAACTTTTTCACCTTTGCGTCCCCGACTCTGAACCGCACTTTATAGTCTACCTTTTCCAGTGCCTCCAGGCACTCTCTGTTTATACGGAGCTGGAAAGGTTGGCTGTTCATTTGGGATCACTCCTCATTGATAGCTACCCAAACTGACTGAACCGCCTACACATCAACGGAACGGGCAAAGGAACAGATCATATGATTTCCGCACCTGGAAAGTGGGTTTTCTGTTCAGAGTAGGAGCTACCCGATAGCCTGCCCTGATACATATAACGCAGGCGTCACAACGTTTTAAGAGATGCGCTGGACAGCGATCGTCTTCCTGCAAAAGCATCACTTCACTGTATTATATAGCGGCGATCCTATAAACCACGTGCTAGCAGTAGGTTTCACATTGAAAACATAAACGCACTCTGTGATTGCAAGGCGAATTTCGAAACATAATCTTCATCAACGTTCACGTTCTTAAAGAAGAGATTGCAGAGTCGGAGAAGGATGCCTTCTTCAAGGACAAGGTCGTGGAATCAACCTTTGGTAAATGATCAAAACGTCTACCAAATTAGCTTGGAATTAAGAGATTTCTTTGTGTAGTAATAAATGCAAAACTGGAAGTGGTAATCATTTGGAAAAGAACACTCAAATCATATTATATTGCACTACTGACGCACGTCTAAAAACATTTCAAAGGATTTTATTTATTTGTACCGAAAGGTTTCAATAAAAAACTACTAATTATAATAACAACGTTAATCCAACAAAATTCGCACGTTTTTATTTCTGATATTTAACTGAGCGCTTGTAATACAAACTTTGCAGAACTTCCACGAGCTTGTGATCCGTGCCGCGGTTGGATACAGAAGAGACCGACTTATTTCCATGCGGTCCTTACTGTCCCAACCAACGGCATTTTTTTACCGCTGGTTCTCCACTCCCCTGGTGCGTTCTGAAAACGAGTGAGTGGAGAGTTTCTGAGTTCAGCGCCATCTACCCGTCCGCATCCGCAACATCCGAAATAAATTTCGAATGCTGCAGATCCTGCCGCGCCACAAACCCTCGAAGCCTGCTCCTGGAGTGATATCAAAATCATACTTGGAGATTTTACCAACTAAAAACGTATTCAGGCGGCACGATCGTCGGTTCCTACAGCTTACATAAATTTATCATTGGTAACGTATTCCGTATTTTTCCTTATTTATCCTTGCATTTCCCTCTATATGTTGTCTACAAGTCTCGTTTTTTCTTACTTCCTGACATTCATCATCAAACCAATAATTTTTTCGGCACCGGGATTCATATCCAACCACTTCTTCTGCTATTATTTTGATAGGGTGTCTTAAATTATGTCAGGTGTCGTCCATGAGCGTCCTAGTGAAATCCTGGAGATCTAGTTTCGCCTTTTACTTTTCCCTTATTGAATCATTTTTTACCTTTTCAACCTCAAATTTTCGAAGTTGGTTGCTTTTTTGCGGGTATTTTACATTCGGTACCTGTAACTGCTCTTTACTATGTAGCGTTCGGAGTAGCAGTTTGCTCCTCGATATGACCTCACGTCACGGATGCTAGATGACCATGTTTTGGTGCTGATAACGTGATCTATCCGATTGAAGGTAATGCCAAGTTGGGATGCCCATGCAATTTTGTGAATGCGTTTGTCTGGGCAGCATGTCAACTTTATAATTAAATTTCTTTTATTTGCAATGCTAATGAGGCGTTGTTCGTTGTCATTTGATATGCATGTCCCTCCCGGTAGTTCTTCAATGTGTCGCCCCGTTTCAATTTTGGTGTTCAAATCACCGAGCAATATTTCGACATCATTCGGTGGCAATGACTTGTATAGTCTTTCCAGGCTATCGTGAAATTGCTCTTCAACTTTGTCATCTTCTCTTTCAGCTAGGGCGTGTATATTGATAAGCCATATGGCATATTAAATAGCCATGCTTTGATGCGAAGCGCATAGAATGTTTGGTTTTTAGGTCTGAAGTCTACAACATTTACTTTAAAGTCCTTTTACACGATTAGATCTACCACCTCGGTGTGCGGCCTTATGTGGATTATCTCGCAACCATTCCAATTCATATTATGGACTGCCAGAACCCTGAACTTGGACTTTTGGCCTAGTGCGGTAGGTCTTTGACAACATCAGATTTGTTTAGTAGTCTAACATTCAATTGTTCAGTCGTTGCCGTGCATTGTGTAACTGTTGACCATATTCTAACATTACCAAAACTTGAGTTTGGAGCGCTTTAGTAAAGTTCTGTATCTAAAATTAATAAAAAATCTAAACTGTTCCCGTTACCATTTTTGCTTGCAGTTATACATGTTGCGGCGATTATTTGCCGCCTTCATCAATGGTTGGATTTGGAAGGGCAAAAAATCAAGAATTATTCCATTTATACTCACTCTTATACTCTTATATTCACTGTTGGAATATGGACAACAGTTGCACCATCTGTTCATCGACTATAAAGCCGCCTATGATAGCATAGCCAGGGTAAAACTGTACACGGCAATGAGAGAATTCGGTATCGCGACGAAATTAATAAGACTGACTAGGCTGACCCTGACCAATGTAGGAGGCCAGATAAAAGCAGCAGGATCACTCTCAAGACCATTCAACATCAACAACGGTCTACGACAAGGGGATGCGCTATCATGCGTCCTCTTTAACCTGGCCCTCGAGAAAGTTATCCGTGATGCTGAGGTATATGCAAGAGGTACGATCCTCTTCAAGTCCACCCAACTACTGGCCTATGCTGACGATATCGACATCATGGGAAGAACCACCCGAGACGTACAAACTGCCTTCATCCAGATCGAGCAGGCGGCGCGAGATCTTGGGCTGCACATCAATGAAGGCAAGACAAAATATATGGTGGCAACGTCAGCACCGAAGACGGATCAACCAACAACATCAAACCGCACTGGTCAAACACAAACACGAAGAAGAATAAGGATTGGAGAATACAATTTTGAGACCGTTGACAATTTCTCCTATCTAGGGTCGAAGATCACAACCGATAACAACTACGATGATGAAATCCGCGCGCGGTTGTTGTCAGCCAACAGAGCCTATTTCAGCTTACAAAGACTGTTCCGCTCGAAACGTCTCACCATAGGGTCAAAGCTCTTACTGTACAAGACTATGATCTTGCCAGTCCTCATGTATTCCTCGGAAACTTGGGTTCTTAGCAAGAAAAATTGCGAACTCTTGGCCGCGTTCGAGAGAAGAATCCTCCTAAGAATTTTTGGCCCCCTACATGAGGATGGACGATTCCGTAGCCTACACAATGACGAAATCTATGAGCGATACCATGACCGTCCGGTTGTGGATAAAATCCGGCTCAATAGGTTACGGTGGGCGGGTCACTTAATCCGTATGGATGAGGATGATTCCACCCGGAAAGTCTATAAGGGCAATATCTATGGTAGTAAAAGAAGACGAGGCAGACCCTGCCTAAGATGGAGCGATGGCGTAGGTCAGGACGCCAGACAGCTTTCAGGGATATCGAATTGGTGGACCTCGGCGCAAAACCGGGATGTCTGGAGTTGCTTATTAAGGCAGGCCTAGACCGGATACCGGTTGTTGCGCCGTTGATGATGATGATGATACTCACTATTCTAAGTATCACTCCTTCCTCCCGCCTACTTGCCTTGTCGATAGATGTTATAATAGTGTCCACGAGTGCACCTCCTAAAGAATGTAGAGGACCAGGAGTAGCCGTTGCCTTGATCCCTGTTGGGAAGCTCATCTTCCGGTGTTGTATAAATTTCCAAATTTTCGGCCACGTCTAGCTTTCTTGTATCTCTTACGTGCTCCCAGCAATCTTACGTTTTCTCTGGTGACCATATGGTTATTTTAGACGATATGTTCTGCTACCTTCGATTTGAAGACCGTCCTACACCCCTTTGTTCCGCCGCCTCTGCTTCCTTCACGTGTTCTCCAAGACGTGCTCTTACGCTTCTTTTGTTCTTGTCCGATGTATACTTCTCTGCAATCTGCGAGGGATATTTCGTATATCCCAGACTTGCCCATTTGATTGATTGGATTCTTGGTGTATCCCAGAAAGATTTTGAGCTGGCTGTTGCTGCTGCTGGAAACGACGTCCTTGAATTCCAGACCTATTTTCTGTCTAGGCCGTTAATCCGGAGTCAGCTCGATAAGTGCTTGCTTTTAAAGCGCCTTCTTTCGTTTGCTGGCCAAGTTGCTGGTGGTCGATGTATTCAGTCTGGCGATCACAAAAGTGTAATTCTTCGCTTTTATCGCGCCCTCCGAGGAATGGAAAAGATTATTATCTGGTTGATTATGTGGTTGAAAGAATCTACTTTGTGCTGTTGATGCTGGTGATTACTCGTTTTCCTGTAGATCTCCAAATATAATTTCTTCGGATTTCAACAGTAGCTAACCTTTCTAATCCATCTCCAGGGTAAACAAGATACTAGAGTGGAGTCTATTGAGGAAATCAAGCGTTTTTCGACATCGTTTTGTTTGTTGGTAGTGCACATATCGTCTACACATTTCCTCCAAAACTTTATCATCAGGTCAGCCGAAGTTAACTTCGTTTCCACGTTGAACATAAAGATTTCGCTCGTAGAGAGGGTTCCCCGTCGGGACGGCTTTTAATTGACTGTTTTTGCTCTTAACTCTTTATAATAATCACCCCTAAAAGTGAGGCAGTTTTCCTCCATTCAGATTTCCATTTTCTATTGTGGGCTTTCTTATGAAACGAATCCTTTACTAAAGCAGTCGTTTCTTTGATTGAGATACTCTAAAGGAGAGCCTTGACGTTGAGAGACACTACAATTCGTTTTCACCGATTTCCCTAATCTATTGTAGAGGTTTGAGGAATTCACTTGAATCTTCGACCCATCTAGTCCTAAACAGTTTTTTCATATCCTGGAATTCTTTGACACCATTTAGCAATTTTTGCAGTGAGCACATGGAGTGCTCTCTCCGTGGATCTCTCTTTCTTGTATGTGTGTTGCCTATAGTCAAGTTACAAGTTACAAGTTAGGAATGCATGTATCCCCTATGAGTCGATTAACTAGCCTCTTCATCTCTTTTAGTAAACAGGTCGTTAGACTGATCGGTCGGAAGTTTTTGTGTCTCCATGTGGGCAGGTTTCCCTGGTTTTGAAATAAATTTAACCTTTACACCACGCCATTTAATAGGAATATATGCCTGGGTAAGGCACGTAGGGATATATTCTTAGTAGGTAGACCCAGGGCGTCCATCCTTTCTATTACTAAATCAGAAATAATGCCATCCAGGCCTGCAGACTTATGGAACGATGTAAATGCTAATTTAACTCACTTTAGTGATATTACATAGTTTTCATGATAGACTTTAGTCGCTAGATTGAGGGCTTATTGACGCGGGATGAGATTTTGGATGCTGCCTGAGAAGTGCATTTCTAGCAAATGATTTGCCGTTTCTTCGTCGCTTTCTGTATACCTCCCCCTCTGTAAACGGTAACCCAACTTCTGGCTACGTTTTTTTGACAAGGAAGCTTTGAGGTTGCCTGACCTGAACCACCCTTGTCGTTCCCAGACATTTTCGCAAAAGCGATTTTCCTCATCTCCTTGGCAGGTTTACAGACCTTAGGGAGTCCTTTGAGACTTGGAAATACTTGAGTTTGAGACTTTCAGCCTGTTGGTTCCCAAAAGCGATTAGGATTCTTTAGCAAGCCTGACTACCCGGCTTACGGGCTGTAGTAGACGATCGGTCGTGAGTCTTTTATACGATCCGTTCTGCAGCGTATCCTTCACTCAATTTAGTCCTCTTTGTCCAAAATGGCTAGTGCGTTTTTATTATCCGTTTTGATTTAGTAAACGGGCTTCTCTCTGAGCCCCTTTATTATATTCCTCCTTTTATTGATGCTCCTGGCCTGATATTATTTTGCGTTTTTTCTGTTCTAGAGTAATTGGTGATGTCAGAGAGTATGTAGTGATTCTCATTGCTATGTCGGTTGTGAGAAGTGGAGTATTTACTTGACCTTGGACGGCAAAATTCAGTCCATTCTTTAGAAGTTTCAACTGTTATTCTGTGAAGGTTTGCAGGGATTGGTTTACCACAAAATTATCGTTTTGATGGATTAGGGTCCCGGTACACTCCTTGAAAGTTGAATGTGCCAACCCAGAATTAGGACGTTTCATTTATCATACACAATTGATAAGTAGGCAAGAAATCGTTCCCAATGATGATAGTTGTTCCCAATATGACAAAACCCCTTGTGAGGTGTACAAGTCTTTTACTGTTTTAGTGGTTCCTAATCATTACTGATGACTATCGCACATTTCGGTTTCTTACTATCTAATATCATGCTTCTCATAGTGGAGGAATGCTTCTTGAAAATGGTATCATTTTAAATGAAGCTTTCCTAACAAATAATTCCTTTTCAACATAAAAATCACTACGAAACGAAAAATCTCTTCGCACATTCTTCAACTTCAAATAAATTTATGGGAATATCAGTCACCGGCAAAGTAAGTACTGCAACCTCTAACCTTGTTATAAATTGAAATACAAATTTGTCAATGGGGGTCGGCACGCGTTAGCATGTTTAAAGGAAGACGCAACGGAGTAGAACGGCGCATTGGATCTGGCGCTCTTCAAGCAATGGTCCATGCTCAACTTTAGAAGGAACAGCATTGTCGGTACCGCGTAAGAACCGCTTTCCGATAAAGGTCCTGCTGATCATCAGAAGTCACCCGCTGTCACAAGAATGCCTCACCATATCGTGTTGGCATTCGTTTCGCTCGCTAGGTGTTTAGGAGCGTGATACCGCGAATTAAAACTAAATCAAGCACCAACTAAACGATATCCAACAATAATAATGATGAGTGAATTTTATTGCTGAACGCTTAATAATCCGCACAACAATTAACAACAGTACACACGTCGCTCCGCCTGAGATCGTATTTTATTCCTTTTACAGAATTTGTTCGTCCGCATTGCATAGAGGGACCACATGTAGAGACTTGGGAAAACGTTCGAATATTGCATGGCGGGGTAAGGAGAACAGATAAATTTTGATATCTTTATTAATGTCTCTGACTTGCATAATGTACTCCAGACACGAATCGCAAAGTGTATCTGCAGTCTTCAGTATCGGTATGGCGATAACATCCGCAGATTTATGGAGTTTTGAAAAGTTTAGACAGATACCAGCAGGATGTTATTTCCGATTTGTTTTCAAGGAGTTATGGGTAACGACGGTGAGTGCGCAATGTGGAAATTATCCTTGATGCTTCCAATGAACTTTAAAGTAACATTCATTTTGGTGAAATCTGTTTCTCGTTCTGATTCCTTGCGAAAACAAGAAAGTCAAATAAAATCTTGTTTCATGAAATTTAAATCTTTCAATCTTGAATACTCTCCATTTCGCTTACTGATCCCCGAATTGCAAATTCCTCTCTAATTGGTTCCTTCATTACCCGCTCCTTCTAGCTCCTCTAATTTCACTCAATCACTTCAATCCATTAAAGCGATCTCGCTACAAATATTTCATTGAAATTAAATTCTGGACAATCGGTTCATCCATAACAAATTGCATTTCCTCTTCATTTCGTCCATACATTTCCACTGTCAGCCCGTTCATTTCTGATATTTCATTTTCATTACGGGACGGTGGAAGCGCAGTCCGCGCAACTACAAAGCCTAAATAACATGCAAATTAAAACAAAACAAGGAGGGAATGCATGTGGCAATATCCTTTTAGCTTCTCATATGAACTCTTAAGATTTCAGACCTTAATTTAAATAACGAAGCAATAAATAATTCTAGTGTGCATAGTCAGTGTAGATACGCATATCTGAAGATATATCTGAATAATTTTGAATTCGCGGTTGATGTTGAAGGAAATGAAAGGGGAATGTATCTTCACCTGGCTTTTATAATAAGGATTCCTCATTTTGAAAGTATCAATCGTAATCAGGTCAGTCGGAATTCTATTTCGAGCTGTTGCTGCCGTTTGCTATAATATTGTAATGTGTTGCCAACTTCGTGGTTTGTTTATCATAGAATATGAAATACTTCCTTTATTAATTGATTCCAACGATACATGGGAAACTTCAAATATATTTCAGTTCTTCAATCTAATGACCATTTTATAAATTAAATTGTATAAAAAGAAAGGCAAAATTTTCAATTTGTTCCGAGATCCAGTGGTTAACTCATTTCAGCCTCTTGAAATTTAGGAGAAACCCAATTCTATTAGCCATTGTGTTGGGGTGACACCTTAGTCTGGCTAAGTATTTACTGGCGGAGCACTCGATTTCTTCCACTACTGTCCTGACCTGGAAGCTTTTGTGGAGGTCAATGTTATGGAAACATCAGGGAGCCCCGGATATACATTTCAAATTTTAGACTGAGATCATTGTAGAAAATCAATGTTGGATAGTTTTGCATAGCCCAAGCTTGAATGCCATATGCGCAAATAGGCTTAAGCACTATTTGGTAGATCAACAACCTACAGTTCAGAGAAAGTGGTGATTTTTGAAGAGCATCTATAAAAAGTTCTTGATCTTAATTTTGAGTTGCTGATTTTTCGCCCCTATGTACCATTTGTGAGCTTGAGTTTTCTATCGAGCTATCCGGAGGTATTTGATGCCTTCCGGTTCACGTATAGCAATGTTGTTGATTTTCACCTGAGGACAATTTTCCTTTCGCAAAGCGAAACTTATTTACACACATTTTGACTCGTTTATCTTCGTCCTTCATATTTGAAGCCAATTTTCTACTTTCCCTTCCAGTTGTAGCGAAGCCAGTTTTGGGGCTGCATTTGCGTTGTGGTATCGTCAGCAAAGGTAGTTTGGGTGGGTACCCCGCTATTAGGGAAAAAATAGATGAGGATCGAGTACATCCCCCTGAGGAACTCCGATTTTGGTCTTATGTTGTTGTAACGTCGCAATTTTGGAAAGACTATGTTGAAATGAAGATCCGTGAAAAGAAACATCTTTATCACAGGTTTCTCGATAATAAAATGTTGGCCAATGGGTAAATTTATAAGAATACCAACAGGGGAGCAAAAAAATCGATTGCTATTATCCGAGTGGTGCATTACAACTATCTTTACGATAAATTGGACATTCGGGGTGGTGAAAGAGATTTGTCAAAAGAGAGATTTGTCAGAAGCCGACGCGAACGTACACAGGATATCGAATACTTCTGTAGATTGCTTATCAACCGATGGCCGCGACGGATTAATGGCGAGAATATATCGAGCAGCTTTTAATTGAAGAATTTGTTCATCCTCCACTTCCACAAGCATTGCAATTCCACCAGTCATCGTAACTGGCAACTCTGTCGGCGAACCAAACCAAGTGGCCGAGGAGAACCTCCGTAGTGGTGGCACCGGGAGACACTATATGACATTGGTTAGTCGACCGGATGCAGTAGGTGAATGCTCCAAAGGCGTAATTAGGGAGATCAGACCCGAGTCTGCACGAGGACTGACAGTAGATCACGAAATCGCATCAACGGTATACTGGTACCACGGGAACCGGGTTAGTCTCTGAATCCACATACTTCGGGAGAATTCCTATTGGATGTGCGTTCAGCTCGGTTGGGCCTCTAGTGGGAGTTTCAAGGGGGTTGTGGTTGCATTCAAGCGAACAGAGAACTTCGGGCCTCAAACGTGGTGTTGCGTTTCAACACGAAGGTCATCCCTCCACCAGTATGAATTCTGAGCCATGCACTCAGTATAGACTGGTGCCAGTGTTCTTTGTTTCAGCGGAGCTCTGATTGTGCTCACAAAATCAATTCGTTTCTTAACAAGGCCATGGGAGAGACGTTACTGTCAGCGGAACTGAAGTCGAGAAAGCAATCGAACGAATGAAATCGGGGAAAGCAATAGAACTTGACGACATCGCATCTGAGTTCTGATAAGCTAAGAACTGTGAAAGGTAGAACACCATCTGATTGACAAGAAAGCACCACCTTTCCAATATGGAAAAAGAAAGATAGTCCACCAGAATATTCAAATTCCATACCATGAAGATTTTTGAACGCATTCTTCACAACCGTTTTCTCGAAATCGTTCAAATAACCGTGAATTAGGCCGGGTTTGTCAAGAACTACGGAACTGCTGACGCAAAATACGTTGCGTGGTTATTCATGGAGGAACATCGTGATAAGTATCGCCCTCTTTATATTGCATTTCTGGATCTGGAGAAGGCGCTTGACTGTGCGACACGAACTCATCTGGTATGTTCTACGACAACACCTGGTATCCGAAGAACTGGGTTCAATTGCTCTTCCATGATCCGAAAAGTAAACTTCGAAGTGTGGGAGTGCATTAAAACTGTTTCGTGTCGTGTCGTCAATGAAGCGTCCTATCACCACTACCCGTTATTCTTATCACGGACACTGTCATCCAACGTCAAAACTGACTAAAAACGAAACATGCACCATCACTGTCAACGGAAATGACCTGTCTAGAAAAGAGCGATTTAAATATTTCGGGTCAATGCTATCTGCCAATGGAGAATTGCTTCAAGCATTAATGCAACCCGGATGAAGTGGCGTTGCACAACTACTGTTCTTTGCGACTGACGTATCAACGAACGTCTCAAATCTAAAATCGACTGTAATGTCGTCCCCCCTATCGCCGTATATGGTTCCGAGTGTTAGCGGACTATAAATGCGGTAATGGAGGTAAAGATGTCGCGTTGAATCAGTGGCCTAACACGTCTGGATCACATCCGAAATAAGGATGTCTGTGATCGATATGGGGTTGCATCGATCGCAGAAAAATTGCGAGAGAGGCGTCTTCAATGGTATCATCATCACCAACGGCGTAACAACCGATTTATCCAGCCTAGGCCTGTCTTAATAAGGAACTACAAACATCCCGGTTTTCCGCCGAGGTCCACTAATTCGATATCCCTAAAAGCTGGTAGCGTCCTAACCTACGCCATCACTCCATCTCAGGCAGGGTCTACCTCATCGTCTTTTTCTACTATAGATATTGCCGTTATAAAAATAGCTTTGTACTGATGAAGGGAGTAAGTTGCTCCCGAAATATATATACATAATAAAATAAAATTGTAGTTGGGATTAAGCTAATGGTCCATTAATTTTTTGCCCTTATAGACTTTCCGGGCTGAATCATCCTCATCCATACGGATTAAGTGACCCGCCCACCGTAACCTATTAAGCCGGATTTTATCCACAATCGGACGATCATGGTATCGCTCATTGATTTCTTCGTTATGCAGGGTACGGAATCGCCCATCCTCATGTAGGGGGCCAAAAATTCTATGGAACGCGGCCAAACTGAAATAGGCTCTGTTGGCTGCCAACAACCGTGCATTGCCGTGGCTGTTATCGGTTGTGATTTTCGACCCTATATAGGAGAAATTATCAACGGCCCCAAATTTGTAGTCTCCTATCATTACTCTTCCCATTTGACCAGTACGGTTTGATGTTGTTGATTGGTTGGGTTTCGGTGCTGGCGTTGCTATCATATATTTTGTCTTGCCTTCATTGATGTGCAGCCCAAGATCTCACACCGCCTGCTCGATCTGGATGAAGGCAGTTTGTACGTCTCGGGTGGTTCTTCCCATGATGTCGATATCGTCAGTATAGGCCAGTAGTTGGATGGAGTTAAAGAGGATCGTACCTCTCGCACTTACCTCAGCATCACTGATCACTTTTTCCAGGGCCAGGTTCAAGAGGGCGCATCACAGGGCATCCCCTTGTCTTAGACCGTTGTTGATGTCGAATGGTCTTGAAAGTGATCCTGCTGCTTTTATCTGGCCTTGGACACAGGTCAGGGTCAGCCTAGTCACTCTTATCTGGTCTTCGATGGTATGGTCACGTAATTCGCGCTAACGAGAATTCACTTGCCAATATTGTTCTGAACATCGCAGTCGATAGTAAGCGACCGACAAGCCGATCCAAACAGCGGTGGCTTGATACGCTGCATGAGGATTTGACAGCCTCGCGACTGAATCCAGATTATCCCTTTGATATATTGTAACGAGCCGACCTCGCTTGTGAAAAGCTAAAGAAAGTACAGATGTTAATAACAATTTTTATCTTGTTGCTCATTTCTCGATAGGACCGGAACCCGCCTACTGAGGTGTACGCTCTAACATTTCACCGAATTCCGCATAATGGAGTGGGTTCTATTCTATATTATTTATCTTTTTTCCTGATGTTAGCATTTTATGTTTTATTTTAAGGATAGTACAAAGTATATTGCCTCGAACCCTCCTGGCCTATGCGCAAGTTAAAATTCTATATTAGTCATCAATTTACCTATTTTTGTAATTTCCATCTGGGATCAATAAGTAAAGAAATCTCAATTTCTCATTGCAGTTAACGCCTTTCTAGATTGTGGGCCTTTCGAACTTTCGGTAATATTCCTTCATTTCCTTTATAGGGGATAGATTTTGGATGCCTATTAACGCCTCGGTAATATGCTATTTCCTTCGCTCCCCGTTTTTGCGTACTATTGATTGTAAAAATTCCGAAAAAGAGTATCCATATCGTTGGGTGGTTGTGACAATTGGAGAGGTATCGGCGCGCTCTCTACCGTCACAAAGATAATAACTAAAATAATCCTGAAAGGCATTAAAGCACATCCTTAAGGCTCTGGAACCGCCTGCATTGGCACATCAGCACCCTACAGAGCATTTTGTAACCATCATGAGTTTCCAGAAGGCTTTCGACAGCGTGAATAGTGTTGTATCTCTCGTCTATCTCGCGAAACATTCTAGACCAACTAATAGCTATTTGTAGGGTAAAATACGATGGCGTAAAAGGTCATGTGCTATATAGGGGTGAAATCTCAGAGAAATTAGAGGTCTAAAGTGAAGTCCGCTAGGATTTCACTTTGTCACAGATATTATTTCTTTCTGCTGCTTTGTTCGGAGGACGTGGAGGATTTCAATGGACTATAACATTTATAATGTCCGCGGTTTGCGCCTTGTCTAGCGACAACCTGACTAGGAAATGCATTTGCTAATATGCTCCATTCCTTCTTTTTCTCAGGTTTTAGCACCCTTTAGATTCTCCAATGCACTTCTCTATTTCCCAATTCCTATCCCGACATTCACTTAATTTTATTTTGTTTGCAGAAACCTACCACCTTCTATCTTTCCCCGAAAGCCCATTTCCACTTAAATATTTCAAATTTTGTCATAGCATTTTTCTAATATTGTGCAGTGTTCGTTGTCCTTTTGCTTGCTTATTTTGGGACGATGGAAATTTGCTTGTATAATAGTTCGAGATATACGGCTTATGAACATTTTTTTGCTATTGCCACGTTGAATGTCTTCTTAAGCAGCACGAGTGGGACCTGGATCAGCTAAGCAATGCAAAATATTGCGCATGCTTGGGAGAGATCTAGTTGGATTGCTGTCCAAGTTAAAAAACGCGTTTGGATCAACAGTTGAAGACTGCTTGGGCGAGTGGATCGTTTGGTTATGGTTTTCTGAGGGAAAAAGGGTTTCGATAACAAGGATAATTTTTATGCATTCCAATTATGTCATTAATGTGAGTGTAACACTATGGAGTCCATTATTGTCCATAAATCCAACTGATTTAGTCATCGGTTGCTTCTTTCTTTCTTTGTTTTTCTTTTTAACCAGTTGGCTCAAATAAAGTTGTTAAAGTTAATGCATTAAACACCTCTAAAGCTCATTCAACTTTGCAAATTGTGATAATGATGTAGCACCACCGCTGTGATTGGTCTGGAAGAATGCATGAAAAGATTGCCCGCCGAGCGGCAAAACAACCCTAAACTATGTTACAAGTGTTCGGCACAGAGCATTGGTTAAAGAGAAGCGAGGGATGCCATCTAAAATTGCAAAGAACACTTGAGCATACACACTGATGGAGTTCAATCGAAAGGTGGCCTTCCGAAGTAGCCGAGGATCAAACCCAAATGCGCAAGAGGAGTCCTGATTTTATGAACAGCTCGGTCTCTGATTACATAACGCAATGGGAAAACCCAAATTCTTAAAATTTTCGTTTCCTGCAAAAAGGTATATAAACTGATTTACTTAAAAATGGTAATTGGTACCCGAATACCCTCGCAGCCATAAGGCTGCCATCGGCAACCTGTCATGCTCAGAATGCTCCTCGGTTCCTTTTTCCGGTGAGATAAAACTCTCTTTTCGAAGCCACACTTGGTCACATTTTCAATGTATAGAAGTGACAATATTTCTGTCCACCAATAAAATTTACTAAACATTAATTAATTCCATAAAAACTTCTGGTGATTGATGGACAAGAGCCGTGGGTTAATCTTATGTGATCCCACAAATTTTAGCAAGTCAGGAAACTAGAAACTAGACGCTTCAGGTGTGGTAAGTTTTATGTATTTCTTTTAGAAAAACATTCGTTTCGTTACGTGCTAGGGTAATGTACATACATATATTATGTCAGAATATCAACTTTTGGGTGCAACTAACATTCAAAGTTTTGAAATTCACACTGAAATGACAACTTTCACCTGTTGTAATAATGGTGCGATTTCCAACAAACCTGGAAGAACCATGTTCTATATCATAGCCTATATTACTGCATGATAGTATGATGGACCTAAAGGGGGCTCTGCGGTCAATTACAGTGATATACTATTATTAGCTTTATTTGAACAGTATCAGTATGACAGATATTTCGGAACCTAGGCACCATAAATTGGCAGTTTTTTGATTATTGATTCGTCAGTTGCGTAGGTTTTGAGAATGGCCCGATGAAAGAAATGATGCTTTTCCAGTCCCCTACCCTTGGGAATTGAATGTTAAAACAAGTTTTGAAACGTACAAATGGAAACCTTTCATTTGATGCAAGGCTATCATGTAATGACTATATTTGATGAAAAAAATTGTACACTTTTGCATGTATAGAGACCCCTCTTAAATTACGCGTAGAACGATGTAACTTAAATGTATGCGTGGACGTTCACAGTCCCCATCTTCCTTTGGTGTCAATATGTGTAACCGTTTCTGAGAAAAATGCATGAGACAGATAGACAGTAAACTGATTTAAAAAAAAATCGTTGAAACTCGATTCGTAATGTAGGTGAACTATTGAAAGAAGTTGTTTATTAGAAAATTGCACACTCATGTAACGTAAGTTTATTCTTTGGAGATTATCCCTTTTGTTTAAGTGTGTGTTCCTTCTTTGAACTAGGTTCCCGCGATGGCCCCTGCTTCTTGACTTTCAAGTTCCGGTGTAAACCCACGTTTTTGAATAGCTCTCTCATCTTAGTCGTCTGCAAGCACTTGGGATGGCTGTCCATAACACCGAGCGATTACACATCTTTCATCAAACACCTCGAGTACTAAATGGCTCTGGATTTAGAAAGAGGGTCACGTAAAGTCGGTCTGAACATGAACATTAACAAAACCAAGGTTCTCAGTCAGATAGGTCATCGCACTATTCCTATCCGCATCAATGGACAGATTGTCGGAGATGTTGATCAATTTGTATAGCTAGGAATATTCGATTTTGCCGCCGGTGGCACTAAACTTGATGCATTAACAGCGCTAGATTCGCTTTTGCTACGTTGCCTAAAATTTGGAAATGCAATTATCTCGACACCGAGTTGAAGATGAGATTGTCCTGTGCTGATGTTCTTTCGATGTTGCTATATGATAATACCACATGGAATGTGATACTACGGCGTGAACCCCTGTCTGCGTCGTATCATCCGAGTATACTGGCCTAACACTATCCCAAACGAAGAATTTGGTCGGCGTACAGATGCGGCACTCGAATGTACTGTGGTCGGAAGGCGAAAGTGGCAGTGGATAGGTCTCACACAAAGGAGAGGTGATAATTGACCAACGGGGGCCGCTCTAATAGCACATAGAGCAAAGCAGTGGAAGAGAAGTGCGGATGTTTCGGGAATTCCTGGAGAGAATTGAAATGCATTTCAACAAATCGTGGCTAACACGCTATACCTCACTAAGATGTAAATGGTAACTATATAACATATAATATGATTTAGTAACGAGGGTCATTGTAGGAAAATTAGGTATTGCCTCAGTGGATACCAAGCTAGACTGAACAGTCTCCCCACATAATAGCAAAGTGAACTTCGTGTCACAGAAAATCTGTGAAACTGGAAAAAGAATTTTTCACTCTTCAACTAAATTTATTATGATCCCGGCTCATGTTTACTTCAAAGGATTTCCTTTCCTAATTGAAATATAATATTAATTATCTACATACAATGTGAATTATTATAAGTAAAACGACGCTCTCAGTGATAGCACGTCCTTGAAACTACGTCATAATATGTATTTGCATTAGGAGTTGACATCTAGTTTTATCTTCCTGTGTTTGCTTGAATGGTTACGAAGCAACCAGAACAGAAAACCTGGAAAAGAACATTGAAGAAATTCAGAGTGCCTGGATTCTCTTCCAAGATAAAATTTAAACCAGTAGTCAGGGAAGTTGCCTAATTTTCCCCTGTATTTCTTCCAAGTCATTGCTTTCATGACTGATTGTCTTTAACCAGGCACACGCCCGATGACAACTAAATTACTCGGCAAGCATAAATTTTCCTGATATTCTTGAAATATCATATTTGAATACCTGCATAAAATCCATTACGACAAAAGACAGGAATTATATCTGTATCTGCACGGAATAAAGCCCCAACAAAGGAAAACAGAAACAAGAGAGCCTTTTCTTCAAGGTTTTTCGTACATATTTTCCTCCGTTGTTTCTGAGTCCATAATGAGTATCTCGGAGCCAGATACGGTTAATATTAAAAGACGCAACTACACTGATACCTTTGCACCGGCACTTTACCTGCGAAACTTTAAGCGAATTTATTATGTACTTGGGTATATAGCACCCAAGCAACAGAAACAATAGTGATTTTTCAAAATATTGTTTTGACGTCCTTTCAAAGAGCCGAGTCTTAAAACTGAAACAATTTCAGTATCTTTCTCATCTTTTAAGGATAAAACACTAGCAAAATGAAAACGACACTTTGTATCACGAAAAACAAAAGCAAATAAAAAGGAATATAAAGAAAGATAAAAAATTGAGGATGGACATGGAAACAAAACTTCTTACACAAAATCTCTCTAGGCGATTCGTGAGGATAAAATTCAGTATGTACATATTATGTTGCTTCTTTATTCTTCTCCTGTTTTATGTTATAGGAGCTCATGTCTTCTGAATTTAGATTAACTACAGGCGAATAATGAACATTGCCATTGATATACGGCATCATACATACCTATACTGACTTGTATGAAGTTACTTATGATGTGTATAGGGATGAAAATCAAAAGCATCTTTGAAGATAGCCCCAATTGGATTGCATTATATTCTTGGGCTTTTATATAGTGCGCCATAAGCATCTTAAGCAAGCTTGAAGTACGTGTCAGGCAAAGACTTCGCATTGTATATATTCGTAAGTACGTATGCATCCTTTTGTTCAATTGGTAGTAAGGCGCATTATTGGCCACAAATTTAATTGTTATATTGACTTGGCATCTGGCAAAAACCTTCACACTTTATATGTTATAAGGATCAGATATAGTTCTGGTGCTACTTCCAGGTTGAATGTAAAAATATTATGCAATATCTAATCTATTATTTCCACTTAATTAGCTTTTTCTACAATCTCCTCCCTCTTCATCCCTATGTATTTCATTTCACTCAAATTAAAAACATCTAAAAATCGATGAAACATCACAAGCGCCATATTCGAAGCCTTTCAACTCTCCCAAACGAACAATTACAGTAAACTTAGCAACTTTAATTCTAACAACATTAGAGAGCCGAGTAAGGTGGAAATAGGATGAGCTCCCAGATAGGACAATACTAAGAATAACAAGGGGAATAATAAGAAGAACAATTTCTTAATTCTTTGTGAACTCACTTAACTTGGCTGTTGTTTCTTGTTTCTGGCAGAGAAGATGTTTGAGGGAGATAATATCTTTCACCGACTCGGTTCTTGGACTGTTACTTGAAAACTTTCACAGGAGACCATTACTACGACCTTCTATTTAATGCCCGCCAGGCTCTTGGAAAATAAGAAGACCCAAAAAAAGATGAGAAGAAAATTTAATTAGAATTAGGAATTTTTTTGCTGTATTTTTGTTTCTATTATTTCTTCTTTATTCAATTGTCTAGGAGAATAATTTTAGGGGATGAGGGGAAATATTCAGGACAGAATATTAGGATCTTTAATTATAAACAGTGTTTGCTTACATATACATTCATAATTTTCATGAAATATTCACTGAGAGAATAATAATTTTTAATTTGAAAATATAAAAACGGAATTTGATAAAAAAGCAGAACAGTATCTTTGGGTCGGAGGAATATATAAACCATTTTTAATAATTAATTATAAGGTCATTGCTTGCACTCTTCCTTAACTTTATTGAGACGTCTTTTTAGGGCAACCCACTGGCCAACGATTTTGGGAAAGTAGATTCCACCGAATGACGTAGCCAGCAGTGGTGACTTTCGTGTGCTACTTTCTTATAGTAACAAAGAAACGACATCCAAACGGAAAAGCCTTAATCTGATGTTGATGTTGTGATAACTGCATTTTCAGATTTTGGACAAAATCAAATCTGGCGACATCAAGTTTGGTCTCATTGTGGCAGAAACTACGTTTCCTAGATATATAAGTTGATCAACACCATCGATCCTCTAATCATTTATGTATAATAAATAGAAAGGGTGGGATGACCCATTAGACCACGAATGTTGATTTTGATGGGGTTTATCTTTAATTAGACTCTGCTGTTCGCTTTCTCCAAATCCAGAGCGATTTGGCCACGACCCATAACTCGGTGAGAAAACAAACAGGTCATCAGCGTAGCCGAAGCGTTTGAGGAAAAACGTTATGGTCCATGAATTCCTTCAGATCCTCTAGTCAAGGCATATAGGTAACAAGATGCAATGTTAGCATACTTAGGATAGCGCAGCAGGGGATTGTTTTTCAAATTTTACTGGTGATTTTCTCAGTGCATGGTCCAAATAATGTTTTTCAAGTCAAGCCTTGTCTTCAACTGTATTTTTTTCGCCAAAAAGCAATTCTTTACTGACGCACTAAATTCCTTTTTATCTATTTTCTTCAAACTAACAAAAGTTGCTGTCAAAGTGGTATGCGAATCTTTTGAAGAAGAATGGTTAATCAAACATTATATTGTTTTAATACTTGTAGCGCCATCTGTGGGTTAGCCTACCCTTGCAGCCCACCTTATCAGCCCAACTGGTATGTATATGTTGCTCCCCCTTCTTGTTGACGCTGTCGAAAACCTTCTTGAAATCGATGAAGAGATGCTGATACGGAGATTCGAACTCCGAATATTGCTCCAAAATGATCCAAAGGGTGGTGATGTGATCAGTGAAAGAGGACCAAAAACAGAAACCATCTGCTCTCTCTTAAGATGTTCCTTGATACATTCCAGGAATTTTCTTAGGTACACAAATACCCTTCCAATTGTCGTACTCAATTCGGGTATCCTTTCCCATTTTCTTCCACTAACTGGGAAAGACCTCAGACTACAGCGCATGAGCGGAAACAGCAGAAGCAGTGATGAATAGCTCTACGTGGAGACCATCAAGTTCAACGGTTTTTACTACGTTTGAATGTATTGTTGGGCGAGATGATTTCAGTTCTGCTTAAAGGAGCAGTTGGTATCCGTATCGGAAACAGAACTTCACTGGATGTAACAGAGTTGAAAACAGTGATGAAGTCCCCCTCCCACCTCAGCATCATGGATGAGAAGCGTACCGTTAATGTCCCTCGGAGAACATTGAATGACTTGCGACCACATGCAAATTCGTTCCCTATGTGGTCTACTGTTTTGAAATCGTCGCTTTTTTCAACAGCTTCTGCTTTCCTGACCCGTGCAAAGAATGACACCCATTATGCTGAGCCCGTCGCGTTCACCATCGCTTGCAACGATCAATAGAGCCTTCCATTTCTTCCGTTAATCAATCAGCAGAAATGTCTGCTAGATCCAGCGACTCTCTTTCGGGGTATGGTCAACGGTTTGCGTAGTGCCCGAGATAAAAGGCTTTCTAATGACTGGCCAATGCTCATCGGTATTCTTAACGAGGCATCTATTTTTGATCAGCAAGATAGCTCTATCACTGTTGAGCGGCAATTGGATCATATAAGTGGGCGATGTTGAACTTAGTAGATGAGTGCTTTCCAAACCTGCGAAAAACGGCGGACGCAGCACGCAAGGGAAGGCATTACAAGGTGATAATTCCTTCGACGTTGATACCAGTGCTACTCTCATTTCGCACGCCCAGATATATTTGCTGCTCATCGTGATTTGGTCAATTTGATTGCTCGTATATTATCGGTCAGTTGAAACCCAACTAACCTTATGGCACGCTCTGTGTTCGAATAAATTGCTTCCAATGACGAGGCGGTGGAAAGCACCACACACACGCTTTCCACTATTATCGGTTATGGTCGAAAAGACCGTATTCCCCGATCATATGTCCGAAGCAATCTTGGCAGTCATCACGATTATAATGTCATTCTTAGGAAACTCCTCCTGGACCGCATTCAATTTCTCTCTGTATCGGAAGTTTCCACTAGTGACAGAAAATTTGTTGAAAATGTCAAAGATGAGATACATTCACTCCAGACAGTGTCATAATATCACATTGAGTTTAAGGGGACCTTTTTTATTTGTTTGGGATCCTAAGTCCACATGTATTTGATGTTGGACCAGGCCAGATGGACAGCAACTTACTCCCACTTTTGGTTCACGGACCCCTCGTTTTGATTACCAATAAGTTTCAAGTAGTGCTTTTTGAAGCACACTGAAATCAACGTTTCATTTGAAGCCACTGTACGGCAGGGGTAAATGGCAAAGTAGAATTTACCCTTGTTTTTATTTTTCTTTACCGTTTTCTCCTTTTGGGATGATAAACCTCTGCAACTGCCCTCCACAATCGACACCTTGACGCGAACGTAGACATTCGCAGGAAGTTTAAATTGAGGAAAGGAGGTTGACCGCACCAGGCGAGCATATTTTGAAAATCCATCATCAAGAGTGCATAGATGTGTTGCGGGCAGCGAAAGACAACAACTTGTTATTTCAAAGCCAAAGCGGGTTTTTAATAATCTCAGTAATACCGGTTGGGAAACTAACCTGATTTTATACCAAGCAGTTTGGAGATAATTCCCCCGCTGCAATTTAGGAGCTGTGTCACTCCTACCACTTATGAGTCTGTAAGAGCGCCTCTTCGAAATTGCCAACCTTATAAACGAAAATGACATTGAAAAGACAGATAATTGGAAGGGTTGATGAGATACACAACTTCTGCCTTAAGTGGTTCAGAAGGAATCACAGGATATTGGCAAATCTTGTTAATCGGTGGCTGCTGATCCAAAAATAAACTCCTAACTAACCGTCGATAAATTCATAGCAGAAGAGCAAGAAGAATTTTGCAGCCTCTGAGCTGAAAAGAACAACTAATGATTGATGCAGTAGCTTTGAAGTAGGGTGTCCGCCAAAAACGAAGCACTGAAGGCCTACATCGATTATAAACCAGTCCTTGACCCCGTATTACAGTCGTGGTTTATTTACATAAATATTACGCTTGTACTAAGTCAACGCCACTGTTCTACTATATTTCTTTTATGTGCCAAAAACGCCCATGCAAAATAGATTCAGGATTTTCTCCCGAATTCTTTTTAACTCCTTAATTACCAATTCCATTTGTAGATTATATAATTACGAAGAGGAAACCATTCAGAACATAATATTTGCCTGCAGGAAGTTGAGCCATACCAAGTAAAGCAAACATCATAATTTCCTCTGCAAGATTATTCATTGAAATCTTGGGTGGAGTATAACTTAGTGGCAAAATACTTTTTGTTTGTTTATTCCGCTGAAAATCTTGGTGAATAATCGGGTCAAATGACTAACTAGCAACTACGGCTAGATCATTGCCACTGATCTTGTTGATCACAGTTGGTATGTTTCTCAAGAAAAAACTAGTCGGATTTGATATATTCTTTTCAAAAACTGCAGGACGAAATCGGGGGCTATAAACTTTTGGTGATCAATATGATACAGAGATGGAGACTGCAAAAACCCAAGTACGACGGAATATGCATGAAGATGCAAAAAGGTGTCATTCTTGTACCATGTGCTGTACGCCATAGAGTCCTATCCAGTAACAATCAAGTTTGCCAGGCTCTGTTCCCACCCGCATTTTCTAGACAACCCTTGAGAGACGACACTTGTAATTTGACGGTTATTAGTATGAAAGAAGTGTTCATAATTTGTTCCTAAACCATCGTTACATCTGCTTAAAAAATACCGATAACAAGGAAAAATCAAGTCCTAGCAACCCTTTCCCCGTTTACTGCTTAACAAAATCCAGGTGGTAATGTTAAAATTATGTGGGACATCATGCTGGTTGTTCCCCACCTGAAAGCAAGGGGAGGCCTTTGTTGAACGATTTCACAGTAGGTGATCGGATTGGGTTAATCATTCTTGGTGTCATAGTTCAAGTGTTACGCTTTGTGAAGCTGGAGTGTCCTAAGATGGTTACTTTAAAGTTGTTGTTTGTTCTAAGGCGGATAAATTTTTGACTCACTCAACCCACAGTGGTCATGTTTTAACTTGGATAAGTAGATAAGTAGATAAGACAGTGGTTTTCTATTCTGGACCGGGATTCTTCGTTCCACATCATTAAGGAGAGGTTGTTGTAGTACAAAAGTACAATCTTGAACGTGAGGGAGAAGGCAGGGAAATCACTACAACTGGGCAGATGACTTTGGATCCTGTAGTGAAGTTCACGCGGTCTGTAACTTTCCTCCATAAAAACGCCAGCGAAGGTGTGAAAAATAGGTTGATGGAGTGGGAGGAAGCCATAGAACGGTGGAACGTATTTCCATTTACTGGCGGACAGGAAGAGCAACTGAAGATGCACAAAGAGCGAAGGACTGAAATCACTGAAAGCGCCCCAGGCGTCTAACAGACATCAGAAGCTGCTGAAAGAAGTTGGGAAAAAGAAAGATACGTTTCAAGGGTAGGGTAGTCTCTAAGCATCAAAGGTAGATGGCGGAAAAACAGTAAAAAACAACACGCCACGCCCGTCGGAAACCGTCTACCAAAAGTTAAAGAGGTTGCGAGTGATGGTACACTAAAAGCGAGGATACTTTTAAGTGCTAGACAGGCAGCTTTGCTCTGTCCTTAGCGAGATACGATAGAAGAATAAGTCAGTACGAGTGTCTTCTATACGGAAAACCAAAGGTGGCGGAGTTCTCGTTGGTCAACCAAGACCACTGAAAGACATGGCTAGAATTCGCGTGCTCTCCGGGAATCTACGATCTTGACTGTCTTACAGCAATTGCCGGAGTAAAAGAAGCCACCAAACGCTAGTGCCTAGGTGTCACCTCTGCTTAATATCGACCGGACCGTATTGTAAGGACTTTGTTTCTCATTTCCCCATTTCGGGTTGATAATGAAGGCATAAAAGGCGGTGGAAGAGGAAGTCATCTCTTTTAAGTTTAGGGAGTGGGGAAACTGCCCCTTCCAACGCATTCGACGCATTTATCACCAAATGCAAGCATTCAACGTTTGTTTGAAAAAGGACACTTTTCCTTGCGGTTGGATGTTCGTGAGGCTTGCACTGATTAGCAAAGAGAAAGGAGACTCTGGGCTGCCGTCTGCATACCAACCACTCTGTATGCTTGGCACGGCGGGAAAGCGCTCGAAAATCTCATCAGGAGTAGATTTGCTGAAGCGATACGTGCTGTCAGTGACATATCTCAAGGCAGTTCAGTTTTAGATCAAGGAAATCCACTTTAGATGCTGTCATGAAGGTCTTGGAAGCGGTTCATCCAGATGAGGCACGCAGTCACCGACCTCGTTGGGCATTGCTTCTCGGAATGGTCGATATCAGATATACCTTTAATTCTGTGAAATGGGCAGACATGCTACGCAAATTTCTGCCACATTTTGGGATATCTAAGAAACCGCACCCTATGAAAGAGACCAGCGGAGGATGGAGATCACGTCGGGGGTAGCACAACGGCTCATCCTAGGGCTGGATCTCTTGCGTGCTTCTTACGATAATCTGTAAAGACTCAACATGCCAGAAGAGTCGCGCCTAGTCAATTATGCAGATGACGTTGCGTCATCTGTTGCTGGACTCACTATTGGCGGCTGTGATAGTGATCATGTTAGCGATCCCTGTTCTCTTCGTTGCTAGGAAACTCAAAGCAATGTACAAGCGCAACAGAAAACACTCAAGCGAGGTAGTTGCCCGTGTATAAAGGCAATACACATCAAACGAGTGCCAACTTTGTTGGCAAAATGAGTCAAGAGTGACTTAGATCCGTAGGTGAATCGAATACATGGTGAGATTGACTATTTCCTTAGTCAGTTTCTTAGTGGGCGTAGAAACCTTGAACTAGCAATTCCATCGTCATCATCCCCTCACGTTGATGGAAAGAATTCTTTCAGTTGAAGGCTCCCTAAAGCGACAGAGCGGGCGAGCTAGCCTAAAGCAACGTGACACATGGTTCCAGACTAGTTCTCTGATGACGAGGAGCTATCTAGTGGCGTACCGGTGCGAGAATTTAATACCTACCTACCCTACTCAAACAAGAAACAGGAAACTGAAAGAGAGGGGCATGGAATCAGGAAAAGTTGTAATGCATAAACCGAGAAGGATGCACCGGTCTCCGTTTACTATGTAAATAACTTTAAACTTTTTTGGATCAATATCACACAATTGACAAAGTACCTATTAGCGAAGTGTATACATATCCCGGACATAATTGCCTCCAGATATCATTTAATGGCAATTTATTTTCATTGCTGATGTAAAAAGTATACAAATACCAGGTGAAATTTTAAGCCTCAATTAACAATTTGTACAGGCTTGAAAAAACAGCCTCAATCGAAATTATTAACTCTTTATTATATTTTTTTTCAAAATAGTTTCAATTCAAAATTACATAATAAATTCTTGGCTTTATCTGTATTGCTTTGGAACTATTGGAAAATAATATTTAATTTCAGAAAATAATGAATGTGGTTGACAAATTGTCCTCATTACTAATATATTATATTAGGATTCGCTGCCTGTGATTCATGCATCTATTCTCACCTACTCGAAAGCCTTTTAAATCCATTCTGGTAAATTCGCATTATTATGAACCTAAAGATTTCAATACCAATTAAAGAATTTTTCCAAAACTAACAAGTTATGTGCTCATATTGGCATTTTGTCATAAATCAGATATTTCTGACATTTTATGGAAATTATAGTCATTTTATAAAATAAAAACATCACGCTATAATTTTACTTTGAACGGGACGAAGGCCTAATTGTGTTTCAAGAAAGGCTCCCATCAATCTCATAAATTTTTTTCGTGCATTTGATTGAAACGATTTTCGGTCTTATGTTTCGTCTGCACAATTTTGGAAGTGATTTATATGCAAGTTTGATCATTAGCATCTGTAAATGGAAAATTACAAAACTGTGGATTGAAGTCAGCATTCACCGTGATTGCAATGAGCTACTAAAATACGACAATTATTGGTTGTAATTGGTTCGTATTTCGAAAAGATACTTAAAAATCTTTTTATGTCCACTCAAGTGCCAATACATAGGAACCATACTAATGATATTACGTCTTCATAGTCCATTATTCTCACAAAAATCTCTGGAATCTATCATTGTTATTATTAGGAAACGACAACAGAGCTCTGCCAATTTTTCCTTTTTAAAATTCAGATACGGTTGTACATCAAGATTAATTTCGCATTTTTATCTCTACCTGAACAACTTCCGTCTATTGCTTGGCTGAGAAAATTCTCACAAGGATTTTGAGGGATAACAGCTCTAGGATAACCTGCTCTCACTTTGCCTATGCTTTCGGCAGGTGCTCGTCCTCTGGTGAAATTTCTGTTTGAAATTCAAGTGAAGATTGGATTTAATGGTGTACTCAACAAATTGGATTGTTCGCCGTACTATTGATTGAGATTATAGCGAAATGGTAATCTTGTTGTTAACATCTTACAGATAAATGGTGTTTATTTTCAATAACATCTGATATTGCGGGAAATTGAATTGTGATAGGTTTGTAAACATTAGTACATTATACGATAGCATTAGACTACTTTCCAAGAAGAAGTAAGCATTGATAGGAATTGGTTGAACATAAACATCCATTTCGCTCTGATTTTGAAAACAACCTCCACTTCAAAATCATTAAAATGAAAACTTTACGGGTTCAAAAATCTACTGTCTTATTATCGGTGGTAAAACAGAGGTACATTAGTATCTTGCATTTTAATTTGTACATCGTTACAATTTGCTTGAAACCGGCTGCAAAAATAAGATGGAAAATTGCAAGTTTAGTCCTCGCCAACTATAATCTATGGTTGGTTATTTGGTGCGTTGTTTCACTGAAAAGTACAAAATCCTGATAACCGCGGGGTTAGTTCGCTATCACGAAAAACGCTTTTGTCTTAGTTTACCACTGTATTCAGTTGGCGGAATTACCAATGAATTGTGCTTATCATGGCCGATCGAAAAGGGGAGATACATACTTTGAAGTGCTATAGTTTGGTCGATTGGAGTTCAAGCATCCATGCACCAAGATACCCGGGAAGAAAAAGATGGTCAATTTTGAAATTCATCCGTTACACTTATTAATATTCATTATAATGACCTTTAGGTAGTAATCGTTGCTGTTGTTTCTCCGTATGATTGCTTTTTGTTGTAGGTTATCTTGAATGAAAGCGAACTGCAGTGTTATTTTTTATCTTAAGAAAAAAGAATTGAATTCTCGACAATGGCGGCTGTTTTTGAAACGACTCTTTGTTCGAAACAATAAAAAATGAAATGGTATTTGCGAGCAGATGTTTTGGATTCCATCAATAATTTACAGATCGAAATTGGATAATTTGGATGAAAATATTACCTCAAGTTTGTTATCGGGTACCCAAAGGAAAATCGCCTCGAAACTTGCCTTTATCAGATAAACCATGCCACTATGAAAATATACAATTAATAGTAATTTTCCAGGGAAACGGCACATTTTCAAAATGTTTACGTCATTACGTCATTTATAATTGTATATAGGCATTTTTCGTCAGGTCATACAGGCGGGAAGCAAAGAAAAACGACTGACTTTTGGATGCAATACTCATAACAAAAACAAACGTCTCTAGCACCCGTCGTTTCACGACATATTATCTTCTGCTTTCTCTTTATTTTCTTGTGCTTAGGCGACGATAGAATCCATTTGATTGTATTCACCATTTTTTTTCCTAGCACCATTTCCAGCATCCCCTCTCCAGTTTTCTAAATCCCATCCCAATCAATTATATATTTTAAGAATTAAAAGGTAAACATCTTGCAGATAGCATCAAAATGCTATGCACTTTCGCATGCAGTGGAGTGAATTTCAACCTAACGGATCGATGCAGACAATAGAGAAACATTTATTTATATACTATTGTGAAAATCCTGAATACATGCTGCATCCTGGGGTTGTTATCAGAAGAAAGAAATATGTTCTTTGCTTTAACTGAGGAATCAATGACTAGCTGTACACAACGAAAAGTAGCAGATTATCTATCATATGCTATGGTGCAAAGAGAGGCCGTGACTTCGAAATCAAATTGAAAATGTCTTTTATGTTAGATTGCATCTCGGATACGAGAAAAGTCGATCACATGCTGATCATTAGTGCTCCCAAAAATATGTTTTAATTTGTAAGATTTCATAATGGATCCTTATTTAGAAGGAAGTAGATAGCAATTCCACGTTAAGTGGGCGCGTGCTTTGAAGTTGTTTTGAATATATCTCATATTTTGAGATGCTGCAAATATCCTCGGAAATATTCCAAAACAATAAAATTTGGCAGTCTTGCATTACATAATTGCATAATTGGAGTTTAAACGAGCGAATTCGGGCGAATAAAGTCGCAAACTTTCGACAACCATTTCCACTGAAAATGACAGTAACGGATTGGAAATTTCGAAACAGTATCCACCTTGTGTATATCGAATATCAAATTGATTGATGAAAAAAAGTGCAAAACTAACACTAAGCCAAGATTTTAACGTTTTGTGTGAAACTAAACTTTATTAGAATCGATTCAATCTTCGTCAGTCTGTTTTTTATGATAGGTGGAAAGCTTCAAAGCTACTGCTGCCTCCTGCCAGACCGTGATGCCGGAATTTTAACTCTCCACGTCTATCTTCCTTTTAAACTCCTCCTGGTAGAATTTCGTTTTGCACTAGTTTTCACAATTCAATCGAACTCAACATATTCTCACCGATGCATTCAGTTGATAAGTGGGTATTGGCTACCGCCTCCATTTCTGTATGCCGCGAACCTTGGGTTGAAGGAGAGTACGTGCTATTCACCCTCCCTAACGCACTCGCACCTCTGGCAGTTCGGCGAATCATCATGACCAGATAGGTGGAGGTATATTCGATAGCTATCATGTCCGCTTAAGAAGTCATAGTCTACTTTACCATGCATTTATTTAATCGAGCTGTCGAGGTTCGGTATCAGCCTATATATCCAGCGACCTTTCTAGCCTTAGTCCCACCATGTCCGTCATTCTACCGGTAATAGATTCCTTGCCGACGGAGTTATACTGTAGAATTGCCCACACAGATGCTGCGTACAAAACACCGAAGTAATCACTTTTGAAATGAGTTGTCGACGGCTTTGCCTTGGGCCCCCAAAAAGCTGATGTTGGACGCCTACAAGCAACATCTGCAACTTCTGATCGAAAATTGCACCCCGATATTGTAGGGTAGGTTGGGGGTGTATAATTTGGTCTCCGACTTTAATCTTTATAGACGTACTCTTCCTGCGTTTGGTGTTCAACACTAATTCTGTTTTGCGCCCTGCGGATAATAGCATTTTCCAACCATGAATGTATCTACCTGATTGCTTTGTTGTCGTATATTTCTATGTCGCCAAGATAGCTTGAGGAGATTCTGTAAGGGAGAAGCAATGTTAGCACTCCCTTATAAATTATATTCCACAACAAAAGGCCAAAGACTGATTTTTGTGATACTCCATAGGTTGTTCAATATTTCTTAGGGTCCTCTTCCGAGTGGGAGCAAGCTTGCTTTTCTATCAGAAACTCGAGAACAATACGTATAACTTACGTCGCGATACCCAGGCTGGCAAGCGCCTCAGTGATTTCTTTCCATTCCATTACCTTTGCAGTACCATTCTTCGTCTCCAAAACTACAAAGGTGTATTTATTGTTTTTGGCTTGAACACTAGGATCCAGCAGGGTGCTGTAGATTTATGGCGTTAATCATTTAAAAAGGAAGTCATGAGCAGCACACCTCTTCATCTAAGTTATCCTATTTTGTAAAATAATGCCAAAGTTAGCCGTACCTATGGCGGAGAACACGAAATCGAGGACCACCTAGTTGTGGTTAAATCACTAGCATTAACAGTGATCCTTTTCGTGTTATCGGGGTTGGCCGTCTAAAATCCTGTTTTATTCAGGAAATCTCTTTAAATCTAGACGAGATGATCGAGGTTGGTGTTATTGTCAGAGATTATGAAAACTTTATCATCTTAGAGAACCATATAGGATGCTGAGCATTAAATCATGGTATCGTTGAAAAACGAGAAAGACGCGGAGTATCTTTCATGTGCAGCTATCGAGCATTATGAGGATTACACCTTAACGATCATCGCTTTCTTTCATTCCTTCTGAAGGAGCTCACATTACCACAATTTTCGTAGATCCGGAAGTATCAGATCGTGCAAAGGCAGTAAGGAAAATTTTAGCCAAGAGCCCGACAAGGCCAGCGGACTTCTAATCCTTTCATTTACAGGTCGGGTGTAATTTTGCCGGATGTCATGCGATTGAGAATTCTGATGAAGTGCTTTTTCCACTTCATGAGCTGACTGTAGAAAAGCCTGCGCCTGCAAATTAATTTATGACCCCGGTATATGATATAGAAACCTTATTTGTGGCAGTTTTTGCTTCGCTTTTTTGCCACGGGCACACAGTGATAAACTTCAGGGAGTTGTCACTGTATCGACATGCAAAGTACGTTATGTTCAGGATTCTTTCGGGATGTAGCCGATAACTAAGTAGCCACAAAGAAAGGAATACTTTTGATGGGGCCTATTTAAGACATCTACCATCTGATTTGGAGTATAGTTCCACTGGGACTGCAAAGGGATCATGAGAGCGGCTCGCAAGGTCTAAGCTCTTCAGCTCTGCTAGGAAACGCAGTTAAAACACGTAAACGAAAACGAGCACCCATCAAGTAATAATATCTTTCTAGACCTATTTCAGCTCTCTCACCCCTTTGTTACACATATCCAGAAGGCAACTCTTGATGTACGCAGCAGATTTTTTGAAACCCATTGTGCCGGCAATGAAGAAGCAGTTACGGTCACAAAGATAGTGTTTCCCTATTACATATCCAGAGGAGAGTATAAATATCCCAACGTCATCTTGAGGAAGCCGTTCCAATGGTGCATTCAATTTCACATAGAAGACAATGATGGTGCGTGCTTCGATTACCATAGGCATAAGTCCAATGCTAGATTCACACATGCTTCATTCTGGCTTTGCGTTCCATGATTTAAATAAGGTATCCCCGCTTAAGAAAGAGAGAAAAAGAGCATTCTTGAAGCCCCAGATACCATTGCCATTATTCATTATATGTAAAGGTTGTGATCGATAAGCAAGTCGTTATCCGAAGCGTGGACAACGTTTCGATCGCATGAAGATGAATCGAAAATTGCAGATAGCTACATCTATATTATATTTGCCATTCACCTCTTTGTGGGATATAGCCCGTCAACCATACGTATGCGCCATCGCTCGCGGTTACTTGAAATGTCCCTCAGTCCCCGCATGACTTCCAGAGACGCTTGCACTCCTCTACTGATCTGCCCCAGACACTCGTCGGCCGTCTTGGGAAAAAGGATTTCACTGCATGGCATACCCCATAATGCAATTGTCGCCCATCCTTAAAGTGTGACCTATCCACTGCCACTTCAATTTTCCGATCAAAATGCGTACGAGTGGTATTGGTATTGATGAAAGCTTGGAGCCTTTGGGTAACAGTGGAGTTCACTTTCAATGTGCTACTCCCCCAGAAAGATCACAAGCACAAAACTGTCTCCACTTAATCTCGGTAGATTTAAAGAGTTTAGACAGGGCAACGAAAGCGAATCTAGTGCAGTTAATGAGTCAGGCGGCATCTAGTTCGGTGCCACCGTCGGCAGAAACCATGCTTCCTAGATATACAAATTGATCGACACGTTCGATGCTCCTCCGCCCATTAACGGAATAGGGATGACCCGCCAGACTGAGAATATTGGTTTTGTTAGTGTTTATCTTCAGTCCTACTCTACTTGCTTCCCTCTACAAATCCAGAGAGAGCCAAACTGATGTCATCAGCGTAGTCGAGGCATTTGGGGAAGGATGTCATTGTGCATTGAACCCCTCCAAGTCCCCTGGACAAGGCAGGTTCAAGAACTTCACCGATAACAAGAAGAAATTATATCGGTGGCAGGTAGCATTTTGCGCCATCATATGTCGCTCGAATAATAGCAATTAATTTCTTCAGAATGCCCCTCGTACGTAGAGCACTCCAGATACACTCCCTGTTCACGCTATCAAATGCTTTCTCGAAATCGATGAAGAGCAAGGAGGAAACCTGCCTGCTTTTTGTCGATCAAGTTTTCGAGATGTTCTTTGATGCATCCCAGAATTATTTTGGCTATTATGTTTGCGATGGCTGAGAGTACGCAGATATCTCTACAATTGTCAGACTCAAAACGGGTGCCCTTTTTTGTAATCTTAACGATCATCCTCTTCTTCTACTCTCTGGGAAAGGTCTCGGATTCCCAAAATATCCGTATGGGTGGAAACAGCAGATCTGTAGCAATTGCAGGTGCCGTGATAAATAACTCTGCGGGAAGCGTTTCAAGTCCAGCGGTATTACTTCGTTTGTGTACATTGCTAGCCGAAATGATTTCTCTTCTGCTTGGAGCAACCGTCCGTATCCGCATGTTATGGTGACTAGCCATTTCATCCTCAAGAGGAGGACCTTCACCGAATGTGATACGGTTAGAAACCGTGCAGAAGTGTTCTTTCCACCTTTTCAGTTGTTCATCATCACAGGTGAGAAGTCGACCACTAACGTCCTTGGCATGACCATCGAAAGATTTACGGCCACATACAAGCTCTTTCGTTATGCGGTATACATTTCTGAAATCATTGTGATCTGCGCTATCTTCCGCTACCCTTACCAACGCAATAGCAAATTCTCTTTTGTCATGGCGTACACTAGGCTGAACTGCTCGAAATTTCACTCGGTATCAGGATTCGAGCGCGTGACGTGCGCCATCGCTCGTAGCGGTCAGAAGAGCCTTCAACCCCTTCCGTATATCGGTCCGCTTCGATAATTCTACAGTCAGCCTGATCCAATGATGCCCCTTCGGGACGTGGCCGACAACTTGTGTAGCACCCGAGAAAATAGCACTTTTGATGAGGGCTCATCGATATTTTTAGGCAGGCTACTCAGTATATCTGCCGCCGATCAGCAAGATAGCTTTCCCACCGTCGAGTAACAGGTAAGCCTTACAACCAGTCATTTTGAACTTAGGAGGTCGCAGCTCTTTTGTAGGCCGATTTCAGAGCGGGGGAGAGGAGTACTCTCCAAAATTCCACCATGTTACATCGCTTAGGCCAGAATGACCAGTTTATATCGCAGGAATTCCGGCTCAAGTTGGAGAAGGCAGGCATTCTGAGGATCCTCGATACCGTCATCGAGAAGCGTGAGCATCTTGCAGAAACCAAGATCCACAATCGAAATCATAGGTGCGCTCTGATCGTTGCACTAATAATTGACTTCGTCAATTTGTCCATGTCTCGCAGGCCATATGTGCATCCCATTTAGGCAGAAAATATATATTTTTGTGGAAAGAAAAAGGGTAAAATTCTTCCAACCAACATAACCTGACAATGCCAAATGTTAGTTTTTACCATAAATTTAGCCCCTGGTTTTTCCATTATTCATGATTCTTTAAAAAAAATTTTTACCAAGTTTCGCAAAGTTCATGCCCATAATTATAACATAGCGGTGTCCTTTCCTCGCAAGGATATGTTGAGCTGCCCTGCGCTTAACCATTTCAGTTTCACTTCTTACATTATATGCAAGTTCCAAATATGCCAATTTCAAAAATTTTGATAACGATATGATAGGGAAGAAAGTACAGAGGATATGACCCATTTTCTGAATTCCTTCTGTGTTATTAATGAGTTCGATGATAAGTTGCTGATAACATTAAGGATTTTAAAGATTCACATCAATAGAGAGAAGTGTCCAGTTCCATTCCAAATTCCAGGCTCTTAATTTTTAGAAAGGAATGACCAGTTAGGGTTGTAAAAGATACCTAAAAGCACCAAACAGTTGTATGTATGTGCACCTTACCTTTCAATTTGTTTATTCCAAATCAACTGGGGCTGATAGTCAATTAGGATGTTTTCATATCTTTGCAAGGATGTCTACAGCAATAATTTGTTCAGCACAGCGAAGTGCGTTAATAATTGCAATGAAAATATTTCAAAGGACTGCAGGCAAAATGTAAACTCCCACTAATCACTCCTTGCATTTCGTGACTATACCAAATTTTCCAGATAATTTTCTTAGATAACCATGCATGGCATCATATCTCGCATGCAAATTTCAAACAGTATTCGCCTCCGCCACAATAAACGAGTATAACGCTAATCTCGTTAAGGGCATCGCTATCTATCTACAATGCATACTCGCATACAACACAAAACAGCTATCTTCCTACCAACCCGCTTACTATGCTCGTATATTTTTATCAGGCAGTCTCTGAAGATTCGTCTAGATAAAAGTAAGACAAAATCCAATCAAGGCTCTCATTATTCTGTCATGTGGTGAAGTACACATCTATCAAAGATCAGAAGATTTTTAAGATATGAGCTATTAAATATACGAAGGAGCACAATATTGGCTACACCACGACCGTATTTCTTTTGCGCGCACATGCCTGTACGAAAATATTCAAAAAGGGATCTTAATATTTTAGTCTGCCTCGATAATAGCTTTTTCAACCAGTTTTCGTGATATATTGTGCTTGCAAAATGTAATTTAAAATTGTTTGATTGATGGTATAATATCCTTACGGTATCGATTAGTCTGCGATGTCTAAAATAGAAAAATTCACCTAAATTTCGATCAAAAATATGAGGGAGGGTGTACTTTCGTACCTTCTACACACAAATTTGAATGTAAATGCATTATATGTATGTATCTTGCAGTTATGTAGGAGATTTAGAATTGTAAATACAATTTCTTAAATTCGAATTGCATATTATGATTGTATCAATAGAGCTGTCTTCTTTGCGTCAAGTATGGACACCGTTTTTTAATCAATCCTTATATGCTAATCAAGAGAAGTTTTCGTACTTGGCTAAAAGAATATTTGTCACACAGGGCGGGGGGGGGATTGGTAAACCATATTTCAAGGGGTGCAACCAAAGAAAGTTCCTTTTTGGTTACCAAGTTATTTATTAAACGACCACTATATCTTTGGTATCAGTTGTTCGCTTTAGCAATATTTCTCTTTCCGGAACTAAAATAGAGAGGAACCTTTAGTTCCAATAAGATTTTATATAAAAAGATGTGAGATTATTTTATTTTATAGCGCGAAAACTGAGCAGGGAAAACAATGTTTCTCAAAATTCTGCCTATGTGGTAAATAGAGGCTTTCACGATGGTTTCGGAAATACTGCATATTTTGTAGTTCAATAAACTGTTTAGTTGAAAAACAGATCATTTTCAATTAACTTACATCTACAGTGTGGGAAGACATTGCCTTAGACCGTAATGGTTCATTGTACTCGGTGCTAACATTCCATTCCATCCATTCTACTCTCGCCTTACAACCTCCTACAACCCGTAAACGAATCTGACATAATCTGATTCGTTTACGGGTTCTAGGATTTCCAATGGTATGCCGTTAGACCCTACTAAACATCTCCTGGTCATCAGAGAACTAATCTGAAACCGTTTGAAATATTAATGCGGTCAGCCCCTCCGAATCTCCCGTCTTAGAAAATCTTCTAGCTAGGGTCTCATTTGACCAAAGGAAGGGACAGTAGGAAGACAATTGCTAGTTCAATGAACCCACCGAAACAAGTAAATCCTTAAATTACTGCGCAACAAGGGTCTATCTCCTAGTAGTGAACAACATTTTTCTATCTAAATAAAGTTGTTGACAAACTTCATCCTTCCTTTCACAAGAAAAAACCTTCGTACAACAAAACGTATAGTGTTGATTTCATAAGAAGACATTTCCTGCCAGCTGTAAGATTCCAAACGCTTGCCAAGTCAGCTATTAAGGTTGAAATTCCAGTTGCAGCTTTTTCCCCTGATGATCTGATTTGCTCAAAAAAACTATAGCTTACAATCGAGCGCCTATCTACGGTATTTAACCGTTGATTTTAAAGCTATCGTTAAGTTACCGTTGGCGTAGGATACATTCGAGATTCTGGTTTTCGTCGGGATGACTACTTCGCCTGTTTTCCACCGTAAGGCTAAAACCATGGCCATTAATATGCCAAGTGTACTTTGCGTCTGTTCAACAGTGCCGTTCAGCAAGGCCATCTGTGTAACCACCAGGCACGACTTTTGTTGCATGACCCGTCTTAGATGACTATTGCAGGAAACATTCCAGAGATCCCGTTTCGCCTGTTGCCCCGACCTGATCTCCATCCTCCATCCTCCTGACCCTCCAGCATCTTTCATATAATCCCTCAATATCTCCATGGGACAGAGAATTTGTTTGTGTGCCTGGCATATCTGCCTGTCTTTTGAAATTGAAAACATTTCTGACATCAAGCATTACGAATAGTAGTACCCATCAAAATCGGTCTAAGTCCGATGAACCGTAATCTGCGACCTCCATGACAAGATTCACCCTGGATCTCCCTGCTCTAAAACCAAACCATATTGAGGATAAGTCTTCGGATGCCGCGACAAAATGTCCTCTTCAGGCAAACATTGAATGCGTCGGGCAGTAGGTTTGTCTCATGGTAGAAAACCAGTAAACACATCTCTACGGAGATATAGTCGGGTTCTGGCCCCTTCTTATTTTTCATTCAAATAACTTTCTCTTCCAGCTCTCTGTTTGGTATTAAGTTCCAACAAAGCACCGATTTTTTAGGTGACAAACTTATAACCGAGTCCGAGCTTTGCTTTTGTTTAGTGGGCTGCGGAACCTCAATTTAACTGATCTCTACTCTGCCATTGTCGGGCATGCCTCCCGTAATTTAAATGTTAGCTTATGACACTGTCTGGATGGTTCAAGTGGTTAGAGCGCTGGGCTGTCGTAGCGGAAGGTCGCGATTCAAATCTCGCTGGTGGCAGAGGGATTTGTTATCGTGACTGGATGTCGGATACTTGTCGACTCAGCTGCGAATACCTGAGTCAAATCAGGGCAATAATCTAGAACGAGCGCAATGCTGACCACATTGCCTCCTACAGGATACTGTAATACTGCAGTGTACCGTTACGGTCTTGAATGAAGTGCTCTAACACACTTCAAGGCCCTGATCCAAAATGGATTGTTGCGCCAACGATTATTATTATTATGACACTGCTTTTGCAGATCGGCGACTCAGGCTGTTGTCCGCAGGTCCTTAATTGAATTTATAACTGTGTCAGCTGCAGTATCAGTACCGCTTAATGTGGTGATGTTTACCTTCACGGTGTTCCTCGCGCAGGGATTGCCCCGTTGCACATCAAGAGATAGCAGCAACCACCTCGAACGCAATGTATTGATAGTCGAAGTATAAAGGCACCAGACACTTGATGTCTGATTCATCAATAGCCAAGGCATCGATTGAACCGGTAGAATTTTTATTCAGGACTACTTTCAGCTTACAAGAACTGTTTCGTTCGAAACGTCCCACCAAAGGGCAAAGCCCTTACTGTACACACTTGTCAGAGCTTAAGTATCCCTCAGAGACCTTGGTTCTTAGCAAGGCCGCGTTCGAGAGAAGAATCCTGCGAAGAATTTTTGGCCCTCTATATGAGGATGGACGACGAGCGATACCACGACCGTCTGGTTGTGGATAAAATTTGGCTCAACGGGTTGCTTTGGACGGATCACCTAATCCATATAAATAAGGAAAATTCAGCCTGGAAAATCTATAAGGTATCTATGGTAGAAAAAGAAGACGAAGCAGACCCTGCCTCAGATGGAGCGATCGGGTAGGGTAGGACGATATCGAATTGGCGGACCTCAGCGTAGAACCGGGGTGCCTGGAATTCCTTACTAAGTCAGGCCTAGACGGGATACCGGTTGTTGCGCCGTTGATGATGCTGATTTGCAGCCAGTGAGTTAGTCAGAATATTCACACAACTTTCGCTTGTCTTCCTGCGATAGAACAAACTTTGCAGTATATTTCTTTGGTTCTCAAAGCCTCGCCATTTGTTCCTATGGGACGTCTGTTTTCGAACAGATGGATGAGAATCCGAGAATCAGAAGGTATTACCAGATCTGGATTCAGTTCTTCCAACATCCCTTCGAATTTTCTGTGCTCTTCGCCCCCGCCGTTTCCCATAGGTCCAAACAAATTAGCCTATAAGAAGCTTATTGCTGCTTTCTCATATGCTCGTATATTCCCAAGGGTTCCAAATTGCGTCGTGCATCTAAAGTTGCACTGAATATGGTACTCATAGTATCTATACTGCCCGGACATCTATTTATTTGTAATGAGACTAGCTTAGAGTGAGTGTCTGAGCTTAACACACCATGCTATGGATGCATTGCCAAAATCAACCAATAACCCTGAGCCCCCACGTCCAGGCAAAGGCTCGTCTGCATAGCCCATAGTTGTAAGAGCCCCGTTTATCTTCCTCTACATGCTTATTTCAAGGAAACTAATTGTCTAAAACAAGTCCCAGATTTTTCAGTTTCCTCATTTTTGCAAATGATCTCATAATGGTTTTATTTCGATTTACTGAAAGTTCATGCCCAACGCACCAACTGTCAATTAAAATTAAATTATTGACGAGCTGCATATTCAAGGTCTGAATCTACAGCCACTTTATCCCCATTTGCATGGGCGTTTGCTGACAGATTTTTTAGACGCCATCCATGTCTGGTAATTGCAGTGCGCAAAGGATCGTATAGCAGCAATGTTCCAGTTTCTTTTGAAACAGATTCGTGTTGAATGGTTTGCTGCAAATGCTAGTTGGAGTCGGTACAGACTCCACTCTCGAATTCGCAAAAGTTCAATTCGGTTTTCTAAGAGAGTTCAAAACTCACTCATATCTTCTAAGGTCTCTGCAAAATCTTGAAGCCTTGTCTTTCCTTTTTGAAGTGAAGATGTTAAGTCAATTACTTCTCTTCTTCTTGGCTCTACGAACATAGAGGGGCATCCTAGGTTTGCAGCAATGAGACAAGTTGAGGGCAATCAAGCAGCTTTTCTTCTCTATGATTGCATTTAACAGATATGTTGAGAATTCGCTTCACAACCTATACGGGTCGTTTGTAAAATAGGGTTCTTAAACCTGAAGATTGAAAATAAGATGGGTTAGGAAAATTCGCCAACACTGGCGCCTTCTCTACCGCAAACTTTTGTCTCGCTACGCTGCTCCGAGTCCGCCAAGCGGCCATGCTAAATGGGGCTCCTTAATACCATTACAGCCAGATGTGAAATCCACGCTCTGATACTCATACGCGCAAGCGGTTTCACCTATAGACGTTTATCTTCAGTTAACCAAAGTTTATGAGGGTGTAGAGAATTTAGGGAAGGTTGCGCGAAAATTCACGATGAAGAGTGGACCGAAGGGCCGTTAGCTTCAGACGGGATTGTTGGAAAGGTAGCTAACACACTGCTTGAAGACCGTAGGATCACCATTAGAGAACCTTCTGTTCAAGTTGTTGAAATTTCCAATACCACAATTCACAAGACTTTGAACTGGCCTATTACAAGGTTTGTTTGCGCTGGGTCCCGAGGATACTCACAGAAAACGCGTCGAATGTTTTTCCAACAATGTGCAGTACTAATTATTGCATTCCATGTTTACCGACGACTAAACGTGCATCATTTCGTCCGCGACCGCAAAAAAACAAACACTCAAATGGCATCACTCAACCTCGCTGAAGCCACAAACTTCAAACTCACTCTGCTAAGAAAGTTATGCAATCATCTTTTGGTACAGGAAAGGGCTGGGCAATTATTGTTCATTCTTATGCCTCCTGGAACGACAAAAAACTGTGACTGATATGACGACAATGTACTAAGGGAATTCAGTTGGACGATTTAAACCCCCCGCCGACTGTCCAATGGTATGAGGTTATGCCATTTTCGCAGCATTGTCAAGCTAACGTCGCTGCCGGCGGATTTGGCTAATGTGGCCCAACCAATCCCCCTCCCGCCCTTGCAGTCCTGACCTAGCTTCAAATGTTCACCATTTATTCCCAAAATTAAAGGACCACTATGATGAAAGACGCTTGAACATCCACGATGAAAACAGGGAACAGGTTACTCCATTTCTCGAGGAGTTGGCGGTACAATTTGTATACAGAGCTGAAGCATCGTATGCAAAAGTACTTGAATAGAAAGGGCAATCATGTAGAAAAATTGTGTTTTGTTGTTTCAAACTTTAAAATGATGTTAATGCGAAGAAAATTAATAATGCTGTCTATTCTTAAAATCATTGGAAACCTTACCTGGACCCACGTATTAAGAGTTCAAGACCACAAGATTCTGTATATGTCATGAAGTCCCTAATTTCTTGCGTGGGTGAATGACATCGAGATTCATAGGATAGGTTCTAGGAGGCACGATGTTTTCTCCCTTATCATTTAGCTGGTATAGTAAGATAACTGCAGCTAGGACCTGTATAAAGAATTGTTTCAACTTGCTTGCTCCTTTTCTTGTGGACCCCATACCCGAGAGGTTTTCGATACTTTTAATTTACTCAATAAAACAGATAAATGTTAGGCTGAATCCATGAATCTCGGACCAAAATGATATAAGGACAATTTTGTAACCTTGCTTGATCAACTGTTAGGTTTTTTGACGTAAGCATGATTTTATTTATAACTGAAAACAAAAACGTATGCCTCGATTGGGTTACCAGATTTCTCTGACACTCTGCCGTTAATGACTTGATCTCCACATGAGCAATTTCTCCAAGAATTATCACATCTGATTATGTAGCATCTCCTCATTCAAAGAAAAGTTTCGTGTCTTCACATAAACCATGTGTTGGAATTAGCGTTTTTTCTTGATCTCGGTGTCCGTTCAACGTAGATCTGATTTCAGAACTGCTATCAAGCCACTTTTGTCTTCACTTGCTGCCACTTATCCGATCATATATAGGAGTAGGTAAGACTTAGTTTGCAGTCCTTTCCCTAGTGAAAGGCCCCATACAAGAGCTCAGCTATCCGTTGACCTATTGCGGAGAACTGCACTGAATATGTAGCAACTTGTTCTCTATTATGTGGGTCGAAGACTGGAATCCGAAACGAAAAATAAATCTGGCGTTCTTTAGTATGATTGAACTTTGATCTTTGTAAGAAAAGTGGATAATGTTTATTTCTAAGCGCCTTCATACTCCCTCAGTTCGAATATCAAACTAAAAGCTAAGCATTATATGTGGACGATATCTCCTGCCCTTCTTTGAAAACCTGATATCCAATACCCGGCATGCTCCGTTCTGCTTAGCCCGATGTTCACGATGGTGAACTTGGGTCCACACTCAATAATAGATGGGATTCCCTGCGGGGGCCATTTTAAAGTAATATGATCAACGAGCTTCAAATGGAGGACCGCACCAGGAAAGTTTTGATTCCTAAATGACACACAGGTATTGCCGCAGGTCGTTAAATTGTTCCTTTGATATTTTGCCATTCTAAGGGAAGAGTCCCACAATAGAGATCAGAAATGAAACTTCTGTGTGTGCTTCCCCTTTAATCGTTTAGTCCTAGCCTTCGGGAAGTGTGGAAATAGGCCCTAGTGCTGAGAACATTCGGCCGTCGTTATTCGGAAGCATTACTGTGGGTGAGTGTCACTGGAGTTGCCAGTGTATACCTTCCTTCCGCTGATGGTTTCGTTTCTTGCATCATTTTTTCGGGCCACTGTCACACATTCCGAGGATCTTCGCTTTCCTTCGCCAAATCTTCTGTTCCCTGCAAGTTTCCTTAGTTGACACAGTCCGATCCACATGGACCCGTTTTCATACACCGGTATTGGACCACTAGTGCCCACATCACCAGCTCTCCTTCTCTCCCGAGTCTTCCTCTAGTTTATTCTGCGCTATTTAGGCAATAGTAACGCGGGCGACCAGCATAAGTTGCGCTTCCAGTTTCTTTGATAATGAGAGTTGCTTTGCTCTCCTTTATGCTTGGCTGCCCTACAGGTACTAAGCGCAGGCTGCCCTACAGGTACTATGCGCAGGCCATTGAACTGGAGAGCACACCTTCTATAGATTTCTCCTTGGGGAAACATATTCATGTTTATTCGCTCTTAGTATTGTAGCGAAGTACTACAGGCCAACCCACCACGTCAAGGTGGTGCTCGCAACACCTATCAATATTCCCGGATCAATAACTCCCGTTTGAAATCCATTTTTAGATGACTGGGTGAATTGCTACGAAGTACGGAACATACTTCTTTTTCCTTATGTAGGTCAAAGCGTGTTTAGTACTTTTCGACACAAAGTTAATTAGAGACTAAATACCTTTTGGTTACCTGTTCGTTTTGATATTAACAAGAGTTATTAAGGAAGGAACTCGAATCAACATAAATTTCCGTCTATGGAAATTTTCTAAGAAACTCTATAAATTGCAATACTACGTATCGCCACGCAATATTCGTAACAAATCATTTCAAAATCGAAATCAAATGAAATGTTGCGTGCGGCGCCTACAAAAATGATCACGACTATCACGGACCATTCGTCTCTTTGATCGTGAGCCGTTTTATAGTCTTAAATATAAATTGGGATCACAATCAAATCATCAAAAATCTTTTTCCAAACTTCCATCCACCTTCATTTCGGTATGGTATGCGGATAATGGTGTAACGTACGAATATCACAGAAATTTCGAAATCTCTAATCTTCGTATGTTTGCTTGTGATTCTTCTCGCCACTTTGATAGTTAACCTGTTGTCATTATCTTTTATAACTGAATGGTTATACAAGCCTGCGAGTAGGAAATTCCCTCGTGCAGCGAGACTTATTGTCTTATTTGAACGGTTCGGTAGATTTAGACAGTTCAAAATATCGTTAATGCGCGCAACGGCCACAGTATCGACAGTAGAAAGGCTCAGTTTTTTTTGAGCTCCTTGAGGATGATGTTGCCACAACTGTTTATTAAATCTAATATCGGAATTCATTATATCATTTATAAACTATTTTTTCTTTTTTTTATCTGATACTATCATGACTGATGTTTTTATAAGCGGGAAAGGTCATTAATGCTTACCGGCTTATGAATGAATTAGAGGCTTGGAGGTTTTTTATGGTTGGGTCCAGTAGAAAATGAGTAACAGCAAACAAAGGAATATTTATTTGATTTTAATTTGTTTAATTATTTGTAATGCTCTGAAAAGTATGAAAAGTATTTAATTGAGCCTTTGGGGTTTAACCTATTTTTTAACGGTTGCAATTCGCAGTCGTAAAAATCTTAGAAATATTGAGATTTTTCTTGTTGGAGGGTGAGTCAAACCCGGTCCCAATTATGGATTTCTCGCAGTATACTTTTGTATTTTCCCTCTTTCAGGACCCAAATCAAACTCACACTTTTTGCGATGGTGGCACTGTTAAGGAATAATCTCTAAAACACATTAGATGCAATACCTGTTCAAAAAACTTTCAGGACTTTGATTCGACTGATGAATAGTAAGATGGTTCTAAGATGGTGCTTATAGCCAGCCAACGGTGTCATAGTAAATATTGAATTGCTAATGTTTTAGAACGAAACCATCATTGTTTCTCTTCATGGACGTTTTGGTATTTTTTATTTTCCATCCAGTCTGTGATTTTCATAGTATAATATTTTATTGGTTGGGTTTCTATCTTTTTTAAGGTTTTGTGTGAAACAAAACCTTATTAGAATCGAGACGGTGTCTGTCTGTCCGTCTGTCCGTCTGTCTGTCTGTCTGTCTGTCTGTCTGTCACACCCGATTTATTCGGAAACGACTGGACCGATTGTCACGAAAATTGGTGAGAGTATGTAAGCTGGTGATCCCTTTAGATGCAGTAAGTGGCGCCATCTTGTGGTAAGTTTAAGGGGGGGCTCCCCATACATGTGAATGGAGGGTGCACATTTTTTTTTCACAGAATGTAGCCATGTAGGGTACCAAATGAAAGGTCTCAATTAGTACTTTTCGAATCTGGTTCAATATTTGATATTAGATGAAACATAGGGGAGTGAGGGTTCAAAATATGACCCACAACAAGTGTAACAGGTCTCGTTCTCAGAACCTATCCAACCGAAAAATCTGAAAAAAATCACAGCGGTGCATCTCTGCGAAATCTAGGCCTCAAAATATATCCGGTTCCGATATCTGCACAAATAAAGTTAATAATAGTATATTTCCACATTTTAGAAATTTACCCGGCACCCCCCCTTATGTTCATCCCAGAAGTACAAAATTTGGCATGCGTATAATGAAGAACATGGTGCACAACTCGGTCAAGTTTGAAAAAAATCCAACTATTATTAACAAAGTTATAGGGGGTGAAACTTTACAATTTGTTGTGAATTTCGTGCACTCTACAACCTGCATGACGTCATCATCACATATCAATTCGTCAATACCACAACGAAATGAGTTCTTATGAATTGGGTCGCAGAGAATTATTTTGTTTTAGTTTTTTAGTTATTTGTCACCCAGACATGTGTGTATGTAGGTATATAATAGATGCGTGCTAATGAACTTTGCGGGTAGTGCCTAATTCAAATAGATATAAGAAGTAAATCGGAAATATGGGTACGATCAATTTATATACGTGCATATATGTGTACAGTATTCGGTAATGGCAGTTTGTTTGTTTAGGGTGAGCGTGATATCTATGGCTGTAATATGTGCGTATGTTTCATAGTTTGGAAAAATATGAAGGATTATGTTGGATTATACGGATTATATACGGACAGAAAAATGTGCGTTGAAGTTTCTCACATAAGATGAACACAAAACCTTTATACCCGAAGCGCGAGCTTCCGGTATTCCGACTTGTTTTGGATTGGTTTGGTCTTCTCTCATTCAGTTGATTAATCACCTCGAATTTGTGGTTCCTGCGTGCCTATGCCGTTTACCTGTCATTTTTAGTTATACGAGATGCATGTTTTCATTTTATTTAATTTCTTGTTATCAGTCTTGGCAGTTTCATGGACTTAAGACCATAAAGTCCATGTAACTATCATTGGTATTTCGCAAATTTTATCTCTTAACTTTTGTTCATCATGTCTTCATTTACTTTGACAACAAATTACCTAGACACCATATTGCGATTCTTTTGAGATTGTCCAGTTAAATAATTTCTGAGAAAGTAATTATCACTTTCTAGTCACCGCCCACCCTCCTATTGTAAGAAATGTCAAAAATGAGCTCACGTTGAGAAGGTACTAATTAGAGGCATTTCATTTGATACCGCACATGACTACATTTGGTGAAAAAAATACCACAAAATTTTGTATAAACAGGAACAATGATTTTTTAAAAAAAAACTTGTGACAGCCAGACAAACAGAAGAAGGAGTTACCAGATCTTCGTCATGCGCCGATCTAGATAGTGGGGACATCTTCTAGGGTTCGTGTATTTTTTGTAGACTGGGCATAGGCACGTAAAGGATACCCATAACATAAAGCCACAATGGAAGACGAGAAAGGGAGTAATTATACGGCGCACTGGCTCGGAGCAAGCGGAATCCCGGCCGTTGATATCCTTCGGCAGCAGCTAATGCTGCAAGTGATTTAAATTAGGAGAACTAACGCGAAAAATGATAGGCTGTAAGGAAATCGCTGACTGATTAAGGCGGTTTCTGTACCAAGAAGAAAAGCTCCTGAATTCTTTGATATCTACCAATGACAAAGACGGGAAAACATGAAAGCCAGGCAAGCACTATAAGCGCTGAGCTGTGTTTAAATAGAGTGATCTAGCCACGGCTCATAGAGAACCGAGCCCTGGCTAGCAGCGTCAAGTTAAAATAATTGAGCAGTCCGAGTTTATCAAGGAGAAGCATAACATGCACCAAGTTATCAAAAACATCGTCGTAGGAGGAGCAAAGAGGGCCCCAATGAAAAGCGGAAGAACGGAAATAAAAGTACGGAAGTTAGAAAAATAGTGCTAGCATCGGCAATCGAAGTGAAGCTTAAAGAGAATGAATATGGTGGATGGACCAAGGGGAGGTGGTTTGGAATTAGAGTGAGGAAAGAGGAGATATTGTGGCGAAACGAGTAATTTGCGTGCTTGTGAACGCTCTGAAAAGAGTTTGTTGGCCGTGACTTCTTCAAAAAGGGGAAAAAAATTGATAGTGTGAGAGGGAGGAAAAGGAAGAAGGAAGACCAGAACTCTGTGCTCTGCAATTTTCTTATTTAAAATTTTAAGAAATAATGGTTAATTGTATATTAAAAATAAAAAAGTTACGGTTTTAAAAAATAAAATATAATTAGTTACAGTGGTGACCCCGACATCTGTATCTTTGGAGTGGAATTGATTATTGCGTGCTTTCATAATACAATCGATATTATATGCTCATCTGATGGTTTTGAAGCGATTTGCTTGGAAGAAGTTGCTTTTCTGTCTATTAGGAAAACTAGTAGATTTGGATGAATCAAGGATCGCGTGCTACGTACTAGAGCGTGGAAAAGTGAAAGAGGACGCGGGCGACTGATGCAAGACTGAGTATTTTCTTTATCTGCCGCAGTCATCGACTAGCGGGTTTTCCGGAGGCATTAGGGCTTCCCTGCCGCCAGACATGATTGGGTCGAACGTTTGTTCTGAGTGAATTGACGGTCTTGCCCGTCGCAACAGTGGGTTTTGCTACTTTCTATGGTATTCTAACCCTTCGATGAAACGGTTTTCCACTTCGTCAGCGTTCATAATGTCAACTGAAGAAGAAGTATGTCCGCGACCTCGAGTACATGAAACACCTGAGTTGAGTTCCGCAATCGAAGAATTGAAAGGATTTCCTAACTGCAGTTGCTAATTAGACGTAAAAGCAATTTCGCCGTCAAATCGGAATCGGGTCCATAGGTGCCAGGCGAGTAATCGGCCATCAGAAAAACAAAAAGCAACCCTCGATGGTGAAGTGCTCCTCGGGCGTGCAAAGTACCAACTAAAAGAATCGTTTTTGGACGAGCGCTTATGCTAACTCAAGTGTTCGGTAGCAGTACTGGACAGAGACAGTTCGTAAAAAAAACGTTCAGACTAGCAATTTCGACAACAAATTGAACATTTTTTAACCATCAAGCATTTCCATATAATAAATAGTTATTTAGTATAGTCATCGATTTTTTTTAATCTACCGATGAAAAGACGACAGTGGACTTCTCCAGAAGGGAGACAGGCCCCTCAATAAATGTCAGTGAATGAAACTACCAAGTTAACTCATCTACTCTCAGAGCTAATGGTTGGTAACCGTGCGCCAAGTCAACTGCTGTACGAAATTGTGCAGTTCGGTGGTGACAAAACTGGCACCGAGCTGCTATAGTCTTTGATGCTGCAGACACAAAGAACACACAATACATCCTCTACCATATGCGAATTCGGGGTCTCCGTACACTTTGCTCCACCGCCGTTCAAATCCATAAGGTCTACACACCGACAGTGGGAGCACTAATAGCCACCATTTCTAACTTGGCGCAGACAGTCGATGCTTTGCGCTCGGGAGGCAGAGCTAAATAACGATCTAGATCCCCTTCCCGAAAAGAACATCGGTTAGTAGGGGCTTCCTGGGTCCCTTTGGATTCCTAATTGATCTGCACAATAGATCTCTTATTGACATCACAACTTCCATTAGGTGATCAAGAAAAATTTCATCCTGCTCACCCAGCACTCTTTCTATTGATTTGGAAGACGCTGCTGACCCATGTTTCTTTACAAATACCGTAACATGACTTTCAAACGTAGTCCCTCTGAGCAAGTTTAGCATGATTTCTAGCAAAACATCATCATTACGACCGCAGAAACTCGCATTTTCGTGGAAGAGTTTATTTGCGCACCTGCCGGTTTTCGCCACTTTACTGCGCATAAATTCAGCCAAGGCCAATATATCACCACTCACTAGGACACGCAAGCTTGATCCTCTGAGAGCCATTAGCTTACAAAGCATGGAGGTGAAACGGGTAACCGAAGTCAAATATGTATGAATCACACTAGACCAAAAACTACTCTGGAAGATACATGTTGAAAACATATGTCGGAAAGCCACAAGGGCTCTGATGACTTATAGCCCAATAGCAGGCAAAAAAGAGGAAGCACCCCGAAAACGCTATACTGCAATTGCAAGGCGAATGCGGCGATAGAGGAACTCAGCGCAACAGCCAAGGAGTTACACAAACTTCAAAAACTGGCTTGCGTGTGTATCACTGGGGCAATGAGAACTTGTGTCCGGATAGCTGAGTGGTTAGAGCACAAGGCTGTCGTACGGAAAGTCGCGGTTCAAATCTCACTGGTGACAATGGAATTTGTATTGTGATTTGCTGTCGGATACCAGTCGACTCAGCTGTGAATGAGTACCTGAGTCAAATCAGGGTAATAATCTCGGTCGAGCGCAATGCCGACCACACTGCCTCCTATTGTCTACTGTGGTGTACCGTTACGGTCTTTAATGAAGTGCTCTAACACACTTCAAGGCCCTGAACCAATATGGATTGTTGCGCCAACGATTATTATTATTATTAATGAGAGCTTGTCCAAGGGTATCCCTAGAGATCCTTCTGGGATTAACACCTCTCCATCTGCACATACAGATGCAAGCAAGGAGAGTGATATTCAGAATGTTCAGCGGTATCAATGAGGTGAGGAGCTGCTTAAATTAAAGAAAAATAAATATTCTTTCTAGGCGGCATCCCGAATTACTTATACCAAAGGATAACATGTCAACAAGGTTTCACTCCGGTAAGAAGTTTGAAACACGTTGGAGCAACAAAGCAATCTGGGAGACCCTGGCATTGACATTCGGCTCAAACCAGCTTCTGAATGCCTGGTACATTGATGAATCCATTACAGCAGAGGGAGCAGGTGCCGGGATCATTGCTCCAAGGCAAATGCGCTTTGAACCAAAGCCAGCATATTTCAAATGTGCATCTTTAAACCTCCAAAGGAGCTATAGGGGGCAGAATATTGGTATTCTAACCGATAGTCAAGCGGCTATTATTGAAGTTAGGTCATTCCAGGTAAATTTATTAACAAACGGAATACAATCGGCTTGTTCAATAATGGGTGGATTCTCTGGGTTCCAGGCCAGATCGGGTTAAAAGGCAACGAGGCAGTGGACGATTTGGCCAGAAAAGGAGCGACACCGCAGTACGGACCACAGCTATTCAGTGGAGCCGGAAATAGGTTCATGGCAGGAATGGCTGAGGGAGTTTTATTGGGCGAACTTACCAGGAATAGAACAGTCCAAGATGTTCATGGGGGGATACGAACCTAAACGTTCGAATGATCGTTTAAACCTCGCAGCGAAGAGCCTCTGGATCATAGTGGGAATACTCACTGGCCACTGCAGGCTAAACTATCACCTGGGGAAGCTAGGGATATCTACGGGCACTGTCAACACACAACACATGTTCTGGGAGAGTGTGTCGCAGTTGTGCAAAGTAGATTCAGGCACCTGCGAGGATATTCAATGCCAAATGCCAGGTAGAAACGCTTGGAAGTAGGGAACATAATAAAGTTTCTGTCAGTTAAAAGTTTAAACGATAATTTTGCCGAATATTGGTGGACCGAAACACGGTCGGAAGTTGCTTCTCGCCTGAGTTGTGCGTTCCGTCCTGCTGTACTAGTTACATATGCGGGCAGAGGCGCTTGCAAACTCTCAGAGACGGAAGCAGGTGAACTAGGTTTATTGGCTGATTTTTAAGGTTTGCTGATTTTTAGGGTTTGTAGTGCTTTTAGAACCACATCAGTTGAGGCAATATTGGTGGTGTCGGGCATGACCCCTGTCAACGTTCTGGCGAAAATGAGTGTGCTGTACCATGCAAGAAGTATAGAGGGGAAGACAGAGCGTAGGAATACAGCAAGCTTAGAGTCGCATGATCTCTGGCAACGCAGATGGGACGAGTCTACGAAGAGTCGATGGAACTGGGTAATGTAGTAGTTGGCCTCCCTATGTTTCTGCTCAAACGACACTCTAATATTGGGAATGAGTCTACCTTGAGCTTGAGTGGAATCTATCAAATTATCCAATTCCTCACGGGACACGGTGATTGTTACAGGTAGTATCTGCACCACTTTGGGTTGGATGACCCTCCGAACTGTCCTAGATGCGGTGGCATATCGGAGGATCCAGTGCATGTGATGTTTCACTGCCCAAAGAACGTGATGGAGAGGAGGAACCTAAACCAGGCGTTGGGCAAGAGCGTGAGCCCGGAGAACTTATTTGCGAAGATGCTGAGGTTCAAAGAGAACTAGCTAATGGATTCTTCCGCAATCATGAAAATACAGGAGGAAAGCCGAAAGCGCCTAAGGGCAAACCTACCCCGCGAAGTAATACCTAAATGGTGGGCCCGCTGGGCTGGGGCTATAGAGACGGGGGGTGGTTTCTAGTATAGGTACACTGTTACCTGTAAAAGCTCATAATAGTTTTTTTAGGAACCAGTGTAACTTCTCTTAAAAATATTATTGTTGTTCGAGGGCCCCTTCAAGGTACTTTAGCGAGGCGCATTATCCGTTGAAATTTTATTAAGATTTTCCGGTTCTGAGCGCGAAACTTGCTGCACTTCCTTAAAACCATACATTTTTGTCTCGTTATCTCTTACAATTAGACTAATATCAGAAGTAAGGTCAGCTTCGAAAGGCAATTCTATTAAAGAAGACAACCGGGCAAACAGGCCGTGAACCATTCTAGTAAGGTTATACGTTATAAATGGTAATTACTCAGAAAACTTAACTTTGATTACTGCCGGAAGCCCGATTTGATCAATCAGATTTGTGCGAAATCCTTGTTCATATTGATAACATTTTCCTGGATTATCATACAGTTACTAAACCAAAATTATTTGCTGCCAAATGTTGACCTCCAATTAGTATTTACAATATTGTGGGAGTGGCACAAATTTCCGAAATTTGAGACTGATACTGTATGATCTTATAAATACTATCGGAATGTATTTAGGCGGAGTGAATTTGCCATGATTATCTAGGCCAATTAAATGAGAAACCTCTACCAAAGATCACAAACATTAAAAACCAATTGAGGATAATTCGTTTTAAATTTAATTCGTTCTCCTTCCCCAGTCACTTTCTGATTACAATCAAATCTAATCCACTGAAGTAACCAAAAGTGGACATTAGGCGGACCAGCAGCCAACCATTAAAGCATATCTGCCCGTTGAACAAAAATAACTGGATGCATGTCTCATATGTGGACCCTGGCATATCTGCCAGATACGATTGGACAAAGATGTTGAATCTATCATTATTTACCGATGTCGGGAGTAGGCAAAAAATCAATATCTATGAAAAAGATTTGAAATTGTCTAAAGCTTAGGCGCGCAACATTTCAGAAAGACGTTACTGTCTCAACGGCATGAAAGCCTGATTGTATACACCTTACTCATTATGTTATTATTTGCGGAGTGTGTACTTAATGCGAACTGATGCATGCTTGGAATATCTTCTTGTAGCACGCAAGCTCGTGCTGGTTTCAGGCAGTAAAATAATTTTTCTTGGCAAAAATACATACCGGAGGGTGCCTACGGGTTACTCTCTTTTTTCTTTAAACTTTATGAAGCATTTTTTCACTCCTGGGACATATCGATGAGTTTGTTTTTGTACTTATGAGTTTTTATCCGAGTTTTTTGTCTCAGAAATGAGCAAATATATAAAGTCGATTTATAGTTGAGACAAATTATTATCTTTGGTAAAAGAGCAATTGCTACTCAATATTCAAATCTATGAAAACCCCACATTCCAGTGGAAAGCATCCCACCCAAACTGCAACCAAACACAAGCAAAATTATGAATGAAACGCAAATGACATCATTAATTTCAGCCCAAAACATGATCACTCGTTAAAAGCCGCGACTAATTAATAGGTGTAAACGATATTGTTTCCAACCTGACCCCCGATCTCTGGCTGTAGGTAATATACTGGCGCCTGCCACGAACATTCCATGTTTGGCAAGCCAATGCAAGAAATATTTCATCTTTTTAAAAAACCATTAGGAGAGTCAAAGTTGAGATCGGATAAACAACTCTCGACTGCGATCACCTGAACGATCAAAAAGATATAATGATAAATCTAAACACTACGACCTCTATTAATCATGAAATGCCGGGTCAATACCGCCTGCGAGTACCTTTGTGTCGAACTATTTTTCGTAACTAGACCTTATGCTTAGTATTAAACGCTTGGCATTCGTTCCGATGCAGCACTATAACATATAATTATTTTATATAGAAAAAACTAAAGACTGTCCGGTTGCTTTAAGACCCTCTAATTTAGGTGATCCTCAAATACAGCTTTAACTCTTTTTATCTTGAAATTTACCGGACACGAAAAGATCAGAACGCGATCTCTTGTGAAACTTTTGCTGTTTTTTATTTGTTTTATTGGGAACATAATATCTATCGTGTTTTGTATCATCGCACGATGCCAATACCAACGCCTTGGTAACCGTCTTTTCTACTCTCCCAGTCATTCCTATATGATCTTCAAAGATAATAATTATAATCACATATGTCTGCATTGAGTTGTATAAAGTCGCACTCGCGTAAATATTTTCACGATCTCTCTGAAAAACTGCATCTTCAACACCCACAATTCGTTTGGGTCCAGCCACGGATGTGTTTTTCAGCTCCGCCAAATATGCCAAGCATGGACGTATCACTATTTTAAGTTACGTTTATAAGCGATTTGTTGATTTCTTCAAGTGGCAATTAGTGGGATTTATTTCGTAGGGATTATTATATCGTAAAGGATGTCATTATTTCATGGTGGTTGCATGTTTGGGTCGTTAAGGGAGAGATCAAAGCGAGGAGGTGTACTTCACCCTTCTTCCTTCGTGAAAAAGATGGATGTTACGAAAATATTGATGGTTCTTACAATATGCTTAAATGGGAAATGGGTAACAAACAATGAGGTAAATGAGTATTTCTCCTAGGCCCTAGTGAATTTTTCATACTTTTCGTTCAGTTTGTACCATATATTTATCCTTTTTGTTAAGATTCCAGTTGCACCGCTGCAGAAAGATTTGTACGTTTAATAGCAACGTGGTTTTCTGGTGACTGAAATTAACAAAAAGTTTGAGCATGCGGAAAATTTTCTGGTTCACTAGTGTGGCATTCATAACATTGGGTGGTTTGACAAGTTTGGAATAGTAGCATCCAGAGTGGGAAAATGGTGACCACAAAGTTATTCTACAATATGGCAATGAAGGGCCCTATAGTACCAACAGTGCCCAGAAATATTTAAATGCGGTTAACTGGGGGATTCTGCCCCACCTGTCATATTGACCACACCTTGACCCTTTGAAATATAATTTTTTGAGATGAGCTACGCTTTGGATAATCAGAGATACCATTCTTATGAAGATCTCCGAAAATGTGTCTCCTCATGCGCCACTTAGCACGATACAATTTTTTTTTTGCACGCACGGAATCCACCTTTTGCTTCAATGATGAGGGCTGGTCTATAGAATTACAGGATAACATTCAACTCATATGGAACTGCCTAATGCCTTTAAGCTTCAAACCAGAAGGTGCTCCGATTCAAAAACACCGGAAACCTCTGTATACCACAAACAGCGCCCAACGTGGGGCTTCTCCCCTAAGTTTCGGATTAGAGGAACTCAGCGATTTGACTTATTTTCACCCAGACTAACCTTATATTTGTTACATTTTCAGACAACCTCTTTTATTGTTTTTTTTTTTCTTTTCATTCAGACTGTACTTCAATTTCATGATCATCACAACTAATACTGTGGAAGTGATACGCTCACAGGAACAAAGCAAACATCCATGATAACTGAGATTTGAATCTAGGGTAGAGAGATTCAAAGGTTAGCGCACTTACATAAACCTTTAGCCACAGTGACAATGCTCCTACAGTGAAAATGCTCAAAAAAACGTCAGTGTCAGCGGTGAGCATAGCCCGATGCAGAAGGTCACGGTTCAAATCTCACTGGTGACAATGGAATTTGTATCGTGATTTGACGTCGGATACCAGTCGACTCAGCTGTGAATGAGTACCTGAGTCAAATCAGGGTAATAATCTGCGTCGAACGCAATGCTTACCACATTGCCTCCTACAGTGTACTCTAGTATTACGGTCTTCACTAATGTGCTCTAACACACTTGAACTCTTTAAGGCTTTGTGTGAACAAAACCTTATTATAATCGATTAGATGTATGTCTGTCACCCCTACAATACGGCCATATGGGGTATCAAATGCAAGGACTCAGTTAGTACTTTTCGAGGCTGATCTTATTTCAGATACTGGGTGAAATATAGGGCAGGAAGGGTTGAAAATATGTTCCCCGGAAAGTGTAATAGGTCAAAAAAGCATGATGGTGCAGAATGAATAGTCCTCAAAATACATCCCATTCCGTATCTGCTGAAATAAAGTTAATAATAGCTTATTACCATCTTTTAGAAATCTACTTGGAAACCCCCTTAAGTATATCCTGGCAGCACAATGTTTAGTACCATGATAAGCAATAATGTAACACACAATTTTGGAAAGTTTGAAAAAAATCCAACTATTATTAAAAAAGTTATGGAAGGTCAAAGTTGTGTATTTTACATGAATTTATCCCAATCTAAGGCGTATTTACATACATATATAAATCATATAAAGTGGCCCCATATAAACGGATATATCAAGGAGTATTTATGTATGTACGAATGTAAAAATGTGCATAGGATATTTCTCACAGAGGATGAACCCAAACAGTTTATACCCGAAGCGTCCAGGAGGCCAAATGCATTTACGCACAAACTTCCGGACACTTGTCTTGGCCAGACTATCAGCTAAAACACCCCCGGAGTGTCGAGGGCTCTGACCCGGAACCGTTTGACACATTACCACAGGCCAAGCCTGTAGGAGCAAAAGCCAGTGGATTCAGGGTGCCTCAGCTACCCTGGCATATCTCCTATCCATCTCCCTCTTTTTGAGTATAACGTGTCACTCGACTCCACGTGTCCCGCAGTGCTCTACAGTGTGGCCTCAATTATGGTGTCAAGAGGCACAAGATTCCCTTCCAGCGAGAGGTGTATAACGATGGTGGCGATAACTGTCTCCCCTTCTGCCGAAAAAAAAGATGTGTCAAGCATCATCCATCACATACTCGCAATAAATCCAGTCAGTTCAGTTCAGTCTCAGCTTCTCTGGCAAGTAGCGAATGTGCTCGATGAAGGTCATCTTCGTGTCTATCATGATGCCAAAATATTTCACCACCGGTCGACAAGACCATGGTTTCACTAACCCGAATAGGAAGGACTCTGCCTTTGGTCAATAAATACAACGACTTTGGTTTTCTCCAGAACTAGGAAGAATCCATATTCAGCCATCTATCTGCTTATTACCCGCATTACCATTCCCAGTGTGCGCTGAGCTTACTCAACTGTGCGTGCGATAACCAGTGCCGCGACTTCATCCACATATCCGACCAGATACGATTCATCAGGCATCTCGAGTCCGGATTGATCCCTGATCCGCCCCCATGTTACCTTCATTCTGCACTGTCCTTTCCGCTTCTCATAGAGTAGGCCATTGTCCTTTAAATAGTCTCTCAACCGTTATTGGTAACCTGTAGTTTGCAAATGGTTTTCTAATGCCTCAAGCATGTAGAATTGAAGGCGTTTCTTACGTCAAGTGTCATACCACTTGCCGACTGTGGCATCTGTATGCCCCAACCAGCCTCTTACATGATGAACAATCCGTCGAAGTTTGAGGTAGTTCCTCTGTAACCTTGCAAGTCAATCTCCCACCAGTACACAAGTAATTTCCCGGGACGCAGTTTCCTTTTGGTAGTCGATGCATTTCAAGCGGCGGTGATAAGGTTCATCAGTGAATGAACTAGCAATGAGTTTTACGCTGATTTACCCCTCTTGAGAGAGCTTCGCAAATTTTACACCAGGTATGTGTTTGCTGGACAGCATAACGATGAGAAGGCCGTTTGCTACTTCGAAAAAATGTACTGATGATCCCTGCTCGTGAAATCTTCCAGTGCGCTCCGTCGTTGGACAGCTGGCACTAAGGACTCCGTAGCAAAAGTTGCATTCGGGATAATGCTCTTGGAACCATGGCATCGGTGTGCTACCGATATTTAGGACAATAATTCTTATCCCGCCACCCATCTCCAAAATCTATGTGCCTTGAAAATCTTGTAGAGGCATATTTCATGCGAGGGGTCTGGCTTTAAAGTATCCTGAATCTAGAATTCTCTTTTCTGTGTTTTTAATCTCGTCCTGCGAGGCTGCGAGCCTATTCTGAAAAGCTTATTCAACGTGAAGAAAACGCTAAAAGACGTCACTTCCGCATAACGAACCCAATCGAAGCGGTCCCCTCGACTATAGGCCCGCACTCGCAAGTTAACTGAATCTCGCACCCAGATGGCATCAATGCCAGATATATCGCCATACCACGATGGTGAACTCCTATCTCAGTACCTCTGCTTCTTTCTTGCACCATCTGCCCCATCAAGTCTTATGCAGTTGCACTCCTATGCATGTTTGCTTGCAAGATATGGAACATAATGGCTGACTTTTCGCTTTCTGTAATTCTTCTTTGAGGACCTGAAAATGTCGTGAACCGGGAACATCTTGTTTCTCCAGACCGCGGTTATTGCAAAGGACACAGCACTTTGCCAACTCACAAATTTTCGCTTTGTGCCCTGGTTCGCCACATTTGTAAGACAGAGTGGTTCCATCCTGGCCGTTGCAAATTCCTGCTATATGTTCGCATGCCTTGGAACTGCCTTTCGTTTAATTCTGCAAATAATCCATCCGATCTTTATTTTGCCGCAATGTCGAAGTTGTCTTGCTGTCTTCGTAGGGACAGTGACAATAGTTAATATTGGTCCTCTGGAGTTGGCAGACGTAACTCCCGCCTTAACGTTGCTCACATGTGGGTAATCCATTTTTATCGCTTTCTCCACCTCTGCTGTATTATTAAGAAAATCCAGATCCCTTATTTTAAGGGTGCATATGGGTTCTAGGCTGGTAACCACTGCTTTCGTGCCTAGAATGCTCTGGACTGTCTCACAGAACATACTCTTCTTATCAATCTTCAACCTCAGCTCGACAAGTATATAACCGGCTCGAATCCTCTAGATAGATTTAGCTTCTATCCCAGCGTCTTCTGGCTTGGCTTTTTTGCGAACTTCTCAAAGAACTTCCGTCAAAGATCTTCCTTCGTTCGGCTTGATTAGAATGGCCTCTGGCGATGGTTTGTCCCTTCTCTTTTTCTTTGACATTGATTTTGCCGTCGTGGTCGGTTATTAGTCAGCCGGAGGAATTCCCACCCTTCCTCACTGCCTATCAACATTGTCTCTAAAAAGGACACGGTACAGGACCCTGCAGACACAAGACCGATTACTTGCTTACCAGCCCTATATAAATTCACAACGTCCGTTATTAGTGACAGGATCAATGCGGATTTAGAGACCATCAACATTCTGTCCAAATAGCAGAAAGGCTACTAATTTGGCTCAAGGCGTTGCAAAGAGCAACTCCTTATTGACTCGGTAGTAGTAGGACAGGCAACTAGAGGCCAAAGAAATCTCTTTAGTTGTTATATCGATAACAAGTAGGCCTTAGGCAGCGTCTCGTACAACTGGCTTATCGATGTCCTGCGTCTGTAGCGCATTGGCCGCAACCTAATAAAAGTTTTGGCAACAGTCATGGAGAGGGTACATATCACCATGTCAGTGCAATCATCTGAGGGTTCAAACATCTTAGAACCCTTCCGTATACCGAGGGACATTATCCAGGATGATTCATTCAGTCCTCTTTGGCTCTGTATGGCACTAAATCTCCTTTCACGGTTACTGAATGATGATATGACCCACGTGCTAAACACGAGCTGACACACTTGATGTTCTTAGATGACACCAAGCTGTATGCTGGTACTGACGACCTCTTTAAGAGTCTGTTGCGAATAGTAGACATATTTAGCCATGATATTCAGCAACATGATATCTCTATAATAGCTGCACTGCGTGATATTTTTCCTTTTTTTGTATGGGACATATGCTTCATTGCTAATCGCCAAGCATTGATTCGCTCTACCACACATTGAGCATGATGAACCGCCTGATGGAGTTGGTCGCTTCCATTTTTTAATTAATTTAAGCATCGAAGTGTATAAGGCTTCATTCTGCTGACTTATTGGTAAACCTTCCGTGCCTGATGCGGTTAGTTTTTCGAGTTCACAGGCTTGTTACTTTTCCCAAACTTCCTTTTTCTGTTTGTAAAGTGACTTATCGACTCGACGCAATTCGTGAAAGGTCTTTGTGCGTGCCCGCGTTCTTTGAGATTGCAGCATTACCCGGTATGCCGCATTCTTTTGTTCCGTTGGTAGCCTACGTTCGTCGTCGACTGGGTTCAAATATATTTACGACCGTACCAATGATAACATGCTTCAGATAGTTGTGAAGATAATCTGTTAATGCTTTATCTCTAGAACCTTTGTTAGCTGCGGTTTTTGCGGCATCCATTTGCCCTTATTAGACTCTGTTATGGATGGCTTCAGTGTTAATTCTCACCTGATTGTCAGAGGAGATGCTAGGCGGCATTGTTATTCGAAACGGAGCACCATGTCACGGCTACATTGGTTACATGTTTTGACATTTATCAAGGCTGACATGTGGCGACGTTTAATTAACACATAGTGAATTTGGTTGAAAGTGGTTTCGTCTGGAGAGGCACCCATTTGTTCGTAGACTACTTTCCGCACCTGATTGCCAGAGGAGATTTGAGGTTTTATTATTAGCTCGGACCTCGGAGCACTATACCAACGAGATAGTGGCCGAGCCTATATTGGTGCCCCAATATGTTCCGGCATTTATCAAGACTGAGAGGTGATGGCGTTGATTATGGACTGCTTTCCCCGCAATTCAGGTACTTCCAATAATCATTACGTGCGGCACTATTAGTTGGATAATCCGCAGTTTGCTTGTTATTAGTAGTTTTGTGTAAGTTATGGGAGCCAATATATCGCCTGAGTACGGGCTCCGCGTTCGTTGGATAATCCGCAGTCTGCTGTCATTACTGGTTTTGGGTAAGTTATGGGAGCCGACATATTGCCTGAGTACGAGCTCCACCCATAATTTACTATTAAAATCTCCATCATCATCATCATCAATGGCGTAACAACCGGTATCCGGTCTAGGCCTGCCTTAATAAGGAACTCCAGACATCCCGGTTTTGCGCCGAGGTCTACCAATTCGATATCCCTAAAAGCTGTCTGGCGTCCTGGCTTACGCCATCGCTCCATCTTAGGCAGGGTCTGCCTCGTGTTCTTTTTCTACCATAGATATTGCCCTTATAGACTTCCCGGGCTGAATCATCCTCATCCATACGGATTACGTGACCCGCCCACCGTAACCTATTGAGCCGATTTTATCCACAACCTGACGGTCATGATATCGCTCATAGATTTCGTCGTTATGTAGACTACGGAATCGTCCATCCTCATGTAAAATTCTTCAGAGAATTCTGCTCTCGAACGTGGCCAAGAGTTCGCACTCCTTCTTTCTAAGAACCCAAGTCACCGAGGAATACATGAGGACTGGCAAGATCATAGTCTTGTACAGTAAGAGCTTTGACCGTATGGTAAGACGTTTTGAGCGGAACAGTTTTTGTAAGCTGAAATAGGCTCTCTTGGCTTGCAACAACCGTGCGCGGATTTCATCATCGTAGCTGTTATCGGTTGTGATTTTCGACCCTAGATAGGAGAAATTGTCAACGGTCTCAAAATCTCCATGTGTAATATTTTTGGATTTGCTTCGTAAGTATAGAGTTCATAACTTCAAAGCCGATAAAAGCAAGTTTCATTTTTTGACTGACTAGGAAACCTACTCAGAGGACATGGGTTGCGGGATGGGCTTTATAAAATATGGTGGCTGTTCTCCAAGAAACAGTTCCTTGTCCAGCGCATCTCTTGTAATGCTGTTACATCAGCCCTATATTGGGACAAAGTATCGGCTAGTTGCTGGGCAGTATTCGATTTGTACGGGGAGGTTTGTCGTTATATAGTCAAGTTCAAGGCTTCTTTTGGGGCTTCGTAACAAGTTGTTTTCCATTTTGGGTTATCAGCCCTACCTAATTTTCAACCTAGAGAACCAGGTGGTACAATTTATCCCATTTCTAAGTACGGGATACTCGCCTTCCTTCTCCATTTGCAGCTTTCCATTAAGAAGGAACTCGCAGCAATCACCATGTGGATGTGGGGATAGGGTTTGGTAGTAGAGCTGTTGGTATTGGTTCAGTGGCCGCTTCCTAGGTTTTATGTTTCATCATGTGCACCAATCCGCATTTCGCCCTGCTATCTATGCTACCCTTTGGCTGCCAGCACCAATCTGCTGAGACAAAATTAACTGAAAGCGCTAACCTGAGTTCACATCTTAACCTTTGTGACCGACCAACTAGTCTGCAGAATTTATACCTTGGCTTGGGATTTTGCCAGTGCTTAGCATTAGTCTTCTCCTCTAGTTTCCCTGAAGGTACCATTACCAGTCACTACCGGGTATCGTCGAAAGAAACTTAGTTCGTTATTAATTCTCTTTGATAATTTCTAATTTCTTTCTCAGATCTTTGCAGATCTCTGCATTAAGGTTTTGCGACTTTGGGGGTAACCATATGTTTAAGGCAGTTGCAGAAATCTGCCCGTTTGTACAAACCATTGATTCTTTGCCGTATGAGAATAACAGCTGACACTTCATATTTTCATTGCGATGGCATATTAATTAATCGTTGGCGCGACAATTCAATTATATCAGGACCTTGAAATGTGGTGGAGCTCTCTATTCAAGACCATAATAGTACAGGATTAGAGTACCCTCTTGGAGACAATGTGGTCAGCCTCGTGTCCGTCGGTGATTATTACCCTAATTTGACTCAGGTACCCATTGACAACTGAGTCGACTGATATCCGACGACAACTCACGATACAAATGCCATTGCCACCAGTGAGACCCTCTATACGACTCCATAGTGCTCTAACCACTGAGCTATCCGGACAACATGGCATAAATTTAACCGTTATTCAATATCAACGTTCAAGCGTTACGGAGTGCGTCCGATAGGGCTGATACGCTAGGACATGAAATAACATGACAGTTTTTAAAATCCCGTTGACAATGCCACAACAGACTTACGCTGCCAACGACATGGCATTATATATTGCTTGGTGGATCCACAGGTTAAACATATTGAAAACACTGGTATCAAGTAATGACTGGCTTATGCAAATAAATGCCTTCGGCCGCAATTCTTCCCTAAATTTCTTGATATTCATTATCGCTCTTAGGGAGTAGGGTCCTTAGGTTGAAAGACTAGCTTACCTAATCGAAATTGTTTTCATGTATCATCATGATAGCCAAGGAATTACATAAACTCCAAAGGCTGGCTTGCGTGTGTATCAGTGAGGCAATGAGGACATGCCCAACGGCATCTCTGAAGGTCCTTTTGGGACTAACCCCTCTCAATCTACACATACAGATGCAGGCAAGAAAGGCAATATTTAGCTGCCTAAATCGAAGGAAGATTGATATTCTTTCTAGGCGGTATCCCGAATTACTGATACCAAGGGATAACATGACAACGAGGTTTCACTTCGATAAGAAGTTTGAAACACGTTGGAGTAACAAGGCAAACTGGGAGAGCGTGGCTGCGACATACGGCTTAAACCAGCAACTGATGACTTGGTGCATTGACGGATCCCTCACAGTAGAGGGAGCGGGTGCCGGTCCGGTCCATGGGTCCCTGCCAATGGGCAGGTACACTAGCATATTCCAGGCGGAAATATATATATATGTGCCTCCTTTAATCTTCAAAAGAACTACAGGGGGAAGAGCATAGCTATTCTCACCGATAGCCAAGCAGCGATCAAGGCACTTAGGTCCAACCAGGTGAACTCTTAACTGGTGTGGGAATGCCTTGAGAGACTGAATACACTCAGCTCGTCCAACAAGGTTTGGATACTTTGGGTTCCAGGCCATGCTGGGTTGGAAGGCAACGAGGCAGCGGACGAACTAGCCAAGAAGGGAGCAGGGACGCCTTTACACGGGCCGCAACCCTTCTGTGGAATCGAAAACGGTTTCTTGGCTATGAATCCAAGAAATGAAGAGGAACTTTTGAGGGAACTATACTGGGCGGACCTACCAGGGATGGAGCAGTCCAGGGTGCTTATTGGGGGATTGCTTAAACCTCACCAAAAAGAACCTCCGAATCATAGTGGGAATTCTCACTGGTCATTGTCGGCTGAACTATCACCTAGGGAACTAGGGATATCTACGGACACTGCCTGCAGGTTTTATACATGTCCCAGTCCGGCACTTGTGCAAAGTAGGTCGAAGCATCTGGGAGAACACGTAAAACCAGATGCAAAGCCGGAAGATCTGAAAGTAGGGAACATACTAAAGTTCCTGACGGTTATAGACCTGCTTGAGATACTATGATCAATAGGTACACTATAACCAGTAAAAGGGGCACAATAGTTCTTTAAGGACGCAGTGCGATTTTTCCTTAACAGAATAATAATAATCGTCATGATCTGCCTCATAGGGATAGTTTTTTATACACGTGACCCCCAGCTCTACTTCACTTACTGCTGATTCCAACTTTGAGTATATCTCCTCCGAGCATTGAACGGGACGTACTATGCATACCGTCTCCTGCACTATGTTGATGTTATGAGTAGCATATCTCTGGTGTGGTCACCTTTTCATACAGTATGAAACATACTCATACACGAAACTTTTGTGCCAGTTTCAGTTTTTCTCATCATATCCCAAATAAGGCAAGGATAAATGCCTGTGCGTGTATCAGAAAAATTTCAATTGTCTGAGATAGGCAAAGATATTTGGCTAAACCAGACAAGACTCTATAATAGTGTTCTCAACGTGGTTATCTTGTAAATGGACGAAGTCATATTTTGTTGTTGTTGGTCAGTGTCTTTGCCTGTTAGTGCACTTCTTCAGCGAAATTGCATGTTTTCTGCCTTCTAGTTCCGCCCGCACTGGAAAAGGAAAGTTACAAGGATTTTCATCATTACTTGTAATATAAAAACTAAATACCTGACGAGTAGAACGTTAAAAGTGTTATAAAAATACAAAATTTCAAAAGAGGATTAACAACTTAAAAGTAAACTCCAGGATAAATCCATGAAATTTGTTAAGTTTTCGAAATTCCCGAATTAAGGACAATATTAGAGCTCCTTAAAATTGCCGAAAAATCACATAAAAGATACTTTTTCTTATTGTAAATCATTAACTTCAATAAATCATGGAATACACAGATTCTTGATAGATTATAACGGTTCTAACTGCCCTCTCTATATGTATAATTTATGATAAAACACACACAAAACGCAGAAAGTCTAAAATTGACTAAAAACCAAAAGAAAGTTATGTAATTCCACTATTTTGGCTTTCTTTATTTGTTCAATTTTGCATACGCACATCCAAGGCTACTTACTCCCTAATCAGCAATCATTCATCCTATTCCAATTTTCTTTGGCTGTAAAATAACACCAAATCAATCCGCCGTGGATAATTAGCCTATTAGTTGATTCCATTATCTGCACCAACGCCCACTTGTCCATCACCCTCGAAAATTATGAATAGAACGCGAAAAAGATACTTGAAATATAAATCCAAAGCATCCCAAGTACATTTCCATGAATGTAGTTCTTACTATGTTAGTGTATGCGTATCTTCCGCTTATAGGTTCTGAAGAAATCCATAATAAGCATTCTGGCCTATTGTATAGTCATAAGATTTTACCTACGATCTATGTTTATATCATTTGACAGGCACAGCAGGGAACGTGACCTCAGAACGCGAGTAGGAGGGTTGACTTCAATATTGTAGACTTTTATCAGTAAATATGGCACGTGACCATGTTTATCATGTTCACGTTATGAAGTATCTTTGCCCTTGGAAAATATTCCCAGCGTTTTTTAGATGCTCTCTTTTGCATCGGGCCATGCTTATAATTCCTTTTCTGATCCTATAATGAAGTACTTGATACCGAGCCTCATCCGAAGAAAACCTGATAGAGTAATATGCTGAGCTGTGTGCTACCCTAAATGATGGAATGGCTAAAAAACGGATACATTACCGGCAGTCACGTGTATCTTGTTTGGCCGTCCTCTTGATTAATTTGATGTGAGAGCGAAACGTGGTCCATTTTAATTTGCCTCAAGTAGTTATTTACACTTTGGCCTTTCTTATTAAGGATTCAGCCCACACGAGTTGTTATGCAGTAGTGGGGGCATGTATGAAGGCATGTGGCTACTAATGATCGGCACTGACAAATCTACTTTTCAAGAATTATTTTTAAATTTTCCTTTCAATTTCTTTTCGCTAAAATTAATTTATCTCCGCAAGAGTAGATAAATATCAGAAAACCAATTTTCGACAGAATTCATGCGTTATGACCAGCATCGTTGCCGTCATCATGAATTACGATGTAATTTTTCGCTTGTTTGTCTAACCAAATTCATTCCTTGCAGTGCATCAAGGGGTTCACAACCCTTCTGATTCCGTTCAAGAAAATCAATACTTTTACGTTCGTTCCACACAATCCTATTTTGTGTAGCAAAAGACTTTAGGAGGGTTCGTAGAGAGAGTGTTGTTTTGGTATCATACAAAGCTCATATTGTTCCCAGACTCTTATGACAAGCACTCTTGAAGTAAAAGGAAAAGTGTTTAAACTTGCACTTGCAGCAAAAAATCTAAAATGCAAAAATAATTTTTGTTGCAGTAATTATTGAAGAGACTTATGTATACATATCATTAGCTTTGCTTGTCCTTTTTAGATCTCGGATTATTTCTAGAATCGTCCCAATCAACAGAAATGGAAGCAAGACAGTGGTTCGGGATATTTTTTTATACTAGTTCCCGCTGAAGTACGGCTAGGAGAGTTGGCCGAATTGGGGAATAAGGAATTGATGATTAGTTTGGAAAGGAATTTCCTGCCTTACTACTTAGTCATTGTCCTAATATACATATATTACGCACATGTAAACATTCATCACATCACGTCTCCAGCAGGCTAGTCAGCTACGTCAGAAGAGCCTAAAGTCCGCCCGGCCGCCTTTTGTACTGAAAAGCTTCATACACATATCGGGTAGTCGATTGATAAAAAACAGGAAATCAAACATTACCATTAACATTTACGACATGAAGATGACCTCAAAAGATTGATAGAACTACCTACGGATGATGACTGTTGGCCGAGCGTTTCACCTCACTTGCTTATCAGCTGAACTTCCTTCAGGGCAGCGGCTAGCTGAATATTTTCCGAACAATTACCGGCAGCCTGTAAAGTCTGAGCTAACAGACCAGCTGGACCTCAAACAGATTCCTACCGGTTACCTGTGGGCCGGCGAAGCCTGTCTTAATGCTAACGATGATATGCCCAATATTCTATATCGATTGGACCTACTTTTTCCGTAGTTTCATCTGTCGTTGGTTTCCTTGTGTTTTACATTTAAAAGCTGGTCTTAGAATTTCGGCCTCAGAAATTCGATCAATATGATCAAACAATTTCCCTTCGATGCTTCGTCCATTAATGCAGATAGGAATAGTACACTGACCCGTTAGATTGAGAACTTGGGTTTTGTTGATGTTTATCTTCAGTTCAACCCTACTTGCCTTTCTTTCCAAATCCAGAGTTATTCGGCCAAGATCCATGGCCCGGTGAAAGAAGAAAAATGTAGCAACTGACGTTTCGTGACATCATATTTTGCTTCGATAATTCTTCAGAATGCCCCTCCTACATGGAGCACTCCAGATACGCTTTCCCTTCACGCTATCGAAAACTTTCTCGAAACCGTTGAAGAATAGTCGAAGCGAAGATCTAAACTCTACAAACTGTTTCAAAATGATCCGAAGAGTGTTAAAGTGATTAATGCGAGCGGATCCGGAGAGGACTTCTCTCTGTCGATCAATCTTTCAAGATGTTGTTTGATTCGTTCTAGGATTATTTTAACTATTATCTTCCCAATGGCAGGAAGCATGCAGATGTCCCTCCAATTGTTATCCTCACAACGAATGCCTTTCTTCGGTATCTTAACGGTAGTCCTTTTCGTCCACTCTCTGGGAAAGGTTTCGGATTCCCATACGAATGAAATCAGCAGATCTGCAGTAACTACAGGTGCAGCGATAAATAACTCTATGGAGAGAGCGATAAATAACTCTTTTCTTCGTTTGAGTGCATTGATGACCGAGGTGATCTTCCTTTTGCTTGAAGGGACAATCCGCATCCGTATGTTATGTGCCTATTTCACTCGCAAGAAGACGAACTGCACTAGACGTGATAGGATTAAGAACCGTGGTGAAGTATTTTTTCTTCTTCTTCTGTTGTTCATCATCGCGGATGAGAAGTCGACCGTTGGCATCCTCCGCAGGTACTTCGAAAAATTTCGTGATGTAGTATACACTTCTAATCCGCGATCCGCGTCTTGTTCCGCTTCCATGACTAGCGCAAAACCAAATTCTCTCGTGTCACGGCATACAATGCACTGAACTTCTCAGGATTTCGTTCGGTATCGGAGTGCAAGCACGTCACGTCCGCCATCATTTGCAGCGGGCAGTTGAGTCTTTAATCTTTTTCGTTTATCGATCTCCTTCCACGATTCTACAGTCAGCCTGATCTTATGACACGCCCCCCCCCCCCCTCCGACGTCCTTTGGGGCACCCGAAAAAAGAGCATTTTTGATGGTGAGCTACTCACTCTTCATTTACGTTCTCAGGCGGGTTACTCAGTATTTCTGCCGTTTGTTCAGCAAGATAGTTCTTTAATTATGAAGCGATAGCTGCAGCATAAAAGCAGTTGATACCAACTATTATTTTGTAATTTGTGGCAATATGATGCCTCATCCACGTCAGATTTTTCAAAGACACGGCTCCCACCCTTCCTTAGCATCAGCTGAAAAATAAAGGAGACTTCAGGGAGCGGGAAATTTTTCAATTTCTCATGGGTGTCGGATAATTCTGCCCTCTTAGTCGACCTTGGCCAGCTCAAATGATCCCCCTATTCCACAATCCATTTAGTGAATACAAATAGCGCCCAAAATGGGGCGGGAACCTAACTTTCGTTAGGTCCAGGGTCCAACATTCGTTTGGTTTGAAATAGGTGAAGTTCACTTTTCAAATTTCACTCAATCCTTCTAGCCTAGAGTTTTCCTTCCCATTCCTTTATTATCGTACCTCAAGAGCTTGCTGACTCTTGTTTTCTCCTTGGGACTTATCGTTTTGAAGGTCATGGCTGTCAGCTACGAGGCCTTCCTGGTATAAGTTGAAAGCTATTGCTGTCCTCCGAGCTTGTAAGGAGTGTCTTTCCCTACCTTTATGTGAAAGAAGAAGAATTTTCTGGTACAATTATCTAAAAAGTTTCGTATTCCTGTTTGTTCACCGTGATGAAGGGGGCAATGAATCTTTGATAAATTAAATAATAAAACTTACTTCAACCCTTTACTCATATAAGTTTTGAAACTCTAGTACAAAATTTTCCAAATCAAATTCATAATTTTTCAAACGAATTCCAGACCTTTTCAAATTAATTACAAGTTTTTCCAAGCTAATTTTAGAATTTTCAGTCCCAATTCAAACTTTTCCATTCAGAAGTCAGGGGCACTCAGTGAGGATGGAGGTAGGATTATTTGAAAAAAAATCTGAGCTGCTCTCAATTTTCTATAATTATTTGCTTTAGTGAAACATTCTATTAGGTCTGTGAATCTAACGGTACAATAGCGTCCTCCAGGACGCTATTAGCTATTTCATACAGCACTTATCGGATTCAATTTTGAAATAGGAACCGCTTTCTTAACCCTAGTTTAATTTAGTAACTTTTAGTGAAAAGACAATTTCGACAGAAAATAATGTAATGAAAGCAGTTGAGATGACTCCCGACTTCTTACTTGCTCCACGAGGGAGGCTTAAAGTAATTAGCAACGCCACAATTTAATTTCCTTTATTTTCGGAATACGTATTTCGGCAGCCACTTGCTGCCTTGGTCAGCGAAACAATCCCAGATATATCCTTAATATAATGATCTTAATGACTAGGCCTTTATTAGCATATTCCCTTTGTGGTATCAGTGAATACAGACATGAGTACGGGTAACCCATATTTGCGTTCAACCAGTGCTCTTTTCCAATGAAAAAACTCTCGTAAGGGTCCAATTTGTTGTGATTGACCTCTTTCAGCACCGTTGACATCTCCATTTTATGGTCATGTTCCTCAACATGCCGTCCGACTGCAGCATTTATATGTGTTCTCCTGCCCCGTTTTATTAGCTCAGCTACTTTTAAATGTTCCTTGTCCGCCGTCTGGTTTGCCCTACGTATGTGTCAGGGCAATCTTCACAAGACATCTTGTAATGCCGCTTTTTTCCTCTTCCTTCTTCGGGTCTTTTTCATTGCCTAACTGCACTTTGAGCATCTGAATCTTGCTTGATCCTTCTGTTCCGATGCATTCTTTGGCCAAGATTCGTCGCAAAGCTGGGAATATTTTCGTTGAGTATGTTATGCTAGGTCATTTTGTATCGATCTTCCTCCTTTCATGTTCGAACAAAGTTGTTAGGCGATTTCGTTCCTTCGTACCTTGCATCTTCCTAATTAAGCCCTGGGTTAGAGTTGGCCGATATCTATTTTTTGTGGCTGTATGCACAATGTATGACTTTTCTTTTTCAAACTTCCCTTTAGTAAGAGTATAGACAAAAGTTTGGACCACCATGGAAGGCAGCCACTTTATGCTGGTGTGAGTGGTTAAACGTCCTGACGATGGTACGTTGTGTACTTGATGGCTTCCTTTATATGTCGAATTCGAAGCCATTATTCCTCTTTAGTGTTTTTATGTCGAGGAAGAGAATGCTAGCGTTTGATTCCTCTTTCATCGTGAATTTTATATTAGGGTGCCACTTGTTGATTTGGTCAAGTATAACTTCCTTTTCCCCTTTTTCAATGGCCAGAATGTCATCCACATACCGTAACCAAACTCTGGGTTTGGTCATCTGTCGTTCATTTTCTTTTCTGACAATTAATAGCAGTGATAATTACCCATTGCTGTCCTTTTGGTTGTCTTATAAAACATATCTTTAAAAGTAAAATAATTTCCTGACATACATTTCGCCGCTAGTTTGGTATAGATTTTGGCCTTTCTTTTACCCTCCGGGGTACTATCGTGCTATTCGATCCATCTTCTAGCTTTCGTAGGGCTTCTTTCACCGGAATGCTAGGGCATAGTGCATTTACATTGCATAGACCAAGATTCCATCGTCCTCTATACGGCACTCCTTCAATTTCTCCACGACTTCTGCTGGGTTTCTTACTGTTATGGTGTTCTAAATACTTCCCATTTTCTGGATTGTTAAAAAATTATAATTCCAGGCAAGTGTCTGGAAGGAATTGCCACCGCCAGATAACTATAAAATATAATGGGAAACTTTGAAGTTGCTTGATTTTATAAGTAAGACTCATGGACTCAATTGTATTGTGCTGTTTTCTGAATCTGGATTGTCGATCAGGTTGCTGTCTTCTAGGATTGGTAATGGCTTCTTGAGTGGAAGTTTTCGAATACTTTTGCCATTTTGGAAAGAAGGCTTATCGGTCCATATGATTTAATTTGAGTGGCAAAATTTTCAAGTTTCGGCTTCGTTGTTATAATTGATTTGAAAAGGTTCCGATCCTCGAGATTACATTGAAAAATAACACAGGAGTTAGGAGGATTTTACTGGCAGCTGTTTTAACATGAAACAAGTCGTAAATCGGAAGCCGGGGACTTAAGGATCCCCCCCCCCCCCTAAGTGAGAAGTGAAACAATTTCATTTAGGGCGTATATGAGCCAAGCTGTTCCAAACTTCGTGCCATGTGGTATAACCTTTTCTGAAAAAAGAGCGTTTTAAAAAGTGACTAAATCATACCCTGAAACTTTTCTAGGGTTGACTTTTTCCTTAGTGATACTTTAAACTTCTTTCAAGGATATTTGCCGGTAGTTCAAGTTGCTGCCAATTGGGCATCTAGTAGGAAGTTCAAATAGCTTTGGGTGATGGATTGATTTCAATACTTCTTCCAGGTGAGCTGCGAATGATTTGGTTTTGCCTCATTAGTTTTAATACAGTTCCCTCTGATAGTTCTTAAGAAAGACTATCTCAACATTGGTCTATTATACTGCTAGCTGCCTTCAACTATAATACATTTAACCACTAGACGGAGTAGTAGATACTCCGCCAAAAAATATTGTTGCCTCTTGATCTTCAAAAAGTGCCGAGTCAAGGGGAGAGTAGGGTTTTCACTTTTTTTTTATTTTCTTTTCTTAGCTTAAATAATACATAATATCTGAAGAATGTTGTGTGTAAATTTCAAGTCGATCGGAGCAAAATTGACGAATTTGTGAATATTTTTATACCTGTCAGATTTTTCCACATACCTACCTGACTTGAGCGCGCTATTGTTAATGCTATCAGGTAGGTATGACAAAAAGTTGCAGCTGCTAGTATACTGTATTCGTTCAAATGTACGTATAGTACTCTTCACAAGGATATTTTCATCATCATCATCATCATCATCAATGACGCAACAACCGGCCTGCCTTAATAAGGAACTCCAGACATCCCGGTTTTGCGCCGAGGTCCACCAATTCGATATCCCTAAAAGCCGTCTGGCGTCCTGACCTACGCCGTCGCTCCATCTTAGGCAGGGTCTGCTTTGTCTGTATCGCTCATAGATTTCGTCATTATGTAGGCTACGGAATCGTCCATCCTCATGTAGAAGGCCAAAAATTCTTCGGAAGATTCTTCTCTCGAACGCGCCCAAGAGTTCGCAATTCTTCTTGCTAAGAACCCAAGCCTCCGAGGAATACCTCAGCATCACGGGTCACTTTCTCAAGGTCAGGTTAAAGAGGACGCATAGTTGGGCATCCCCTTGTCGTAGATCGTTGTTGATGTCAAATGATCTTGAGAGTGATCCTGTGCTTTTATCTGGCCTCTGGTCAGGGTTAGCCTAGTCAGTCTTATCAAATTCTCTCATTGCCGTATACCGTTTTATCCTGGCTATGCTATCATAGGCGGCTTTAAAATCGATGAATAGATGGTGCAACTGTAGTCCATATTCCAACAGTTTTCCCATCGCTTGCCGCACAGAGAAAATCTGACCTGTTGCTGATTTGCCTGGAGTGAAGCCTCTTTGGTATGGGCCAATGATGTTCTGGGCGTATGGGGCTATCCGGCCTAGCAATATAGCGGAGAATATTTTATAGATGGTACGCAGCAACGTGATACTTTTATAATTGCTGCACTGTGCGAGACAGATAATGCCTCGTTGCCAATCGTCAGGTATATCCTCCATATTTAACTAATTCGGCTGTAATTCCATCGGCTCCTGGCGACTTATGACTTTTAAGCCGATGAATTGCACGGACTGTTTCTCCTACACTTGGTGGTGGCAGTATTTGTCCGTCGTCTTCAGTTGGCGGGACCTCCAACTCGCCGATGTTCTGCTTGTTGAGTAGCTCATCAAGTACTCAACTCTCCAAGGATATTTTTGATGCCATTAAGCCCATCTATGAAGATCTGAGCAAAGATGCCCTCCAGAAGCAATGTGTCGGAGACTTTACGCAGAACAGCAATGAGAGTTTGAACCAACTTATTTGGAAAATCTCACCAAGACACTTGGGTGGAGCCTCTGTCATCGTTGAGTTTGCAGCTTATGTGGCAGCCTGAAGGTGCTTTTGCTTATCTAACATTCATGCAGGACATGGGAATCAGTAGTGGACCAAACGCTCATGAGTATGCGCGATAGATAGAACTCACTTATGAACATTTACATTTTTTAGTGTTCAAAACTTTAAACCTTTTGTTGCCACAACTCACATTTTCAAAGTCGGTGCCCCGCATAACTTCAAAACTACTACACCGATCGCTTTGAAATTTTGAGCAAAAGTTTTGTACATAATTAACGAGGTAACGCTGGAGACAAATTTGTTCATATTTTCCAATTTTCAACAACAAATTAACCGATTTTTTCGAATTTTTTCCTTCAAAGTGTTACCAAAAAGTGAGAAATTTTGAATTTTTTGAAGTACCCAATGCCTGCCTCAAACTCTACAGAAAAACAAAAATCATCTTACTTCCTATGTAGACAAAAGCGAATCATTTAAAAGGATTACGAAATTATTGGTCTCATATTAACAATAAGACGAACAATGTTCCATAAAACTTGCGCTAAGAATGAACGAAACCGAGTACTGGACAATCCCTTCCTTAGAGCGATTAATTGCTATCATTATCAGTCACCCCACATTGGGCGCCATTTATATTAAACCGCACGAAACGAGAAAATCTGCATGATTCAAAACTTTCGCTGAAATTTGCAACTCAGACGATTCATTCCACGACTTCCGCCACTTTATTGAAAATCTTTGAATTTTGGCCAATTTTATTAGGTATCCATTTTAAAATCTTTAGTTCTATCTTATGCGCCCCCCTTATGAGAATGTTTCGCGGATTAAATTGCATTTCATTCGCACTATAATTAGTTATAAAACAAACTAAGAACTAAATTTTATTATAATTATTAATCTTTAATATTTTACGAGTATTTTGCCTTTACTTCAGACTCTCAGATTTATGTCAATTGCAGAATTTCGAAAAGATTGCGAAAATTATACCCATTTGCTTCAAGAAATAAACGTTTGTATGTATTAGGCCTCTAATTCTCGTTCATTTATGGTCAATTAATCCTAGTAATGGATCTTGTGTTATTAAAGAAAAGATAAATTAACTCACATAAACTTTTATTGGTGATAATATTTCCAAATAAAAGAGATAAATGATAATTGGATTGATGATGATTGCCGTGATATCACTAATGACAGTATGACCACAACTCTTTAACTTCTTACCTCTTATCCAATGCATTCTCACAGATGCTTTTTATGTGCTTTCACAGAGTTTATAGACATTTTTAACATTTTTGTGCACTTGAAACCAGAGCACCTGAAAGAAACATTAAAATTATAGTGTAATAAATGGAAGAAATCATATCTATTGTAATATTTCTGGTATCTTGCAATTCAAACAGAACTTCTTTTCTTAACTACAAGCAACGATATTCTACACTACGGCAGTAAATATGTATACGATATTATGTGTACATTCAGTTCAACAACAACCAATAGCATCAAAACATTTTACTGGCTCCGGGCTACACCCAATATTACACATTTCTCAGGCTACAGGGAATTCGAAACTCCCGCCACTCATCCCACTACGAACGCAAAAGAATCTGAGATAGTACCAGTAAAAAGATACACAAAGAGCGAAAATGAAGTGGAAAAAACGACTGGAATCAAGAAAAAGACATACAGAAAATATAGTACACGAACAGTATATGTAGAAGGCGTTCGCCACTGTTGTACAAGTACTAGTTTAGTGGAGTTCAGTTCTACTGAAGTGGGTGCATGCGTTCGCAATTGGATGTAAAATAAAATTAGATGGAAACCATCTATCATGTTTCCGAAACGAAATAAGGTTAATTACGAGTATTAATAGTAATTAATAGGACTTAAAATCGCCTTTCTTTACCCATCACGCTCCTGGAAATCATTTATATGGAAAACATTACATCATGAAGCATGTCGCTAATCTACTACCCCTCCCTCCTCTCTATCGAAAGCGTTCTACCTCCTTCCCGTTTGATATTTCTGCTGAATTCCACACATAAAGTCTTTCTTATATTAGCTCCACTTGCTTCTTCCTCTGCAAATCGAGAACCTTCTGACTGTGCAAAATCGAGAGGAAAGTGAAGCCAATAAATACGGTCTGTCGCAGAAGGTTATACATGACATTTCAAAGTGCTGGAGTCAGCACAGACCCCTGAAGTAATCCACCGACTGCTTCAAATCCAGGCAGGCCTACCTTTACGTCATAGATTCAAAATCGTTTTCAATAAGCCTCTATATATACACGCGTACATCCAATCAATCTAACGACATTACAAGTGTCCAGAGCGCTGGATTACTCTATGCCACCTTTACACTTTATACCGGTAAGTACTATCTCTGCTAGTCTAACCAAACCTCAATGGAACCAGTGGTGATTGTGCTACTGCATTACTACAAAATTCGAACGCTTTCTCCAGTACTCCCCTCGGCTCCTCCATAATATAGGTCACCCAACTGGAATCAACTAATTCTAATTCTTCGGGCCGTCCGAAAAAAAATAAAATATTCAGAAACATTTCTTCTTTTTCTTTAGCTTTTGTCTCGTTCACAAGCAGGGTCGGCTCGGCATCATAGGTTGTGCCATTTTCTTCTATCAAAGGCTTGACCTAGATGTAGTTACGAGACTTTCAAGTTCCCATCTAACCTAACAAGTTGCCGTTGTTTCGCCGACCTTTTGGTCGCCTTCCATCGACTTCGATGTTCAGATCATTTTGGCAAGGAATTCTCATTAGCGCGGATTATGTGACCATACCATCGAAAATGCCACTCCTTCAATTTTTCTTCAATCGGTACAATTCCATATCAATCGCGATATCCTCATTTCAGATGTGATGAAGGCGTATTACGCCACCAGTCCGAGGTAACACCTTTGTCTCCATAACCGCGAGGTGACGTTCATTGTCATTTATAATCGGCCAATACTCAGAAACATAGAAGGCAACTGCGCGGACGAATTTGCGTCGATCATAGAGAACACCAGTTGTGGGCCACCACTTCATTCAGGTGGCGCTAATGCTTAAAGCAATTTCATAACCCAGTTCTCCATTGGCTCATGCATTAATTCGAGAAATTTAAATCGTTCAGTTCTAGGCAGGTCACTAATACTGACAGTGATATTACCTGTTTCATCGGGATCGGTCAACAAAAATTCTCTTCATCGATTGCTTTTTTTCCCGAGATCATCTTTCTTATTAAACGCTAGGAAAATATCATCTACATAAAGCAGTGTGTAGGGCGATGGACGTTGCTGGTCCAGTGTAGAGACATCTCGTCATCAAAAACGTTCGAGCTCGATTGTATTTTTTGACATGATGTAACATTCTTCAATGCATTACTTATGAAGGTTAAATAAACGACTGAGCCTATTCTCCCTTACGAAAAATGACGATACGCAAGCGCAACGCCTAGCGATGGAAAAGCTAGCCGCAATATTTGTCCTTCCCATTTGAATTCTTGCTGCTTTACTTTGCAGGCCAAGCATTGAAGTGCCCTGCGATGATAATGAGCGACCACCTGCTTGCATCCAACATCAAGATCAGAACATATTACTATATTTCAGGCATATATAGTAAACTACACTTTACTGTAGATACCTTTGTCATAAATTATTCTGACAATCCATTTAAAGGCTTCTTTTCTTTTAGTGATTTCCGGTAATTATTCATACCGGTATCTCCTCCTGTGTCGTCTTCAACTCGAAAAGGAGCTCTCCTTTCTACCTTTTCACGATCTTTGTAACATAGTCACCCATGTTATCCACTACCCGAACATTTATCAGTTTTCACCTTAGATCTAGATAAAAAAGGAGGCTACTCTCGATAATAATGATATCTGGTTGATTCTCCTTACACTTGGGGGTCAACCTTCAGTTTTGTGCAACTATCAGTTTCTGACTTGTTGGCTTCTGTTGTGGTTCATATTATTGGGTTTCTGCTCTGAACTCCTTGATATTTGAGGCATTGGTTATCTTGTAAACGCCGCTTCTATTAATGTTCTTTGTCATCTTCCATTTCGGATTTCCTTGTGTTGCTTTTGGTGACACCACGCAATTGCCATTATAGTTCACTGTCATATTTGAAGTAATTCTGGCTCCATCTCCGTATGCACTGCATGTAGCGTTATCAACTTCAGTAGCCGAGTAATTATAAATTAGCGTGGAGGATATTGACTGTCAAAAATATCGACTCGAATACTTTAATAGTGGTCCAATTGCTGTGTTATCGTGAACCCCTATGTTAGCCATGATCAAACGACAAAAACTTTGAGGCATAAACTCCCCACGTAAATACTGGAATCATTGCAAAATGGAGCATTATATTAGGTCTCAGTCCGCAATCTACTTGGTGTCGAACCGGACCAATTAGAGAGAACCTTTCTCCCACGTTTTTTTCTGTCGATTGACCCTTCGTTTTGACACAGCACCCAATTTATTCCATCTGAATGTTCATAGTTTTGGGCATTCTGTATGTAAAGCGATTTATTTGGAAAATATGATCTCTTAGAGCACACAGAGACAATTTCGATATATTTTAACTCTACTGACAATAGTGCGATTCTCACTATATTGCCTTATATCGTAGTCTATGTAATACGGCCCGCCCTCCTCTCCAATTTTGTGCTACTAGAATAAACTTGATGCGTACTTAATTGGAAGTACGTCAAAGTGAACATTCCAAAATATAATACACGATGATTAACCTTATTTGAGCAGATATCAGGATGGATGGTATTTTGGCAATCAGAGGTCATCACTTTTTTTGCAGATTTTTGGGGTTAGTAGCTTATGAAAATGGATCTTTTATTGAAAGATCCTCTCTATTCTTGCTCTTCTCATTCAAAATAGGACTACTTCATTGGGCAAAAAAAAATTTACACTCCTGCGAATATGGGGAATCAAAACTTAACATAAGATAATGGCATTCATCATATACTAGAGTGTCCGATTTCTAATATTTCTAACATTTTGTCTCAGCGAAGTCTCCATCAACGTCCACCGAAAGGTAAATGTACTAGTTTATGTAAATTGGGCAGGAAGTATACCTTCATGAAGGTACACTGCCCTTGTTTCACGTACTACCAGATCAAATCATCGTTCAGGGGCCAACTGTGTCCGATATAAATCGAAGGCGCGATGGTTGAGGGGATAAAGCGTCACCCTCCCAATCTCACTGCCCTAGGTTCGGATAGGATAGTGAAACTGAACCACAATCTAGCTGTGTGGATGCGTTTTACTCCACTAAAGAGTGAACAGAAAACACCTGTAAATCGAAGCTGACAACTATCTACCTAAAGGCATCACTATGTTAGAATTGGTCGTAACCTTTCAGCCAGTAAGAGCCCCCCTGCATATGACTTCAGAACGTTCACGTACTGCATCCACAACCAGTAAACCAAAGTGGATGCAACATTCCTTGGTAGCACTACGGAGAGCCTCCGCTCTGACTAATCAGACACGGTTGCTGGCTACCTCTTCTCAGTCTTTGAGCACCAGACGTATGGACAGATAGACACTGATCCAATTTTAATAAGGATTTGTTTTACACAGAAACTTTAAAAGCGATTCTTTAAAGAAGCCTAACTCCCATAAGTGGGATGCGCAGTTTACAGTGCGTTCATAACCGATAGAGCAAATTTCTCGAACACTTTCGATGACCTTGAAAGGAAGCACAGAGAATGTGTTTATCTCGATTTTTTTAAATCATTGTTGTTTCCCCGCATTCATTTATTTCAAATTGTCCATTTTCAGCTGCTCATATATGATAGAATTACAAGAAAATCTTAATTGTTTTTACTCATTTATGTGATTTTGGAATTATGTTTTTATAGTTAGATTGACCGATCCGATGAAAGAAAGTTTACTTTAACGGTCCAGATGGGTTTACCAGTTGTTGGTATGATTTAAAGAAAGAACCGCGCTATTTTGAGATGTTCAATTACGGTGACGGATCTGTTACGATTCGCGTGGCATTTTTAGCGCTCGACAAGTTGATAACGACGGCATTCACCTAGTCCACCGATATCCGAATCAATTCTGAGGGCTACTAACACAACTTGTTGCCGTATTTGAGGCGATCTCGGTCGGCTCAGCTAATTGTTATGCAGGATAACGCAGCAGTTCATATGTCGCGCTCTACGAAAGAATGGCTTGGCGCTAATAAAATGCTTATTCTAGATTGATCTTCACGTTTTCCTGACTTAAACCTAACAGAAAATCTATTGGACATTATAGTTCAGGACAACCGCTATTGTAACAAAATTGAAGTATTGAAAAGGGCAAGCAAGGAAAAAAATGCAGTGATTGTATCATTTATATACGTCAATGCCCCACGTTGGGCGCCAATTGATGCAACATCCGTTAGTAGTTTTGAGTATTCTCAACTTGCAGTGAACTTGACAAAAACCAGGATTTCAATAACATCATAACTCATCCATCGCCTGATGAGAAGGAATTAAAGTTTACTTGAAAGTTCGGGATTGATTCGTGAAATTTTCCGTGGAATAAAGTGCAATATAAATTATAAAATTATCTAAAAATGCATCGATTGCCACAATGTATATTTATTTTGTGAATATCTGCGTGTCTGTTCGTCATTTCCGACGATCAAGCAACAGCCTCGAGATAGAGTAGAATTATACATACCCAAAACGCATTACTGTCTGTGAAATCTACCGGCTTAAAAAAGATAAGCCGCCAGGAGCAGACTCCAGGCAAATTAGCAAAAGGTCAGATTTTCTCTCTGCGAGAAGTGATGGAAAAACTGTTGGAATATGATATCAGTTGCACTATCTTTTCATCGACTTTAAGTCTGCTTATGATAGCATAGCTAGGGTAAAATTGTACGCGGACAGGAGACAATTCGGTATCCCGCCGAAACTAATAACGCTGAGAAGGCTGACTTTCTCCAATGTGCGAGGCCAGATAAAAGCAGCAGGATCACTCTCGAGATCATTCAACATCAACAACGGTCTAAGACAAGGGGATGTCCTATCATGCGTCCTCTTTAACCTGGCCCTCGAGAGAGTGATCCGTGATGCTGAGGTAAATGCAGGAGGTACGATCCTCTTTAAGTCCACTGTCCCCTACTGGCCTATGCTGACGATATCGACATCATGGGAAGAACGACCCGAGACGTACAAACTGCCTTCATCCAGATCGAGCAGGCAACGCTTGGCGCGAGATCTTGGGCTGCACATCAATAAAGGCAAGACGAAATATATGGTGGCAATAACCAAAGAATGAAGGACATCCAATGGCACTGGTCAAACGAGAAGAATAAAGATAGGAGACTACAACTTTGAGACCGTTGATAAGTTCTTCTGCCTATGGTCGAAAATCACAATCGATATCAGCTACGACGATGAAATCCGGGCATCCGGCTGCCAACAGAGCTTACAGCTTACAAAAACTGTTTCGCTCGAAACGTCTCACTATAGGGCTAAAGCTTTTACTGTAGAAAACTATGATCTTGCAGGTCCTTATGTACTCCTCAGAGATTTGGGTTCTTAGCAAAAAAAAAACCTTCGAGAGAAGAATTCTCCGAAGAATTTTTGGCCCCCTACATGAGGATGGACGATTCCGTAGCCTTCATAACAACGAAATCTATGAGCAATACCATGACCTTTTTCGTTGCGGATGAAATCCGGCTCAGCAGATTGCGGTGGCCGAGTCACCTAATACGTACGGACAAGGTGAAAACGTGGAAAAGTCTATAAAGGCAACATCTATGGTAAAAAAAAGAAGAGGGAGACCCTGCCTGAGAAGGAGCGATGGCGTAGGTAAGGACGCCAGACAGCTTTTAGGGATATCGGATTGGTGGACCTCTTTGCAAAACCGGGATGTCTGGAGTTCCTTACTAGGACAGGCATAAATGCCGGTTATTGCGCTGTTGATGATGATAAATGTAAGTAGGATTCTCACCATATTTTCGATTATTATAGTCCATGTAACTTTACGCTGTTAGCATAAACTTGAGGCGCAGTTACTAGAATCCAAATTGTACAATCCAAAATGTAATAAAATACAATAGTTATTTCAATTTAAACAGATTTGAGGACTACTTTGCCAATTGGAGGTCATTATTTTTTTTTGTAGAATTTCGGGGTTGGTAATTTCTAAAAATGGGTCTTTTATTCCATGATCCTAGCAAACAACCGGGCCAGAAGTGGATTTTCGTGAAGGTCCATTTTCAGAGAGCTATCTATGTTCCCGTAATACCAGATGAATTCCCCGTTCGGATACCAATTGTGTCCGGTGCAAATCGGTATTGGCAACTATTTATCCAAAGGCATTACTAGAATTATTTGTAACATTTCAGCTAGTGAGAGTTGCTGCGTAGGACTTACGTTCGCGTACTGCATCCACGGACAAAAGACCAAAGTGAATACAGCATTTCTTGGTACCACGACGGGGAGATTCTCCTCTGACTAACTTGGTATTGACCAATCAGACAGGGTTGCCGTCTACCTCCTCGCAATCTATGAGCACTGATCCGATTTTAACAAGGATTTGATTTACACTAAACTAAAAACTGTCCCTTGAAGAAACGACTTCCTGAACGTTCCAATAACTAAGAGAAGCATTTCACGCACGCAATTCTAGGCAGACCCACGTTGGGCGCCAACAGATAAAACATTAAAATTTCAGTAAATAGCTCTGATAGTCCTCAAATCTACAGTGAACTTAACAAAAAACATAACTATAAGGATTTCAGTAACAGGATCTAGGCATCCATTTCCACTCATCCATCGCCTTACGAGTACGGATTCCACGTTTGTTAAAAATTTAGAATTGACTCGTAAGATTTTCCGTGGAATAAAGTGCAATATAAATTTGAAAAGTATCTAAACATGTATCGATTGACACAATGTGTCCATTCGTAATTCCCGCTAACCAAGCAACAACCAAAACGCATCAAATTTCCACCATATAACAAGTTTACTGTTGAAATCAACTAATTCAGAAGATATTTCCCTAATTTTGTTCCGCAGCGACAAGAAATAAATCAGGAACCCAAAGTGTTCATTCCAGTGATATCCAAAAGAAAAGTTTAACAGACACTGCATCATACCCATCCCTCCTATATTTCTTCATTACCTGCTTCTGAAGTATCTGAACTGTACATCGGTTGGTGCGAGTGTTCATAGTCAAAAATCTGAATTGGAATGGCGGCATAGGGTCAGCTTTCAAAGATATCAGCAGATTGTACATTCACTGCTCGGGGACGATGCATGTTACAGCAGCGACAGTAAATCAGAACCACACCACAGTAGTACGAGTCTCTACGTACTTTACTCCACACGATGGATAGTGCTCCGTATCTATAGATACATGAACCCCATGAACATCTAAACTTTGCAACACGTCCAAAGGGAAGAAAGCCTTCAGCAGAATCCAATTCAAGCTGAATGAACTGTAACTGGATATATACGTGAATGCCTGCCTACTGAACCACTCTTGAGTCGGGATGGGGCAGATGTTGGGTAGCTGTAGCCAAGCACATAGCCTACAGAAAAGATTCATACATATATGCTATAACATGATTGAGGGGTTGGCCTTGCAGCTTGAACTGGGTGTGGCTTGAGCCAGCGAAACCTGTTCCTTCGGTAGGGTGTTCCCTTTGTGTGGTATCTAACACAAACACAACATTATCCATTTAGCTGTGTTGGGTGCACAAATGCCTTCTTGTTGTTGCATGAACATCCCTTCGAACACTGAACATAATGTGAATGGTCGTCGGTGGATTCCCGCTTATAACAGGTTGTATGGATTCTATTTGATATGGGAATGGGAAACACATCATATTACTGCTCTTGTAAGGCGTCGAATACCCTCAAGGTTTTGGTCCCGGGCAGTTAGCATCTGTCTAGTGCGCAGAGTGTATCGTGTGCGCGTGTACTTTTATCTTTTCGCAACATCTCAAGTGTTATTGTATCAGCGAACCTAACCCAAAATCCCAAAAATATATAGCAGAAAAACCAGATATAGTTAACCATAACAAACAATCATCATTGAGATAATATACCCAAAAGACGAAAATATTTTCTTTCAATTATAACTTTACGCTTCTTGTTAAAAAAACCCAAAATTTATTTATACATTTGTAAATGCATACACGCACGTATGTGTGAACAGAAGTAGTAACAAGTGTTGCATGTCATCTGTTGTGGCCATCTTCTCGCGCCGGAAAACATAAACAATTTGGTTTTAAACTTTTCCCGCTTCATTGATTTCCGATTTGGATAACCATCTGTGCTGCTAACAACTTTAGATCTCTCACCTAAACTTGCCAAAAATCTCTGTCTATGCATCTCGCCAAATTGCTTCGTTGGTGCTCTAATGGTTTCAACTAACTGCCTTTCTAATCGAATGGTGGAAACCAATTTATCTTTTATAATTTGTTTGGAGATACAGCGCAACGTTAGTGTTTGCGTAGCCATTTTCGTGCGTGCTTCTAGTTAGTCTGATTCAAGCCAGATATTAGGTCTTGAGTTTTAATGGTGCAGAACATTGTGTGATGAAAAACAATCAAATATAGAGTAGTCTATGGTTTTAGGCGATTTTTGAGAAGCGTCAATGAATGGATGTGCAGAATAAACGCAGTAAAGTACTTGACACAGTTTGAATTCGTCCGTTTACTGTAACAAATTCGACGTTGAATCCAGTGTGTATGCTGTGATGTCTGAATAGAGCATTGCATATCATCAGCATTTATCTAAGCGGTTGCCTTATATTTTGTGCCGAAGTCAACTTCCTAATCCTATTTTATACCATTTACACGTGCTAATAAAAGAAGTATCTTAAGTCAAATAGTTCAAAATTTGTTGTGCCTCAGATTTTCGTGCGACTGTGCAAACTAGACCTTTTGAATGAAATACTTACTCCGTCTGGTGACACAAGTGATTTTATGTCGTGTGTGAAAATTTCAAAACCGTCGGTTTTGTGTACACATATCTCATCCCTCTATGGATTAATTGTGTGTAATTGCCAAGTTCTTTTCCGTGACTAGTTCAAATCCGGCGTCAAAATTTTTTGGGATTACAATTTGTACGCAACAAATCAACAATCACATATGCATATACTACATAGGAGCAATGATCATCAATTTGAAGATCAAAAATTCATGATGGTATGTTTTCTTGTCTTATATACTTACTTTTAGCAAATTGAATATTTTAAGGGTAACAAAGGGTTACATTTAACATCGAATTTGCTTCAATCAATAAATTCTTTTTTTAAACAAGCAAAACTTACAGTTCTATACAGAAGAAAGTCAGAAAGTCTGTAACTGACAACCGAAGGCCACTCCGAGCGGGAAAAGGCTACCTCTAACCCTTGACCTAGACACTGCCTTAAAAAAAATATATTTGGTGAGACCTTGAGTAAAAACGACGGTTTCAACAACAATATGGGCATACTCTTCAGGTGCTACTTCCAGTGGTGTTTGGGGTGATCCTGGCAGTCGCTGATGAATTATGTTTCCCCTACTCTATGTTGCTTGTAGCACTAAACTGCCGGCTTAAGTATGAAAGATTCTCCAATCAAATTTCCGAAATCAGCCATAACTAAACCAGTTCAATTTCATCTGGGTTAAATGACCCAATTCAAGTGGAAGTTACCAGACGTCCAACAGCAATGGCAATGCTCGCAGCATCACTGGAAGATTACACCCGAAGAGTATACCTATGGCGCTATGCGAAACTCCGAAAAATGATGATTCTTTCATTCGTCTCTTTTGCTATTTCATCCTTGATTTTCTCACAGATATTCAGCTCTAAAAGTAGTTTCTAACCAGTATCAATCACCATCAAGTATCAATCCTGAATAAAATCCTATAATGACATAAACCTTAATTTAAGGAACTCTCAATTCCTCACGTTCCACTACTTGTAGACTAATTGTCCAAGTCATAGTTATCTGGAAAACTAACTCAGCAAAAGTTAAAGGGCTAATGTACTACATTCGGTTTCGCATCGTAGTCCTACTCATTTTGAATTTAGCTCCCACAAATAATTTTATTTTTGAATTCAAGACCAGATTCCATCCGCATATAGGAAGTTCCAAATTGATTTCAAATCTTACAAATAATGAATAACAAACATAACTACAAGTCATTGCTAAGGGTTTTCTGTGTTAGCCTTGCAGTGTTTTCTTATTTCTCGTCCTTCTTTTTTTATTTAATTAAGTTAAATTTAATTAGGAGGCCCATGATCATTTTAAATTTAGTGCTTTTCTTTATGTTTTTTAATTGTTGTTTGGGTGGACACCTCTCTTAGGTGCAGGGGATGAATTCTTTGCTCCTGACTTTTTTGTCTGAAAAAGTTCTTTCAGCCATTACGTTGGGGTAACTCTTCAATCTAGCTAAGTATCTACTTCTGGAGCACTCAATTGCTCCATTATTGGTTTAACTTCCAAATCATCCTATGGAGGTTGACGTTATGAAAATATCAAGGAGAAAAGAATCTACATCTACAAAATTTTGAACTGGAATCCTTGAAACAGAGCCCTGTAGTTGACTCCTATTTACCCATGCAGCTTACAATTCAGAGAGAGTGTTGATTTTTTTGGGTGCTATCCCTTGACTTTTGTGTGCCGATTCCCGTTGAGTCTTTTATCAAGGTGTATTCCTAGGAATGTACCGTCATCTGACGGTGGTCTTCTTTTTTATCTTTAGGGTAGGGCAGGGTTGACCTATCCTCATTGTGTGCCCGATTTTGTTCGGTCATGCGTCTGATCCTGGATGGAGTCAAGAGGCTCTCAAACTACCATCTAGCATATTAAGCCAACGTTATTTAAATCGACCTTTTGATCATTTGCCATTGACTTCGATTTACAGATGAATTTTCGCAAGTGAGTTTTCATCAGCGCAAACTACATATTAATCATATCGAATCGCTATTTTTACACAATCAGTGCAACTCCATATCAATCGCGGATGTCCTCATTTCGTGCTATGACACTGGACTAACTCATCATTTTCGTTTCCATTAACGCGAGGCGTCGTTCATTGTCTTTCGAAAGAAATTTTGTATTTGGGACATTTAATTGTTTACTTCACGATAATTTTCTTTTCTTCGTAACTGTTGTCAGTTCTCCACCTAGATTCCCCTCCAGTTGTAAAGATAGCCGAGGTTCTACTATTATGCATGTTCTTTTGTCCATCTTATTTTTGAGTATGAAAAAATACCAAAAAGAGAAGACAAAGCTTGTCTCGAAATTTCGAGTAAGAATTTTTTTATTACCCAAATAGCGATATTTCGAGGACCAGTTGTCCTCTTCCTCAGTGAGTTTCAGTCTAACTAGAGTAGGAAAATATAATCTTTTCTTTTTGGTAGTTGAGGTGGTTAGTACACTAGTAGTAGGTTGAAAGATGAGTAACCGTTTCGTCCAGGGCAGAGCCAACTCATCAAGCGCTGCTTCATCTCTGCCCTGGCAGCAGTGCGACTGAAAGTAGCAACAGATGGAAATCGCTCCTTCTTAAAAATCGCAAAACACGACAAGGGTGAGAATTATGTCAAATTGAAAATCAAAGCCAGGCTAAAGCTAAAAGAGAATATCTTTGTATTCTACATAGAAGCCGCCTTAGGGAGCAGGCTGTGCTGTGCAATGTCTTCTTCCTGCGAAAGCAGTGCTTATTTCTAATACAATCTAGAGAATTTAATCTATTGTATTTTCATCAATGCTCAACAACCAATATCCAGCCTAGGTTTGCCTTAGTAAGGAGCTCCAGACACCGCGGCTTTTTCATCTAATTCGATATCCCTAAAAGTTTTCTGGTGTCCTCGCCTACGCCATAGCTCTATCTGATTCAGAATATGCGACGTTTTGTTTTTCTACCATAGATATTGCACTTATAGACCTTCCGAACTGGATCAGACACTTGAATTTAGTGATCCGCCCATCGCGACCGGAATTTTTCAGCATTTTTTCCACAACCAGGTGGTTGTGATATCGCTCATAGATTGCTTCATTATATAAACTACGGAGTCATTCTAAGGATATAGAACACGGCTAAGAGTTTGCAACTTGCTAAGAACCCAAGTCTCCGAGAAATTCATGAAATGGCAGGATCATTGTCCTATACAGTAAAAGCCTTAACTCTATGGTGAGGCATTGCCAACGGGGCTATTGTATTTTGCTACATTCTAAATCCGAATCGATCATTTGGTATCACTTTTTCCTCTGCTATGATTCGGAATAGCTTCTTAATATATTTTTTTTCAAATAGTTTCGCTATAGTAGGAGTAGAGGTTATCGGTCTACACGATTTTCAAGCTTTAGAATTATTATTGGATTGGGAAATGTCTGATTCTGAGAAATACCATTCAAAGTTTTTAAGGCCTTTAACGGGCAACAGTTTTAATATGAAAGAGTTATCAAAAACAAACCCTGGAGATTTTTCAGTATTAACTTTTTCCCAACTTTTAACTTCTTTCAAGGATCGCAGAAGAACCGACTTAGCATTGGCAGGAGTTCTGGTAAGTTTCGGGCATTTAGGGGTTCTGCTTCATTTTTTCAGCCTTTGTCGCCGGAATCAGTTCGTCGTGATTGGCTGTGCCATTTTTTTCTATCAAAAGCGTGATATGGAAGTAGTTGCGAGGCTTTCAAATCCCCATCCAGCGTATCAAGGTACCACTGTTTTGGCCGGTCTTTTGGTCAGTTACCATCGACTTCAATATTCAGACCAATCTTTACAAGTGAATTCTCTTTAGCGTGAATTGCATAACCATACGATCTCGTAATTTTATCATGATCGATATAACCCCATATAGTCCGCGGATATCTTCATACATATCCTAATCCAAAGCAACATCTTCGTCTCCATTACCGCAAGACGGCGTTTATTGTCTTCAATAGTCGGCCAACACTCAGAACTATAGAGGGCGATATGGCGGTTCGTTGGTATGTCGATCACAAAGAAGTCCAGTTGTGCAACGCCACTTTATCTAGGTTGTGCTAATGCGTGGAGCAATTTCACAAGACAATTCTCCATTGGCTGACAACATTAACCCGCGATATTTAAATTAGTCAGTTCTTGGCAGATCACTGCCGCTGACAGTGATTATTTCATGGTGATCGGTCATCAAAAACTCAGTTTTTGACAACACGCTAGATTCAATCTGAGACCGTGTTGCATGACGCGACCATCCCATCTTTGGATAAGTTGGTCGAGATTATTTTTGCTATTGGACTCTTTTGATGGTGTCCATAACAATAACAAAGAGGAGGGGTCAGAGGGAGCTTCCTTGATGGACACCGATAGAGGCACGAAGCGGTTTTGATACACCCCCACACTTGGAGCTTTACTTTTTGGATCACGGTAGAGCAATTGAACCCAGAGCACGAATTCTTCTGGCACTTGGTGTTGTTGTAGAGCATACCAGATGAAAACGTGTGGCATACGGTCAAACACTTTCTCCAGATCGCAAGCCAAAAGGCTTCTTTTATTGATCTACAAAAGATCATTTTTACAGCTTTTTTTATAAACCTCAAAGTTATTGGCATCCTGCTTTTCTGACACTCATTCATTTCACGGACTGCATCATATAAGTATCTTCTCTTTGTATAAATTTTGGTTACGAACAACCCTATCAAGACCGGATCCTTTCACTTAAGAAAATGCCCAAATTGTCTTGCAAGCATAATAAGCATTTATAGTTGACCATGCTTTGAGGTTCCCAAGTAATATGATGCATAAATCCCTTAAACTTTTTCGTCCCACATTATTTTCTGATGATTTTGCTATCGGGTCAAAGACAACTCTTCAACCGCTGGCCCACCTATAACCTGCGGAGCAACGCGACCGAAATCGACTGTAGGTATTGGCCCCAAATATATTGATTGAAAATCCTACATAGATATGAATTATATTAATGGAGACACCGTCCGTTTAGACTTTGGTTGCCCTAATTCGCCCATCTGCTTGTAGGCGGACCACACTAACTTTAAGGAATAACTTACTCGGAAATTCGTCACTTTGAATGGTAATATAACACGTTAATTTACGCTCCCCTGAAACATACTTAGCAAGGAGCCGGAATATTCAAATTTTCTGGAATCACTTTTTCCATTGTACTTCTTTTTGAATAATTCTAAAGGAGTACCAATTTTGTTCCTAGACGTGCGATATGGGCACAACCACAATCACCATGCAACTCCCATAAGGTGGCCAATCGCAAATAACCAGACCGAGAGCAGATCTCTCATGAATTCTCCTGGAAAATATGCTCTCAGAGAACTATCCCGATTCGAATGGTAGCAGATAGCCTCCGGTGAGGCTTCATGTCAAGAGGCACTTCAGATGAGTTCCTTGTAGACTCCGATCTGATTATGTTCCTCGAGTATGTAAGAATGGAACCCCCTTTGAGTTTATTATAACAAACATTTGAGTTAACCGTTTTCTCTCATCCAAAACCGCTCAAAATATCGGTCAGTATTTGCCCCACCACACATCTTCTTCTTCTTTCGAAAGATGGTTAGTGCATTTGACTGGCTTTCTGGTTGTGTTTTCTTAACTCGTCATGGAGTTTTCCGATCACAAAAGTTAAAATCTAAAATTCCTTCGGAAAAGGGTATGTTAGGATATCTGCAGAATTTCAACTTTTATAGTTGGCAAAATTCGGTTGAGCGGGCCAACTATAGATGGATGATTACGTTGATAACAGCGGCTTAATTGATTTTCCGAGAATGCTTACACCAACCTTTGATTAGAACATCCACTCCCCATCGCCGAGATTTAAGGTACTACGGTTAGTTACCAATTTTTTTTACTGTCCCATTACTGCTTGGTGAACTCTATGCGCGGCTTTATGCGCACTGTGCCCAGATTTAGACCTGAGCTACAGCTTTTCAGAATAATGATCAGTAGATTTTCCAGTACGCTATCAAACAACAATTTGTCAAAGCATCAATTATCAATGCTTTAATGATTCCAGGTAAATAATCCCAAAACTGATCGCTAGTGTTGCTTGCTTATCTGTGATTCCAAAATGGAGTTCGCTAGGATTGCATTCCGTCATAGATACTATCCCTTCACCACATTGGTGACATCCTTCATACTGCTTTGGCTGAAAAATCTTTCATTTATTATCAACGGCGCAACAACCGGTATCCGGTCTAGGCCTGCCTTAATAAGGAACTCCAGACATCCCGGTTTTGCGCCGAGATCCACCAATTCAATATCCTCAAAAGCTGTCTGGCGTCTTGACCTACGCCATCGCTCCATCTTAAGCAGAGTCTGCCTCTTCTTTTTCTACCGTAGATATTGCCCTTATAGACTTTCCGGGTGGGATCATTCTCATCCATACGGATTAAGTGACCCGCCCACCGTAACCTATTGAGCCGGATTTTATCCACAACCTGACGGTCATGGTATCGCTCATAGATTTCGTCATTGTGTAGGCTACGGAATCGTCCACCCTCATGTAGGGAGCCAAAAATCTTTCATTAAACACTTCAACTACGCCAAATGGGGAAAGAATATATCTAGAAAATCTTGTTTCTGCCGACGGCGGCATGGAACTTAATGTAGGTGAGCGCATTAAAAGCGCTAAACTCATCCTCGCGGTTTTGTCCGAAATTCAAAATTCAACTGTCGAACTACCAACATAAAGTCCTTTACAATGTCCCCATCATATCACTCTATAAAGTGATATATAGAAAGAGGCATCACTATCAACTCATATCTGTATCCTGTCATTAGAGAGTCAATGACAAATGAAGAACTTCACCACTGAGTAGGTCAGATAACGGTGGACGCGTTGATGAGAAAACGGAAGCAGCAAAGAATAGGTCACACACTGAAAAAGGGCGATACTTCTGTTGCTGAGTATACAATGCAATAGAATCTACTATCTTAGGATTGTCGACGATTTAGTCGCCCTAAAATACATGGCGCAGAACAGTGAAGGGAAAGTGAAAAGGCGGGAAACGTTGACTTGAATTCGAACGTTCCTTGATACATATATCGCAAAAAACACTAGATGTGAGGCACGACTTCATCCAGATTACCGTAATACATGAAACGGTTTCGTAGCGCAATTCACATTTTCAGAGAGTACCGCACCATGGTACTTTAATTTCTGACTAATTACCAGTTTGCTGGCAATAACACTGATCATACTTCCTTCATCGGAGTCATTCGCCAAAGTCTATATTTTTTACAAGCAGCCATAGATCGTACTGCGGGAATCTATTATTCCATTTTTGGCGGCGTTGCTCGATTTCAGCCTTATTTTAAAACAAGAAGGGCAATAGGAAGTGGAGGTTCTGCCTGACATATCGTCTCACTTAAAACGTGTCACACCGTTAGTCCAACGCAACATCTTCGTCTCTATTACCGCAAGATACTGTTCATTGTCTTTTATAGTCGGCCAACACTCAGAACCATAGAGAACGATTATAGTAATAAGTATATTCCCAGCACATATTGGAATGGCAAAGATGTTAGATTATCGATGAACATATGTCTTTATTCAGCTTTCCTGATGTTTATGAATGAATCTACAATAAATAACCGCGAATATGGTAGATAAAAAGGCAGTTACACCTGATCAAAATTTCGAGAATATAGTCTGTATCGTGTGATTGCCTTGTTGTATGGGTTTTTCCAAAGTATTTTTTTTTTAAATTAATTAAAAACATACATCCGGCTATCCATAGTACCTTGTGAAAAACTGAAGTATTCACAACAGTTAACTAAGATAATGAGAAACACCAAATCGAGAAATACAAAATGCGTAACCGCAAAAAACGTAATCAACCTTCAATAAAATGATACAGAAAATGTGGTGGAAACGGGATGAATTATAAAGCCAGATAAGAGGCCCCTTACCATAAAAATATCTTTCATAGTGAAACCTTCGTATAGAAGCTAGTTATCTAAAGTATAAAAGTTAAATATCTAAACAACCACGATCAAAAGAAATGGATCACAGACTGATTACGCTCTGTAATATGCGGCTTTCACAGGTTGAATATATGCTGCTTCTGATGGTATTTGATCCTTTTGTGTTAATTCTGATTTCAGATTCTCTCTATCTTAATACGAACGAATCAAGTTTATTTAACAGTACATTCCATAAGGCAAACTCGTTGATAGAGTGGCAGCTTTTAATGGTTTCTATGATTAGTATTCTGTCTAGTATATGTTTCTTTCGTATCTCCCTTAGGCTCAAATTTAAAGCCAAAATAGTATCACTGAATTCAAACTAGGTTGTTTTTGAATAGCCAAGGTCCTTACATTCACAACTCGATACTTTCACGAATTCCCTTACTTACCTTCCCTTGAATACAGTGTCGCAGTTGAGTAAAGGTACGGCGGCAGATTTCAGTCCCACATTGCGGGTAGCCAAATAAAAATGCAATGGAAAACGAGAATGAAATCCGAAGTTTTTAGAAATCAGTGAGAAGAACTTTTGTTACTGGTTATCCCTCTATTTTGGCAATGACATGGTATTTTTACGAAGTAATTTTTATTTATTATTAAACCGACAATAAACAGAGTAAACTCCAGTTACTGATGGCCCTCAGAAAAAGGAGAAATGAAGAACCTTAGCCTATGCTAAAAACTACCGAAAGAAAAAACAATTAAGGGACCAAGCGGTTATGCATTATAACATCGATCTTGGAATCGGGGAATAGAAATGGATTTTGAGTTCCGCGAGGGGCATGTTGAAAACGTCTGCGTTGCATGTATGATATTATAATATGCAGGACGGCGGATAATGTCCTTAGCGACGAAGCAGTCCATTAGACCCAAGGAATATCTAAAAAATATTCATAAATCCAGATAGGTTCTACGCTATTGCAGGAGGGCGAGGTTCAGAAAACATGAGGACAGTTTTCATTAAAGAAATTTAAGTTCCACCTTTTCTAGGAAAAGTCAATCACAGTTACGGGGGCGGGGGTAAGCAGAACACGAAGCAGTACTCGATTATACTTCCCACGAGGGAGTTGAAGAGACTTAAAAGGTGCTGGAAGGAGTGAAAATTAGAAGAGAAGCGAAGTATAATGTCCTACAATTTTGTAGCCCGATTGCTGATTTTGAGGCAGTGAGTGTCGAAGCGGAGCTTATTATCGACGGTAACTCAGAGGAATTGAATATTTGAAAGGAAATATCCGTCGAGAGAGTAGGAAGAGAAAGTGGGTAAGTATTGGAGCGAATAACACATAGACTGATACCATCTGACATCTGGTGCTAAACCACTAGCAGAGCACCAGCGAACCAGAGTATCTAAGTGTGCTTGCAGATAGACACAGTCCATAGGCGATGATAAAGCGGGAAATTATTTAACTTCGTGCTTATAGAGCAAATATTGGCAAGTAAGAAGGGAGGCAATGTCGTTTCCAAAAAAATAAGAATTATAAAGTACCCAGAATGGAGCCCTATTGCACGCCAGAAGAGAGGCAAAAAGAATAGGATATACAGCCATCAAATGTTTTTTTTGTCAAATTTCAAATCAGCTACACTGATCTCCCACTCGAAGGCATTAGAAGATGACAAATTCCTGAAGTTCATTCGTTACCAATCAAGTTACTTGATAAGTTCGGAGTGCAAAAGGTGTCTGCTTTTTCATGCCTAAGCGTCGGAAATCTCAAAGTAAACAGTAAAGCTTTAGGGAATAAATGCAACTAGGTATGATCATTTATAAGTCACGAATGTCAACATCAAACGTTTGGCTAAACTTCGCTATACTATCATTCCTATTGGTAATAATAAGAACCGCCCCGTAACCTAAATGAGTTTCTTATTTTATGAAATACTGCCCATTCTAGGAGATTTGCCAGAATTTCCCCAAATCGTATACTAATGTATTTTATTACTTCCGGAACGGATTCTAACCGAGAGCATTAACCCTGTCGGAGTGCCTTCATTTCATTAGTCTTGATTTATATGGATCGAGGTAGGTACATGCTGCGCTACATGTAGAAGTATATGGGATTCATACCTACTAAAACACTCATTCTCCTGCTCCTTTCTAGTGCCTTTTCTAAAATGTATGTCATGTCATGGCAGATGATTCTGATGAAGTAATGGTAGCGAGACTCCCGCATGCACTAGGTGATGCCTGAAATTTACTGCACGCGGAATGTAATTACATGGGATGCCGAACCCATCTTCTCGCGTTAGTTCTAAAGAAACTGCCCATAACCGAATGGTTTGCAACACTCTAGTCATGAGCCATATCGATCCCCCAATGTTACGCATCATGCTCGCTGAACATAACTTCCTTTTTTCCCTTAGTCTTAATCAAAGTTCCTTTGAAAGTCAGCTTGGCATCGATTACAGACTGTACGTATTTAACTGTAGATTTCAAACAACCTAGTAGTCACCAACCCAGAAATTGACAGAATTGCTCTTCCTACAATTAATATTAAAGACCACCTGTTTCTTTTTCACCACCAGGTTTGATTTGAACGATCGCATCCCTGGTCTGATGGTGAGGTGGTTCGCCTCTCCATGAGGTTGTTGTTATTGCTGCTTCCAGTATATAGAGGCGAAACCACCATTAAACATTACTTTCCTTATAAGGGATCCCAACAGGGACTTTATTTTCTTTTAAAATATTTTCATACCATAGAGACCTTCCTCGGATGCAACTCTCGATTAGCCAAGTTAATTCAACGAGGCCTCCCAATCTAACAAAATTGCCCTAAACCGAACTTCAACTAGTTGAATTAAACGCAATTCCACGTTACCATCATGTCAACCATAGAAAGAGTTGCCCGAAGCCTCTCTAAAAACTTTCCTACTGTATCTAAAAGACAACGATTTAGTTTAAAATCGATTTTTATTGAAAATATAAATCCAATGCTTATGTGTTGCTGGCATTTTATCTTTTAGGCGGTAGTAGCTTAACAGGAAAGAGGCAATTTCGACTCACTATTATTTTGTTAATAATAGTAGGATTTCCACCAAACTTTCCAGTATAATGCCCTTTGCTAAGAGTTATATTACCATATTTAGCGGACAAGCGATGAACTTAAGGGGAGTTCGCAGTGAATTTTCATATGCAATTATTAACTTCATTTGAGCAGATATCGCAACGGGCAGTATTTCGAGGCCTAGATACTATGTGGGCAAGCTACCATAATTTTTTTCAGATTTTTCGGGTTGGTAGTTTCTGAGAACGGCACCTTTAAATAGTTAACCGCTTTCGCACCTCCGCACTTCCCCCTTTTAAAAAATTGTTTAAAAATAACATTTGATTAGAAAAGTACTAAGCGAGCCCTTTCATCTTATACCTTACGTGGCTATATTCGGTGAAAAAAAATCTTGCCCTCTCTTTTAGATATATGGAAATCCCCCTTAAGTTTAACGCGGAACAATTTAATTCACCGCATGTCGAGAGTTCACAATTCCAAAGTTTCTTCCAAATTTCATGACAATAGGTATAGCCAGGTAGATGGATAGACAGACAAGCAGGCGGACAGTGAATTGATTCCAAAAAGTTTTATTGGAAACAAAACCTTAAAATCAATTTGATAGCTTTGTTGAGATTCTGTCTAACCCAATGCCCAATGCAGAGATATTCCGTAGTTCCTATAAAACATCCTAAAGACTTCAATCTGAGGTGCATCCCCTTTTTGCTCTAAAAAAACGGTTGTTAATATTCTTAGCAAGGGCAATAGACAGGTTAGTTGAGGGTATTTTTATCCAAGTACCTTTTTCTTAATGATGTTATAGTGAACGTACTGTAGGTTCCCTTTTGCACTAAAGCATAATTTCATATAGCATTAGAACTTGATCCCTCATAGGGCCCACTGAATGTTAGCTCGGGAAACCTTGTATTCTTGTTCTCGTTTCTGGGCGTTTGGCTTCACTCGTATCCAATGTCAAATCCTTTTATCTATCAGAAAGGAGCCGACTCAATATGTATATTTCCTAGTTTCTTGAGTTCTTTAATTAAATGTAATCATGGCAGGAAAACGTCGCAAACTGCAATTAGATGTTGAAACCACTATCCTGCCTTTCTGGCGCCTCACTTTTAAGGTCCATTTTATTCCACCATAAATGCAAAAGCCCCGGCATAACAACAATTATGATTCTATAATTCTGACCAACGGTGGCCAACATTTTTATATGGCACTTTATCCAAAAGATGTCAGTATTGTAGTGTCTATGACTTTGGCTATCTAGCGAAAGTCGTTGTGTTGGCGACAAACTTAGGCTTGCTTACTGGCGAGTCACATGCGAATTTTTAATACATGTTCAGTAAGAGCGTTCCCTTTTCAGCTAGAAAAACTATAGCTCTGTTTCAAAACTACGTCCAGTTAATTGAGGGTCAGCCTCTCGTTCTATTTGCTTCGAGTTCGAATCATGGTTCCCATGGATATTTTTGTTTTTCTTTTTGCTGTAACGCTCCGATAGGTTCATCACTTGCATAACATTAAGTGTAACAAAAAAAATAAAAATACGAACGAAATGCTCTATACTCTACAAAGGAATGGACATGGGCATACAATACCCCAATATACGTCGACTGAATTGCTTCAATATTTGGGGCTTGGTATTGTCAAACTTCTTTCCGAACCTGATTAAGACGGATCCAAATTGATTGCAGGTTGATAAGAATTTTGATTTGTAATTGGAATTAAAAAAGCGGCGACATAATCAATATAGGGCGATATGAATGTTGTATGCTCGACATTCCTCTCCCTTTTTTGAGTGCCTATCCAAAGGCAGCACCTGGCGCTAAGCTGCTTTATATCTATCACCGGTTGTGGTTCTTTGATAGATGATCAGATTCGAATCGAAAAGAGGCTCATATGGGGTTACTCTAGTAAACGCCCTTGCACCTTCCCGCACAAATCGATCTAGCTCTGGAATAGTATAATCTGATTATTTGAAAACCGAATTGTGCGATTTAGTAACTGAAAACCGTCAAATAAGCAAGACAAAATATAGGCGCTCGCGTCTTCAATGAAGATGATAAAACTTCTTATTTATAATTATGGCGAGGTGGTCCATTTTATATGTCCGATTTAAATACAGTAGAAAAATTGTGCGTCGCATAAAAAGTTGCTCGTTAATATAATTATTTGAATTTTCTTCTTGGTAGCAAAATTATTTAATGATTGGGGTATGTTTTCAAAATGAGGCTTCCTAGTTTTCACTTGGTAAAACATACGATATCACTACTGCCATGTTCTTGATAGACTGATCTCTCCGTATTTTCTTGTCATGATAAAAAATCTTATGCACCCTCAGCAGTAGGACGAGCACAAACATATATGCAATCCCCGACAAGTTCTGCACTTCGTTCCTCACAAGAGGCAGATTTTCCTTTTTGACTTGCTCCATTGTTAGCTGGGAGGTACATTCAGTCTTCATTGAACTTCTCAACTGAATTCTAAAATTCAAAAAGCTTTTCGAGTTCCATGTATCCAATCCTTTAATCTTCAATTTTCGAAAACAAATAACTCAATTTACCGCTTTTATTGTTGTGCTATTGCGATTATTATGGACAGCTAGATGGACATCTTAGCCGACAAGGATTTACGGTGGTAACACAAGGAAGCCAAATATTTGAAACTGGAATTACATGCTTATGATAAATGCATATGAATGACCAGCTCAGCTAACGACGGGACCAGTTGGGAATAATAAATGCTCAAGCGAAATTCAATTTGGAACAACAGAAATTTAAGCTCAAACAAAATCTAAGGTTCTCCAGATCCGTGATCACACTGATCACAGAGTATTCTGCCAGGTCCTTGGTAAATGTTCCTAAATGCGTTGATAAGGAATTAATTTCGTTTGCAGCTGGCAAGCCACCAAAAAGCATGAGAAAAACAGCTTGGGAAACGGGCAATCATGACTAACTCACCACACTCTTACTTCTACTGGTTTAGTAAACTATCTTGCAGGCAAAATCCACAACATAGCAAGGAAGGCTAACTCTGTCAAAATCTCTGTTCTATAGCGTCCTGGCCACAGTGGCAAGAGCGAGGGTTTCCACTGGCTGCTCTAAAGTATTATGCCCGGCAAGCGTTCTCAGCCTCCTGCTAGCTACTTTGGTTGCCTGAAACATTGTTTTTAAAGGGGATCACTAAAAAATGGAATGATGAGTTGCTGAGCAAAGCAAGATTCTTTTCTGACTTGTTTCCGCTATGCGTATTCTCCCCTCCACTAAAATGACAGAGATCAAGATGGCCTACAAGTTTGTTTGTCCTAAATGTTCGAGTGATTCCCTGAGGTCCTTGTTCATGGACGTGTATCCGGAGACTTTACAAAACCAAGGATAAAACTTTAGCGTTTGTACTTTAATATTTATTTTTGCTTTTTCCCTGCTACCAAATGGTTCATCCAGTACATATCCACTGTTTTCTAGATAACCGTATTTTCTCAGCTATGAATATCGCAAGTTAATCTTCTACTATAAAGCCGCAGGGATGTATCCCTTGTGACTATTTTCCTCCACCTCTTTTTCTTCTGGAATATTAAACCTTCTTTAAAAAAAAGCAGTAATCCGCGACGAAGGAATTGAGGGCAAAAAACTCTCCTGCAGGTACCCTAACCATCTTTGGAGATAACAATCGAGCATTTCAATATTGGGACTCTATGGCAGAGTCGACTGCTTGCCCATTATTCGTAAGAAGAAGACGGTACCACTAATTTAAATTATTTCATCATTCACGAAGACAATACTCAACACGGTTCAGAGCCGCTCATCAACATCAGAATGACTCTTCATCCTTGGACGTTTTAGTGATGATCCCGTCAACCATCAGGGACAGAAGACCTAGGCATCGTATCGTGTGGACCAATCTACGGAATGAATATATAATCCGCACGTACTACCATCTTTCAGATTTTAAAAAGGATCGTGAATTCATAATTTAGTTAGGCTTTCAAAAAGGGACATTTTTTCCATAAAGTTCCATTTAACAGAGCTGACTTTGAGTGAAATTATTGCGCCACGTTGGGAAGCAGAGGTTAGGAAAGAACCATTGTATTCGGTGGAAAGTCTGCAGTTGATTCAATTGCTTGTGCTGAGAGCGGAATTTTCTGAAGATTAATTCGGAGTTTTAATTCGGATAAAGTTTACACTAATCCGGCGGTGACCACTCAAGCTAATATTAACAAACATTTCGACAGAAATGATTCATTCGTAATAAAGGAACCGCCCTTTTCCTGGAAAATTATTGCTAGGTTCATAAAATGGTACTATACCATTCCATGCTGAATGGAGTTTAATTTAAAGTGACGGTATTACTTTAATCTAATACCCATTTGGGATTAAATTAAATTTCATTACACAATCATATCATAAAATATTGATCTGCGTTAGTTTAATACTAATAATGAACTAATTATATTAGATAAAATGTCAGTCTCCTACTCGAAACCTTCATACAAAAGGCTATCTCAAATTTGGTATGAAATAACAAATTACGATGAAATCGCCAAAGGTCACGCTTCATTTCTAACTGGGGCTAAAAGAGAAGGAAAATCAGATCCGTCCTCGTCCCCCTCGTTTTAACAGTGTATTCTGTATTAGGAGATTTCTTTTTTTGGGAGTAAGGTAGCTGAATGCGTTTACGCACAGAGTGTGGACTCCCGCAACAGTACGCTGTCTGACTACGAACTAACCACCTCCGTGTGATCAGAAAACTAGCCTGGAACCGTTTCACACATTACTTAGGGCTAGCCCTCCCGCTTTCCTGGCTTTGGGAGCTTTCTCGTCAGGGAATCCCTCTCACCAACCGGAGGGGAGGGGAGTCGGGAAAACGGAAGCTAGTATTTCTTTTATAAAAACATTTGAGTGTAACTTAATATATGCATATATTATGTGAGAACACATTCAAACACATTCAAAGTCTTGAATTTTCACAGAAGCGACAACTTTGACCTATTATAACGTTGTTACTAATAGTACGATTTCCACCAAACTTCGTAGGATCAGAGCATGTTATAACCTACAATGCTGCTTGTGATTCTAGCATGAATGTATTAAGCGAATACCAGTATGGAGAGCATTTCGGAGCCTAGGCATCATATAGTGGCAGACTCTTGATTTTTTCTGATTTTTCGGTTTCTAAGAATAGTCACCTTTGACCTCTCGCACTCCCCACCTTTTCAACAAATGTCAAAACTAAGACATTTCATTTGATACTGGTTGTCCTACAATCGAATGCGAAATGCATCACGAAAGTCTACACTCTCCTTCCTTACTAGTGGGAATGTGGGCAACACTCACAGGAAGAACATAAATTAAATTGCTGTATTTTGGAACATAGGCATCATATTGACAGAAATAGATTTTCAGATTTCGGTGTAGCAGGCCTTTGAAAATGGGTCTCTGGAACGAATGACCACTTTCCAGCCAATACCCTCCCCCTTGTGCCTTATATATCAGAACTGAGGCCAACATTGAAAATTACTAAGACCATTGAAAAGGTCTGAGACCGTTCATTAGATAACATGCCTATATTTGGTGAAAAAAATGTACATCCCCTTTTACCAAGCTTTACGGTCCCAGCTGGATATACTGTCTGACTGATATTATACGGCCACGGAAGGCACGCTGCGTCAATAAGTTTACCTCTTGAAACGGCAAAAAGAGCTATCACTGCCAGCAAAGCCCGGATTGGCTAGGTCGTCTGTAGGCTACGAGAGCACATTTCACTGAGAAGATGCTGTAGACGTCCAGAGTTTCGGCGCATGACCAAAAACTTTACAAGTGTACACGACAGGGACGAGCTAAGCAGTAAATTCGGAAAAACAGGTCACATTGCTAAAGAGTAGGATGAAAGGCTCAATCGTCTGTTCTGCTGGTGATCAACACCATGTGAAAATGAGGTTCGTATAACTAAATTTGTATCATTGCCAAGCAGCTCAGAACCTACTCTCCCAGACGATATTTTAAAGTAAAATCAACGTCGCCATTGTCTGCGAACAGTACAAAGATCTACACAGTGGAATTTGGGTTGAGGATAAGAGCGATATGGGCATCTGAATCCTGCCATTCAAGGAACAATAAGATCCTTGAGAGTAACTTTACGCGAAAATATGTGGTATATTCATGTACAGTTGGGTAGCCGGGAAACGAACGCAAGACTGTGTGTATTCCTTGAAACTCTTTCTGGTCTGAATTTTGTTCTAGCAACCACGAGATGCGTCAACACTTTCCAAAGAAGGGAAATGGGGTCATTGATAGATGTCACACTTATTAGTGACACATTAGCTAAAGATCGTTAGCGAAAGTTGCACACACTGCGACCATCAGGCCATAATTTTCAAAATTAAGCAACTTTCAAAAATAAATTATCATCCGGTCCCACCCCCGGTCGAGTACAATTTTCTTTGGAATAACAAGAGCCCGGACATAATGCGCAAAACGACTCTAGCTGCCAGCGCTCTTCACCATCTCTCTGACAATGTTGTGTGGAGGAAGTTTCCCTGTGTCTGCATAAAGCTGCTGAGGAAGAGAACACACAATCAGGAAATTGCACCTTCCCAATCCTGTGCAGGTAAGACTCAAAAACCTCCATGCCCGCTTAGAGGTTGGGTAAGGAAGTGATCAATCTCACCGTGCGTTTGATTCAGCCATGGGTCTTAAATTCTCGGTGAGCCGCGCAGTTCATCTGCCTCTTGTCTCATTTTGCCGACAGAGTTGCCACTCGGTAAGGATGCGTTGACGTTCTTCACGGACAACCAACCCCCTTAAGTTTTCGCCCTTACGGATGTAGATAACTTTACGCTCCTTTGCGAGGAGGTCAACGAGGATCACTCCCCGGATCATCATCACCGCTGGTTCTGACACAGTGCGATAAGTGAACGCCCCAAAGCTCCCTGTCTCAGCACTTGAGCAATGCGCAGGGACTTCCTTATCAAGCACATCAGCCTATACCTCTTCGCCATAGAACGGAGCGGACTGCGTTGCTCCCATAAGGGGACGTCTCCTAAGAGATATAGGGCCCCAACATTCGCTATTAACTGACTTAAAACCAAGACTCCAGCTAGAGCCCTATCCGCTGCTGTTTTGATTTGCTCATCTTCGAGTCAAGCATTAAACCAAGGTATTTAACTGCTGGTTTTGACTCTATAGTCAACTCGCCGACCAATATGGGGCACAGGGTCGGGATTCTATTTCTGGTCAAGATGACTACTTCGGTTTTTCCAGCAGTCATCCATTTGCTTATCCGTCGCTTCAATATACCATGTCTGCTTTGCGCCTGTTCAACAGTGCTTCCAGCAGCAAGTGCCGCAACATTGTCTGCATAACCGACCAGACGCGACCCTTCGGGCATATCGAGTCTCAGCAGACTATCGTAGGAAACATTCCAGAGATCCGGCCCTAGGATGGATCCCTGTGCTCCTCCGGAAGTGATTTTCATCCTCCTCAGACCCTCTAGTGTCTCATAGACTAGGAGGAGAGTTTGACTTCCACGGGCACGGCAGAGCTGTTGATTTTTTCTTCCTTTTCATTTTAGCTATTCAAACATCCAGATTCCATTCCAATGTAAAACGAAACTCGCCGGTACGTAAACTTTTCAAAAAATACGTATGGTTTGTGTCAGTTGGCACTTCGGTAAAGCTGCGCTTAGTTCTAGTTAGGCGCCAGTTCCAATCTTTCTGTGGTATTATTTCATAGTCAGTAATAAATTATAAATAATTCATATGTACTTATATTGTCAGTGAACCTAGATTTGATGCTGGTTCAGTCTATTGATTAATGATCATTTTCTAGGACCACCTGGAAAATAAACGCCATGGCGTCAAAATCCGTTTCTGTTCGATCTCGTCACCATCGCCATCAAGCTATAACAATCTTAATAACTTACTTCATTATACAACACATTGATGGTATTTAGCATATGAAATCATATTTCTTCGCTTAACTACCTATTTACGAATACATCACGACACTAATTCCATATCTTTTTTTTCCAGGTATGTGGAAATTAGATATTGTAGCTATCGATTATTTGAACCCAAAGGTAAGCAACTTTCTTTAAAAGCATGCTAAAAGGCACCTTGAAGTTATTACCTGATTATATCACTGGACAACCTCATTATAGCTCAATAATTTTAAAGTAATTATTTCACAAGTTGACGCATTAAACAACAAAGAAGGTATCTACTAAGGGTACCAGCTTTGTGCTCATCTCCATGGAGTCGTTTCCTGAAAAGCGGAAATCACAAGTATATCAAGATGGAGTAGATAATTTTAAAGTATTTCATCTTAAGCTGCCTTCCTTTGGCAGACGGTTTTATGTAAATAAAAGTACTTACATGACCAGATATATGAGACAGTCTTGCACTAGTCTGCCCCCTTCTGAATTGATTAACTCTCAAGCCCTACTTTAGCAATCTTTCTTGATGGAATCTTGTTATTCGTCAAGCTTACCTATTCTAAACCGTTGAAGGTAGAAACTATGCCCAACAAGAAAAGCAGGTTAACAAAAAACAAGGTTATCATGCCTGAGTACACAAATAACTATTAAAATAAACTGTTCTTATGAAAATGTATGAGTGCATTGTAGAAAGCATGAAATGAGTTAATCCCTGCTGCTTTATGGTCATTTACTAGAAATACAATTGTCTTTGCGCGCCATTAAATCATAAATCAATTGATAGTTATTATCTGTAAATATCTTCTGATTTAATAGAGGTAATTCTCGTTAACCTCCATTACACTATTATGCTTGTATTCATGTTTTTCATGTTGAACTTCTAATACCTGAACCCCGTGCTTTAGGCATTTATCGCACTAAAATTCTGATTTCACAATATTTTACGACTTGGTCCTGTTAATATAACATTTATTATAATAATTGAAGCTCTGCCACAGCCGGAAAATATTATCCCTTCAAGGATGCTTTAGGGCAACGCTTTGGTGTTTATTGTATCTTTGCATGCACATATGAGTTCGATTTCCCTTTGAATCAATTTGCGGTCTAAATCTCATTGATTAGAAACTTTTATAACTTATTTCCTCAATATTTCTGGATAAATTATAATTAATTTTAAAAAAGAAAGTGGTAAGAATATTCGATTCAATCAAAGGAACTGTACCAGAAATTTCTAAATCTGTTCCTTACTTTCTAATTTAGATAGAATCGTAGGTACAAACTCTATGAACATTCAAGCACAAGGTCCTGGCACATAATAAGAATCATTTCCAATTCAAATAAGGTGAAGGATTGTTTGAGGGCAAAAAATTTATTTACAGGTACCCAGATACTCGTGCTTTTGAATATCTATTTCGACGCTCTTCCTTCTAGGTAATAATTGCAAGTTACCAACAAATAGAATAATTATTTAATTATAGTTTGAAGAAGAAGTTTCCGATTGAATTATCTCTCAAAACTAAATAACAACTGTAATATGGTATAATTATATATAGCAAAATAGTAATATCAACTCAAACATGGGTAATGATAAAAGAAGTTTCTCGCTTAAATCTTTCATTTTCAAAATGATTAAACATTTAAAATCTACTGTTGCTGATGTCTTGCCGCGTTGATTGGTTTGACAGTTATTAATATTTTGTGAAGCACTTGCCCAGTTAATTGATCTATTCCAATATTTGTTGGACTTCTGAGTTGTCCTAAGTATATAAACAAAAAAAGGATCGTTTTTCTAAATTGAGAAAAAACTCGGTACACTTGTGCAGCCAGTGAGTCCCTTCTTCAGTGGTGATTACAATCTAAATTAAACAAGTCTTTTGCCTTTATTTATATTGGACAACTATCTATATTAAAATATCCCGTCTCCTTTATTAAATGGATGAGTAGTTTTTTAAGGATTTATGTAAAACAGCAAAAACATGCACTTTACTCCAAAATGGCTAAACGAATCCGAAAGAAATTTGGTGGACAGATGCGAACTATGAAATTGCACATACATAGTGAATGACATAAATTTAAGTGGAGTTTAAAGGGGGGCTCCCCATACATACAAAGGAGAGATTTAAAATTTTTTTCACCGGATATAGTCGTGTGGTCAAAGGTTTGATTAGTATTTTCCAAATCTGATATTAGTTTTAACGTGAATTGAAAAGTGCGTGAGTAAGGAGTCAAAATACTTATATGAAATCAAGGCCTCAAAATATTTCCTATTTCGATATCTGCTCAAATAAACCTACTAATAGCATCTTTCCAACTTCTAGAAATTGACTGGGAACCCCCTTTAAGTTCATCCTAGAAGGACTAAATTTTGCACCAACACAGAGGACGATATCTCATCAAATTTCACGAAAATCCGGCCATTAGTGCGTTATAACAATTCAAACTTATCAATTTCGCGCGAATTTACTGCATCTTAAGTCATGCAAATAAGATGCAGACGTCATAATTAACGAGAACAATTGATATTCGAGTGAAATATTAAAGTCCCATATAAGAAGAACATACCCCCCCCCCCCTCCCCTTTTACTCTTTGCGTAAAACAAAACCTTGTTGAAATTAATTTGCTGTCTGTCTGTCTGTCTTTTTATCTATCTGTCACACGCATTCTTCTCAGAAACGGTTATAGGGATTGGCATCAAATTTGTTGGAAAAGTGGGAATTGTGAACGCTCACGCAGATGGTGAGTTACATCATTCTCCATCAAATTTAGGGGGAGGGGGGGGGGGGGTCCTCATACATGGAAAAGGGCGATGTAAATTTTTTTTTGCCGCATATAGTCATTTGGGTTATCAGATCAAAGGTTTCGGTTAGAACTTTACAAAGCCGGTGTTCATTTTGACATTTATTCGAAAGGTTGGGAGAGCGGGGGGTCGAAGGTGATCATTTCTTTCACGATCGTATTGTCAGAAACTAATCAACCGAAATTTCAGAAAAAAATCAGAAAGCTACCACTATATGATCCCCGGGCTCAGAAATGCTCTCCATACCGATATCTGTTCAAATAAAGTTAATATATAATTTGTAATAGTTTATTATTATACTTTTTTGTAATTGACTGTAAACCCCCTCAAGTTCTTTCTAGACTCATGCAGCAAGATAGGCTATAATATAGAACACCATCTTGCTAGCTTTCACATAATATATGCATATATTAAGCGCTGGATACTAATGGCAGAAATGCACACTCAACTGTCTTTCTAAAAGAAATACACAAAGCCTTTCATTCCTGAAGCGTCCAGCTTCCGCTTTCCCTACTTGTTTTGTATCTGTTTCTAGTAAACTTCTTCACGTTTGCTAATAACGTTGAACTCCTTTTGTAAAACTTATCGAATTAGTTAATAATCGATAGAGTACTTTCCAGAGCAAATTATTTGTGTAAGAAGCTGGTGACGCAATTGAATTTTATATTATAATGGAAGTGCAACTGCCACGCAGTTAGAGCATTGAAATATCTGATTAATTAAGCAATGCTGAGAATTTCGTTGTGTGTTGTAATACTCCATATACTCCTTATATAAAAGTGCTTTTGATTACATATTTCCGTCCATAACCTTCAAAGCTGCAAGTGATGATTCCACACTCGTCCAAAGTTATCTCCCTCGTTTGTTTCTGAAAATCCTTTCCATCCCCTCTCAGAAACTCTGTAGCCGACTAATCAGCTCTTTCTTTCCTCCCTTGTCTTTTAGGTAGCAGACTAGCAGTTCTAGACAGCAAGCAGTTGAGAACTTTAACGTTGTTTTGGCTTTTTTATTTGGAAACTAGAAAACGCGCCTATTTAATGATGATAATCCAGTAACCTTTTTTCAGGGTTGATCAGGCATCCTCCTACACATCTTTAAGGGAAGAATCGTACTGCATTGTTCATTCATTGATGCAATATTTGATAAAGTTTCGCTCTAAAATATTACAAAATATTACCACATGCTAACTTAAGGTAAAGCTTTAGACCCCACACCGAAGAACAGTTTCCTATAAGACTATTCGCACCGCTCACATCAGTAGCCTAATGACGGATTGGTATCATTAAACAACACTCATCCATTGGTTCCAATACTATTAGCCTGAGGTTTTAGCTTTTGCTTCAAATTATCTAGGGGAGATGAGATTGCCAGAAGGTCGCTGTTTTTTCTGTTTACCCTTGGATCCAGATGCGTTAGAAGAGACTTCTCCCAACACAACGTTGATTGTGTGATGAACTCGTTATTGCCCTTAAGCAGGTTTTGATCCTCAGGATCGAAACTTACTATGATGTTGAGATCCTTTTATAATTTCAAGTTCTGCAATGAGGAAAGTAAATGGCTTGCCGAGGCAAATCAAAAATCAGCAGCTTTTGGTCATATCTTACTACCGCTTACCACTAAGCGCTTGGTATGGTAGTGACACTTTGGTTTCCGCTTGACTTCAAGTTTCCTTCTAGCGCCCAAGGAATACCCATTACCAAGCCTTCGCTCAGCCTAATCCTGATCAATGAATCTGATAGAAGAAACTTATCTTTGGGTCTATCCCTATGTCGAGGTATTTTGCTACCGTCTTGGTCTCTTTATTTGGTACAAAATGGCCTGACGGGTCCTCTGGTTGGGCTTGGTTTTCTTCAGAGGCAGAGATGACCGTGGAGATGGTTCAGCCTGGAAAGTCCCTAAGGTAGAAAAATAAGACGTAGCCGACATTGCCTGAGATAGAGCGATGACGAAAGCCAGGCCACCAGACATCTTTTAGGAATATCGAATTGCCGAACCTCAGCGCAAAACTGGGATGTCTAGGATTCTTTAGCAAGACACGACTAAATCTCCTGTTGCGCCCTTGATGATAATGAAACCTTTCCCTACCTCCAACTCTCTAAAAAAAGGTAAGCTCATATAATTGACAAATGTAATTGGTCACCATTTTTTTTGGGTAGAAAGAAAAACACGTAAATCGTGAAGAATTCCGTTGCTTCGAGACTGAAACATTGGTTAAAATACCATATTTTTACGTGCAAGGCAGTAACCTAAAATCGTTTTAAACCTATGGGAGCTATTCTTTTTCAAACATGTTTAAGGGAGTTTCCCCCACTTTCGTCTTAAAAATATCTTAAGTGCAATATGCCACTCGGTTCCAAATGTCTTCACTTTGCAGCGAGGCCCCACATATTGGGAAGTACTTGATGCAATCAAGCAAAGGAGCATTTCCGCTCGCAGTTCCACCTTTTAAAGAAGAAAAAAATGTAGCGAGCACTGACAGTCAACTCCCTTGCGGTAAATATATTCACCGACGATGTTTTCCCAATTTTTTGAAGGTAAGACCGAAATTACTCATGCCCGCTGAGAAGTTGGGTTACAAGAAACTTACGCTCCCAAAAACCTCCTTCAGCCATCGCTCTATGTATTTGTGGTATATCTGTGACCTAACGGCACCAATGTACACTTTAGGACCATTCGCAAATGCCACCCACTGCAAACGGGGCTTCCGACATTGAGAATTAGCCAGCTAGTGGTAAAATGACCGGCCTTATCCGCACTACTCCTAATCCGCTCGAAGAATTTTATCTCCATCCGTATGCCGAGATATTTCACTACCGACTTGTACTCTTTATCTGGTATAAAATGGATTCAAGGTTACTCTTCTTGAGGCGGGCGACTATCTTAGTTTTCCCCAGAGCCAGAGCGGCGACAATGCACGACCAGGTAGTCGTCTCGAAATATTCGCCCGTGGGCGGTTTAAGGGTGTTACAAGGAGGACCGCAGTGACTAGTAAGCGCCTCAGCTCAACATCGCATCAATTAGTCTTGCTTCTTTGAAACTGTTTCAACAAGAGGTCTACCAAAGCCCAAATTTCTTCAGCCAGCTGGAAGATAAAAGACCTATGCCTAAAAACAAAATTCACCAATTCACTGAGAGTACTATTCGGTTCTGCTGCTTTTTTGTCATTCAGGAGGACTGCTTCTACTAGTAGCATTACCTTCAAGAGGGGCCGTGCCGGAGTATTTCATTCCTGCACGATTTTCTGTATGTTAGTTGTTTCCATGATCAGCCTATACTAGAGGTTCGATTGTTTCTTTTTGATGTCCGTGGGTAGCTTTTGCCTTCAGTGACGGATTTCCCTCGCATTCTGCACCTCTAAGAGTTGCTTCACACTTGCCTCTCGCGTACTATGCCTGATGTGGTGGACACAATCACAATTAAATATCAATATCAAGCAAGTGAAATCCTCTGGAACTATCTCACAAAAATTCTGACCACTCAAACTGAACATTCATTTCACAATCGAAATTCATATTACATCATTATGTCTGAGTTTATCAGTGACACAACTCCCTAACATGAAAATAAGAGGTTGCTCGCCTAAATCTTTTGTTTCACGGAATCTATTTTTAACGTCACTTTGTCACGCTCTAGCGCAAGTAACCCAATTTCTTCTCTACCTTTGTACTATACTTAACCTACTTACTTTCCATTCCTTAATATCATAATTTGCCAAAAATTTTAATAGGTAGTAGCTAATAGCCTCTGGTACGTGCTCATACAATAAGCAAATTACTTTTAAATTAGAAAATTACAATAGCCCCGAAAAATGCTGAACAAACCGTCTTTGTTCCATAATTCAAATCAACACGTTCCTCAAATACATATGTATATCATCAGCATACCGATGGACAAGAACAACAAAACCCAGTTTTGGTCGTTTGCAGAATTCTCCGCGTGCACGAAGACACCACGCCGACCAGTTGAAGCAACGTTTGCGAAACGAAAACCTGAAATTTAAAATAACTTGTAACTTAACCAAAATGTAATTACATTGGGCCGCAACGAAGTCACGCGGATTCAAATGAAAACTTTCGATAATTTACCTTAAGTCGTATTTTCCGTGTTCCAACGACATTAGGGGGACAGAAGTCGTTACTGTTTTGGCATGGTTTCATCTTTGTGGTCAAGTTAGATGACGGCCGCACTTAGTACTATTGCGATTTTAAGGTCTTGATTTTCGCGGGGGCATCAATTATATTGGCTTAATGGATACGTACTTTGGCGAAATTGAATTGAGTTCTTTTTAGGAAGTGATGGAACGGTATTCAAGGAGGTAACTTTCCGATTAAATCATTTTAACCCCATTGGTATCCCGGTGGCTTTTTAAATTGTGATTTTATAATTCATGTGTTTAGAATACGCACGACTTAGGTCCAGCTATGAGACGGAAATTTTAATACTTCACCTACTACTTGTAAGGAATTCAAAGCGCGAAGCTGATACTTCCGCCAAACGGGGCGAGGATTAATTTTTTACCGTTTTAGACAGGGTTAAACAAATGAAATTAAGATAATCTGAATTAAATTAAATAGCGGTAAGTGAGATTACAATGTAGTCTTAAGCTTTTAATTTCGAGGTGGAGTTTTTTAAAATTAGCTCCAGGGAAATGATACTATGACCCGACTCCCATACAATCGAACGTGATGTTAGTTTCTTCCCAGATAATATTTTTTTCCTTACGGCAAGTCTTGCAACAAAAACTTTCAATTTATTTAAACACATCGGAAATTAACGTGTATGTTAAAATTAATATGGATAATTTGATGTGAAGGGAAGACAAGGAGTCAATAGTGAATGGTAGACTTCATTGTAGTGATGCAATGGCAATTGGTAAACACGCCCGATATTTAGCTCTGATATCTCAATTTTTTTAGATTTTAAATAATGTCAGCTTTCTTTGAGGTTATAAACAAAACCTTATCAAAATCAGTTACTGTCTGTCTGTCTTTTTTTTTTTGACGTTAAAAGGGAAGGTTCAAATGTGAGACTTTTATTCACTAAAACTGCCTGCTTCTGCTTCACACGTCGCAGGGCAGGATCAGTACGGAATGTCCTGTGTGTGGCGAATCTACGATAATTACAAACAACGCGTTCCAAATACTTCTGAATCGTGTCACATGTCGTAATTGTCATATCCAAAGCCAAAAAGACATGCACGATACCCTTCGCGTCCACTTATGAATTGGGATAGGTCATACCTAACCTCTCCATGGCATCGTTTAACCCACAACAATAATGGTGTAACTTCGGTTGCTTTTGTTGCTAAACTTTCAAGATATTGCTTGAAATTCAATATTTGTCAATCATGACTGCCAGATATTTGAGCGCTGGTTGCGAGTCTATTATTCGTTCGCGAATCCTAACCTTTATTGATGTTTGCTTCCTTCGTTTGGTGATTAAAACTACCCTCGTTTCTCTTCTGCGATCGCCAGAACAGCGTCTTCTCAGGATCAGATTTCCCAAATTGCCTCCTTTGTCAAACCATCAATCTCTTTGATGTCTGGTGTTACAATAGTCACTTCCATATCATCTGCGAAACCGACAACGGTCACTTCTTTGAGGAGTTGTAACCTCAAAATTCCATCATACATTATTACGTACAGAAGAGGGCCGAGAACCCTCAACAGCCCCTCGCGGGGAAACTCTATGATCATGTGCACCAAGTATTCGAGACTTCCTAATTTGGCTAAAGACTCAATTATTTGACACCAGTTTGCAGAATTAAAAATATTCTACACATCGAGAATAACTACCGCGCAGGATTTATTAGCCTCCATTGCTGCTTCCCCAATTTTCGGTCGCTATACTGATGGCATTGGTAGGAGATCTCTCTTTCGGTGATCGGTACAAATATGTTGTAGATGACCCGTTCGAACAGTTTGCCAATGCGTTTAACCGACATATAGGTATATATAGGCTTCACAAATAGCACTAGCTTCTGTTGCTCCCCCATTTTACTAGGAAAATCCCTTCTTTGGAGTACGCCGTGAACATTTGTGCGAGCCGATTTGGAACTATTTTGACTGTTACTAGCAGCACCTTGTTCGGGATGTTCTCTCTCTTATTTCCTATAATCTTCAGCGCGGTTTCAAGACTCGACTCATCGGAATCTATCTAAACAGTGGGTAAGCTTGATTCTCTTGGGACTTGTGGAAAAAGGGTACTAACGATATCTCGCAGCAAATCAGGGGTCGTGATCGACGGCAAGCGTTTGTCCTTGATCAATGCCATGATTGCCTTGTAAGTATCTCCCGAAAGGTCGGAGACCTCTTCATTGCATAATCTTTTGAAGTGTTCGGTTTCACTTCTAGAAATGCTTGCTTGTAGTTCTTTTCCCGCCTTTCTTTATCGGTTGTGCTGCTCTTCACACTCAAATCCGTTCCTGCTTCGTTGACTACACCTGCTGGCTTTAAGGCCTTACGACATTCATAAATTTTGGAATTCCACCAGAAGTTGGCTATTCATTTCTTCAATACAGTGTGACGTGGCATGGAAACGTCATATGCTTTTTGTATTTTTCAATAGCCTGGGTCACTTTTTCTTCTGCATTTCCCATTAGCATCGTCTCCTGCAATAGTATTGCTTTGCACATTGGCTTATCGAGTATCTTGGATCTTCAACTCGCTATTGCAGTTTTCTTGACATATTTTGTTCCCGCGCTACGCTCCATCTGATGGTTACTGTGCGTATATTCCTTGCTCATCTGCCATTGGAGATCTTTAGATAATGTGCCGCCAACAAACGTAAAGTCTATTACAGATCCCATATATCCAGTCTTTGAAAAGTATTGACTTCGCCGGTATTTACCAGGACGAAATTCAGACATAAAAATCCTTCAAGTAGTATTCGACCTTTTTCATTTTCGAGATTACCCCAATATTCGGCGCAACCATTCAAATCGCCAGCTACTATAATTGAGTTGTGGTGAATTACATCGGTAACAAGTCTTTCGACAACTACCAGGAATTCATCAAACACGAGCCTCGGCGCAGCACAGCAGCTATATACGTATGCTAATACCACCTACCTTTGCTTTGTGAATCCATCTTCTGTTCTGTTTATAGTCTTTTCCATGCTCGGTTTCCGCTGTCCCAAATTTCCGCTTCGATTTAATACCCAAACATCACTTTGAAAAAGTCTGTATTGCTTGCTTTGTTTTGAAGCACACTTTGGGAGTGCAGGTGCTGAGCTGCCTGGAGATGATTCAAGTTCAGTTGTAGGAAATTCATCCATGTGGAGCTGAAATACCCTTTTTGTACGCCAAAAATCAAGTACTGGCTATGATATGGTCGTTGTGAATGTTTTTTATTTCTCTGCATAGCAGAAGTTTGGGGCTGCAAAAGTATCCTTGGCAAATTTACTCTAAGAGTTTCTCGCGATGTGTCCATCTCTCTTAACCGACAGCTAACCCAACCGCGGTGAATTTTGCCAACAGCAAGAAATTTCTTCGCCGCTGTGATTGGGAGGACTATTGTAGCAGTCCTCTAAAATTGCTTCCATTTCTTCACCTTCACCAGGCTTGCGTTCGAGTAACAGATCGCTCTTTTGCGTGCGTATTATGCGGTTCACGCCTTCGCCCAGGTCCAATAAGGAAGTGTCTGTTTTGGCCTTCCGCAGTATTTCCGCCTACGTCAGCTCACTTCTTGATGTTATAATCAATGGATCTGATCGTAATCTTTTTTGTGACTACTTTAGTCGTAGCTAGAGTCGGTGGTACGTTTTTCCAGGCACTCAGGTAGACTTACGTCTCTCGTCCGTGATCCTACCGGGAGTGCCGACTTTGGAGCTGTTTGAATTACCGCATCTGCCATCGACTTTCTTATCATGGGCAAGCTCATCTCTTTTCGGACCTCGAAATATATTGCTCGTATTTCAGGCACTTCATTTTTTATTTATCCAAGTACATTGTGTGGGACCCACAAATATCATGAAGGTTACCAGTATACCTTACTGTTGTTCTTGTCGGCGATCTTAATATTGCAGCGCTACGCTTAAAAGTATCGTCTACATTTGTTAGCGCACTTCCTATAGCATATATTTTGATAGCTTCCGGCGACGGGGTAGATATTTCTCTCCGCGTTGAGTTTTACGCTTCATACTCTAATTTGATTTTTTTTTTTAATTTCTAAATTAGAACCTGCTTTTTTTATAATTACCTACTGCTGGCACGATCCCACGCCTTCATGGACTCTGGGCATACGCGTTAGCACTGAGCTGAACGTAGCGCTGAGTGACTTGCCTCTATGTTGACCCATTTAGTAGGCAGTCACTTGTATAGCTAACGAACAGCAATTTGGACGACGCGTTCAGAAGTAAAGAGAACAAAGGGAAAGTGCACAAAGGAAAAGTTGCAATACGTAAAGTCTTTTATTTATATAAGGTACGCACCGCCTTTGCGCTGCCACTTTCATTCCTTTTCACCTGCAAATTCTAAGACTGAATGTCAGTCTCACGTTAATGTTAATTCTGACATAATATATGCATATATGTATAGGGTGCGGCAGCATAACTTCCTTTTTTAAAATGCGCGCCACTCAGTTAATTGATGTCATAGCGGAGCGCTAGTGGTCTCGTTCAAGGGGATACTGTAAAGTTTTGTTCCGACACGGTTCAGTCGCCATCATGCGTTGGAATAGTGAGGAACGTGCCTTTGCCGTTGAGGTTTACTTTTGAAGCGGATGTTCGGTTATTGCAACACAGCGTGCATTTCGGAATCGCAAATCAATTGTTACATGGGTCACTACATTCAGACAAACTGCAAGTGCCACAAAAGGAAGAACTGAAGTCCCTCGGCCCGTTAGATTACCTGAGAATATTGAAGCAGTGAGAGGGTCAATGTTGCTAACAAGAGTCATGACAAACGCCAGAAATCGGTTTACGCAATGTATGGAGAATGGGAGACGTATTAAGTCGATTTGATCTTCAAAACAATGTAAATAAAAACTTTAGACATGTACCTACATTATAAAAAATAAATAAATATTTTCCGATGCATACAATAGTTTTTATTGAGTTTTAAAAAAAGGAAGTTATGCTGCCGCACCCTGTATATTACGTATTAGGTACAAATGGAACAAATGTCCACTCAAATATTTTTTTGTATAAGAAATATAAACTAGTCAGGAAACTGGAAGCTGGACGTTTCAGGTATGAAAGGTTTTGTGTATTTCTTTTATAAAGACATTTGAGTGTAAATTTGTCCCATTAGTACGTAACACGGAATATATGCATATATTATGTGAGAATATCCACTTTCGGATGATATTAGCATTCAAAATCTTGAATTTCCAAAGAAGTGACAATTTTGACCTTTGTTAGTAGAAGTGCGATTTCCACCAAATTCGGTAAGATTAAGCTCTATATTATAGCCCACATTGTTGCAACTTCGTGATGCTAGGATGAACTGCAGCCAATTACCGAAAATTATAGTAGTATACTATTATTAACTTTTTTTGAGGGGATATCAGTATGGAAGGTATTTCAGAGCCTAGCCACCATATAGTGGCAGCCTCTTGAATTTTTGCAGATTTTTGGGCTGGATAGTTTCTGAGAATGGTTCCGTTAACTAAATGATCACGTTCGAGCCCCCGAGCTACCCATCTTTCCAAAAAATGTCAAAACTAAGACCAGAAAGTACTAGTCGAGACTTTTTATTTGATACTCCACGTGACTATATTTGAAAAAAAAAAATTTACACCCGCCTTTTGAATGTATGGGGACCTCCCTTTACATTTGACGTAACATCATGTAGCCCACGCAATTCCCACTTTTCCATGAAATTTGGTGTCAATCGCTGCTCCTATCTCCGAGGAAAATGCATGTGACAAACAGACAGACTGTAATCCGATTTTAATGAAGTTTTGTTTTACACAAAACCTTAAAAACGTTTCATACTTGAAGTGTCCAGTTTCCGGTTCCCCGACATGTTTTATTATACATGCATACATTCTTCGAAGTACAATTTTGCTTGACTAATAATTTAAGTTGTTGCTAGAATAGTTAGGTTTGCCCTTTCAAAGGTTGAGGAATATCGCCCTAAGTTCTTGAATAAAAGCAAACTTTCGTCTGCTCCCCATATGCCTTGAAACCAATGAGATGTTTCATTAAAATGGTATTACAACAAACTGACAATCAAAATATTATGGCAATTAATAAATTCGCTGATACCTCATACCGGATAGAGTCTGCCAGACCGCGTCCAATCTCCAGGAAATTAATTTCTTTATGCACCCACACAAAACATTTATGTGAGTGCGCTCGACAATCGCGTATCTTTACCACATGTTAAAGCATATTCACTCTTCAGCTGAGGCCAGTCATCACCTTGGGTCCACTTCGGCTGTGTACGTCCATCGTTTCAGTTACAAATGGTCCTCGTGTTGCTGCATTCGTCCTTCTATAAAACTCAAAACTATTCAACTTTATAAATCAAAAAGGAAATAAAGTGAAAACAAACTTATTAAAAATGCTCTCTCTGCGGAGAATATATCAAAACATTGCAACAACAAGATGCAAGTCAAGATGCAGAAAAGATAATCGATTTCTGCGTTTATGCATTTCATATGAGCGCACACACACGTGCTTTCAGTACGAGATGAACAACATATTTTTAATGAAGTAGTAAAAACTCATTCATAAAATCTTTGTAATGACGACGATAGAACAAGTCGTTTTTCGGGTCAAATAAGACATGCAGATAACTGCAGTAAAGATGAGAGTTTCATGTTGTTTTTTCCTTCTTGCTTCGTCGCTCATATTGGTATCAAAGTTAATGGACAGACATGCATATTTTGATTATCTTCTGGTGCAATGTGCACGAGCTGAACACACTCTTGAAATTGAAAAATACCTGAGAAAGGCATATGCTTCGAAAAAGGATAAAACTTTAATCTTGGATATTCTAGCGGTGCCGCAAATGTTCAATGCAGCCAGTAAGTATTCCTAGTAGGAGATAATTTTCATTGGAATCCCCCGATTGTGGTCATCGCCTGGTACTTGTCGACAAGGCCCATTATTTAATCATCGAAATGTAGTTTCATCATTGCATTTCAGGACAACTGTTCTCTTACCGATCACTTTCATTAAGGCCTATAGATCTCCGTAATTATGTACATTGAAAAACTTAGTTTTTGTTACTTTATGCCTGTCTCCAATAAACCTGAGCTATCCAAATTTTGACTCCTTTTTGCCGCTATTGCATTATGGTCCACCTGTCATTGCATTGTCTTCCTTGAACGATGACCCGTCACAGTGAGAACCTTGGCTTGGTTGGTGCTTATCTTGACTGCAACTATGCTTGCCTCTTTTTCCCAATGCAAAGCAATTTGGCCAAGTACAGTGACCCGGCGAGAAAGCGAAAATTTTTATGCAAAGATTTCACCGTTCATTGAACTCCTCCCTGTCGTCCGAACAAGGCAGCATGGAGGATGTCACCGATAAAAAGAAGAAATAATATCGGTGACAAGATGCAACCCTGGCGGATTCTGCTTTCGATCTCAAATTTCTCTGAGATTTTTCCTCGGTGCAGCAAGTGACATTTTGCGCCATCATATGTCACCCTAATAATAGCTATTCGTTTTTCCGGAATGCCCCTCCTGCGTAGAGCACTCCAAATGCTGATGTAGTCTATGAAAAACGCAGATACCCCTCCAATTGTCATACTCAAAGTAGGTGTCCTTTTTTGTAACCTTCTCCTTTTTCTACTTTCTGGGAAGAGTTTCAGATTTCCAGATTTCCGTATGAGTGGATGTGGTAGATCCACAGAAATCGCAGAACCTGCAACAAGAAATCCCTCTGGGGGAGGCCGCCCAGCCAAGCTTTACACTATTTGGGTGCATTGATAGCCGAACTGACTTCTCATCTTCTTGGAGGAACAGTCCGTATTCGCATGCTACGGTGACTAGCTTTTTCATCCACAAAGAGGGGTTAGCCAGATCTAGATAAGACAAATTATCAACGATTTCAAAGTTGCACTTTCCTATCTTAATTATTAAAAATTAATTGAATATTCTAGCTGTTTTTATTCACGCTGACATTGCCACCATGTATATCGTCTCGCCTTCGCTGCTGGCCCAAAATTTCACGGCCTGCTGCAGCTGTAATTTTTAGATCTCATGTTATTTATTCAATTATGTCCATGCTGATGAGCATTGGTTAGTAGTTGCGCTGATTTGGAAGGACCACTATTATTCACCTCAGTGGATAACTTTTCTCCTTTCTAGGGCCAGATGAAAGGACCCCCTATTCTTAGACCGTTTTTGAAGATGAATCATCTTGAAAGTGATCCTGCTGGATTTATTTGATCTCACATATTGGTCAGGGTCAGCCTAATCAGTTATCATCAGTTATTAACTTTGTCCAAGTACCGAATTCTTTCATGGCCTTATAGAATTTTACCTTCACTATGTTCTCATAGGCGACTTTTAACTCGATGAAAGGATAGTGGAACTGATACCTGATATTTCAATAGTTTCTCTCTCGGTTACAAAAATTTGATTTGGGTAGAATGAAGCCAATGATGCTCAAGACATATGAGATTATCTGGCCTAGCCAGGTACCGTAGGATATCTGGTATGGTATTGGGAAACGGGATACCTTTATAATTGCTGAGCTTGGTGATTTGGAAATCTCTTCATAATTTTAAAAGAACATAACATCTCAGCCCGGCACTACCGTCAGAGGGATACACAAACTTCAGCACGGGGGCGCACTGAACACGCTGGGTTGCACGATCAAAGTCAAATTTCTCTAGGTTCACGCTCTTAGAAACATAGAGAGGAATGAGCCGCCGGCAGACTGGCTAGGCAAGGTTCTGCTCTTGACAGCCCTTCGGTGGCCACAATTGGTGCGTCCCTAGCGACTGTCAAGGCTGGCATCCATTCGCACTACTTACGAACAGACTTCAGATGGCGAAAACTAACCACCTGCGCCAAGTCAAAGAGGTTTTTTGGCTTTTGGGCCAGACGCATCCAAAAACATACCCGATTGGGGCGAGCAGGGCACTAGCCTATGGGGAACCATGTTTGATACTTTACAATCTCTCTTAGTTGCGGAGAATAAGGAGGAAAACCCCTTGGATCAGGCGATTCCCAACTCTAGTTAGAGCAAGACTGCGAACACAAAGTAAACAATTGTGTGGAAACTTCAAAGAAATTTCCACGCGCTGGGTGGAGCGGGGAAGGGGATTGCTAGCATTCATGAATGCCATGGGCTGGCTTTAGAGTTCTGAGCCGACTCCCTTCAATAAAAAGATTTTTTCCTGCTTTAAAGATTGCTGGCATATTTGGTCCTGCTCTAATTCTTCTTCTGCTGAATATGCCATTGTCAATTTGTAAACCATATATATTCCTATCGGAGCCTTCGTTGGATGTCGACACTATCACTAATCCACTAGTATGAGGTTTCCAAACCTCTGCACTTACTTATTTACTCCTCAAGATTAGTTACTTTTCCTGGACAATAGTTCTCTAGTCGTTTGCGTTTACAGATAGGATTTTTTTTCTAGCTACTTTGGGCGGAAGGAATTGCGCCTTGAGAGGCAAATAAGTTCCCTTTTATCGGCGTAATCACAAAATATTGGGCATTTTAATCGTTTGGACTATGATTAGGCTTCTCAATCTAAAGCTGATTTTACGAGTAATCTAGTTTATTCGAGTTGATGGTCATTGCCATCACTGACAGTATAGTCTACACTTCACCTTTGGCAAGTGTGGATATCTTCGTACATCTTTATCTTTATACAACCACATCCATTCTTAAGATATTTGTTGGTCGTATAAATTTAGATAGATGAGAACTCGTGCCACTATTATGATGTATGGGTATCAAAAATAATCTCTTATCAGGAAAGTGATAATACTCTATTGTAGCTTTACGTAATCTTCGCGTAACGCGTTCCGTTTGCAGAGAATGTGTGGATCTTCTAATAACGCTGTACTTCTAATAACAGCTGTACAGATAACAAATAAACCTAAAATACCTCACAACATTCTGCTAACAGTTGCATGTAGCCATATATATGCACCCATCATGACATGACACAAATCAATCTTAAGTAGGTCGTTAAAGATGCATCTTAAATCGGGTTTATGTTTTCTGCACCATTCCGCTGGTTGTTAGCGAAGTTCCACTCAATTTCCATGGCCTAAAAACGTAACTAATCCAGTTAAATCGCTCGCGATATTTCATTTTCGGGCACGGTAGATTAAGTCAACAATGCCTGACGATAATAAAGTTAATTGAATTTAAACTGCTTCAATTTTACAAGCTTTGGTTAGGGTTAAGCAGGAGTTAATTCTCTGGCAGGGATATTTGGCAACAGTCTCGTTATGTGGAATGACGATTACTGACCTATTTGTTACCCAATTTCCGATGGTTGGGCTAGTCTAAGGTCTAAATTTCCTTACAATTGATGGTACATTTGACGACCTTAACAATTACAAAACGATTGTCATCGCAATTCAATTAATCCTGAACTTCAAATCAATTATAAATGACTGAAGCATTGAGACATTCACTGGGCAAAACCACCGTCAAAACCGCAATCCTAAGACCAATCAAATAGCGCTCATTACGTCTTGGTGTTCATTTATTCAAAGTATATCGTTTTTCAAAGGCTACACGACTAATAATGCGTGTGCCTATAATTATTGGGTATTTTTTCTCGGCTCATTTTGCTTTTACATGAAAAACACATAAATTACCATCAGACATCAGAAACGAAGATTATCCGGAATGGGGATTGATTGCTTTCCCTGATTCTTGGCTATTTGCACTTGTACGCTTTCGAAGGCTAATCATTTAAGTAACACGAAGTTCTTACCAGACAAGAGTTGGGAACTAACTACACTTGCCCCGTTTTGCATTGTATCCATGGGTAATTATGTGAAGAAAAATACACCAAGTGGCTGGGACTGTACTGCACGCTTTCGATGGCAAATTAAAATATTTCGGATTATTGGAATTTATCGGAAGATTCTGTGGTAATTTGTGAATAGTTGGGGAATTATATGCACGCGAAGAAAAGCTGCAGCAGAAGAGCGAAACGATTTTTTTCAAAGTTGTCGGGATTATAGGATTAATCTGACCGATGTGGTTACTTAAGTAGGTATCAAACTACGTCCCAGTATGAACACATTGGTCTTCCATCAGGATTATTGAACCACCTTTTGTCTTCCGTTGAATCTTCAATTGGTTATCATTTCCTATAGATCATTTCAGGGATGACAAAATCGATGCATTCTTACACAGCTGGCTCTGATTGACCATAGCGAAAATAGTGTATCAATTGTATCTCCCTGTCGGTGTTATCGGTTATTGGCTATGCGCTCTTAATTTTCCTAACTCTTCTTGATTTATAAACACTCCTCTTGATCTATTCTGTTCGGTAGAGACTAGGAAAGTAGACTCAAGTGCCGCGTATCTATAATTAATCCATGACTTCGTCCATCTACAAGTATATAACCCGTATTTCCCCATATTCATTTATTTCACTGTTTTTACCCGGAACACCCTGATGACTTATTACATACGAAGATTGATGAGGTCTTGGTGTTTAAAGGATTTTGATAGTGACTTGGCATCTAGATAGATAATTTTTTATTGCATTCATTGCTTTTTATTGTGGTGTCAATATTGTACAGATCAAGTTGGACACTGCTCTGCAGCTACGTTGTTCGATTTTTCAAATTAGAGGGACCGAAAAAATACTTTTTTCGATGTGCTGATGAGCAGCTTGATTACATCCTTTTCCAATAAATCTTTTGAGAAGTCTACATATTCTAAGTAGGTGGATGAATCCAGGCTCTACTTTATTAGGTCTTGATTATTGTGAAGGTCCACCGTGCTGAATGGTGCGAAAGTTTCAGTACGTTTAGGAAGCCGGAACGGATTTTGAAATGCGAACTCCAACTTTATTTCCAAAGTGCTACATATCATTCTGTGCCAATTCTTCTTAGTTTATCTTCCTCTCAGCCTAGTTCCGTTTCACGGTACTACTATGCACAATTTATTCTATTTCTAATTCTATTTTTTTTGGTTATTATGCTAAAGGAGCATTGTCGAAAAAGTACCTTTCAATCATTCAAATTTCAGTTATTTTAATTAAATCCCCTTTAAAGTACTCGTTTATACACAGGAAGCCGCTTTTTTTCACATATATTTGACTGCACTTTGTAATCTGAAAAAGAATCGCTTAGCCAAAACCCGATCTGTAGAACGTGCCTTTAGGTGGTGGGAAATTGGTTAACTACAAGGAAATGCTAACTAGTACCTTTGAAATTTTCGAAAATTCGGAAGAAAAATCAAGGCTCTCAAGGTATGTGTGTATACCGAACTCCCGTTGGAAAAAAAAACCAAAAATTCGTCAAATTCTCCCCGTTGAACTACCGTCCCAATATTGCCCCTAGGGTCCGATACAGTCCTAAACTGCTCTTCCTATTACTTGTAATTCAACAGGACTTTAACTACTACTGCTTTGCATGGTGTTATACAATCTTTCACAGTTCCATTTAATTTCAGCCTATTTACTCCTTCCACGGTTGCATCTACTTTGATGCACACTATGACCAGCAGCTACATAATTCATCATATTATGAGCCATTAACTGGAATTTTGATCTGTCTCAAGATTTTCTCTTGTGCTTGCAAATCTTGGACAAATGATGGAAACAAGTTCCACCCGCGTCTCCACAAGCTAAATAGACTATGATATGAACTAAATAGACAATGATATTTTTTTGTCACCGATGTAATTTGCTTGGTCGTGACTTCACATAACTAGATTATCTGGCTCCGTTGTTAACTCCCCCCAACTATTTTGTGGTTTACTCTGGTTACTGTGGTTTACTTTTCCTTAGTCTATGTTCTCTCTCCTCTATCTTCTTCTCTCACACTAGTGGATACATCCTGCTCGGTAGCTCCTACGATTCCCCTCTTCACCCCGCTCTTTGTCGATTGCTTCCTTGGAAAACTTGACGCCAATGTCAGCCCTGGTCACCTCGGCCTTCCTCACCTTTTTTTGCTTAAATCTGGCCAGTTCATTTCCCTTCGCTTCTTCATAATTTTACAATGAAAGGATCAGTCTGCAGAAAAAAGCTCTCATCATCCCCATTCAAGAAAGTGGGCATCACACTGTAACTGAAAATTGTCGTCCTATGTCGGTCCTCCCCACCTGCTAAAAAATTTTGGAAAGGTTTTCCATCCACTTTGGCTACCTCATAGTGAAACAGCTTTGTTAAACGTAGGTCCGTTGGCTCCAACTTGCTCAACTTCGCCAACTTCGTGACCAAATGTCTGAATTCACTATAGAAAGCGCATGCTATCTACACTGACTTCAATAAAACACAAGATACTTCTATCCAAATTCAAGTCTCATAGCGCTCCCATACCACTTGTTTCATCCCTTGCCTTTTACCTTTCTGGAAGATCTCATCATGCTACGCTCGTTATTATTTTTATTCTTTATCAATGCCCTGCATCCCCCTCCCACCAAAACATGTCCCTATTTGCCATATGCAGATGATCTCCGCTATATTGTGACCTGTGAACTGAATCCTTTAGTCAAAACTAGACCTCTGGTTTAGTGCTAAACGTCAGAAAGCTTTACTCTATGTTCTACTTGCTCAAATCTTCATAGTACCCTATCTGAAGTTATTCACATTTTGCAAAATTTCGTTGGGTCTGATGAACCACTCCGTCTCTAACAATATCACCTGCCGACCTGCATATTATGGCACAGGCAACACAGACATTTTCAACGTAATGTATTCCCCGATTTCAACACTTTGTCGAAGTTACAACATACAATAGCTTGGTCCCTTAAACTTTTCTTCTTTCAGTAGTTTTGAGCACAGGTTAAAGTTCATGCTTTCTCCTCCTTCTGGGGAGAACAAGTAACTCGAGTTTACTCTGTTTATTGTTCGTTAGTGAATAAATAACTTGACTGGTTTTGTTCGGGTTACTCTATATGTTCGCCATTGGGTACAATATGCTCAAAATGTGCTAAATCAAAACAGAACATGCAGTTATTTGTCGATTGTTGGAAAATTTTGCGGGACGCTTGGCTATCGTAATTAGGTTGCAAATAATCCCATCTATTTAAACTCGGCAAAAATTGCCGTTCTTTTAGGCGTAAACAATTATATAGTAGCCATAACCCCCTAAATGGAACAAAGGTCATCCATCACACCTAGGCGCCATTGCTGTCGGTTCCCTGAAATGTGCTAAAACTCCTTCTCCCCAAAAAGCTTGTACTCCTGCCCTACCAACTCGACGGCCATCCAAAGACAGGGGATTCCATTGCATAGCGTCACCCGCAATTGAGTTGCCGTTTGTAGTGTCCGCCCTTTGTCAACAAGTGCTCCGTTTGAATTTGTGTCAAGGCATAGTACCCCGATACCACGGCGAAGTCTGGTGCCTAGAAAGATTTGGAGTCTCCGAGTAATAGTGGCAGTTACTTTCCGTCTTTCATCAACGCAAATAGGAAGAATGCATTTGCCTTCAGTTCGAAATTATTTGAAGCCTTCTCCTAACGCAGACAAATTGAACCAAGGTCCATGATTCAGTGTCTGAACAATAAACTGCCATCAACATAGACGAGATGTTGAAGAAGAGCTGTCATAATCTATTGACTCCGCTCTTCACATCCTCCAGTCAAGGCAGCATAGATAGCGTCATCGATACCGGACTCCACTTGAACTTCATATTCCTCAGAGGTTTTATCTCGATGCAGCACATAACATTTTGCGTAGTCATATGTTACTCTAGCAGTGGCTGCAAATTTCGCCAGAATGTTCTTCCGACATAGAGCATTCCAAATATACTCCCTGTTGACGCAGTCAGAAAAAATCTTAAAGTTAACCAGTGAAATGAAAAATCCGCGCACTGTTTCATAATGATACATAGACTGTTGATATGTTCAGCACAGAAAGACACAGAATGCAACCCAGACTGTTCTCCGTGAATCAAACTTCTAAGGTATTCTTTGATGCGTTCCAGGATGATGTTAACGTTTTTGGAGCACATTTTTTCTCGCAATTCTGATGGGCATTCTTGTGCTCACCGATCAATTCAGAAACTGCAGAACTGCTAGAAACAGTTCAGCAGGGAGACCCTCGAGCCCAGTAACTTAGCGGCGCTCCAGCACATTGATGAACAGAATGGTTATATTTTCTTTGGAGAAGCAGACCGTGAACGTATGTTACGTAACTAGAAATTTTATCTACAAAAGAAGGAACTTCACATATGGTATATGGTTGAGAACTATGGTGGAATGCTCCTTTCACACCTCTAATTGCTCATCATGGTGGATGAGAAACCAACTGACCGAACCATTAAAAAACTTACGACCACCTCCAAGCGATTAAAATTATTATTATTTTTGCCAGCTACTGACTCTTTGGCCAGTGCAATAATAAAATCCCTTTTGGGAGGGTGCAAGCAGCAGGTCATTTGCCGAGATTTTTCGCTGCAGCAGAACTCAAATATTCGCCCCCATTCCCAGCAGCAATATGAGCCTTTAGTTCCCTACGTTTCGCGATTTACTTTAAAATTTTTCCCGGAAAGCCAGATCTTATGACGCCCCTTTAGGACGTGCCAAATAAGTTGATTTGCGCCAGAGAAATGGGTACCGACCCAATGCTCTTTCACGGGGCTGTTTACGATGTCTGCCGTCGTGCGGTCAGAAAGGTAATTCTCCCAATGCTGAACGACAGCCAGATTAATAAAAAAGGCGGTGTTTGCAGTCTCCAATCATAAACCGTCCACAAAAGCAAGAGTTCGAAGCCGAGAAATCAGTCCATACCCCTAGCGTTGCCTCTGTCCTGGATGGAACCGTTAGTTGCTTTTTTTGTGCTTGGGTCTTAAGCTCAAGACAAGGATCAGAAGATCAGAAAAGTGAAAGTAAGTTGCTCTCCATTAGGTCCGGTCAAACAAAAATTAGATGTGGACTCAGGATTCCTGACAACCCAAACAATAGTCTTCTGGCCTGCAGGCAATAATTGAGACTTCCGCGTTCCACCAACAGACATATGAGTGTCATCCACCCGATATATTCGTATATTAGTTGTTGGGTGATTTGAAAGAGTAACCTATGCTGTTTAAATTGTTGCATTCTGGACTGCTTTTTGATTCTGAAGTATATATGCCATAGTGATTGTTGCGAATTCAGAAATCCTGACCGCGACATCTGAGTTGCCAACATTCCATCCATGATGCAACCTATTTCTCCGCACCTTTGTCAAAAATTCGGATCATCTAGAGAGCTCAGTAGTTTGAATATTAGACTGTCGTACGGGAAGTTGCGGTTCAAAACCAACTGGTAGCAGTGGGATTTGTGTCGTGTCTTGGGGTCGGATACCAGTCGACTCAGTTGTGAATGAGTACCTGAGCCAAATCCTACCTCCTAAAAGATATTAGTCATCTTATATACTTGCGAACTCAGGCATTGTCATAATAGGTAAATTGTAGCAGCTGTAAATGTAGATATTAGTAATCTTAGCTCCTATAAAATCACATTCAAGATACTTCATTGGTGGCTGAATAGATCCCGTCAAACCCACCTTGCAGTCTATTCTCAAAACGCCGTAATGAAGATTTTTCTCTTGTCTGTGAGTGGTAGTAACCTCGACACTCTTTTCGTGAACCGTCTATGATAGCAGACCCTGGGCTGCTTGGTTTACGTTCAACTCTGGGACTTTCATTTGCGCGAGGTTCTTGGGACACTCTGGGCACTCCTTATTGGAGTCTTGCCTTGTATGATCTTTGTGTGTAAGTTCATCACAGCCTGGACCGAACGTGCTGTGTCATGTGTTCCAGGTTGAGACATTTAAAGCACTTTTAATTGCTATATGCCCACACAATCTACAATATACTCAATGGATGTACGCTCCAGAAGTGCCTGTTCCCTCTTAACCTCTTTATCCCAGGCTCCCCAACGTTATATAGTTCCAGTTATTTCTTGGAAGCTGCTCAGATTTTACCCTGGTCCTCTATGTGGACAAAGGGTTCCTTGCCAAACGCTGCTCTATGCTCTTATTTGCGCCTAAAATAGCTAGGCCTTATCAACTCGCAGAATGAATAAAAATTTTACTAAGATCTCACTTTTTTCTTTCTCTAGCACTACTGATGTGGATTCTGATCGTCAGGTGCCTCTCTGAAACACTTCTAGGTTCCGATATTAACTATGAAAGAATGAGTTTCTCAACAAATTTTCTCTTGATGGGTAGCAAATAGGCATGTTTGATTTTCTTTTGAAGTAGACATTTCTTTTAAAAGTGGTTACCTTATTACGAAGCAAAGTTCCTGATAAGCTTTATTGTAGGATACTCCAGCAGTCCAAAACTGATTTTAGTCTCATCTACTGTACGATAAGTACTTTCAACCGAATCTTCTATTTTGTTTGCGTTATTACGTGTTTTGTGGGTGTTATTTTTTAACCCGGTAGTACGGCCTTATCCTACGGTATTCTAAACAGTAGCAAGTTGTCAGAAATATATAATCATCAACATCATCTAGGCCAGCCTTTAGAAAGAAGGTAGAAGTCCACCAAGTCGGCATCCTTAAAAGTCTACTTTTAACACAGAAATAGATACTGTCTTAGAGGATCGGTTAGTTGAGGCATTGAAATCAAGTTAGCATATATATTAGTGGGACTCAGTTTTCCATTCACTTCCTCTCTATCTGAGACCCTACATGGCCTTTAGTAATAGAAACTGTACTGACGTTTCTCGTTTTTCAACCCAGCTTACAAATTATACCCTCATTTCCTCAAAATCAATAGATTGTATGAAAAGGATTATTGGACCAATACCAACCATTCATTAAATCCTAAATTACTCTCCAATACTTCATATTTGCTACTGAAAATTACCCCTCAGAGTCGAAACCACCGACACACTCAATTTAAAAGATATTTTTCACAGGAATGTTCTCGTATATACACGCATCTAGATTCATATATGTACAAAAGCACTGTTTCGTCCAAGACTGTCTCATCCATTGCCGGTTATTCTGCAACATCAAGTTGATCTTTTCCCTTCCTCCACCACCAGAAACCAGCATTCAACACCACCACCAACTCTCCACATTCTTACCTTTGCACTAACCTACATCGATTGGAGATCGGCCCCGAAAATTTTGAAGGAATTCACAGAAGATATTTGATTGCACTAATTACAATTCAAATTTACAGTCGAAAGGTACAAGTGGATACAAATTGAACTGCTCTCTAAGCAGACGAATGAAATTCCTTGGATATGTTCGGTGTTGGGTTCAAGAAAGAGGGAAGGAAGCTTACATTAGACATCAGCAACCTGAATTCCGTAATTTCAGGTTTCCAGAGTAAATTATCGGGACGTTTGCAGCTACTGTATCCATGTTAAATTAGCTTGAAGAAAATTGGTGGAACAGTTTTCGAAATGAATAAAAGGAGGGACATTTCGAGGGTTATCCTGAAAAAATTTGAACTACTTAAATCTCGCTATAATTTTAATGATAATTGACCTATGACGAATTGATAATTAAGTAATAGAAACACCTCAATGATGATTATCATTTCACATTGGTCTCATCCGATGCATAATAGACTCAGAAGTGGGGCTTTGGTATTACCTCCACTGGGTACGTCTGGCTAGATTGCTGCACCTTAAATGCGTTAGAAGGTTTGCATATCCTTGAACCACCTCAAGGACGAAATAAATTTTCAAATAACCCTTGTAACTATGGATCTTTTGAGAATCATAGATTTCAGTATAAAAATGATAATATTCACGGGATTTATACTACATCCTGAAGAACTATTGAGCCCCTTCGTAGGTTATGGCGAACTTGTCAATTCTATAACTGGCAAACATCCTGCATTATACTTATAGCTTCTTTAGCCTTTCGTCTGGCACTAGGAATGCTCCCGGGAGTATTTTCCTGCTCTGTGTAAATACTCGAAATTATCACAGGTTGTTTATGTAAGTATCACTGCTCTTATCACTGAATTTATAAGTTCTGGCTGCGATTGCCAGTTCCCTAAATGATAGGTTAGCTGGCAGGGACCTGTAAGTATACCCACTATGATTCTCACGTATTTCTGAGTTCGTTTTGAGCAGCACAGCGAGCGCTTTAGTTCACATGCTTCCAAAGGCACCCTGGAGTTTTCTGGTCCTGTATAACTTTGTTCTTCTTTCGTCTTGAATATAATTTGTGTTGCCTCTTTCGGTGCTAGAATTCTAATCAGGAATGAAAATCTAAAATCACCTATTCATTCCGAGCCAGGTGAGTACAGACTTGACTCGTAAACACATCATCAATAACATGGCCACTCTTTTCTATTCTCCCCCGTGGAAAGTATGTTATAATTTTTTGCTCGAGTATCTTTGCTCATGAATTTCAAGAGCTTCAAATATTGATCTCTTTCGCCTTTGTTAAGAAGTGAGTTTTTATAACTCTTCTTACTTTCAGACAAGTCTAATCTTCTTATATTCTTTATATGATTTAACAATTTCAGTTTCTCTTTAAAAATGATATTGTTCACCAAAATAATTTGACCACTGCCTTCAACCTGACATCTTTTGACCCTTTCTTATACTCCATCTCTGCTCCTTCAGGTACTCGCTGAGTCGTCTTCCAACAATCCTTCTAGTCTCTCTGTGGCAATGGGTGCGGGTAGTCTTATATACTACAAATTTGGCCGTTTGGTTGATCCCAGAAGAGATTTAATATGGCTTGCTTGCTTGCTACCAAAGAAGATATCTAAACCATATTTACACAGCTCACGTTTCAGTGAAAAAGAGATTAATTTAAACATCAATTCTTCTTCTGGGTTGTTGATCTGTAATAAACCTTGTGAACGCTTGTCCTCTACTGTCTAACAAAATGTCAGTGTGCTCTTTAAGTCCAGCAATTTCTATAATATGCTCGGTCTCCTTTAAGACAGGCTCCAATAATACTGAAAGGGCTAGCATCCAATGGGTCATGGGGTTAAAAAGACGACCCTGTGCTAATGGGCGTGATCCGATGTATTGGTGATAATTCATTTGATATTCATCCATTTCCTGTGAATCTCCAGTCCTCAAATTTTCTACTTCTTTGTCAGCATTAGGCCTAAGAACGGTACCTGTCCTTTCCTTTCCATCTGCATGGTGAATTCTATATTGGGATGTAAACTGTTGATAGTGTTTGGCACTTCAAAATAATGGCCAAGGATATCTCCCTGATAAATACGAAGCGGAACTTTTTCCATCGGAACTCCTCCCAATTACTTATCAGATATCAGACAGAGACAAAGAAGTTTCCTTCCTTGAGGAGTCTGACCACCCTAATGTATTGTTTCACGTTATATTTCCATAAAGAACCTCTGAAGGTTTCTAATACTTGGTTGGTTGCTTTGACCAGAATACTCAGAAATATAGCCTTGCCGTGGAAGGTAGCCCTGACTTCGTCTCCTTCGAGTTCCTCTGTCAACCAATTCCACCTCATACTTTTTCTATATTCAGAAGTTACATGATTCCTTAGTGACATTTCCGTGAAAAGGATTTTTTGCATCTCCTTGCTAGTTTATGGATTTTCGGATGTTCTTTAATTCTAGGTAGTGCTGGGTTAGAGGATCTCAGGCTGTTGTTTCCTGAGATCCATTGTAATTGGCAGACGGCTTTTCCATGTTTCATGAGTTGTGTTAGAGGATCGGTCCCGAGTTTTCGAGCTTGTCCATCATCCTGTTCTTGTAGTCCTCTTTGTCCAGTACAATCAGTGCATTCTATTAGTCCGTTAGTGTCACTTGTTTTTCCGAGAGGATTATTAGGCTCACCACAGACTTGTCAAATTGGTGAGCATAATGTCCAGACAGCGTAATTGACTTCTGCCCTCTCCGCAAAGTTCTAAATTTCTTATCGATGAGTTTTCTCCAATTTTGACTTTGGTGAGTTATAACAAAAATGTTTTAAGATATTGTCCTGCCAATTTCAAATGAAGGTGAAATGCTTCCAATATTTTCCTGTCCAGTTTGGGGCCAACGCGTGAGATGCTCTAAGACAAAATTTCGTGCATCAGATTTCTTGTACTAAGACAATCGAACGACGCACTTAATCTCATCCGATGGCTCTTGGGAGGGAATATTTGAATTGCATTTGCTTGGAAGTAAGATTTCCTTGCTTGACGATACACATGTGTTTCTCAACTCAATGAATTTATTCCACTCTGCCGTAACGATATACTAGGTTATCATTCGCTGCTTCGAAGGACATGTCCTTGCTCTTCCAGTCACAATCACTCAACCAAACATCTCGAGCGAATAACTATCCAATCGAGGTTGCTGAAGACACATGTACGAGTGCGCCATCTTATTCAACATAATTTCACTTTTAGCTGGGCACCAAAGTACTTTCATCTCCTCGAAGTTAGAATTCGCTATTGCGTCAATTATTTCCCAGGCAATGTCTGATGTCTTGCTTCTCTAGAAAAGTGCAGGCTTTTTGGGGGTCTGTGATTATTACTGTCTTGTTTTTTTTTAACTTTCCTTTACCATTTGAGTGCCAGCTTTTTCCCATTTAGTTCAGCAGAGAGGGCCGTGATTCCTTGCATCCTGTAGCCGGCATTCAGCTGTGCGGTGGTCACCCTCGAGCCAAGGCCGATGTTGCTGCATCAGTTCCATATAGGGCAGAACCCCTGTTGCTAAGTTCGGTTATTTCATTTTGGATCTTAACGTTTCTGTTCCCATTCCTTCCCTCCCCTGACCTATTTCAGACCAGCAAATTTCCCACTCTTCTTTCATCTCCTGCTAGAGCATGAGCCACATCTTTTTGTTTCTCCTGCTAGAGCATTAGCCACATGATGCGGTAAAGACGTTAAACCTTGGGCATCAATAGCCTGAAGGCAGCAGCGAGTGGGCTGATGTACCAAAATTTTACATGGTTTACCATTATTTCTCCTAAATGCAATCACGCTGGACTTGTCTCTGTTCACTGGGAGTTTCAGGGTGTTACATTTATTCACAAATGGGTCAACCCGTTTTTGTAGTAGCCTATCCACGTGATCATCTCCTGTCCCCATAGCAAGGATAATAAAGTAAGCTAAGTATTGATAGATGTCAGTGTCGTCATTGAGAGGTTGTGTACAGATTGAAAAGTACCAGGCTTAAAACACTTCCTTGGGGTAGACCTACGTTTACCAAGCACGTCCACTCATCCAGCTTCATCTTCCTGTATTCCAGAAAGCACAGGGTCCAAAAATATATGTCAGATGGCACGTTTTTTTCTCTCATAGTTTCAGCAAGAAGAAGTAGGCCCACTCTTTAGTACGCTTTCCTGATGTCAAAAGACACCGCTTTCACGACTCTGCGCTTACTCTTGGCTGTAAAAAGTTTCATCAACAGGTCGTTGAAGCACGTCGTGGTCGATTTCCCTTTTCTGTATGCATAGGAATCCTCTGCAAGCACGTTTCTTCTTTCTAGGAAGAAGAAAAGTCTTTCCTTGATCATACCGATTAGAATTTTGGTGAAAGTATTTACAAGGAAGATAGGTCTGAAGTTCATAGTATTGTTCAGAACAATGTTGTTTTTAGAAATTAGAATAATGTTGACTATCTCTCATTTTTGTGGTGGTTGGAGGGTCCTCCAAGCCCCATTAAGGGCGCTGTATAAGTGCAAGTGTAATTTGGTTTCTCCATTTAGCTAGTTTACATATGAGTAAAGTATCTTATCATTCCCTGGATCGGACTGTCTCTTGTGCTTAGCAAGAACTTTGTTGAGATCGTCCATGTGGAAGTCCGCATGGCAATAGGTGGCATACGGTGTTGTAACTAGGGGTACAGATCTTGTGTCATAGTTACTTTCTATTTCTGTGAGAAATTTTTCTTTCTTGTCTTTATCTCATGATATAAGTTGTCTGGACTCTTCGTAAAAGTGTTTGAACCCCCTGATCTTTAGCCATAACTGTTTGGTGTCGGTCCGGCTTGAGAATTTCTACCCATAAGTTATCGCGAAAAGTTTCTTTTTGCCTTCCTGATTTCCTTCTTCCATCGTTTAGTTGCCTTTTAGGTCCTGAGGAAATTCTCGCAGTTTGGAGTTTGTCTGAGAGCTCTCATCGCTTCCCTTAGATGGGATCCTAGGTTTTTACTCCATCAGGCCTTGGACCTCGTGGTTTTCACTTCACAGACTTCCTTTTCTAGCTGTGAAGTTGCTTCCCCACTCGAAGTAATGTAGCATTCTTCCTTTCCGTTCTAGCTTGCATTCATCGCCAAACCAGCCGTTCCGAGTTTTCTTGCGGCTGGGGCTGCTATGTTTATAATAACAATAATAAGCGTTGGCGCAACAATCCAATTGGATCAGGGCCTTAAAGTGTGTTAGAGCACTTCATTCAAGACCGTAACGGTACACTACAGGATCACAATACTCTGTAGGAGGCAATGTGGTCAGTATTGCGCTCGCCCGAGATTATTATCCTGATTTCACACAAGTACTCATTCACAAATTCCACTGCCGCCAGTGAGATTCGAACCGCGACTTTCCGTATGACACCCAAGATGCCAAAGAAGAGTAAAACACCATGGTGGAACTCGGATTTGGCAAAACAGAGGAGAACGACAAGGATGCTCCTTAATCGTCCTCTGAAGGGTGAATCAAGCACTAACTGGAATCGCTATAAAGAGGCACAGAAGGCTCTAAAGAAGAGCATAAGGTCGGCTAAACGATCATCTTGGAGACGCTTTTGCGAAGAGACTAACTCTCTTGAGGCAACCTCAAAGAAGTACACTTCCCAGGCAGCATCCAAAATCTAATCTCGGGGCCAACAGGTGCATACAGCCCTCAACCAAGAGACTGGAATCTGGCATGAAAAGTAGTGTCACTGGAGCGAGTGAAATGGGCATTTAACTCGTTCCATAGATACAAGTCTGCAGGTCCGGATGGCATCATAACTGCGCTAGTAATAGAAAGAATAGATGCCCTGGGTCTACACATTCGGAATATATATCGTGCATGCCTAGCACACGCTTATATTCCAATTAAATGGCGGGATGCGAAGGTGTTGTTCATTCCCAAACCAGGAAAACCCACCTACACAGATGCAAAAAGCTTTCGACCGATCAGCCTAACGTCCTTTCTGCTAAAAGGACTAGAAAGACTACTAGATCGGTTCATAAGGGATGCACACATTCCTAAATGGCCACTTCACCATAGGCAACACGCCTACCAGAAAGGCAAATCCACGGAGACAGCACTCCATGAAAATTGAAAAGGCGATGCCCGAAAAAGAATACGCCTTAGGCGCATTCATAGACATCGAAGGTGCCTTCAATTATGCCTCATTTGCGGCAATTTGTGATGCGGCAAGACAGCATGGAATCGAACCGCTGCTAATCAGTTGGATCCTTCACATGCTAGAGTGGAGAAAAATCCACATATCGGTCGGCCAGAAGTCTATTGAAGCAGGATGTCTTAGGGGCTGGTGATGGATACCCTGCTGTGGCTCCTGGAGGACAAAAAAGTCTTCGCGCAAGCATTTGCGGACGACCTGGCCGTAATAATTACCGGCAAGTTTGCGGACACAGTATGTGACCGCTTGAATGCAACTCTGCATGTAATCCACAGCTGGTGCCTCCGCAATGGACTCACGGTGAACGCTAGGAAGACTGGACTAATTATGTTCACTAGGAACGTCAGGGGGGGGGGGGGCAGCTATACGCTACCCACCCTACCACCTGGGGACTTTCACCTAAACGGATATATACATCCATAATAAAACCCATTTTGATGTATGCATGCATCGTCTGGTGGCCAAGACTGAACTTTGCTAACAGCAAAAAGCTGCTAACGCAGATTCAGAGACTTGGTTGCCTAAGTATTACTGGAGCAATGAGTACTACGCCGACTGTGGCACTTGAAGTTATCCTGAATTTACCCCCCATTCACTTGGAGGTGAAACGGAAAGCGGCCAACGAGACATATAGGCTCGATACCATTGGGGCGTGGAAAAGCGGCCAATCCAACGGGCATGCGTCTATCTGCAGATTCCTTGAAATACATCCGGTTGCCCTGATGCCGACCAATCATATGGTTTCCAGATTCGTCTTTGAAAAGACATACACTGTCGTAATCACCGAAAGAGAAGAATGGTCGACAAGTGGCCATGAGTCTTTTCAGATTACAGACCTAATAATCTTGGATCGGATGCAGGTGTGTTCTCGGAGAATCCGATTATAGAACTGGCCGGACCTCTCGGAAAAATGTAGACCATATTCCAGGCGGAGATATATGCCATTTCATTGGCAGCAGAAGAATGTCTGCGACAAAAATGGAGGGGTCGCACCATTCGAATCTGTTCCGACAGTCTGGCGGCATTATCAGCACTAAATGGCAACAACATATCAAGCCAGTTGGTGTGGAGTTGTCATCAGGTGCTGCTGAAACTTGGCCGACTGAACGAAACATTCCTGATGTGGGTGCCGGGGCACTCTAACATCGCCGGTAATGACTGGCAGACTGGCTCGCCGAGGGTCTGGATCCACAATGGTGGGGCCAGAACCAGCTCTTGGAATCCGACCATCTACTGTCAAGTCTACTCTGGAGGGTGAAATTGCAAGGATTCACGCAACCGAGTGGAGAAATTTGGACTCTTGCCGGCAAGCGAAAATCCTTGTGAAGGAGCCGAGGGCCACTAGAGCGGCGTTTTTGTTGTCCCTTAAGAAGTGGGACATGAAAACCATAGTAGGGCTTTTGACGGGACACTGCCCCTTAAACTACCATATGGAAAAGATTGGGGTAGTGGTTTCGGCTGTGTGTAGCCAATGTGAGGAGGAGGAGGAGACAGCTCTGCACTTTTTATGCAGCTGCACGGCATCCTCAGATCTCAGACGAAGACACCTTGGCAAAATTTTCTTCAATGAAGAATCTGCATACTCTCTGCCTCTTGAGAATGTTCTCAGATTCCCTAAAGCCTGCAAACACCGTAGGCGGGAAGCCATTGAATAGGGAACTTACGGGGATAGTACAATGGGCTTAATAATGGCCTGAGTGCTAGGAGCTGCGGCTCCCCCCAGTTAACTAAACTAACTAACTTCCGTACGACAGCCTTGTGCTCTACCCACTGGGCTATCCAGACACACCGTATGTTTATGGCCACATCAATGATAACGCTTTTCAGGGTTGGTTTTGAAGATTATTTGTTATGCTTCATCTCCAGGACATCTGTTAGCTGCGGTTATTGCGGCTGTGTTGTGGATGACTTCAGTATTTATTCTCATCTGATAGTCAGAGGGAATTTTAGGCGGTGATGTAAATCTAACCCGGTGCACCATGCCAACGAGATAGTGATCCGAGTTTATATTGGCCCCTATATTTTATGTCATTCATCTAGGCTGAGAGGAGGTGGCGTTCAATCGTTGATTGAAAGTGGTCCCACCTGAAGAGGCCCATATAAGTTTGTATCCGCTTTCTGCGCAAATGATGATGATGATGATACTTCTAACTGATACTTCTAACTGAATAATCCACAGACCGTTATCATTGACATCCTTATGTAAGCTATGGGAGCTTCGAGGGTTCGTTCTACTGCCCCGTAGAATGTATCCTTCTCCCGCTGTGCAGTCTCCTTTGTAGGCGCGTGAACGTTAATGAGGCTTATATTTCTAAATTTGCCTCGCAAGCGCATAGCCGTTTGCTTATGTTTTCCAAGCTGATAACAGCAGTCGAAATTGTAATCCTTTAACATCATCTTTCATCTTCTTTCTAGTTTGTGTAATAGATACCAGATACCAGATACTCCCTTCCTCATTCTACTTTTTTTTTGTTTGATGTCCTGTAATCTTGCAGTTTTCATTCCGTATGCTGGTGACTCCACTTCGACATTTTCCACAACCAAAATACTGTTGACATCATTACACTTCGAGTCATCTTATTATCTGCAAATTCAACTCCGAAAAGTACCAAATAACTGCCAAAATCGTATCTGTCCAACTAAACTAAACCAACTAAACCTAAATCAATCTACCAATTCACCATAAAGCTCCAAGAACATTTCCGAATATCGTGCACCGCCCTTAGAGCTTTTCAAACCATGGTGAGAATCTAAAATCTTTTACTCTCCTCCTCCTAAACGATTGAAGCGCAATACCGTCGCTTGCAATCAATTTCGTGTCCATAACCGGAACTACCACCTGGTTTGGATTTTCGGTAACCTCTGTCTGTATAACAGTTTGTGCAGGTGGGCTTTCCACATAATCTGATGACATAATTTAAATTCAAATTCAAACGATTAGAGTTGAATAATTTGCTGCTTATCGCTCATCATCCAAAGTTGTAAATTTTGATAGTAAGTCGGATTTCCATGCTAATGTCCGAAACTGGTTCCCAAGAACTTGTTTATGATGATAAGAAAGCAAAAGGATGCTAGTTTCCAACGCTTTTCAGTGCAAGATGCCGCAGTTATTAATTACGATTTTGAGGGGAAAAAATTATTGACAAAAGAGGATTTTTGAATTTTTTTCTGAACCAAGTAAACTTGATAAATTCATTAGAATGCTTAATCTGCAGCGTTCGTTATAAAGGCGGTTGGAAGGTAAAAAACTGAACAGCATGAAAAAGTTAATCAGCATGGTTCCATAAATATTGCAGATGTTGCCAGTTTTTGCTGCAAATGGCCCTGCAGCGGTTATGAGCGAACGTTATCAGTTTGAACACCTGTACGGGAAATATTTATGGACTAATTATTAACGCAACTTCTACATACACGTGATCAACATTTAATTTTTATTGGGCTTGCCTGATGACGCTGCTATGACGCAAGCCAGAACCTAACTACGATATTGTAGCCATAATTTACTGCCAACGCACCCTGCGTAAACTACGTGATGATTCTGGCGTTTCTAGCGGCAATTTTACACACATATATGCCTATATATTTATCAATCACGGCATCTTCTCATGTTTCTACCTTTACCAATCCTGCCGCTTTTTATACCAAAGTACCATTAAGAGAGACCGGTCCTAAATTCAATTCCATGGCCCTGGCTCATCAGTGTGGGAGAAAGTATGCGTTAATATATTCGCTAAAGGGGGGTTTATTGGATGAGATCAGTGTTCACTAGACTTTAATTGGCTGCTGATCGAAGGACATCAGTAAAAATACCATGCATTACTTTTAACTCATTGACTACAAATAATTAAATGTCAAATGTATATTTGCAAAAACACGCAGGAAGAAAACTGACATCAAGGGTGAAAATTGTACCCCCCGCCCATGATAACACAACGAGTCTGATTCTTTAAAGCCTCTGTATTTCGGGATACCGCAAAAGCGGAATCATCCTTATCCTCTCTCTTTTTGGCCAACCTGCCAAGAACACAATCCTGGTCAGCCTGCTAAATCTCCACCCTCTTTGGGCGACTTGACCGAACACTCTTCTCAGCCCTTTTTACCAGACTCTTACATCATCTCCTTTTTGATACCTGGTCTCGTGAACCTTGGCTTCCGCTGCATCACTAATTATTTTTCGGGGGACCAAGAAGGATGCTATTTTCCCGGACCTGGGTTCGCGGTTTTTCCTTACTGTCCTATATTTATTTTTGGAGCTTTCCGCTACATAAATAATATCAAAAGTTTATCAAATCTTAACGCCAGTCTGCAGCCTTCACCAACGTTCGAGCGGCCGATTGTTTTAGTTTTAATATACTATTTTGAAGAAGACATAAAATGTCTCTTCTTCAGACGATGGTATTGATTTTTGTGTGGTAGGTTCGTCTTTTATAAATAACATCTCCAAATCACAGTGAATATTGAAGTTTCTGATTACCACGGAATGGAACTAATCGTTCTCAATATCTTAGACTGGACTCTTTGCAAGATTTTGATGTTGGATGTGAGATCAGATGCCCAAAGTTGTACAACATAAGTCCAGACGGGCGTACCGCTGCTTTATATATCACTAGTTTGAATTTGTTGAGTATCCAGTACAGGCTTTTGCATCTCAGGTTCACTTGAGTTTTTTCGGCCTCCTTATGTTTCTTGCAAAAAAGCCCTCTTTCTAGGTCTTCTCCTAGGTATTTTAGACTGAGAAATGGATACGCAGTAAAGCCTATGTTGTCCATGTGCATTTCTTCAATGGGAAAGTGACATAACCATACTTTGATTCACCAGCGGGCCAACCATCGCTTAACCTCTTTCATGTGATTCCTGAGGTCTCAAGATGTAACGCTAGGATTGCACTATGTGCAGAGTATCGCCGTATCGTCGATGAAGGTAGAAGTAAATATGCGCTATTTGTTGGCAGGTCTGCAGTATATATCAAGTAAAGCAAAGGGCCGAGGACACTGCTCTGAGGTACGCCTGGTTTCATGCTAGATTATTTTGAGGTGAAAGTTTTTTGATTAATAACAGAATTTTATGAGTGTCTTGTATGAGTAGTTTTTTCTTGATTTTGTAGATGAGACCTGGTCAAATGCTAGTGCAACCTCAAGTAACATAGTCAAGCAGTACTTTCTCACTAAAAAATCGGAGGTTAACTGATGAACTTGCTAACTGTTCATAATAAGGTCGAAATTAGGATCAATGTGATTTTGTGAGGATCTTAAGACCAAGAAAACTTTGAATTGAATCAGTTGGTGCACATCTTTAGAAATCGAAAGTGATAATTCTTTCTTCTTTAGCTATGGGTTTGGTTGACAAACGTCTCTCAAGTGTTGAACAAAGATTGAACCCTTCTCGACACCACCCTTCGCTTGGCTGCGGTCCAACAATCGGATTGGTAATTTGCGCAGGATTGGCCTATTGAGCTTCTTCACCACTCTCCAAACGAGATAATTCGTGGTCGGAAAAGGTGTCCTTTCCTTTTATATTCCTCCTTATGCCAAAACCGATAAGGTGAAGTACCAGTAGGTTAGATTGCCACTCGATAACACGTCGAATTAAAAGTTCGTCGATATGGCAATTCGCAGAGCTTTACTCCTATTAGTTTCGAGCCCCAATTCGTAGGTTGGACATTGAAGTCTCTAGCTATAAGAAATCTTCTACTAATCTCGAGGAGTTACAGGAGCTCATGATGAAAGGAGCCTCTGTACTAGTTGCTCAAAAAGCAGGCCCAGAAACCGCCAAGGAATTATAAGGTCAATTAATGTCAGTATGTTCATTTCCTACATCCTGGCCGCGAATTTATTTATGTAATAATCGAGTTGATTAACTTAAACCAATGGCATGTAGTCGTCCTTCCTTCTTGCGAAATATTCGGTGGCGGCTTGTGATCTGTGTTGATGAAAGGCGAGACTCTTTTCACCATTTCTAAACAAATCCCAGTAAACTAATTTGTTAAACAAAAACCTAATGACTACACCGTCGTGATCTTGTGCTCCAGTACCACGCCTACGACAGCATTCCATTTGTTTGTTAGAATTTCAAATGAGACGTGCAAGTGTAGCTTGTGAGAGTAGCTCTTATACAAACCACTAACGTTCTCTTCGTTCCGAGGGTCCATGTGGTCAGCATTTTGCCTTTCTGAGTCATTCGAATTCTTTTGTGGAATTTCGGATAGGGATCAATCATGCCAAAGAACCTTCGCTAAAGTTATCTAACTTGGAGTAATTCTATATGCCTTTAACTCTCACTAAAAGTAATTGTGTGTCAGCGGATCTAATAATGGATACCTTTTGACTTTTCAGCTCAGATGCTTCGAATTGCTACTTGACAGTTGTAATGCTCAGGACGGCCGTGGACTGTTGAAGACCAATTTGAAGCATCTGTGTAATATTTCGATCGATATTTGGAACCTTCCTTACTGGGGAAAGGTGCAACTAGTAGTCAAAATAGCGCAGGTAATGATATCTAACAGCTTTTGGGGAAATCAAATCGGTGAACTTCAGCCCCTTAGTGATAAAATGCAGACGGGATGTCAGCAAGCCTATACCGGCCAAATAGCGCTGTAGTGCACCATCTTGGTGGCACAAACTACTAAGACCATGGTTGCTGTGGCAAGAGCAAGGAGGAGAGATCAGTCGGCTCAGATCTTCAGAAACAGACCGTAGCACTCACGAAAGAAAAGAGTTCTTCCGTTTTGCAGCTAGAAATGTCTCTGTCCTCAAAGAATGGTTTACCTAGTATCCGTAGCCTGGCTTTACTAGAGCTAGAGCAAAGGAAGTTCGTGGGGGTTTCTCCCTCTTCTCTGCAGCTTCGGCAATGCGAATTGTAGGGTAAGCCGAGTCGGGCGGCATGGTTTCCTATAGGCCACACGCATCTGGCACGTCTTTTATTACTTTCCTTGAATACCAGGTAGAAATGATTACCTCATATTCTGTTAATGTTCCGGTTTGCCACTATTTTGTTGAGAATAAGCCTCTCACATAGTCTTAGCTTTCAATTAAGTTCTGTTTCATTATCATAAAAGCATAAGCATGCAGCAGCGAGACAGCACAAATACCAACAAAAATATCCATGTCTACCGAGGTTAAAACCTGGGGTAGCTAGATCGAGAGGCTGCTGCTCAACCATCTTCACCATCTCACTAATCATATTCTGCTTGAAGGTCTACAAATCGGTTTAGCAAATATGAGCTCGAGAATTTTCTTAGTTGCAGTTGATGAAGGTTCTGTGATGATAATGTAACACATGTTTCCCATTTTCCATTGTAGAGACTTAGAAAATTTTATGACGTTGTTAAATTCTGTTAGAAGGCTGTGGCCTTCTCGTGCTTTCAGCCTGACTAGGATGCTAGAATGACCCAGCAGCTCAGCTCCGATATTATATGGTATGACGTTTGCTATTAGGAAAACTCTCTCCAACGGAGGGTTTATATGCGCTAACCTCGAAAAGGGTCTATGAAAGAGCTATTTGTGGCATACCTTAAAAATTTAGCGAATTTCCCATGATATGAACAAGTCGGGAAACCGGAAGCTGGATACTTCAGGTGTAAAAGGTTTTGCGCATTTCTTATATAAAAATATTTGAGTTGACACTCCTCCCATTTGAACCTAGCACGTAATATACGCATAAATTTTTTCAGATTTTTCGTTTGGGTAGTTTCTAAGAATGGGTCCGTGAAAGAAATGATTACTTTCGGCTCCCCATACTCCCCACTTTTCCAACAGATGACAAAAAAACAAACCGGCATCGGAAAGTACTAATCGAGACCTTTCATTTGGTACACGGCATGACTATATTTGCTGAAAAAACAAATTTGCATCCCCCTATTGAATATATGGAGACCCCCCTTAAGTTCAACCTAGAATGATGTAATTTACTGTATATGTGAGCGTTCACAATTCCCACCTTTGCACCAAATTTGGTGTCAATCGCTGCAACGGTCTGCTCCTGCAGGGGGCCAACCGCTAAAACCGAGCTGAAAGTGCATAAGTCAGAAATTCTCCTCAGACATGTAAATTCAGAGGGCTATGCGGGTTCCCTATATCCCTGTAAGATTTCTTGATTGAAGTCACTTCAGATGAGCATCCTTGTAGGCTTTTATCTGATTGCTTTCGAGCATTCGCCTACTGCACCACTACCATCAAGTTTTAGTGACTTCTGCGTTTCCCGGTGGCACCACGTGGAGGTTTTCCTCGGCCTCGGCCTTGGTTTTGGTGTGGCCGACAGGGTTGCTGCCGGTCTTCCGCGCCGCCACCTCAGAGCACTTGTTGGCCCGGGTAGCAACGTCCTTGGTGGTTTAACTTGAATACCTACCGAGTTGACTTAACCCCACAGTCTTGATTGATTTTGTGATCACAATCAGAGTCCCGCTTAGACAAGCATAGCAGTACCAGCCTATACTGAGGCCATGCCTCGGGATTCATACTGATGGATGCAAGCCCTACCTAAATCTTTGCCGAACTAGGGAGTACGCAGCACCACGTTTGAGGCCCGAAGGCCGTTCGTGTGAACGTCACCATAACCCCCATGAAACTCCCACTAGGGGACCAACCGCTACAACCACATATGAGACAGGAATTCTTTTGAGACATGTAAATTCTGGGGATAGTAGGATAGGAGTTCGTTTTGCAGATAATGAACCTAGCTGACTTTCAAACACCGTGAGAGTTGGGTTGGTAGGTCTCCGCTTCAAATTCAAAGGCTGGACTGTTAGTGCTAATTTTGACATGTGGAGATGTAGAATATAGAAAAGTAGCATGAAGTTTTGGTGGGTTTGAATTGCAGTCTAGAAGAATTATTCATAACAAGTGAGTAGCAGGGAGGAATGTCAAAGAGTTGTTGGAAATAGTTGGAAAACGAGGATGTTCGCGTCAGTTAACGAGATTAAAAGTCCTGCAAAGGAAGAAAATGAAATAAAGGTACCTAACAATATGAAGTTCAGACAAATTGTCAAACAATTCTTCACATAAGTGAAAGGGACAATTGCAGGGAAAGCACAGAGGATACAATAGATAGATACACCTAAGGCAATAGAATCATAACGGGCACCAGAAGAGGAGAAGGTGGACTGGACACCAAGCGGATATTTAATTGCAATTAGAACTCCATCCCCAGTTGACTTAGGTAATGCTTTCCGACACCTATCGCACCGACAAATGGCGTACCTTTCGAGGAGAACGGAACTTAAGCCAGGCTGAATCAGGTTTCTAGAATAAAGTGATTTGATACTGTTAAGCCAGTGCGGAAATATTGAAGAACTAGGGCCTTCAACCGTTAACATTCCGGTAGAATAGTCAGACACCGACGACAGAATCAGTTACATAATGTGAGGGGGAAAACGAACTGTATTGGAATTTCCTTGGGGATTGGTGCGCTTGTACGGCTTCATGAGCACGCTTTGCAGCCAAAAAATAATTAGCGCAATAAAATTCGAGAAGATAAGTTTGGTTTGAACGGTGCTATCACACATACAGGTTCGCTGTCCTTTGTAAGCTTAACACAGGTAACTGGTAAAGGTGAGGCAACTTTGATCTTAATGTATTCCAAAACTTCATCTAAAAAAGTACAGCACGCTAAGGTGAAGATAAACAGTTGTCTTGGTGGGGGAGATGGCGGTGTTATTATTGCATCACTGTATAAGCCTGTCAAACAAAGTAAGCAAACCAGTTACTGAGTGAAAGATTACAATAAGTAGGACAAAAAGGTGCCATATCAATTTGCATTCAAACAGGTGGTTCGCAATGGAATCATTAACCTAAAAATGATCAATCTTGCTTCACTTTCAAAAATGTGTATTAACTCAACAAAAACGTTAGTCGAACCTAATGTACAAGATGTTATCTCACGAATCAATTAATCAAGTAAAATAGAGCGTGGAATTTCCTATAAACACCGACTCAATCAATGAAATTTTGTAACCATAGCTTAAAATCCAAATCCAAACTACCGAATCAGTGTAAAAATTAGCACAGCCAGATGTCCACAATTTACATGTAATTTATGGAGGTACATTAATGCCTCGTTATTATTATAACAAACTAAAATCTCTCAATCAGCATAAATCTTTGGAAATGTGATCTACAATCACTAGATACACGAAAATTAACAAGAAGCAGAAAATTGATTAATTTCAGTTGCTACTCATATCAAATATCGGAATTTGGTCTTCATTCAACTCTGAATACATGAATATCTAACATTACTAATTTTTGGTAAAAAACTTCAAACCTTCTCGATTGGCGCCATTTATAAATCAATGTGCCCACGCGTTGTTGACACGTATCAAAATATTTGGTAATTTTTTATTTACTATCATTAAAATTAGCTTTAGATGGTTTTATCTTCGCAACAAACACCCACGGCAGGTCTTCTTAGCATATTTGAAATTTTATGTCTCTTATAAGATGCATTTATCGATCATTATTCCCTCTAAATTGTAAAATTATACTTAGATTTCCGAATGCTATAATTTTATGCATTTCGGATGATGAACAGTTCATATTCAGGATTATATACGTAGTTACCTGCCAATTAAGATCATTGCCCCTTAAGATATTATATTTGCCTAACTTACAAAAGGTAAACTAATAATAGGCATACTCATCATAAAAACTAATCCTGTTTGCATAGGACTAGTGTGTTCCCAAGAAATTACTAATTCCAAAATTTGACTTCAGAGTTTATTTTCAGCTCCTCCAATCGACCTAATGACTGAAATCAAATATTTCACTTAATATTTCTTTTAGTTTCTCTAATTCTGTTCAGATATTTTTAAAATAAAATAAAAAGATTGTCTCCATTTTCTATTGGCGTAAAGCTCGGAATCTTCAGGACTATTCAATTTTTCACCATGATTTATTTTAGCGAAATCTTTTATTTGGAGATTCGTTGTTATTCGATTTCCAGACAGTTTTTGATAGTCAGAAGCAAACAATGTCTGATAGATTAATTTAATTCCTGAAACAATATCATTAGGAACCAACTCGGATACTACACCTTGCATATATGTATGATATATGTATGTTTAGGATTGATGATATATAACATCCACAAATCAAGGTTTAAAAACGTTCGTTAGAAAATTGAATAATTCATGGGGAGTTAATGGCCAACCATCATGAATTGTAATGTGACTCAAATGTTTCCATAAATGTTCGGTTTTCACGCTTTTCTGAAGAATTCCTCCTAAAATAAATATAATTTTTATTTAAATGAGTTTTATTGATAACTTGATGAATATTTTATATGTATATGTCCATATCTTTATTTTATGGGTATTACGGGTAGTAATTATTCAAAATTTGAATACAGATACATTAGCAATAACTTAAGGGGGTCATCCCGTGTGTCAGATCCGAGGAATCAATTTCTTTTGCATCAATTTTATCTAGATATAGTGTATAATATATGGGCAAAGTGATTGGTTGATATTCGGACTCGTTCGGAAATTAGAGTGTTAAACAGGTAAAATGTCGCATGCCAGGTTTATGTCGATCGCAGTAGTAAAGCGTGTATTTATCGGTCCGAATAACGTTCGAATGACTTCGCTAAAATCATAAGAATTTAAGCCAAGGCTTTGCATGTGTTTCTTCAAGAAACCTAAGGTTTATAGATTAGGTATACCAGGTTAATGGTCAGCCAAGATTTTATGGTTAAAAGTCGGATTCTATTTTTTAAATGCGATTTTCTTGAAACTGCAAGTTGAAAATCTGCTGCCTCCATAGCCTAAAATCTATCCAACGAAATTCTTTGAAATTTTCACGACTTATTAACAACATATTTCTACGGTCCGCAAACTAGGATAATTGCGATTCATATGGTATTTTTTTTAATAAAAGAAGCCTTGTAAAACGCCAAAATTAACTTTCAATATTTTTTAATAATCCTAGATTGCGGCCTGTGGTTAAGTCCACACACTAAATTGTCATTTGCATTGTTTCTTTAAGATGATCACAGCGGCCTCCAGCGTGGCGGCAGAAAAACACCTTTTTTGGAGATGGATGCATAAGTTGCTCTGTATATCAATAATGAACTATGCTATCTAGCTGGAAAAAATAATATATGGTGAAAAATTCATATTTATATCTTTATCCACTTCTTCACAAAAACATTCTAAATAAAAGCGAAAAAAAAAACCTACTTCACACGGGATGACCCCCTTAAAGTAAACTTGCAAAAGTGCATTGTAGAATACATTTAAATGCCTCCAGTTTACTTTTATATGGAGTTGGGGAGAGAAAGTGAAATAAACAAAAGCTAGGGTGGGGTCCTAAACCCAATAAGCCACCTGAAGCCTATTCTGAGCTTACTTTAATAAGCAACTCCATCCCGGTTTTGCCGTAAAGCTCACCAATTCGATATCCCTTGCAGCTATCTGTTCTTCAGGGCCTTCATCTGAGGCAGAGTGTGCCATGTCTTTTTTTTCCAATATAAATATTACCCCTATTTCAAAATACAAGGGAACCAAGCAAAAGACGCAGTGAATTCTGGTATGTATGGTACCATGCTGCGATTGAGTATCGAAGATGCATTCAACTACCCAATTTCAGCCGAATTAAATGCGTATTGGCACTATATTTTCGGAATTCTATCATCAGAAAGAGTACTGTAGTATGGGTCAGAAAAGGACTAAAAAAATCACTTGACTTGGCTGAGGTTGTTACAGCAAAGCATCTAGAAGATGTGGAGGACAACGTGACGCAGATAATAATAGCTTGAACATTCTGACTGGAAAAGGTGGAGTGGATTTGACTGAACGAAAGTGGTTTTCGCCATGGTCCGTAGAGAGAAAAACATTGTCGGAGCTGAAATCTCTGAGTTACCTACCAAATCCTGGAATTGATGATTAACCAATCTAATTTTCAGGCAGCACTTACAGTATGTTTATCAAAACGTAGCCGGTGATACCGAGTTACTTGCCGGCATGCTACCGAAGCCGTGGGTTGCAGCACAGTCAGATTGTTCGTAGCTGCAGTGGAGCAACAGCTTTGAAACTCCTAGAGGCGAAAGAATGTGGATATGGTTCGAATTTGATGGAACTTTGTAGACTCTCGGAGCTTCCAGAACTATATCAGATGAGACTGCGCTAACGATAGCGGGTGCAATCACAGTTGGCAACTTCGCTTGGAAAATGATTTTGCTGAATAATATATAAATCTTCAAAGGGTCGGTTGTCGCATAAGCTCATTCCAAAAAATGGTTTATGGCTCCAGCCATCAACCAGCATGTTCCCCATTTCTTCACAAAACACCTATCCCGCTTTGAGAAGGATGATTTTCCAAGTTGTGGTGGGTACAGTAGCATGATTTCTCATTAGACGAGATTTACAAGGAAAATAAAAGACCCGAATGAGAAAAAGAAAATAGGACTGGAGAGTATAATTGGCGAGATGCTCAAATCGAAAGATTACCGACTAGCAGCTGCCTTCAGAATTAGAAAGGTATAACATAAGCTGAATTTGGCAAGAACTACAGAAGTACTCACACAATATAGGCTCGCAATTACTTATGGATGAACACCGTGAGAAGCACTACCCTCTTTACATTATATTGGACTCAATGAAAACGCAGCCTGGATAAAGTGTGGTTTCACAACTGGTGTTCTTTGTGACAAACGTATCAAGAAACGTCTCAAATCTAAAATTTAACGCAATGTCGTCCGTCCTGTCGCTTTTTATGGTTCTAAGAATTGGCCGACAATAAAAGACAATAAATGATGTCTTGCGGTAATGGAGACGTGACACGTTTTGATCATATCCGAAACAAGGATATCCGCGATCGATATGGAGTTGTACCGATCGACCAAAAGACCGACCGGAACAACAGTGGGTTGATACGCTGGACGGGGATTTTAAAGCCTCACGATTGCATCCAGATCAGGCTTTTGATAGAACCAAATGGCGATACTGATCACAACGAGCCGAACCTGCTTGTGAACGGGACAAAGGCTGAAGAAAAAGAAGAAGAAACAGGCCACTACGAGGAAAATTGAAAGAGATGGGGCAACGAATTCCTAAAAGCAAGCTCATCTCCTAAGTAATATCTTAATGGCGCTTCTATATAGTTCGCAGTGCGCGGGACTTCCACATGTGCCTCCCCCGGATCTGGCCTCTTGGCGGCCAAGCTTGATTTAGAATTCCAAAATGTTTGCACCTACATATAGGAGCGGGAAAATAGAGTACTGAGAGAGGAATATCGCTTGCTTCATTTTGTAGTAAACAGTTCCTTTTGGAAATAATTAAAAAAAATTCTCTTCCTAAAGTCGTTACCCTTATACGAAGCTAACTATAACATCGTCAGAACCTACAAATTATTCCTACAGCCCCAACAGACCCTTCACCCGTTGGTAGAATTGCTCCTTGATATTTTTCCAAGGAAATCGTGTACTACCTCATTAGTACACAGAATATATAATACATAACTAACCTTCTAAAAGGCAGTGCTTTCTAAGACTCTTTATAACTTGATTTTTCAGTGGTTGGTACTTCTGTAGAAACTTCATTTTTGCTAAGGTTAATATTCCAAATTGCTGAACAATTACATGCAGTTTAGGGGAGGCTTCCTAAAGGTGACATTGTTATCGCAAATATGTAGCGATCTGCATTCCTAGGAGGGCCCTGGCTGCACCTTGCTCGGACTGAATGTGATGAGGAAACACGGTCTTGACGACCGTAACGATAATGCTGCGAGGTTCGTGGATTTCTAGAGTTCCCAACGCCTCATCATTAGCGGCATATTGTTCGAACATAGAGCCTGCCATAAGGTCAGTTGGGTTACAAATGACCGACACCGTACGAGTAATTGAATTGACCACTTCGCGATTCCAGTAGATTGCAGATTAGCAGTCACTTACTGTGTTACCTGATGTGCATAACAAGAGATCACCGTCTGATAGTTGCTTAGTATCGTGTGCGTGATGCGTCCGTCACTTTTCATAGAGTTGGAGAACTGCGTCCCCCAAGTGCAACATCGAACGCTTATATGAACCAGCTGTTGCTCGACAGTGGGGCACCTCGCCTGAGAATATCGATGAGCATTGGCCCGCCATCTCTTTTCTCGGGTGCTACACAGGTCATCGGTCAAGTCTCGAAGGGACATCATAAGATTTGGCTCCCTGCGGAATCTTGGAAGCGGATCGATTCAAGGAAGGAGTTGAAAGCTCTGTTGACTACTGCGAGTGATGGCGGACGTGAGATGCTCAAAGTTCGCAGATCTGCTGCTACCACTCATGATTGAATCCTGATGATCCGAGAGCTTTCCCACTCTACCCGTTTTGAGTGTAACAATCTGAGGGGTATCTGCGTGCTCCCTGTCGTTGCAAAGATAATAGCTAAAATAATCCTGGGACGCATTTAAGAACACCTTGAAAGCTTGATCCACTGAGAGCAGACTATTGATCACATCAATAGCTTACGTACAGTGTGTGGAGTTTAAATCTTCCCTGCGCCTGCTATTTATCGATTTTGAGAAAGCTTTCGACAGCGTAAGCAGTGAGTTTCTCTGGAATGCCTGCGTGTAAGGGGCATTCCAGATAAGCTAACAGCCTTTTTTCAGAGCAATATACGACGGTGCAAAATTTCACGTGCTGCATCGAGGTAAAATCTCAATGTAATTTGCATCTGGTCACCGATATTATTAGGTGTCGTTATCGGTGATATTCTTGATGCTGCCTTGTTTAGAGGGCATGCGAGAGTTCAAAGGACGACGACATCCTTCCTCAAATACCTCGACTACGCTTATGACGGAAGTGTGGTTTCTGGCGATAGTGACAAACAAGCGGATGTTGCCCAATGTATTAACAGCGCTAGATACGTTTCGTTGCTTTGTATTAGATGTCTAACTTCGCTTTCGCCGCTTTTCAGTAGATGGCTTTAGTTTTACGTGGTAAATAGAACTGTCGGCTCTAAATTTGGCAACTTATATCTGCCGAAAGCACCACTTCCAAACATAGGTGATTTTGTACTCGCTTTTTCAATCACTATAAAAAGTCAGTTTATGAGCCAAATCCTCGTCACTTGCGGGAAGTTTTAGTTTAGGCTTTCAATTCAGAGAAATTTGCGGCTGAGGCTCACCGAATGGCCTCGGATATCCATGGCGAGGAAGCTATTAGTGAAAGAACGTGTCGTGAAAGGTTTCAACGCTTCAAGAACGATGAATTCAACCGTCGAAAACCGGCATGACGGTGGAAGGGAAAAGGTGTTTGAAGATGACGAGTTGACGACTTTACTCGACGAAGACTCGTGCCAAACCCAAGAACAGTTTGCAGAATAATTTCATGTGACTCAAGTAGCCATTTTCAAGCGCCGCAAAGAAAATTGGGGGCCGTACGAGTTAGAGCCGAGGGACTTTGAACGGCGTTTGTTTGGTAACGATGGAAGGGATTTCTGCACTGTACCGTGACTGGGGGCAAAAAATGAGTTCCCAAACGCAGAAAATCATGCCGTTTACCCGGCCATGTTTCCACATCGACAGCAATATTCGGCTCCAAGATTATGCTTTGAATTTGGTGGGACCGGCTCTACGAGGGAAATCATTACATCGAACTCAACTGATGCGTTTAGGAGGGGCACTGAAGGAAAAAACGGCCTCAGTTTGAGGAAAGGCATGACAAACTGATTTTGCTGCATGAAAATGGTGAAAACGTACTTGGAAACGCTGAAGAGGAAGTTCTACCCCATCCGTCGTACTCTCCTGACATCGTTCCATCTGATTACCATCCTTTCCGATCAGGGGCACACGAGCTGGCCGATCAGCATTTCGATTTTTACGATGAAGTGAAAAATTGGGTTGATTCGTGGATCGCCTCAACGGATGACAAGCCCTTTCGACGCTTGATTCGTTTTCTGCCGGATAGATTGGAAAACGTGGTGGCCAGCGACGGACAATCATTTTAACTATAAATATGCTAACAGTTTTTAAAAATAATTTTGAGGAAAAAACGGCGGAAGCAAAGCTATGCACCTAATATAAAATCTAGAAATGGAGTTATCTGAATACCAAAATCACGAGACACCGTGCTAGTTTTCTATTCTTCAGATGTTCAAATATTAAATTAAATTAATTTACCTGGAGTTGTTAAGCCTCGAATAATGATCCTTTTGAATTTTTGGCATCAAGACTGCTTTTGCAGTTACGCAAAGCAAAAACCATTTCCTTGAAGTCGAACAGCGAGCTCTATGATCTGCTTTAGCCTTGCCGAATCGATCTCATCCATGCCTGTGATATTTTGATACTGTCAAAGGATAATGCAGTACCTATTGCTTTTTCACTGGTAACGACAGCTCTCACAATTTTCCAGTTTCCCTTGAGCTGCTTTCGTGTTGAAAAGTTCTGCAAACCTAACTGTCCCCCTCTCACTTTAATTTCTTGTTCTCCCAAATGATATAGTTCCGAATGAGTCTGGACGATTCAACCCTAAAGTACCATTCTAAGAGCATTTAGTTTGGCAAATGCATTCCTTTTAAGGCAAAGTTTAGCCGTAATATTTTACGGGATACACCTACCGATTCAAACCGAAACTTAATGCCTTGCGAGGAGTTTCTTTCTAAGCTGTTTGCACTGCTCAGTATCGTAACTGGAAGGATTAGTGTCATCATATAAGACCCATCTATCGGCTTCGATAGCCTTTGCTGCAAATGAAGGCCTAGCCTTTTTCTGATGAATTGAGAGGCCTCTCTTTGCTGCCTTTTATGTCGAAAAGTTGCGATTAGTCTCAGCAAGTGGCCCCGATTGGAGCCCGGGATCAGGAGTGCTGACAGAAGAGACCTGCTTCGGCTCGTCCGTTAAGGACTGAGTTACAATCAGATTGATTCCCAGTTGAGTAAGTGGATAATCTGAGTTTATACTCAGGCTTAGGGGGATCGTTGAATCGAGATATAATTTTAGTTTTTTAATGGGTTTTTGTTTTTTGGCTTCTCATAATTGGCTGCCATGGCCTCAGTTTTAGCGGGGAAAGTAAGTTGAACTCGGCAGAGCCTCTTTTTGGTGAGACAAGGCTAGTTGAAACTGGGGGTGGCCTGGTCCCCAGAGTTCACCGTTTATGGGTAAGTAATCGTTGAACGAACTAGTGATATTAGTTTTATGTGATCTTTTAGCCTCATGATGCAAATAATGAATTTGCAATGTCTACCGGATTTTTACAATCACCCGTGTTGCCATAATCCATTCTATGTACTGCTTAACGTTCAGCACTTCATCGCCAGAAGCTTCCGCTCCTTTCAGCGATTCTAACTTCGGAAAAATAAATGAGACAATCACATCAAAAAGTATCTAGAAAATATTAAATATAAACTTTCGGGAGATGTTTATTGAAATGGAACTAAAACTCAGCTAATAATAATTTTGAATAAATATTTCATAAATTTAATTCGGGTTAAACGTGTAATAAACTCTATTTCGGTTTTTCCAGCCATCACGATTAAATACTAACGCATAAAAATGGAATTAATTCTATAGTTTTGGTAATAAATAACTAAATAGTAGAACGAGTATTTATAAAGAACCTCAGCTATCAAGATTTATTACTTCTTCAAGATTAACGGACTCGGCACAATAAAAGATCTAATGAATAGAAACAAGAAAACTCGAATACTCCAGTAGAAGATAAAACTGAAGTGACTACATCTTTAAGGATAATAATCAAATTGATTAATTACAAAAGTTTTATTGGCTTACAAAATTTAAATAAAAATGAAACTAATTTTAGTCTAAGTTGGACTGGTTACTATTTTGCGATAAAAATCAAATAAAAAAATACCTAAGTCTAGAAGAAATCACAATTATAAAATTTTCTAATTTTCAACCATTTAAACTACTTCGCTTTTAGAATTCTTCATTATTCTGTTAATACTGTTAATAAAACTGAAATCTACGTCATGTAAATATTTTTTTTTTAAATATTTTAAAAATAAATGTCAAGTCACTCAACTGAAAAGCCCATGAACATACGTAAATAGTTTTATTAACGCATAAAATCTGAAACCGCTAAATATCAATACCATTTTTTGAACTAAAAAATTTTTTTTAGTTTATTTCTAATCCAAATCATATATGGGTAGTTATCCTGATATCCAGATAACCAGATAACACATTAAAATATTTCAGAGTCATTGAAAAGATGATGGCCCGTTGATTATTTTATTGTGTCAATAAAGATTCATTTATTAGTCATATAATGAATAAAATTATATAGATATAACGAATTCCATCATATTTCGGTAGTCAATCTAGTTTTCTTCGAAAACCGTTTATTGTAGAATACTTAGACGACACGTATATATGCACATATTATCGATAAAATTTATCTTACCAGCTGCAAATGAATTATTCAACACCCATAGAATGTGAAACCCAGAACCAATTTCAGGAAAATATGCTACTTTCGTTGTATTATAATAAAAATAATATCATATAAAGTGCTATTCCTTTTAAGCGTTTTAATGGCCAATGAAACTTGAACAGTTTAATTTATTACACAAAAGGACAGTGAATTTGTTTTCTTGTAAGATTCCTTTCCATTCCATTTAAGTAGAATACGCAAAAGGAAGAACAGAATATGCTGTTTAGCTCCAAAATAGAAGCAGAATCCGTCCTTCATTTGACTCAAAAAAAGCAATCCATTGTTTTCTCCTATCGTCTCAAATGCAAAGCAAAGATTAACCACTGGCGAGGCCACTGACTTGCTCCAACCCCATAGACCGGATCGTTAAATGACTAACGATCGGAATTTGCTTTAATTTCTGCTACAGTTCAAGGCTTCTCGCACTTCAAAACTTCAATTCCTTTAAGAAAACGAAACCCCACTGCATTCAAAAGAACGGGTACAAGCAAAACTCACTACAATACTTTTCCGGCTCGTGACATATCATCAAATTACAAGCACTGCCTTCGACGGACCACAACAATGACCACTTGTCCTCTTCCTACTCGCTAAGTACTCAATAAGTGTAGGGTGCATCTGCAATTTCATACACTGCTAATATAAGTGTGGCCGTATTGCTTGAGGGTAAATGTTTAGAAGAAAAAACATGTAATTGCATGTTAACATGGGCAGATACATAGGATTGTAATGATAAATGTATATAAAAAAGGTCAATGATCACTTCTATTTCCGAAAATAAATTATTAAATAGAGCGCAGGATTGCGGAAGATTTATAGTTGAAGAATTTCTTAGCAAAGTTAATTAATTTTTATCGTTACGGTCAATTGAATTTCTCCAGTAGTTTGGCTCAGAGTTAAACTTCATATCGTTGGTTCTGCCAATTTTTGCGGATTTCCCCAAACCTTTTTGGTCTTGGGGCAAACCCGTGAGGTTAACTCATTTCTCATATTCCCGAGCCCAGTTAATCCTGATGAGATACTTCAGCGGAACTGGGTACTTGGAGATTTGCATGACTTCATAATTGACTTTATTAATTCAGATGTTCAATTTGCCCTTCCACAACACCTACAATTATGTACCCATCCTTATTGTTATGTAACTGTACTTCAATTCCATTATCAATACAATTCATGTAACGCAATTGATAAGCATGGAGGATTGCCATTTCCCTTTTTCATGATACAAAAATATGTACACGTCGCAATTATTTTGTCAAAAAATCTCTTTAACTATCTATAGTTAGTATAGTACAGATGAAAGTGAGGAACCAAGGTATTATTTTCCGTCGTAGTCATGAAGTTAGGTGGTCTGTTTTCTTTTGAAGGTAAATAGCAATAGTAATAAATAAGACGCAGTGTCCACTACTGAAGCATTCGACCAAAAGGGACTAAAGCGCGCCTTTTCGCCAAAAGGATTGATTTCGAATTAGCAAAGGTCACTGCTCATAAAAGGTTAGACCGAAATCCAGCAGGATTTTTGAGATAAATTTCGGAATTCTTTGCGGAAACACGTCTTAACACTTTCTTCCTGAAGATGAAATAAATAAAAAGATATTATAAAAACCAAATATTAATATGGTGTTTCTAACTTTTCCTTTACTAGTGGACTTTTTCGAATCAAGCAATGCCTCATTTATTTAGCGCCTGTTGAGTACCACATTCACAGGTAATAAATATTGGAAAGCCTTCCGACTGCATGTAGATCAGACTTTCAGCAGAACAAAATGCCGCAGCCGATCACGACAAGCCGACCCCCGTTTATGAACGGGACAAAGGCTGAATGAAAAGAAAGTTATTCGTCTGGATTCCCATTAAATGAATTCGGCGTTTGTAGCTATTTTTTCATTATAATTATTTTTTTCAGTCGTTGTCATGCAACCTCTCCTCTTCCTTGAATCCCATCAATAATTCCACCAGATAACAAGGGACACCTCGAGTTAAGTACACCATGAGATGTCAACTAAAGAAAGGGTCCCTGTAGGCCACTCCTCAATATCAGTTGGGGCAAAAGAAAGTACCATAGAAGGATGCAATCCTTTCCGAATTTTCGCCCCCCCCTCTCTGCTTGATCACCTTCTGGGTAAGTGAGATGCTCGACTTCATATGCGCAATCATTTTGCGTTACATCCCGAGCTGCCTTATATTTTGTGTTGTGATTATATCCAGGCACAAATTTCATTTACGACAGGCTCAAGAACCGTGCGTTTTGGTTTTGTATTTCATTTTTTGTCTATATTTCAGCTTATTTCGACGCGAAGGAAAGTTCAAGCATCTGCAGTCTACATAGCCTGGTCTTTCTTTTTTTCGCTGCCAGTGAATTTGTTTCACTGTTGGTACCCCCGCGTTCAACTCTGCATTCGATCGTACTAGGTAGTTTACCAGATTTTCCTTTATCAAACAGCTTCCATCTCAGTTTGTGTTTTCAATCCTGGGCAAGCGAAAAAAACGTGTTGCGCATCCTCGCACGAATATCGATCAGGTGACTCATCAAAACCTAATCTATAGAAGTATTTCCTGCACCCACCATGTCCGCTTAAGAACTGGACCAAATCATAACTCGTCTCGTGGTGGCTTTGCGCAGTCTGCATGTTTATGTTCGGGACATACCTACGTTCAAGTTGCTTCCTTAGATTGCTTGTAGATTCTTATAGAAGCAGCTGGTCTCGTCGGCTAAAATCCACCAGAATCATCGCCCAATTATGCATGTTACCTCATACGATGGTGCGCGATAGATGCAACATGTAGAAATGTAGCCCACATATGAGAGAATAGAGGTCACAACTTGCGCCAGAAGTAGTCATTGACTATGTTTGGGCCTACTCGCTGTTGGTAGCTGCTTTCTATATGGTTTATCAATCAAAAGTTAATTCAACGTATTTCAGTTATTTTATCTAAAACCAGACGGTCGTGGTATCAATCATAGATTTCATCGTTACAGTGGCTACAGAATCGTCCATTCTCATGTAGGAGTCAAAAATTCTTCGGAGAATTCTTCTTTCGAACGCGGCTAAGAATTCCCAATTTTCCGTGCTAAGAACCCAGGTCTTCGAGGAATACATAAGAACTGGTCAGATGATTGTCATGTACAGATTTAGCCCTATGGTGAGATGTTTCGAGCGGAACAGATTTTGAAAGTTGAAAAAGACTCTATCGGAAGCCAAAAACCATGCGTGGATTTCATCGTCATAACTGATATCGGTTGTGGTTTATGGCCAGTGCCATTTGATGTTGTTGGTTGTTTGGTTTTTAGTGCTTCCATATTCAGCATATATTTCTTATTGTTTTCACTGATTTGCAATCCGAGACCTCGCACCAATCACCTTCTACTCGATCTGGATGAAGATAGATTGCACATTTCGGGTCATTCTTCCCATGGTATAAATATGGTTATTATAGGTTAGTAGTTGGGTGGAGTTGAAGAGGATGGTACCTATCGCATTTATTTCAGCATCGCGGATCATTTCTTCCAAGGCCAAGTTAAAGAACATGCATGACAGGGCATCCCCTTGCCTTAGACGGTTCTTGATGTCGAATGGTCCCGAGAGTGATCCTGCTCTTATCTGGTTAGGCTCAACCTAGTTAGCCTTATAAATTTTGTCGTGGTACCGACCATCAACGGCGCAACAACCGGTATCCGGTCTAGGGCTGCCTTAATAAAGAACTCGAGACATCCCACTTTTGCGCCGAGGTCCACCAATTCGATATGCCTAAAAGCTGTCTGCCGTCCTGACGTACGCCATCGCTTCATCGCTCAGGGTCTGCCTTGTCTTCTTTTTCTACCATGGCTATTGCCCTTTTAGACTTTCCGGGCTGGATCAACCTTATCCATACGGGTTGAGTGGCCCACCCACCGTAACCTGTTGAGCCGGATTTTATCCACAATCAGACGGTCATGGTATCGCTCATAGAATTCGTCGTTATGTAGGCTATGGCATCGTCCACCCTCAAGCAGGGGCCCAAAAATTCTTCGGAAGATTCTTCTTCCGAACGCCCCCTTGGCCAAGGGTTCACAGTTTTTGTTTTGCTATAGCCCAAATCTCCGAGGAATACATGAGGACTGGCAAGATTATTGTCTTGAACAGTAAGAGCTTTGACCCTATGGTGAGACGTTTCGAGCGAAACAGTGTTTGTAAGCTGAAATACGCATTAGGATATAGTACCATTGGTACTAAAAAGTCAATACGGAACCAGTGCTAAGTATAGTACCTTTTGAAGTTTATCAGTTCTTCAGGACTTTATCTCATTTTTCAGTACTTTCAGTATACCATAAATAGGTACTCTTCAGTACTTTTGAAACCAAACCGCGAGGAAGTTAATATTTGACGATATCACGTTTTGTTTAATGACCAAAATTACCGAAAAGTTGAACGAGTGACGTAACGCTTCCTGTTGCTATTTTGTGAAAAAGCAAAAAATTCCCGTCAAATTGCAAAAGCAAAGTAGTTAACACACAAATTGAACATAAAGTGAGACGACCCACTGCGGAAACTGGCGCACATGAACGTCTTCAAAAGCGCAATGGCGTTAGAAGAAGATGTTGTGACATGCATACGCACAGTATTTGTGGGAAGCGAAGTTTTATAGCCGGCCGGTAGGAAGAAAACCGTTCGTCTCCGAAAGTAACCGAGAAGAAAGCGTGCTATAAAACTTTTAGATTGATATTTAGTTCTGTGGTTTTATAGAAGTAGATGCAACCTGTTTTGGTTTTGTATTATAGATAAGCCATTATAGAGGTTAAAAATTGCGATATAAATGCAACTGTCAAGCTTGGTGAGGGGAATCAGTTGAATTAGGGCGTCAAAACGAGTAGAGGGAGTAGATTGGTATTTATTGAGTAGAACATGAAAGGGAAGTATACCTCAATGTGCGGTGCTATGATGCTCTTGGTATGAGAATGGTTATGGTATAATGTCCGACTCTACACGCCTTGCAAATAGGTCAAGCTTGAATATCTGTAGCATTTGCTCGAACTTCAGGTCCATTCACGGCACATCTCCTTCAAATTGAGTTCCGGAGGGCATTGTAGGACGCTAGATACAAAATTTTGCCCTTCCAATTCAATGCATGGTTGTCTTACAGTAAAATTGAAGCTCAATTTGGTTGGTTTTAATTAGAATCGGTTCATTTTTCTTGTTGGGCACCACTTTTGTTGCGATTGATTAAGTTCAGTTTCTTTGTTTTCCTTGTGTTATCTATTATTTCTATTGTATAGTTTCCAACGTGTTTAGATGCGCACTTTTGAACTTCTTCTTTCCTAAAACAATTTTTCGTGGTATACCAACAGTATTGACAGTCACATTACACGATATACATGGGCGCGACACAAAATACAACAACAGCAGGAGGTGAAAAACTATTCTATTTGCTTGAATCTAAGTACCCTCTTGAAAAAGTTACATTTAGTATCTTTTTGTTTTATTTTTTGATACCATAATTTTTCCGTTTCCACAAAACTAGTTAGGATCCCAAAGGCCGGTCTTCCAGAACATTCGGAGCTAGTGAGTCATCCACTTACGACCTGATACACCCTGGAAGTTCCCTTAGATCATGGCCTTCGGGTCTCAAGGTTTTCCTCGCTCCAGACGCGCATTTTCAGCTTCGTGTTCGTATGTTAAAGTAATCTCGTGTGATATCCTTAGTAATCTCGTATGATATCCTTCGTTCTCAATTCAGTTTCTGGGGTGGTCCCATACTCAAGGTCAAGGACACGCGAAAGTTTCGCGAATGGCATGTGAGGGACTAAAATGCCAACCGAATCCTCCCTCCCCCCAAACTCTTATCGAATCCCCCCCCCCCTCAAATTTCAATCGAATCCCGCGCGGGGAGGGGTTGTATTGATTATGCAAAAATTTCCAGCAAGGCGTCTTTGATCATTTGGTTATGTAATTCGCGCTAAGCAGAATTCAGTTGCCAAGGTTGGTCTGAACATCAAAGTCGTGGACAAAACAGGGCTGCGTTGATACGCTGAATGGTGATTTGAAAGCCTCGCGACTTTTTCTAGATCAGGCCTTTGACAGAACAAAATGACTCAACCAGCCGACCCCGCTTTTGAAACGGACAAAGACTGAAGAAGGCTTTTGGAGAACGCATTGTTTAGGCCCTGGTCAGATAGGCAAGCTCTCAACAGTGTTCTAAAGAGGATCAATGAATGATTCAATGCAGTCGTCTGGAATTATTTAGAAATGAAGTCATCTTTGCATAATGTTAAAGGAAGGTAGACAGTGTCTTGTAATAAATATACTTAAATTTCCATATCAGCAACAGGTAACAACGAATTGAGTGCAAATAACCAAGAATCCCCCAGCAAATTTTGGCATCTCTTTATCAAATCTATTTTTAATATCTTATTATAATCAATTTTGTAGCAAGCAAAAAATGCCTTGCAAATTCTTTGGTTTGTGCTGAATATTAAAGAGATCCGGTTTTAGGTAAAGTAAACAATACCATTTGCACTATATCCTATTAACATGCAGTTAGATATTGAAAGATGATAATTCCCCACACCTGAATTCGAAGATTTAATCCTGATAATAAAACCTATATCTAAAATTATTGGAGTTTATGTAAATTTACTTTTGTTACTGCAAAAAGTTACTATATCGCCGCAAGACCAATCCACACCGGTTTGATTTACTACAAAAACACTCATAAGTCCACTGTATAGTATTATTGCAAAAAAAGGATGTTTGCATATTGATCTGACATTTAATTCCCAGTCTATGATTTGCATACAAGTCCTTCACATCGGGTCATTTATATTAGAAGCGGTTCGCGTAAAATCCCACTAAAAGTGCAATAACATTAGCATTTAAATATTTTAGTATTTGAAATATTATCTTTGCAAGAACTCTGTCTGGAGGTTAGGTTGATTTTTAGCACGTGTTCAGCTCCTGCCGTAAATTGTAGATTTTCTGTTGAAATTAATGAGTAGATGATTTCATGCCCTAAGGAGATAGTTTTGAGCACGCGGCAAAACGATTTATCGCCAACTATCCTTAGGGCACTTTTTTATCTTAAGTTTGATCATTCTTTTTCCATATTCATAAGCGTCCAGGGGTTTTTTTTGGGAAAGATATAAAATAATTGATACGTGATCAAATCTATCCGGCATCCTTTAGAGAATTGGTAAAAGTCTTTTATAAACTTATGCAGGTGCAAAAGCTATCTCGGATGGAGTAGTTTACAGATGTGTATTCGATGGTTGCAGAATATGGGGAACCTTTTTTGTATGCAAAGTTATAATTAAAAACAATTAATAGAAAAAACTGTGACGTAAAGGCTAATGAGATATTTATTTTTACAAATATTGGTTTTTGGGGAACAACTTTTTCTAGCGCTAACTGGTTTGTAGGACTAGACATGAAAGGATATTGGCGTAATATTAATATGAACACATTCTCTAAAATACAACTTTTTTATCAGGCTCAGAATTGGTGCTTCTAAGCCAGTGGTTATTCTTATATAAAAGGCTAACGCCATATAAATGAACTCTACCATCAGGATAAACAAGTCGGGAAATCGGAAGCTAGACGCTTCAGGTATGAAAGGTTTTGTGTATTTCTCTTATAAAGAGATTTGAGTGTGCATTTGCCCCATTAGCATGTAGCACGTAAAATATGCATATATTATGTGAAAATAGCCACTTTCAAGTGATATTGACATTCATAGTGTTGAATTTGCAGAGGAGCTACAGTTTTGACCTAGTATAACTTTGTTAGTAATAGTGCGATTTTCACCAAATTTGGCAGGATCATGCTCTATACTGTAGCCTACATTGCTGCATTTTGTGATTCTAGGGTGAACTTAAGGGAGGTTTGCCTGTCAATTACTAACATTTATAGTAATATACTATTATTAACTTTATTTGAACAGGTATCGGTATGGAGGGTATTTCGGAGCCTAGGCACCATATAGTGGCAGTCCCCTGAGTTTTTTCAAATTTTTCGGTTTGGTATTTCCTGAGAATGGGTTCGTTAAAAAAATTACCACTTTCAATCCTCCGCACTTCCCACCTTTCGAGCAAATGTCAAAACTAAGAGCGGCTTCGAAAAGTACTAACCGAGACCTTTAATTTGATACCCAAAATGACTATATTTAATGAAAAAAAAATTTACATCCCCTTTTTGCAAGTATGGGGCCTCCCCTTAAATTCGTCATAAAGGGATGTAACTCACTATATACGTGAGCGTTCACAGTTCCCACCTTTCTACCAAATTTGGTGTTAATCACTACAACCGTCTCCGAGAAAAATGCGTGTGACGGACAGACAGACAGACAGACAGGAAACCGATTTTAATAATTAATTGTGTAAACACAAAACCTTAAAAATGCGCACGTATAAATGGATATTTGATTACAACTCGACCTGAAACTGAAGTTCTGCTTAATTTTTCGATCTTCCATAATCATTTATTTATTTCTCTGAATATTAATATAGTAAAATTTTATTGTATAAAAATATTAACATAAATGAGATAATCGAATTGATTGTATATTAATTTCAAGCGGAAAAAATTGATCAATAAGCAAACCATACACCATTTTCAGCGCACGAGATCCTCCATTTAATTTTTAATGGTATAGACCAGGTGTAATGCTGGGGGGCGTTAAAAAATGGAATATTTTTGAGAATTAATTTCTAGACAAACGAAGCCAGCTGATTAAGATAGAAAGAGTACAGTGTTATGGATTTTATTGCTTTTAAACTACGTAAAACCGTTACAACCAAAACCATTCATGATGAGTAGAAAAGTAGATTACATTTCACTGCTTAATGAGGATAAGAACTTTAATCTTTTAGAGGGCAAGTATCAAATTCTTTAATATGTAAATATTAAACAGTCAGACCTCCTCGCTGGTGGATTAACGAAGCAGATGGCCAAACTAACGCGGAGAAAAATGAAGCAAATCGATTCATACGCAACAGCGTAACCAACAATGGCTCGAATGCAACCAAAATGGAGTGGTTGACCAGGTTGAGTTTGCTGATTATACATAGTATAACCATAAGTTCGATCAGTCAAACAAATCTTTATTTTTCACAAAGTAATAATTGGTTTATTATTATTATATTTATTATATATAAATCGAAAGGTACACCATTAGAAAAGGGAAACTTAGAGCTTTCAGACGCACAGTATGAAGCGGCATTTCTCGAGTTGCGCGCACGATGCTGACCTTTAAACTCTCTAAATCGGTGTAAGTTCGATCGCGGGCAGTATCCTCTAACTTAGCCCAAAGGCTGTAATCCAGATGATTCAAATCTGGGCTCCCTGAGGTCCATTCATCCGCGGTTATGAAGTCTGGAACATGCACCGCTAACCACTGCTGAATTATCTTGGCTTTGTAAGAGGGGCCGAGTCCTGCCGGAAGCACCACGGCTTTCCAGCGAATAGGGATTCACTCAATGGCTCGACTACATCCTCTAACATCTCTATCTCCAAATCGGTGTAAGTTCGATCGCAGGCAGTCTCCTCTAACTTAGTCCAAAGACTGTAATCCAGTGGATTCAAATCTGGGCTGCCTGAGGCCTATTAATCCGTGGTCATGAAGTCAGGAACATGTGCCGCTAACCACTGCTGAATCATCTTGGCTTTGTGAGAGGAGCCGAGCCCTGCTGGAAGCACTATGCGAATAGGCTCTCAATGGCTCGACTACATCCTCTAACATCTTTTCGTACACGCTCGCATTGGTATTGAAGCTGGCCTCGCAGAAATGAATATCAGTTACTTCGTGTTATGAGGCGCCCCACCATACCATGATAGAAGCGGATGGTGACGACGTTGAACTCGCGGAGTATTTTCTTTGGCTTCGTAACAATTGTAAGCATATATTCGACCATTTTGTCGATTGAATTTTTCCTCGATGGTAAAAATTTTTTCATCAGAAAATAGAATTTTTCGAAATATTTTTCCGGGAAATCGTTGGAGAAGAGCAGCACACCGAGTTCCCCGCATTTGCTTCAGTTTTGGCATTAACATATGGCTAAGGCACCACCGGTACGTGCCGAGACCGAAATCTTGTCGTAAAATATCACTCATACTTCCACTTGAAATGCCCATTTCCGCCGACATTCGTTTCTGCTTCCAGAGAGGATTACGACAAACACGCTCACGCACAGCAGGCACGACATTCAGGCGACATACGGAGCACGGGTGCCCCTCCTGCGGCCTGTCAATCACATCAGCTGTTTCGCGGTATCGTTCGTTTACCGGCAGCTTTTTTAACAAACTATGAATCTTTTTGGTGCAACGCAATAATCACCATTATTTTTTCGTTGTCACTGAACTTCCTCGTGTTGTCGTTTACGCGCTACTGACCTTCGGAACCTGAAAGTTTGACGGAGTTGAGTTAGGTTAGGTACTCTCCGTGCGCAGTATTAACAGTTTCAGTGGTCTAAAATATCTCGCTATACGCATCGACTGACAGAACTTATGGCTATGTGTATCTAGTGGAATAATTCAAACCAAGAACTAATGTACACCGTGCCATCAAGTTTCAGGTGAAGAGCATAGAGTTAGCTATAACAGGGCCTGCTAGGGGCTCGCCAAAAGATACGATGCTGGCGAGAGCAGGGCAAACATTCACATGCTACTTTACAGAAAGGGTCTGGTCGAGAGTTGCTCCCAGAGACAAAATCACAATACCCGTTTACCGTCCAATTTGGCATTAGCAGGCTCACAGATACAGAAAGGTCCCTATCAAAGCATGGGCGAATGTTGGGACATAGAGAGCCGTCAATCGAAACCATCGAAACCCAAGTTGGACTCTAGTCAAATTAAGATAGATTGAGGCGAAACTGAGAGGATTATTTGGAAAAGAAACCACCAAGATTGAGGGAGGAAGGAGGAAATATTACGCTAATTAGGCGAACACAAAAAAGAGAACGGCTATTTGAACTATCAAAGAAAAAGAATGAACACGATCGTCGAACGTCGAGACTTTACCCGTTGATTAATCCCCCGTCCGTGTAAGTCGTTCGTTGGTGCATAAAATGTAAAGATCTCGACAAGATCACCACTAGGGAGGAAATTTTAACAGTGCTCAGAAACCGTTTAACTAGAAAACGTGGAGGGAAAAACTTTTCTGCGGATAAAATTCGCTTTGGATGTGCAGTGTACACGAGCGAATGCCAGTGAAGAAGTTCTTTAAATGCGTTGGGTTTCGATACATGGCGAAAGATTGCACTAGCACTGGAGATAGATTGAAGTAGCGTTGAAAATATTGAAGGGAAAACCATTTGGCGAAAGGCTGCACTGTGAACCCTCACTATCGTGAGTACATGTAGAGGAGACAAGGATCTCAATTGCAACCGTATAATGGGTACTGCCTGGTGCTCAACCTACAGCGTTTTTTTTGGTTTTGAAAATCATTTTTATTTTTAAGAAATAGGTAACAATAATATATACATTGGAAAAATGAACAAAAAAAAACAATCTTTTAAACTAACATCATCAACGGCGCAACAACCGGTATCCGGTCTAGACCTGCTTTAATAAGGAACTCCAGACATCCCGCTTTTGCAAAGAGGTCCACCAATTCGATATCCCTAAAAGCTGTCTGGCGTCCTGACCTACGCCATCGCTCCATCTTAGCCAGGGTCTGCCTCGTCTTCTTTTTCTACCATAGATATTGCCCTTATAGACTTTGCGGGTAGGGATCATCCCCATCCATACGGATTAAGTGACCCCCCCACCGTAACCTATTGAGCCGGATTTTATCCACAACCGGACGATCATGGAATCGCTCATAGATTTCGTCATTGTGTAGGCTACGGAATCATCCATCCTCATGTAGGGGGCCAAAAATTCTTCGGAGGATTCTTCTCCCGAACGCGGCCAAGGGTTCGCAATTTTTCTTGCTAAGAACCCAAGTTTCCGAGGAATACATGAGGACTGGGAAGATCATAGTCTTGTACAGTAAGAGCTTTGACCCTATGGTGAGACGTTTCGAGCGGAACAGTCTTTGTAAGCTGAAATAGGCTCTGTTGGCTGACAACAACCGTGCGCGGATTTCATCATCGTAGCTGTAATCGGTTGTGATTTTCGGCCCTAGATAGGAGAAATTGTCAACGGTCTCAAAGTTGTACTCTCCTATCCTTATTCTTCTTCGTGTTTGACCAGTGCGGTTTGATGTTGTTGGTTGATTCGTCTTCTTTTAAACTAATAAAAAAAAACATAAATCTAATGGCCACTGTGGGCTCTTAGAATTTTTTAATAACGGTTTACAGATAGAGAAGAAAAACAGTAAGAAATGAAAATTTAATTTTAAAATAAGATGTCGGGAAATAGTCAAAAAACCCGACAGTAATAATAAATGTTTAATCGCTTCAAAAGATACTAAAAGTAAACTATTATTCTTGAAACTATCTTAATTAAAACTATTTACTTTTAGCTTTATCTATTTTTCTTCATTTTTACAATAACATCCATAGGAAGAATAAGTAATAATAACATTTGTAATATTAACAAAGAAACGAAAGCAATACCCGTTCAATATGGGTATATTTAGAAAGCCCCAAGAAACAAATAACAGAACTGAGCACGGCTGGCGCTAACCGACATCCCACAGACACCAGTACCAGGATTTCTCTTTTTCATCCCGCTTTCAACTGTTTTCGCTCTCGAGTATCTCCAGTCGAATTCCGGAGTCCCCACAGTCAAGTTCGGAGGGTATTCTATCCTTTGGTTCGCGGCCTGCCTATGCATATGAAACATAACAGAAGCATCTCTTTCGCGGCAATGTGGAAATCTCTCCAATTCTTTCTACTGGCGTACGCCAAGTAATTTCGAAACAGAATCTCTTCACACTTTTGCGCATTGATTTTCATTCGCCAACTGTTCGTGAAGAACTTAATATCATTGAACATCTTCTGAAGTTCAACAGGCTATCCGATCATCAGCAAAGGCAACCAACGACCTTTTAGGAGATTTATTAAACTCGAACAAGTTGAGTAATTCACGGGCAAATACTGCGAAAAGTGTAGGCGCAGTCACTGTTCCTTGCTGTAATCCATTTAGAACATGAAATTCTCTACTAATACTGAGATTTCCGTCCGTAATGACAAAGCCCTTACCATACAGCATACTACACATCATCGCTACAAGGTGGCTGGGAAACTCGTTCTTCAGGAGCCTGAAATTCAGTCCATCCAACCAGACGGTGTCAAAAGCCTTCTCCATGTCTATAAGGCAAGCGCCTACGCACTCACCATTGTTAATCCGCCAGCAACATTACCTTCGTTATTGCATGTATTGTCGAATGCCCAGATTGAAACCCGAATTACACTCTCAACCATACGTAGAGGAGTCAAGGATTGCAATTGCAACCATATAATTGCTAGTGTCTGGTGCTCAACCTACATAGTCGCTCTAAGTATCTTGCTTGAGACACCAGGAAAACATCATCTGCATAAAGCAGTGTTCAGGGTGCTGGACGTTGGATGTCCTGTGTGACAGTGTCCATAACAAGAACAAAAAGTAGTGCTTAGGGGCGCTTCATTGATGATTTCTGGTTGTCAAGGATGCGTTCAAAAATCTTCATGGTATAGGACAGCAACCGTACTTTGAATATTCTGCTAGGCTACATTTTTTTCCACATTTGAATTGTGGCACTTTCTCAGATTGTGTTCTACCTCCCTGAATACCTCGATTAAAGAATTCGCTGAGCAATAGTTTTGGGTCTCAGCTCTTCACTTTCCAGAGCTCAGATGCAATATCATCAGGTACTGTTACTTTGCCCGCTTTCATTCGTTTTATTGCTTCCTTCAATTCAGTGGCGCTGACAGGTGGAATCAGCCCGAATGTCGGGAATGTTTATGAAAATGGAGAATGAACAGGGTCCTCCAAGTCCACTCGAAATATTCTCTCAATCTATCCGTCCCGAATCGTCGGTCGGTAAGCAAAATACCGTTCTTGTCATTAACGCAAAAGGAGTGTTCGATATCCTGTGTGTGTTCGTGTCAGTCGATACAGATCTCTCTCGCCATCCTGAATGTCCAGTTTAACGTAAAGATCTTTGTAATGGACTGCTCCGGTGAAAGCGATCACTTTGTTTGTTTCCCAGTTGGCATTCTTATAAATTTACCAATCAGCCAGCCGGGGGTTGCATAAACCGCTTTTGTGGATAGTGTCTTTAATTTGGTTCCACAATTCTTCCACTTCATATATAATCATTCTTCTTTCTTCTCACAAAATCGCCACAATTCCATACGCGGTGGGTCAATGCGTTCCTCATGTTGTTTTATCGGCGGCTTGATTCGCAAAACAATAATCAATGGTCGATGTTGAGGTATGGATATAATCGATTTCCGTTTTACTGTTTTCACTATAAAATGTAGAAAGATGAGACAATCCCGTGATGAACCATGTATTCACAAGCACAAGGTAATGAGTATCCATAAAATCGACTATACGCTCGCCAACCTTATTGCGTGCTGCAAACCCTTTTCACCCACGTGACCATTAAGGTCGTTAAGGTGCAATGGTGATATAGTCACCAGCAGATACGCTGCTATTCTTCGCATTGAAAAGTTGCCAGAGGACGTATTCGTTAGCATCAAGTCGACTTGTCTGTGATGTGTATATGGTGAAGGAGTGAATAGTGCTATCAGCTTATATAATAGCCAAGTTCATCAGCGTCTCATTGAATTGTTTGACTTCTTTAATGCCATCCCGGAAACCCTCAGAGATGACAACGTTAACACCGTATTGAATATGCAGGCTACCAAAATAGAGAAGTTTATAGCCATTTTGACCGCGTTCGCGTTTTAAGTCGCAGCTTTTGGCACCAGACCATCGGGTTCCTTATAGTGCGCAAATATCGATGCACCTTTTCCGAAGGGTTCATGCAAATTCCTTAGTCTTTCCTGTGATGATGCCAGTATTTTGACATGCACACACGTATTTGTTTTGCTTCGATTAATTTACTTACGTCCTGAACTCTTGCCCATTTCTCAAAAGGACCGAGGCCTATCCTGCTGCGTTGACAAATCTCTCAGCACCACCATTTTGTTTTTACCTACATTGGATGCATTTGCTTGATCGGCATGTCGCGAGACCTGTCAGCAAGAGAGGTCAGGTAGGATTTAGCATTGTGGAATAGCAATATTAAGTGTAGGCGGAACAATCCAATCCACACTGCCACCAGTGAGATTTGAACCGCAACTTTCCATAAGACAGCCTTGTGCTTTAACCACTCAGCTATCCGGACCCTAGTGGAATAACTCCAACTATAGTTTGTATATCTCTTTCCCTCATCATCATCATCAACGGCGCAACAATCGGTATCCCGTCTAGGCCTGCCTTAATAAGGAAATCCAGACATCCCGGTTTTGCGCCGAGGTCCACCAATTCGATATCCCTAAAAGCTGTCTGGCGTCCTGAACTACGCGATCGCTCCATCTTAGGCAGGGTCTGCCTCGTCTTCTTTTTCTGCCATAGATATTGCCTTTATAGACTTTCCGGGTGGGATTATCCTCATCCATACGTAACCTATTGAGCCGGATTTTATCCACAACCGGACGGTCATGGTATCTCTCTCTTTCCCTGGTCTCAGCTTTTTGGCGGTAGTACAAAGTACGTTACCTCAAACCCTCCTTCTTTTCCTGGGCTTAGGCCAAGTATGCTATGTAAATAGCAATGACAGAGTTCTGTGACTTGATTGGTAATTATATGGTCAAAACAAGGGACTCCTTTAAAGAAATATACTCACTCTGTGCAAATAGAGCACAGAAGTTGTTCTTGCATCCTTTTGAAAGTAGTTCTGCCTATTATCTCTGCTATTCAAAGTGGCGAACACAACGTCTGCCAACGCATTCGTCTGCCTGCCAATTACATATGATATATTATTATATGAGAAAACGAACGTAGTTTTTTCAACCCCGACCCATGGAATACATCCCAGAATGCAATAATGTCTAAGCTCTAAGAAAAGACATCATCACAAATCATTTATGCAGTTTTGGTTCAAAAAATTCTGTTAGTCACTATTAACTCATTGGAATCTAGAACCTTGTATCACTTTCGCTGTCCATTCGCCTGTAAACAAGCTCATTTTTGCCTCACCCCCATGAACTGACTTGCACTGTATAGTGTCAAACTTCCAGATTGAAAAGTGTTTGATTGTTGAACGCCATTAAATAATTAGAACTCGTAGTTTTACAATTCATGCCATCATTCGCCTTTTGAACTTTCTTGCCTTCTTTTACTTTGTTTTCAAATCCGAAACGACTCCTTCACTTATTAGCAGGTTTAAATAGGCTGTAACCCAGATCATCACATATTTATTTACCTCTTTTACATTACAATTTTCCTAAAAAGATTGAACTAATGTACAATTTGTCTCGGGAATTTGTTAACTTTTGTTTTTTGCTCAGCAAGATATTTACCCAAAATATATTTTTAAGGTCCTAAAATATTGCAAAAAATTTCTTTAGAGTTGATTAATTGATTTAATTAAGAACTTTGTTTCATTAGTATTCAAACAATTAAATACTCCACAGAAAAATGAAGTTAAGACTAACAGAGGCCAACCTAAATTTGCATTTTTGATTGGATAGAAAAGTTTAAATAATTTACATTTAATTCGAATAAATTTCCATTGAACTCTTTTGCAAGCGGCTCGAAAACTGCCTGAAACAATTTCTTGCAACTTGTGTTATTTTGCATTGTATGATTTTTGTTTCAGTTTTAAGTCGTCCATCAGCTGCAATCGACCCATTTTCTCATTTCATTGAAGACTCGATTTTGTTGTTTGTTGAAACACATTTACAAATAATGAAATCTGAAACTCAGGTTGCTCGCTTGAATCTTTCGTATTTCTCATAAGAAATTTTTGACAAATTACCAACTTCCGATTGAATTGCATAGATTTTTCTTGTCCACCAGATCAGCTTGACGATCTTTCAAACTAGATTTGTTGTCATGTATTTCCATATTCAAGGAGCTACACTCCACATACAATTAATAATGTGATTGCGAAAACTCCATTCACAATTTTCTATCTTGTGAAAGTGGTAGAACAACTGCTGGCAAAAACATTAACAATTTATTCAATTATTCCTAGTTGAATGTATCGCCTGAAATATGGTTTGTGCAATGGTACATCTTTCTCATACATGAAAATAGGTATAAAACTTGCCATGCCCAAGTCTGGATGTTTAACATGGTCCAGCAGACTGCTCCCAGTTGAGTTGCATGTTGCACTACACGCTCCGAAGAGAAGTTCGACTTCCTTTTGCATAAATGCATAAATACATGAACATGATACAATGTTTTACTGCAAGAATAAAAGTGCAATGTAGGGACGAACCGGAAACAGTTTCTAAGTATGTCAAGGCATAGAAGAATGGGTGCCACTATGTAGTGGACAGATTGAACCCGTTTGTGATATTGTCAAATTGTTATATTTATTTGGTAGTAACAAAATGCCAGGCGAAACCACTTCACATAACTGGTTGTTTATAGGTTGTAGCACATATCATCATTGTCGGATGAAAGATTACGGGAAAAACTGGACATTGGTTATGCTTGCAACGATATTCATTTGGTGGAGAAGTGTATATGTGGCACATGTAGTAGCAACATGGCCTGATTGCATTTGCCTTGATACTAAATTCATTTCATCAATGTAAATTAGTCATGCTCAAAATTGCGATGCAATTCAATTAGAAGGCTTCGTAGAAATGTGAGTCGAGTTACCATTTGATACCGGTCTGGTTGTGGTTGCCCGATAGAGGGAAAATCATGAATAAGATTTTGCTAGTTGTACTTAACCATTGCTGTAGGTGAGATAGAAATGCGAATTTAATCTTATTTTCCTAGTATATGAGTAACGGACAAGGAACTTTCTGTAAACTTAACACTCGAATATTAATATTCAGAACAAAGTTTTTCGCTATTTAGAACTGAAAAAGGAACGAATCCCATCCATTTGCGTAGTGACATTATACAGTTACACTAATATTGAATTCTAATCGTCACGCTTATTTCCCAATTCTCAGAAATAAATGAATATTCAAATAAAGGCGGCATATAACCCGAATTTCTGCAAATCATCAGATGTTCTTGCACGCTTAATTTTTCTCAACCGGAAACCGTAGATATAAATTATAACAATTTGCAGAGCGAATTAAACTTCAAATTAACTGAAAAATCTTTTGATAAAGGAAACAACATTTATTAGGACACTTCTTAGAAAAATCTATATGCAAATTGAGCAAACATCTTTAGCAAAATAAATGGTCAGTCATCATCTCGTAGTGTTAAAACAAGAGGCTAACATAGTACACTATTGGCTATCTGCCGATCCGCAACTTCTTGTTTCAGCTTTGGCTTATTCAAACAAACGTTATATAACATGTGCGAATATCTTATCAAGAAAACTTTCTGTAGCGGAGTTTGAAGTGGAGATTATTCACGTTAATAGTTTTTCGCACTTGTTGATGAGATTTAGTGTCATGTCGCTGAGTGGCAGATCATTTGATTAGTACATATTTTAACATGTTTATTGCTAATGTTGCAATTGAAATGTGAATGGGGTAGATTTCTGTACCTGATAGAAATTCGTGGGAAAACGATATAAATAGAAAGTGTATGTAACAAATTTATTACATTTCTATTGAAAAATGTATAATTTCAATTTACTTTACTAGTTTCTTATTGAATCGAGTAATTAGCTTAGGAACTTCAAGTTGAATTTCTTAATACTTAGAGCTACCAATGGCTCTACATATATTAATTTCCATTGCGTAGTTATTTATTTGTTGGCAAAGCTACGAAATAGGAAAAAGATGTTTTCATCATCATCACCAATGGCACAACAACCGGTATCTGGTCTAGGCCTGCCTTAATAAGGAACTCCAGACTTCCCGGTTTTGCGCCGAGGTCCACCAATTCGATGTACCTAAAAGCTATCTATCGTCCTGACCTACCCCATCACTTTATCTCAGACAGGGTCTGCCTCGTCTTCTTTTTCTACCATAGATATTGCCCTTATAGACTTTCCGGGATTAAGTGACCCGCCCACCATTACCTATTGACCCGGATTTTATCCACAAGCTGACGTTTATGGTATCGCTCATAGATTTCGTCGTTGTGTAGGCTATGGAATCTTCTATCCTCATGTAAGAGGTCAAAAATTCTTCGAAGAATTTTTCTCTCGAACGCGGCCAACAGTTCGCAATTCTTTTTGCTAATAATCCAAGTCTCCGAGGAATACATGAGGACTGGCAAGATCATTGTCTTGTACAGTAAGAGCTTTGACCCTATGGTGAGACATTTCGAGCGGAACAGTTTTTTTAAACTGAAATAGGTTCTGTTGGCTGACAACAACGGTGCGCGGATTTCATAATCGTAGCTGTCATCGGTTGTGATTTTCGACCCTAGATAGGAGAAATTATCAACGGTCTCAAAGTTGTAGACTCCTGTCTTTATTCTCTTCGTTTAACCAGTGCGGTTTGATGTTGTTGGTTGTTGGCTTTCGATACTAACGTTGCCACCATATATTTTATCTTGCCTTCATTGATGTGCAGCCCAAGATCTCGCGCCACCTGCTCGATCTAGATGAAGGCAGTTTGTACGTCTCTGGTCGTTCTTCTCATGATGTCGATACCTTCGGCATTGGCCAGTAGTAGGGTGGACTTAAAGAAGATCATACCTCTTGCATTTACCTCAGCAGCACTGCTTTTATCTGGCCTCGCAAATTGGTCAGGGTCAGCCTAGTTACTCTTATCAATTTCGTCGGAAAACCGAATTCTCTCATGGCCGTGTACAGTTTTACCCTGGCTATGCTATCATAGGCGGCTTTAAAGTCGATGAATAGATGGTGCAACTGTTGTCCATATTCCAACAGTTTTTCCATCGCTTGCCGCACAGAGAAAATCTGCTCTGTTGCTGATTTGCCTGGAGTGAAACCTCGTTGGTATGGGCCAGTGATGTTCTCGGCGTATGGGGCTATCCGGCCTAGCAAGATAGCGGAGACTATCTTATAGATGGTACTCAGGAACGTGATACCTCTATAATTGTTGCACTGTATGATATCTCCCTTTTTATGTATTAATCGGATAATGCCTTGCTGCCAACCGTCAGGCTACCTTCAGCACAAGTTGTAACTGGGGTCGCCTCGATATTTAACTAATTCGACTTTAATTCCATTCGCTCGTGGCGACTTATGATTTTTAAGCCTATGAATTGCACGGACTGTTTCTCCTAAACTTGGTGGTGGCAGTATTTGTCCGTCGTCTTCAGTTGGTGGGACCTCCAATTCGCCGATATTCTGGTTGTTCAGTAGCTCATCAAAGTGGTCAACCTATTGCTCCAATATGCCCATTCTGTCGGAAATCAGATTTTCCTCTTTGTCTCGGCAGGATGAGCAGCGAGGTGTACAACGCTTCATCCTGTTGTCAGAGGGGATTGTATGTGGTGTCGTAATTCGAACTCGGGGCACCATGCCATGAGAAGGCATCCTTCTCCGACTCTGCAGTCTCCTCTGTAGGGGCGTGGATGTTTATAAAGCTTATATTTCTAAATTTGCCTCGCAAACGCAGAGCGCATAGCCGTTCGCTTATATTTTCAAAGCCGATACTAGCAGGTTTCATTTTTTGGCTGACTAAGAAACCTACTCCGAACACATGGTTTACTGGATGGCCGCTCTAATATATGGTGTAGCGACTCTTCTCCATGAAACCGGTTTCTCTCGATAGCATCTGTTGCAACGCTGTTACATCAGCCTTATATTGTGATGGGGTATCGGCTAGTTGCTCAGCAGTATTCGATCTGTACAGGGAGCGCACGTTCCATGAGAAAATGCGCAAATCGTTAATCCATTGTTGCTGCCAGGTTCGTCGTTGTAAAATCCATCCTGTTCGAGTCTTCTTTCGTCGTTTCGTACCATTGGTTTTCCTCCAACCTGGCGCGGGAGTCCTTCTCCGTCTGCAGTTTTTCATAATGAAAGAACTCCCAGCGATCACCACGTGGAGGTGGAGATAGGGTTTGGTAGTAAAGCTGTGAGTGTTGGTTCAGCAGACGTTTCCCAGGTTTGATGCTGCATCGTGGATACCAATCCACGTTTCGCCCTGGGATCTATACTACCCTTCGACCGCCAAAAAATATGTTTTCGGACAGTTTAAATTAAAGAAAATTACACAATGCACCATCGGTTTTCCTCCCGAAATCTCAATTCCTATATTTTAAAATGGCGCATCTTGGGAAAAGATATTCGTCCCAATATTATGGAGAATCAAAAAGCTCATCAAAAGCAAATTAAAATCCAACTAATGAGGTCATAAAGCTTAAGAAGCTTCAAAAATATAATATATTGAAATCCTTTGTAAAGGTGGATGTTAAAGGGGGTGCATTCAGAATGTGTATGTATATAAGCTTTAATTTTGTGCGTTGAAAGTGTTCACGTCCAATGACGCTAAACCGACTGTTTTGGAAAAAGGGTAGACAGAGGAACTCGTGTCACGTAATCTCCATTTTCAATAAGTGAAGGTCGTAGGCGGCCAGTGCATTATAAAGCACTCAAGCAGTGTGGTAGCAGTTAAAAAGTCCCATTAGAAATGCAATATATCATCCTTTGACTAATAGCAAAGATGCACTGAATCTAGCATTCCATCTTTACGGAATCCAGCCTTGGGCAAAGAAAACTTCAACTTCCTCATTAAGCCTAAGCAGCCAATGGCGGTAGCGTCACTCCAACGGACTTGCAAGATATATACGTTTTAGACTGATAAGAAGATTAACTATAGGAATAGATTTGATTGATAAAACTTTGCCAATTTTAATCCAATCATTCTCCTAGTACTGGTAAAAAAGCTGCCAATACCACAGAGCCTATTCATGTACTGAGAGCAACTTCCAGCGAGATTCTTTTAGTCCCCTCTGGTGGGTGGGGTGAAGTCGGACCAAGAGAGATCGATGAATGGAAGTCGAAGGCAATGCACGGTAAACACGTGAATTGTCTTTGGCTGCCATTTGTCAATTTACATTTGCTGAATAGATGGGTGTGATAGGCAACCTCTTTGCTGAGACGGAGGGATTCATCTGTGCCATTCAGGACGGCATGGTCACCACCCGAGCTTATGAAAAGCTTATCATAAAAGAACGGGTGGAGAACGACCAGTCCAGAATATGTGGCTCGTCGTTAGAGACGCTGGACCATCTCATTTCTAGCTGCACTCTTATGACATCGATGCAATATACCACCAGATATAATGCTGTATGTAAGGTGATCCTCCAAATTTTGCATACAAGCATGGGCTGATCACGGAAGCATGTGCGGTGAACCGATATGAGCCGCAAACAATACTTGATAGTTCTGCTTACAGCATATATTGGGACCGACAAATTTGAACTGACCGGGACATTCCTTACAACAAGCCTGACGTACTGTTAGTTGACAATGCGGGTCGCTCCCCGTATATTATTGATGTTACTAACCACCATAATAACAACATTGAATGGAAATACGTGAAACCACTGGCTCGGGATATCAAAGAAATTTGGCGTCTTGAGGGGGTGGTTGTGGTTCCCATAATATTGTCAGCTACAGGTATTTGTACCTAAATAACTCACGGCTTGCCTTGATGTCCTGGGACTTTCGCACAGTCTGGTTCAAACCATGCAGAAGTATACCATTCTGCATACGTGCTCGATGTTGCGAGGAGTTCTCGACGGATTCTCCCACTGATCTACCACCGGCACCAACACCAGCGCTTCTTTAGCTTTTAAGGATGTAAAATCGTCCGAATCGTAATGCTTGACACTTCGTGCGAGTATTAAGTAAAATCCGGCATCTGTGAAATTGTCACAATTTGAAAAGAATAATAATAATCGTTGGAGCAACAATCCAATCCATCCGAGACGCGGTCTACGGTGCAGAAATAATTATTATTGGTGGCAGGCTCTACTTCCCTAACCAAGGCAATAATAAATGCCCGTTTATGACAGGGTACACCATAATACACTTCCCGAGAATTGTTACAGTCGCGGAGCTCAAATGTATCAATTCGAGTGGTAAGCCTGCGTTGCGCTTGTCGATCTGATGAAAAGTAATTTTCCTAACGATCATCGAAAAATTACGAAAGAGTCGATTTGTTTCTCGTTCAGGCCCGAAATTTGGCACTTAATAATCTGATACCACTTCCAAGAAAATGTCGGTGGGCCTTGTGGATCTGACATAAGATTCGCGTTTACTATCGGTTTGTATACCAGAATGCAATAGTATGGTTCCTCAAGAGGCAGAGGAATATTGTGCAGAATCCCATTACCTTAATTTACTTCACTCTGCTACAGAATATGCAGGTTGCATTGGCGAAGCTGTCGCTGGAGGCGGAAAAAACAAGCATTCTGGAGAATGCCTTCGTAGAGAACGGTTGGCACATTGCAGAGGCCAATAGTAAACCGTTGGTGGCAGAAAAATACCATAGATGAAAAATCTGTTTACCTCAGAGGCATCAAAGCTGTTTTTGAGGCATAAAAATATTCAAGATTTACTGGCTGCTAGCCCTTTTAGCCGCTCTTTACGACAATCAGGGATTATTCAGAGTCAATTTTACTCTCCCAGCTAACAGAGGGGTCACAGGCCGGTTTTAATCAGCTGCCATGTGGTAGCTAATTTTAATCTATTCATTATGTTGTTGTAGGTAAATTTTTCCACTTCATGCGGTCAAAAGGTAGTATAGGTCCCAGGGTGAAACCTAGATCGGTACCCACGATGGAGCATAAAATCTAGGAAACACCTACTGTACCAACGCCAACAGCTCTACCACTAAGGCAGACAACCATACACGGAAAATTAAAGTTACGGAGCCACGAAAGGTGCCTCGCACTGAATTGACAACAGCACGGCAAACCCCGCAACGAAAATGGACTAAAGTTATGCGTATTTTCTCATGGAACGTGCGCTCCCTATATAGACCGAATGCTGCTCAGCAGCTGACCAATACCTTATCCCAATATCGAGTTGATCTAACAGCGTTGCAAGAGATGCGCTCGTCAGGGACCGATTTCCTGGAGAAGAGTCGGTACACCATATATTATAGTGCCTACCCAGTAAACCATATGCTCGGAGTGGGTTTCTTAATCAGCCAAAAAATGAAACCTGCCATTTTCGGCTTCGAAAATATAAGTGAAAGGCGGATTATTCAGTTAGCAATATCGCACGAAATGGTTGTTGGGAGTACCTGGTTTTCGCGGAAAGCAGTCCACAAACATACGTGGCCTCTCCAGATGGAACCACTTTGGACCAAATTAATCACGTATTGATTGAACGCTGCGACCTCTCTGCTGCCATGAATGTCACAACATATACGGGGACCAATATAGACTCGGATCACTATCTCGTTGGCATAGTGCTCCGGGCTCGAATTGCGTCACCACCTAGAATCCCTTCTAACAATCAGGTGAGAATGAATACTGAAGCCATTCACAACGCAGCCCTTCCTAACACCCATAAGGGGGGAAATGGACGCAACAATAATCGCAGCTAACAAATGCCCCGGAGATGAAGCATCAGCAAGTGATCTTCACAATCACCTGAAGAACGTTATCATTGACATGGCCACAAATATACTTGGCCTCAGCCGCAAGAAAAGTCGGAACGGCTGGTTCGACGATGAATGTTAGCTAGCAACGGAATAGAAGAATGTTGCATACCGAGTAATGCTGCATTCTCAAAGATTGCACAGTTACCTATCACAAACTCTGTCGAGCGGAGAAGCCACTTTTCAGACGGAAAAAGGAAGCCTGGGAGAACCAACAAGTCTGTGAACTCGAAAAATGCAGGGAGCAACCGCACCAAGCGCGCAAGTTTTATTAACAAGTCAACAGGATGAAGCCTTCTACACCTCGATGTTCATCCTGCCGAGGTAAAGAGGAAAATCAGATTTCCGACAAAATGGGTATATTAGAGCGATGGGCTGAGTATTTTCATAAGCTGCTCAACAACCAAAATATCAGCAAGTTGAAGGTCCCACCAACTGAAGACGACGGATAAATGTTTTCACCACCAAGAAACAGTCCGTGCAATCCACCAGCTTAAAAATCATAAGTCGGCAGGAGCCGATGGGATTCCAGTTGAATTGGTTAAATATGAAGGTGACCAACTACACCAAGCAATCCATCAACTGATGCTCAAGCTGTGGGAGAGTGAATCAATGCCTAACGACTGGCAACAAGGCATTATCTGTCTTATACATAAAAGTGCAGCAATTATAGAGGCACCACGTTGCTGAGCACCATCTATTAGATATTTACCGTTATCTTGCTAGGCCAGATAGCCCCATACGACAAGCACATCATTGGCCCATTCCAAAGTGGCTTCACTCCAAACAAGTTTCTCCTCACAACCGATAACAGCTATAACAATGAAATCCGCGCACGGTTGTTGGCTGCCAAAAGAGCCTATTTCAGCTTAAAAGAACTATTTCGCTCAAAACGTCTCAACATAGGGTCAAAGCTCTGACTATGTAAGACAATGATCTTGCCAGTCCTTGAGCATTCCTCGGAGACCTGAGTTCTTAGCAAGAAAAACTGCGAGTCCTTGGCCGCGTTCAAGAGAAGAATCCTCTGAAGAATTTTTGGCCGTCTATGAGATGGACGATTCCGTAACCTACATAACGACGAAATCTATGAACGACCTCGACCGTCAGGTTGGGAATGAGGATGATCCAGCCCAAAAAGTCTATGCGGGCAATATCTATGGTAGAAAAAGAAGACGAGGCAGACCCTGCCTGAGATAGAGGATGGCGAGGTCAGGACGCCAGACAGATTTAAGAGATATGGAATTGGTGCACCTCGGCGCAAAACTGGGGTGTCTGGAGTTCCTTATTAAGGGAGGCCTGGACCGGATATGGGTTGTTACGCGTTGATAATGATGATGTATTTTGTTATTGTTTTTTATTAAGAGAATTTCTTTTGTGTTAATCCAGTAGCTGACTTGCGCTCCATAGTGGTCATCACCTTGTTCAAAGGCTTACTGTTGAATGAACCGTATCCATTAGATTTCTCTCGGAACAATTAACCATTACTGAGCTCATTGCGGTTTTTAAAAATACTGGTAAAGTGAGCATTCTTATTTTACTCGAAAGGGTTTGCTCAGGTGGGTATTTGGTAGTAGAAAACTGCGCGCCATAAATCCCCATAAATTCAAATAGGAAACAAATACAAAGTAGTGCTAAGTTTATTTCATCATGCAGTTTCTAACCCAGTTCTTATCCTAGAATGCTGAACTTGTGATTGATAAATTAATATTATAAAAAGCAGGCAAAGAAAATCAGTAAAGAAGTTATCGTCAAAACTCATTATAGAGAATTATCATCTTTTTGTGAAAGGTGAACTTTCTGTTCACAAAAATGTCACCGTTTCCAAAACATTATCCGCAATGACTCTTCAATATACTCAATATTATTATGAAATTGCAATTGAACATGCATATGAGAAATCATTTCTAGTAAAACAACTTTCAGTTAGACTAGCGGGCGTCAAACTCTTACGACTTCATTCAGTGGACTGCGTACATAAACCACTTTAAGCAAACTATTTCACGGACTTGAATACAGCATACATGTTATTCCATCTAGTTATGTAAATTTTCAAAAGCTTCCAGTTTAATAGAACCTTAACGATAGATGTCACTGTAATTATGAATCCATAACATCCATGCTCATCGTATCTGTAGCAGGTTTCTGCGCACCGCATATCATGAAAATTAATTTGTATTTATATTAACCTCAAAACGCTTCATATTACACGGATCTGACTTGAGGGTCTGGTTTTTCGTGGAACAGGGTGTTTCGAATTTTTCCTCGTCCACCGTTTTGAAGGCTTGGTACGATGCATAAAATTCTTTAATTATTATAATTCGTGTCGATTACGACCATAAAGAGGACCTCGTTATCAAGGCAACAAACTCCATCTTAAATCTGTTTACATTGGATTGAAGTTTTTAAACGAAGGTTGGTCTCGTTGGAGGGAGAATTAAACGTCTAAAAAATGCATTATTAAGGCCCTTAGTTTCCTTTTTTTTCAAGAAAAGGATTTAGATCGTTTCTCGCAGCACTTTTGCACCTTTCCGATTATGATTATTAAGTAATTAGAATCCATACGTTCTCGCCAAATATAATATATAGCATACGAATGTATCTCACGTGCCGAGTCAATTATCAGTGAAATAGTAAGTAATTTGAAATAATTATACAGTTATCACTCCCTACTTGCTAACAATAATAGGACACGGGTTCATTGAATTCAATTTCCAAGCACCCTTCAATTAAATGCAAAGTCTCAATCCAATCAATTCATATTTTACATCCTACAAGAAAATCGAAGTATAGTAATTACATCTAATCCAAGCGATATTCATCCACACCCATATTTAACCTATATAACACCTGATTTTACTACATACGCTTAAAGAGTATGATACATCTGGTCGCGTATGACATAAAATTCATAGCAAAAACCATTCGCGGTAGACGATGTCAATTTTCACATTTGATATTATGATTTTATGCAAATCATTTAACATCTATATCTATCGATGCGGCTCGCATGGCGTGCGATAGAATTGTCGGAGATTGCAGTTTATGTTGTCTGCAAAACTTGACTGGAAGACGAAGTCGTTACAATTCCATATCAAGTAGTTAGGGAAGAGTTGGACAAATGAAAATCTACAAGTCTTCTGGTTTATGGCCATCCATTCACGTATTGTGGGTTGGGTTACCGATTTCGACTAACCTGTAAGTGCAAGTGCAAATTATTCTTAGATCTTTTAAACACTTTTCCATATACTCAAAAGATGGGCCACTATCGACTAAGAACTGTAAAATAAACAAACCTAGTTGTCGAAACAAAAACGTCTTTGACCCTTGAGCAGTTCAACAGTTCTGACCTCAGAATAATACACGATATAAGCTGAATTTTCCCTGAATTCCCTCTTCATTCTCATCTCTAAAGTTAACCACGGCAATCCACATTTTACAGCATTCCCGCCAATCAACTGAAATATAGGACAAAAATCTTCGCATGCACTCCAATCGTAAGCGCATTATGCGTGCTAAAGCGATGCATGCACTGCATCATGGCACGAACGAGAAATGTCTTTGCCTACCCCGCCGTTTTCTCAGTCAATCAACTTCGAACCAGTACCAAAACCCAGACCTACATTAAGACCCGAACAGATACATTTGATCGAAGACACCAGACTAAAATTATTCGTGCTAAGGTACCGGCTTTAATACGGCTGCGACTACCATTTGCCGCGACGATCGATTGACGGTGACTAAGAAATACATTTCTCTATAAGGTGGAGCCTTGCATATATGTCTAAATGAAATACATTTCAACGACCAGACTAGACACAATAACTAATGGTATAGTAATAATAGTGCAATCCATCTTTGCCGCTCTCTCTGGCTCCTAATCTAATGGTAAAGAGGCAATCTAAGCTGGCCAAGTGGTCCTCAGAGCGTCGCATTGCTTGATATACTGGTTTGCAATTTTCAGGTTACTCGCTTAAATCTTTCGATTTCGCGGGAAATGTTTGAGGTGTTCGCATTCACTTGTGTGCCTATTTGTGTATTTATTAAGTGTTTTATTTTACAGTTTGCTTCGGGTACCCAAATTAATCAATTAGTTTCTTCCCATTCCCATAAAATCATCGGGGCATGTAAATATTGACTCAAGTACCCGCCACGATTAGAAGTTGGATTTCGAATTGGTCATGGAGAGTCAGTCTGCCAGTCTCCTGGCTAGCAATGATTGTTGGCGCGCGCATATTTAAAGATTATTGTTGCTGTCGTTGTACGTACTCTTGTACTCGCAGTGTGTGCAAAGGCATGTAATGTTTTTTAAACGAGATAAACCACAATATGGCTTCGGGCCATTTGTATCTCTTTTAAACTCTCCAGTTAACATGTGATACTCAAGATGTACGCATCTTGTGTAAATTTTCGAAAATTCCACAGTAATTCTGTTGAGTAGTATAAGTAGTTTAAATGAAGTTTGTGTGCAAACTGTTTCGCTACAACGCTTGAAATCAATTACATCTCGCTGTATTTGCATGAACAGAAAAGGCAGATACACTTCAGTAGTAATTCTTGTAAACAAAATTGAAATGAGTAAATAAACAAACCAAGAGCTTGTACGATTCCCCTAATAGTTCACGCGGCAACTTGAGACATACATAATTATCTTCTAATTGTTCTTAATTAATCACAATTGTGAAGTGACGTGCCATACTTCCATAAAAGCCGTGCAATCAAGGAAGACCGACAGTTGATTGCTGGTTCTAATGTTTGTCTGTTGATTTAGGAAAGTGCGGACAATATGACATTATGGATGAAATAACATCGTCATCATCAGTAGCCGCAGCATCAACAAAGAGACATTTATTGGATCCAAATGAATTACATCACTCAAATAATAATCCGGTAAAATTATTTAAGTCAACGGCCTGTGATAGTGTCAAGAACGATCGTAGTGATTTATTGCATAGCCCAGAAGTAATACCGCCAACAACTCAAGCCAGTATTACTTCGGACACTAGTGACTTAGATACATACGATTTGAAACAAGTTTTCAGTAAATCGAATTTGGACTTCTTTCGACAAACGCATTTAACGAGCGGTGCTAATTTGATAGTGGATAATGCCGCATTGACATCACCCCCAGAAATATCGGACCTCCGACATGAATCCTTGAATAGTATATTAAAGAGTAACATTGAAATCGTAAGAGGAACTGGAAGCGGTGATAGTTTAAGTAGCATAGACTTGAAATCATCCCTTTACAACAGCGGGCATAATGAGAGTAATAGTGATGAGTTAGAGGATATCGATGAATGTGACGATGAAGGGAATGATAGTAATAACAACAGCAGACCACACGGCAATCAACAACTTCAGCACGGACATCATACCACGTTAATAGGACAGCATTTACATCAGCACCAAGAACAGCATATTGAAAGTAGGCAGCGTCTAAAACTTGCAAGTGATGCTGGTAATGGAGAGTTATCAAACAATGATGGAGATGGATTGCGAGAATTTTCAGAATTGATTGGCCACAATAACAACGACAATAATGATGTTAAATGTCCAAATGAGATTGATGATAATGATGTAAGTTGATGCATGCTTTTCTATGTTTCAGTAGGGTTTACTATGGTAATATAATGGCAGAGATAATACTAGTTTTCCTCTGAAGTAATGGGTCCCTAAATGATATTAACACCGAAAATTTTTAAATGTAAACACAAGAAGTTGGTTCCCATGTATCACCACGTGTTGAGATATCACGCTAAGCAATCTTAATGATGGTGGAACTATATACGCATATGAATGTAGCAAAGCCCTGAGTGCTACCATACGAGAACAATATTTGCTTCTAACTTACTTCATATACTACCTGAATAATGCTGCTCTACACTATGAATATGACTGTGATGTTTATTGATTTTCAGTTGGAACTGGTCCAGGTTCAACATACATAAGAATTGCTGTGAATAAGCACGCACTTCCATCTTCTTCCCTACAACGTTTCTAAGTACTGAGAAAAATAAATGGGAGATGTATGTCGAACAATTTATTGATTCAATTCCAGGTCCTTGGGGTTTGACGTATCATTTAGGCATCATCCCACAGTCGTCATTGGACACGAAATGATTTGGAAACCACAATCAGAGCCCCGCTATGACTGGCGCAACGATACCTGCTTATAATAAGTGGAAGCTTAGCATTTATGCCTGTACCAGTGGAGGCGAAACCTATCTAACACTTTTGCCGCAAGAGCAAAGGGTACCGCGCTCGAGTTGTACAGCGCAATTTCACACTTAAGTCCACATGGAGCTATGCCTGCAATGTAGACTCAACGACAACCACTAGGAAACAAGGATGCAACTGCAAATAAACAAGCCAAGAGTACATCCCCAAAAAATCCTGCTAGGACATGTGCCCGCAACGTAATTTTGTCGAAAAGTTAAAAAAGCTTGATACTTTTGAATGGCATTGGCTGTCACTTTGCATGCTTGTTCATGTTGTTGTTGGGGTATCTGCGTTTTGTGGATTATCTCATTCTCATTTAAAGTAAAGTAGAACCAAATATGGATACTTAGTAGAAGCAGTATCTGTTTTCTTCAAGCGCTTTCCATCGTGCCATAAATGTTGCGTTTACTACTCTAGCTGCCGCCATATCTTTCCCCCTCTCTTCGTTGCTGTTAATACCGTTTACGTAATTTCACTTATTCGGTTGGTTTCGAGATGAATTTGATGAGATTCAGCGTCCTCCATAAAGACGTTTCTTAAGGATACTATTTCTGCATTTCATGCCGCGATAAAATGGCTGGTTGAAATTCCCAGACTCAGAAATTGTCACCCATTTTTCTATGATCTTCTACGGCAGTTACTCTAGAGTCTCACGTGATCTGAATGTGTGTGAACAGCTCCAGTTTTTTAGCTCAGAACACACTTGGTAAATTGGCCACATCCCTTTGCGGTGCTGTGTCATAAACTCTCTTAATGATGTCAATGTCACTGTTTTTGGAAAAACTGCAGAACTTTTGAATATCATCTTTGTAGTACGACATCCAAGGTCTTTCCATGAAATATCCTGAGTCCTAGGAGCACTAAAGGAGAAAAGCTTGTGCAGAACATTTTATAGTCGCACCACGCGGTCTACAAGGACATTTGTTGTTGTTCTACCATGCCGTGTGAAGAATCATAATAGGGCGAGGTACAACTTTTGCGAACTCCGATAAAGCTGAGCAAGACCTTAAATAGGACGATGTTGTTCCCTAGTCCGTTATGTTTGTCCCCAGAATGACAACGTGTGCAATCCAATAACCAGAAGGTCTTATTGCTACTCATACACGCCGTTGCCTTCGACCAGCGGGTGAATCAGTCAACGAATCTGATGTTGACCATCGACACTGGGAATTGTGATACTGTCAAAATAGTCATGGTGGAGTCAAAGCTGTATTTGGAAGGAAAGGAGTGTTTTGGTACTCCTTATTACGAACCGGATATATTTTTCTTTCAGAGTTTGAGTTGTGGCTTTCCGCCCGAGTATGATACTGGCAAATGACTAGAAAAATTGCATAATTATATGAGTGTATACCTCCGGTTGAAATATCGCAGTATAGCGTTGTCATTCCCGTGTTTTTCCTGTGCTTTTTGGATTATTTTTCCGACCAAACTTTGAAGCATGTTGTTCTCTCAAAGGCTTAACAGTTCACCCCCTGCTGTACCTTCGTTGCCTTCGTGCTTGATTGTCGGAGTGAAATGTGTATTTATTAACCGTGAGGCTACGTTTCGTGGAGGTGGAGCACTATCCTTTGTGTGGGCAATGGACATGATTGGCAATCCCGTGATGATGCATAAAGATTGGGTGCATGCACCTTTGAAACGCTTGTGAGGTATTCCCAAATCCGTAACAACCATGATGTTTAATATCCAGAAGATTTCTTGTTGGAGCAATTTGACAAACAATTCTTGTATCAGTGCCAGTGAATGATAATCTGAAAAAGTTTATGCATTTAAATTCATGTAATCTTTACATGACCTCCAATATCCCGACAATATTGATGAAAAGAGCCGTCGGTCAGCAGTGCGGCCCATATTTTAAAATGAGTAATTTACGTTGGGTGACTTTCAGCGTAAAGCAAAATAGTTTAAATCAACTTCGCTGGCTACGATATTGGGGGATTTTATTGCGTCCCTAGTCATATTCTCCTACGCCATTACCGTTCTATATTTCTCATATTTTATCCTTGCGTCCAGTTCTTGCATTCAGGATACGGGTGTTTCTTTCTCCTCCTGGACTTGTTGTTCACAGATTCCTGCTCATTTGAGAGGTTTTCCGTTTTCTCCGTTGTTTTTTTTTTTGTTTTCTGTGCCGCCTTTAAGATTTACTTCTCGTGTTGTCGCCACAGAATCATCTCCTTTGCCGCTTTCCAACTGTGTTCTAATTTTTCCAACTTGCTTAATATAGTCACTATTATAAAGTTTACCGCGTTTTAGTACTTCTCTAATTTTCACACCACTTCAATCAAGCTACAGAGCAATATGTCTACACTAATGGCATTCTTCAATGTGCTTCTTGCCCACCTTGACCTCACAGAATGGAACATCACGTGTTAGGGATTTCTGAGTATAGTGGTATGTTCAAGACAGACGACAACCTAACCTAACCGTAAAAAATTGTATCAGGAGGTAATTCGATTCGCAAGTCGACAGTTATATTCGTAAATATCGCTTTTCTCCTTTTGTAAAGATAGTGTTTCACGTTCACTAGAAAATTCAAAGCCGTCACTTCGGCGATACGCATACATGTGATACCTTCAGTACAATTAGATGGTATGTGAAATTCAGTTTTACCTGTTCCGCGATACTAGATTTGAGCCGCATAAAGAGTACAGATTGCATTGCTTTGGCCATATCATGGCATGGTCCTTAAAACTGATCCAGGCACCTCTTCAGCCAGCTTCTCGAGTCTACCGCTCAATCATGTTATAACATCGCTAGGAAGAGCCAAGACCATCACTGCGACGCATTCCTAAAATTCATGTTTTCTACATGGGAATATGACGCCATTGCTCGATATGCCTTTCCTCTGAATATTAAAGCCGAGTTCCCATATGGCTTGCAAATTAATGCCTCATCACTCAGTATCATTTATCTATTCAGAGTAGCGTTCTTCTATATACTGAATGTTTGTCGATACCTGCGACACGGCAGTCACCGCACCTTATGGCGCTTTGAACACCATACAGCATAATCTGCTGCTCCAATGAAAATATCTGGAGGATTTTGTCTTTATATATTTGTTTTCGAGATATGTGCTCACTTACTATATATAGTAAGCTATATAGCTATATAGAACACAGCTTGCTCCCAACTAATTTGTTGCAGTTGTCAAAAGAGAGACGAAGACAGCTACGATTTCTTACTAGGGCAGAGGCAAATTATCAGATGCTGCCTTACCTCTGCCCTGGGAGTGGATGGGGACTTAGGACTCCTCAAACCCTAAACAAAAATTGTCGCAGTTGGTTTAAGTGCTGATTCCTTCGACAAAGTGGTGGTGATAGTGATCTATGTTGCGCGATACCCTGCATCGGATTTCAGACCATTAAGGCCGCATAGATTATTATCATTTGATATCATCCACTCGTAGGTCCTTGTATATCAGAGTTGTTTCCTACTTTTAAGATGTCATATCAATTTGCTGACTGAACATCTTGTCTACTTTACCGTGAGACCTTTCCGCTTTACGTAAGGTCCTCTTTCTTTACTCGCCCTCACACTATCGATCAAGCCCTGAATCGAAACATATTAACATAGGACATATGCTGCTTTTGGAATCAAGAAGCACTTCGGAGTAAATTTTCTTTTCACCCTTCTTTTTTTTTCTAACTGTCTTTAATTCAGCGTTCGAGCTTTCCGTTGCTGAATTCTGCTGTTACTGCCAATAGTAGAGCTACCATTCATATGTTATCGACTCTTACATATGCAGTTTTTCTTGGCCGGTAAGCCTTTTTCTCCGCTGATATATTAAGGGCTTATTTTTTCGGTCCCTGCTTTACCGCATTTTCAATGTGGCCTTGAATGAAATGCATCATCCCAGAATCGTAAAAAAGCAGCACGTAAAAAAATCTATTTTATAATAGTACATCTAGTTTTATCTATCAATTATTTTCTCATTCTTACGTTAGTTTCGAGTTACAAGCTTAAGTCTTTTAATTATTATCATTATTTTCCAATTAATTCTAGGAAATTAGCAAAACAAATTAAATTATAGATAAATTTTGAGCCTTTTCTAATTTCCCTTTATTTGCTACCTAAATTTGTCTTGAATGTATGTAGAAGTTTGACTACTTTCATCGTCAAAGGCAAAATGACCCGTAGCTGGCCTAGGCCTGTTTAAACAAAGAACTACAAGCAACCTGGTCTTGGGTCCAATTCAATTACAAATTATCGCTCAGAGATTTCTTTAATAGTTCGCTATACCCCTTCTGATGTTCGGAATTTTATTTGCTAAGTCTTGTACAACTTTTGACCCAACTGTGTAATATATATAAAACAGCTTACAAATACCAAAAAAACAAAAAAAAAATCTTGAAAGAAGAGCAGGATAGACTTGATGGTAAACTAAATTGTTAAATGTTAAGCAAATCTCTACATTTTAAGAATTAGGCCCAAAATAAACAACATTGAAGTAGAGGAATTGCTGATTCGCAATGCCCTACTTCACAGATACCATAATTTAAGTATAGAAGGTGGTAACAGTATCTGAGACATTAATTAGTTTTGCAATCGATACCATGCAATTTCGAATTATCCTCCATCCTTCCACTACTATCATTTGCTCTTTTCCTAAGAGGAAGATATCCTTACCCCCAATCAATCACTTCTATTGCTTTTAAGTGTATTCAGTCTCAAATCATGGATAAATGCTTTCACAGATAGCTTTTAGTTTACTCATTGCACATTGGCTTTATACCTCAGAATGCTTAATCGATTTATTCTGAGTGTAATTATGCGGTGTTTCCAGCAATTAAATGTTTGAATTAATAAACAAATCTTAGCACTGATGAAGGGAACAAGTGCTACCAAATTTTAGCTGGAGGAGCTTTTAGCTCCATTTAAGCAAAAAACACTTATAAGGATATAATCTTTTAACATTTATTTAGTTTTTAAAGGTGCTCCCTTTGCTGCCCGAGCTCCAAAAATGGAATGATCGCCTCATTCAACACGGTCTCAGATTGAATCGAAACAAAACTGAATTTTTGACGACCAATCCCCACGAAACAGGCAAAATCACTGTCAGCATCTTGCGGTAATGGAGACGAAGATCTTGTATTGACGTGATCACGAGAATTCACTTACCAAGATTGGTCTGAACATCAAAGTCGAAACAATGGCGGCTTAATACGCTGGATGGGGATTTAAAAGTCTCGAGATTGCATCCAGATCAGGCATTTGATACAGCCAAATAACGAAACCGATGACGACGAGCCGACCCTGCTTGTGAATGGGACAAAGGCTGAAGAAAAAAAGGAAAACATTATTGTTATTCTGTTAAGGGAAGTCGCACTGCGTCCCTCTTTACTGGTCAAACAAGCCTATAACCGTTAGGACTATCAGTATATTCCCTTCTTCCAAATCTTTCAACATTGCATCTGGTATTAAGTACTTTCCTATGTGCCTCGAGCTACTTTGCGGACATTGTCCGAAAAAGTGCACAGAGGTTTCGATGCACAGAACCTGCAGGCAGTGTCCGCGGATATCCCTAGTTTCCCTTGGTGATAGTATAGCAGGCAGTGATCAGTGAGAATTCCCACTATGATTCGGAAATTCTTCTTAGAGAGGTTTGAAGAGTCCTTTGTGCGCTTGGGTTCGTAACCCAGTGGAGTTCCCTCAACTGTTCTCTTCATTTTTTAACGTCCCGTTTCCGATTTCACTGAAGGATTCTGGCCCATGTAAAAGGGTCCTAGCTTCCTTCTTGGCTAGTTCGTCCGCTGCATAATTGCCTTTCAACCAAACATGACCTACAACCCAGGGTATCCAGACCTTATTGCGTGAGCCCAGCGTATTCAATCTCTCACGACATTCCCATATGAGCTTAGAACTCACCTGGTTGGACCTTGGCCGCCTTTGACATCATGTATTTCGTCTTGCCTTCATTAATATGTCCAGATAGCTGAATGGTTAGAACACAAGGCGTACGTAAGGTTGCCTTTCAAATCTCATTGGTGGCAGTGGAATTTGTATCGTGATTTGACACCAGATACCAGCCTACTCAGCTGTGAATGAGAACCTGGGTCAAATCAGGGTAATAATCTCGGGCGAGCGCAATGCTGATCACATTGCCTCCTACAGGGTACTTTAACCGTGTAGTGTACTGTTACGGTCTTGAATGAAGTGCCGTAACACACTTCAAGGCCCTGATCCAATTGGATTGTTGCGCCAGCGATTTTTCAATAATATGCAGCCCAATATCTCGGGTCAGTCATCGCCTACTCGATCTAGAGGAAACAGTTTGTATATTGTGGGCTGTTCTTCCCATGATGTCACTATTGTCAGTATAGGCCAGCAGTTAGGTGACCTGAAGATTATAGTGTGTTGTTCATTTACATCATCATCGCGGACCACTTTTTCCAAGGCCAAGCTAGAGAAGTTGCACGATAGACCGTTGTTGATTGTGAAAGCTCTCGAGAGTGACCCTACTGCCTTTATGTGGCTTCGTTATTGATAAGATTCAGCTTATTCGTATTAATTTTGACGACATATCGAATCTCCTCACGACTGTATAGAATTCCACGCTGGCTATATTATCATAGACGGCCCTGAAGTCGATGAAAAGCGTAATTGATGACTATATTCTAACAGTTTTTTCATCGACTGCCGCAGAAGAAAATTTGATTTGTTGCTGACTTGCTAGAGTGAAGCTTCTTTGGTATGGGCCGGAGGTATTTGGAGCCTATAATGTATTTCTTCGCTTCTCGGTTGAACGGAGTTTGTGGTAAATCTCTACGCGAGTCCGTGTTTTTTGACGTTACTGCATTGCCCAATATTTAGCATTCTTTCGATCCTTTCCTGGCTTACAATCATCATCGAACGAGTCGTTTTTTTTTATGACGACAAATATGTTTGTGGCTGTACTAATGATAACGTTCCTTAAACGGTTGTGAAGATCATTCATCGATGCTTCATCTTCTGCATATCTACTAGCATCAGTTATTGCAGCTTACTTTCATGCAAGCTATGGACCTTAATACGCTAAAATCACCAAATATGATTTCCATATATTACCTGGGGCAGGCACCGCAGGTCGTTTCATTGCCTTGTAGAAGGTATCCTTCTCCGACATTGCAGTCTCCTCTGTTGGGGCCTGACGGGGTTGTATTTTAAAATGTGGGTGGTAAGCGCAGGGTATATAGCCATCCGTTTATATTTTAAAAGTCGGTAAGAGTAGGTTTCATTTATTGACTGTTTATGAAACCTGTCAGTCAGTCAGTCCCACTGTAGTACTTTTGGAGATTAAAGGAGACACATCTGTCCAAGGCGTATATTTCCGCCTGAAATATACTTCTATGCTTACCCAGTAGCTCCAAGTACATTATCCTTGGACCAATGACACCAGCACCCGCTCTCTCTGCTGTGAGGGATTCGTCAGTGTACCAAGAAATCAGTTGTTGGTTTAAGCCATATGTCACAGCCACGTTTTCCCAGTTTGCCTTGTTACTCCAACGTATTTCAAACTTATCGAAGTGTCATGTTATCCCTTGGTATCAATAATTCGAGGTACCGCCTAGAGAGAATATCAATCATCCTTTGGTTTAGGCAACTCCCCACTCACTGATACTCCCGGCCATCCTAAAGATTTCCCTTCTTGCCTGCATCTGTATGTGCAGATGGAGGGGGATTAATTCTAGACGGACCTGCTGGGATGTCGTTGGGCATGTGTTCATTGCCCCACTGATATACACACAAGCCAGTCTCTGGAGTTTGTGGGACTCTCTGGCTTGTGTGCCGAGTTCAGTTCTTTCTCTCCAAATTACCACCCCATAAGTAATCATTGTCCTTACTATTGCAGCATATATCCATAGTAGTATCTTCGGGATGGAACCCCATTTTTTCCGGCTATGGACTTACTTGTGTGCTCCTTCGATGATGTAGGGGATTACGCATTAGAACGTTAGTTCTAATATAGTTGTTTATGACATTCTCCGCTGTTTTGAGTACGAACGGTGTTAGGCAAATCGATCTGAAAGATATAGGGCGAAAAGGATTTTTTACCCACTTGCTCTTGGTATATACCGTCATCCCATCATTCGGAAATTTCCTTATTTTTTGTGGATGCGTCTACGAAGGTTCCCGCTTTTTTTACTGCGTACATGCCCTATCTAGCTCCATTTTCTAGTAACCACTTTCCCAGTTTCTGGGTTGCTGAATCTATTGCAGTGCACGAGGTTAGACGATTAAGAAATGAGACTGATTTTATTGGCGCGCTTGTGGTAAACCTGCAACTTTAAAATTCCCTTCCCCTTCCCCGGCATCCTTCCCCCTTGCATTGATATATTCACCATCGCTCTAGCTTGTTTAGTTCGCCTGGTCTGTCGTGTTGAGTAGACGTGTGTTGGTGGTGCTCGTCAGGAAAATGGAGAAACGAACGCGATAAAATGTTGCGCCAGATTGGGCGAAACAGCTTTGGAAACGATATGATATATCACCCTGTGACTTTTTTCTTCCCTGGAACAAAATCGGTGGTCAAAGGAACCCATTTTAAATCAATTACGGACATCCAAGCGGCCGTGACGAGGGTACACGCGGACACCCCACTCGAAGCGTTCCAGAAATGTTACGAAGAGTGGAAAACGCGCTGGATCGCTGTATAGCTGCCCAAGGAGACTACTTTGAAGGGGATGGCAGAGTTGTAGAATAATTTTTAAATATAAGGTTTTTATTGAATCAGTCTCATTACTTAATTGTCTAACCTCGTATATTTCATATCATGTCGGGACTTATGAATTTTAGCTAGACATTTCTATCCGTTTAACCGCCGCCTATAATGGGGCTTTCCTTAACTCATGATAGTCTCGGGTGTTTGTTTCATTGTGATGGCCTTGATGGATGCTTCCTACTTGTATGTATTCGAAGATTAAAAATAAAATAAAAACCATGCAAGCCTCTTTAATAAAAAACAATCTTTTTATTCAAAATCGAGCAAACAAAACGTTCTAGAAAACAACAATGGATTAATTATATTTTAAAATGCCAACTTATATGTAGCGAGAAACGTGTGCTAAATTCGACAAATCAATTCCTACATTGAAACGTGGTTTACTAATCGCATGACGAGGAATAGTCGAAAAAGTAGAGCATGTATGAGGTCCCACGAACTTGAAAAGTTTGTAATTGAGCTAAAGAAAAAAAAATCAAGAATTATTTTATTTATAGTCTGTTACCATTATTCAGTTAAATAGTTAACTATTGTATTGAGAGCCACTTGCAACAGAGTTTATTTGCAAAGTTCCCATCATCCCAGTAAAATTATGCTGCGAAAAGTTATCTGAAGATAAACATGAACGCGGATCTTATTCTGTAACATTTCATATTGAAGAAATATGTGTTAGTCCAACCCGTGCATCATGCGTGGACAACCATTATAGTCATGGCAAATATCTCCACTTCCACGTACTCAATATGCATAATTCTGATAAACATTGATTTGATTATACCATAGATTCCGATGGGACAAAAATCCAGATACCATAGCCAACCTGCTAGGCGAGGTGATTATTCTGCAGAGAAAAGCTGGTATAGCAAATTCGTTTGCACATTCCGAAAGCACATCACGCTCCCACATACTTGTACCCATACGTTGTAATTACCGTCTGATACACATATGAACAAGATCAGATCCAACATTTCTGAATTACAAGAAGACACACGCCACAATGTTTCACATATTAGACCGTACACCGTATAAAGATGTAATATCAAGTAACGGAACTTTCATTCTTAAGATGCTCGCCTTTGCTCGCTGTAAGGAGATCAAGTAGACCTGCTTTAAAAGGGTGCCGGCATCATCTCAACAAATGGATAATTCTGGTAAAATGCTTGACTATCTTCAGAACTCTTCTGGGCCGACCGTATGATGGTTTTCTTCGTCGCGCACGTGTTAAGCATAATGCCAAAGAAAGCTTAAATGACCAGTAGTTCAGGCCGTAAAATATTTTCGCAATAAATTAGAACATTTTTAGATTGACGGAAACTAAATAGTGGAAGAATGCCTCGTAAAGGGAGAATGTGATAATACGATAATAGGTAGTTGTAAGCAGTCAAAAGCAAAAAGACAATTACAGTCAATCGATTCAATAATGAAACCCTGGAAAATAATAATTGTAGGAACAATTACGTGATTCTCTTAAGAACCAGGAACCCTTTAAAGATACTTCCGAAATTATCTGTGTCCGAATTATGTGCTCATCTTATAATAATACTTAAGAAGATAGGCAAGTGCAGAAGTAAAATCGATTCAAACAAATAAAAATTATGAACACATTTCTCCTATTATTTCCTTCGAAAGTAAAAAAGATGTTGCAAGTAAATATTTGTTCCAATGAGCAGATATGATTTACAAAGCCGTTTTTCGTCTATCTAAATATTGCTCCATCTGAACCCCACATACGAGCTTCACACATCTACTTTTTTCCTAACTCAGAACTCTGATTGAGCGTTTTAAAATTCGAGTAATTTAATCAGATTCGATACATCAAGTCAAAAATGAAAATGTTTTGATTCATTTTCTTAATTGGTTACGGCAGTTTTTAAATTAACTTCAAATCAGTTTTTGTCCCATTGATTGTTGTAGTTAACTTTTTTTTGAATTAGTCATTTCTAGAGCAAGCACCCTTTTTGTACTGTGCGGGTGCGTGCCGAACGGTTTTGTAATTTATTTAGTTGAGTTAATATTTTGGGTATGGTTAAAATATGGTAGAGTTACCATTTGCATGTGGGCTTATTACCATTTACTTCTATTTTCGTAATTGGGTATCTCTAATTTCTTCGCGCGACGACGCGATGGCTGAGTTGCTGGAGTATTAGAATTTTGACTTTTGCTGCCCCGTATTATCTCGATACCTTGAGCTTATCACTCGCATAGCACTGAGTGAAAGGAAAAATAACAGTGAGTATGAAGATACTGTGTACACTCTTAAAAGGACTAATCAGCAGACACACCATGTGCACTAGAACAGATTCAAATTTGAAAAGCATTTTTATATTAATCACCAACCAGATTAACGTCGTCTCCACCCCTCTTAATCCTACCGGCTCTACTCAGAAACCTGTTCATTTGCATAGTCTATAGTCTAGTCGTGCAATCTAAAAATGCCAATTAGTATAAAATTTATCATTATCCACTTATAAGTATGAAAAAATGAAAAAATATCTATTTCCTTTCGTCTATCATAAAACTTATTTTTGGTAACCCAACGCCTTGAATATACCGCGCGCCAACAAGAAAAAGTCTAAACGAAAAATTAGTACATAAATTTTATCTTGAAGATCTAAAGATAGTTCGCTCGTTTTTAATTGGAATCAGATTTGATTGTGGATTTTTTCCTTTTAGTGGCTCTAAAAATTGATGAACATGGTGTTTGATATATAATGATAACTCATTAATAGACTATCAAATTTCGGGTTTTCGATGAAATTAGGACAATTTTTGTTAAATTTACGTAATTTTTGGCAACAGACCTTTTATAGAAAGAATTCAAAATTAAAAAACCAAAAGGTGTTATCCAATTTTTTTTTACTTTGATAATTAATACCATTTTATCTTTAATATCCACAACACAATCACGATAATCACTTTCAAAAATGAATCTAATGCAACTTTGGATTTGATACATATCTGAATAACACACGCTACCTCATCTCAAATTGGCAGCAAAAAGTGCAAAATTTTAATTTAAAAAATTATTTTAATAATCTCTCGAAAGAGATTTTATCGTATTCAATGCATGGATAAGCCGATTACGGGTTTTCAGTCACCCGGCTGCTGTCTTACTGCTTGCAATCATATTCGAAGTTTGACATATGTTCTTACCGCTGCTAGTGTGGATGCCTGCAGAATTACGGAGCACATAATTTTGTTCAAGTTCAAAGTTATACATATATTTGTCAAAATAACTCCTCAATGGCTTAGATTTCTTGATTTGAAGCATTTCTTCAATACTCATGAAATGTATGAGTTGATTATTTGATTCTTCGCGATAAAGTTTCATTTCAGGTTACTCGCTTAAGTTTTTTGATTTCATATTATTCCTGAATCTGCCGAATTATTGACTAAGGGTTTCGATCCTAGGAATTTAATGTTTTTCATTGAGAAAGATTCGTTTTTAGTATCCTCAAAAACCTGCTCCGTTGTTGCCTTGACTTCAACGTTTCCTGGAATGGAAGGATCGAAACTAAATGATGCTTTTGGTGTGACTATTAATGAATGACCTGTTTTAGATGATAATTTTGTAGTATCTGCGGTTTTGAGACATGTGAAACATATCGTTCGGCTGATCCGGTGACAAGCTGAGGCATGGTTCTAATGCCGCAATTCTTCTTTTTCAACATCGCCTAGTTCCTCCTATGAATTCCTTCCAATTTGCGAATTCCCAACCCGGCATCTTACACTTACATTAAAGATTTAAGATTTATTTTTAAAATGATCACTTTGATTTTGTTTACAAAGCCCTACCACCTTGTGTTTCCTTGAGACCATTTCTATTTAAACATTTGAAATTCAAACAGAGGAATTTCATAATATTCCGAAATGATCATTGATCTACTTCACATAGACTTGCTCATGTTATATAGTATTAAATGAAATCCGAACGCTTTTTTCCCACTAAAGCGAAACATTGAACATGCGAAGGCTAACATTTGGCCGGATCGCCGTCCAGTTGGAAATCCGTTTGAGAACAACAGCTGATAGGAGTGTAGTTTCAATAGAGTCGGTTTCTAATATTCTAGGGCCCGGTTCAAATTTCACTGGTGGCATCGTGATTTGCCGTTGAATACCAGTTGACTTAGCTGTGAATGAGTACCTGAGTCAAATCAGGGTAATCTCGAGCGAGCGCAATGCTGACCACATTGCCTCCTATAGGGTACTATAATCCTATAGTGTACCGTTACAGTCTTGAATGAAGTGTTCCAACACACTTTAAGGCCCTGATCCAATATTGGTTGTTGCGCCAACGATTATTATTATTATTAAATCTGGTCAAATAGCGCTGGCCATATAGACACAATCAAGATAGGAAATTGCAGTGACCGCCGATTTACGACGGGAGCAGAATCGCATTCGCCTTTTTCTGAATTAACTTGCTCAAATAATGCATTCCGTAATGTGCAATTACCCTCAATTTCGCCGCAGATTGCACATTATTGAATCCATTCGACCGAATTGATATTGACAGAGGGGAATGATTTGCCGCATCCGTAAGTGCACGCGCATGTTGCTGCAACATGAACTCTCGGGATTCAATCGAATTCAAGGCGAGCGTAGCGGCATGGAGACCGGTTCGTGGGTGGATAGCTGATCAACGGCGGTGGGATTGAAAATTTGTTCACCAGCGAAACGGTGGATGACAGGAGTCTTCCAAGATTTAGGATTGAATCATATTTTCTCCTAGTAAATGGAAGTTGTTTCGAAAGCGTCATGATAAATCGAATGAATTTTTGAGAAAAAAGAAGTGAATACCGGGATTTGAAAATGTCGTTGTTTTTTCTGGAGCCGTTTGGAGTGGAGTTGTTCAATCGCTTACGGTTAAAGTGGTGTCTTTATCTTCCGAATTTCAGCTTGGTGCATTGCTTGGTTACCAGTTGGATCCCAGTAGATTTTTTTGTTAAGAAGAAAGTTGGAAAACGCTGGGATTCTGAAAGGAAGTTTTCGAGCAAAGGGATGGATATCGTGGAAGGGGAAATTAGTTTCATGAGTTAGCGATGCATAGTTTTCGATGTTGTGACGACAGGCGATCTTTCCTACTTTATAATTACCAATATGTGTAAAACGACGTTAACCAAGTTTTAAGAAATTTGTGCATGGGTGCGAGGCGGCAGGATGAAAAGCGATAGTCTGCTTTGCTGCCGCTGATGTGAATTTCCTCGGTTTCTCGCTGGAACAATCTTGTTCGAGTTTCGAGCTGCGGAAGACCTTCCTCACATACAGAGAACATCGCATTTGTAGCCTCCAAGAATTTCTGGTCGGAGTGGGTGCGAAACATTTTCCCGTTCGCGTGTGGATCATTGGGAGAAAACAAGGAAAAGAAAAAAAAGTATTTCGGTATATTTGTACCTTAAATTCAGTACGTTCTTATATTTCCGTATACATATATTTTCTTTCTTTCTTTTTAAGACAAGTAATTTTCTTCCTAAAATAAACAAGAGATACACGTCACGCCGAGCTCGGAGTGTGAAAAAATGATTATACTGAATTTGGAATATTAGATAACATGAATTCAAGTTAAATTTTTTTTAATTAGAGGACTTCCTCCCTTTCCCCTCTTCCTTGACCCCACAAAACCTTAATAGGGTCATCCTCTAAATAATGGCCTATGGATGGGGTGGGAGGGAATATCAGAGACCGCGCCTATGAGGCAGAAGAAGCAATGATCGACTTCACACACGCGGTCGAGTGGTTTTTTTTATTTTCCAGGCTTAGCTCGCATCAGTATAGATACGTTAATTTTGTACCAATAACACATGAGAAATCCAAGCGCTCAAGGACCCCCCCTTCATACCCGAGCCTGGCTAGCACAGAGGCGTGCAAGAATGTATCAATCGAGCACTTTGGTGGACCTTCAGTATTTGTAGGCGGATCTTGATGGTCAATTTCGCCAACTTTTTAGATTTCTGGAATAGTTCTTCCCCCTAGGTCGTCTTCGGCCATTCAGGCTGATCGTTTGATCATCCTATTCAACTTAAGTTCATTACAAAATTACAACATTTAGACTGTCAATAATAGCAGAATCTATTTCAATTTACAAAAACTTTCCACTCGAAACGTGTTACCAAAGGGCCAAAGCTCTTACCGTAGAAGACAATGATATTGCCAGTCTTCATGTATTTTTCGGAGACTGTTTCTTAGCAAGAAAAATTGCAAGCTCTTAGCCGGGCTCGGATGAAGAATCCTACGAAGAACTTTTTGCCCCCTACAAGAGGGGAGACTAACTAAATAACGACGGACTCTATGAGCGATACAGCGACCGTCTGGCTATGGGTAAAATCCGGTTGAATAGGTGGCAGTAGACGGGTCACTTAATCTGTATGGGTAAGGATGATCTAGCCCGCAAAGTCTATAAGTGCAATATTTGTGGTAGCAGTCTCTACCTAAGATGAAGCGATGACGTAGGCCAATACCCCAGGCAGCTTTTAGGTAGGTCTGGACTTCCTTGTTAAGCTAGGTCTAAACCGTATAACAGTTGTTGCTCCTTTGATAATGATGATGGAACTATTTCTAAGTATCTTAGACTAGTTCAAATTTTCTCTAAGCAAGTGATATCCCTAAAAGTATTTTAAGCCATTTCACGTCTTTAGATTGAGGAATGCATATGGCATTTTTGTTTAACTGAATGTTGTTTTTACTAATAATAAGATCGAAGGTAGGAACCATTTTAGGAAGGAATTCGGGGAATCTATAACGATAATTCTTTCCGCGTTAACTGTGAGTTTTCTTGAAAAAGCCTCGATAATGCTGATCAAAAAGTGAGTTCCTCTCAACATCATTCTCTGCCCAACTAGCGACTAATAATCAGATAGGTGGCTCGTGCAGGATTGACCTACCTAGTTTCTTAACCGCACTTCAAATGGAATAATCCGTAGATGGAAAAAGCGTAAGATCTTTAATGAGGCATTTTCTCTTTTTCGTTTTTTAATACTTTTTGTAACTCTTTCTTAGCTGCTGTTTGCTTCTTTTTCGAATTTGGTGATCTAAATTGGTCGGTTATTTTCGACGTTTAGAGGAAACAATTTGAAAGAACTGAAACTATACATCAGGAGTTCGAGTTTTGATTTTAGGGACAAATTTGTTTGTAAGCGCGAGAATATATACATACATATTTCTGACCCTCAAGCCACTTCGCCTGCTTTGTCGTCACCATAGAAGGGATGATACAAATGGGTTGAGGTTTGAGGACTTTAAGAAAATCGGCGAATGATCGAAGCTTACACCAAACCAGGATTGTGCAGATAGTTAGTTTCTTTTCCTTCTCCTCGGTTGGCCAAAGTCAATAAAGTCAGGCATTTGACGACAATCAGTAAACTGGTAGGTTGAATAACCGCCACGCCGAATGTATAGCTCATCATATGGCAGCCCGGAAGGTTTTGTTCCTAGCGGGATCGGTCTCGGGCCCAAGTGCATGCATTTGGCAGTAAGCGTGTTGAAGAAGCTTTCAAACTGCTTCGCAGAGGTGGCAAACCTTGAAGGGCAATATATGACTTAAATTATGATGAAATCACCCAATTTTGATGAAAATATAGATGTGGCTTACATATAGTCCGTAGTGAAATATTTTATCAAATAGTTCTTGTATGCTCAACCTGCCTGTTGGCCACGGCGAGTCTTTGATTTTGGTTTGTAAATCCGTGTCCGAAGAGGACCTTAAGCAGGCAAGTGTTCACGTTAAACCCCCACCGCAGTTCCTACATTTCTTCGTAGGGGGGTTCTCTCTGTCCAATGGCTATTTAGAGGGCATATATGCATACACACTATATGGTTCATAGATATGTATATATTATACGAATGTTCTTCAATAAGTCCTTAAGAAAAGATCTAAATCTAAAGAGCCTTTAGATATTTTTCTGTTTTGCGAGATAATCTTCTTTCGGCTACTTTTTTAAGCCGTCTAAGAAGTACGATTTTCGAAGGTCTGTTTGGGCAATGACCTCCTCATTGATCGTTAAGCGTCATCCAGCACGCTCTGTGAAGTTTCCTTGGTCGCGAAAATGGGCATCCTTTCCTTTGTTAGTTTCACAGAGACCCCCATAACGAAAATGAGCAGTCCATGTTTCGTCTCATTATCCAAGGTTTCTACAACCCATGTCTTTAACATAGCGGGTGCTGAGGTTAGCTATGGAGTGTTCTGTGGTCGACGGCCGCTGCCTTCTGACTCCAAGTAGGCAGTTCGTCGTCACTTTTTCTCTTAGTTTGTTCGGCTGCAGCATAGAAGTCGTAAATGAACTGAAGGTGTCTAAGTTATCGAAAGTTCGCATATTCAATATTAACCTGGGCCACACAACTCTGAACGTATTTTATTCCACTTTCAACAGATGTAATCTTAATTTAAAGCATAGCAACCAGGCCACACGTTTTGAATCAATACTCTGAATTTTGAAAGCAGTCTTATCAATACTAACTATCCTGATGCCTTGGCTTCCCTTCACTACGACCTTTACAACGTCGAAGATCGGGAAATACATGTACTTTCGACAAGCTTAGCATGGGCATGATAGATAGACCTGTCTGTTCTTATGTACGAGTATTTTATCGCAACTCAGCTCATAACTGCTTATTTTTAAGTGTCTTCACACTACTGATACTACACATAACCGTACAGAAGTGTGAAATGCGCCGCCACCTCTTGGACAGTTTCCCCGCTTCTTGGACAGATCTCTATTGTTGACTGCCCCATGGCAATTCTGGAAAAAATTTGAACATGAAACAAAGAGAACAAACTACATGCTGTAGGGAAAAAATCCAACTTGGATAATCATTTTCAACATTTCAAATTCACTAAGTTTATGACATTGATTATCATAGATACTTTGCCAAGAGCGCCCCATTCTCTACTCATCGAGTTATTTAACTTTATGGAAATTTCGAGTTAATATCCTTATCAATTGTCTGGCCATACGGAGTATGTTTCTAATGTACAGCAACTTCATAATAGAAGAACATCGTCAAAAAAAAATCTCAAACTGGAATGGATGGATATGCAATCTTATAGAAGTACAGTACTAGTTCCGTATATACCGAAAAAATCCAAATCTACATTCGTTGTGAAAAGATAACCCCACAGAACCCTAAAACTGTCATACTTCCGGGGGCAATCTAGAATCTTGATTTCATCCTGTTTACTTGGGCGTCATTTTTGTCAATGGCAATGTACTTTAGCTCTACCTTGACTTTCCTAAAACCATTCGCTCCTACTGCACTGTTCTGCGCGTCGATTTACTCATGAGCCATCCTGAAATGATAAATTCCATTACATAAAATAGACCAAAGTGGAATTTCCTTCATAAATAACCCAACCACGCCCACTTTCGCTTTCTCATCAGCTTGTCGCCGGGATTATTGCGGATACGGCGTAATTCTCCCACTGATAGTATCTCAAGCTTTTCGAAAACAAACTCGATACAATTTAGCATCTTCACCGTATTCACTTCACCAGCTTTCGACTTTTACCATGCAATAATAAAATTTTTGGATCTAATCTGAGAATCAAAAATTCGGATCCTTTTCAACCTCCCAAAAAAACAGTTTTTCCCAATTTTTCGTAGAGACCATCAAACTAGAAAAAACTAGATTTACCTTAATTATTTTCAGGTAGAGGCAGCGTTTCCAGGAATTCTATAACAATGAAATAAGTGGCTATTAAAATATATAGCATAGGCTACTGTGGAATTGAAATTAATTCTTCTATAGCTATTGTTTATATCGAATTACCTTAGATTATCTATAAATAAAATTAGCTATGAGAATAAATTATACAATTAAAAGATGTAAATTAATTTTAATGTCTACATTATTTATAATTAAGTTTCAATCAGTCCGATCAACCTTATTTTTGGTCACTCAACCCCATGAGATTCAAATTAAGCGCCAATATCAAAAGGACGGCCGGCTTAAATGTTTTTTTTCTAGCAAAAACAAAATTAGCTATAATAAAACAATTCATTGTCGATGTCTTTTTTCCGATTCTTATTTTGAATAAATTTGAATACAACAAAACACTTCTTATAATTTAAAACAATCCCAGAATGAGGCAATGTCACTTTCCCTAGAATTTTGATTAAATAAATGATTTAATTTATTTCTCTAATCACTGGTAATTTTAGAAAGATACGTTCATATATTTTCCGATTAAGACAAAACGTCCAAACAAAGACGAAACTGATATGTTTATTTTTAATTTCGATAAAGGAAACGCGAACGGAATTTGTATTTTTGATAATTTTATTATTTTTTTGTTTTTTGTTTTATTACTCAAATCTGGTTTGTCACCTGCTGCAAAGACATAATTTATAGAACATTGTTTCTTCTGCAGGGGATATTGTATCTTCTGCATAGGATGTTGTACCGTCTGCATGGCATCCGGAAAAATGAATGTATAATATGATCGGTACGTTGCCAATCAATATAAATTTAAAATATTTCATTTGAATTAAGAATATCTCTAAATTTGATTTATTTATTATTATTGCCAGGATTTGAAATTTTGGCTATTAGATGCTGAAACCAATTCGTGACTGATTTCCATATCTAATTTCTATATATAGATAATACATAAGAACGTCGTTATAACGATTTTATATCTGGTATTTCCATAATCTATGTTAAAGCTTTGAGTTATCTCATTGGGCTTACTAGATTCTAATATTTTTAGACAATTTTCGGCACTCATGTAACACGTGGAAGCCTAAGGAGCCCCATTGTGACAATATTAATGACAAAACTATTAACTATTAATTTTTTAACGGGGCATTCTACTGTTTAATAGTCATCACTCTCCCATTTCATGGCAGGGCTCATGAGGACATTGCCCCAGCTGGTATGGGACCGCGGTGACCCAATTGCCGACTTTATTACTAGAAATATTGTCCAATCTTGTGGTACGACTCGGCTACGACTCGTTGATACCATTGTGAGATTTTCGATTTTCGTTCACACATAATAACCTAGTTTAAACCTAAATATTTTCCCAGATAACGTTCCAAAGTCGGAATTATTGAAAACAAGATGGAACTATGAGTAGTAAATTCGTTAGTTATTAATGAAGACGATATTCAGGCGGCTTGAATGGGAATCCTGTGTCGCTGATCAAATCCTGGAAATATGTCTAAATTCATTTCTATTATCTTTTTATGTTTGAAGGAGGTATATGGTTCCGAAATTTTGACTCCCCGAAAATCTGTTTTGAAGTCTGGATTAATTTGGTAGAGAGGTGCAAGGCATTAACCCTTTTTTGGGTTGCGTTTACGCACTGAGTTCCAACAAAACACATAATAGACCTAATCTCGAATAGTTTCAGATATTTTTTGTTGAGGATGCAAAGAGTCCTGAGTCCTTACTTCTTCTCTTGTTGCCCACGGACCCCTTTTTTAGTTTAAACATCTAAGTTTATCAAAAAAGTTGACTAACGATTTCGTCCAGGGCAATGGCAACTCATCATACAATGCCCCTGCGAGCAGCGTGACCGAAAGTGGCGATAGGCGGTAATCGCTCTACTGCCGCCTCTGCCCTGGACGAAACCATCAGTCAACTTTTTAGTTTGACTTAGTTTGACCTGTCTCGACCGATCTATTGATTGTTAGTTCAAAGAATCCCCGGAGTGCGATTTCTTCGTAGGTCAACCCTAAGCTTCCTCACGAAAGGATAAACCCATATACAGAGTACAATGCGGCTTCAGCTGCCTACTCCTCAGCGTCTCTCTGATAACATTGTCCGGAAAGCGCTCCTCTGTATCTGCATAAAGTTGTTGATGAATACCACTCACGATCTGCATCATCCACCGTACAATAGAAAGGACATATTTGTGAAAAATGGGACAAATGACACATGAAGATCCACCATATCAGCCCGCCCCCTATCTAAATGTTGAGGTCTCTATGATTATTTGTGCTGAATCAAACAATGGTGTCTTTCATAACCATGACATCAGAGACGATATTGGTGAAAAGGTTAACAGGTACGCTTTTTCCCTTGATGGTGATGATGGAAAAGTTTTTTCCACTGCAAACGGCAGCATAAGAGCCCCTATAACAAGCATGTCTCCCGCCCTCTGAAACTGAAAGTAAGGTCAACAGTACGGTTTATTGATACAGAGCATTGAAATTTAAGCAAGACATCCATCACAGAACGCACTGGCCCTAAAGAATCGAGTGATGTCCTCCTTTTAGTAACTAAATGACGGTGCAGGCAAGTTCCCCCAATATAGCCGTATAGCGGTGCTGACATCTAGCTTTTCGCGATAGAATATTCGGAGCCCTGACAACACTAAAACTAGAGCCATAATACCAGCCCATTGGCTGCAAAAGGTCCGGTTTTCCATCAGTTCTTCGTTTGTGATTGTATCTGGCCAGCTTGCTGTGGGCAGAAACCACGCCCCACCACGGCCATGAATTGATCAATGCTTTCGATGCTCCGTCCATTACAACAGATTGGGAGAGTGTGACGACCCGTCAGATTGAAAGAGTTTCAGTCCAACCATACTTGCCTGTCCTTCCAAATCCAGAGCCATTTGGCTAAATTCCATGACCCGCTGTGAGAGCAAACAGAGGTCATCAGCACAGTCAAGCTGCTTTTGGAAAGATATCATAATCCATTGAACTCCTCTAGCGACATAAAATACGTCACCGATGAGAAGAAGAAATAACATCAGTGACAAAATGCAGCCCTGGAGGACTCCACACGAAGCGAGAAATGCCGCAACGATTTCAGAGCTTGCATGTGGTCCGAATTTTTTCAATGCTCCTCTGATTGACGTAAACGGTCTACTTCTCATCCATGATGACGAGCAACTGAAGAGGAGGAAATAATACTTCATTATGGTTCAAACCCTTATCACATCCGGTGAGGTTCCTCTTGTGGATGAAATAACCAGTCGTCATAACAAGCGGATACAGAAGAGAAGCCCCTAAAATCGCATACCTTCAGCCTATTGTTCCAAGGGAAAAGTCTACTTCTCTTCTTTGTTCGAGGGGTAGACCCCTGCTCCAGAACCCTGTTCTGTTTTAGAGCCATCGTTGAAGAAGACGTAAGTATATCCTGCCTAGCATTTTTGTTGGTTCGTCCCAGTTTTCTCTGTGTTTCAAGATAACTTCATATCTTCTACCAAATAGATGTGTGAGAAGTTAAGAATTAGAAGGCATTGTAAAAACTGGATACAATTCTCCTAATAACTCTTCCAATGCTCGATGCACCCCCGCCCCGCTATTACTTTCGCATACATCTAGTCGAATTCATGAAGCATGGAGCTGCTCTCATTGTAGTGCTCTCAATAAACAAATCCGAGGACTGCAATTGAGTAAAGCATTTAGAGCTGCGCTAAAAGTCGTGCTCATGGAACTGGTAATACCCGGACATACAGTTCTTTACAGTATGACTAGTCTCTTTTGGTTTATCTTAGCAAACCACACTACGGTCCATGCCTACGCCACCAACTGTCGGGCAAATCAATGACCCATTGCATATTTCTACACACCGTTCCGAGATCCTGACCAAAAACTAGCCCAGCTACGTTATCCGCATAAGCTTCAGCGTGTATTGACAGATTTTGCAATCCGCGTAGTAGTAAGTCAATCAACGTACTCCACAGAAGTGACGATAGCACACCTCCTTGGGGACAGGCTAGCTTTCATTGTTAGGTCGCGATCAACACCCACTTCAGCATACAAGAATCTCTGTGTTAGCATGACATAGCTTCGCTTCCTTGAAGTTTCATCATGGAAGGATGAACAATCAAAGGCCCTTCAATATCCACAAACACTACCATGGCGTACTGGTCTTTCAGAGTTGCGTACTCTATCTTTGAAACCAATTGGAACATTTAGTAGGTGCGACATTAGCACCTTTCAGCAAGGTGCTTTCAAGTGTTTGACGAACAATGCGGCAGCTCTCACTTTCTCATTGGTAACAATCGGTCTGTCAGTGTTCTAATTCCCCTTCAAACACTAACTCGTGAAAGAAGTTACAGGAACCGCCAACTCCCCTCTTTCCACTTCTCGTACCAGTTCTTCCAGAAGGTGTACTTCCAAAAGGGTTTGTACTGATTCCAATCTGGAGCTCGTGAGAGTACCATCCGATTTTCTAAGAGAAGCCGTCTCGTCCCTTATAAAGCCTCTACACAGCCTTGAAGTCTCTCTTTCAGCTTCCAATTCCTAACAGTACGGGTATAAAGGAGTATTTTGTTGAACACTTAAGCCTATTATTTTCACGGTGAGTTACGGAAGTTTAACCACTCTTCGTTCTTATTGCTGCAGTTCGCGATTCCACCAAGGAACCGCTTTTGCCTCGGGAAATAGGACACGCATCTTCAAATCCCTCTAAAAGTGTGCATTTCTGAATTTTCAATTGATCTTCTAGCACCAAAGGAGTCCCTAGTCGTCAAGGGAGCTACACTTTATTGGCAAGAAGCTCATTGAGCTTTATTCAATCCGTTTTCCTAAAGTTCCGTCTTCATATTACAGACTGTTCGCCCGCAATACTCAGACTGAATTCTAAGTTTTCTTGATCTGACGGTGCGACTTCGTCTAGCACCCGCCAGTGTTTAATCAACTCTAACGCCTTTGAAGTGCAGATTGTTAGGTGAATTACTTCACTCTTACTTAGCCTCGCGGACTTATGGGCGCATGCTACGTTTGCATTCATGAGACCAGCTGAAGTGATGAAACCAAATAGATTCTCTCCTTTAAGATTGCATTTGCTTCTGCCTCAATAAACATGTTGAGCGTTCACATCGTAAAGTATTAAGAGTAGGACACCACTTGATTCTGCTATGCTATGCTACCAAATCTCGTTAATCCTTGCGTCGGTTGGGGACACAAGAAATCATAGGATAAGTAAGCAGAGGTAACTATGATGTTTTTCCTCTCGTCATTAATCTCGTATTGTAAGGTGACCGTAACTAGGCTCAGGGAACAGAACTAACAATTCTGACATCAGGATGCAGGCTTTCGCTTTCGAGGATCTCTCATCGAAGAAGATCCTAGCCCTCTCTACTTATCCAATACCACAGATTTGGTTAAAACGAATCAATGTTTCTTGTATATATAATAGCCGCCTTGCAACTTTACCTATGTTGTTGAAAGTAGATAGAAAAAAGCTTTGGCATCCTGCAGGTTAATTTGGCTAACCTTTATGTTCATAGACTTAAGTGTAATGTAATGTGAAAATCGATGCTAACTGAAGAGACTACCAGTATGAATATCACCGGGGTTGTCATTGTCCCCACCGTTCACCAAGAGCTCCGTTTTCATGCATCCAATTTCTCTAGATATTGCCACACTTGGTGGTGTAGCAACACCTATGCCCTCATTCCCAACAAGCTTCGCCTTCATTGAAAGTTCACCAAGACCTCCGTTTTCTTGACCTATGACCTCATTCCCAATAAGCTTCACCTACATTCGAAGTACCTTCATTGTCGTCGACTACCCTTACCAGATTCACGGTGGGCGGGAGCATGGAGCCGTTGCGCTGCGTCCACATCATCCGCTTCCTGTTTCTTCCACTTTTTCAGTTAGAAGTAGAAAAGAAGGTTCTGACAAGCAAGCTTTATCAGTCCCTTTCTCTCGAGTCTTTGTCTTCTGTTTTCTGAAAGAATTAGGCAACTGGGGCAATGGCAGGTCGGCCGTGAGGTTTCCATTTCCTCTCATCAAGGAAGTCGTTGTACTCTCCTTTCTGGCTGACAGCACAGAAGACACTGGGTGCAAATCAGAGGACTTCTTGTAGTAGTAAACTACTGGAGGCTCTCCTACCGCGATCAGATGATTTCTAAGGAGAAAAACTTCGTTAGCTAATATTAAGGATATTCTGTGTCAAGGCTGCTAGCGGTATGGTTTTCGAATTTTAAACAGGTAGATATTAGGGCGAACACTAATCACTTCAACCGGCACACACATAGTGCGGTCAGGCATTCTGATTTCTGCGTTCAAATTTCTATTTCTTCTTCAGCCTTTGTTCCGTTCACAAACGGAGTCGGCTCGTCGTGATCGGCCTCGCCATTTGGCGCTATCAAATGCCTGATCTGGATGCAATCTCGAGGCTTTTAAATCCCACCCAAAGCCACCGTTGTTTCGGCCGGCTTTTTGGTCGTTTACCACCAATTTCAGTGTTCTAACAAATCTGGGCAAGTGAATTCTCTGCGTGTAATTATGCGCTGTTTCCAGTGATTACTTATCTGAAATAATAAAAAGCTTGTTGTTTCTTTTTCGCTGGTGTAGATATTTATTCTTGCAAATACCGATATTTCAGGAACCACTTGTTCCCTTCATCAGTGCTAACAAATCTTAAACTTGTTAGCACAGATGAAGTCTTAGACTTGTTACCACTGATGAAGGGAGCAAGTGGTTCCCGAAATTCTCGTTAGCGCAAATTACGTGACCATACAATCGAAGACGGCTCTCTCGCAGTTTTTCCACGATCTGTGCAACTCCACATAGATCACGGATACCCTCATTTCGTATGTGATCAAAACGTGTCACGCCAGTAGTCCAATACAACATCTTCGTCTCCATTACCGCAAGATGCGATTCATTGTCTTTTCCAATTGTCCAATACTCGGAACCATAGAGAGTGACAGGAAGAACGACAGTCCGGTAAAATGAGATCATTTCTTCTTTCTTCTCACGAAATCGCCACCATTTACTGCACGGCGAGCCAATGCGTTACTGACGCTGTTTTATTGGTGGCTTAATTCGCAGGACGGGAATCAACGGTTGATGGTGAGGTGCGATGGTCTCATAGGGAACGGCTCTGCAATCAGTGACAGTGGTAAAATATCGGCGTCTTATGAGAATATAGTCGATTTGCGTTTTACTGTTCCCACTATTAAATGTAGGAAGATGAGACGATCGTTTGATGAACCATGTATTCATAAGTACAAGGTGATGGGGGTCCGCAAAATCGATTATACGCCCCTCACCCTCACTGCGAACCCTTTCTCTCAATGCACCAGTTACAGTCTGCCTTTTCACCCATGATCGACGGCAATGATGATATAGTCGTTAGCAGGCACGTGACAAACCTTTTCATCGAGAAATTGCCAGAAGGCATCTTTCTCGACATTAGGTCGACCTATCTGTGGTGCGTGTGCGGTGCGGTGAAGAAGTGAATAGTGCGATCAGCTGATATAATGGTGAGCTTCATCAGCCAATCGTCAAATCGTTCGACTTCTTTAATGGCATCACGGAAACCTTCTGAGATGGCAATGCCAACACCGTGTTGAGCGTGTGGTCTACCAAAATAAAGAAGTTTATAACCATTTTTACCGCGTTCGTGTTCAATGTTGCTGATTTTGGCACCAGACCATCGGGGTTCTGCAGAGCGCAGATATCAATGCGCCTTTCTGGAAGGGCTCTTGCGAGTTCCTCGGTCTTTCCAGTTAGTGTGCCAACATTTGGCGTGCAGACACGTATTTGTTTTGTTCGTTTTGTTTGGACTAACTTGCTTACGTCCTGACACGTCCATGCGTCAAGAATCCTTGCCCATTTCTCAACAGGACCGGGGCCCGTCCTGCAGCGTCGAGTGAAGTGGACGCCCTAGCATTTCTCCGAGGCTTGTGACTCAATCCGATCGTAATGTTTGTAACGACATTGTATGCGTTTTTTTGGTCGGCCTGTCGTGGGACCTGTCACCAAGAGAGACCAAATAGGATTTAGCATAGTGGAGTAACTTCTACTAGACTCCAACTAGACTCCAAGATCTCGACTATTGAGATGAAAGTCCTGGGGGGTTTATCGTGAGTACCTGCCATGAAGGCATAATCCCACGGTCCTCTTCGGACACGGACTGATTTTGAAACCACAATCAGAGCCCCGCCATGCAAGCACAGCGGTCCTGGTTTATATTGCAGGCTCAGCATCCATACCAGTGGATGCGAGGCCTATTTAATACCTCTGCCGCAACTAAGGAGTACGGCACCCGAGTTGTGCAGCGCAACTTCACGCTCGAGCTTCGAGAAGCTCTGCCCTCGATGTAGGCATAACCACAACCACCATGAAACTCCGACCAACCGCAAATAACCGGGCCGGGACCACATCCTCCAGGAATTCTCCTGGAGCATATGCTCTCAGAGGCCCATCCCGGTGCCCATAGTACCAGATTACCTCCGGTGAGGCTTCGTGGCGGAGCCACTTCAGATGAGTCCCTTGCAGACTCGGGTCTGATCGCCCTTATCGAGTACGTGGAGACAGAACTCCCCAACTATTGGGATGAAAAAAGTACACTTCGTTATCTAATGATAAGGATATTCTGTGCTAGGGCTCCTAGTGGAAGATATTAGAGCGAACTCTTATCACGCACACAGAGCGCGGTCAAGAAATCTGATTTCTAGGTTCATTTCTATATTATACGAACTTTCGCTGTTGTCTGATCGCTGGTGGTGTATATTGGTATATAAGGAAGCATACTTTACAAAGAGTGCAGAACTCAGAATGCCGCGCTGCGTTTTGTGTACGCTGGCTTTTCCTGGAAACAGATTTAAGACCTTTGAAGTAATTAGAATATACTTATATTATAACAAAAACCCGTTTTATTCACCAAGTTCCAGTACGTTTTGGGTAATGGTATTTTTTGTTCAGCATTTTTCTCACGAATCGTCATTATAAATAATGAATTAGAATAAATAATCTTATTTATTACTTAATAACAAACTATGGGCCCTCTTACCAACCTTAACACCATCCGAAGAAATTTTGAATGTTAAAGTGTTAATCGTATCTTCACGGCTCCCTATTAAATCCAAGTAAATAAGCCATAAACGATATGCAAAACAAACTTTTACAAAAAGAACAACACATCCTGTCGCTTACAGAACTAGCTAAATTACAGAATTACAATAAATTATTTACAAACCTGTTAAACGAATGAATTTACATGCCAAACATAAGAAAGGAGCTTTCCCGGTTAATTATATTACACTTATCACACAAAGTGACATTATAACACCTTATTGAGCTTAATAGCTCATCCGGCTCCACTTTGACAATATTTATTCAAATATGTTATTGACATGCCTAACCCAAAGTCTTCTTTGCCACTTTGTCGATCTACATAAAAGAGAGGTGAAAAATTATGTTAATCTGGTTTTCAAAAGATTTGGTGGAATACTAAAAATTGGCGTTTGCTTCAGAAGTGCTGTTTTGTTGAGGAAAAGATCTTTATAATTAAGGAGTCGCCATAATTAAGTAACGCCCCATGTTATCTCTATATTTATCAGTCATTATTCTATTCATAACAGCAGCCGATCAATTGATGTATTAATTGCATTTGCATATTAAAAAAATTATAAAAGCTCATTTAAATTCCTTTTTCTTTTGCAAACTGGAGCGAATTCATCTAAACCTGACTCTGGCCCGTCTTGAAAGTATTCGAATTGTTTGAAAGATGTTCATAAATAAATCCCCAACAGAAACTCGTTCTTTTTGGTAAATGTTAGTTAAACATTTCGATTATTTATCGATACCGCTTCAGGAATCCTTTCAAGCCTTAACAATGGTAGGCAGTTCAAGTTTTGGGAAGCATAGATTGAATGGCTTTTAAATTATCATCACGTGTCGGTTTGATTCATTTGAGCTGAGAGGACAATGCTTAGAATTAGGTGATCGATAGCAGCGTTGATAACCGTGCTAATAACCCTCAATAGATAGTTATTCAAATTGCCTATGGGAAATAGTGTCCAGTGTAAGATATTTTTGCAAATGATGCAGGTCGAATTCTTTTCTCCTTTTAAATACCGAATTGTGCAGGTTACATTTTCAATTCCATAAGATACTTTTTGTAATTTGATAATGCAATACGATTTTTTTTTAATATTATGCATTTATGTGACATTTTTTTATAGAGTAATAGTTGGGAAACTAAATTTTATACAAGAAAAAACCCTCAACCGGCGTCCAGTTACAAATTCATTTGGTTAGATGATGATATAACTGAATATTAATTTATGCATGCATACCTTAGATAGTTTCAGTTGAATATTCGTTGAGAACAGTTTGAAATAAACAGTAAGCAAGGTCGTCTTATACCTCCAGGGGGAGTTTTTTCATCTATTCGAAATTCCGCCTGTAGCTACACTTCATTCATAAAGTAGACGACACGAAGACAGACCTATTCACTTGGTAGACTAGTAAGTTAGCTATTATAGTTCTGCTCAATTCTTTCTTTAATTGAGCTGCTTTGCTTTTGGCCTCACACCCAGGGGGACGCTATAAACATTTATCTTTCATTATCAATATGAAATGTATTTTGTAGGGAATCGGGTCGCAAGATAGTTTAAAGAAGAAAACAGCGTCTATCTCTGATGAATATAAATAGTTTGGGTAAGAAAAAAGAAAATCTTCAACACTATGTAAAGAAACAAAGGTGACTAGCAACTAATTTACTTTACTCAAATAAAAAGAGAATGTATTTTGACAAGAACATGTACAAATAGCTACTATCTTCTACTAAATGGTTGCACGATACGCTACAGACGGATCGTCTGCACTCGTTAAAAGGCTTTTTATAAAACAACCATGTTGCATGCGCGTCTTGTGCTTGTCAAGGAAAACTTTTTTACCATTCTTCTAACGTCTTAAGATAATCTCGACAGTGTCGTCGTTATTCGCATGATCACATTGAGATTATGTCATGTTATAAAAGTCAGACTGCACTTACGCGCATTCGATGCGGTAGATTGCATGTTGAGTTTTAGCGGCTTTATCGTTTTAGCGCTCAATTTGCTTGGATGTGGTGTGGAGATAGGTATCAAGTTGCGGGGTAGGTTTTTGTGCTACTTTTATTGTTTGTATCTATTTGAATACAAGTTGCATATATTACGGTGAATAGGTAAAGAACATGAAGAAATTCTTGCTGTTGTCATTGGTATTTGGGAACAAACAAGCCATCTATGATCTTCTGACTTAGAATAGTTTTCTCGACTTCTTAATACAGGAAATAATTGACTTATGACACAAAGCATTTACCACGTTTGATTTCTGTTGGTGTTAAGCATTAAAGATAATCCAAATCGATTCACATGTGTAGTCAGATTTTCCAGGAATCGGGATAGCCACCGTCGTAATAAGACAATTTAGTAGGGGAAAAATTGGTAAGTTGCCGCGACTTGCAAGTTGCCGCAACGTAGTTTCACTATGTTCGACAAAAAAGCAGCGTGCCACCGACTCAAAACATCAACAAAAGGGTAGATGTTAATATTTATGAAATCATTTAATAGAAAAACGTGACACATTATAGCCGTTCAGACGAGACATATTCAAAAGAAGTGAAAAATTAAAAGTGAGGTTTGTAATTATTTGAAAATTGCTGAAATATTTTTTTAAAAAACGAGAAAAGTGTATGTAGTTCTTCGTTTTTAATAAAATTTTTAACAAGTCGCTCAGTTCTATCAGCGGCAGTGGCCTTCCCAGAACTCAGTGATTTAAATATCTCGGGTCAATGCTATCAGCCAATGAAGAACTGCGTAATGAAATTGTTTCACGCATTAACGCAACCTGGTTTTCTTTGTGATCGACGTATCAGCGAACGTCTCAAATCTAAAATTTACCGCAATGTCGTCTGTCCTGTCGCTCTCTATGATTCTGAGTGTTGGCCGACTATAAAAGACAATTAAGGGCGTCTTGCGGTAAAGGAGACGAAGATGTTGCGTTGGACTATTGGCGTGAATATCTGCGATCGATATGAGGTTGCACCAATCATGAAAAACTGTGAGAGGGGCGTCTTCAATGGTACGGTCACATAATTAGCGCTAACGAGAATTCACTTGCCAAGATTGGCCTGAAGATCGAAGTCGACGGTAAGCGACCAAATTGCCGGCCGAAAGAACGGCGGCTTGACATGCTGGATGGAGATTTAAAAGCCCCGCGATTACATCCAGATGAGGCATTCGGTAAAATAAAATAGCGAAACTGATCACGACGAGCCGACCCCTCTTGTGAACAGGAAAAAGGCTGAAGAAAAAGAAGATGTGAGGAGCGACGAGTGCATGACAGCTCTATGACACGGAGCTAGCTAAAATTCCATTGCTCTCGACAAAGCGATTTAAATAAATCATTTGATGGAAAGCAGTGTATTGATAATAGTCAACCTCATACACTCGGAGTTTAATATTATCAACAAATGCGAAGAATTTAACGGGCAGCAGATATATAAAAGGGCTGGGGAGAACTAGATCCTTCATGGGAGAAATTTTAATATTTCATTCGAATGTCGATTATTCTCGTTAATTTTGACGTCAGCACTTTATTTGTATGGCTTTGGATCCGGTAAATTCGCACGAAATTAATAAGTTTGAACTACTATAACTTTGACACTAATAGTCGGAACTTGGCATGTGTATGTACGAGATTGCAAAATTTAATACTCTTAGGGTGAACTTAAGGGGGGTTTTTGAGTCAATTTCTAAGAGTTGGTAATATACTATTAGTAAATTTATTTGAGCAGATATCGGAATGAGACATACTTTGAGGCCTAGTTTTTATCTAAGCGCAACTCCTGATTTCCGAAATGAGTTCTGTCTCAATTTAAGTGCGTACATTTTGGCTCCTTACTTGCGCACTTTGCAATTCACCTGGAAACTAATATCAAATTCGAAAAGTACTAATTGAGACCTTTCATTCGATACCTGACTATTTTCGATGAAAAAAATGTTTACGTCCACCCTGTTGGGGGGGTATGGGGGCCCTCCTTTAAACTGCACGCAAGTTTATCTCACTCACTATATGTGTGGGATTTGATAGTTCCCATATGTCTACAAAATTTTGTTTCGATCGGTTTAACCGTTTTGGAGACAGTGAATCAATTTTAATAAGGTTTTGTTTTACACAAAACCTTAGAAAGAATAGCGATTAGCGATTGAGTATAACCTTTTAGATGACCCGAAAAAAGGCGCAGAATTTGTAATTTGTCGCAAAGTTTCAATTCATTCCTTTTGTGGTTCGCCTCGCAAATTCTAAATAATATTGCTGTTGATTTGATTTGTTGAAATGTTTGTAGGTAACAAATGTTGTTTAGTAGCAAATATCTAACTGCGACCGGTCATTTGCCCAAACTCTACAAAATAAACAAGAATTATTTATTTGCAAACCCTTAATTTTCACGAACGACCGAACGGTTACAATTAAAACTCAAAATGTTAGGTCTATTATAAAATGAAGTAGTGATATAAATATCTATTCAGGAAGGACGTTTCGTATGAAAGTGTCCGAAAGTTTAAACAAATTGTCAAACTGCGGTGTAACTAGTGCTTTAAGAGTTCATCACAAGAGCCTGTATTTTAAACCCCCTGAAAAGAAAGTTTTTAAGCACACGTCAAGGGATTATATCAAACTTTATAAACCGCGAAACAGTACTAGCCTGGCTCTATGCAGAGCTAACAAGTTTAGCACTGATGAAGGGAACAAGTGGTTCCCGAAATATCGGTATTTGCAAGAATAAAAATCCACACCAACGAAAAAGAAACAACAAGTTTTTTAAGGTTTTGTGTAAAACAAAACCTTATTAAAATCGATTCAATGTCTGTCTGTCTGTCTGTCTGTCTGTCGCACGCATTTTTCTCCAAAACGGCTAAACCGAATGAAATTTGGTGGACAGATGGGAACTATGAAATCCCACGCATACAGTGAGTGGCATAAATTTAGGTGGAGTTTAAAGCGGGGCTCCCCATACATGCAAAGGGGGGATTCAAAAATTTTTTTCACCGGATATAGTTGTGTAGGGCATCAAATGAAAGGTCTCGATTTGTACTTTCCGAAACTGATAGTTTTGGCATAAATTGCAAAGTGCGTGAGTAAGGAGTCAAAATGTACGCACTTGAAGTGAGACAGGACTCATTTTCGGAAACTACCCAACCTAAAAATCCGAAAAAAACCAGGATGGGGCGCCTAGATGAAATCTAGGCCTCAAAATATGTCCCATTCCGATATCTGCTCAAATAAACTTACTAATAGTATATTACTACTTTTTAGAAATTTACTGAAAACCCCCCTTAGATTCATCCTAGGTCTTCCGAATTTTGTACCAGCATAGGGGACAATATTTCGTATATATGTGCTAAATTTCATGGAAATCAGGCAATTAACGCCAAAGTTATAGCAGTTCAAACTTAGCAATTTCGCCGAGTTTACTGCTTCCAAAGCCATGCAAATCAGATGCTGACGTCATAATTACCCGGAATAATTGACATTCGCGTGGAATATTAAAGTCACATTTATGAAGAATCTATTTATCTGCAGCCCTTTTTTAAGTTTTGTGTAAAACACTTATGTGAAATCTAATCTTCGAGAGATGTCCCATTTCGGTATCTGCTCAAAAAATTTACTAATATTATATTATCAACTTTTTTAAATAGACTAAAAAACTCCCCTTAAGTTCATCCTAAGTGTACTAAATTTTGCACTGACATAGAGGACAGGTGCATACACATGCCAAGTTTCATGAAAATCCAACTATTAGTGGGAAAGTTATAGCAGTTCAAACTTATCAATTTCATGCTAATTAACAGCATTCTAAGCCATACAAATAAGATGCTGACGTCATAATTAACGAGAATAATTGAAATTCCAGTGAAATATTAAAATTCCATTCAAGAAGAATCTAATTCTCCCTAGCCCTTTTTTATATTTGATGTTGGTTAAATTGTTTTTATTCGCTAATAATATTAAACTGAGAGCGTGAAGCGTATGTGGTTGATCATTATCAACACAGGGCTTTCCATCAAATGATTTACTTAAATCGCTTTCTAGAAAATAGAGGGCAATGGAATTTTTAGCTATATTCCACGGAGCTGTCGTGCACTCGTCGCTCCTCACATCTGTTTCTTTTTCTTCAGCCTTCAGTTCACAAGCGGGGTCGGCTCGTGATGATCGGTTTCATCATTTTGTTTTATGACATGCCTCACCAGGATGTAATCGCGAGACCTTTAAATCCCCATCCAGCGTATCAAGCCACGATTGTTTTGGTCGGCTTTTTGGTTGCGTACCATTGCTTTCGATGTTCTGATCAATACTGGTTGTTGAATTCGAAACCGCCTCTCTTGCAGTTTTTCCACGATCGATGCAAACCCATATCGATCGCGGATATTCTCATTTCAGACGTAATCGAAACGTGTCACGCCACCAGTGCAATGCAACATCTTCGTCCCCATTACCGGAAGACGCCGTTCATTGTCCTTTATAGTCGGCCAACACTCAGAACTATAGAGAGTGACAGACGGACGACATTGCAGTAAATTTTAGATTTGGGACGTGCGCTGATACGTCGATCACAAAGAACACCAGTTGGGGAATGCCACTTCATCCAGGCTGCATTAATGCGTGAAACAATTTCATTACGCAGTTCTCCATTGGCTGATAGCGTTGACTCGAGATACTTAAATCGCTGAGTTCTAGCAATGGCAGTAACCTGCCCAGAACTGAACGATTTCAATATCTCGGGTCAATGTTATAAGCCAATGGAGAACTACGCTATGCTCCTCACATAGGGAAACACAAAACCTTTTACACCTGAAGCGTCAAGCTTCCGGTTTCCCGACTTGTTATTATTTCAGATAATTAGTCGTTGGAAACATCGCATAATTACACTCAGATAACCATGTTTTTTTTTGTTTATCCTGCAGAAAGATTGCCTCCTGCAAACGAATTCTTTGAGTCTGCTTCTGTTCTCATTAGTTATGTCGTGGAAACTATGGCCCCAGTAATCTTCGAGAGCAAGACATCAAAGACTGACTCAAGGCTACAGCAGAAATTGCTTTTTACCGATTTGTCCTTGTCATCCGTTGAAGCATCTCATTTGATAAGCCAAGCATTTAGTTCATTCAAAGCACATCAAGTCTTTCGTTGATTAATTTGAAGCATGAAAAGTTGCGGATCAATCACCATCCTTCGTTTGCTGCTTTGCGTTGCCCGGGGTTTACAATCATAGAGATGAGAATAAGTGTTGGGCTGCAGGCATTAAGTGGGAGTCTTATGGTAGTTGTGGTTGTGCTCATATCGCGAGCAGAGCTCCTTTTAGGCTCAAGCGTAGGTTGCCGTACATCTTAATTGCGATAGAGGTTTAAAGTAGAGCTCGCATCTACTGGTGTGAATGCTGAGTACTGAGTAATTCCAGTACAGTTGCGCCTATTACAGCGGGGCTTTGATGAGGCCCCCAAATTAATCCGTGCCCACAGAGGACTGCAGAATTATGGCTGATTAAACCGCCAGGACTTTCAGTGTTGGTCCACTTACTGTAGGTCCTTAGCAATCATTATATGGTGCCTGTGTAATGGCCGTCATGGATGATATGTCACCCGGTAGCATTTATAGTTTCGAGAATGGGTTTCTGAAAATTATAGTCTGTCTCCAGAGGATCGACCAATTCTTGGCTGAGTTAAATCCAGAAATGTTTAATTCCCCTAGATATTTTTAGACAACATTTTGTATTGTTCCTTGTTAAGAACTGACGCGAGAAATGTTACTAGTACGGTGGATTTGCCAATGTGCGCGGCATAAGTGGCACCGCGTTTTCTGTAGTTTTAGCATATGGAGTTCCAAGTGTCAAAATGTTCTGCCAATTTGATTTATTTCTATTTTATTTATAGCCACAGCGGCGATTTTTTTTTAGAGAATTCAATGCATTACATCATGTCCTTCAGTCAGGCATAATTTGCTAGATAACCAATCTGACCATAATAGTGCAGGCGGGCTACTCCAAGGGGTGAACATTCCTCACGAACGTGACCTCGTAGTCAACTAATTCTAGAATCTTTTTGACATTATTTAGGTTATGTTTTCTTCATGTTTCTTTGCACCTAGCAACCAGGGACGGCTCATTTTAATCGAATTTACTACTTTCGTTTTGAATGTGCCTTTGTCACGCGAAATCAATAAATTTTTTAACCGTCATCTTGCGTACCCTTTGGGTCGTTTTCCATGTTCGTACTTAATTTTAGCTAGTGTAATTTTATGCGCGCGCATAACATGGCTATACCATCAAAAGCACTACTCTTCCAACTTCTTGATCACCAAGGAGACAAAATGTGAAACGCCACTCCATCTGGACAGCCTTAATGCGTAAAACAATTTTATTACGCAACTTACCACAGCCTGAGTGTCAATGCGGGGTACTTCTATCGCTCAGTTTTTGGTAGTTTGCTGTCACGCACATAAAAAGTCAGGTCAGGGGAAGACTCTGCTGCAAGGTGCCGAGGTAAGATGGGGGCCCTAAAGGTCGGGCGTTATTGGCATCAGAGACAGGAGAGATATCAATTTTTTAGTTGGGGTTGACCGTTGTCAACCCGGATGATCATCTGGCCATTTTCCTGGAAGAAAATGAATCCTTTTTCAACATTCATTTCTAATTTTTTCGCACAAAACCAAACAGACCTCTAACTGTGTGAAAATCAAGGGTATTAACAGCCTTAAATGACGCTTGCTTCCCTAGTAGTTCATCTAAAATCTAGAGGCAGTAAGCCTCATCCCTTAGAACATTTTATTTTATTTAATGGGGATTATGAATTGCCATTCGACACTTTATGGGCAAGTTATAGAATATCATCTAGATAGCCTCAGCAGAGGTAAATTAACTATTATTTATGCGTCGATCGATATCGATGCTAATGAACGTCATATTCGCATTATGTCCTTGAATGCAGATGGGAAGAGTGCACTGACCCCTCAGGCTGAGAATTCAGTGGACGCATTTTTTCTCAAGAGAAACTAGTTTACAATTATGGAAGGAAAGATTATTTCGCTAATATTTCGGTTAAAATCCAATAAAAAAAACAAATGCAAATTAAAAAGAAAATAAAATTATTTCCAAAAGGGGAAGCTAATTTTTAAGAAGTTATTAGAAACCAATGAGTGCACATAATGAAAATTTATTGGATATCCAGTTTACTGAATGTGATATTTCAAGGACGCTTTGATGCAGATAACATAAACGATCATTAGCATAAACTAGCAGAAATAACAATAGATGAGAAACTGATGGAATCGTAGATCGGATCATTTGTGCATAATAAAATATCCGAAAAGGTAATCTCATATAACCTACAAATTGGATTGAATGCATATTGATATAAGGAGAATAGTTTCCTGCTCGCAACTAAAAAAATTATCAAATTAAATCTAATTTAAAATTTTAATGAAAACAAACGATAAAACAGATACAGATAATAAATTATAAATTGTATACACAAATACATTAATTATCTCAGAAATTTATTGGGTTGATTTCAAATCAGGAGCTAAAAATATACATACTTGGTTATATATATTCCTGGAAGTCACTTCTCGTACGAGTAAAAAAGGCAAATCATAAAAAATCGAAACAAATGCTTATGTAATTAATTATTGAGACGCTGATTTACTGATTTACTGATAGAGAAATATATTGGAAGTGACACAGTAAAATTATATTCTGATATATATTGGCAAAATTGGAATTTATGGATATTTTTTCCTGATGAATGTCGAATATATCAAAATTTTATAATCTAATCAATCTTGGAAAAACAGATAAATGGAAGGAATGGCTTTCATATTTATTCAGTTTCTATGAAATAGGTACTTATGCAATTCAGAGCGATTGTCAATTTTGTCGAAATTTACAGGCTTTAAAACATAGTTTTAAACCCCGTGACTTTGATGGTTCTTGCTCACTCCCCAATAGAGTATAGGGCATTCACACAGTCTTTTTTTTGCAGTTACATCTATCTTTTATCTTGAAAAACTACGAAGCTAGATCGAAACAGTTATACAATTTTACAATATATGGAAAAATAATAATAAAAGAATTTAGAAATGTCAAAATTACACTAAATTTTCACTTATAAAATACCATCCGCGCTCCTCAATCCAAATCGTACCGCAAAAAAAAAAATCAGAGTAGCATCATTTGATGATCCATTAATTTCAAAGTACCGCACTAGCACCCATCATCCAAAAAGCGTGGCTGGAAAAAAAAGTTAGTAGACTTGTCAGACTATTGTTTAATTAAATCCACCATTCTATATTATAACACTGTTGCTATTTTTTTCCTGTGTCAATAAACGAGTAAGCACATCATCTTCACATATCCATACGTGTTTGTACGCATTGAAATTTATTACACACATGCCTATGCCCTTGTATGTATGATAGCATATATCCAAAACTTGTGCTACATAGTCATAAATCTTTACTAATCGCATTTAACCACTTACAGATTTTACAACTAAATGCTTACGTCGTGTGGATTCACTGGTATTAAATGAAATGATGGAGAGATGAAGCGAAAAATAATATCGTGGCAATTTGAAGAAAGCCGAAAATGCATACTTAAAAGATATTAGACGCGCGCTTTTGGCATGACCATTTAATTGGGTTAATTAAAATCCATGTTAAATAAGATAGAAATGAGGCGTTGAATATTAGGCATTTGAATTTTATTCTATATGTTGAAACGGTGAAGAACCTTCGTATAATTTTTTTTGGTTTATTTGTGTTTAGAATGTCGGCCCATAAATTTCTAAGAAACGAGTTCTGGGCTAATTGTGAGTCAGCGAAATAACTGGAAAGAACTATCCTGATGGAGAGGCATTCCAGAAAATTTATTATTTCTTTGGAACTACAAGAGTTATTTTAAGAATAACTAATAATAATATATGATAGTGAATATCCCCGCCGCGATTCAAATCCCTCTCGTAAGTGGATTTTAGATTCCAGTCAACTCAGCTGTAAGTACCTGAGCCCAATCAGGGTAACAATCACGGCCGAGTGTAATTAAGACCACATTGCCTCCTACAGTGTACCTTCTGTAGTGCACCGTTACGGTCTTGAATGAAGTGTTCTAATATGCTACAAGGCCCAAATCCACTTGGGTTTTCTTGTCAACGATCAATGGAGCATAGCACGTCCATCGCGCCTACGACGAAATGCGTTTGGGCTTTGGCAGGTCTTGCCAAATAGCCTTCGTTCCACCTCTACTCTTCTGTGTCATATGTTTCTATGCAGTCGTCACCCTTTCTTAAAGTGTGACCTACTCGCTGCCCCTGCCGTCCCCTAATTAAAACTTTGACTGCTACTTGCCCCGTACGCCGACTAAGCTCTTCATTCAAAATCCCCCAGTCAAAGTTTGTAACCTTTCGGTAACATCTGTCACTATCTTGTCATGAGTGTACTCTGGCTCAATAATAATAATTTTGAAAAAAAAAATTGCAATGCCCTTTTTATGGGTGATACTCGCCATATCCCTTTTGCCTGAGAATCATTTGACAGTTTCAAAATGCAATTTTAAAACGACTCGATTTTAAACTTTTCACGTTGGTATTACAGCAAACCCCCTACAGTAGCGGTGCAGCCAGTTAATTTTATTGCCACCGTTCGTAGAAAGGGCACTACTCAAATAAATAATATTATTTTATACTTTTCCACCCCCTCCCGACGTCCAATTCAGAGGCATCCAGCCAAGGTCCATAAGTCAGTGAGAAAACGAGCGTTTGTAATCAACATTGTAAGGTTGTTCGAATAACGATATACTGGTATATTAACCCCCTACCTACGACCAAGACTGTATAGGTACTTTACCGTTCTTATAAATTCAACAAAAAGGAAAAACTGTCAGTTATACAATGCCACCTTGTGAGTTTCAAATTCCTTTGAGATTTTACCTCAATGCATTTCGCATTCACATTCCGCCTCCGTGGAATACCCCTCCCACGCGGAACATTCTATAAAATAAGTGAAATGAAGATGGCTTCTGGCTAATTCAAATAGAGGCAATGGAGTCACCACAGGTGTGTCCACAGTAATTGCTCATCATCATCATCATCAATGGCGCAACAACCGGTATCCGGTCTTGGCCCGCCTTAATAAGGAACTCCAGACATCCCGCTTTTGCGCCGAGGTCCACCAATTCGATATCCCTAAAGAGTAATTACTAGCCCGTCAATATTGATCAGGCTCTTAAGGTGTTTCTTCGTTCATTTAAGGACTATTCTTATAATTTTTCAAAGGCAAGGCGTACTCACTACACCAGTTACCACGCTTGAGATTCAGTGCCTCTCTTCGCTACCTTGATAATCATATTTTTCCAACAATCTATGGAAAAAATCATGGATTTCCAAGATTTTTGGATAAATTCAACAGCTTTGTAAAAGTTACGAAAACTGCTAGAAACGATCCCACAGGATTAATATGAAGCCTGCAGACTTCACTGCATTAATGGCTAAGACGATTTCGCTTCTGTAAAGACGGCTTTCCGTGTACTGCATCAGTGATTCAACTCCAATTTTAAATTGTGTATTAACCACGAAACATCCCAAAATAAGCAAGAAAGATGATTTAGTTTTCTAGGCAGGATAATATGCTTACTAACAACGGCATAGAGGGCTTACTTAGCCCGCATACAATCAACTAAATTCATTCAAGTTATATTTCCAATATTTCACCACACTCCCGTTTCAATAAATTGCGTAAGATACTTAAACTACTCGCTCCTAAGCAGTTTAGAGAAGATATCTACCAGCATTTGGTTGGAAGTATGTCTTCTTTTCACTCTTCTGTTGTATAGGGTATCCAGATAGTCTCTTTGTTATTATTATTTTTTCCTTCCATTTTCAATGAAACTCCAGTTTCATTATCATCACACCTAATGCAAGTGAATAACTCCCAGCAGCGAGACACACAAGCCGGAGATGAACATCCATGACGACTGGGATTCGAATCCAGGGCTAGCACCCTATGGTCTTAACCATTCCACCGTCGAATGGTTTCTCTTTAGTTAGTCTCTACTTTCCTAGAGAATAATACTTAATCCTTACTATTGCTTTTGACTGTTTCCTCTAATATTATGATAAGGCTCGTCCGGTATCTTAAGCCTGGCTATGCAGTGTAATAAAGTCTTAGTTGTCCTCATCAAGGGCGGAAAATTTCTTTATGGGTACCTAGAAACCAAAAATCAATTGTCCCAATAAAAGTAATTCGTTACAAGCGAATGATATGCTGCTTGCATGGATAATGCCGGAATTGCGATTTATATCCCATTTAACCATGCAGTGACGCCTTCCCCCAATATGAATAAATAGACACGTATGGTTTTCCGATCTACTTTATCTCCAGCCTCATGAATCATGAACTTGACCTTCTTATTTAGGACGAGCTTCAACTCCTTCTCGTAGGCTAATGTTTGTTGAACTCACCGATACGCCGATGTCTCTTCTGCATTCTTTGTCAATTAAATCCGGCCTTTAAATGTCACTTCTAATTTATTCTTTACACTCCCCAACCATTAAGAACCGAGATGAACCTGAATTATTAAATGAGTTTCACGCAGAGTTAATTGTAATAGGGAAAGATCCTCAAATTAAAGAGTTAGTATTACAAGGGCATCATAGGCATTTGCTAATTCAATAATATAGAAAGAAGAAAAATGTGATCTTCTCCGTTTCGCGGTCAAGCAGCATAGCATTCCGATAAGAAAACAGCAGATGGCACACAAAATTCCACAACAAGAATAGTGACCTTCCAAATTAAAGTTCCGCAATCAGGATGAATTCAAACCTCGATGATCCTATATTCTTTGTGATAACCAATGCAAAAAAAGTCTACTGAGCTCAAATGTTTAATCGCTTTCCATTGGATATTCCGAAATATCCGGAACCAGGTTAAGCTCACCAATTAACCACAACCGTTAGGGAGAAGAACTGAATATGAACAAATAGAAGAGCTACTTGATACATAAGATATCACCAATACTTTTGATTGCATATTGTTCGCCATTGACGGATCATTTACTTCCTTTTTCGATTAGCAAAAACCCACACCAGTCAGTTACTTAGAAATATACTTGATTGCATGCTAGTAAGTAAAGAAAATCAATTATCATTACATATATTGTAATTAAAACGGATTGAGGGTTGCACGATATTTTAAATTTGGTAGGTTTTGAGTAAAAAATGCCTAAACAAAATTAAAACGACCCTTGAAAATAAATATGGAAAAGACGTTAATATACTGTGGAATCAGGATGGAATACAGACAATGGATGACCTAAAATTATAAAAATGCTATATAGTTGGAAAGTTTGAGTCAAGACAATATAGAAACAGGAAAATTTGCATGGGCTGAAAACCGAGATTTTACATGGCAGCTGGATTTTGCAATTCGCTCGAAATAGCTTAAATCAGAACCATCGAATCGCACAACTACCACAGTTGTTTCTTCGGGATTTTATTGGGCCTCTTATTCCTATGTATGTGTCTCAATCTATAGAATAAGGTTGTAGAAAATTCTTACTGAAATGCTCGCTACACTTTACTAGTGTGGGAGTCAAGGATTTGGCACCCACTTTTGATAATTTCTAATAAAATGTGTACAACTATTAACAGATGTCTCATGACTACTTTAAGCAGGAAGGCTAGCAACAAATAAATACTAGATTTTTTCCAAATTTTGCTGACTAGATAATTCTTGAATGCTTCCGTTGAATGGAATTTTTGTTGAATCTTGAATAATCGTTAATGAATATTCTAATATATCTACTTCATTTTGACGTTTGAATCAATCAACTGAAGCAAAACTTTTTTCTCCACTTACTTTCTGCAAATATAGTTTGCGGTAATTTATCCCTTTTAAGGTTGAGGTATCGAAACCTCTTCTGCATCACGACAAGTTTGAACTCCATAGTTTCTGTCCACAAGACTAAGGGTAGATCTCTATGACCTAGTCTAGTACTAATGCTGAATGGATTTTGCTTCCTTCATTACGCGTGCTATTTTTCTTATTGACGCTACTTTCGCGTGTAAATTTCCTCATCCAATTTTGTTTAGCGTCTTTTCCAAAAGCTTCATAAAAACACAGAAATTAAGCCCTCATCTAACTTTAAATCTAAGGAAAACGTCCTTCAATTCTAATTTGATTACTTACCTCACAGGCTTTCATCTACGCCAGTTACTGATTTCAACGGTCATTTTCAAGAAATATTATTTTACCTATTTTCGGCATAATGTGAATCGTTGCTCCCAAAATCGGGTGCAACCCTTAAAATTCGTTTCTAGGTTGTCCTTCAGCTGAGAACTTCGTACTTTTCTCCTGTGCAGGCCAATGCGGCGCGTTGATAAGAAGGCAAAAGTAGCAGTGAATAGGTCAAACCTGAAGTAAAGACGACAACTCCATGCATTTTAATCGACTATCCCAAAATGACCAAGGAATGTTTCGCCCTACAAACACACGATAGTAGATAAGGGTAGCACAGTAAGCATAATTCAGGTAATCACCAGAAGTTGCGCGTGGATGTGGATGACGCTTATGGCTTATTTAAAAAGTAATAACAACAATGTGTCACAATTTTGTTACATAAATAGAGACTGAAAATTTTGACCAGAGCATGGGCTTAGACTTATCAGATGCTGCCTCACCAATGCTCTAGTAGCAGCATGGCCGAGAGAGATAGCCAGTTGTTGGTTACCCTTCTTATTCGTGTTAAATTCCATGTGGTTGCCTCCAACTCCTATGTAGGTCATAACAATTCAATCGCACTTATATACCATCGCTGTCTTGCTCTGGCAATATGCTTACTGAATCCACGATCGAGAAGCTCGCACTTCTCCTCTATCATTATACGCCACATTGCTCTAGAACAACCCATTCGCTAGCTATCTTGGGATAATGGATTGGCTCCATTGGATGTCATATTCACTGCCACTTTCGCCTTCCGATCAGCCCTGGCAACTGCCTCGTATTATGCCGAAATTCTTCATTTGTTATCGTCTTAAGCAAGAATACTGAGTTGAAGCGAGGTAGATATGAGTTAATTAGAGTTTGGGGCCTTTGAGTAAGATTGGCGATCTCCTTACATCTACTACGTCCACAAAACAGTACAAAAAGAACAGTACTGCAAAGCAACATTTTGCTTGATGTTGCAGTTGAAATAGTTGCATTTTCAGATTCTAGACTAACAAGTAGGGAAACCGGAAGCTGGGCGCTTCAGGTATGAAAGGTTTTGTTTGCTTCTTCTGTTAGCATATTTAAGTGTAGAACTATCTCATTTGTATGTAGCCCGTTATGTATATGCATTTAGCATGTCTGACTACCTACTTTAGCGTGACATTGATATTCAGCTGCAGTAAATTTACACGGTAAAGTCAACTTTGAGCTACTGTAACTTTGTTACTAATAGTGTTATTTTGATCAAACTTGGGAATAATATGCTTCATATTATATTTTATACTACTACCAACTTTTATAACTCTGGGATAAACTTAAAGGGGTTTTACTCGATTTCCCCAAAAATGTGGTAATATACTATTATTAATTTAATTTGAACAGATATCGATATTGAGATTATTTTGGGGCCTGGGCACCATATAGAGGCATCTTCATGATTTTTTTCAGATTTTTCGGTTGGGTAGTTTCTGAGAATGGGTCCGTTAAAGAAATCACCACTTTTGACCCCTCCTACTCCCCACCTTTCTAATAAATCTAAAAACTAAGATTCGCTTCGAAAAGTACTAATCGAGACCTTTCATTCGATACCCTACATGACTATATTCGGTGGAAAAAATGTTTACACCCCCGTTTTACATGTATGGGGACCCCTCCTACATCTCAACGTAGAAGGATACCACTCACTGCATGTCCAGGGGTCCACAGTTCCCACCTTGTCACCAAATTTCGTGCTAATCGGTGCAGCCGTTTCTGGGAAAAGTGCCTGTGACTGACACTCAGACAGACAGACAGACGGACAGAGAGACAGACATTGAACCGATTTTAATAAGGTTTTGTTTTACAAACAAAACCTTAAAAATCGAAGGCAAACTTGGTGCTCTTAACAATTCACACAACACTAAGTTCATTGCCGCCGTCAGCATAAATAACGCGTCCTAGATACATATTATTCGACCCACTCAGTATTCTGCCCATTGATAGTAATTGGAAGAGGTGACGACCAGTCAGACTGACAATCTTTGAATTGTTGGTGGACGTGCTCATTCCGAACCTGTCTGCTTGCATTTCTCAATTCAGAGTCATTTGGCTAAAGTCCATTACTCCATAAGAAAGCTAACAGAATTTAGTCCAGATATTTAGGGAACAAGATTATCGCCCATTAAAACTCTCCATGTCCTCCAACAAAGGCAGCATAAAAAAAACTCCACCAATAACGAGAAAAAAGAATATTAGTGGAATGATGCGAGTCTGCCAGATTCTGCTTTTCACTTCAAATTCCTCAAAAATTTTGCCCTCAAGGCAGACCTTCGAAAGATTTGCGGCCACATACAAATTCTTTCGTGGTGCAGGTCGCAATCTCCGCCACCATCAGGGATCAATAGAGATCTCAATTCCTTATATTCATGGATCCGCTTCCATGACTGTAAATGGTTCCCGAACGTTCATTAATTTTTCATTTGGACTATTCAGAGCATATGCCCCATTAGTAAGCTGACTTTCACTGATGAACGACGATTAGGTCATCTAAATGGACAGTATTAAACTTGATAGGTTGAATCTCTGCAACCCTACAAGAAGCAGCAAATACAAAATGCAAGCAAAGGTCAGTGACTATCAAATAATCCCTCTTGTCACATGCAGGAGGCAGCTACTAAATTCAAGCTGGTTGCTCGCATATTACCAGCCAGTTGTAATACCACTGGCCTTGCGACTGCGGTCAAGCAATGTATTACCAATAACTAATTGTCATCTTTTATCGTACGCCCTAGTTAGTTGCAACTTGTTATCATCAATTGCGATCACAATGTCACCTCTCGGAAGCTTCTCCTCCTCCTGCGTTTCCTCTCTAACGGAAGTCTCCCTTGGTGGATAACACTGTAATGTTGAAATATTCTCCATTCTAGACCGGAATCTCGCGGTCAATATACTATTCGAAGTCGGTTTACAAATAATGAAGACGAGCTTTGCGATTGTTGTAAACATAATTCCGACACCTGATTCACGCTTACATCCCTCGAATTACTGAAGTATAATACCTCAGCCCCGGAGGAGAAAAAGGATTGTTCAGTGTTTCAACTATTAAATCACTTAATTCCAGTATGTCCAACTCGTAAAATTGGAACTCTCGACCCAATTTAAAAAAACGAGTTTCCTAGAAACCTCGATTTCATTAACAAGAAATGTGTTTCAAAAAATCAAAATATTACAGGTTGCCTACTTCCAAATTTCTATTCGTACGGGACTAATATGGCCACAAGCAGATAACATTTTGAGTAAATTCTTCATCTCCAACTCAAAGGGCAATCACTATCTCAGTGCGGCAAAGATGCGATAGTTGGTGGTGAATATTATTAACACTTCACCTAATCCCTGAGACGCCTGGGTGTTACATGACCATCCTGAATATAGTGCCGCATCCCTCCTTCTTTCTCAAACGGGCTTGGGGACCTCTTTGGCATGAATATGTACTCTAAGGTACTTGTTTTGCTAAATGAGTGCAAAATTTCATTCAAATTGGAGACTTCAGCCTAGGACTGGGTCTACTATATACCCATCAAACTTACTGAAAATTTGAAAGTTATCGGGCCTCATGGCTCAAGTAACATTAAAAACTACACCACTACCTATATTCTGGGAGACATTATCGTTTTCAAGAAGAAATCGTTCATTCGAATTTCACCTGTTTAATTGGTATTCCGAATTCGTTTTTGCTAGATGCACGGACTGTAAAGAAAAACGGAGCCGAAAAGAACAGAAAATTATACAATTTATTAAAGCAACATCTAATGATTTACAGAGGATAAAGCACAGCTACACCACATGAGATTTGGTCAAATAAATTGATGGAGATTCTGTCTTCATAGCTTCAGAGAGCCTTATTATCTTGGTCAGAAATAAAATAAATAAATAAAACCCAGAATCGAAATGGGACTAAGCGAACTGGTTTTGCACCAGAAATCACTAGACTGATGAGACTGAACCATTTGTAACCTAGATATAAACATAATGCTTAATTATGGAGAAAGTTTGAGCATGTTAGAAAAAATAGGATCAAGGCTTATAACACATTCATTCTTAACTCCTTTTGAGCGTGCGCATATGGAATATCGTGCTCAACGTACGAGAGTTCGAAAGCGAACCTACCAGCTAAGCTACTGTCGCTAAGCATACTTACTTATCTGCAGCCCCATGTGATGATATATTGCCGAGCCTCTAATCAGCAAACTTGTACACAAAGTGACAATTTATTCTATCTTTTTGAAGTCCGCTCGCAATTTGTCCAATAAATTTTGGAGAAATAGATAGTTTTCGAACAGATATCAATAAACTCACTAATCATGCAGCTCGTGATGAAATTATCAGCAGAAAACATGTTCAAGTCACTTGAAACGATAAATCGAATTTTTTCTCGGTTCCTCACTATTAACATCCATTAAAATAGTTATGAAACAATGGCACCCAGGCCGGGTCCATGCCAGGCCCAGGTGGAGCAGTAAGCACGAAAGCTTCAAAAAAGTAACAACAGAAATTCACGTCGTTGATAATAATCTACTTAGACACACAACAATATATTACATTGAAACGAGCGAGGTGCCTTTAATATCATTTTTATTATGAAATCATTTATCTTCAGCAATTGGAAGAAATATGTACCAGCTATGCGTGTGTTGAAGTGATTTTGTGTGGCTAAATAATTTTTGAGATTCCGGGCCCAGTTAAAAATCAGTCCGTCAATCAATAATTTTTCAGAATATACAGTTGATGTCTGTTGTACGTCGGTGTACCGTCATAACCTTAATCCACAAAGGTCTTAGATGATTTTATTATTGTTGTTGTCTTTACCCTCTTTTCTTCGTCTTCGCCGGTTTTGCACCTAAAAACGCGCCACGAAAGCCCTCTGACAAGCTTTCGAGAAATGTTGAAAAAGATCTACATACCCAGATATCTTTACGTGCTGAGAAAGATAGTGAACGCGGTGTGAGTGGTTAGTAATTGGAAGTTAAGTGAAATATTTACATGTAATCTAAGCTCAATTTGAAAGTCATGTCTTGCAAAACTATCCCACATCAATAACTTTTTATTTTTGGATGTCAGAAAGAAGATCAAAAGAGAGAAATTTTCACCTTGCTTTTGGCTCAAAGGAAGAGTAATTGAGGTGATTCGTAGTATATCGTCCAAACGGATTAAATTGTATTGTGGTTTGAAGCAAGATTCATTTGTATTTATTCATACATTTGACTATAAATATAAACGTAAGCATGTTAAGCACTGAAACTGAAACCCTGAAATTTTCAATAAACCTGAAATCCAAGCACCATTACCTGGACACCCATACAATGTCATCAACAATTGTCGAAATCTGCAGCTTTCTCCTTGACTATTTCTCTATTTTGCCCAAATTGAACTTAAACCTACGATAAAACACAAGAAACTACAAAAGATACTCCTCATTCTAAGCAATTTCTACCTAATTGTGGGTACCAGCAAAATTTCAGATACCCATAGCCCAATGATTCTGTTTTTCGAACTTCGACATCTTCGGGGTTTGGCTTGTGACCTCTGCGAATAAATCTTCTTGGATTTTGGAGCCATTGATGCCGGTATATCGCTTCAGAAAATGCATATCTTTTGTGTAATTATTTTCATTTATATTGGTTTTGACTACTTATCATATGTTTAATTTTGGGTACAGTTAGATTTTTATTAAAAGTTAGATTAATGATATGACGACCCTTTCTTTTGGTGTTATTAATGGAAATCAGTTAGTTAATCAAGTGTATTGTGATTTCGATGCTATTTTAAAAGTCGTTGGATGTAATTTAGTTCACTTATTTGATGTAAAGCAAAATTGAATTATACTCGCTACTGAGCAGAATTTTGGATGCCATTATAATGTGGCTACAAAAATATCTCGTTATTATTGTACGATGTATGTTGGTCATATTTTATATCAGTGGAACATAAGAAACATTTGAATTTCCAATTACGCGCTACTATCTTCAGAAGATTTATGCATTTTTAGCTACAAAAACAGATTTTAATTTCATTAGTAATGCCAAATACCCCGAAAATCGAATATAGGTAAAGCAATTGAAATAATTGCTGTATCACGCTCTTGTACCCTTCGTACCTAAGCGGATTCCATCAAACTATCGTTTAGAATTTACACCCCAGCACTCTTCAATGGCCCCTAAAAAACAAGCTTTATCCCGCTCAGTAGCAGCATTTGGATGGAGTACACCAATTTTATCTATCATAGACTTGGTCTAGGTGGAGTCGAAAGGTTTTCAAGTCGCCTTCTAACGCAACAAACAATTTCAATCTTTGGTCTGAAGATTAGTTAGTAAGTTTTCGTTACCGCACATAACATGCCCACATCATCGAAGACGCCTCTTTCGCAATTTTTCTACAAAAGGTGCATCCCCATGCCGATCATGGGCGTCCTTATTTCAGATTTGATAGTGACATGTTACGCCAACGATCCAACGCAACATCTTTATCTCCATTACAGCGAGGTGCTGTTTATTGTCTCTGACAGTCGGCCAGTACTCAGAACTATAGAGAGCGACAAGGCAGACGAAGCTAAGCTGAATTCATGCATCAATTCCAAGGAACGCCAGTTGTGGCATACCAATTTCATAACGCAGTTCACCATTGGCTGATAACATTGATCCGGAATACTTAAATCGCTCAGTTCCCGGCAGGTCGTTTCCACTGACAGTGATAGTGACTGTTTCATTGCGATCGATCGTCAAAAAATCAGTTTTATTTAGATTCAGTCTCAAACCGTGTTGCATGGGGCGATCATTCCAATTTTAGACAAGTTGCTTTAGATCAGTTTTGTTGTAAGCCGCTAGGAAAACATCATCTGCATTGAGCACTGTGTAGGTCGCTAAACATTGAATAATCCGTATGACAGTGTAAATGGTAAGAACAAAGAGGGGTGATGTGAGGGCAGTCCTTAGTTAACACCGAGAAGACAAGACGTTATTTTGATCGACTTGCCACATCCCCACCGTAATGTTCGAAACATTCCGCTTTGCACATGCGATCAAAGTGCCAGAGAAAATAACCATCTCCAGATAGAAGGAAACCTGTTTCTTAAGACCCAGATGAGCTTTATTGAACAACCGCTATACGGCCAACATATCTTTTGCCTGCTCTGGAAGGTCGCAAACCACCTCAAGTAAGCTAGTTTTGGTAGTATCTTCATTTCTGATATTTTGCAGAGGGATACATGATACGTTTTTCTTACTTTGGGTATCGAATATTCTACTTGATCCCCTGCTTAGAACCAAGTAATATGCGCTGGTATTTATCACGCTAGCTCCTAATTCCATTAAAAAAACTAGTTTGCCGCTTCTGTGACAAGGCTCAAACCGTGGGTTTCACTCGTGAAGGAATCCTTGTCATCATCTCACGTAGCTTTTGCTTTTATATTACGCGCAAGTATGCCCAAATTCTGATCGCGTGTTATATTCCAGAAATATGGACTTCCAGAAGGTCCCTGGGTTGCACCAGGCCTTTGCATACCATCACTTGATTCCCCTAACCGTTTAGATAACATTGCACCTGCAGCACATATCCGAAAAATTGGTCATTATATTCTAACCTTCTAGCAGCTGACCATCTTAGGCTGTGTCCAGTGGAAGTTAGTTTTAATTTCTAAAACCATGTGCTTCTTAAAGACCCGGTCAGGATATTGAACAAATTGTGCCAATCACGGCTTCAGCATTTTTTTAAACCAGTTTACCAATTACGTCCGTCATAAAGAGGACTCTATATGTAGATGGCTGGGCAGGAATTCCTTTAACTGTGCTAAGCAGGACAGCTGGTCTTTTTTCCACATTTCTAGGAAAACTCCTTCGAATATGTAGACGTTACACATATCCAACCACATCTGTAAACTTTCAGCTAGAATTATCTTTATGACCTCCATTAGTGCACCGCCAGGCTCAGGTGATTTATCAGCCTGTAGTGATTTCTCTATTGCGATCAGCGTTGTCGCGTGTGGTTCTTCACTTAACGGTTTGAACGATTTATCAACTCTCCACGATTGAAACTAAAATTAAAAGGGTAAAAATTGACGCTTGTCGCCCTCAACTGAATGACTTGGATAGTCCACCATATAGAGCGTGCCGGGTACGGTGATTGGGTACCAGCCCCTAAATCTCCTTACTCCAGGTTAGAACTCTATTCAGAGATGTTGAAATTAATAGATAGTCTCATTGAAAACTAAGATTATGTACTCCGCAAAGTGGTGGACAGGAGACATACAAGAGATTTCAAGAACAAGTTGAAAACCAAAACCTCGACGCTTCAGATATGAAAGGTTTCGTATATTTCTTTTGCAAGTATATATGAGTATAGAACTATTGGATTTATACGTAGTCTCTAGGGTACATATATGCATTTAGCAAGTTAAACTACTAACTTTGGGGCCATATTGATATTTAGTGTTTTGGGTTGCAGTAAATTTACGCGGAAGAGATAACTTTTTCAGTAATAGTAGGTTTTTAACTTTTAGTCTATTACAACAAATTCTTATGACCTGGAATAACCCATAATAAACAATTTCCTAAAAATTTAGTAATACCCTATCGTTAACTTAATTTGAGCAGATATTGGCATTGGGGATATTTTGACGCCTGGACATCGTATAAAGGCAGCTCGGGGATTTCATATTTTTGGGTGGGGTAGTTTTCGAGAATGAGTCCATGAAGGAAGTGATCACTGAACTGCCCCGCCTTTCCAACAAATGGCAACACTAAGGCCGGATTTTAAAGGTACTAATCGAGACCTTTCATTTGATACCGCACACGACAAATATGGACTCTTTTTGCACATATGCCCCCCCCCCCCCCCCCTTAAACTCAAAGTAAAACGATCTAACACTACACACGCATGTAGTTTCCACATTCGCATCATATTTTGTGTCAATAGGTATGGTCGGTTTCTAAGAAAACTGCTTGTAACAGACAGACAAACATTGAACTGCCTTTAGGAATATAACCGACATCCGCATATGAGGTGTATTGTTTCCTTATATGTTGTAGCATCAGGCCTGACAAGAGGGGGTGGAAAGGGGAGATTCCTCCCGGACCCGGAATTTTCTCGGGCCTGGATTATCTCTCTTCAGTCCTGTGTAGTAAACTTCAAAATCCAAAATCCTCATCGATAAATGCTGCTTTCACAAACCCACACGGACACACACAGAACGTGCACTTGATGATGAAACATTGCAGAAAATTGCAGTCTCATTACGTGAGCTTTATTGCCCATTGTGTACAGATAGCCAAGTGATTAGAGCACTAAATTGTCATACAGAAGATCGTCTGTCAAGTATTACTGCTGACAGTGGGATTTGTATCATTACTTGACGGCGGTTAGCAGTCAACTCAACTGTGTGAATGAGTACCTAAGTCAAATCAGGGTAATAATCACAGGCGAGTACAATGCGGACCCTAATGCCTTCTGCAAAGTACTATAATTCTGTATTGTACCGTTACAGTCTTAAATGAAGTGTTACAACAAACTGCAACACTCTGGTCCGATTGGATTTTTATGCCGACGATTTTGTCATGCCGACAGTTATTATTATTATATATTATCGTCTACCTGTTGGTCCAACGAAAAACTGAATTGATATTTTTATTTTTGCATTTCCCGAAAAATCGGTATTTCGGGAACCACTTGGTCCCTTCATCAGTGCTAACAAATCAGAGACTTGCTAGCACTGATGGAGGGAACAAGTGGTTCCCGAAATATCGCTTTTTGCAAAAATAAAAATATCAACACTACCGAATAAGAAAAAGCAAGTTTTTTATTATTTCGAACTTAATGGGAATTTCTAGTGAGTTGAGAGACACTGCCGCCTTTCCAACAAATTCATTGATACCCTGCATATATAAGGCCCCCTCCTTAAACTCAACATAGAAACATGTCACTTACTACGTGTATGGGCGTTTACAGTTCCCACCTTCTCGTCAAATTTCGTGTCAATCGTTATAGCGGTTGATGAGAAAAGTGCGTATGACAGACCGACAAACAAACAGACAGTCACTGGACCGATTTTAATAAGTTTTCATTTTTCTCTAAATGTAGTAATTATAACTAACAACCTTAATTTTCTGACTTTTTCCGATTTTGCAGAAATCGTTCTGTTAGTCTCTTCTCTTCACTCTTCATGCCGACATATTCCCTTTTCCGTAAACTATATATGCTTTCACGACCAATCAAACTAATTTTTTGCATTACTACTTACTATGTCCTATTCTGCGTCATTTTTCTGTTTAATCTTATACAAGAGACTATCATTTCCCAACTGCTCGCGCAACTCCCGCCGTGGTCAAACATGTGCAAGACTTTCTATGTCCATAAAATTTCAAAGAATGTGCTGGAAGTTGGATATACTGTCTTCTTGGCTCCAGAACTAGTTTCTCCCATATTTTCGCATTTGAAATTCTAATATTTTGGGTAATCTTATATGTTTATTGAGGCGAGAAATTTCATAACCTGTTCGAGTTTATATTCACTATTGATGATAAATTGATATGCACTGATCTGCATATATAGTATATGTATAACGTCATCTACTACTCCAGGATCCTGAACTAAATTGGTGCTTAGTTCAAATGCGTATTTCTAACACTTCGCGCTTCTGACGCCATCGACTATCGTCAATGCACTGTATGACATCAATGTTTTAGATGTAAAATAAAAAAAGCAGGAATTAAAGTGGAAGAAAATGCCGACGGACGCATGAAATAAAAGGATAATTTTTTAAAAAAATCGTGTTGATTGATTTGTTACCTTGCTACCGTCACCAATTTGAAATGCAAAACGTGAGTTAATGAGTGGGTGTTGCATCCTACAAGGAACATTCAGGGACACCGTTGATTACATCTCATTTTGCAAACAAAACCTTAAAAAGGGTCAAGATAACATTCCAGAGAGAGCAGCAAAAATTAACTGAAATATCCTTCGATCAAGCAATATAAAATTTTCGGCTGAGCACCAAATGATCTCGCAGACAATTTCTACAGGAAAAATATTGGAAAAATTATTCGCCCATCGCGTTTTCCAGACACACTCAACTGTTCGTCAAAATTCGCGAAATTATCATTTCTCCCATAAAAACAACAATTACATGTGCGGCATGCGTTGTGTTGTTCCACAGTAATACGAGGATACATAAGTGTTTCGCAATTGCTCTAGGCAAAATGCATTCACTAGCACACAGTATGGGCATATGTACATGACTGGGTAAAGCAGTTTAGAGGGAAGACAATTGACAATAATTGAATGATGTTTAAATAGGTTTGGGGGTTTCAGCGAATTTAAAGGTGAGAAGGTTTTACGATAAAAATTTCAAAAAGGAATTAAAATAATTGTTTATTAATGAAAAATATTTTAATGTGAAATAGGGCTAAAAATTAGGAATTCGATAGGGGAAAGGATATAATGGAGGTGCTATGGTATGTCAAATAGGAAAGAAAGAAAAAATTCTGCGTGTAACCAAATTAATCTTCTCGTCAGCTCGGTGCTGGACAAGGGCAAAACGGAATGCAGCATGCTGCGAAACCGCAAACACCGCAACGTTTATTCAAAGCCAGAATTTTGCCCTTTTGACTAACTTCTTTTATTCCAACTAGGGTAGATTGATGTATCAGGTTAGGATATTATCCGCCGTGGGTTCTCCCTCCTTCGATCGCAACGTCCAATAGGTCGATTTCTCGCATACCGTTAAGTAACTAATTTGATTGCCTCTTTATCTTTATTTAACTTCGTCAGCTGGGTTTAAACTTTCAGATTATGATACCTATTCTAATGCAAACCGAAAGAGAAAACCAAGCATCAGAGGACCTGATCATCCATCCCGGCATTTGTCGATGGGCGCTTCATTAGAGCCCAACGAGGATGCCAGCAATGCTGGAAATTGAAAAATGCTGCCCACCCACCTTCGCACTACCGAGGTTTGCCGGCGGATTCATCTTGTTTTGTACGATGCAAACAGCATATGGACAATTAATTTATTATAGGTTGCCATAAAATGCTAACATCAACAAGGGGTAAACCGGAAGCTCGGCGCCTCAGGTATGAAAGGTTTTGTTTGTTTCTTATGTAGGTATATTTGAGAGCAGAACTTTCCCATTTGTTCGTAGCATGCCAAACTACTCACTTAAGTGTGATATTAATATTAAGTATTTTGGGTGCAGTAAATTTACTCGGAAAAGAGAACTTTGAGCTGCTGTAACTTTCTTAGTGATAGCATGATTTTGGAGGATATCATGCCGTATACCATAGTCTACATTACTGCAAATTTCTGTGACTCTAGGATAAACTTAATTAGGGTTTCTAGGCAATTTCCCATGGACATAGTGATACACTATTATTAATTTAATTTGAGTAGGTGTCAATATAGAGCGTATAGAGAATTTTTGGGTGGGTGTTTTCTTAAGGCATGTCCGTTGAAGAAATCAACATTTCCCACGCCCCGTACTGACCGCCTTTCCAACAAATGTCGAAACTAAGGATGGCTTCAAAAAGTACTAATCGAGAACTTTCATTTGAACCCGCCTACTTAAACTCAAAGTAAAAACATTACCTTGTAGCATGTATGGGCGTCGACAATTCCCACCCTTCACCAAATTTCGTGTCTATCGGTGTAGCCGCTACTGAAAAAAAAAACGCGTGACAGACCGACAGACAGACATTGAACCAATTCTAACAAGGTTTTGTTTCGCAAAAAAAAATTAAAAAGGATACGTGGTAGTGAAGAACCTTGTGAAGTAACACACAATAGAACCAACTCACAAAAATGTTCAATTTCAAAATCAACTGTCTTAAATCTAGGGAGAGTAACGGACTTGGTACCAAAAGGGCTGCACAGCCAAAATCGATATAGAACAATATAGCTTGACTGAACAAATAAAGGAGAAATAAAAAAATCAACTGACCATTGCATTACAAATAAGGAGAAAGCACCTTCTGTTACCAGCGAGATATGTAAGGAGACCTTCCTTTGTGACAACTTATTGCTTTCCACACTGATAAGTACAGCCAAATGAATATATTACACAGAATTGAATCGAAAACTCACCATGTCATCGTATATGATACCGAAATATTGAAGAGAAAAAACAAAGCAATAAACGTGAGAATACCCTTTTTGCTTATCTGAACTTTGAAATCGAAATGAGAATGAAACTTTGGGGACTGTTTTGACCAAATTTTCCCCAGTCATCCATTCCTTCTTTGCGGCAAAAAAGTCAGGGATAAAAGCGAAAGGCCCCGAAAACCTCGCAAATCTAATCTTTCCCGGTTGAAATCAGACACAAGGAAATAAATATTTCATTTTTACAATTTCATCTTGTTTGGACAGAGAATGCTGGCCGAAAATGAAGTATTGTGGACTGTCGCTACAGGCCTATGTTTTCGAGCCAACACATACAGAACACCACCCTTCCTAATATAACGATTTTTAAAGCGTGGTTGGAAAAAACCGTTGAGCCTTTTAGTTACTTTCGGGAGGCGATCCTTTCTAAAACTAAGCCCTTAAAACAGAGCGAAAGGAAGTGGAAGACAGCGTCCCAACCATGGAAATGAACCCTTCTAACGGTAGAGAGAAAATCCGCACTCAATTCCAACAAAGTCGGTAAGTCAGAGTTCAGTTCATCAACTATGCGGGGGATGGTCTTTTTATTAAAATGCTAAGTAATGTTACACCACTGTGCTGCGCCAATACAAACCAATCCCAAAATTGTTCCAGACCCACCTTTTCGCAACTCCATATACCGTGGGGGAGCAGTTTGTCGAAATATGACAAACTAAATTCGAGAAACTCATTCAAATGCGGAATTAGAATAGCGTAGCAGCTATACACATATATACAAACTGATTTGGTCGCAGGACACTCATGCTGCGCTCCACCAGTTTTACCCATTATTCGTACATCGCTGCAAAAGTTCCTGCAGGATTCACATGAAATGATCTGGAAATTCATATCCCGGGCGTTTCTTCAAAGTGTAAGGTTAGTTTAATTTTTCCATTCTAGTTAACACCTGTCGCAATTCTAGGTATTTTGCGTTAGCAGGAAGGTTTGAATACTTCCTTCGAACAAGATTGTTTTGTAGTCACGTCGCACTCTTTGCCACCATGCCCTTTATCCTTACAATTTCTGCATCGAACAGATCTATCAATGCATATCTTCTCGAAGTATTCAAAGAAGAAAAATTGTACAGAGCAGATTCAGCCCCAAGGGCAAAAACTATAGGTCCCTCTACATCGACAAAGTACCTGCCCAATTTCGTCAAAGTCTGAATGCTCTCTGTGCTCTAGGCCCGGGCGGAATCACCCCCTCCTCCCCTCCCTCCTTCTCGACAGATCCTTCTCTCCCTCCTTCTCAACAGATCTACTTAGTTGAAAAACTACTATTTTATCTACCTGATAATCGTTTTCGTGAACCTTAAGGATTTAAAGAAACACGTTCAGCATGATTAATGATGAACAGAATGTTTCAGGATTCCCAAAATAATCGAAGATTTGTAGTTGCATCCCCAGACTTTCTGCGCGTTACAATGTATTATCTTTAAATTATCGACACTTCCATATACTATTTATCACACCTAGATGAGGCTGTAACAAATACACCGACGTCTACTCCAGTTATCTCGTTAAATAGTCTCAATCCTCCTGCATTGATATTGGAACTTCCTCAGCATCTATAGTGAGCGTCGACACCACATCCTGCTATCAACCCGATACCGTTACTTTTGGCATATTGGATAGCTCTAATCAATGTTCCGTTGGAAATTTCTTCGGAGTCAAAGGAGAAGTATGCAAAGTACTATAGAATCTCCGTATCTCCCTACTAACTTTTTACGGTTAGTTCGGCCATTGTGGTTTCGCCATCACATAGGTCGCAAATTTGTTTTGCAGCCACTTTGCAGGGTCACATATGGGCTTCCATTGCAAACAACTGGTCCGCATGTCCAGAGTTTCAACCCCAGGATACCCCACCAACAACCCTGGGCTCCGAAATACCTTCCATACCGATATCTGTTCAAGTAAAATTAATAATAGTAGTAGTATATTACTATAATTTTTAGTAATTGGCTGCAAAACCCCCCTTAAGTTCATTTTAGCACCACATTTTGTAGTGATGTAGGCTATAATTCAGAGCATGATCTTACCAAATTTGGTGGAAATCGCGCTATTATTAACAAAGTTATAATGCGTCAAAGTTGTTGCTTCTTTGAAAATTGAAGACTATGAATGTCAATATCACCCGAAAGTGGATACTCTCATATAATATATGGATACATTACGTGCTACGTACTAAGAAATACACAAAACCTTTCGTACCTGAAGCGTTCAGCTTCCGGTTTCCCAACTTGTTTTTTATAGGTTTTTGTTTTTTTCTTAATTTTTCATAATTGGGTAACATGACCTTAGTTTTGCCGAGAAAATAAGTCAATCTCGGCAGAGCCCCTTTTTGCCTCACAAGACGAGGCTAGTTGAAACTGGAGGTCGCCCGGTACCCAGAGTTCACAGTTCACGGCCACATGTTAACCCCTGTGACCAGTCAGCCCTCCGCACGGTAGTCACACCTTGGCTTGAAGTTTTGATTACCGATTGCTTTAGACGAGAGATGACGGTTTCCTAGAGGATCTTCCTTAGTGAACTCCCCCTCACATGGCAAGATAGGTAATCGTGAAGGGGAAGGGAGGGATGAAGACTCGTGGCGGTGGGGATTCAGACCCCATTCTCACAGGGAAAAAGAAGGATATAAAGGGAAAGGAATAAACCCAAACGTTATGACATGAAGATAGCTCCACTTTGAGATGCCATAAGGGGGGGGGGGGGGGAGGGGGGAAATGACCAAGTAATTCTATTACCGGATTGGAAAGATGGAGCTTCCTCTTCCTACTTCATATCTTCCTCATTTTCTCCCCCTTACGAGATAGGGTTGAACACCAAAAAAAAAAAACAAAAGAAACAAACTTTATCATGGTAACATATCGAAACGACCACCACCACCACGAATTTTCATCGGTGTTGAAAAGAGAAACTTCGCTCTTCTCCTTTCATGAACTTTCCTCATCCTGGTAGTGTTGGAAATTCAACCTTGATCTAAACATTTTTTGACACAATCTCGCGCGACGTCCTACGCAGATGATTGGACCTATTGGTGGAAATCTTAGAATAGAGGGTCCCCTCATATGTGTACATAGTTAAATGCATAGAATTCGATTATGCTCAAAAAAAAATTCCCCAACTGCTAATCTCACTAAATTATCTAAGTTATCTATTCACACCCAACAGAAAAGAAGTGTCTTCTCAGGAGCTGAATGACCTGAATATATATATTTCAAGGTTTAAAGGCTTTAGTATAAAAATTAATAAAAGTTTTATTTGTTCATATGTGAAAAAACCTATGCGTTTGAAATTTGATATAGAAAGCTCGAAAAGATACTTGTGCAAAGCGGGACATTAACGTTGTACTATCTATTACCCTATGGATAAAAAAATTTGCTCTATTCGTTATATCTGGTGTAACAGTTTCGTTTTTGATCTGTAGATTTGTCGAAAACATGATATTTATACTTGCCTTTTAGAAAAAACAGTTTAGTAGTCTAAACTAAAAATATTACAATTTTTTACTTCAGCAAAAACCAACATAATCGAACGATGACACAACTATGACTCTACATTTTTTGTCTTCTCATCTGAAACGGTGATACGTCTACTTCTATTCAAATAGAGATCCGACAAATGATCTGAGTACCCTACATATAAATTTACATATAGATATAATAAACAAGAGCTTAAATTTGGGGCTCAATCTCAACGACCATTGCCTCCCACTCGAATATTGGTCACCATCAAACCTCACATTATGAATCCATTAGAGATCGTTGTGCTGAAGCTGTCTATCTTCTGTTTCGCAGCTGCTATATTTTACATCTATTATTTCTGATTGTACATTAATTGACAATATAGGTGACTGAATTTAAGCTTGCCGCCGTCATGCCGCACCTACTGCTTTTATCTTTACCTTTTTTGCTTCAAGTACAACACCACATCCAACCATTCTTTTGCTTCTCTTGAGATCGGTGCTGCACGTACCCATGCAGGCATATGGTATCGCGGATTGAGTGAATCCACCGAGATTTGAGAAATTTAGTTTCCAGATGAGGGTACTTGGCTTGGCTCCCTGATGGCTTATGCTTGCGTGTATTACACGCGCAATTCACTAAATCGGAATGTTCACATTTATAATGAGTAGAATTTGAGAGATACATTTGACCTTAGATCGATTGTATGTTTTTCGTGATTAGGAACACTTGGTGGATTTGGGTAGGGTGCAAAGGGTCCAAATTTGTTATTACTATAAGGGAACTTCGCATCATATATCTGGGATTTTTAGTTTCAAGCCTAAAAAAGTTGTCACCAATCTGTAATGGTCAAAGACTTGAAGTTCTATGGAAAAATTACTACCCAGAGTATAAACCTTTGCAGTTCCCACTAAATGGAAGGTATAGAAATCTCTACCTAATTCAAAACGTGTGAAATATTTAAGCATGAATTGATTGAAGAGTAGGTACTCTAAGCTCCAATAAAGCGAATAGTCATTAAAACAAGAATAATATGACCAGTAGAAATAGTCATGACCATCACACAAAAAAACTTGACACCAAACTAAGTACTTCAGTCAACATATATGCCAATTTTTTCACCTTCGTCAAATATCTTCTTGCTGTCTTAGCGGAATAAAAATAAATATCTAAAAAAAACTGTTCGCTTCATACTTCTACGGATATTTTGTGGATAAGTGTTCATTAAAATGCTTTCCTCACATTCATAGATTCTCTCCATCTCGTAAATATATTGCTCGTAGTTTTTGTTATTATTAATACACCTAAGCACAGGTTTTTTTTTTCATTTCGTGAATAAGTAGGACCTCATTCTATCTCTAGACAGGTTGTTGATCTTTTTTAACCATACCCTACCATATGGGACCCGGGTTCAAATGGAAGTAGAAAGAAAAAATTCGTCTAAGCTTTGCAGTACGTGAGGAAATAAAAATACTAGTGGAAAAAATCATATCTGTATTACTCCCCAAGAAAATTTTACACAGTCGTCATAGTCAAAGTTGCGGTCGCCGGTCGTCGGTCGTCACAAAACAGGTTAAGGAAAAAAGTAGAAAATATCAAGACAAGACTTCAAATAGCAGACACCATCGGCAGATTAAATAAAAAGAAAATGATTGATGATTTTCAACTATGCGTTCCTTTTTATTTGGTTTGTTTCTTTTATTATTTTATTCGAAGAGCCGGTAATTTCTTAGGTTAGCCAAAAATTATATTTGGAACGTAAAATTAGAAAAATTTCCAAGGTTTTGTCACACAATTGGTTGAGTACACTTACCTAATGATGATTCGGATTTGATTGCGATATTCAACCGCCTATGAACCTATGCTCCCGTGATTTTTTGCAGTGTATTGGGAGGTCTAAACCACGGGACTATGAATTTGCTCTTGTATGTTACAGAAGCAGTTAAATGATCGACGGCCTTTATCAGAAACCTTACTATATGCTAACGTTTCGTGATCTTAAAACTAGGAAAGCATTCATTCAATTAAATGCCAAATTTTAAAGGGAATCCTTAAAAATCCCTCTTCCATTCTTTGGAATCCGAGGAGCAAGTAAGGTAACATATTGCGACCGGTTTAGCAACATGCTCCGCCTATCTAATAGCGGTCAATTATCTCCTTTTTGACAATGATTGCTGAGAACTGACAATAAACAAATAGAAATAGCTGTAGTAGGTAAAAAGGCACCTCGGAAACGCTCCCAAAAAAAGCCTTTCAAGCATATTGTCTCAACAGTTTGCACTCCGTCAGAACGTCTCCCCAAGAAAAAGAGAAGGTTCACTGTGTTTTTGGTTTATTACCGGCAAAACCTAAGAAGCTGACCCCGCCAGGTCGGGATTAGGAACCCTAATTTCATAAACGCATCTAATGAGAAACCAAATAATGGCTACTATTTCTCTCTGTAAGTCAACCAGTACCATTGAGGCTAGTTCCAAAATACTCGAGAGATACTTTACGAATGATTGAGCATTTCATAATAAAAGAGCGATATGACAATAAGAAACATAGAGTAGATCTATGTTTTCCAACCTTTTCGACTTCCCCAATTTCTTTCCAAAGCCTTTGAGTGTGTCAACCACGAAATACTCCCATCTAAACTCCTTTTGCTCAACTTCCGCTCTTAAATTAACACATATCTCGCCGCCTATCTTCCCAACCCTACTTCTTTCATCACCCTTCTGTGTTTGGTTTATATAGATAACCTTACATTATTTGCCTTGTTTCGTCTCTGGTAATCCAACTAAGATACTTCGTGGTGAAAGGAATTCCCTGACTTGAAGGCTCCCAAAGCCGGGAGAGCGGGAGAGCTAGCCCGAAGTAATGTGTCAAACGGTTCCAGGCTCGTTCTCTGATGACATGGAGGTGTTTAGTTGGTACTCCGCCAGCGTGCTGTTGCGGGATTCTAACACTGTGCGTAAACGCACTCACCTACCCTACTACCAAAAAAAAAACAAAACTAAGATCCTCTGGTACGCTGGTGTCCCGTGAACAAACTGACAAACCAAATGTCAAGAAGTGCCATTCAAAATGTTACGCACTTGAATCCGACCCCCCCCCCCCCCCCGCCCTTTATCGCGTTCCCCAGCCCAGCCCTCCTTAAAAATGTTCCAACCGTTATATACATCCTCGAATATTGCTCGGTAATCTGTTCACCCTTCCGCAACTCTGACTGGCTCACTCATGAAGCTGTACAACGCTAATTCCTCAAATGTTGTCTTCCACATTGCTTCACGTAGCACACGTAATGCCGGTATATTTGAAATTCCCTTCTTGGAACCTCACATCTACTTTCACTCTCCGTCCCCGTGGTTAGGCCAGTCCTACAACAACCTACAACTTGCTTCCTTTGGCTTTACCTCTCTCTTCAGTTTCAAGCATAGAATAAGCTGCTTTTTTGCTTATTTGCTCCTCGGTGCACGTCCCGCAGTTGGAGAGCTCTTGGTAGGACCTTCATCGGAATAATAATGTCGCGTTACTTTTTTTATTTTTGGCTTAAATTTTTCGAAAAAGCTCCCAAAAATTCTTCGGAAGATGAGTAATATCACGTCGAAATTTAATTGAATTTCAATCAACTTTTCCCACTAAAAGAATCTCCAAAAACGCCTTCTAATATGATTTCCCCCCCTAAGTTAAATAAATAAATAATTTCAATACCGCACTCTTACAGTGAAGTCTGAACCTGTACTTTGAAAGTCTCATTGTCAATAAATACAAATCATCTCAGAATGATTTTCCTGGGGGCCTTCGCGACTCCTGGTGTTACAGATGATAGGGATCAAATCATGAGTCAAAACAAAAGGCAAGATACATCCATTTAAACAGAACATTTCCATTATTCATATGCCAGTTTTTCGAGATCATGATTTCAATTTGATTTCAATTCAGTAATCCAAATCCGTGTCACAAATTTGAAAATAAAGTCCCAAACTACACCTGTTTTGATCAAATTGAAACCTGATACCACTGAACCTGTCACCCTATCCCATCAAAAAAATTGTCTGAAAAAAAATCAATCAATCGCTGTAATCACCCTGATGTTCTAGGATGACCACCATAATCCGCGAACTAACTTTTATTGCACTCCCTGGAAAGGTAACCGTACAGCTTCAAAGAAATATTTATCGACTGGTGCTTGTATGTCGCTGTGCTATGCTAGTTTAGAAATTTGGTCGGAATTCTTGATACATTCGTCCTCCTCCGGGCGTCGGAAGCTCGGCGATTCAGGTATGGAAAGTTTTGTTGATATCCTATGTAAGAATATTTAGGTACACGTAATACTCATGTAATATGACGTGAAAAAGGCAACTTTGACCTACTATATCCACCAAACTTGTGACGCTTCATATCGTAGCCTATATTACTGCAAAATTTTATGGACCTAGAACGAATTTAAGAAGGGTTCAGAGAAAATTTTCAAAATATGACGATATACTATTATTAACTTTATTTGAGTAGATGGAATGAGAATGGGTCCTTTAAATAATTGATCCCTTTTGGACCCCCGCACGACTCTCCTTTGCAACCGATGTCAAAACTAATATCTGCTTCAAAAAGTACTAATCGAGTCCTTCAATTCGATACCCCGCACAACTATATTCGATAAAAAAAATTTAACTTATCTTTTATGGTGGTTATTTTATGTTATGTTGGTCAACGTGGAAAAACATAATTCATTTCATGCGTTCACGGGGTTCACGGTTAATAATAATAATAATAATAATAATCGTTGGCGCAACAATCCATATTGGATCAAGGCCTTGAAGTGTGTTAGAGCACTTCATTCAAGACCGTAACGGTACACCACAGTACACTGTGGGAGGCAATGTGGTCAGCATTGCGCTCGCCCGAGATTATTACCCTGATTTGACTCAGGTACTCATTCACAGCTGAGTCGACTGGTGTCCGACATCCAGTCACGATAACAAATTCCTCTGCCCCCAGCGAGATTCGAACCGCGACCTTTCGCTACGACAGCCCAGCGCTCTAACCACTTGAGCCATCCGGACACTGGGTTCACGGTTGCCTGTCACAAATTCACTTATCAACCCAAACTCACCACTGCACGGGCCTTCAAAATCAAAATCGCCGGTAACTCTTACCTGTTTTTGAGGCAATCATACGGCACTTATGGTCCCCCCATTGTATTCGATATATCCCCTCCATAGTGCTAATTAGGACGAAGAAAAGGTATCAAAGTTAGGCGACAAATTATTCAGAATCTTTCAAGACAAAAATGAGATCGGTCTGTCAGTCGTGCTCCATATTGATTTCTAGAGTATCTTGCAAACTCCTCATCTATAAGCAAAATCGTGGATATGGCATGCAGTGGGTCTTCAAATATGCTTCCATATTCACTCGTTCGTCTCATCGGTGTTTTCATTTTTTCAGCCCCCACTCTTAGCTCCACCAAGCGATAGCACAATATGAGACATCTTTCTCTTGCTCTCACATGGTAGTGATTCCTTCCAAGGTATAAAGCGAACTATTACGCCCTTTTTGTCATCCAACATGACCGCACTAAACCGCAGTTTGGGAAAAACAGAATTATCACCCCGACTGGTCATCCCCATATTTTATAAATGGAAAAAGTGTAGTTAGTGTAAACTACCCGCCCTAATGTTTGCTCCACAATTATTAAAAGACCTATGGGTCTATACGATGTTGGCTTACCTGGCTGTGAACAATCTGGCAACGCGTGGAGAGGTCTCTGAAGAAAGGCACCGACCCCCCTCCCCCCTCCTACTAAATTGTCTCTGGATAATATTCAGCCAAAAATTAGAGCTAATGGTCTCAAGATCTGAAAAATGGTCTTTGATCCGTCTACTACACAGTCTCCTACTGTAGGCACTCTCCTCTGAATTGCATGTCAACTAGAAAATTACGGCACCGAAAGTAAAAATAATCTTCTGCTTTATTCATCTTCTCGCCGATGTCAGTTCCGGCATCGATGCACGGAATGACAGAGAATCTTTTTGAATATACCATCACAACATTGTCATCTGCTGGTACATTTAGAGAGAATTATTCAATCCTTGGTGTGTCACCTCTACGTGTACCGTGCGAAAACAACATACCAGAAGATGAAACCAAAAGTGATAAAAAGTCAAATTAATTGCTTGTAGCAAAAAAACTTAACCTTTTGGGGGATGATTTTTCTAAAGTAGATGATGGGTTGGAATAGCTCTAAAGGTATCGTTTACAGAACTGAATTCCTCGGACAGGTTGGAGCTAACTGTTCCACCAGATGAACAAGGTTGTTTCACTTTTTCGGATTGAACATTCTTTGCTGCGCGATCTCATTGTAATTGGCAGCTTTGGCTGATCTATTTGCGCTATCACACTTAATACAGCGATTCTGGGGGAAAAATTCGATTCCACATGATCGACCAGCTTTTAGCATAGTAGATTTTTTATCCATCCGTTCAAAGCAGACCAGAGAGTAGATTATGGTCTTAAGTGGCTTGACATCATTGACCTTGGAAGGGATGTCAAAAGTGACTAGCCACAGGCTCGTTCTGTCGCGCTCTTGGTTCGCTTTCGTTCTCACCAAGGATTGCACAGAAGGCACGTTAAAGATACGCTCGATCTTTAGACATTCAGCTATCCCCGGTGCGAAGCGTGAGGACCGGACTACAAAAAATGGAGAACGCCATTTTCTATGAAGAGAAAGTATATGTGCATATGTTCTTGAAGAGTATCACGTCGGTTGAGCTTCTTGCAGAATAAATTTTTTTACGTGGACCTAAAATTTTCAACGCCTTAGTGAAAACCTGTTTCCTTTCATTGATGTTGTCGCTTGCTACTGGTTCTACCAGGGACGATAATCAGAGCTGCACTCAACTTTGCTAGCTGCCCGGTGAATGCGGGTCGACGTGATTGCGGCGGTTTGGAGCTTAATCTCCGGAAGACCAATTCAATCATGGTCTTCACCGAGGGAAGCCCTCGTATTACCTTCTCCTGGCACTTACTGTTGTTCAGTAGTATGCGGAGAAAACTGCTCTTTTGTTTTGCGGGGACCACGTGAATTTCCGTATTTGAGGCTAGTGCGCCGTCATTAATTGCCCAACTGGATTGAAAGTCATTGCTGAGGTCACCGACAGCACCAGATTATTGCAATTCTTGCAACATTTTTCACCGGTAACGTAACTAGCTTATTTGATGGCTCTGCATTCCTCCCTGAAATCAACAATAAACAAAGCTCGTAAGCATTATTTGATAACTATTAAGAAGGCTTCAGAGTGCGGAGATTAAAAGCTATTATGGTTTCACGTCGCACCGCACCCATTTCACCCCTGCATCAAGTTGCCTATCGATCCGAAACAGCTATTCTGCCTCTATTTTGTACTTACTTCTCATTGTCTTCCTCCCCTTTAAGCATTTTTTGGTAAAGTCCCTTGCTGACAAACTTAACGCTAGTACCGGAGCTATTCCATTTGAACCTCGTAATATTTTCTGTCTTTCCCAACTTTAGAGATTTCGCGGTAAGAAATGCAGTTCCGTGTGTCTCAACTTCCTCCCTTCCTTATCAATTTTAGCTCGCCTCTTTCTGCTTAACAAATCTAACTGAATATCTTTGGGTGGTTACACATTCCTTTCTTCTCTGGAGTATCTCAAGGCTGTATACTATGCCATTTAATATTCCTAATTTTTATCAATGAACTCCCCTCTTGCCCCACTTAGTCGTTCTCGTTACTGATTACTTGTACGTCCCGATTATACTCGTATTATGTATCCATACAATCCGATTGGAACACGTTGGTATTCTGTGAATAAACCGAAATTAAACGCCACTTGATGTCATCCTTCCCCATGTAAAGAGACCTATCCAGATTCGCGATTGCATAATGGGCAACTAAGCAGAATCTCTCTTCAAATGAATACTCTGTTCACGCATGTAATTATTGTAATTATAATATTTGATGAATTTTGCTTTTGACAGACATTCATTCATCAATTCTGATGAGATTCACTCCTCAAGTCTGAGATAACATGAGCGTTATAAGGTCCACAGCTTGGTCCCTTTGAATCTTTGCATTTATTTCCCCCTCCCTCCAAAGGCATATTTTTGACTTTGCTTTAGGTTTGTATTGTTTTTTCAGTAATCTATAAATGTTCTGTAACATTCATTCGCTACAGTAAGAGTGCATCCCTATTTTAGCGAGACACCCACAAAGACAAACGCAAGCATCCATGACTCATCCTTTTGTTAGCATCACACTTTTCTCATTTATTACAAACTGAAATAAAATTTTTCTCGTGAAACCAAACCTAGCTGAAATCCAATTCAATCTATAATAAATGCTATAAGACTCTGTGCATCCGCTTGTTCGACACCGAAGCCCAATAGCCATTGCAACATCCTAGACGAAGTACCACAGAAACTCTAAGAACTCTAATGAACTTATGCCAGTCCCAGTGGGAATACAATTCTGGAGACTTGTCGATGGATGGGGCATGACGCAACATTCTCCAGGCTGCTAGAGCAGGGTGAGGACGCGCTAAACCGTCTGGGCGGCATGATCAAAATCACCTTTCCCTGGGTTTCTGGTCATAGGAACATAGACGAACCAGCAGCGCAATAGACTAGTCAACCTACTCGCACTACTTGACACCTGCACTAGGTCGAGGTGAATGTGCTTCCTCTACCGATCGCGAAAGCTTTTGGGTCAAACACCCGCAAACGTGTGAAGATTTACAACGGTTTGCATGCTGTAGTGGCACATCAGTGATCATGACGCCAGACTCGACATACCCTACAGTTCTCATTGTCGAAACTGCGGTGAGGAGGGATAAATTTTAGAGAGATTTATGCTTGCCGGATGGGGAGCTGCTTCCCTACGTAAGTGCTATAGACTGGCTCTGAAGACCTGAGATGGCTAGATTCTGCTCCCGGCATCCTTCCTACAGCAGTTATGGAGTTAACAGGGTATACCATCAAAATAGAACATCGTAGCGCCAATTAGAACAATTAGAATCCTAGATCATTTATTCAGAATTCTCTGCTCGTCTCTACAGTATTCACACTCCAGTTGCAAAAAGTGAGCCTTCCATAGGTTTTTCACCAAACATGAAAATCTGAAAGAAGGGAGTGTAGTGAAATATTGCTTAGCCCCGAAAAAGATGGTGCCTATATGAATAATAATATGTATATCAACCTGTTTATGCATTCTCTGTAGTACTACGTATTTAGTAAATGCACATTGAATATGAAAGATGAAGATTTTCGAAATCATTCAGCTCCTCAAAGGCCGTAGTCAGTTTCTTTCCTCAGATTCATCAATCTTGATGTTTTGGTATAATTTTGTTGCATTCAGATTAGCACCATCAAGGTGAAAATACTTATCCCAAATTTGACAAAACAATGGATCGATAAATTGCGATCCATTCCCTGAATCATTGTTTACTTGCTCCACTTATTCCAACAATCATAAATCAAAAACAAATAGTATCAAATGGCCACGTAGCAGGAAAGATATCCAAGTACCAGTAAGTCAAACTTACTAAAAATTTTCAGTAACAATATACGCTCCAAATAGTTTTTAAAGTGCTTAATTATATAAAAAAAAATCACCTGTCATCAGTTGATTGGTAAAGACTGGTTAGGCGGAGGCAAGGCACCAAAAGCCGCCACAGAAATCTTCAAAAAAATCTAACCCAGCACAAGGCAAAGATAGACGGATAGATGGATGGGTGTATAGTAGTAAATGTATGTATGAATCCAAAATCAAAATAATAATCCGCATAGAAAGATTTCAATGCACAAATCCAGTCGTAACCAATCCTTAATGATGTTGACCTGAGATTATCTTTTTTTGAATTTTAAAAGAAATAATCGATGGATCGATTGAATTGAATAGAATAAAAATCGGTAGTGTCGGTGGATGTATTGACAATTATTGTTATTTGAATTAGGCAAGTAGCGATGGTAGTGCGCAGATTGTCCACATTCTTTTTTTCGTGCTCTCCACTTTCCTCTTATTATTTATTTCTGTTCAAGATAGGCATATAAGCCCCCGACGGTTGGTTATCGCGTGAATCAGATAACTGATGAAATTATTGTATGTTTTGTTGGAAGAAAGGCTCCGTAACGGTACAACAGCATTTTCATTTGACTGCTATTGTCTAAAGATGTCGTTGACCATATTCAGATGTGACGGTAACAACGAGCCAAGGGATTATCGGATAAATGGATATCTAAGTGAACCGAGTGAGTGATACGTCCAATCCCGGCCCACTCTCTGCATAAAAAATGATTTGGATTTTTTTCAATGAAAACTATAACAACTGAAAGGAGATTAGTGCCACGAAGAATTACTCGATACCATTGTGAAGGAAAGTAATCAATTAATGGACTTCACGAATCGTGGTTGAAAAACAAATAGCAAGCAATTATTTCATATTATATTGCCGCTTATTTGAAGTTACAAACGTTCATTATGATTTAAAATGCGTGAATCATTCGCAAAGATACATTGCTTCTCGAATTTCTTCCCTCTGGACTACACGTCGAAAACGCCCCGGGCAGCTTTCAGAAATTGGAATGAATTCAGGAAATAACTTTAATTGAAGGGCAAGGTCTGAGTGTCATTACTATATATATTTCGATATATCCACTGTACCTGGCGATATTCCGTTGAATTTCAGAGTCAGAGTACAATTTTTCGATCATTGCAACTTCTTTAAAGACGCCTTTAAAACCGAGCGTACTTTATATCTTATCGCGAATATTTCATATAAATGCTCATAATAAATATCCTTTGAAGCGATCATGGAAATGTTTAACTCTTTTTATGGCCATAAAACCTCAATATATTGAGTTCCTTACGGAAGTGTACATGTATCTTACCCTGAACAACACCAAGGAAACTGTCTACCCGTCACAATACAAATTTTTCCTTGTTAATGTCGTTGCCCGTTTTCATCCATGCCAGCATCATCATGACTACGTTACAAAAAGGAACTGATGGCAACAATCTATAGTGTGGTCCTTCCTCGGCTACAACTAACACCATCAAGAAAGTATAACAATGACATGATTTCTATTATATTCACAAGAAAAAATATATTTGGTAACATAAGGATAACCTGACAGGATGCATACAAGGTATTTTAGATAAGGAGACACATTACACATATCAAATGCAATTTTTTCGCTATAAAATTTAAAGTGATGTTCGGTCAACCCTTACCCGAAAATTTTCCCTGTAGCTTCAATACACCAGTCATCGGAGGGATTCAAAAGTACGGGTGAATATTCAGGAACTACCCCTTCTTGCTAATAAATCGGCAGATGCCAGAGAGTGAATGCAATGTTAAGAAATCGAAACAGTTTCATTGGAGTGTGTTCCCGATTCATACACTTAAATTAATTTCAATGAAATTATGAATCGACCTGCCCTCGGGGTGTGGACAAATGAACAAAGTAACGTTTTTTCTCTTTGATGGAAGCAACTATGGCGGCATAAAATACGGCCATTTCTTTTAGTAGCAATAAAGCTGTTTATTTGTTTCCAGGTGTATGAAAAAAACTCATTTTAAAGATGTAATAAAAAATTACCAAATGATTCCTCTTTGTTATGCTCGGAAGCTACTTGAAGAAAAACGCATTATCTTTCTTTAATAACAATTAAATTTTTTTTCTCGTATTTAAATAACAAAAAAAGTTAGCAAAGAAAGTATGCAAATTCGATTATCTGTTTATCAAACGTAAATATTGCGGATAACTAAATCCATCTAACGTTCAAGCCAATTAGGCAGCATAAAAAATTAAATATATTATGTAATAGCTCCACGCTTCGATTCCCAGTTTTAGATAAAAGATATACTGAATTTCATTAACATTTAGTGGAAACAGAATCTAAGCTATTGATCGAAAATCGTGATTTTTAATTCTACATTTGCGCCCACCAAGAACAGATCTTTCCCACGTGCATATTATTGAAATAAGATGTAAACAACGACCTAGGGCATTGGCACACAGCTGGAGTAATCAAATTAAAAAAAAGGAATAATTCTATTGGAATCATCTCTCGCAGAGTATTTCATTAAGGGAAAATTATGAAAAGAATATTTGTTCACATTGGATTTTTATCAATCAAAATTATCTTACATTTTATGCTCTTTCAGTTGACTATTTAGGCTTAAAAAATTAATTATGATACTTGAATTCGTTAGTTTGATGGTATACATTTTGAGCCGCTGTCTTCTTAGAAATCAGACAAAAAGGAGTTGGAAAATATTCTTTTATGCTTATTATTCAAAATATGATAATAAAATCATCATTCTTTAGTTAATGATTTCACAGATTTTATGTAAAAGCAAAATTTATTAAAATTGATTTACTGTCAGTACTTTTTTAAAAAGTGGAAATTTTCAAAAGATACACACAAAAGCTACCCCCGGCTCCCCCTGTTCCATGGAATCACCATAAAATATTGCATTACCGGAAAGAGTTAGCTTTCAAACTACGTAGCTTTTCTTTTATACGCAATTTACTTTTGATGGATCCGATCTGGAGTTGATTGCTTCCGAAACATCCCAACATGCTAGCTACAAGCAATTCATCTAGAGTTTCTTCTAGGTTTCTCTGAGCTATTTAGGCAATCAAATTAAGAGTCGAACTTAAACCTATAGATCACTGGCAATATCCTTCATACCTCACGAGACTCTATCTGAGATTAAAAATGACTTCCTCCATGGTGGCTCTCCAAATACTCCTTGATAGTAAAGAACACTCCGCGTGTTCACTAACCTCTTCTTAAACATTGCCATGACAGTGGTCATCTACTTATAGATCTTCCGTCTGTGAAAAAGTAGAGATGAACTTCAAGTTGTATATGCTCATCCTCCCATCTTACAATTTGTCAATCGGCATCATTCTTGAAGTGACGAATTTTACATCATCTAAGGCGGTTCCAAAGGCAGAATACTCTTCTAGGGCTGCACTAAACAACTCAGCTTGTATGCATTAAATTAAATAGGTAAATCCGTCTCCCAAATTGACATTGCATGAAGCAAAGTGGAGCACATCCCCCTAGATATAAGCAGCCTACAAGTATACCATCCTTTCCAGAACCATACTTGGGCACTTCCTTATGGCACACTCAACGTGTGGTAATAAGCTGATTTTTGCGTCTACCATCACTACCAAGTACTTGATAGCCAGGTTTGAAGTGACGATTTGATTACCAACTCTAATAAGAATGTAATTTCTCCTAGGGAGTTTGAAGGTGAAAAACGCTTCCATTTTTCTCGCCAAACAATGATTGCTTGCCATAGGTTAAACTGAGGATCCTCGAGATGCTTTGCGACCACAATCAATGAGTTTCCTTAATAGAACAGTGTAGACTCGTTCGGAATCGGTAGGCTAGGTACATCATTATATATAATAATCCTCAATAGTAAGCCCAGAACAGAGCCCTCTGGAGCACCCACGGGGCCACCGTACTCTTCGAGCCTTCTTTCTTTTGGATAGCTATCGACTATGCCAACGAGATATTGAAATACCAATCGCCAATAGAGATTTCCGTCTAAGGCTCCTATTGACCGCGAAAATAAATGCACTTTTCTCGTCCACAGTCCCCACCACATCGTATTTTCTGGAAACACCCTTTCTATAAATTGTATTCTCGGCAAAGTCAGTAAACTGTTTGATTGCATCAATGGTTGATGCGACTTTCTGGAATCTATATTTTCGATGTAAAAGGCTTCTTTCATATCATTGTTTCTAAGAACCATATTAATCTACACAGATCGGCCCCCACTGGAGGTCTACCAGTCTTCCGCAACGACCCTTTGACATACACACTTCGGAACAATTCAAAATACATCTCCTGTCATAGTCTAGATCTAGTTCCGGTAAGCTGTCGGTGCCCAGATTTTTGTTGTTTCTGCTCTACTATAGATTTCACAGCAATGGAAGCGGCTAGTGCGCGTCTCTTACGAAGAGCATAACGCTTGTTTACTTTTCCGCAAGATAGTTGGGCACGTGGTATGCGGAGTTGAACGATATTTAAGCAAAGTTCCTTAAAGCATCCTCTCTGGCTCCACTGGACGGCTAGCTTAAGGTGTTTGAGGGCTTCCTTGTATACTTGCTCTTTTTAGTCTAGTTGATTATATGTTCATACTACCCTCTGAGCAATAACAAGTCGTTAAGAGTTTAGCCAGTTCACTAGTCCGCCAGTAGTTGAGTCGACTGCGTGGAAATGTCCATTTTCTCGACAAGAATGCGTTGCACGCTTTTGGATGGTTGTCTGTCTGTCTGTTTTTCTGTTAGCGTTGGAGGCTCGAGAGAGATTCGAAACCTTTCATTAAATGATTACCTCTTACGCTATACCTCTTTCACTTACACCACGAAACTTTCGAAGTATGTCACAAAGGGGATCACTTACTAACGCCGCTGGTGTTGGATTGACCTTTATGAATTTCTCCATCGCTTTTCAATATATTTTTAAAGCCATCATGAGATATTCTGAAATGGTCCCGGCGACAGTTTCCACCACAACCCTACGCACAGCTCAATCAGCTCGCATGTCAGGCAACACGAGGGATCGCCAGGCCGGAGCGATAGAGAGATTGCGCGATATCTTCCATGTCGGCCTAGATAGATCGTCAATATATTCTCTAAGTTGTCGCTTAATACACTTTGAAATATCTGTGATAACTCAAGCATTCTTTTAGTAAATCATCTCATTTCTGTTGCTACTCTAAGCTGAGTCTAGTCCATGCTAATTACCGATCATAAGTATGGAATTCGCCGTTTGTACATGATGCGTGATAGATACACCAACCCTTATTCGACAAAATATAGAACACATGCGACTTTATTGTTTAGTATGGAGCTGTAAAGCCAGGGTTCAGATAGGAGCTGCATAAAGCAAAATAGAGCTAACACCCCAGAGATAACCAGTTGATGGCTTCATAACTCGAAAATGTGTCAGTGTTTATCTGCACCTGTCTGACAATGTCGTCAGATGGAGTTCCCCTGTATCCGCATAGAATCACTGACGGATCTCACAGCATCATGTAAAGATAAATCTTCATGACCGCTTGGATAAGGAAACAATTAATCTCATCATGTTTTAAATTCAGCCAGGGACTCAATTTTCCGATAAGCTGTTAAATCCATTTGCCACTCAACGCGATTTCCCAAGAGAGTTACTACCTCCTTTGAGTCCTTTTCCTGCTACTTATAAATGATCTTGCATTCTTAACAAAGCTGTCTTTTTACTTACGCAAGGCACTTACGATACTGCTCTTGCAGCAACACTAGCAACTTCAGCCCATGTCTAGGTGCCGGCTGGTTGGATAGCAGCGCACTCACTAGAAGGCATTTTCTGTTTCGATTTATTCAAAAAGGCTCATTTTCGAATCGAGCCTTAATCGAAAGAACTTAACTATTGGCTTTTGCTCTATAATCATTTAGCCGACCACCACCAACAAATAAATAAATAAACACACTATCGTAGGAACCTGGATCCTGGATATCAAATAGTTAGGGAATCGTCATCGGGCTCCCGAAATATCGATTTTTGTCAGAAATATACCGCAAACACACAGTGAACTGTGCTGGTTACTCGTCAGTGCGTATTGATTTGTAAGATGCGGATTGTATTTACTGCATCCTAGCCCATTCCTGTAATACTCTGTCTAAACTACGCCCCCAGCCCACAAAAATTCCCAGCAGCCTGCTCACGATTCTTCAATATGAATGAAGACATTGATAACATTAAGCAAGCAACTCACCTTTTCTTTGCTAATATTAGCATTGCGTGTGATGTTAAATCCCATGCAGATTGAAGACCTGTGTTGATAAACCAAAAATTTTCATTCACTTTTTGGGTTATCTGCATTTGCATCCTGTCTATCACCCCACGAATTTCCCCTCACTTTGTTCGACAACTCCCATGATAGAGACTTTTTGGCCTCGACAATACGCGTCTGAGCATTCATGTTTAATGACCTCCTCCACTTCGGTTTCTGTAAAACAATCAAGATCTCGGAGAGGAATACGAAAATCTGTAGGCTTTAGGCTAGTAGCCAGAGCGACCCTCTCCAGAAGCCACCTAGCCCCTTCAAAACACGTACCTTTGTGGAAGTCCCGAATACCCCGATTCAACGAAAATTCAGTACTTCTGTTCAATTGCCTTCAGGTTTGATTTTACAATGGATCTCGCAGTGGGCTCCTGCAAATATTTTGCCAAGCTGGCAGTCTAGCCATCCATTGTTTCCTCGCCTTCTTCTTTGTTGCTCAATGGTGTGTATCACTCGTATCTGCCGTGACTTTAGTTTTCTATTGGCACAGAGAGTTGATTCCTCTTAGTCATCGTTTTTATGCGCTGGTGAAATTTGATCTGTCAGCATATTCCTGCTTTCGCTTTTCTCCAGGCTCATTAGGCAACGAACTATCTGCGGGCTGCTAAGAGTTTGCGATGCTCTCAACAGCAATCGCGGCTCTTTCTTCTTTTTGGGCATGCTCTGTCGATGTCCGCCTTGCTGTGCCATGTGGCCCAATAGCTTATTCAGTTTCATCCACCTATTTTACGTCTTTGCTTAAGTTTTGCAGGAGGAAGTTTGTAAACTGCAAGCACTTCGCAGTTCCGGTCCACTCCGAATAAACTTTAACTCTTCACCTCTGACAAAGAGAGTCGACAGGGCTCCCAAATGGCCAAAGTCTACAGTCATCTGCCGTATTTCACGGATCTTCCCCGAACTTCCGACTACTGTAGACCACTAGGGCAGTCTGTTCCGCAATGGAAACCGGATCTCTTTGCAAAACTTTCTTTGTAGACCGTGCGCACCTTGGAGTCTTTTCGGATATTTTAGCGCTTGCTTAATTCTAGCCTCCGCGCTGCAGCGAGGGACGCGTTTTCGTAAGGCAGCCAGCTCTTTCTTCCTACAATCTATATGGTATTGGTTTTTTGTTAGAAAGAAGTGGACCGCAGCATTCAAGAATGGATGTATCCTCGGAAACAAAGCCCCTGCCTAAGCGTAGCTAAACCCGTAACTTGACGATAAATCAGCGCTGGTCCGGGACGGCAGGATCTATTAATACCGACTTAATGCACATCACCGAATCAGGCTTATATCGCCCAATTGATATCAACAAGGCCTCTTAGCGGCTCCGAAGGCTCCCAACATGTCTCAATGTGTATTGTTAATACTCCAAAAGCAGAAAAAAAAAATTTCCCTTTTCAGAGTAAGAAACATTATTTGAAAGCTCGTTTCCGATTCCTTCAGTAAAGAATAAACATGTATATAGAAGGGGTGACAATGAAAATATAATAATACTTTTTCCACCCATCTCTCATTTTACTTCCTTGTGGTGTTCCTTGAAACCAATGCGTATTAAACGTTTCCTTAATCTACGTACATCAATAGTGGATTCTACTATCCGATAATAGCCAATTAGCTTATCCTAGAACTAACAGTGCAGGTATCTTCAGAAATCCTGATTGAAGCTTAACACATTGCACATAAATACGTCTTCCATGCTATGTCCTACATAGAGTTCCACAGCAACCGTATTTGTGCGTATATAGGTATCTTTTCCTCTTTCAAAAGAATTGTTGTGAACCGTATGTTGCAACGTTGAATATTGTTATCTAATGATGGAAACTATAATTTGATATCTTTGGAATAAGCCAATGGATGATATAATGCTATGAACAATTTTGTTGCCCCAAATCCACCGACCAGGGCCAAAGTCGATAGTAACTGTTAACAGCTGGACCAAAAAAACGAGTTGCTACTCACTTGATTTTCCTTTCTGCTTCTGAGGTAATTGAAGAATAATCCTGGGATTCCCTCACAGCCTCTATGTTTCGATAATTTTAAGCAAAAGAATCGAAACTGCCTTCTCGAAATAAATAATAGATGAATAGACAAGTTTTTCAACGAGGGTCTCGGTACCGACCCGTTCTGGGTAATTTTCTTGCTTATGGATTTTGGAAGAAATTTCGGTCTTCAAATTCCAACGCAAACACATTTTAAAATCCCACTTTATCATATTACATATATGACGATTAAATGATGGTTAAAACAACAAAAGAAAAGGTTGCGAACTACTATTGCCCTCTTCATCCAAATGGCCCCCAATGTGGGATAAGTCCCTAATTTTTGAAGGCTGTTTTAATTTTTATTCTATTCGTGGTATTTGAAATGTATACTTAAAACTCTGCAAAATAAATCTTTGGAACTAAAGACAAAAATTCATATTTTAGCTTATTTGAAGGCCTTCCTTAATACCCCTATAAAGAGTTATAACCATGAACCTAAATAAATATAAGTTTTTTTGGAAAATTTTGTTTAGGATCCTAGCGAGAAAAACCAAACGCGGGATAAAAATGATGCCCCCCTTCCCCCAAATTGTATAATCAATCCATGGTTTTTTAAATTACTCTCTTGCAGTCCCCCAGGAAACCTCCCAACCTAAGGGGATCTCCCTTCCTTACGACTAGCCTGTATAACAAAACATTTCATATCTTCTGGATAATTTCCTTCTATAACATGTGTTACCAAAAACCGTTAATTATACTACCTGCTATTGATCTGATCTCTGATCTTTCAAACCACAATTCGCAAATTTCTTTCATTTATTTGTGGCCTATCAATTTTCTATAGAAGGAATAGAAGATAACTAGTAACTGATAGCAAGGGCTTTTAAATTATCTACAAAGTCTAGAAAAACATTTTAAAATGCTGCTTCAGGTAAAGGTAGAGATGAGCTAATAGAATTTATTCACTATATTCATTTACTAGCCTTCTTTTCCTAAAAATTTTTCATAGTAATGGGTATATTCAACTAAAAGTCTCAAATGAGACCAACGCTTCCGGGCATCCGAAATCCTAAGGGTTTTTGAACTTTCCTTAGTTTACATATATTTCATACAAACAAAATAAATTAATCTCAGTAATAATATCTACATATATTTGATATAATAAATAAAAAATTAATTAATCGCAAGAAGGCGAACAGGTTTCTCAAAAAGTTCAATATATAAAAAGGTCTTGGTTCGCTTTGGTGGGCCGGGGTGAAGGCAGATTGTTTCCGTATAATAGAGTGCGAAGAATCCGGTAGTTGGTGGTAATTTATGGATAGTTCCCTCGAGGAACATAAAAACACTTCGTGAATAAAATATGGGTTTTAAATTGAAGGACAGACGTTATTATCTGTTTTTGTATATTTCTATAATCCAGAAGCCAGATACCTCCCCATTTAGTGTGTTTTTCAATTCGTTTTCAATTGATAAAATGTGTTTTGATTAAAAAAACTAATGTATATATATATACATATATATGTGTATTGACTGAAGGAGCCTTCCAAAATATTGTTTAATACAGAATAAAATCTAATCAAAAATAAGAACTTTTATTTCCAATATAGACCAAAAAGGAATGTACAATATTTACTACTTGCATTGCTGGCTATACCATGCTGTGAAACCCACTCTCTCAGGCTAGTCAACAAGTAGGTCTCCCCAAGGACATTTGGCGCAGAATAGTATAGAAGAAGTGCAAGCGTCTCGGGAAGGCGTGCATGGTCTATGTACCACAATGTCTAGCCAATAATTACATTAATTACTTTAAATATATCCCATATGCAAGTGCTGCTTCATTTTTATTATCCCTGCTGGAGACTGCAATGCAAAGCACACCCCCTGGTGCTGAAGGTTAGTCTTTCCTAAAAGTAGAGAATTGTATGAGGCAATCTCTGGGATCAAACATGATCACATATCAACAGGTCAGCCTATTTACTGGCCGACTGACATCAGCAAAACCCCAGATCTAATTGATTTTCGAGTCTCAAAAGCAATACCACGACAATTTACAGTGGCACAAACAGTCTAAGACCTGTCGTCATATCATTCTCCCGTGGTCTTCACGGTACACAGTAAGCTAAAGTACAATTCTTAATAAGCTGGACTCCACTAAATGGCGAAAATACAAACAGGAAATCGACAACAGTGTTTCGTTAGACATCACATAGAAGAACAAATCTGATATTGACGAAGTGCTTAAGTGTTTCAACGAAATTATACTGCAAGCCTCCTCTACAGCAACTCCAAAATCTTCAAGGGGAGCCAATTTCAAAGAAGTCTAGTAATTGACAATCTTAAAGCTTTTGCGTGACAAGAGACGAGCCCAGTGAGAATGACAATTACGCAGAGGACGCAGATATTTTGGTGGGCTGCCTTCTAGTGTGTCTAGTGACTATGCGCTGGGGAAAGCAGCGAAGAAAATCAATAGACCAACGTTTGGGTAGTCCGCATTAAGAACTGTTGTAGGCAACTGGGAAAAAAGCAATGAAAACAAAGCCAGAAACTTCGCAGCTCACCTGGAAGAAGAACTTCCAAGATGACCAATTACCACCAACCTAAACAATCAGCAAACATCCTTAAAAGAAAGTTCATACTATCATTGAGAAAAAGTCAACCCTAGAAAGGTTCCATGGTATCATTTAATTACTTCTTTCATGTTGAGACGCTCACTAAAGTGAAACTACTCAAGTGTTCTTGGCTACCTCAAATGACCTGCCTGACCCAATTTGTACTAGGATCGATCAGTGAAACTACCTTTACATGGTGTATACATCATATTTAGTGAAATGTCGATATCCACCAACATATTTTTTGAAATAGTCAATTTATTTCGCTGCTTTAAAGAAAAACTAACTTCCACTGTTTTTGAGCCCAGTCCCTCATTCACTATTCAAAACCAAGATAAGGAAGTCAGAATTGGCAATATTCAAGAATATCACTATTTTAAAGCTTACAATTTTCTGAACCCACATTGGGCGCCTTTTGAAATAACTCTTTCCAACCAATAAAACAAAACTAAAAATATGTAATTTGCTACTTTACAGAAGAATGGATATCTTAAGGATGTCTTAAAATTTGGATTATGATTATAATTGGATTCTCAGATGGCAAGATTGGAAATCCAGAGAGCAGAAATGGTTTTATGGGCGGAAAAAAGGTCCAGTCTACAATCACAGAAATAGTCCAGACGTATCTTATATTATTGTAAGACTCTGCACTCCAGAGATAAAGTGCAGTTTTCCATGGAAGCAATCAAAAATGTTTTCGTCCTCGTCTCACTTGAAACACTCCGCATGCGGATGTTCCAGCAAGAAGAGAGAAGGAGAGAGAAAGGATTTTCGTGCATCAGTTACCTTTGACGGTGAATGACTCTTCGGTCAGTCTTCATTCAAGTGCCTAGTTGTAAATATCCTCTCATTTCTCTCTTTCCTTCTTGCTAATCAAATCGTATAGATGCGGTCTTGTAGCTTGAGTGAAAATTAGATATTTTAGAGGAGTACACACTGTCCGGATAGCTGAGTGGTTAAAGCACGATTTGACGTCGGATGCCAGTCGACTCAGCCGTGAATAAGTACCTGAATCAAATCAGGATAATATTCTCGGGCGTGCGCAATGCTGACCACATTGTCTCCTATAATATACTGTTATCCTAACACACTTCAAGGTCCTGATCCAATTCGATTGTTAAGCCAACGATTATTATTATTATAAAGTAAAGTAACGTGAGGCAGCAGGTAAGCTCAAAACATCACAAACTACTACTACTTGCAGGATTTTGATTAATATGGGCAAAATTGAACACGAAGCATTACCAAAATAAATTTTAGAGTCAAAAACGGACGGAAAACGGAAAGAATGCAGGTTTTAAATACACGTTGAAGGAATGGCTTGGGTAAATCAGGGATAAGGATGCTCACGTTCAAAAGTCAACAAACTGGGGAAGAAGAATACGAAAGGACCATTTCAAGACGATTGGAGAGGTTCTACCGTTGAGCGCAAATATTTTCAACCTGAAAACCCACAAAGTGACGCAAATTTCGCAAGTGCAAATTAATGGCTTGATCAAGAATGGCTCTCTTATCGCCAAATTTCCACTCTTCGCCAGATTCAAGGCAGACGACACTGACTTGTACAACTGACTTGTAAACGCAAACTGAACGCCCTTTTGTTCTTTAAAATGAAAGAGCAGAAGTAACGGAAACCTGGCAAGAAAAGCCGGCGTTGCTGTGGAGGACTTAAACCTTCACCCGTTGGCTACATAATAAAATTAGATACTTGGACGACACAGGATAAACAAACTTCAACAAACAAATTGGTTTGATAGACAACTGCGCAGATCACAATGTATTATGGACTAGAGAAACCTCTTTATTTACTAACGATACGTCATTAATGCACGCTGTGATCAGAGACTCATTCGCAAATTACAAGCATAATACTCGCACTTATAGATAAAACCTCAGAATTACAGTCGATTTCCCTTTTAAATTCTATGATACTTTGAAGACTTTCGACCTCGCCATGAAATTCAACAAGAGTTTACACTTAATATAAACAATTAAAACTGCTTTCAGCACAGAGGTTTCATCAAAACTGAGGAAGCGTTTAAAAAGGAGAAACATGAAGCGCTATTAAGACGCCAGGAGGCCTTAGCCTAGGAAATGACGAGGACTGGATGAATATGGATATCGGCTCTAAGAGTATTGAGCCTAACAACGCCAGGGGACCTTTTGAGCAAAGAATTATAATTGTAAGGTGTTAGCTGTAGGAATTAAATTCCGTGTTTTTTTATGCTCATCTACCTAGATGAAACTGAATAAATTTTAACAACACATCCATTAAAAATAACTTGCATTGTTAATAAAAGAGTCATTCATCAAAAGAGGTGATAACCAACGAAACGATGTTTAGAGATTAGGGGGAGTGGGGTAAGACCTCGTGTTCGAACTCTTCTGGCGTATTTTTGACCGATTTTGTGACATACGGTCTCTTTACAGGAAGGAGAACCTGGTAGTACCATATGTCACGCTGGTCCCACCAAATGCAGATCTTCTAGTAGATATTGGACTTTGCGATCGAAGTTACCGACTGACCAGGATTCACTCACAATTTCTTGCACTTTAGATTGTTGTAGTACATCCATCATCACAACCATTGATAACGGTGAAGAAGCGTCTTTCTTTGGAACCTAGGTAGTGACATTTGCGAAATCGTTCTTTTGCTCCTTGTTGCTTTTCGGCTATTCATAAGGTACCCATATTGCTTCCTTCTGAATCGTCCCCATAACTTGATATCAAAGAAAAACTGCTTTCTGAGTGACAATAATTGATATCGCGACCTGTTCTTGCATTTGAACCGAATTTTCATCTAATAGAGCCTGAAGTTTTCAAACTTTTTGGCTGCCCTGGCCGATTCAATCAACACAATCATGCAAAATCAACCGAATTGTAGCCCCTATCCCAAGGTAAGTCTTATAGGCTGCATCCATTAAGGGGAAGTCCCTTTACCACTCGAAAAGGTGATATTTTTTGACATTTATTCTTAGAAAAATGAAGACAGAACCTAAAAAATAACTTTAATATATATTTAGGGTGATGTCTAAAAATACAAAACAAAATTTCCGACATTAAAAATTAAAAACTAAAAAAGTTATTCAGGGTGAAGTACGTTCGTGTCGCCAGAGACATTCTGATTGGAGCGCACGATATTGGCCGTAAATTTTATCTGAAATCATAAAACCAAACGTTCTCTTGACCAAATAGCTTTTTGTCGTCGATGAACTAGGATCTTCGCGAAATCGGAAAATTAACTATAAAAATCAGCCTCTTAGAACAAATTGAATTTTCACGACAAATTTTCGATTATTTGTACATTGAAAATAGTCTAAAAATGTTTGGTTTTGAAAGATCCTAGTTCATATATAGTAGTTTTTTCTACCCTTTAAAATTAATGATATAAGAAGCATATCCGTTCTTTAGTTTTTTGGTAATTTTTCACACCAACTCGAAAAAAAATGGTTTCGAGAAAACGCCGTTTAAAGTTTACTGTCAAGAAAAAAGAAACTTATTGAAATGTGATGTTAAACAGCTTCACTAGGTTTGTAGAGTAAACCCTTAGCTTTTTCAAAGTACTCATTTTATATGAGTTGTATCACCCTACAGGCACTACGAGCCTCCTTCATGCTATCATTGTGACATCGTTCCACGCGCTCTAATTGAATGCCGTCCAGGGGATGTCCGATGGTTAAGTTCAACAATTCCATCGGTATAAATCTTGTTCCGCAGCCTCAAGTGCTTTCGGGCCATGTGTCATACTATTGCGTTGAAGGATTCATTGGCGTTTTGGGTACTTCCACCCATACACTTGGTCTAGAAAACGTCTCTAGAAAGATCTTTATTAATAGGAGGGTGGTTCAAAAATGTTAAGGGATTAATGATCTTTTACCAGGAGTCCGCACCAATGGAGCAATTTTCATGTCTTGGGTTTTTGTCTGTGGAGTAGTTATTACACACGTTACAGCGTTTCTCACAGCCTCCACCGACTTCAAATTCGAATTCATTTTTTCTTATCAAGAGTCGTAATACCGGAGAAACTTTTGGAAAAGATGAGGGATATGAAAAGGTGAGAATGAGGGGTGTGAGAATTGATATTCCGACTAAAGAATTATATATTTTTATATAAACTTTGACACAATATTCCAGGGCAATATACCCATCAATTAAAAAAAATTTAAAAACTCGATTTTTTTTAAGCACACCCCTATGTGCTCTTCCCTTAAAAGCTCCTGAAAGAATAATAAAATTCATTGATTTGCGGAGGGGTCAAAGTAATGGATAATTCTATCCTTAGGGGATTTGATATCAGTAAAATGCAATTGATCCTCCACATACCTGTGATATTTCCCTTCTACTTCATATTAATAAATGCTTTAATATACATATCTCCAGTTCACTCCTGTGTAAAATATAGGGATTCCACAATCTCTTCCTTTTCACTTTCAAACTACATTGGATACTATGTAGGTGAAAAGTATACAGCAGCTCACCAGCGGGACAGCACAAAGACGATCACAAACATCCATGACGACCAGGATCCGAACACGGGGCAACGAGATTTAAAAGCAGAGGCGCAATCAATTCAAAAATTTTCGAAAAAGAAACAATATTGCGAAAATCGTATGTAGGTCCTATAATTTGTCACGGAAAATAACATCTATTTCATAACCCTTTTCCATCGCTACAAAAGCAAGTACCCAGTTATGAAATTCGGGTGCATGTCAGTCATAGCTTTACCCTGAAAACCGAATTGGTGGTATCCTACATCTTGGTCAACATTTCTTTGAGTGGCATACATAATTTTAAAAATACGAGACTCGTTAAAAGCACTTCCATCAAAATACATTTTACAATAATTAACTTCACACAATATCTTTTGATCAGAAATCAAATCAAATCATCTCATCGGATTTTATTAGTGATTATACGCGGTCAAAGTGTAGCTCTTGAAATTTGGCAATAAAATCGTTTTTTCTGTTCCGCTTCATTTGGACAGACAATCATTGCAAATATTGACAAGATTTTAAGCCGCCAATTCGGATACTCTATACGTCCAATTTCTCAAATCGAATGGAAAATCAATTAAAATTAAAAATGAGAAAGTTTTCATGCCTCGCATATGTACTCGTATTACGAGTGGTGCTCTGTTAACTGACTCATCGGAGCGTACTGTTGAAAACAGGTCTCAATTGGCAAGCCATGCAAAAATCGTTGAAAATTTCAAGTTAACGTTTTTGACAGCCTAAAATTAACATTAATTATAAAAGGGGAAAAGATAAATTGTCATGTACACCTATGCATGTGCTAATGTTTTTTCCATGTGAATCAAATGCGTGTAAGAAAGGGGCCGGAATTCCAGGCATTCCTTGGATGTGGCAACTGCATATATTTAAGCCAAATGAATTAATACTCATCCAGTGCTACATGCGAATTAGCCTATAATGATATGCCGCACCGTCGATGTTGTAGCCGAAGGAATTTAGGGACTCACAAACAATTCCATGGCAGTCACGGAGTTATATAGACTTGTTACCCACGTCTCGCGTTTGCAGTGTTTTCCATGATGTATCTGGTAGTTTACAAGGTGTACAGGTTGTGAAAGATATTCGCGCTTTGATGCTCACTTTGCTGCTACTGGCGTTATATTTTATTATATTTAGCCCATTGACTGGTGGAGCACGTGGTGGAAATTCTACTGAATCAGTAGCTGCGCTACAGTTTTCAACGGGTAATTGCTTTCAACTTGTCTAGACGTAAATTCCTGAAGATAGTAAGTTTTTTTATGACGATATCGATAAAGTGATCAGTGAATATTTCAAAATGATATTTTAATGCGCGAAAGTAGTTTCTCAAAACAGATTCCAAACAAAAAATTGGTATTTCCTCTGAAATGGGTCGAGTAGATTTTGGAAATGAACCTGTAAGGGGTCAACATAATTTTCATAATAATGTGGTGAAGCTGTTAAAGAATGAAAGTTAGAAAATAATCACCGCCTAGTAAACTGTTAATTAGAGTTGTGAAAGTAGTATTATTAGTATACGGGAAAATCCACTTTACTTTAAGACAAATATTACATAAATTCAGCAATGTAATGAATTCTCGTATTGACAATTAGATGCACGGTGGCAGATAATGTGTCACTGCGAGATTGACTGCACTGAAAGGGCTACAACAATTTACAGCCACTTTATTATATCTGCTATCAACCTCACTTAGCAAAACATTGTAAATTTCCGAAATTCACAGAAACTTGGGGTTCATATTTCAGGGATACCAAATGAGTGTTTATTTTGGTTGTTATGAATTCCTGTATTGCAAATTTAACAAACATTCCGGCACTCTAATGTACCAAGCTTCAGATAACTGACTTCTCAGCGATAAATCCTTTCCACATACACTGTTTCAGCAAGAAAACTATCCAGAAATACTGAGCAATTTATATTTAAGCTAGGTTCAACACTCATTACTAACAACAGACTAAAGACGAAATATTTCAAAACCGAAAAATATGTCATATGCCTTTTCTCTGGCCGAAGTCTTTCCAAGAATTAATGCTCTACAGTACTTCTAAACTTCGGAATATTGAACAAGAAACATTTTCCCCGCTTTGTTATCAAACTTTCCCCACCTTTCTTCTTGGGCATGAACCACCTCCCAAAAATCCTTCTGTTGGTCCATATTTCATAGATAGTAGTATTTTGGTCAATATCTGCCGCTATTGATCGGAATATACACAGTTGTTATAACAGATTTTACCGAAAAAAATTCCCAAAAATCAGTGTGAAGAAAGAGAAGACAACGTGTTTTCTCCACTATTAATATGTTATATGTATCTCTTGCATAACGTTTCTTTTTCAGGGTTATAACTATTCCCTTTCCTAGCGACTTGACTAGGCCATGCAGTCGAAGTCGACCAAGCGGGCAAAACTATACCAGAAACTCTAAGAGATGGCGAAATAGATCTTGAAGGTTTGCCCACAGAAACAGTAGCTCCGCTGAATGATCCCGCCGACACTCGCTTCCGGGCCATTAGCTAGACTTAGTGAAGGGGGTTTTGCCGTTTTGGCACTTCAACCCCCTTTCACACTATTAACAATTATTCGCATTGCCTTAATCTGGTGCATTAGAACTGTACAACCGACGCGCAGCCAGTGCCAGTGTCCGTGCCTCAATCGATCCGTCTCCTACCTCAGATTTTAAGAAAGAGTGGCCTTTGATATCCCCCATTGTCTTTGGCATTCTCAGGCCATTAAATTGAAGGATGCCCCTTCAAAGAGCTTTTCTTTTCTACTGAACGGAACTACCCCTATTGTTAGACCTCAGTTTTTAAGTCTTTTTTTTCGCGGCTGCGTCGCGGTGATGTCTTTATATTCTTTGAAATATTTTGTTTAAGGTTTGACACTTTGACTTCAGAAAAAGTCATCCGCAAATAGTAGGCAGTGTCTGGCTCTATATGGTCCTCTTTTATCCCTTAATGGGATTGAGTGCGTCCATCGCGCCCACTCGCCTACTATTGCGGATCGCTGATTTCAGCTCTCTCCAAGACATCCCGGAACGCTTGAACTTCTTCTCCACTTTTCTGCGCAAAGTGCTCCAGGGGCGATCCCTTCGTCGACTACCTTGAGATAGTGGATTCCACTGCATAGCGTTGTTGCCTTATGATAAATTTCCCGTTGGCCTAACTGATTTTGTGTAGATCCATTGAAAGACTCTTTGCATTTCACTTGTATTCTGAGGAAATGCTAATTCATCAAAATTATTCGCTTTCATCTTTAGGTCTTCTAAAAAAGTACAAACATTTACCAAGAAATTAGTGTTCGAAAACAAATGAAAGCTGGCGGCAGGATCCAAGTGCCAATCGATTTGTATGATACGTTTTTGACTCCCAAGTTTAGGCCTGACCAAGACCGTTTCCACACTGAATACAATACAGAGCACTTTCCGTAATACTGCTCCCAGAGCTCGGTAATGCTGCTCCCAGAAGAGAGGCAAGGGAGCGTCTGATAAGTTGTCGCTGCCCCAAACGATTTCTCTCCCGACCTCGACGGAAAATACTGCATTGAACTAAATATTTATAAAAATTGTGTGAATTCGTTAATAAAACAGAAGCCTTTCAAATAAAAAGCTTGAAGCGTTTAACGGGGTCGACAATAGTCTCCTTCTAACTTAATACTGTAACTCCAAGATTAAACCGTTCAGCATCGCAGGTACAGCTTCTTTGATCTCCTGATCCATGATGAGTTTCCTTCAGGTGCAACTTCATCCTGAGGAAGAAGAGAAAGTCACAATGCAATAATGGGGGCTCTACGAGGGGCACGGCAACTTTGAATGCTTTTGTTTCGCCGAAAATTGCTACTCAATGAACAAGGAGTAGGGCCGGCACTTCGTTGGAAGCACACTGTTTTACGGATGTCTGGATCGGCCCCAAATAGCATATGCATGATCTCATCTCCAATGATTACCCAAACCAAAACACCTCTGCGTTCGCTCTAAATACGAAACAAAAAAATTCTCACATATGGATTTCTGCATGTATTTCTGCTCAAATTCGAATTGTCAACTAACATCTTGCGAGCGGTTTCTTTGTTGAGATTTAAAATTGGCTGTCACCATAGCCCAAAATCTATCTAACGAAATTCTTTGAAATTTTCAGGACTTATTCAGAACATATTTCCACGGTCCGCAAACTAGAATAATTGCGATTCATTCAGTAGTTTTCTTATTCATTGAACAAGCCGTAAAAAAACACCAAAATTCAAAGAGTTTAACACGGCACCAAAAATTTGGTTTTTAATATTTTTTAATAATCCTAGTTTGCGGACTGTAGCTAAGTCTGTACGTTAAAATGCCGTTTACTTCTTTCTCTAAGATGATCGCAGCGTGGCAGCAGCAAAACACCTCTTTTTGGAGATGGGTGTATAAATTGCTCTGTATTTCAATAACGAACTATATGATCGAGCTGGAAAAATTACTATGCACGCTCAAGATATCAATTCGTGTTTGCAGCTTTCTCCAGTTCTTCACAAAAAAAATTCTAAAAAAAACCAAAAAAACGACCTTCACACGGAATGACCCCCTTAACTCGCGGCAATGCTTGGGCACCGGCCAGCCGTGATTAGGGGGCAGAATCATTTCACTCGTTCAGTACATAAAACGGAAACTAAACGAGTTACCGGATGTGAACTTCACTTCAAGCTAAAGGAAGGACCCCTCTTTACCACCTGTTTTGTGGTCGTACCGCGTCAATCACATATTGACTTTCAGAGTGTACAGCATAACTGCTTCAACAGTGCTCACAACTTGTGTAAAATGGTTTCCCACAACTGCCGTCTTTTGTGATCGACGCATTCACGAACATTTCAAACCCCAAATCTGACGCAATGTTCTTTGCCCTGTCGCCGTCTGTAGCTCTGAGTACTACCAAAGACATGCAACAACACGGAATATCGGAAGTTGGTCCTTCGGGTTTAAAGGTTTTATGTTCATCTCATGTGAGAAATCTTCCACGCACATTTTTCCATTCGTATATGGCTAAAAATTCAAAATATTCCTTCATATTTTTTTTTAAACTACAAGAAATACGTTGATATTACAGACGTTGATAATCTGCTCACCCTAAACAAACAAGCATTGCCTATTACCGAATATTACACTCATATACGCATTTATATAAATTCATCGCACACATATTTCCGATTTACTTCGTTCATAAAAGTATACATATGTACATCTAAAGTACATATATTGAATACCGCTTGTTTCATGTACAAATCTATCTAAGTGAATTAGGCACTACCCCAAAGCTTAATTAATATATACATATTAATACATACATATGTCTGTCTCGAGTAATTGGTATTGATATACATATATAAAAGATTAAAAAGCTTAAACGAAATGTTTCTCTGCGAACCCCCATTCATATGAGCTCACTTTGTTGTGGTATTGAAAAGTTGTTTCATTACGATGACGTCATACACGTTTTAGAATGCATGAAATTCACATAAAATGTAAAAGTTTCACCTTCAATAACTTTGTTAATAATAATTGGATTTCCTTCAAATTTGCTAAATGTATGCCTTATGTTATCCCTACCAGCGGTATACTGCTAAATTGTAATTCTAGCAAGCACTTAAGGGAAGTTTTCGGCTAAGTTTCTAAAATATGCTAATATACTATTATTAACTTTACTTGTGCAGATATCGGAACGGGATGTATTTTGAGGCCTAGAGTTCATCCATATACACCACTGTGATTTTTTTCAAATTTTTCGGTTGAATAGGTACTGACAACGAAACCTGTTACACTTGCTGTATGTAAAGGGATCCACAGACCATACCACTTTTCGTGACAATCGGTCTAGCCGTTTCCTCATAAATTGGGTGTGATAGACATCGACATCGAGGTTTTGTTTCACACAAAGCCTTAAAAAGAAAGAACGAAAAATATTCAGCAGAAAATTTGTTACAGTACTCGAAATGTTAACCGAGGTTTGCCGTCAAAATTGTTAACCTGTACAGATGCTTAAAAATAAATACCCCAATTAGTCGCTTGGTTCCATTAAGCTAAAACCTGGTCAAGGTTCCACACTCACCAACCTCCTCGCACTCGTTCACTCGTACGCTGAAACAGTCAAACTAATCCCGGCAATATTTAATCACATCCAGGATGGCTTAAAAAAGTGTATACCAAATATGCAGTGCCATAGTCCAATATTCCCTGTTTTTGCCAATACAAACCACGCATGATGATCTCTCTAATACATCGGTAAACCTTGTTTACTTCTCTCTTGAAATTATCTAAACCCAAGGTTTCTATATGTACTCATTAAATAAGTGTTTCTTCTAGTCAATCACGCTATGACAAAATGCGTGAACCTCGTTGGTCATCACAAAGGCATCCAGGTTCCACGCAGATTAATTTCAAAATTTCCAAAATTCGGTTTTCTATTTTAGTTTTTTTTTTTTTTAAATATTCTCCTCATGTCAATCGAATCTCAATGGTTATATGCAAATAAACTGATACTTCATCTTTAGGAACAATTTTTGGAGGTATTCCTATGCGTTACTGCTATACATCATAATAAAATAAATAAGACAGAAAATCGGTAAGAAGCAATACCAAAAACTCTAGTGGTACAAATCTGTCCGAGGAGTTATTTTCAGCAATTTATGTATGCATTTTTAAATAAAAAGTAAACCTTTCGTTTCTTCATTGTAAATACTCAAAATGTACCGAGACATGGCTCAATTTGTGCATAAAATTATTCGCATGAAATCCATCTTCTTTCCTTCGAAATAGCTAAGTGATACCATAGGCTCAGGTGCACGTTCTATTCTCGATTTTTTTCTATATATTTTTTTTATGTTCTGAGTAAAATCTTTCCTGTAAAGGCAATTAACAGAAAAATATACGAAAGTTTGCAATCATTCGATATACTCATATAAGATTTCATAAATATTTAAGACTCTCCCAGGTCATCATCCGTTTAATAATTGTTGACCGAACCCGGTACCATGGAATCGACACGCGCTTATAGATATTTTCTTTTTCCAAACATCCGCATCCAAAATGTCAATATTATCAACCGGAAAGTGATATTTGTTCATTAGTTTATAAAAAAATGTCATTTGCCATTCTAATAAGGTGAGCAATAAAGATCCTTTTGTTAATTTAATGGAGTTCTTCTCTGGAAAGGGCTTTAATTGCCCTGAAGATTCTTATCTCAAAATTCATTTCAATATTTTGGAACTATCTCTACAAGAGAAATTAACATACTTGTCCAGCCTCGGTTTATTTCGCTATATCCTTACCACTCACCATGAATGCCATCATCGGCATCCAACATGACTACATCACCACCAATAGTAGCGCAACCATCCAACAACTTTTCGGTGGCTGTCTTCAATTTGACTCGATTCAATGTTATGATTCGCTATTATAAATTTCCTATAGCGAAATCTACAGAAAACCTCCCGAAAAAAAACCGGGCATACGAGTACATTTGCACTATGGAATACTATTCATTCATACGGCATTGCCTACAGAGGAGGAGAGGCTATATAGCAGCCATTAACAACGACGCAAAGACGTTCCCGAAAAGACCTCAACAGGCAACAAACGTACCAACATCTAATGCCATGACGAAAACCATCTTTAGTCGATAACAGCACTGTCGACGGTTAACATAGATATTAACGACAAGACACGGATTAGAATCAAGCACACCTTTTTCTCTCGTACTAATTTTCACGTAAACTAGAATATTAGAACTGTTGGGATCTAGTCGGTAAATAAAGTTTAGAACGTTATATAAAACAAATAGGAAAAAATTGGAAGACGTTAATTTCGCGCTTGCGTTCGTAGCGTACGATAATAGATTTATATTGTATCGAATCGTGCCGGGATATTCCCAGAGGCTATACACTTCCGATTTTAAGCTCATTCGGAGTGGCGTGGCGGATGAAGGTGGATTTTTAATGATAATAACAGTGAGACTAATGAAAATATTAAATTATTTGTGAAATTTTTCCCTTTTAAAAGTGATGTAATAGAAAATCCATAGTTTTATGAAAGAAAATTAAACAGTGCTATTTCATTTTGAAGAATTATTCATTCTGAAATAATAGAAATATCAGTGAACTGTGGACTTTATCGTTTTATACGTGAGCTTTTATTTTGAATAATTGCTAAGTTGTGTGTATACATTACCTAAAGGCTGAACGCCTCTAATATTCATATTTTAATAAATTTTTATAAAAGGGTTCGGTCTTACATTTATAATACTTTTACCAAATACTATTGCATTTCAAGTAGGTTTTTTGCTGTGCAACCTCTATGCGGTATATATTCCCGAAAAGGAACTTCTGTAATTGAGAATCATTAATCATGACCTATTGACACTTTTATATACATATATAAAGCATAATTTACGAGAACTTAATACTTTTCTAATATCATTCATTCTCAATATTGAGTTGTTTAAGTTAAGGATCTGAAATATACTATCATTGATGATCGTCATATTTCGCAGTTGGAGTTTGATCCTAATTCACTGCAGTTCCCTGGACACTTTCGAAGAGAAATGATTACAGAAATATAAACATATCGCTTTGAAACATCTTATGCAGTCTCAAGACATCTAGCCTATAATAAATTCACCTCCAATATTTGATTCGCAATAAATGGTTTTATTTTCATTCAATATCTGTATGATATTTAGGCCAAAAACCTAGCCAATACTATTTTATACTTCTAACAACTACTCGTATGTACATGTGTTTTATTTAAATTATATAGTGGAAAATAGTGAAGCAAAAACATACAAAGATAAATTCTATATTCACCACTTTAATCACTACTGCTTCAATCATAATATTCGTTATATTATGGTATATTTTAAAAGTTCAGTAGGCAAGGGCTGTCCTTTTCTTTGTGTTTGTCTGCCCATCGCTTATTAATGAATCGGTCAAAATGATCTAAAGCGCTTCTTATCCGCTTCTGGAACTTCTTCAGATAGTTGACCTATAGGAAAAATAGTTTCTTTCATGACATCTACACCATGACAGAGCACTTTGTGCAGCATAGGGGTACTGGGTGAAACCGCACAAAGCCACATACGGTCAACCGTTTTTTGACAATATTTGTCAAATTCCTTTTTATTTTGGAACCGTAACACATACCATCTAAAATCACGTTTTAATTTTTAATTTTTAGTCCACTCCTGTTATTGCTGCGGAAATTTTGAACTGGTGAAAAAATCTGCTTTTATTCTTACCGTTTGTGTCTCCGGAATATGATCCAGGTTTATCCACTAGAAGTTCAAGTTAGTGCTTCAATTTATCTTTTGGATTTTTTTTCTACTTTCTATTGCCTACTTCTCCTCAGGGGAAAGACGAACAGTTTATATGATATAATCCACCCTTGAAAAATCATATGCTAGCTAATTCTTGATAGTTCACAAGAACCAAATAGCACGATAATTAGAGTAGATATAAGTTTCTTGTATTTTCTCATATTTCAAGTTATAAACCTCAATCCATAACGTTCAGGATAAAAATTTTACGGGTCTGGGGTGAAAATTACACGAACCTCATATTATTCCTTCTTTGAAACTCCTATTTAGGGGGAAGCCCCTTTCTACCCCGCCGATACGCCTCCCCTATTATCAAATTTATCAAAAATTAAATATAGTAATTTAGATCAATAATCGTGGGTACCGACAATAGAATATTTTTTTAAAGAAAGAAGAGGCCTAACCCCCTTTGACAGAAATATTTGATATATATGCAGCTAATTGGTCAGGTTAAAAATGAAAATCAGTTGGAGACAACTACTAAATTGTTTGTGTTTGAATCCCTTGCAACAATCTGAACACCCTGGAGCACCGAGTAATGCTAGCGTATTCAATGTTTTGCTTTTAGATGCAATAATTATTTACCTTTTTGAGGAAGAATGGCCCAGAGTCGCTACCTGATTTAAAAAAGAAAAAGGTTTTGATCAGGTTCCAGGTCTCAATATCAAGAGCTATCTCCCTTGTATTATTCTTTACGGTGCTTTCGGTAGTCAACCAATTTTCACATCTATGTTTCCTTCATCCTTTATGCCTGTATTTAATTTATTATATAGTATAATATTAAGTTGTTCGATAATTCAGCCCTGTTGTTTGTAAGGTTTTGTGTAAAACCTTATTAAATTCTGTTTATTGTCTATCTATCTGTTTGTCTTTTTTCCGGAGTTGGACATTTTTCAAACACCCAGGTACACATTTTCCATCGTGTGGGATTTTCACCCACTCAAACCACCCCTCTACGTTGCGGAGTGGATATGGCTCTAGTCTCTCCCTTCATTCATCGATTGCATTCGCAGCCGCACCTTTCTGACCTCCTATGCCTTTCTCAGTCTGAACTGAGTCCGCCCCACCATGTTGTTAACTGCATTCCAGTTCCCCTGCCACGCAAATATTTTTCCAACCAGACCTTCCGGTGCCATTATCCCTTCTAATGTATTCTCTAGACTCTTCTTTTCCTCTGCGAATCTAGGATAGTGGAAAAAATATGCTTCGGGCTCTCCAGAATACGGTCGCAGGTGGGACAGTTGGTTAAGCTCCGTTTAAAGTTTAAACTTATAGAAGTATTTACGTTATCCGGCATGTCCCATGAGAAACTGCAAGAGGTCTTAATTTATCTCATCATATGTTCTCTGCGTTCACACCTCGGTGGTGGGGATCATCAGTGGCCACCTGCTTAACGATTACTCCCTTTCAGGGTTTTTACCGTGTCGATTAGGAGAAGAATCAGGTCTATCATATGTGCGCGTCACATCGTCGGTCAAAATGTCGAGAGGCAATATTCCGGCTACACGTAAACCGCTTCGTTTGAAAAGGTTCTAAAACCGCAGCATACTCTTAAGGCAGTTTTTCTGTAAACCATGCTCATCTTTTGAGCATTGCATACGATTTTCAATGCAGCTACCCAAACTGACGCCACGTAAAGCAGTATAGAGCTCACCACTCTAGCTATAAGCAGCTTACGGATGTATCGCGACCCTCAACGTTTGGCATTATCCTTACCAGGCTATGCTAAAATTGGAGCCCTTAATGCAAGCATGTTGTAGGTGTTGTTTGAAATTGAACTTCGCATCTATCATCACTCTTAGGTATTTGATTGCTGGTTTTCAAATGATGGTATGCTTCCCCATACTAATACGAGCAATGATTTCTTTACGCCGCTTCGTGATAAGCACCGCCTCTGTAATATACTACATGAGTGCAAGACATACATGCTTCAACCACTTATAGTAGTGATTGCTTCAGATGAATACAATTCCATATCCTCGAGATGTTTCGAAACAACAATCACTGCTAAGTCTTCGATGTAACCCACTATTGTGGCCTCACTATCAACTGGTATGTTGAGAATATCATTATAGATGCTGCTTCACAATAGCGGTCCCAGAACAGAGCCCCGGGAAACACCCGCTGAAACAATGTATTCTCTTGGTCCATTGTCTAGATAGCAGCAGAGCTTTCTACAGACTAAATATTTGTTGACAAACGCAGTTAAGTAACTAGGTACACCATTCGCTGCCAAAGACCTTATGGCGGCACAGCGGAGACGCGTATCCGGGACACCATATAGGATTTTCCTCCCCCGAGGCACTGCACTGCCGCTGAAACGGTTGACGACCTAACACGAAGCCGGCAAACCCGCTTTCTTCCTTCTTTATCAAAAATAAGAAAATCCCTTACAGTAGTTTACCGCTTTTTTCGACTTGACAGTAAGATTGTGAACATCCGTACAGTTTTCTCCCTCCCATTTTTGCAACGTCTCGAAATCATTGAACAATACTGGTTAGTGCCCTTTTCGTGCAGCGCATTTCCACCTAAGCCAGTGACCAGTTTGATCGCGTCTACGGTTAATCTGATCGTATGAAAGCCGAATTGTCGGTCCAATAAGCCTCCCAGAGTATATGCAGCCGGGAGCATTATATTGTAGATTATTCGCTCCTGCATTTTCCCCATAGTATCCCATAGACATATAGGCCTGCAGAAAGATAGTTCACCAGGAGGCTTAACAGGTTTAGGCAAGAACACCTTTTGCATATCACGGGAAAGATTCCTTCGGTCAAACATGTTTCGATCAACTTTACAAATATATCTGGTCTCGATTTAACAGCAAGCTTTGTTTGGGCTTGGGTTTGGTATATTGTCAAAACTCGGCGCTTTGTTGTCCCCTAGCCTACCGCAAATCTCCAGTTCCAGTTCCAATGATTGCCTGGTGATCACTGTAGGTGTAGTGTTCACTGAGGTTCCAGGACATATCGCGAGCTAATAAAAGACTAACAAAAGTCAGACCCACAACCGAACCGGGGTCCAGTAAGTACCAGCCTGCCCACTGTTAACCAATATGATGTCTAACTGCGCGAAAGCCTCCTCTTGCATTCGTCAGTGGACTTGTCTATTCTGTGCCCTATACATAGAACTCACCGACGATAACTTGGCGTTCGTTTTTTTGCGTCCAAGACCAATCTGTCCAACATGTCTCTCTGTCACACGCATTTTTCTCAGAAACAGCTATACTAATTGACAATTTGGTGGAAAGCTGGGAACTGTGAACCCACTTGCTTCCTTGATCATGGTGGCGGTATGAGAATACGTATTATCTTGTCGAACGATGACGCTATGATATCAATGAATATATATAATAAGTCAAATTTGAGTACACGATGGTTTCATTTATACGTAGCTCGTAGTGTATATACTTTGAATATATCCCTCCCCTCCATTAAATTCGATACGGAACTGAGATTTACTCTATTAGGGAATAGTAATTTGACAAGAAGGGGACAACTTTTACCTACTATAACTTTGTTAATAGTAGTAAGATTTCCACCAAACTTTCCAATATGATACTTCGTCACAGCAAAATTTTACATGTGCATGGGCCACTATAATTTTTATATATATATTTTTATATATACTGCAAAACAGTTGGGTAGTTTCTCTGAAGATACTGACTCTTTTCGGATCCCCGCACTCCTTCGCTTTGCAATATCAAAACTAACGTCTGCTTTGAAAAGTACTAATCTAGACCTTTCAGTTCCAATCCCTATATTATTATATGCGATGAAAGAAAGTTTTATACCCCGTAAGTTTAACGTGGAACAATGTAATTCACCACTTGTGCGAGGGTTCACATTTCTAACCTTTCTATCAAATTTCACGCCAATAGGTACAACCTTTTCCGAGAAAACGGTGTGTGACAGACAGACAGTGAACCGATTGTAATAAGGCTTTGTTTGCCACAAAACGTCTCAAGAATGTGTCGATAGGTCAAATTAAGAATAACGTTAAAGTTCTACGTGAATAACTGCATCACTTATTTCCACTGCAAAATACTGTTTGCAACAGAAAATTTTGTCAGAAGCTGGAAACTTTCAAAAGACTAATCGGAGGGTTCATGTGCCCGGGAAATGTGGATTTTTAAGGTTTTGTATAAAACAAAACCTTATTAAAATCGATTTACTGTTGTCGGTGTGTCGCACGCATGTTTCTTGGAAACGGTGATCCCCATACATGCAGAAAAAATTTTCCCACCATTCATGTGGGATATCAAATGAAAGGTCTCGGATAGTACTTTTCGAAGCCGGTCTTAGTTTTGACATTTGTGGGCAAGATGGGGAATGCGGGGGGTCGAAATTTATAATTTCTCTCACGGACCCATTCTCAGAAACTACCCAACCGAAAAAATCTAAAAAACATCAAGAGGCTGGCATTATATTTGTTCAAATAAAATTAATAATATTATATTACTATAAATCTTAGTAATTGACTGTAGAGACCCCCTTAAGTATATCCTAGAATCATGAAATTTGCAGCAAGATAGACTATAATATAGAGCATGTTCTACCAAGTTTGCTGACAATCGCACTATAAACTAACAAGTTTTTAACAGGTTAAATTTCGCAGTGACACGGATGGTAACGGACAAGTTTACATATTCTAGTCCACTGAGCATGGGAAAGATATTTTTAAAAAATCCATCACGTCAGTACATTAAATGGTCCTAGTATCCTTTGAGGTCTTGGTGCAAAGGCTCGTCCTCCTTATCACTGCTGGCGCCCAAATTTTGAGCCAAACAGTTCAGTTTTCAATGAAGACAATATAGTTTGAGGGAAATGCTAATACCCATTGTCTGATCGCTTTTTAAATAATCAGAATTTTTTTTTTCAAATCTGCCAAGCATTTCTTCCAGAGTAGATAGAAGTTTTTGCACCCCTAAAAAGTTTCCTCTTTTAATTTTGTGTTTGAAATGCTTAAAAAATGTAAATGTGTAAAAATTAAGAGCAATATAAGTTTCACGAAGCTTTTTATCAGAACAATTTAGTTTATAATAATTATGAAATTATATTTTGCGGGTCCACTAGAGATATTTGTTTTCGCTTACTTTTTCCTGAAGTAATTTTATTTCGGACAAGCCAATCTTTTTTTTTGAAGTAATAATGTTTTTTAGCTCAATCGTTCCCTGTCTGATAAGTTTCTTAACGGTCTATAAGCCAATAGTTTATCTATTGATTTATCATTTTATATTACCGATATGAAGTAAAACAGTTTTCAAGTTATATTTAGATGATTCGATGTCATTCATTCAAAAATAGACTGAAACCCATTGTATAGGAGTAAGCCCCCAACTTTCACAAAAACATGTAAAACCCATTTTTTGTCTTGACTGCTCATTGAGAATCCAAAATAATGCAAATGTGCTGCATTCGAACATCGCGATATCGGTCTTTCTTTTTTTTGCGAATACGAAAGTAACAAAAGCATCTACAAACATAACAAAAGTGATCAGAATTTACTATACACACTCTATAAGGCATTTTATCAAAAATAGATTCACTTTAGTACAGAAAAACGCTAGAAAACGGAATATAGAATGCCATGCGGAAAGGCGAAAAAAAAAGTTATTCTCAAATTAAAAAGATCTAACGTGATGGATTTTTTTTAATCACCGCCTTCCATTAGTAGGAGTTAGTATAATATAAAAATAGGTATTTTACTAAAAGTATATATATATATAAAACGTTAAAATTTTTAATCCAGTGTGATAAATTTAGCTGGATTCACTTTTTGGTTAGCAAAATTAATGTTAGTCGATTTGGTCATCTAGTTTGACATTCCTGGTCTATTCTATAATATGGTTGATAGCTTTTTGTAGCTTTGTTGTTGCTAAGGTTTTTGTCCCTAGGTTCACTCAATTTCAATCAAATACATACGATTTAGTGTTTTAAAGACTGCTTGCGGAAAGTTTCTATGCAATTTGTACAGAATAACTTAATGCCACATCTTATCGAATACCTGAACAACATCGAAAAAAAGCTGAGCGCAGTGGTCTTTTTTCTATTGAGATTTTAATTAAATTCATAATCCTGGGCACTTGATGAATAATGACATGGCTTTCACGAGAACCTAATTAGTAAGCTTATATAAGATTTTCGATTCACAATGATTTCCTTAAGTCTCTTCAGAAGTAGCCTTTTAAATAACTTAGCAGTAGTTGGGAATAGTGGTATTGACCGTTACAATCTAACTTTACTGGGCTTCTTCGCTTCATATTTGAATCTGAACGCTGCGTTATTTATTTTTAACAACATGATTAGGCCCTTTTCTGGCAATTGTTTCAAAATTGTCCCTGAAATAAGCCAGTAGTTTCAGTGAGTTTTACACGCCGTATTGATTTATAATAACTGACTAATCAAAAAAGAAAATTGCAAGAGTTTTGTCCTCTGTTATATATAAATTTGGAATAAAAGATGTTTGCAGCCAGATATCTGGAGGTTTGTACGCTTTCCCGATTTTCAGCGACTCAGTATCAACTGTAGTATCAAATACATCACCATGAAATTACTACTGAATGCAATTTAATAGTACTTTAAAATTCCTTCCTAATCACTCGCTGCGATTTTAATATGTTTTATCTATTGGTTGATATACAAATAGTGACAAATAGTGATTAGAGTTGTGGAGTGTAGTACACCTGTTTCTAACTAAATAGCTTGTGACAGACACACAGAGTAGTTGCTGAGGAGTCAATGACAGTAGGTTACTTCATTGATTTAACAGTGATTGGGGCTGCAAAACATTCTCCAAATCAGCTGCCAAGTAGTAGTAGCAAGTCTACACATCTTTAATGTAAGAGAAATTAGGAAAAGTCATTAAGTTAGGAAGAGCGGAATAAAAACATGTCAGTCGTCATAAGTCTGCATCCACGTGAAAATTCGGGCCTTTTTAAACAGAATTCTATTATAACTAAAATAAATATCGTCAACAAAGGACAATGTCTAGTTAGGGATCAACCACCGCTACAAGATCTGAAAGCAAACATCCATTTACAAAATAATAGTTGAATCTGTGATAGGATTGTCGTGACAGAGTTCATCACGAGTTGTAGCAAGGGTAACTCAGAGAAAATTCGCAAGTTCCGATGACCTGTTATAGCACACCCACCTTCTTCCCCGATGCGCACCTCGAGAGGCTACCACCTTTTCCGTTCTTTTGATACTGAAGAGCAAATTAGTCAGGGTATCAAAAACTTCGTGTGGGATGGAAATTGAAACATGCCTGGAAAGGAACTTTCCAATTTTCATTATTAAATTAAGCCTCAACTTTCTCTAAAAGACTTCAACATAAGTATGTCGATAGTAAACAGTTTGTCCCTTCCACGCACGCTTTAATTTCTATTAACAGTTCATCCATCAGTTCCTTCTGACGTTTTGATTTGTCTTGAAACTGGTTAATTTGTTTTGAAACATTCTTATTTGTTAATCCAACCATGTGGCATTTTAAATGAAAAATTTCGATGAGTACTTTTTCAAACAGGTATGAGTTCTAGCTAGCGGTATGCGGATTATAATATTTTGAAAATTTACTGAAAACCCGCTTAAGTTCATCCTAGAATCAAAATACCAAAATAATGTAAGCCATAATGTGGAAGTCAATAGTGGAAAATTATATATAAATCTTGCTAATATTAACAAAATTATAGTTGTTCAAAATTAGCTCTTTCTCGTGAATTCACTGGCTCTTGGGATACCATAGGTAAAAGGTCCAGTAAAGTCAATAGTCGGACATACAAAGTACGCACATACTAGGAGCTATGCGTTAATGCAACCATCATGCAATCATATTCAAAGGACGAAAGTGGTCCTGTAGTTTCTAACTTGTTTATCTTTTATTCAAAGCGATGTTATAGGCCCAACATTTGGTGGGGATTTTGAAACGGTGGATGACGTCGACTTTGATATATGCGAAAAGTGGTTGTTAATTTTTTTTCACCGGGGAAAGATCTTATTTAATACTTTACGATAGAAAGTTTTGGGAATGGCCATATGGGAACACTCCATATTCACAATCCTAACTGCTGTATCATTTTGATAAAACATGTAGGACCTCCAAATATTTCATTGGTTTCTTCGGTAGCTTCGTGAAAAGTCTTCAAATATGTTGGAACTTGTTCTCCTGAGGTACCATTACAGAAGCAATGGTGTCTTTGCAATACAATGTACATGGAAATTGATCTTTTTTAGCAACAAAACCCCCGGTATCATTATTACTTCCTAGCTGCCTGGCGTCGAAAATTCTAAATGGCCTATACAATGACACGTCTTACTAGTCAGGGCTTAGCAGGTAAGAGTTTCTGTAAAACTTTAATGCGCTTAGTTCGAATTAACGAGAAGTGATAATCTGGCAACATTACTTCGAACCGTAAAATGTCTGAATTTCTCTCCATTTTGCAATCTTTCAGTTCAAACCACATATCTACCTTTAATTTTTGTTCGTTTTCTAACGATCCCCGAATTTGGTGGTCACTATGAAAACCCAGCCCAAAACCTTTCACTTTTGTGTCTTGAGCTCAAATCCTACACTTAACCCTTTCTTCAAATTAGGTTTTATGATAACAAAACTGAAGCATAGTTTTATCAAATATAAAATCGGAAAAATAGTAAGAAAAGTAAAGAAGAGGTTTTGAATACTCTATGCGATATATATCTATTGCAATTAACCACAATATTATAAAAGTATTCAAAATGTGCCTTCCAAAGTTATAAGCAGTTTTTTTTTTTTGATTTTATCTAGGCAATTCCATAAATTGATTTAACAAATAGTTATCTATATATACAACGTCAAATATGAACAGAACTCATAAACAAAATTCAAATAATTTTTATGTGTAGTGCTTATAAAAAATACAGTGCAAGAAAATTAAATAACAAAATTTGAAAAGATGACTATGGCATTAGCTTATGTCGACATGTCGTCGGTGATTGAAGTGCAGGTAATGAAATTGTTTTTAAGTTGAGCGAACTTCTTTTAATATTTTACTTTCTTATTTGAAGAAGAATAGGATTAGTCCTGCTTGAAATTATTTTTGTTGCCGGTGTATATACTGGTGTCTCCAGTCCTACTTGCATCATTGTTCAGCAGTAGCACCCGAAGTACCAGAATATATGTATACCAACAGTAAAAAGTAGGAAAATTCATATTTTTCCCAATAATTTAATTATATTTTAATTATATTTTTCTTCAAAAGTTTCAAACTATTAATTTCAAAGTATTCCTTCAAAACTTTGATAATAGTTAGAAATGCCTTCGTCCTTTAATTAAATTAAAATAATTAAAACCTCCTAGCAGAACTAAACGACATAGTCATCACTTTTTCTCTGGATAGCCTAAATTTCTATACAAAGACCCAAAATATTTTGCTACTAAGCAAAAAATTTGTGATATAATTATTTCATTACTAATTTATTCTTTTCTTTCATTTACAGGACCGCCTAACAAGCCATGGCAGCATAGGACTGTCTAGTGGTAGTCCAGCATACACAACACACACCGGCGGTCATGGCGGGCGAGGTGGACCGACAGGTGGTCATGGAGGAGGTCATAGTGGAACACATGGAACTGCCGCATCCATGCACCATCAGTCGCTGCAGTCCGATTTTCAACCACCGTATTTTCCACCACCGTTCCATCATGCAACACAAAGTCCACCACAACAACAAGTAAGTAACAGAAACTTGGTTGCTATATTTTTCTGAAAAATGGTTTACTTGGAAATAATCCACTAGATAGGGTATGCTATATAAATACGAGAATTTTCTACGTGTCTGAGGTTGATTCTCATCCCAGGAACCCCCTTATTTTAACTACCTTCGGTACTAGAAAAGATGATGCGGAAGTTTTAGCAAGGATAACTTGTCTAGGGGTTTTGTGCACTTATTGCATACCCAGCATATAGATAGTTCCCTGCAAACCTGTATCGGCATAGGCATAATGGTCCGTAACTATTCCGTCCAGTCTATCTTTATAGCGATTGTCCATTGGTCATCGTGGCAATAGTGTCCAATTTGTTGGGTTCAGGAGCGGTTAATCCAAAAGACAAACACGATCCTTTTACTGTCAGCACTTCCAAGAGTTCGGTAAAGACAAAAAAGAAAAGGCTACGCTTTCCAGTATTTATAACAGCCAGCAAGCTTTTTTGGTTATGGTTTTTTCAACCCAACCCGGAACCCCAGTGGCTCTCCTCGAATTATGCTAATAACGCACCAAAAGGTTTAATACCAGCAATTGTGAATATAAAAACCATACCTAATGGCATGGAATCTCTATAGTTTCTGTTCCTTTCGTTTTTTCTTTTATATGCATTTGTCTCCTATTGTGGCCTCAAATTGTTCCACCAGAGACTATCAAATGTAATTGTTTTACTTTGCTTAAGATCGTGGATGACTCTATTTTCACAATGACAGTAACTGACCACCTCAACTAAACGGCTGAGATTTTAGCAGTTGCAATCTTATTTAAAATCAAATTACAAAGTGCATAAAGTGCTCCATTCATCTATCTATCCATCATTTGTCATCTCGCCATCAGAGTTAACCGAGTAATCATACGTTTTCAACCACCTTTCTCTCATTCGGTGTAGCTTTATTTAATAATCTATTGTTCATTGGTCAATACGATAGCACATCCTCTTGTGGGACTAATAACATTTTTATTTGTGAATAGTGTACATCTGACTTAGAAAGTATTTTACTTTGACAACAACTAACTAAATTTTACAAAGGGTTCTTTACTAAATAACCTGTATGGATTGTTAACCTTTGGAGATGAAAGCAAAAACCTTGAGTCGCCACGTAAATTTGATAGAGTACGGAGCAGGGTTCAGTGAAGAGAAAAATGCCGAAAATAGGTTGAAGATTAGGATTGGGAAGATACGTTATAAATTACATAACTTCTTATATGGTATGGTATATGTAAGGACCAGTTCTTTCTGTTCTGACGGAAAATCGATCATCACTATTGAAAGAGAACAGGATTCATGGCAGTCGGTATGAACGAATCTTGACTTACAAGGCATATTCAATCTCCTATCCTCATATCAACTCCAAAACTCTATCATTCCATAAGAGCTTGGCAATGGTATCATCATTTCAGACTAACTCAAACTAAAGTTGAAAGTTGAAGCTCCTTAAATATTCACCTCAGTCATTCGCCCCTTTTGCTGCGATTAAAAAGTTTGCCCGACAATTCAGTGTTCAATTTTTTCTTTGTCAGGATATCAATGATTTGTATGTAAAAGAACTCATCCTCCTAAATGATAGAGGTCATCTACCTGACCTTACTTTAGTCCACGCAGACTCAATGTGCAGGGGAGAGTATGCCACAATTAGAAGGTTTCTTTAGATACCAAAGTAGTAGGTAACAATTTTTCACTTAATCGTGACCTGCCTGATCAAATTTTATAATTAATAATTGCGAGTCACCAGGAACAAAACCGTATGACAAGTTCTATACTCAAATACTGTATCCCAATAATAACCTTTGCTTGTCTCAACGGCGTGTGTTGCCCAAATTCAAATTTCAAGTTTTTGATAACTTTTCATAGTTGACATCCTGTTTAAATCCAACTCACATTCCAATTGGTTAAGCGTCAGCCCCCCCCCCCCATCTCGTTGCCCCAGTTCGAAACCACCTGGGTCACGGATGTTTGTGTTCGTCGTGGAAAATAACACTAAGGAAAGGATACTGTGTTTAGGTCCTGTACTTCAAAAAGGAGCGAAGCTCCGTTACTGGAACTGAACTGACCAAATTGTGCATTTGTTTCTATAGTACGAAAGCACATTCGTCGCTTCCTTCTTTCCTACAAAGCAAGAAAGATGAAGGAAATCACTACGAAATTCAGACCAGACTAGTCTTCGTTGTGTGATCCAGAAAGTTCGCCAGAGACAAAGTATTGAGAACAGCCCGACGCAACCTCGCGCTACCTAACCCTGCTTGTAATCGGGTATTCGTCTTCAGCCAGTTTCCTCTTCCCGACAACGGAAAACAAAACCCCTCTTCCATAAATCATAACAAAACAAATACTAACATCTCCTGTTCCATCTTTGATATCCTAAACGAAATAGAACATCGCCCAGGAATAGCACCTTGCTTAAGTCCTCCGTTTGTTCCCTAGTACGCGCTCTCTTCATTTCATCAATTAGAAACAAATGAACAAATGTTTTATAATATTTTTCATCCAGCCTACTTGTTTGGGTTCAAAAGACTAACCCAATGCAAAGTATTGGGGTCAGCTATGCATAGCTCCTCGATGCAATCTCAAGTTTCTAGCCTAATACTTCGATAGATAGTCGCGTTTCGAAAGTTACGAAAGTATTATCATTCACCTGATTGCAAGGAATGGCAGCTCCCAAAAGCTTGAGTAATACAACTTTTTAGCTTCCACCCGATAAGGCCGCATTCCAAAGACTCTTCCTTGCATGCCGCAAGCCAGGACAAAACGGTTCCTAATACTTCCAGAGACCTATGGAAAACTTTCCTTGTGAAGTCCACAATTCAACCTAAACATACACTCACAAGAATGAACTGACTCTCTGCTATGGTGCTCAGGAAGGCATCCTATCTTACTCTACAAGATGCGATGGGAATAATGAATAAGAATACTTACTTTGAAAGAAAAATGCATGCTTATCAAAACTTAGAAGATGAAGTCTTATGCACGAGCAGCCTGGCCGAAAAGTTAAATAGCTAATGCTATCCCTATTCGACAGACCAAAAGCGAAGTTCAGAGCCAAAATTTGATGTCGTCGACAAGTTCACTGATGTAAAACTAAATGTAAGTTGGGAATAGCCAAAATCATCATTCGAATTTACTCCTCATCCCTTCTCAAATTTCCCTACTCAGGGCTTAAAAGGGAAGCCTGGAGACGATGATTCTTTGGTCCAGTAGAGCGTAGGTCCCCGTTGATCATTTTTATAAAAAGCTTGACATTTTCCCTAGATGCTGTAACTGTAGTCCATGCTAATATTTGACATTTTTGCTCGCACAATAGTACAATATAGAACCAGCCGCCCCATCAATTCCTTCCGTATGGTCATGTTAGTATTCTCACACAGTTAGGAATAAAATTTTCATCTTTGATAAATTTTGGTGAGCACTTCTTGGAACTGGCACGTCTTGAGCCATAGAAGCTATGGGAATAGTCGATATTCCCATAACTTCTATGGCATGGGCAAAGAATCAAATACTGTGTGATCTAGAAAAATCTGAGGTTTATCATAGAAGAATCTAATCCGGTAGCAGTACTGATCAATACTCCCACACTTACAAGATACAAAATATGTACTTCGGTGTCTATACAACGGTAGCTGCGTTGTCGGCAGCCATCAAATGATTGACTCTCTTATACCATCTACTCATGTCGCTTTTCACTAGTGAAATTATAAGCTTATTCAGCAGTAGATCTTGCTAGGTTGGTAGTCAGCACCATCGTAAGTTGATCATGCCAGAGATTGCCAATGTCATCGTAGGTCTCAGCATTAACACCGAATACCTTCGCCAACAAAACTTGTCTGAATTTACATGGTATTTTCAGAAGCTGCACGACCTACTCAGAGATTGGTGTGTTCCTGCTAGAGATCCTCATCCGGAGCCACCGAAATAATGCTTATAGTGTGTAGCGGTATGATTTTATGTCCAAAGTCGCTCCCTGCCTGTGCTTTAATCCGATCACCATGGTCTAATTTCATGGGTTTCGAATTGCCATCGAAACCAACCTGCACTGAACAAGCACAACGATAACGGTGGTCAAACACAATATCTTTCACCTTTCTTCTATAATAGTATTCTCAACTGATTCCATGCTTTTTTTCCGATCAACTTTTCTCCCACCATGTTTTCCAACATTAGGGAGAATTTTCTAAAGAGCTTTTACATGGTCATAGCTGAACACCTATTGAACATATTGAAATTACATAGCAAATGCAACATCGATTAATCGACATAATATTTAGGATTTATATCCCTACTCAGCCTTGATTCTGCAGATTAAAAAGAAGCCGTATTACTATCAGAAAAGGCTACGCTAAGCCGAATACATGATAGCTGACAATTTAACAATGAGTTGATATTAGACTAGAACTATCCTATATCTCGCACTCTCTTACACGAAATGCTGACAAATAATCCAGCTAATTGCAGATGATCATCGAGTCCTTTTTACAGATAAAAAAATATTGATGATTATGCCGGAACACATTCGATAAAATCATTAGCCATTAAGAGCTAGGAAAGTATCCTCCGATTATCGTGGCAAAATGGTGTCGCAAAAGCATTTCGCAGAGTGTGAAAATCAATGAACCCGTGAGCGAGCCTCTTAGTACCTCAGTTTGGCACTACCTTTACTGTCCTTTTTCCCGGTTTTTTTGACAGAAGACATTTGAACTCCAAATTCATTTAATTTTAATGCGATACGTGGCCCACTCTATATGGAAAAATCATGAGGTTTAGTTACAATGAGCGTAAAGGATTAGAAGAGAAGAGTATCTGACCTTTTTTAGCAGCTATTGCCAACTAGAAAAAATGTGAAGGGCAATGCATATATTTCCAAGCCAACCAGCAAATATTCTTTCCCTACTCTAAAGCCAAGTGTACGGAACAAAACGAATCCGCTAAGGCCCAGGTTCTTATGCTATGTACCTGGGAGCAACTTCCTCTCTTGTAGTCCATGGACTCCTCTTTTTGTATTAAACACCCAAGTTCAAAAAGAAGAAGAAAAAATCTTGACTGACGGTTTCGTCCAGAGCAGAGGCAACTCAACAGACACTGCCTCACCTCTGCCCTGGGAGCAATGTGACCGAAAGTGGCGATAGGTGGTAATCGCTCCATTTATATATAATTGCAAACAGGACATGAGTGCGAATTATATTGAAGTGCTCTAGCTCTGCTTTTCGATCAAAAGCTTTTCTCTTGTTGTTTTCCTTATACATTGCACGGCCCGGTCATGCACATGCCCATGATACGTGCTAGCGAATGCATTTTGTAAAGCAGTACGTCTCGGGATGCGAAATTTGGAAGTATTTACGTGTTGCTTTGAATTGCATGATCGAATGCTGAGTCGCGGGCTGTTGTGCGTATGCGTGCACAGCGGAGACGTGAAACGCCCGCAGTGTCAACGCCTCCGCCGAGGCTCTGAACTACCGCCGACATATCTGGCGGCCAGCGCGGTACCTTACCGGTCTTCTCGCCGTACCTTAGCATGATGTCTCTGCTTTTTACACTAAATTCCTTAAGATAGTTTGACGTTCATTTTTAATAAAAAGGGAAAATGTACCGTATGTCCTTATTAATCAATGCATAGCGCGACAGGAATCTGTGTCGTACTAGATATAAATTCGAAAAATCACCAAATGTCCCAATAAATTATTATCCAGTAAATTTACAAAATTCCGATGTTTTTTTTTATTATTATATTAAGTGAAGATGCTCTGGATGATTCAAAGAGGAAAACTTGTTAGGGGTTCTTGTTCAAGTTTTCTAGAACGCCTGCTACCCCATAAGCAACGAAGCAGAGTTACAAGGCAAACGTACTAGGAAAACTCTTGGATGGTGCCCAGTAGTAGTAAGGCTGTATTTAGATCGATCGTGCAAATTAAATGGTGTTTTTTTGTAAAAAACTTTGTGTGCGACTATGCGAAACGGAACAAACCGTAAAACTCAGGAATCAGTCGAAGAAAGACGTTGTGTGGGGATACCAAGGAAAAATAGAAACTCCAAAAGCCGCACATTCTAAAGATCTGAAATAGTCGCGACACCCTCAAGTTTTTTGTTTGAGTTGTCTTCTTTTAATTTGCCAAGGGATGCGAACCTTGCGTTTTAATTTCACGGAATATCCCTTTATGGCATTTCAAGTTTTGATGCAATCTATAAACAGCGGGTCAAGGACACGGGAAATTTTCGCAATTACGTGTGAGGGACTGTAGTGCCTTAAAATTCTCTCCTACATTCCCGAGCCTGCCTAACACAGAGGGATGCAAGCGTGTGTCGAAGGTATAATAAATAATAATATAAATCAATGGAGCTACCAGTAATATAGTGTCACCATTTCTTTCGGTTTTTGGGATAGCTTATTTCTCTTAGTTAACTTCGATCAACTCAGATGTTCTTTTAGTAATCGCTCAAACGACCTCATTTCTGAATAGAAGGAAAGTACTGGTCAGTACTCCTAATTATTCTACCAATAGTAACACTAGCTAGCCTCTTATTTATACCTCCAGATGACCATTCAATTACTTCTCTCGTACTTAAGAGCCATCGTTTTGTAAAGGATGTTATCATCTTTAGAATGTGTCAATAAAGAAAAAGCGAATATCAAACTAAGTTTCTATTATAGATGAACTTCATTGAGTTATCTTGAAAGATAATAACTTTTGACCATATTTTCTATTGAAAAAGTTCAATCTGAAAAGTCAAACGCATTCAACATGAACTTTGATCGATGATTCAAACATTCCAACATCTTTTTTACAAATAACAACTGGAGACAACAGTTAGCTGCACATAGTCAGAAAAATAATTCCATTTTTATTTGTTTCTTTTTCAAAAAATCTAACACAAAAACAAAGTTGTCGCATAAATTCTATGAAATAATTGCAGAAAACCAATCACAATCCGAAACCAGCACATAGGTCAAGACCGGTTCCCTAGTATGGAAGTATCATCATGAATAAAACTTGATTTAAACTTGATTAGAAGATATAAATCTTTTGTATAGTTTTCAATTTCAAAACTCAACAATACGCACTTCAATTCCTTTCATCCCAAACAAGTAAATCGTCTAGCCATTCATGGCAAAAAAATATATGCATAATCATCAAAAAGAGGAAAATATCGTTCCAATATTTTTGAAAAAAAAGATTGCAATATACTATAATCTAATCAATTTATTGCAAAACTGTAAAACAGAATGGTACCAAGTATTGTTTTTCAGGCCAATCCTCCAAAATATGCATTCATATGCTAATTATTAGGAGTAGTGTCCGGGTAGTTATTTCATGTAGTCATTAAAACAGATCTACCCTCTTCATGCCTTTAGACATTAGATTTTCAACTAATGTGAAAAGTATCTATAGCTCGTGCCATTAAAATCAAATCAAAAAGTTTGCTGAAGAAGCTAACAATAAAAACAAAGAAGAATGACCAAAGGGGATTTAAATATGAATCAAATGTTTGCTTCGTTCTATACAATAAGTTTGGACCATAGAGGAGCCAGACGTGGCATCGAAATCAGCTTCAAATGGCAGAATTAAATCTAGAATGAATTTATTCTAATAAGTTTCGCGGAAAGTTCAAAGTTGTGTCAAATAAACTGTCTTTATTTATGATTTCCATATTCCAAATGATATGATTAGTAAATGGCTATTAGTGCTCGTGATTTATTATGAATATTATGTCGCCTATAGGACACAAACATTAGCTTATGGAAAAATTAAGTCATAAGCCCAATACCCACCGAATAAATTTGTATATCATATCGTAATTTATAAAAAGATAAATGCCTCTAAAAGATTTACTTTGAACAATGATGTTGTTTCATTGGTATTACAAACTAAACTATTTACATCTTAATTTACAGAACCACGGTCCACTAGAATATTTGGGAACTGATCCTTACGGCCAACCCCTATCATCATTACATCATGCGCCGCTTCATCACTACAATCAACTGGCAGGATTACGGCCAACACAAGATCAACTTGGCATACATCGATCTCATCGTGAAGCTGAACTGCAAGGGCACGTGGTGAGTGATAATTTATAATTCTTCTACGATTTATCCATCTCTGGAATTTTTTAATTTAAAAGACTAGCCAAAAGATACAGCTAAGCTCATTTCTATCGAAAAGATTAAACGGGATATTCGGAACTGAATGGCAGAATATCCTACTACAGTTAGGTGTATTATGAAGTGGTTTGTCGCAGTTCCACCGTGAATAGGTGGTAGACGTCTATTTTTCGGTTTCTCCAATATCGTAATTGAATTCAGTTTCAATTTACACATTATGATCATTTAGGCTTATATTTATTAAATTCAAAGATATGTGCGTGTGTTCTTACGCCTATCGTCAGCAGTTGGGTGTTCTTTCTAATGGGAGTCATAACAACCTTCTGATGTCTATTGCTGAAGCTTTCTCAAGTGGTGGAGCATTTCAATGGCAAACAGGTTTCAAGCTGTAGATGCAGAGACTTGATATTCTCTATATGAATCTGGAGCGTAAAATACAATCTGTAATGTGATCAGCGTTCTTGGGTGTTTGTAGGTAATCACATAATGGATTTATGTATGAAGTTTAATAATTGAATTGCCTATTATTATTTGCTTAAAGATCCGTTTCGATGAACACCTTTAGACAGTAGGTCAAACATTTAATAAATTAAATTAGTTACAAAGTAGGACAAATCTAATGACAATGTTTTCACATTTTTATAATCCAAGTGAAATATGACAAATGAGTGAGTTCGTTATATTAATTAACAGCCAGCTTGCTTTTAGATGTGGTTGAAGCAAAAATTAAATAAATATGTGATCTAACGTATATTTAGGACTTGAAAATGTAGTTACGAATGTACAACTGTGATCAAAAAATAAGGTGAATTTGTTTATGAAATGTAAATCCTTTATCTATTCTTCTAAATCAATTTCATCCCTTTCAAAGTAATCCCCGTACGATTAAACGCACTTTTGCCAACGCTTTTTCCTGGAAACAGTAGGAATAGTCTTTTTTCGGTATAGCCTTCAAGAGCTTTTTCGATTCGGTTTTTATTTCCTCAATCATATCAAAACGGCGTCCCCGCATTGACCTTTTGAGTTTGCTGAATAGCCAGAAGTCGCACGGAGCCAAATCAGACGAATACGGTGGTTGCGGAATGGTATGAGTCGACTTTTTGGTGCATGGTGCATTATCGTGATGAAGGTACCAAGAGTTGTTCGCCCATAATTCTGGCCGTTTCAAACGAGTAGCTTCACGCAAACGACGCATAACGCTCAAATAATATTCTTTGTTGACAGTTTGGCCCGGCGGAAGAAATTCATAGCGCACCACACTACGATAATCAAAGAAAACTGTCAACATGACCTTGATTTTCGATCGACTTTGCCTTGGTCTTTTCGATCTTTCTTCACCTTTTGCACGATATTCGCTGGATTGGTCGGTGGTTTCAGGGTCATATGTATAAATCCAAGTCTCGTCTCCAGTAATGATGCATTTCAAGTCGCCCTGATAGTCACACAGCAAAGTTTCACAAACATCAATGCGACCCTTTCTTTCCAAAAAATTGAGCGATTTTGGCTCCAATCAAGACTTGACGCGTTTGAGACACAAAACATCCTTCACAATGGTTTGAGCTGAGCCGCACAAGAATATTCGTTCTGCAAACAAAATTTGATGCAAGTTCTTGGCTCAACAAAATCACCCAGACAGTCCTACCAACCTAGGAAAAAAATTTGCCTGCCTTCCTAATGCCCGGGTGTTTTAAACGACAATTTGACCTTACTTTGTGATCACAGTAATATATTATAGTATATAGTATTGCTTTTAAAATTAATTTTTATAGTGATCCGGATGGTCCGGCTCGCTTAGTGGGAGGTTGCGATTCAAATCTCCCTGGTAGGGTGGGATATCTATTTTGGCACAAGCCAACTCAGCTATGAATGAGTGCCTGAGTCAAATCAGGGTGGTAACCAGAGAAGGGTATAATTCTAACTACATTGCATCTCTAACACACATTAAAATCCAAAGCATGTTGTTGGGTTATCGATTATTATCTCCGACTTGTCACAATCTTGGATAGCCGGATTTTAACTATTAACTAGCGATACGTCCCAAGCAGTCTTCCACGGATGATCCTACCTATTTGAGTATAGAGAAGCTTTGGCAGCGGTAGCTTTGCTTATTAGGAATATCCACCGAGCGCCCCCCACAACATCAATTACGTTTGCTGTACGATTTGAACTAGAAAGCGAGAATCCCAGGACATCTGGGAAAGCCGTGACGGATTTAATTACAATATCTCTAACTGAAAATATTTTGGGAACTATGTACATCTCAATATGCCAAATTTCTTTGATTTCCCGATCCAATAGCTCATGGTCACCCCCCCCCCCCCCTCCCTGATCTTGACGTATTTCCGCTCAATGTTGATATGTGGGAACAGCAGCACCGACAATAGACGCAGAGGGAAGCGTCGTGTCAATTAACAGAACAGAAGACTTGTTGGGTGGAATATGGCGATGAGTTGAAATTTGCTAGTCTCAAGAAAAGCCGTAAACAAAATTTTCGAGTGCACCCAGCGGTTCATTTCGGTAAGCTAGGCCATCAGCGTATCTTTGTACGTGTTAGTATGCCTCTCTGTATATAGCACCAGCACCATCACAGTGCAACCACATATAATGTATTCTATTGTTTCTAACGTCGAAGCACACAACCTGCGCTGGTCGTTCTTAACCCGCTCCTTCATTGTAAATTTTTAATGATAGCCCGCATAAAACCCTCGATCTCAACTGCCACCCGTTAGATAAATGCTGATCGATGAACGGCTGATAGACAAAAACGTGATTAATAATAGCTTAATCATTAATACAGGCATAGGACATCGATTAGCCAGGAATGTTGGACGCTGTTAGAACCCTTCATCAGATTCGGTAGACCTTCTGTTCTTCAGACAGAGTGTCATTACTCTGGAGATGCGCACTAATCCCTCTACTAATAACGGTAGTCGGTCATATGTCTGCAGGATGACATACCGTGTCCTTTTTACGAACAAAGTTGGTAATTCCCGCAGTGAGAAAGAGTGGGAATTCCTCCGACTAACTAATGACTTCGTTTATCCTATATGTCAGCAGATTGTATTCTGGTAAACTTTTTATAACAAAAAATCTGCACCCTTTCGGGACATTTATGTCGAATCTTCTGTCCGCAATAGTGACATGGCGAGTGCCTTCTGCAGTAGTCGACTCATTATTATTTCTATTATTATTCTATAGTGATGATTAAGTCCTAGCCCTTCTCAAAAGAAATTCACAACACAATAATTTTAACAAATTGGACAACATTGTCTGTTAACTATTCGTACTCTCTACCAATGCCAAATTTCTTAGTATGTTTCTATATTTTTTTAGACTTCCCTTACAATTCGTTGTTACCAGCTCTTAACACTACCAAATCATGAAAGTGTCAGCTACTTGTTATCAATTTATTCCGGTATTGAGGGCCATCATCATCATCAACAGCGCAACAACCGCTGCCCGGTCTAGGCTTTCCTTAGTAAAGAACTCCAGACACCCTAGTTTTCGCCAAAGTGCACCAATTCGATATCCCTAAAAGCTATCTGACGTCCTGACCTCCGCCATCGCTCCATCTTAGGCAGGGTGTGCCTCGTTTTCTTTTTCTCCCATAGATATTGCCTTATACACTTTCCGGGCTGGATCATCCTCATCCACACGGATTAGGTGACCCGCCCACCGCAACCTGTTGAGCCGGATTTTATCCACAACCAGACGATCGTAAAATCGCTCATAGATTTCGTTGTTATATAGGCGACGGTTTTGAGGGCCAGCCTATCACTTTATTGGATTTACTCGCCCCGGTGTAGCAAAACTTCACATCAAGAAATGGAGGTTTATCATTATATTCAATTTCCATCGAAAATTTAGTATTTTTGTAGAAATTGTTCGCATGGCTCAAAAACAAGTGATCCCATTACAAAACATGATAATATACGATAATTCTAACAAGATTTTTTTTATCGGAATGCTGGTAAAGGGACTTCTCACAGACATCCTGAAATTTTATGTTACATAGAGTAGACAAAAGTTATAACATTAAGACCGACCATAAGGTCTTAAGGTCATAACTTTTGTGTGAACTTCGAAGGAACAATACACTTTTTGTACTTGTGGACCTGCAGAAACCAGGCTCTTATAATTGGACAATTGTGAATATATTTGCTGGTGTAGCTAGATGAATTAGGCCACCTGTTCGAAGCATCTTAGCATCTTGCTGTACAGAACATTATCATACTATCGTATGCCTGACGGAAGTCAACGAGCAGTTGGGGTACATCGATATCGTATTCTAGTACTGTGAATAACTGGTTCGTTGTCGGTAGTCCGGATCTGAAGCCACCTTGGTATTCCCGATGTTGTTGTCTGTACACTCTCTCAGTCGTCGTCCGATTAGCACCTTGTGGGAAGTGAACAGCAATGAGATCCTGTGTTGTTTCCGCAACGCTGGCGATCACCCTTTTTGTTTCTTGGAGAAATTACGCTTTTCTTGCAGTCGTCAGGTATTTGTTCGGTTGTCCAGATTCTGTTGATTAGTTTGCAGATTCGACTGGTGAGCTTCTTTTAAGAGCACCACTGGAGGGGGGAGTTTAAAACCTATCTGTTTCACTGTGCTAAACGCTTCTATACATTTTCCTTCTTCAAACCGTCGGCAAGTGTTAAAGTTTAGTTAGTTCGTAATACTTGTTATCTGCGGCTCGGGTTCATCTTTAGTAGTCGGTAAGCTTCCCTTTTCTTAATAATCGCTTCCAGGTAGGCATCATTGAACCGTCCGTTAGGGTTCCTCCGTTCTACATGCACAGGAGTGTTTTTAGCTGCACTCTGGATACCATCTCTAATTTTCGACATTTTTCGTCATGACTTTCCTCACCACCGTGAGGCAGTGCGTCGAATTGTACCTTCACTGTCGAGATGTAAGCCTCTCTGACCGTGTCGTCTTTCAACTTTTCACATTGATTTTAGGAGTCCAGCTCCTGCGTTTGTGACTGTTTTTGACTATTTCCCTCTAACTAGGAAATGGTGGTAGCGTCCTCACCTCCAATTTGTTTAAGGCAGCTCCCCTTACGACGAGGACGTAGTCGATTTGATTGAATGCCTGTCCGTCTGGCAATGACCACGCCATTTTATATATGTTCCTATGGGGGAAACAAGTAGAGCTTACTACAAAATTTTTGCTGCTGGTGAAATTGATGATTCCTTGGCTATAATCGGTTGTTTTCCCATAAAGGCACTGCCCTCGTGTCATGCCTCTATGATACAGTTCGTTGCCAATTTTAGCGTTGAAGTCTCCAAATAACGCTTTCATGCCACTAAAGGGGAACCCGTCAAAAATTCAGTCCAGTAAAATTTAGAATTCGTCTTTAATAACATCACCTTTGTCCTCCGTTAGTGCATAGCATTTACTATACCACACATTGAGAAACTTCATCTTCAAGCAAACTAAGCAGATTCGTTCATTATTCGGTTTGAAGTCAGCTACCCGCTGCCTAAATATCTTGTTTATGACAAAGACAACACCTAATTCCCTACTTCCTCGCTCTATGCCGCTGGTAAGGTCCGCAATCATTTACGGGAGGATGCAATATTGTTACTACTACTACTCTTTTCTGGAGAAGATCCCGTGAGGATTCCGATCTGGGTGCCTTCCTCCATGCCTTTTCATTGTTTGATTCTTGTCTGCACCAAACCATCCTGTACAAACTCATCAGTATCCTTGGTTGTATCGTAAAAGTGGTAAAATTTTATCACATATTATAAGCGGGTATTCCATAAGCAAATTTAAATCTTGAAGATATGAAACTAGTAGCGTGGGCTCAGAATTAGAGCAACTCACGTTTACGTGACCATTTTATGCCCCTTACGTAAAATACTGGTTGCTAAAGGAAAAGAAAAAGGCAGGTGCTGGTGAAATTCGTTGCTGTTTGTCAATTATTGTATTTTACAAGTACTTAACGTTCATCTCTAGTAAAATTATATATTGGATATATTGTTCGCGGTGCTTGTAAGCGATTTTTGCTTCTTCCCTTGTTCCAAGCCCCCTTGAGAACGAGTGGAAAATCTTTGAAGCTTTCTGGACACCAAGTTTTCCGTTCAAATCACAGAAACTGTTGCTAGGTACCCTAGCGATGCTCTTTTACAATCCCCTCCTGCAAATCCTGCCATCAAACCGTTCGCCATTTTGCCCTTCATTTCTCGATACTACCACAGTCTGGGACCGACTATGCACTACTGCCTTTATCTGCTTCGACCCGTTGATTGGAAACGCACACGATTGCAACTGTATCTAAAAGTGCACAACAATGTGGCCTTATTAACACAAAAAAAAAAGGAGAACGGACGTTTTAATTTTACGGAGCATATAATTATATATTTCTTAAATGGGATTCATGGTCTCGATTGTTTTTATGTTGGATAGATTTTGGGAAGAAACTTTAGAAGAGAGATCAAAAGGATGATTGAAAATGAATAGTTAAAGCACGTGAATTTTTTTATTGAGGTGGAGCTATGGTGGGATTTATATGGTAAAACTAGGAAATAGGTGAAACCTTACAACTCCTCTCCGTGTTTAAAATTATATTCAATCTTATTTCGTGGCCTGTTGTAATTTTTTCCAACTTACTCGCACAAAAACTTGGCGTACCTGGCTAGCCTCTTCAAACTGCAATATAAGAAACTTTTTACTGATGTTCTGCTTTTGCCCAAAAGGAATTGCAGGTAGAATATAAAAAGTTTTTCTAAATAATGAGGTAAACCAAATGCATCGTTCAGTTTTAATGAATGTCAAAAAATACGGAACAAACGTAGCATCTTTCAAATTCAAACCAAAACTTATATGTCTGAGACCCCCTTGTAGCCTTAAGTCTTCTCAGGTGTAGTATACACCTCCAAAACATGATTCTGTTTGAGAGCACTCTATTCAAAGAGTTATGTTTCACCTTATCCAGGAGTTATGCTTATAAGTAAGCCTGATTCGTTTCGCAGGAATATGCTAGCATCGTACAAAAACTTACAAAGATCAATATTTAAACAAGTCGGGAAACCGGAAGCTAGACGCTTCAGGTACGAAAGGTTTTCTGTATTTCTTAGTACGTAGCACGTAATATATGCATATGTCCACTTTCGGGTGATATTGACGTTGATAGTCTTCAATTTTCAAACAAGCAACAGCTTCGACGTATTATAAATTTGTTAGTAATAGTGCGATTTCCATCAAACTTGGTATGATCATGTTCTACATTATAGCCTACATTACTGCAGAATTTCGTGCAGCTAGGATGAATTTAAGGGGGGTTTCCAGCCAATTACAAAAAATTATAGTAATATACTATTATTAACTTTCTTTGAACAGATATCTGTATGAAAGGTATTTCGGAGCCAAGGCACCATATAGTGGCAGCCTACTGATTTTTTTCAGATTTTTCGGTTTGGTAAATTCTGAGAATGGCTCCTTAAAGAAATGATCACTTTCAACCCCCCGCACTCCCCACGTTTCCAAGAAATGTCAAAACTAAGACCGGCTTCGAAAAGTACTAATCGGGACCTTTAATTTGATACCCCGCATGACTATATTTGATGAAAAAAAATTTTACACCCCCCTTTTGCATGTATAGGGACCCCCCCTTAAATTCAACGTAAAAGGATGTAATTAACTGTATGTGTGAGCGTTCACAGTTCCCACCTTTCTACAAAATTTGGTGTCAATCGCTATCTGAGAAAAATGCGTGTGACGGACAGACAGACAGACAGACAGACGGACAGATAGACAGACAGACAGACATACAGACGGTAAACCGATTTTAATAAGGTTTTGTGTTTACACAAAACCTTAAAAAGGAACAACATAATAGTTTAATATTACAATAGAACCTTCGTACCAGCCCTTTGGTTAGTTAATAGTTCCTCATTTATTCAAATTATTCTGCTAACATTGAAAAGGCACGAATTTTTATAAATTACAAATTCGTTTAAAATATTTCCACAAAATTTCATGTAAATAAATATAACTATAACGATTTGAGCTTCTCGTTAATCTAATAATTAACTAAACATAACCTATGAAATTCGACCTTCCCTTCAGCTTCTTCGTAATCCATTTCCACTTCAAGAAAATTATATGTATAAATCATGTTAAGACATGGTTTCCAAGTCGTCTGACCTGACCTGATAATCCATTATGTCTGTTTTCTCGTTGAAGAATGTGTGACGAAGTGAAGAAACCTTCAGAAATAACAACAAAAATTAAAGACGGTAGAATGAGAGGCCCACGCAGAAAACTAGAGTTGATCTTTAGATAATTTTTCGCTAATCCAACCTGCGTAGGAATTCTGAAATGTGTATATGTATTTACGCACGTTCGTTAACCCATACTTCATCTTTATTAAATCTTTCTTTTACAAATGGGAAAAAAACAAATGCGAATATTTTTGCAGGAAATATACAATAACAATATCCATTGACTTTTATTTTTTCCCACTTTTCCAAAGCAAAGTTTAAATTTTCAAAAATTAAACTGTAAAATTTATAAACGGTTATCAATTTACTTATTCTCCAAATGTATGGTTGTAGGCTGATTTTATGATTTCTTCATTAATCGAAATTAGTCTCAAACACTACAAATAAAAACCTCAAATTATTGGAAAGCAAAAATAGGCAAGTGCACCCAAAATCTTTATCAGGATTTGGAAAACGACCCCATGGTTTAAGCAAAACCTAATGTTGAATTTCATTTAAAAATGCCATCATCATGTTTTGGAAGTTAAAAAATGATTAATGATAAATATCCTTTATTTAGAACGTATAAAACAAAATGCTGGAAAAGCATGTGAAACTGGAATGAAAGTCAGGTCAGCTTACAAATTGAAAGACCCCTTTCACCATACTCGTATATCCGTAAACACCCTTCCTTATATCTGATAATTGACAAGAGAAGGGTTAACACCAACTTCTTCACCGTCATTCCTCCAATCTGAATTTTAATTAAACATATTGTTTATCGAATAGTCAAGAGGAATTTCATGTTACAACCAATTGAACTAGAATAGGCTTTCTATTTTTATACGTATCTGTCTACAATTTTTTTCCATTTTAATCTTTCCATTCTCAGATTTAAGATAAGTGAATAGCAAAAAGAAGCATTATAACCAATTGAAATGTCATTGAACGCCCCGCTCTTCACATACATATATGGTATCGTCCGTAACTAACTAATGACTACGGACGGGTACTTTAAACTTGAAAACTAGTTGATGCAATATTTATCTAGTTTCGTTAAGCACAATACTATTAGTTCGATATATCGTGGAGTATCTGTAAATTACTTGTTTGTATTAAAATTCTTCTTCGAATACTTACTGGTTGTTTTTCTTTCGCCTCTACATATATATGTCCATAATATATTATAATTATAAGCACTTATTGTTTAGCAACCATCCCAAGAATCTGTCGGTTCCTGTGTTTACCAAACTCTTAACCATTGGAGAAGGGCTTGTCTTGTAATTACTGATTGTCTGTTAAGTGCTACAGATTTTCAAGTCTAATGTTCTTGTAAAAGATACTAAAAGTCGACGTAGAAAGTGTTATTTCGAAATCAAGTAGATGAGGGAGTTTGTAGAACTCGTTAAAATTTTGTTTAGCAAGAGTGGCGCATGGTCTAATTACTGTATCTTCACTTTACGTGCTATACTTTTCGGCTTTGAAAGTTTCATTTCTAAGGTGAAACTAACGATTTACTTTAACGAGACACACTCAATGGAACAGAAATCGTCACTTTCCACCACGTACCCTAGGTACCTTCCTTAAAAAACATATTTGAATACGAACCTATTGGATTGGATTTTTTTGTTCAACTGAATAAAGTATCTTAAATCTAATCGGTCTTGTACGATCGATCGAACTAATTCAAAAGTCATGTTTCGTAGCTTAAAAGCAAAACAGATTTTAGATTTATTCCACTGTTGCCATATAAAGATGGGATAATAACAAAAAGAAATAAAAAACAATAATTTCATACCTGATAATTCTTCAATTGAAAATAATGTTAGTTACCGCCACCGTCACTCCTGATGCTGCCAGTAACATGGCATTCGACTTGGGTTGTTTTTAACGAACACCACAACGTTGGAGACTGCGATTACGATATGAAAAGATCAAATTCTTAAATCTTATTTGGAACTCATGCAAAGACTTAGAGGATAATCCTATTTGAAAGTTTGCGTTTTCGTTGAATCCACTTTGTTGTTGTTCATTTGAGTTAATAGATTTGTAGAATAGGGGATTGGAGCTATTTATGAATAGGAATAGGTTTTTCATAGTACTTTTAAATCAGGTCTTATCAGGAGCATGTCTCTAGGTGAACTACATGGCCATGGAAATACTGTACACTGAAATCAATGAAAATTCCTATTTTCAAAATAGTTTGAACCCCAAAAAAAGCCTTAGATGTTCAAATATATAATCTTATTTTTTTATTTAAGCTTGATGTCATCAGAAAAATAGTTTTCACAATTGAAATTGAATTGGTACTTCGTTCTATTAAACAATATTGGCAAAATACATATGTTTTATGCCTGGCGCCTACAGGCCTACACATGGTTTTCGCTATCCCACCTTGCCGTAACAAGATACAAAGAGACGTTTCTTATTCTCTTAATAGAAGGTTGAAGAAAGAGGGGAAGGATAGGTGGCCAAATCAAAGATAGTTCCATCTACAATAATTCATTACTTTTGCAACCACAATACACCATTTAGATATAAAATATAAATTTCATAAGCTATTCCAGTTACCTTAAATCCTTACAACCAAGCTGACTTGGCGTTTTATGAGTTCCTCGCAATCATCCTGCGTTGCTTTGTTCCCATCTCCTGTCGTAAGGTGCAAGGAGTGCAGTTGATTCAACCAATTTCAGTCAGGAACTGTTATTCCGAATATCTATCAAATATTAAAGGCTCTTTCAAGCGACGGGAATTTGAACCCTTCTAGTCTCATGTCCGGACTTCCGATACTCGCCACTACTTCACCATCTTTTAAACTCCGCCATTGTCGAATATCTAATCGATGATCACGATAATAACTATTTCGGTCCTGGTGGCCGTCCTGTCTTTGGAAATAAATGTAAACTGCATATTCCCTATCATGCCCCTATACAAAACGGTGATGCTCATGATATAAATATACCACTTCTTGCCTTGTATCTAAAATTCTTGAAAAGTGTGTTAAAGACAACTTCTCGCACTGTTTCAGACATCTCATTACGACTTAGTGGTATATCCTAACTTTTTCACTAGACCTTAATCGCCCACAATCATTGCTGAGCGCCAAATAAGTTAGTGCTTAATATTAGTAAATGTTTAGCATTTTCCCTAAAATTTCCTTCCCCGACACCTGTTTACTCGTTAGATAATCAGCCTCTTTTAGTTATTTCCTCTTATAAGGATCTTCGCCTAACATTCGGCAGCAAGCTTCGATTTAATCTTCACTATGTTGACAATTCCTTTATCGGCAATATTATTGAGTATGTTTTAGTAATACAGTACCCATACCATTATTGCGATTGTTATGTAATTGAATCTATTCGGAGGAATTCCCTGCTCTCTGTTTGTTAGAAAGGATTTTCCCTATTCATGATACATTGATCGTCTAACTTTTCTTATTACCTATGTTATGTCTTCAACAAATGTCTCCCTTATAACCGATTGATGGCCAGCTATGTTAGCTAACTGTTGAGACTCATTTCCGATGGTATATTCGAGGTTCTTTTCGCGGAGCTTTTATTCCAATTCTAATCTTCAGTGCCAAGAGTTTTATAGTTCATACAGCCCCTTATTGTACCTGATACATCAATACAAAGTGTTGTCAATATTTTGCTTAGCACCCTTCTTACAAAGGCATTTGACATGTTAATGTTTTTCAGTCTGTCCCAGAAACGTACTTTTCTCAGAACTAGCTACACCTATTAAAGTGATATTTGGTGAAAACATACTGACTATGAAATTCCACGTATATAGTAAATTTGATTAATGTTTTCCAAAACGGGCTTCAGTTGAAAGGAAGAGAGTTAAGGCCCAAAAAACGCAAACATAAATTGAGACAGGACCTATTCTCAAAAACTAACTTGTAATGGCCGCGGTTTGCGACATTGGCATCATTTTCTTTGCCTTGTCCAGGGACAATCCGATGGGGAAATGCATTTAATAATATGCAATATTCCTTCGTTTTCCCCCGTTCTAACATTCCTTGGCCTTCCCAATTTACTACTTTCAATTTATCCATTCCTAGTTCAACTTCAACATGCGAATAATGTGATAATTTACATTCACCTCATTTGTTTATACCTACATAATATTGCAACGTTGTTGTTTTCGCAAACGTAACGTTCGGGCATAGCGAAGGATCACCGTGTTGTTGAAAGCATGCTCTACAGTTCTTTTGTTTCTGAGCGTAACATTGGGTGTCGTTGTTGTCGCTGAGGCGGCGTGAATTTCTAGGTTCAAGGCGCTGTTAACGGAGACAGGATGGATGGGACCAGGACCGGCTGATCGCACGCACAGCTGATGCGCGGGAAATGGGACAGAGATCGTTTTTGCTAGAGGAGGAGATTGCTCGCGAAAAAAAGAAATTGTCGAAATTCGAATAGTGTGTTTAATTTCGGTTGAAAAATTAAGGAAGGAAAAGCAGACGCGTGGAGAATTACTTGTCTTGGATGGGCGTAATGCTTTATTGTTGTTGTGCGATTCGTCCCTCCCAAAATCAAAGCATATTATCCAAGTGAACAAGTAAAAAGCAAGTGGCATCAAAAAGAAAGATTTTAACCTGAAGCTTAAGGAATCTGTGCTGTGCTGGATAGCTAATCAGCACTGCGTCCCGCATCAGTTAAAATCACGATAATTTTTGACTCGGGAATGTGTTCGATTACAAAAGAGTGGAGTGCGAGAAGCTAATGGAGAGATTGGAAACACCAATTCAAAAAGAAGAATGGATATGTTATTAAGCTTGTTTTTTATGGAACATTTATAAGTTGAATTCATAAAATGTTGATTTCTTAACTAACTGAACAAAATAACATATTCCGGTATGAATGGATCTTTTGAGATCTCTTAAGGGGAAGAGTGATTTCTTGTTACGAATTAGAATTTTTATGAGATTAGATTTTCGTCTGCTACTTGTAGTTTAGCGTAAAATTAGTAGACAAGGAGTAGCTTTCTCCAAACTACATTTTTTTGTTTTTTATCTTATATATATATATTTCGGGAGCAACATGCCCCCTTCTTCAGTACAAAGCTACCTAGCTAGTTTTATTTTTTATTTTTTTTATAATTTTATCTTTTTTTCTTATTTCCATTAGCCTAAGTTATTCTTATTCACATTTTCTTTATTCCTTTATTTTTCTTCTTAGTTTATTTTCTTTAATGTTTTTTGAAAATTTTATTATTTTTCTGTTTCTTTAATTGTTTGCTTGTACTGATTCTTTCCGTTTTCATATGGTAATAAAAGAAGTTGAAATGACCTCTAGATACATTCTTTTAAATTTCCCTAATCCTCTCTAGTTGCTTAAAACTCCTATAGAAAAGGGACAGCCTCCAAAATAATGGCCTGACGATGTCAAGAAAGGGTGGGAACCTCAGAGGCCGCACCTCACTAAACATTTAAGGCAGGAGGAACAGTGATCGAGGATGTGATCCGTTGTGGATCCTTTATCCTAAAAATGTCGCCGTTTCGTAGCTGTAAAATCGGAGTCAAGCGAAAAAGAATTCAATTGTGGCCTCTGTCGTTCACTGGGTTGGATTTTACTCCAAACTTTAGGTTAGGTTTTGTGAAATTATTTTTAAAATGTCGCACTTTCATAAGAAAAACCCTAACTACTCAAGTGTGAAAGTATATATTCCTTTCTAAATAAGGAACACTGTCCAGTTTTCGCCGAAAAATACAACCGACATGCGGTCTATATCTGCGCAATCGAGAATTTTAGACGCTACAATCTCTTGCCAAGGTCCTCTAGGCTGCCACTCCCCAAAAAAACCCTTCTGGCATATGACATAACTCCACCAGAGGCACGCCCTACCTCGTCAATTATTTCAATGTGGACACAAATGCAGAGTCTTTTTCGTCCAATTGAATGAAGTGACCCGGCTATTGTGCACTGTTGAGTCTGATTTTATAAATTGCTGTCTACTCATGGCAGCGTTCATAAATTTCTTCCTTCCACAAGCGTCGAAATCAAAAAATTTTAAAACTGCACTCGCTTCAAAGATTTGCTCGAAATCGGTTCTTCCTTTCGAGAATATTTTGGCGTAAGTCTCTTTCATTTATCTCTTGTTCATTCAGAAGTTAATCCTCAAATCCGATGGTTCGAAAGTAAAAATTTCCAGGTTCCGTAGAGTCGATGAATGTGTGTTTTTTCTAATACGAATTTCAACAGCCACTTGTTGCTTTCTTCAGCCGAAATGGTAGCACCATCGATTGTTGAGACTCACTGGAGTTGTATTTTATTCGGATACGCACAACAGTCCTAGAAACAGACGACCATCAGTCCATGTAAGCTTTCGGCCAATCAACCTCACCTCTTTCATGTTAAAATTCCTAAAATATGTCCTTAAGGACTATCACGGATAAGTCGTCCTTCTCCAAATTTCAGTTCGGCTAACTCAAACAGGATTCCAGAGAAACTATTCTTCACAGAGTAGTCAGCACAACTGAGCTGGATGTAGAGGTAGAATTCCAAGAAGTGAGGGCAAAAAGCATCAAAAAGGCTCTATCTGGAATAGAATTTTAGGGATGTCTTATACAATGGATAGTATATATGCTATCATCAACATCATCAACGGCGCAACAACTGGTATCCGGTCTAGGCCTGTCTTAATAAGGAACTGCAAACAACCCAGTTTTCCGCCGAGGTCCACCAATTCGATATCCTTAAAAGCTATCTGGCGTCCTGACCTACGCCATCGCTCCATCTTAGGCAGGGTCTGCCTCGTCTTCTTTTCCTACCATAGATATTGCCCTTATAGACTTTCCGGGCTGGATCATCCTCATCCATACGGATTAAGTGAGCCGCCCACCGTAACCTATTGACCCGGATTTTATCCACAGCCTGACGGTCATGGTATCGCTCATAGATTTCGTCGTTAAGTAGGCTACGGGATCGTCCATCCTCATGTAGGGGGCCAAAAATTCTTCGGAGGATTCTTCTCTCAAACACGGCCAAGAGTTCTCAATTTTTCTTGCTAAGAACCCAAGTTTCCGAGGAATACATGAGGACTGGCAAGAACATTGTTTTGTACAGTAAGAGCTTTGACCCTATGGTGAGACGGTCCGAGCGGAACAGTTTTTGTAAGCTGAAATAGGCTCTGTTGGCTGACAACAACCGTGCGCGGATTTCATCATCGGTTGGTTGGTTGGTTTTTGGTGCTGACGTTGCCATCATATACTTTGTCTTGCCTTCATTGATGTGCAGCCCAAGATCTCGCGCCAATCGCCGCCTGCTCTATCTGGATGAAGGCAATTTGTACGTCTCGGGTGGTTCTTCCCATGATGTCGATATCGTCAGCATAGGCCAGTCGTTGGGTGGACTTAAAGAGGATCGTACCTCTTGCATTTACCTTAGCATCACGGATCACTTTCTCCAGGGCCAGGTTAAAGAAGATGCATGATAGGGCATCCCCTTATCTTAGACCGTTGTTGAAGTCGAATGGTCTTGAGAGTGATCCTGCTGCTTTTATCTGGCCTCTCACATTGGTCAGGTTCAGCCTAGTCAGTATATATGCTATAAATAAGAATAATCAAATCTGATCTGTCGCTTTGGTTGGTCGGGATAGTTGAAGGCCAACTTCGCGATCACGCTACCCCGAGTTTGAATCCTGGTCGTCTTGGATTCTTATGTTCGCTGTCGCCTTATCACTTGTACAGAGTTAAATGTGATGATAATGAAAGCCTCTTTGAAACTGTGTGGATTCCCTATACTCCCCAAAGAAGCGAATGGGAGAAATACAAGCTGATCTGGCAAGAAGCCACTTGACCAAAGCTGTGAGTAGAAGGAACCGTCATGGTGGTGATATCTCTCCCGTGCCTTTGTTGATAGTGGCGGATGAAATTCTATTGATGCTGGAAAGAAACCGGGTGAAGGTGGTGGTGAATGCCGATGACTAACCAAAATGGTGCTATTTATCGCCGAGACAAGGGTGCTCGAATTTCTTCTGCCCCGGCTAAATGAACAAAGAGTAGCACTTTCCGCCTATTTTAAGTATCTGGGTGTGGTGATAAAATGAGATCTCCAACTGAGGGTGGATGTTAGGGTATACAGAGTTGTGGTTTGTCCCATCCTAACGTACGGTTCTATTGTGTGATGGCGGACGCTGAACAAGAAATACAATAGAGTCAAACTTAATAAGAATCAAAGTACCAGATATTCAGGCACCACTGGAGCTCCCACCGGGCAATGTACTCAATCAACTCCTATGCTCCCTTGGACACAATTCTTTAGGGATCTCAGACTTGTTATCCTCCAGCTAGATTCTGCTCGCCTTGCGCATGCCACAGTGGTCACGATCTTAAGAGTTTGTAGCATCAAAACGTTTGTCGGAGGGTCCTCTGATACCTACCTACCTACCGTAAAAGAAAGCACATAAGTCCAAATGTCAACCAAGTCGTCCGATTTTTTCCTTTCCTACTTTAACCTCTCCCCACTTATTCAGATTGCCAATAGCATTGAGTTACACTTTCTACTTACTTCTTCCCTGAAATATGTCGATAGTAGTCGTAGTATAAACTTCGTAATTAAACTTCCAATACCATGTACTTATTTTTGTCATTTTATCTTTTGTTAACATCAGACTTGGACTAATGTTAGGCATTAACTAAAACGCTTTAAATGCGGAGAATATTATCGGCTTCAGAAAAATATATGAATCAAACATGAAAACAACAACTCCAAACCAAAAACCAGATAAATGATAACCAAATTCATGTCGGGATTAATTGACAAATTCAATCGCATCAATCATTAAGATATGACGAAGGCAAAAGAAAACCCAAAACTTTACTAACTTATGCCACGGCACCGTTTTTCCCCTTTCAACTAACCGGTCTTAGTACTTACCAACATTCTTGCATCACTTTAAGATGAAATGTTCTTCAAATTTCGAATTATGAACTTTTATTCTTTTCGAATTGATTACTTGTCGATCATTACTGTCTTCATATCGTCTTTGGACCCCGTAGACGTTGCTGTTGATGGTGATGTTAATGCCGTAGTAATTTTTGCTTTTCGTTCTAATCTGATTAACTGACATGACACAAAAAGTTGGAGTTGCAAAGATTTGAGGATAATATATTTCTAAGGAAGTGTGTGGCATCTGATGGGGTTAATGAAATCTAAAGTCATTGTCGTACTAAATCTCTAAATCAGATTTTTTGAGGAGTGCAATGAACACGGTGGTGATTCGATGTTGAGTGCAGTGTTTGATGTGTCTATGATTGGTTGCAATTTTTTTAGGATTACTATTGGGTGATCTATTTACTCTAGATTGCGTGTACATTCCCGTTGATATAAATGACTTCCCGTCATTATTTTTATGTAAAAATAACCAAACTTTGCATGTATTCTTCATAGGCTCAGTAGCCAGTCAATATTTCTGCGAGGTAGCCTCGTGACTACATTAATATTCGAGAATTTCTAATCAAGACACCCAACATTCTTGAAATATCAATTTGTCTCAATATTTATAAATATTAATAAACCGATAACCCACTTTACCATTATTCCATCATCATCCTTGCCTTCGCCTTTTTTCAACCTCCTCAAATTCCCTACCGACATGCGGAAAAAAAAACAAGACACAACCCAAGAGATCCTGTTTCAACATTCTAAGCGACTTGAAAGAATTCGCGGACTAGCCCAGCAATTTGTTATAAATTCACACACACATAGCATTTCTCCTTGAAATTTACCCAAACATATAAACTATGTAGACCAATAGAGGAATAATCAGTCCCCTTCTCGTGAAACGCCCCTCACTGAATTCTGCATAATTTGGAAAGCAGAAGAAGCATACCTCTCCCATCGACGTCAAGTGAAATCTTCGAATTTCTGAAATATTCTCAGAATGTTGCAACAGACTTTGGTTGTATTGCTCCCTTTATAGCCAACTAAACATAACTGACTTTCCTTAAGAATTTCTTCTCTTCTGGAAACAATCATCCAAGTGTTTCGTAACGCATATAATATCCTTAATGCTGGATTAAGTTTGTATAAATGTGTATACAAGGAAGAATATGCCAAGATTTTCCCTTCTCCTCAAAAGATTGTATGGAAATCCAAAACAAAAATTTTCCGGTAAAGAATTTCTTTCGGAAGCCAGTGTTGCATAAACCTTTCTCCTCCCATCTTGTTGTTTTCTGAATTTTTATGTTCATAAGGAAAATTTCTTCATCTTCTCGTTCGACATATTCATACTTCAGGAATTTTCCGTGGAACCCCTTTACTGTGTGTACAAATGTTTTATAACAAGCTACAGCAGAAGGTCCTTGATTTTAAGATTTAAGTGGTAGAACTTGGAAGGGTCAGAATTGTGTGGGATTAAGGTAGGAACCATTGACTACCCCTTTCTCTACACAGTGGAATTCATAGCTCCGTTTCGAAAACAAATCAGAATAAAAATTTACTTATGGATCTCAAAAAATTGACAGTAGTTCCGAAAGAAAGTTTTATGAGGCTCTTGAAAATACCAATCAGTTGGTGATTATCTTAATTTTCAAAAATCCATAAGAGTTTTAATGACTTCAGAATACTTTTTCGTTTTATCTTAACTTTTTGTAGTTTATTTGAAAATTTCTGGGACACAGACAACATTATTTTCTAGCACTTAAATTTTTTTTTAATTTTAAGATTTCTTTTTTAATAAATTTTTATCTGAAATATCTTTAACTCGTGTTTCCTCTTCATTACAGACACAGCTATCACATGGATTTCCCTATACAGATCGAAGGAGTGATTATGGTGGAGCGATAGGTGGTGCTGGCGGGCCCGGTGGACGTTTAGGTCATGAACATGATCCCCTCGCATTGCACCAAGCATTACAAAGTGCGGTTGACGATGGACAGAATCCTGGTATCGATGAAAATGCAGCATTTATGTCGGACCTGCCATTATTAAAAAGTAAGTAAACCTCAAAATTGATCAGAATAAAAGTATTGTAATTTTTAAGATATTATGAGTAAGGTTATTAAGGTACATAAAATATATTGCTTTTCGAGGGCTTGGAGACACATTTTTACTAGCGATTTGCAAGCTCCTTAAGCCCCCTTTTGTAAAAATTGCTCGAATGCTCATTGAGCCAAATGTCTCCACCTCGTGGCTATCGTTGAAGAGCTGGCATCCAATACCCTCTTTTCTTGTCTTTCCATTTTTGTCCATAGCATTCGCGCTGTGCTTTCTGGCGCTGTTATGAGAGAAAACTGCATATTCCGTTCCCTACTATTGTTTTATATTTATCTCCTTCTTGATGGGGTTCGGCTTTCCCTTAAAAAAGTTTACTTTCACTTGCCGGATACCAGTCGACGCAGCTGGGTACCTGGGTTAAATGAAGGTAATAATCACGGGCGAGCGCAATATTAATCACATTGCTTGCTACTCTAATACTCAAGGCCTTGATCCAATTTGATTATCGCGCCAACCGCGCTCATCTTTTGAGCATTGCATGTGGTATGCAGTGTAGTTGCCCAAACTAGCGCTGTTAATAGAGCGAACCATTCGGGCTATAAACAGCCTACTGCTGCAGCACGGGCAACCAATATTTGGCATCATCCTTACCAGGACCATACTAACATTAGGTGCCTTAATTCAGGCATATTGAAAATGCTGCTTGAAATTCAACGTCGTATTTACCATTACTCCAAGGTATTAGATTACTGGTTTTGAAATAATGATGTGATTCCCTATTCTGATGCGAGCAGTCCTTTCCTTACGCCGGTCGCCGGACAGAACCCATTAGGTCGTTTCAATATGGACTTAACAACTCGCTCTTTGGATAGGCATGGAGGGCAACATTTTACAATGTCATACCCACGCAAAAAATTATTTTACTTTACCAAGCATCCAAGCATGCAATTCGGTATTATCCCCGAATCATCTCATCATTTCCATTGGGGGTTACCTTACTCCCTTCCCTTTTAGTCAAAAACTTCAGTATAAACTGGTTCTTTATTATAGCGTGACCTTTTCTCGCTCATGATTTTTTCCTTGCACTTCGTTTCCTCATGGTTTCTGAAGAAACCCCAAAGTTATGGTTGACTTTGCTTTCTTCCTAATGCAATGCAAGCCGTATGGACATCCTCAAATTAGACAACGATATCAGAACACTAAGAGTTGGCCTACACAGAACAAGGCAGAACTCAGAATGACTGATTGCGTTCTGTGTGCGCCAGCTCTAAGGCGATATTCATGGTCCTAAATTGATATAATTCTAGGCAGAATCCCTAGTTAGTTCAACCAATGTTCTCGGCATTAATTTGAATGCAATTGATATATCATTCGGACAGAATAATTTTGGGAATCAATATTATAGCAGTCCCTTCAAGTCACCCTGAAGCTGAATCTAAACCTGATATTTCAGTTCTCTTTAAACTCGTCCGCTAGCAGAAGCTTACCGATAATGTCCACCCCTTTCATTATACATATTTAGTATCCCGTCCACTACACAACATTTGCAGGATGTCCCTAATATTATCTTTCTTTTAACAACGGAGCTGCATTTTTTCGGAGCCCTACAATAAAAATTTCGTTTATAAAAAGGGATAATAATAATTTCCCCACAATAGGAAGGACGATTCCGTAACCTGCATAATGATGAATTCTATAAGCGATACCATGACCGTCAGGGATGTGTGGAGTTCCTTATTAAGGCAGGCCTAGACCGCATACCGGTTGTTGCGCCGTTGATGATGATGATGTACATTCGCCCATGCCCCGTCCACGTTCCCATGTCACAGCATGCCACGAGAGCCGATGCATTGAACAAAACTTGTACTACCCAGCCTTATACTGTATGCGTGAGACTGAGACTTCTCATACTGGGCGTCGTAAAAGACAATATACATTATTGTCTTTTTCGATTTATGGGGCGCCCAATTGCAGGCTTCTGCGAGATCTCCAGAAAGCGACGAACATGTAAATTCTTCGTTGATGATGACCATATATGGTGAGGCATCTGCCTCTTGATTCCAAGAAAATTTAATAGTTACCTACTTTCTTACACTAGCTACAAATATCAGAATCCCGATAAAAGCACTACTAGGATATTCATGATGGATAGGAAGAATGCCAGTCTAATTACCCAGTGCACCGTGATGCCCACCCAACCATCAGTCGCTTCCTGGCAAACCCTTTAACATTATTTTTCATCATCATCATCAACGGCGCAACAACCGGTATCCGGTCTAGGCCTGCCTTAATAAGGAACTCCAGACATCCCGGTTTTGCGCCGAGGTCCACCAATTCGATATCCCTAAAAGCTGTCTGGCGTCCTGGCCCACGCCATCGCTCCATCTTAGGCAGGGTCTGCCTCGTCTTCTTTTCCTACCATAGATATTGCCCTTATAGACTTTCCGGATGGGATCATCTTCATCCATACGGATTAAGTGACCCGCCCACCGTAACCTATTGAGCCGGATTTTATCCACAACCGGACGGTCATGGTATCGCTCATAGATTTCGTCATTGTGTAGGTTACGGAATCGTCCATCCTCATGTAGGGGGCCAAAAATTCTTCGGAGGATTCTTCTCTCGAACGCGGCCAAGAGTTCGCAATTTTTCTTGCTAAGAACCCAAGTTTCCGAGGAATACATGAGGACTGGCAAGATCATAGTCTTGTACAGTAAGAGCTTTGACCCTATGGTGAGACGTTTCGAGCGGAACAGTCTTTGTAAGCTGAAGTAGGCTCTGTTGGCTGACAACAACCGTGCGCGGATTTCATCATCGTAGTTGTTATCGGTTGTGATTTTCGACCCTAGATAGGAGAAATTGTCAACGGTCTCAAAGTTGTATTCCCCTATCCTTATTCTTGTTCGTGCTTGTGTTTGACCAGTGCGGTTTGATGTTGTTGGTTGATTCGTCTTTGGTGCTGACGTTGCCACCATGTATTTTGTCTTGCCTTCATTGATGTGCAGCCCAAGATCTCGCGCCGCCTGCTCGATCTGGATGAAGGCAGTTTGAACGTCTCGGGTGGTTCTTCCCATGATGTCGATATCGTCAGCATAGGCCAGTAGTTGGGTGGACTTGAAGAGGATCGTACCTCTTGCATTCACCTCAGCATCACGGATCACCTTCTCGAGGGCCAGGTTAAAGAGGACGCATGATAGCGCATCCCCTTGTCGTAGACCGTTGTTGATGTCGAATGGTCTTGAGAGTGATCCTGCTGCTTTTATCTGGCCTCGCACATTGGTCAGGGTCAGCCTAGTCAGTCTTATTAATTTCGTCGGGATACCGAATTCCCTCATGGCCGTGTACAGTTTTACCCTGGCTATGCTATCATAGGCGGCTTTAAAGTCGATGAACAGATGGTGCAACTGTTGTCCATATTCCAACAGTTTTTCCATCGCCTGCCGCAGAGAGAAAATCTGATCTGTTGCTGATTTGCCTGGAGTGAAGCCTCTTTGGTATGGGCCAATAATGTTCTGGGCGTATGGGGCTATCCGGCCTAGCAAGATAGTGGAGAATATCTTATAGATGGTACTCAGCAACGTGATACCTCTATAATTGCTGCACTGTGTGATATTACATTACATTATTTTTGCAGGCTATAATCGTTTAATGGTTTTCCCTCTACCGTGGCAAAACTTACTTTGGAATGCATCAAAGAACATTTCCTGAGCTAAATCGACATTGAGCATTCTTCCTATCTTCATTAATGAGCAGAATTTCCAAGATGCCAATCAATTTGTCCATCTTGGTAGCATTGGTTCTGCCAAGGGTAGCATCAAACTTGATACCAGCCGTTGCAATAGCAATGCTAGATTCGTTTTCATTGTTTTGTCTAAAATCTATCGGGCCTGACTCCTCATCTTTCAAAATGAAATCAAATCGAGGTAAGTTTATATAAGCCTTGATGCAGGATCAACACTTGCGAAAATTTTTATCCAATCTTCAGCCAAGTTCGAAATTCATCAAGTCATCCGTTACCTCCCTGTAAGGATAAAAAGTACTGTTCTGATATTTAATCAGGTTAAAAACTGTTTATGGAGGTTGCAAACTACAATACACTAACCTCAGTTTTAACAATGGCGTCATACTTTTTACCCTCCACCGAAAAATTCAAAACCCACGACAACTCTATTGTTGAAGATGTTATGTAACGGAAACCACTAGCTAAGAGTGACCAACAAATAGGCTACCATAGAAATTTCGGCTGATAACCATGGCGTGTAGACGTCGTCGACGCACTATACTTTACTTAAAAGATAATAACCAGTCAAATGAACCTAAAAACAGAAATGTACATTTGCAGTTTCCTTCTTGTTCAATATATGCTCAATTGAATAACCATAATGGTAATATGAATATACCGTTTAGCAACATGCAGGAAGTGTCGGTATACTCCCATCACAAATGATCGAACGGTGTATTCCCAAAAACTCATAGTTTTTCTAGATTCCAATTATGCAAATTCCTGAAGAAATTGTTCCGTAGCTGCAACCAGAAGTTGAACTTACAAATTGCGCCACTTTCGGATCATCAGTGACATTCTTTGACCAGTTTTTTTTAGCTATGCATCAGCAACCTTCTTCTACTTCTTCATTGGCTCAACAGCCCAATTGTAGTTTTGGCCTAACGGACGCAGCTATTCCAAACAATTGAATCCTCCAACCGCGTTATCAAGGAGAAAAAACCTACTTGCATTGTCCTCCTACCATTCGCATGGTTTTCTTACTAACTGGTTTGCCTTCATCTTGCTTTCATATAGCATTTTTGGTACTGGTTTTTTGTCCATTGTGGCTAGCCTTATGTAGTTTTCGCAATTTTTATAATGTTGCTGAATTATCCCAGAATTAATCTTAGAAGGGGCTTAATTCTCTTTTCTTTTCTGACTCCTGCTGCGAAGTTCACCCTTCACGGCCATAAAGTGACCCGAGTCGTATCATGACTTTGTAGATGGGGAGCTAATTTCTCCTGTAAACTTCTATTCGTCATCTTCATGAGTGAAAGGAAAAACCTTATTTGCTTACTTTGTTGTCGCTGAATCTCATCCTTTTCACCAGTGTCCTTCGCCATATTAACACTAAGTTGAGCAAGTTTATCCACATGTTTAGGCTCAAGTCCCCCATTGTGAGCTTTTGTACCAGTCTTCTCGCCTGAATCATACGTCTCGTTTTCATCTCCTTCTCGTTGAGTTTGAAAAGTATCTTTTTCGCAGCGGCACACGATCATGATTTCTATCTCGTCAGCAAATCTTACAATGTTCGCCTTAAATTTAGTGACAGCTTGGAATACTGAACGTCTGGACTACGAGCATAAGAGTGTGTAGTACCTTTACTTGGGATGCAGTTTTTGCAAACGAAAGTTCGGTTAGTTGTACCAGTTTTATGGGAATACCAAACTAGCACATTATGTGGTACAGTATTTCCCGTTTTCGACTATCTATACCCTTGAACATTTTTGAAAAAGCAGTTTCCTACTACCTTACCTACCCTTCCCTTCTCTGGCACATATGTATTCCTGGCTTAAAAGAAGACCTAAAACCTCAATCTTTATAATACAAAACGATATATTATATCAAAAAATAATCACCAAGAAATCCGTTTTCGTTTCTGCCCTCTTTTTTAAATTAACACAACCGAAGAGCTCCCGAAATTAAATATTTATGTTTTTACCCCTCTTTATAGACGGTAGATGAACATCATTAGTATTTTCGCTGTAAATATTGTTACTGAAAATATCATGTAATACCTCCCCTACTCGCTTTTCTCAAAATTAGTCATTTTTTTAAAAACAACTCTCTTCAATAGAAAGGAGAGAGTTACATTTAAAGACTAAATTTGATTATCTTGGTTTTTTGTATTTTTATTTTTCTCCCTGAAAATAGCTTAACCAACAGATTTCGATGAGCCGACTTTCTCATCTAAATTCATATTTTTTGCAAAATACAGCACAAAGCTACCCAACCAAACAACAGTAGTATACAAATAACAGATGCGTTTTCGATTCCACCTCTTCCAAACATCACCAATTCTAAGGTTTCACAATCCCAACTATTCATAAATATGATTACTTTAAAAAAATATCTCAACTGGCTGGATATTGTTCAATACCTTTCATCCCCTTAAAACAGGACATACCACAACCCCCGACAAACGTTCCAAAGAATTGTTAAAATTCGAGACGACATTAATTTGACACCATGAGTTCTGTTCTCTTTTCAATTTGCCCAGTGTGATTGAGAGCCTTCCCACTGATTATTATTACAACCTCACCTTCCTTACCTCATCGCCTTGTGACGCACAACCATACAACATTCATCATTATCCCAAATATGAGACTCGGTGAAATGAGGTCCAATTCAAGTCGGAGTAAATATAGTGTTCGTTGAATGTGTAGTTATTATGCGAATCTTTTTTTATATAACGTTTCTAGCTTGGAGTTTTTTTTTGTCATTAATAATAAGACCTCACTTTAGGTATCGTATTAAGGCTAATAGAGAGATTCGGTTTGTATTGCAAAATATCACGCTGATATTAGTTTTTATAGGTTCACAGTTTGGGTAGTTATATTATCCGTGGGATCAGACTAATTAGAGCCATGTGTAAAGATTTGTAACTGGAGATGTTAATGATGAAGTGTGTGCCTATTGCAGGTAGCTTCAAAAAACTGTTTACACTTTTTTCTTTTGCATTGGTCGTGCATGTTTTGTCTGTTGCAAGAAATTTTAGTTTGAGCCCCATATTGCACACTTTATAATTTACATGTAAATCCATTAGATAGTTACTAACTTTAAAATGTATCAACAGATTTGTCAAAATAATATCTTCAAGCAATATATTTTTGTACTTGTGCATATATTACATTGTTTTATAAACACATTTAATTCATAAAGAATGAGCCCTGTCCAACAATTATGGTTTATTAAGTTATTTAAACCTACAATCGTCCTATGCCTATTGTAAAACGCATGAATTAATATCTTAAAATCTTATTTGACAAAAGGCATTATGACCTTATTAGAATAGATACTGACCATATTAGAATTTTACGAATTTTCCATTCCTTTTCTCATTCGCCATTCTCTCCAATTGGTTAACTTCAAGGAACCTTTCGATAGCTGTAACAGAAAATTTATTTAAAGAAAGAACTTAATATTAGGAATTAGGAAAAATACTTCTTCGGTAAGTGTTCTGATCAAAATGGATTTGAAAAGGTTCAAGGAACTTACACTTATCATTATGTTATTAAAGCGAAACTGCTTGAGATATAAATACATTTCTACTTTTTGAGTACCGACAAATGTTGCCTTATTATTAATATGAGAAAAGCACACAAAAAAAGGATTACCATAGCTTTCCCAAGGGTCCTGCCAAATCCAGCCTAAGGCATGTCATCAAAGGGTTTCATCTGCTCTAATTTTAAATCAAGGATTACGTTAGCGCATTGATAAAATACTAAAATGTAAGCAAAAATTAGGACATACAAATAACAGCCGCATCTAGATATCGACAACCAAATTATCTGGAATAAGTCCCTCAAATTTCAAATTTTTAAAATACAGTAACGATTCTTAGGTTGAAGAATTCCTTTTTGTCGTAGCTTCTCATATTGCGTTTTCGGAGTTTTATCCAAAATCTGGCAATGCACATGCATGAGAATAGCATATGTAAAGTGACAGTCGCTGATACTCAAAAACTCCAAGCTTTCATCAATTCATGACTGCGTGGTTCGCTGCGGGTACTTTGACCTTTGGACAAGTTCCTAGAAACGATAGACAGTGGGATTAAATAAATTGAATCATTATTTAAAACCGAAAGAAGTGTACCCATATGAGTTCACACTAGCCTGAAATTCCCATTAGCATTAAGTTAAGGAAGGGGGAAGGGGAAGAGGCATTATCTTCCTCATACATAAAAAGGGAGATATCACGCGGTGCAGCAATAACAGAGGTACCATGTTGCTGAGTACCATCTATAAGATATTCTCCTCTATCTTGCTAGGCCGGATAGCCCCATACGCTCAAAACATCATTGGCTCATACCAAAGAGACTTCACTTCAGGCAAATCAGCAACAAATCAGATTTTCTTTGTGCGGCAAGCGATGGAAAAACTGTTAAAATATGGACATCAGTTGCACCATCTTTTCATTGACTTTAAAGCGGCCTATGATAGCTAGCCAGGGTAAAACTCTACACGGCCATGAGCGAATTCTGTATACCGGCGAAATTTATAAGACTGACTAAGCTGACCCTGACCAATGTGTGAGGCCAAATAAAAGCAGCTGGATCACTCTCAAGACCATTCGACATCAACAACGGCCTACGGCAAGGAGATGCCCTATCATGCGTCTTCTTTAACCTGGCCCTCGAGAAAGTGATCCGGGATGCCGAGGTAAATGCGAGGGATATGATCCTCTTGAAGTCCACCCAACTACTGGCCTATGCTGACGATATTGACATCATGAGAAGAACGACCCGAGACGTACAAACTGCCTTCATCCAGATCGACCAGGCCACGCGAGATCTTGAGGTGCAAGACAAAATATATGGTGGCAACGTCAGCACCAAAAACCAACCAACAACATCGAACCGCACTGGTCAAACGAGAAGAATAAAAATAGGAGACTACAACTTTGAGACCGTTGATAATTTCTCCTATCTAGGGTTGAAAATCACAAAAGAAAACAGCTACGACGATGAAATCTGCGCACGGTTGTTGGCAACCAAAAGAGCCTATTACAGCTAAAGCTAAAAGCTTTGACTCTACAAGAGAATGATCTTGCCAGTCCACACGTATTCCGCGGAAACTTGTATTCCTAGCAAGAAAAATTGCGAACTCTTAACCGCGTTCGGGAGAAGAATCCTCCGAAGAATTTTTGACCCCCTACATGAGGATGGATGATTCCGTAGCCTACATAACGACGAAATCTATGAGCGATATCATGACCATCAGGCTCAATAGGTTACAGTGAGAGAGTCACTTAACCCGCATGGATGAGAATGATTCAGCCCGGAAAATCTATAAGGGCAATATCTATGGTAGAAAAACAAGATGGGGCAGACCCTGCCTGAGATGGAGCGATGGCGTAGGTCAGGACGCCAGACAGTTTTTAGGGATATCCAATTGGTGGACCTCGGGGCAAAAACAGAATGTTTGGAGTTTCTTATTAAGGCAGGCCTAGACCGGATACCGGTAGTTGCGCCATTGATAATGATGATAAGGAAAGGTTGATTTTGAGAGACCTTGATCATCTAGCACCAGCTGTTGAGAAAGATGGGATCACCGTTAATCACTTTTTGATTTCATCTTCTTGATTCGAAAACCAGACGGTTGAGTAAGTCCCCAAGTTTGGTCAAGGAAAAACTGGGTGGAGCGTTATAGCTGTACACCTCTACAGCGTTTATCTTCAGCATTTTTGGTATCCCCGAATTGAAACACTTCTCTACCAAGTTACTACTTTTCGATATTATTATGTATTATGGTCATTTGAGAAGAACTCTAGAAGCCTCTAAGATAAAATAAATCTTCTTCCAGTTCTTGTTATCTAAATTATTACATTAGACAGTACAGATTTATCTTCTAGAAGTGATTTAATTTGGGTCCCACTGTCTATCCATAACATGTCTGTTAAGGATATCCTCGTCATCTAAAGGATTTTTAACCTAACCTAAATATTTTCAACTTGAACCTAATGTCACCCTTATAAGCTCTTCAATTCCTAATTACATTCTCGTCTAGGTCTTTTAGGTCGCGATCACCTCTATCTTTTGTGAAACAAAACCTTATGAGAATGGATTCAATGTCTGTCTATCTATTTTCTTTTTGTTGGAACGTGGAGAGCTTGAAAAGCTACCGTAGGCTCCTACCAGACCGTTATGTGGAACCAGATCAGAACTGATCTTGCCCCCGTGTTGACGCTCATACTACTCACTCGTTCCTTCATCTAGCTCACTTCCTCTTGCCTAAGCTTCCTATGGATAGCTTCGACCACTTTCTCTCATCATATTTTCCGAAGTGAAGCTCCCCAGTTTTAGCTTCTAATGCGGCTCTTTTAACACGTGCTCTTCGTCTTCTGCAATGTCCGGGCGCATCCGACAATAGGGCGACTCATCATGCCCAAATCGATAGAAGTATCCTCGATAACCTTCGTGTTCGCTTAAAATCGACGTTAGGTCGAAACCTACTTCGTCATAGGGTCGCTCGATCCATTTCCGAAAATCCCATATAATTCTGTGTATCCATCAAGCTTTCTCTGACTCGTTCTACCTTTACTGTCACTTGACGATAGTTTCAATCCGCGCGAACTGCCGCCGACGGGCAGAAGGTTCTTCGGTTAGATATGTTTAATAAAGGCGTAGTTCTTCTCTCGTTAGAATGTCAATAGTGGTCATCCCTGCCATCACGCAAACCGCTTCGTTGGATATTGTTCGATAGACGGAACATGTGCGGAGTGCAGTTAAGCCATATGCAGCTCCCATTTTCCTTCTGTTTACTTTCTTTTCCAGTCTATCCGCTCACACTATGGCTGCATATAATAAGATCGACTTGACCACCCAATCAAGGAGGTGTTCGGTAACATTCTCGCCAGTAGTGTTATATACCCCTGCTGCACCCCCCACATGTAATTTGAAATTTAGCCTCTAGTCGATCATTACGTCTAAATATTTGAACGCAAGCTGGGATTATATTGTCTGTATCCCAACTTTGATCTTCCTTCTTGGTAATAAGTACTATTTCCGTCTTATGCTCTGCGATCAATAGGCCTGGGTTCTCCAGCCAGAACTAAATTTTGTAAACTCTTTCATTGGCATAAATCTCAACTTCTTCGAAAATGCGGGTAACAACCGTCAGCGCAATGTCGCCCGCAAAGCCGATGATGGCTAAGTCGGTGGGGAGATCAAACGTCAGCACTCCATTATATATAATTATCCACAAGAGTGCCCTAGAAAGGACCCTTGTAAAACTCCGTATGTTGTTTGGTATGATTTATCACCTTCCTCTCGATCGCAGCACAGAAGTCTATCAATTGAAAAGCAGCCAATAATTCCCATCAGGTACTTCGGCCTTCCCAATTTAATTCGGACTCTAATATTTTAGTCAATCTTGCGGAATTAAAGGCATTCTTCATGTCAAGTATTATCACTGTAGAGCCACCAGGTTAATCGCATCGGTCGTAGACCTTTTCTTGCAAAATCCGATCTGGTTCCGATCGCAAGTAACCTTTTGTAGATTTGTTGTTGAAATAATTTGTGAGTATTATTTCGATCTAACCAGGGACAACGGCATACCACCCGCAATTCAATGGGATCTTGGAACAATGGCAGCGGAAGCAGAAGGCCGCTTTAATGGCTCGCTATGATCCATCTTGGTTGCCAACCTTGCCTTCCTCCTACTCGGTTTCCAAGCAGCCATCGAGAGGTATTCGCGAACAGCCCCCGGAAATAGTATACGGGGAGAACTTAAGACTGCCCACCGACTGTGTGCTCGTGACCAGGTCGAGTTTAAGCGACACTGGTGTGCTCCGCCTGCTTAGGGTTTCGAAGGTCGACCATCTCCACCCATGTGACACTCAACTAGCACGGTCAGCGCTCCCAGGGATCTCGAGACGTCGTCACATTGAGAGAAATTGTTTGTTCGTCTTAAAATTATTTAATTAATAAATATATATTTTATATTACCAAAAGACTATTTCCAAAACCTCTTCATGTACATTGCCTTAAATCGCACCCGTAGCGATATCGTGTATCTGCCGATTATAATAACAACTAAAAAAATTAAGACTTGCTTTTTTCTGTTCGCTAATGATAATAAGCTTGCAAATATCGATATTTCGGAAGCCACTTTTGTCCTTCCGAGTCTACGAGACATGTTAGAATTGATGAACAAGTGGTTCCCGAAATATCGGTTTTTGCAAGTCAAGAGAGATTTGCTGAGAAGGTCCACAATATTAATATGCACGAATTTTTTAGATTGAGAGGTGAATCTGACCTCAAGAGTTTTTGCAGTCCATCATCCTTGATTTGAGCTGCGGCGATGTCCTTGGTTATCTACAAGACTTTTATGCCAATAATCTCTACCTGGAGAAGAGTGTTTGCTCACCAATTGTCTTCCGTATGACATGAATGAATTTTGTAGAAAAATGGACGATATAATCTAACTGTACAAGCTGTCGTGAGAAAGCCTTCTGCGATTTTTGTTTGAAAGCATAAACTATGATATTAAGGTCTGCCTATGAATCCCTGAGACAGCACCTTCTCCAGAATTGGTTCGGAGTATCTCCTTGGCCGGCTGGCTTTGCGATCGAATACTCACTCAAGCTTGGATGACAAATTAATTAGCCCATTGTTTTTCTTATTGGGTCCGACGAGCAATTTAGGCATCCGAGTTTGGATCATGGCAGTGTCTATTGATGGTACCATGCATTTTGAGCTCCAAAACTTCATCCACTTTTTCTGAAAATTACTTAAATCCACTTTTGACTTAATGTCCTAATTCAGACCTTACTCTCAAAATCTCTCAAAGATAATTCTGAGGTGTTTTCGAACTTGAATGTCGTCAGTATGGGCAAAGTAAAAATTGTTAGGTGTCTGCTTGGCAATGAAAATTTGTGCTGCATTACAAACCCAGAATGTCATCATCACCTTAAAATCAAGGAGGTAGTTTTTTGCAAAATTCAGAGAAATCTTTTATTGAAAAGATACTGTAATAGCTAAGGAATAAATATGTATATACCAGAGACACTGGTGTTACTGATGTGAGGAGCGCTATGGCCTGTATTTCTTCAACTATAGAGGACTGACAAATCACGATGCCTCAGTGAACTTGGATTCTGGACACGCTCCTCGCTGCTTCTCTGGGTTAATTCTGCATGTTTTTTTTTCGTTGGCAATGACGTTTACTATGTTAAATGAAATGTTTACATTGGACCATTGGGTTGTTTCTTTGGCATGGCAGATTCGTTAGAGTTCTTGCAAGGAAATAGTCTCATTTGTATTGAGCTTGATTTGAGAGTCGGTTTATGTAGAATAATGCATCCTCATACGCTGTACCGGACAAACTCTCTGGCTTTAGCCGTGTGATAATCACCCTTCACCTTGTTCGTTTTCCCTTGAAGAAGATGCATCTTCCTTTTACTCATGATGGGTTCACCGTTCTTAGTCTGTTAGGAGTCTTCCAGAATGAACATAATTAGCAATAAATATAGGTCTTCTACATATTCAAAATGATGTAGTTTTTTTCGTGGTCTCGTCGGATGATTAAAATCAAATCCGGTTTCAACTTCCGAAATCAAAAATTCCAAAACACACCCTTTATATAGTGGGAGCTGGAGAATCTAAACGATTGTAGCCTCTAAACAATTTATTGTTGGCAACTTCTTGTACAAAGCAACCGAAAACTTAGGATCCAGATCCAGAAATGAAGAAGGCTGCTTCATACAACTTCCTAAGAAGTCGCTGGCGATTACGCTGAGGTAATGAAAACTGTGGGACCATAGGTACCCAGGCGCATTAAATAAATACACAAAAAGTTAATTTGACTGCAGTTTAAGAAACCTGTGACAATATCTTTGGTTCATGGGTCATCCAATACACCTTTTTCACCTTTCCCATTGCATGCAAATATTTATTGACAGTTGACCTGTCAACGTTTAACTCTTCGGACCATTTTCCATAATTTGACTTCATCTTCTTCATCCAAAAATTCACTTTGCAAGCATCGAAACCATGTTTAGAGGCTGCTTTTTTGTGGCGAACGTTGGCATTTTCGCCAAATAAACAAACGATGTTCACACTTGAGACGAATGTCAACTATTGTAATCTAGACCCCACAGATATGCCAAGGGGGAAACTATTCCCCATACCCAATAAATTCGGTATGTTGCCTGGACGAAAGTCAGTCTAAAAAGGTCCATCGGCTAATATGGACTAAAATGTTCAAATTCCGAATCAATCATTCAAATTCTGCAGTGGAATAGATTAACGTACTCCGTGACAGGTAGGAGCGTTGTAGATATTTTGGCACGATATCACCGCCAAGTCGGAACGCTCCGCGCTTATTTTTACAAGAAGGAATAAGTAAATCTAAAGATAAGGCTACTTGTGAGCCTGATAACGGGTTGATTCCATCTACCGGATCGCTGAATCGGGTGAAGTCGGGCCAAGAGCAGATCGGCGAGTGGAAATCGAAGCGTTACGCAATAATCAACTGAACTGTCTACTGTAAAAGTTCATCGATCTCCTTTTACGAAAAGATCGCTCAATGCTGGGAATTCTTTTGTAATGCGGAGGGATGTATGCCATCCAGAAAGGCGTAATCGCTACTCATGCTTATAGACTTTTTTAACATTTTATAAAATAAGGGCTGGAGAATGACTAGTAAAGAGTGCGTGGTTCGGCATTAAAAGCATTGAACCGTCCGATTTCTGGCTTCACTGTGGTTGCGACAGGCAATACCTGCACAGACATAATACTGTATGTAAGGTTATCCATCAGAATCCTGCAAACAAGCTAGACTAACCATGGAAACATGCCCAGTTTATTAATATGATCGGCAAGAAGTACTCGCTAACTCCACCGACAAATTTGAACTGATCGCATGTTTGACATAGGAAGCCACACGTCATATTACATAGTTGATAAAACAGATAACTCTACGTACATTTTTTCCGTTCAAAACGTAACATTGCGCGAAAATACGCCGAAAAGATGATAAATTGTGGCCCAATGACTCAGAAAATCACTGTTAATTTTGCATCCCAAAATGATGGTTGTAGTTCAAATGTTGTGCCTTAAAAGTTCGAAGCTTCCTTAATGTCCTTGGACCCTTCCACAGTTTGGTTCAAAGTTCATCATTCTGCGAACCTCCTCGGAGATTCTTGACGGATATTCTGAATAACCATCCACAGCCGCCGTTACCAAAGTCGGCTCCGTCTTTTTTTTTTTAAGTAGATAAGCTTGCCAGAGCCTTACTGCTTAGCGTTTAATACTAGTACATAGTAAAAGCCGACATCTATCAAGATTGTGATAACCCGAAAATAATAACATTATGTAAATAACTAGTTAAATATTGTATCCAATTAACTGGTGGAAAAGGATTTCGTTTTCGTAAAGCAATGCCAATAAACAATTTTTTGTATATTCTTCGTTAATAATTTCAGCAAAAATATTAGTTCCTTTCAGTTGCTTTTATTCTAAGTGTTATTTTGAAAGATGATTTCAGGGATATTTTTAACCCGGACTTCTTAGGAAATCCCAGTCCAAAGGCTTCTAACTAAGTGCTACACCGATAAACTATCTCTAACATATTAATTCTAGCTTAATCAATACAAAAACAATATTTCAAGATCCAAAGTTCATTTGAATTGAATTAAATAAGAATATCGAATTCCTGGCATCATCTGCCCTTTTTTTCTCTAATTCCTATTGAAATTCTTCATATTTTTTTGCATTTTTTGCATAATTTTATTGAGGATATTAAGGAAATCGAAAGCGTTATATAAAAACTCCACCTTATTAAAAAATCTATAACAAAAAAATCCCTCACAGAACTACCGAAGAAAGCAACCAAAAAAAAAGCATTAATTGGTTTATCAACACAAACTATTATTTTTAAAATATGCTGGCAGCCTAATGCCTCCTGGCAAAGGTTTTTTTCTCTTGTTTTCCGAAATATGCAATGCGTGGAACCAGTTATATCTGCTCCTTAAACCGGTCACTAGATAACGACTTTCTTCATTGTTCTAACCCGTGCGCCATCAGGGTTAATAGATTTTAACAAAAAATTCTTTATATATGTATGTATACCAAATGTATTTATTTATTCATCATATTGAATACGTAACCGATATGCATATGTATGTATGCATATGATTTTTGAAATTTTAGAAGAGAAATCCCCTCAGCAATTTGAACATTCACTTGAGTACATTTCGTAAATTGATGGTAGATATAAAACTTTTTTAGTATGTCTAATTAAATTGTTTTTGGATTAAATTAAATTGGCAATGAAATAGTTGATATCTGCAAGATTTTTACTCTAACAACCAATAGAAATTTGATATCGCGAGGAGCTTTACCACCATAAACTGCACGCTAAGAAATTATAAATGCCAAGCGCTTTTGTTTCAGATAATAGATTAATTTAATCCTTTTCTTGTTTTTAATATCTTGTTTGTGCGATTTCCGAAGTAGTTATATAATAACGTATGTTTATTTGTATATTTCAATACTATTTCTATTCGGCTTACTCCTTGTATCCAAATCCAACAGGTGCTAGGGGATATATATAATATAATTCTACTATGCAGATGTCCCTTCTGCTTTTGATTATTTAATTTTATTCACAATTATATGCGATAAAATTTGTTCCAACGCCAAGGCCACTGCGCTGACTATATCATTTTAATATTCCTGCTATCATTCCGATGAATACAATTTCCATCTCATTAATTCAAAAATATCTTTATAAACTAAAAATCAAATTCCACTTTATTTTGCAGATATGAAAAGTGGGAAGGATGTCAGCAATATTGGCATTGGATCACCGAGTGATGTATTTTGTTCTGTACCCGGACGTCTTAGTTTATTATCCAGCACATCGAAGTATAAAGTGACCGTGGCCGAAGTACAAAGAAGACTTTCACCGCCCGAATGTCTCAATGCATCACTTCTTGGAGGTGTCTTGCGACGGTATGTTTCCTTATCACTAAGTCAATATCTTCGGCACCTTCGTGTACAATTTATCTAGGCTATGAGAAGAATTGAAGTGAATTTGACTAATGGTGCAGATGATTATCGCCATAGATATCTTTAAATGTACATGGTTGAAAATTACCTTGGAAAGATTCAAATCACGGATTCATGCAGCGATAGCGTTTTTAGTTTGAAATATTTCGATATTACTGTACATGGACTACCAGTTGAAAGAGTCATAAATTATATTCCTTTGCTTTATATCCCGCTATTTATTTTACTATATTAGTTATTTAAGCAGAAATGTTTCTTATTTAAATCTAAATTTTATTTTTCTATTGATCCTTTTTCAGAGCTAAAAGCAAAAATGGTGGTCGCTTATTAAGAGAAAAACTGGAAAAAATTGGCCTAAATTTGCCAGCCGGTCGAAGAAAGGCCGCAAACGTGACGCTTTTAACTTCCCTCGTTGAAGGTGAAGCAATACATTTAGCTAGAGATTTTGGTTATGTGTGTGAAACAGAATTTCCTGCTAGACAAGTAGCCGAATATTTATTAAGACAACATACTGAACCTCAGGACTCATATAGGCGTAAGGAATTATTATTAAATACACAACAGGTAAGTGCTTTACCTTTTTAGTGATTTTATTTCGGTTTATTTTTATTTCGATTTGAAAGTATTTGAACCTCAAAATAATCAAATAATCAAAATTTGTATAATCTCAAAAATATACATTTAAATTTTTAAAAAAATGCCTGCACTCTACAAATAATTTGAACCTCTACTTCCAGGTCACAAAGGAACTGGTTAATTTATTAAATCAAGATCGTTCGCCATTATGCAATACGAGACCTCAGCATTTACTGGAACCCTCAATACAACGGCATCTAACACATTTTTCTTTAATCTCGCATGGTTTTGGATCACCAGCAATTGTTGCAGCACTGACAGCATTCCAAGTAAGTATTAGCTAACGTTATTTTCACAAAATTTAAAATAATTTCTTTTCCCCTCAAAATCCCCGCTCTTTGTCAAACCTCTTATCTCGGGGTTTTATTTATAGCAATGAAATCTAAGAGAAATCTGAGTATTTGGAGGTTTTACGGCATATTCTGGGTGTCCTTTTATCACCACTTCAATACGCTCACGCACAAAACAACATTTATAATTAACAAATATGGATATCACCATTCAAAAGATACTTGAAACCCTATGGAACTGGAGCTAATTTGAATTAATTTTTTCTGAATAGTATAGGCATGATGGGGTCTTCTTCCTTTTCTTTTTCTTCAGCCTTTGTCCCGTTCACAAGCGGGATCGGGTCGTCGTGATCGGTTTCGCCAATTGGCTCGAATGCCTGATCTGGGTGCAATCTCGAGGCTTTCAAATCCCCATCCAGCGTATCAAGCCACTGTTGTTTAGGCCTGCCTTTTGTTCGTTTCCCATCGACTTCAATGTTCAGACCAATCTTGGCAAGTAAATTCTCGTTGGCATGAATTGCGTGACCATACCATCGAAGACGCCTCTCTCGCAACTTTTCCACGATCAGTGCAACCCCATAACGATCGGGGATATCCTCATTTCGGATGCGATCAAAACGTGTGACGCCACTAGTCCAACGTAACATCTTCGTCTCCATTACCGCAAGACGCCGTTCATTGGCTTTTATAGTTGGCCAACACTCAGAACCATAGAGAGCGACAGGACGGACAACATTGCGGTAAATTTTCGATTTGAGACGTTCGTTGATACGTCGATCATAAAGAACACCAGTTGTGGAACGCCACTCCATCCAGGTTGCGTTAATGCGTGAAGCAATTTCATAACGCAGTTCTCCATTGGCTGATAGCATTGACCCGAGGTATTTAAATCGCTCAGTTCACTGCCGCTGACAGCAGTTGTGCCGGTTTCATGGGGATCAGTCGTCAAAAATTCAGTTTTGTTTAGATTCAATCTGAGACCGTGTTTCATGAGGCAATCATTCCATTTTTGGACAAGTTGCTCGAGATCATTTTTGCTATCAGATGCTGGGAAAACATCATCTGCATAAAGCAGTGTGTTGGGCGCTGGACGTTGGATATCCCGTGTGACGGTGTCCATACCAAGAACAAAGAGGAGTGGTGAGAGGGCACTTCCTTGATGAACACCAACAGAGACACGAAGCGTTTTTGATACACCCGCCGTACTTCGAATTTTACTTTTCGGAACGTGGTAAAGCAATTGAACTCAGCGCACGAGTTCCTCAGGAACTAATTGTTGTCGTAAAGCATACCAGTTCGTGTGACGCACGGTCAAACGCTTTCTCTAGATCCAGAAATGCAATGTAAAGAGGGCGATGCTTCTCACGATGTTTCTCCGTGAGTAACCGCGCAGCGTATATTGCGTCAGTAGTTCCGCAGTTTTTGACAAATCCGTCTTGTTTCACGATTATTTCAACAATTTCGCAAATACGGTTGTCAAAATGGGGTAATATATTAGAAAAAAAATTCTACTCGTCGGTGCCTATTTAGCCTTACATAGGGTGGGGGAGTGATGAAAATGAGATAATGACTGAATATAGAAAGTTAGGATAACAAGGGCGTGGTTCATTTGTTTTGATGGAAGGAAGTATTGAGCGATCTGTGTAAAGGAACACTCTACTTTTTCTGTCGAAAAGACCATTACCACTTGCATAGGTAACGAGGATTTCCGGAAATTGCATCTATCGGAGGAAACTTTTCCCCGGACACTCGATATTGGAGTATGAAGGTTGAGGTGTGATTAATATCTTTCAAGAAACTCCATCCAGAACAGCATTGATGCTGTTTTATAGATTTTATACTACAACTACTATGGCGAAGGAATTGGCTTTCCTTCAATTGTAGCCCCTTCATATGATAAGAAAAAATGTCGGTCCAGATAATGAAACCGTCAATAATAACAAACTATTGTCCATAGTTTTGTATTCCTGCGAGTTAGGTGGAGCTGAGTCGAAAACATAAACGAGTAGCTCAGGCAGTACTACTCCTCCCTTAACGACGTGTAGGAGGGTGGGGCCTAACCCTGAAAGGAGTCTAGGCTGCATCGTTCAAAAAATGCTTCCTCTGGCTTCCAAATGAACAGCGCAGTGGTGTTGAGATTTTGGAACAACTTGGTGTCCACAACAATTTTCTTTACTATCGGCATTCCCGAAACGGATATTAGGAAGGTTCGGGAACAAACGGGCTAGCCGTCTAAATAGCAAATGTCAGCTCCTAAAACCATTTAAGGGAACGTGCATCCCACGGCATCTCCATTTGAAGCATAGATGAGATGCCATATTTCTCAAACAAATTTACAGTATTATAAAGCGACGACTGCACTTATCAGTCGTCGGATCAATAGCTGCGAAATATTTATATACCTCAGACAAGAACCATGTTGGTGCGGTAGTCAGGAGCGTAGACTTCCGACATGCCGACCTGTTATATGCCAACGGGAGTGATAGACCCCGCTTCTGATCAGGCGAGAAATCATCGGCATATCGGTGGCATCTCCAGACATAGCGGCTTTTATTGGAGAGTGGAGAATATCAAACGATATCACACTCTCAGATCACAGACGCATTGACTTCGTAAAGGGCAACCACTCTACTTTGGAATCCGCGGAAGACAGATTAGCCGACCTATAAAATAGCACTGATAAGTTACGATCCCTGGAGAGCTTGTCAAATCACTTGATAGAATTGAAAAAAACAACCCAGATGACGTACATACAAAAGCTCGGTTACCTAATCATTACTGAGAGGATCGCCAACCACAGCACTCGGAGTTTTCCTAAATCTACCCCTCATTAATTTGAAGGTGAAACGTAACGCAGCCAATGACGCATATAAACTCGATAGCATTGGCTCGTGAAAAGGCGTCCATCTGGAAATTGCTTGGTAAACATCCAATGGCTCTGATGCCGACTGATCGTATGGTTTCCAGGCTTGTCTCTGAAAAGACATGTCGTAATCACCAAAGTAGAAGAATGATCGATAAATGCCCACGATTCTTTCGGGATTACCGACCTAATAATCTTCACCAACGTGTCAGTTATGGAAGACGGATCGGACGGAGGGAGGTTCCCAGGTAGTCCGATTATGGAACTGACTCGACCTCTCGGAAAAATGACGACCATACTCCAGGCGGAGATATATGCCATTTCATGGGCAGCAGAAGAATGCTTACGACAAGAATAGGATGTCGCACGATTTGAATCTGTTCCGGCAGCCAGGCGGCGTTATCAGTACTAAACAACAACAACATATTAAGCCAGTTGATGTGAAGTTGCAACTTGGCCGACTAAACGAGACATTTCTGATGTGGGTACCAGGACACGCAAACATCACTGGTAATGAGGAAGGTGTCTTGATACATAATGGGGCCAAAACTAACTTTGGCATCCGACCATCTACTGTCAAGTCTATTCTGAAGGGTGAAATTGCAACGATTCACGCAACAAGTGGAGAAACTTGAACTGTTGCTGGCAGGTGAAACTCCTTGTGAATTAACCCGGCGCTGCTAGAGCGGCAAGAAGTAGAACATGAAAACCCTAGTAGGGCTTTTAACGGAGCACTGCCCCTTAAACTACCGTATGACTGAATGCAGCCAATATGAGGAAGAGAAAGAAATGGCCCTGCACTTCATACGTAGCTGCCCGGTCTCCTAAGATCCCAGACGAAGACAACTCGGTAAGATTTTCTTCAACGAAGAATCTGCGCAGTCTCTGCCTCTGGAGAATGTCCTCAGATTCGGAAAAGCCTGCAAACGCCGCGCAGGAAGCCATTTAATGTGCGGTTTACGAAAATGGTACAATGGGTCTGACCAAGGCTTGAGTGTTCGGAGTTGCGACTCCTCTCACTGAATCTAGACTAATGATGCCGTATACTATATCCTTTGTGGAGCTGTAAACGATCAGATCAACGACATATTAAAGGTCCTTGATTCGGTTGAGAGAGGAAAGAGGTTTTGGTATATATCTTGTAAACACTTAGAAAAAGGTTACCGAAGGGCAAAGCTTCCCCTCGGATTCCAACTTGATTAGTGCAAACCGTGAATAGCTACTGGTGAACCCTCACTTGGGATTGAAGCCTTCGAAAAAAATCTATTGTAAGTGGCATTTTACCAATCTCGAGTAAGACATTGGTTTGCAAATAGAGTCAGTGGGTCTGCCTGAAAGTAGAGAGTGGTAGTCACGCATGTAGAGACATTTGCCTTCTATAAATGGGAGGTCGTTAATACTAGGAAGTTTGCAAAGGCACGGAGATCTTTGTTTTAGCTCATGTATGAATTTAGATCTGGCTTGGTATTGGAAAAGAGACTGCAAATTCGGTCCGTGTAAAGGGCCAAAATTTTTTCCTGGATTGAGGAATTCAGGTCGTGAATCTAGGAAAGAATACTATGAGGAAGGTAGGATCATAGGGTTTTATTATCATGAAGGAACTTGTCTTATCGATAAGAAGTCGTCACATACGAAGGCGCTTCGAGAATCGAGGGGATGACAACAGATGAGATCGTTTTTCTTTACCATCGCTAGTAGATGAACTCATCATAACCATCTTAGCATATTTAAAATCTGTGAAAATGCATACCAAATCCAATCCCCAAAACTAGCGAATTTGTTGTTGCCGCGAGTTTTTGAACCTCTGTAGAAACAGAGACATTTCAGTATTTCCAGATATATTTTTGGTCTGTTTTTTCGACAAATCTGTAGATTATGGTTGATTTGATGTCCTCTTCATAACTGGTGTATGAGAGGAGCTCTCGCACTAAATTATAATGGTCAAGATTGACTTATATCAGTCTTATCTCTTCGTCAAAAATACTGCGCAACTGTAGCATACCGATAATAGACGCTCTTCTTCCGCTCCCGAAACAGTGGGGCGAACCTTCTGAACCTTTCGCCTTCTGGGCCTTCCTATCTTTCTGAACCCCGCATTTTCCAGCTATTTCATCCCGGGTGATTCGAATTATTTTAGCAAGGTCTCCCTTCATCATGGTTTTGCTATATTCTTCACATTGTGTCATGATTTTTAGCCTCTTTCCCTTCCTTCAACCTATTCTCATAATGTCTTGTCTATCTCACAGAGGAAGCTTTCCAATGTCATGCCACGAAACTTCTTCAACTGTAGTTTCTTTTGGAATCGGTTGTATTGTCTAACGGTTATCAATCAATTCAAGATGAACTCTCCGTTTATGAGAAAGTCGATTCATCGAGGCAACCTCCATCGCGGTTTTTTCGAAAAATTTCTTTGTAATTATTGAGGCTAGCGTAACTGCTTCCGCTGCTGGATCTTTGGTTTTATCGTAACGAAGGGCTTTCCTGCATTTTAGCATCCAACAAAGATCCATTTTCTGTAATAATAAAAAACTTGTTGCTTCTTTTCCGTTGGTGTGGATATTTATTCTTGCAAAAACCGATATTTCGGGAACCACTTGTTCCCTTCATCAGTGCTAACAAGTTGCTTCATCTCTGCTCCTCTTTACAACTTTACAGCCCGCTGAATTTTCAGGAAGCGTTATTTGATTCGCCTTTGTTAATTTTCCTCTTTCTACTGTGTTTGGCTTGTCCCACTGTTCTAATGAGAGCCAAAACTCCAACTATGATTTTAATGGTTAATTATTCTCCTTCCAAACTTCGTTAAACATAATTCGTTCATACTCCTGGTCCATTGCGTCGTTTCCTTCCCGCGCATATTTACGGAGAGCTCCACTAACCTCCACCTTCGGTTTCGGGACTCTCGCAAATTAATATAGAGCTTTATATGGCAGAAATTAGATACGTCCCGTTAGGGTTTCTGTAATGTACACCTACGTATTTCCTGTTTGTAGGAGATTATCTCGCGCTCTTATAATGGACTACTCCTACGGAGAACCACATTTTCCATGCAACTTGCAACATTAGATAAAACTGCAGCCAGGCAAATTTGGCGGCCGGAAACCTTCTTGTCTAGTCTCAATAACCACCAAATGTGGCTCCTGCACCTCCATCCTAGATGACTTGTATAGTGTGAATAAACATTTATAATATACAACATTGTTAGTATTTTGATGCTAATACGTTTTACTTTTTTACAGAACTTTCTCACGGAATCTGTTAAATGTCTGGACAAGATGTACCCACCAAATGGCGGGGGTATGGTCTCATCATCGTTGGACAAAACAAAAATGGACAATGACAAGAAATGATAATTCCTCCATTTGTGGGAAGGTGTCCACCACTCGTATCACAATTTTCATAAGAAGTAAGAATATTATCAAATTCAGAATAGTGTTTATGACAACCTATACATTAAGAGCAAAGTTGAATCTATTTTTGTCTTATTTATTTTTCTTACTTCGCGCAGTATTCATTGTTTGAAAGAAAAAAGAAAAAAAATTAACAAAAGCAAACAATTTTCGAAGAATCTACTGTTTTTGTTAGTCTCATGAAATGTATTTGTTTTTAAATCATTAATTAGGGAATCATGTAATTATTTAAGTTAAGGAAGACTTAGCAAGAACTACAACAAAAAAATGTAATACTACACAATGATAAAAAAATGATGTTTTGTGATATAAATAGTATTTCTTTGTAAATAGGGGAATATGTTTGATTGCTAAGATGATATTTGTAGTGTAAAATAATTCCAATATCTCAAGCTAGATAACATATGAGATTTTATAAGAATTTTCATCGTTAAGAGATTAGTTATTCGAAAATTTTTATTTTCCACGAAAGAAAAGATTAGTTGAAATATATATACTCAAAGGGTGCAAGGTTTGTAACCGCATTCGAATTAATTATTTATTGAATTTAGTTTCTTATTGAGTCACAACGTTAAGGGATTTCTATGCGCTATGAAATATCTACTTCACTATTTGCGAAGGCAACTTGCAACTTTGGAAAAAGTAAAAAGATATCGCAGAGATTTTTGAGGCTGAGAATATACCTCGATCCAAGATATAGAGTCTACTATTGAAATCTGTTAAAAAAAGATTAAGACCAATAAAAGTATTGTGCCAAACTTGCAGAAAGCCTGAGCTTCAAATTTCATGAAGTGTACTACATAATAACCCCTTTCCAGGATAGTTTCTTACAAGTTGCTACCTTCGAAACATAAGACATTGTGCCAAAATCTCTAAAAATGGACCTCAGATAGTTAAGTTATGTTGAATCTCAATACTTTCTAGAGTCGTAACTTTATTAATTCCAAACAGAAATCCTGTAAATTACGAGTAATTGTGGCATTCCACTCATTTAAAATCGTGATAACTTGAAGTTCGAATAATGTAATCATTTGAATTGTCACTGTCATGAAAATTACCTACATTTGCGATAGAGAAGCTAAGGGAAAGATCTTTTGTACATTGCGCCATATTTTCTACAACTTCTACAATCATATAACAAATCAAAACTTCTATACGTTGCCTAAATAAGTATCCACTTCTAAAGCCTAAAGCCATTCAAATGAACTCAAACATAAAAAAAAATAAAAACAATGCAGAGTCAATGTAAGTTGTTGAAAATCCGCATCTTGCCATCTTTCTTAAAATAATGAAAGTAAAAATGAATCAAGTTCAATAAATTTAAGTCTGTAATTTATTTATAAAAGATAGAATAGTTGTAATCGTCAAGTTTAAAACATCTACTATTAATCATTCCAACTTTAAATAGTAAGTCTGATACAAAAGCAAACAAAATTCATTTCAGTAAACTTGTACACATTGTTAATTCGAAATCGAAGGGAAAAACATGACCGAAGTAAAAGGTACTTAGATATACTTGAATCTGAAATGAAATCGGAAAGTCTCAAAACAATTTTAAATGTAAAAATTGTAAGATAGCCTTCAGATTAAATAAAATCAATTATTATTAAATGAAAATGAGAAATCTATTTAAATGAAATTCCATCTAAAGTAAGGGGCAATTTTTATTATAAATCAAGTATTATTCTCATCTCGAATGAAACAATCAAATATACAGATTACTACGTTTAAGTGTAAATCGGAAGACATTTCAGTAGAACTACATTTTATTTAATTGTAATGAGAAAAAATAAATAGAAATATTTAAATGAATGGAGAAGAAAAAAAAATAAATAAAATCCAAATGAAAATCTACTATGGAACAAACAAGTTTTTATTTGATCTGCTTCTCCTTTTTCTGTAGCGTTTGTCCCGTTCACAAGCGGGGTCGGCTCGTCTTGATCTTCACGATCGCTCCATCCCAGGCAGGATGGGCGACACCTTTCTATTTTTTTTCTACAACCAAATAATCATGATATCGTTCAAAAATTCCATCATCGTACATAATCATCCATTTCCATCCAACTGCCGGGTGAGATGAAGCAGTTGACAAAGACGCCACCGAGCTGCTACAATTTTTGTGGCTGCAGAAGCTTCCGGAGAGCACACAGGCCATTCTGACGTGTGCGGATTCGAAATCTCTGAATACGCTCGCCATCATCATGGACAAAATCCTCCTGAATTGATCGATCGGTTAGCAGGTCGTCAGGATATTTTTCAAGCACTGAGGCATGGTACCAGCATAGGTTCACTGAAAAGACTACAAAATGTACCAGCCCCTTCAGTTTTTCACCAACTAAATCAGACTTGCCGGGAGTTCTAGCGACTGCCACCCGAAATGCAGCACCATGTCGCCTCACAATCTAGGACCCCTTGAGCCGGCGCTACTACCTGGTCAATCTTCAGAACTCCAGACATCCCGGTTTTGCGCCAATTCGATATCCCTAAAATCTGTCTGGTGTCCTGGCCTACGCCATCGTTCCATCTTAGGTAGGGTCTGCCTCGTCTTCTTTTTCTACCAAAGATATTACCCTTATAGACTTTCCGGGCTGCACCATCCTCATCCATACGGATTAAGTGACCCGCCCACCATAACCTATTGAGCTGGATTTTATCCACAACCAGACGGTCGTGGTATCGCTCATTGATTTCCCCGTTATGTAGGCTATGGAATCGTCTATTCTCATGTAGGGGGCCAAAAATTCTTCTCTCGAACGCGGCCAAGAGATCGCAATTTTTCTTGCTAAGAACCCAAGTCCGAGGAATACATAAGACTGGTAAGATCATTGTCTTGTACAGTAAGAGCTTTGACCCTATGGTAAGACGTTTCGAGCGAAACAGTTTTTTTAAGCTGAAATAGGCTGACAACAACCGTGTGCGGATTTCATCATCGTAGCTGTTATCGGTTCTGATTTTCGACCCTAGAAAGGAGAAATTATCAACGGTCTCAAAGTTGTATTCTCCTATCTTTATTCTTTGCGTTTGGCCAGTGCGGTTTGATGTTGTTGGTTGGTTGGTTTTTGGTGCTGATGTTGCCACCATATACTTTGTCTTGCCTTCATTGATGTGCAGCCCAAGATCTCGCGCCAAGCGTTGCCTGCTCGATCTGGATGAAGACAGTTTGTACGTCTCGGGTGGTTCTTTCATGATGTCGATATCGTCAGCATAGGCCATTAGTTGGATGGACTTAAAGAGAATCATACCTCTTGCATTTACCTCAGCATCACGGATCACTTTCTTTAGGGCCAGGTTAAAGAGGACGCATGATAGGGCATCCCCTTGTCGTAGACCGTTGTTGATGTCGAATGGTCTTGAGAGTGATCCTGCTGCTTTTATCTGGCCTCGCACATTGGTCAGGGTCAACCTAGTCAGTCTTATCAGTTTCGTCGGGATGCCGAATTCTCTCATGGCCGTGTACAGTTTTACCCTGGCTATGCTATCATAGGCGGCTTTAAAGTCGATGAAAAAAAGGTGCAACTGTTGTCCATATTCCAACAGTTTTTCCATCGCTTGCTGCAGAGACAAAATCTGATCTGTTGCTGATTTGCCTGGAGTGAAGCCTCTTTAGTATGGGTCAATGATGTTGTGGGCGTATGGGGCTATCCGGCCTAGCAAGATAGCGGAAAATATCTTATAGATGGTACTCGGCAACGTGATACCTCTATAATTGCTGCACTGTGTGATATCTCCCTTTTTATGTATGAGACAGATAATGCCTCGTTGCCAATCGTCAGGCATTGATTCGCTGTCCCATACCTTGAGCACAAGTTGATGAACCACTTGATGTAACTGCTCGCCTCATATTTAATTAATTCGGCTGTAATTCCATCGGCTCCTGGCGACTTATGGTTTTTAAGCCGATGAATTGCACGGACTGTTTCTCCTATACTTGGTGGTGGCAGTATTTGTCCGGCGTTTTCAGTTAACGGGACCTCCAACTCGCCGATGTTCTGGTTGTTCAGTAGTTCATCAAAGTACTCAAGCCATCGCTCCAATATCCCCATTCTATCGGAAATCAGATTTCCCTCTTCGTCTCGGCAGGATGAACATCGAGGTGTATAAGGCTTCATCCTGCGGACTCGTTGGTAAAACTTCCGCGCCTGGTGCGGTTGCTCCCTGTACTTTTCTAGTTCACAGACTTGTTGGTTCTTCCGTCTGTGAAGTCGCTTCTTCGCTCGCCGGAGTTCATGATAAGTCTCTGCGCGTGCCCGCGTTCTTTGAGAATGCAACATTACTCGGTATGCGACATTCTTCCGTTCTGTTGCTAGCTTACATTCATCATCAAACTAGTCGTTCCGACTCCTTTTGCGGCTAGGGCTAAGTATGTTTGTGGCCGTATCAATGATAACGTTCTTCAGGTGGTTGTGAAAATCATTTGTTGATGCTTCGTCTCCAGGTCCTTTGTTGACTGCGGTTATTGCGGCATCCATTTCCCCCTTATAGGTGTTGCGGAGGGCTGTGTTGCGGATGGCTTCAGTGTTAACCCTTACCTGATTATCAGAGGGGATTCTGGGTGGTGTTGTTATTCTAGCTCAGAGCAGCATGCCAACGAGATAGTGGTCCGAGTCTATATTGGCCCCCTATATGTTCTGACATTCATCAAGGCTGAGAGGTAGCGGCGCTCGATCAACAAGTGGTGAATTTGGTTGAACGTGGTCCCGTCTGAAGAGGCCCACGTATGTTTGTGGACCGCTTTCTGCGCAAACAAGATACTTCCAGAAACCATTTCGTGGAAGACTGCTAATTGAATAATTCACAGTCCATTATCATTTGTATTTTGGTGTAAGATATGTGAGCCAACGTATCGCCTGAAATGGGGGCTCCTTCCCTACTTAGCTGTTAAAATCCCCAAGTATGATTTTAATATCATATCTGGGGCAGGCTTCGAGGGTTCGTTCAACTGCCTCGTAGAAGGTATCCTTCTCCGACTCTGCAGTCTCCTCTGTAGGGGCGTCAACGTTAATAAGGCTTATATCTCTAAACTTGCCTCGCAAGCGCAGAGCGCATAGCCGTTCGCTTATGTTTTCAAAGCCGATAACAGCAGGTTTCATTTTTTGGCTGACTAAGAAGCCTACTCCGAGCACATGGTTTACTGGTTGGCCACTATAATATATGGTGTAGCGGCTCTTCTCCAGGAAACCGGTCCCTGTCCAACGCATCTCCTGCAATGCTGTTACATCAACCCTATATTGGGACAGGGTATTGGCTAGCTGCTCAGCAGCTTCATCTCTGTACAGGGAGCGCACTTTCCATGAGAAAATGCGCAAATCATTATTCCGTTGTCGTTGCCGGGTTCGTCATTGTGTAATCCGCCCAGTCCGAGGCTCCTGTTGTGGTTTTGTAACATGTTGTTCTCCATGTAGAGTTGACAGCCCTACCCAACCCCCAACCTAGTGGACCAGTTGGTACAATTTGTCCCGTTTTTAGGCGCGGGAGATTCGCCTTCATCCTTCTCCGTCTGCAGCGTTTCGTTAAGAAACAACTCCCAGCAGTCAGCACGTAAAGGTGAAGATAGAGTTTGGTAGTAGAGCTGTTGGTGTTGGTTCAGCAGGCATTTCCCAGGTTTTATGCTCCATCGTGGGTACCAATCCACGTTTCGCCCTGGGACTTATACTACCCTTTGGCCACAGCAACACCATCAGCAGCATCATAATCGACAAGCTCTGCATCATCAACAACAACATTTACGCCTTCACTAGCCAGTTGCTTCTCAACGGAACCATCAACACTATAATAAGATCCCGAAATGGGCAATCGGTTAATAGGTGTTTGGGACATTTGCCAAATACTGAACATGCTAGTACCATCGTAGATTCGCTGAAAAGACTACAAAGTGTACCTGGCCCTGCAATTTTTCACCAAATAAATCAGAATTGCCGGGAATTCTGACGGCTCCCACCCAAAATGCGACGGCTTGTCACCTGACAATCTACGAATCCATTGATCCGGCGCAAATACCCGGTCGATACAGGCGCTGAGGTTTCGGTTCTTCCCGTATCTCGGCATAACAAGTTAATACCACAATCATTGAAACTTGCGGCAGCAAATTTTTCGTCGATTCGCACGTATGGCTTCAGGCAGGTATACTTGGGTTTAGGACTTCGACAAACGTTTTCTTGGCAATTCATAATCGCGGACATCAGTATATCCATCTTAGGTGTGGATTTTCTGTGCCCTGTATCATTGACCCCACAACTTTCCTAAGATCATCAGGAAAAATCTCATGCTGCTTACCCAGCACTCTTTCCATTGTTTTTGAAGATGTTGTCGATGCACGTATTCGCGCACTTCTTCAAAAATACCGCAACATCACTACCGAGTGTAATCTCTCTGAGCCCGTTAAGCATGATGTTCAGCTCCACATCAACACTACTGCCTCCCCATTTTTCTGTAAAGGTGTATCCATTACCATCGCAGAAGCTCGCAGTTGCGCGAAAAAGGTTCGAAGAACTTCTTAAGCAGGGTATTTGCAGGCCTTCAGACAGTTATTGGTTTTCGCCACTTCTCATAGTCCCTAAACCCAATAGCGAATGGAGACCTTGTGGCGACTACAGACGTCTAAATGCTCAGATGATTCCAGAGCGATATCCCATAGAACTCATCCACGACTGTGCCCACTCTATCGCAAACTGCCGTATTTTCTCGACCTTGGACTTAGTCGAGACATGCCATCAAATCCCTTTAGCTTCTGAAGACATTCCGAAAACGGTAATATTCACACCTTTTAGACTCTTCGAGTTCGCTAGGATGACTTTTACACTGTGCAACGCAACGCAAACCTTCCAGAGAATCATCCACTCTGTGCTTCGAAACCTATACTTCTGTGTCGTATATTTGGATGATGTTTTGGTCTGATTCCGAGCATTTAGAGCACCTTGAGTGCATTTTTTAATGTCTCATTCAAGCTGATCTAGTTCTTAACGTTGAGAAACACAAATTTCTGCAATGGTAGGTGAGACTGAAAGCATCCAACCGAACCCAGTCAAGGTACAATCAATAGTGCGGATTTCGAGCTTCCCGCTTCCAAAAACCGTTAAGGATCTCAGAAGGTCCTTGGGCATAAAACTTCGTTTCTTACCCAAGGCCACCCATCATCAATCAATCCTTAACGCCTTCTTGTCTGGGCCGAAAACCGAAGACTCCCGTCTAATTCTGTGATTCCCATAGGCCGTCCCGGCGTTTGAGACCACCAAGCAACTGCTGACGGATGCTACACTTCTGACATTCCCTCAGCAATATGCCCTCGTCGATGACTCAGACATTGCCGTAGATGCTGCTCTTCACCAAAAAGTGAATCAAATCTGGAAGCCGTTGAGCTTCTTCCCCAAACAGCACAATCCCGCTCAACAGAACTACAGCACCTATGATCGTGAGTTACTCGTCGCGTACTTCGCAATTAAATACTTCCGGTATTCCCCAGGCGTTTATATTATCCACGGACCAAAAGCCACTCACTTTTGCTTTAAAACAAACGCCCGACAAAGCATTCCCTCGCCAATTTGAGCTTTATCAGCCAGTTCACTTCCGACATTCAACACATGTCTGGAAAAGTGGTTGCTGACGCTTTGTCACGTGTTGCAGAGGCCAAGATCTCCACCACCATCGTTTTTCTGCACGACGCAGTTATTCAGAGCTCGAGAACCAACTCCAAATTTTCTATTTTCGGGTCAACATCCAGTATATACTACGAGATCTGAGGCAAGGGACTAAAGCCATATATTCCCAGCAATTTCCGAAAGTAAGTATTTCACGCCGTTCACAATCTGGCGCACCCAGACATTCAGACAACGAATCGGTCAGCTACCGCAAAGGATTTCTGGCCGTCCATGAACAAGAACATTATTTCTTGGGCATCGCATGCCAGAAATGCAAAACAACAAAGCATGTGAGGAAAGAGGCAGGAGTGCTCCCTCGGTCCACCAAGCGTTTCCATACAATCCACCTCGACATCATTGGCCCCTTGCGAGACTCGTACGGTTTCAGGTATTACCTCACAATCATCGATAGGTGCACGTCTTTACCTGAGGCAATACCTATGAAAGACACTACTGCACAATCTGGTGCAGGAGCCCTCTGTCGAGAGCGGATTCCACGCTTTGGTCTGCCGGCAATTATAATCACCGACCAGGGAATGCAGTTTAAGTCCTCCCTTTTCTTAGAATTGGGGAAATTCCTCGGCTTTAAATTCCACCAGACAACCACCAAAGTGGCACAGGACACTGAAGGTCACCATAATGGCCCAAGACAACCCCCTTTGGTTGTAGGTCCTGCCACTCGTTCTTCTTGTCCTCCGAACAGCCAATTGCGAAGAGTTTACTGCAAGTCACGCTGAGCTAGTATACGGGGAGAATCCGAGACTCCCCTGCGACCCTGTTCTTGACGTCTGGTCGGGACTCAACGCTACTGGTCTGCTGTGTCTGCTCAAGGACGTAATGCCAAAACTGCCTGAACCACTATAAAACGTGTCAGTCCAAGGGATGAATGTTAACCATATACTCTCAACAACTGCTTGATAGTGAATAGACGATCATCTTCATCCTGTGGCTCCCTAATTATGATAACAACCTGATCTTCAACTGTTACCACCGAGTAGCGACTTAGTGCCTTGACATGGTTTACATGACTTCTTAGTTGATAAAGGTCGAAATCCTCTAGGAACAGAAACCATCTCGCGAACTTTGGAGTGATATCGCATTTTTTCAGAAGCTGTCGTAAGGCTGAGCAATTAGTCAACATCTTTCCTCTGATTCGTAGTCAGTAAATGCTAAATACTTTTCAGCGGAGCGTCTATTCATAAGAGTACTAATATAAATAATACTTAAGTAGAAAAAGTATGAACCTGCCTCCTCTCAGGTTCGTTAAGTAGTATTATGTAACGTTAAGCTCAAGGGAATTTGTCATACATGGAAAACCACTCCTTTTTCCCGGCATTTGCCTTTTCTTTCTATAAAGTCCCTTCGAACTAGCGAACAGGCTAAGATACATTCTAGTTTATTTCACCTTCCATCTTTTTTTCTTATCACCGTGTTTCTATCCAATATATCCACACTAAAAGAATCTTTTCGACATTATGTACCTTTCAGGATTATCGCACCTTCACGTTTTATGCTGTATTCCTACGTTTCACGAATGATTTATCATTTCGCAACATATCCTCTTTAATAGGGACTTTGAAAAAACTCTTTGCATCCCCAAACTGTACAATGAATTTTCGCTGAATGTTTTTTTCGTCCAGCAGTGAAAAGCATCCTAACTTTTCCTGCATGAAGCATATTTGCGGTTTCTCTTTTAGCGGAAAAATGTCCAATATTCTTTTAAAGCAACTTTAACATGAAAACACAGAATTTATTCATGAATGGAATTAAATGAACAAACATATTTATATAATTTGATGCGACTCATGGATTTTCTGATACAGAAAAGTTGGTGTAATTTAGTTTAGCTTGGTTTACTGGGGGGGAGCCGCAGCTCGGAGCACTCAGGCCATTGTTAGGCCCATTGTACTATCCCCGTAAATCGCCTATTCAATGTCTTCCCACCTACGGCGTTCGCAGGCTTTAGATAATTTGAGAATATTCTCCAGAGACAAAGAGTGTGCAGATTCTTCATTAAAGAAAACCTTGCCAAGGTGTCTTCGTCTGAGACCTGAGGAAGCCGGGCAGCTGTATAAAAAGTGCACGGTCGTCTCCTCCTCCTCACATTGGCTGCACATAGCCGAAACGACTACCTCAATCTTTTCCATATGGTAGTTTAGGGAGCAGTGTCCCGTTAAAAGCCCTACTAGAGTTTTCATGTCCCACTTCTTAAGGGACAACAAAAATGCCGCTCTAGTGGCCCTAGGATTTTTGCTTGCCGGCAAGAGTCCAAATTTCTCCATTCGGCTGCATGAATCCTTGCAATTTCACCCTTCAGAGTAGACTTGACTTCCAAGAGCTGGTTCTGGCCCCACCATTGTGGATTCAAACCCTCGGCGAACCAGACTATCAACCTCCTCATTACCGGCGATGTTAGAGTGCCCCGGCACCCAAATCAGGAATGTTTCGTTCAGTCGGCCAAGTTTCAGCAGCACCTGATGACAACTCCACACCAACTGGCTTGATATGTCGTGGCCATTTAGTGCTTATAATGCCGCCCCACTGTCGGAACAGATTCGAATGGTGCGACCCCTCCACTTTTGTCGCAGACATTCTTCTGCTGCCAACGAAATGGCATATATCTCCGCCTGGAATGTGGTCGTCATTTTTCCGAGGGGTCGGGCCAGATCTATGATCGGATTCTCCGAGAACACCCCTGCGCCCGATCTATCCTCCATGACCAACCCGTCGGTGAAAATTATTAGGTATGTAATCTGAAAAGACTCATGGCCATTTGGTGACCATTCTACTCTTTCGGTGATTACGGCAGTGTATGTCTTTTCAAAGACGAATCTGGAAACCATACGATCGGTCGGCATCAGAGATGTTTGTCAAGGAATTTCCAGATAGCCGCATGACGATGTATTTGGCCGCCTTTCCACGCTCCAATGATATCGAATATATATGCGTCATTGGCTGCTTTCCGTTTGACCTCCAAGGGAATGTGAGTCCATTGCGGAGGCAACAACTGTGGATTTCATGCATCACATACTGTGTCCGCAAACTTGCCGGTAATTATTACGGCTACGTAGTCTGCAAATGCTTGCGCGAAGACTTTTCTGTCCTCCAGGAGCCACAGCAGGTATGGGACAGCGAATCAATGCCTGACGATTGGCAAAGAGGCATTATCTGTCTCATACATAAAAAGGGAGATATCACACAGTACAGCAATTATAGAGGTATCACGTTGCCGAGTACCATCTATAAGATATTCTACGCTATCTTGCTAGGCCGGATAGCCCCATACGCCCAGAACATCATTGGCCCATACCAAAGAGGCTTCACTCCAGGCAAATCAGCAACAGATTAGATTTTCTCTCTGCAGCAACTGATAGAAAAACTGTTGGAATATGGACATCAGTTGCACCTTTTTTACATCGACTTTAAAGCCGCCTATGATAGCATAGCCAGGGTAAAACTGTACACGAGCATGAGAGAATTCGGCATCCCGACGAAACTGATAAGACTGACTAGGTTGACCCTGACCAATGTGCGAGGCCAGATAAAAGCAGCAGGATCACTCTCAAGACCATTCGATATCAACAACGGTCTACGGCAAGGGGATGCCCTATCACGCGTCCTCTTTAACCTGGCCCTAAAGAACGTGATCCGTGATGCTGAGGTAAATGCAAGAGGTATGATTCTCTTTAAGTCCACCCAACTACTGGCCTATGCTGACGATATCGACATCATGAAAGAACCACCCGAGACGTACAAACTGTCTTCATCCAGATCGAGCAGGCAACGCTTGGCGCGAGATCTTGGGCTGCACATCAATGAAGGCAAGACAAAGTATATGGTGGCAACATCAGCACCAAAAACCAACCAAGCAACAATACCAAACCGCACTGGCCAAACGCGAAGAATAAAGATAGGAGAATACAACTTTGAGACCGTTGATAATTTCTCCTATCTAGGGTCGAAAATCACAACCGATAACAGCTACGATGATGAAATCCGCACACGGTTGTTGTCAGCCTATTTCAGCTTACAAAAACTGTTCCGCTCGAAACGTCTCACCATAGGGTCAAAGCTCTTACTGTACAAGACAATGTTCTTGTGAGTCCTCATGTATTCCTCGGAAACTTGGTTTCTTAGCAAGAAAAATTGCGAACTCTTGGCCGCGTTCGAGAGAAGAATCCTCCGAAGAATTTTTGGTTCCCTACATGAGGATGGACGATTCCGTAGCCTACATAATGACGAAATCTATGAGCGATACCATGACCGTCAGGTTGTGGATAAAATACGGCTCAATAGGTTACGGTAGGCGGGTCACTTAATCCGTATGGATGAGGATGATCCCAGCCGGAAAGTCTATAAGGGCAATATCTATGGTAGAAAAAGAAGACGAGGCAGACCCTGCCTAAGATGGAACGATGGCGTAGGTCAGGACGCCAGAGAGCTTTTAGGTATATCGAATTAGTGGACCTCGGCGCAAAACCGGGATGTCTGGAGTTCCTTATTAAGGCAGGCCTAGACCGGATACCGGTTGTTGCGCCGTTGATGATGAGAAGCCACAGCAAGGTATCCGTTACCAAATTCCATAACAGTGGAGAGAGAACTCCTCCCTGTGGGCAGCCCCTGAGTCATCCTGCTTCAATAGACTTCTGGCCGACCGATATGTGGATTTTTCTCCACTCTAGCATGTGAAGGATCCAACTGATTAGAAACGGTTCGATTTCATGCTGTCTTGCGGCATCACAAATTGCCGCAAATGAGGCATAATTGAAGGCACCTTCGATGTCTATGAATGCGCCTAAGGCGTATTCTTTTTCGGACATCGCCTTTTCAATTTTTGCCGTAAGTTCATGGAGTGCTGTCTCCGTGGATTTGCCTTTCTGGTAGGCGTGTTGCCTATGGTGAAGTGGCCACTTAGTAATATGTGTATCCCTTATGAACCGATCTACTAGTCTTTCTAGTCCTTTTAGCAGAAAGGACGTTAGACTGTGCGGTCGAAAGCTTTTTGCGTCTGTGTAGGTGGGTTTTCCTGGTTTGGGAATGAATAACACCTTCACATCACGCCATTTGGTTGGAATATAAGTGTGCTAGCATGCCCGATATATATTCCGAATTATTACTAGCGCAGGAACTATGCCATCCGGACCTGCAGACTTGTATCTATGGAACGAGTTAAATGCCCATTTTACTCGCTCCAGTGATACTATTACACTTTGCCTGCCAGATTCCAGTCTCTTGGTTGAGGGCTGTATGCACCTGTTCGCCCCGAGATTAGATTTTGGATGCCGCCTGGTTGGTGTAAGTTGAAAACTGGTGCTCCTGGTATAAACATTTTGTGTTCATTTTCTATAATTTTATTTTATATAATTTTCTGCGCACATTTTTCATTATTACATCACATGGATTACGCTGAAAAACTACTCTTCATATTGACAAGTTTATATTGAACTACTACAAATCTTCCAATCGTCTCCTTGACTACCGAACTGAAACTTCAGAGTTAAACTTAGTCTGGCCTTAACACGACTTAATACCGCCAATATGATATGCGTTGACCCCCAAGTATACTACGTAATGTCAGCCCGATGCTGTAGTCGTCCAGCAATGGGAAAGCTTTCTTGCATCGCAGACGGTTCAGACTCTACACAACTTGCCCGAGAATATTGATGAGCTCTAGATCGCCTTAAACCAGTACCTTTATCTCTGACGTGGATAAAAATGTCCCCCATGTCCCGAAAGGATGTCACAAAACCTACATGGCTACGAAGCGTGGAGGCGTATGAATTATTGTAAGGAGCTGAAAGGTAGCACGACCGCTACCACGAAAAGTAAGAGAATTGCAACGTAGTGTGTGCCGTGACAAAAAAACGTCCACCATTGTGTAGGTTAGAGATTCCATCATCGTATACCGCAGCACCAAAAAGCTTTTAGGTGGTCATAAGTCTTTCGATAGTCCTGAGCGGAAGCAGAAGGTAAAAGGAGCAGATTCTAAATAGTAAAACATTTGGTAAAGTTCCACCTCTTGTGTATGATACGGACTACCCCTTCAAACAGAAACAAGGCTATCTTTACCATCAATCAACCGCTCAAACGGAATAGAACCGCTGGCCTTGACGGTCTTCCTGCTAGCCCCTGCTATCTCTTTAAGATGCTAGTTTCAATCATTCGTAAATCCTGGGAACATGAGATCGTTTTCAATGAGCAAAAAAAGGTTGTTAAAATTCCGAAAAAGCGCATCCGTGTTGAGCGTATCAACTAGAGGGCTACTTGCGAGGTCCCTGCCGTCGTGAAAATATTAGCTACAATTAACCAAGAACACATCAAGAAACATTCCAAAACGTTGATCGACAGAGGCAGACTGGTTTCCGAGCTCGAGAAACTAATACCTATTATGAGTAAGAATTATCGACTTATCGCAAACTCCGCGAGTAGAGAAGCGACTCCACAGATGGCAAGAGGAAACCTGGGAGAAGCAACAGGTCTGTGAACTAGAAAAGTACAGGGAGCAACCGCATCAGACGCGGAAGTCTTACCTACAAGTCAGCATTATGAAACCTTATATACCTTGATGCTCATCCTGCCGAGACAAAGAGAGAAATCTGATTTCCGACCGAATGGGCATATTGAAGAAACAGGGCATGGAAGAAACAGTCCGTGCAATTCATTGGCTTAAAAACCGTAAGTCGCCAGTAGCCGATGGAATTACAGCCGAATTGGTTAAATATGGAGACGACCAATTACACCAAGTGGTTCATCCTGCATTGTAGCTTCCCCAACTATGTTTTTAACATATGTCTTCCAGAGTAATTTTTGGTCTAACGTTATTCCAAAATATTTAACCTCTGTTACTCGGTTCCATGCCTTTCAATCCAATGGCTCTGAGATGATCAGGCTTGCACTTACTAGTAAATGATATCATATTGGCCTTGGCTGGATTGATGCGCAACCTTGCCTTCTTGCACCAGGTACTAGTGATTCCTAGTCCAATTTGGATTCCGTCAGATGGGGTATCCTCATATTTGTCCGTACAGATTAAAACAATGTCATCAACATAACCCTAGAGTTGTATTCCAGTATTTATTAACTCTACTAGGAGATCGTCCACTACCATACCCCAACTTATCTATGATAGTATCTCGCGCTGTAGATAACTTTGAGTAGTGTTCATGACAATAAAGTTGATGAGTACTTGCCTTTTTTCCGACATCTTGCTCATCTAGAAGCCCAAGGTGTTCCCCACCCCCTTGGAGATTGAGGCATCTCATATCTTTGCATGCGATGTGTTGTCAAACCCGCTTTCGATGTTCAAAACGCACACAATGCTATTTCTTTAGTTCCTATTGCAGGTCAACTTCGGTTGACCATCCTGCCCGGTAAGCGTGTTGGCTAAGTTCCAGTCGTCCTTCCTTACCCTGTAACACAAGCAAATTCACTCAAGCGGAATAATCTAGTTGATAGTATAAACCAGTTATTTTCATTCCAAAACGTAGATCTTTGTTGGTAATGGCTTTTGCAACAAACGACTTACTTGGCTCCGTTGCCTCCGTTTCCCAACGTCTCTCTTTAGTACTGATTTGAATCCTACCAGTGTGGAAGTTAAAAATCCGCCTAAACATAACCCCCTAGCGCGGCAAGATCAGACCTACTAACCTACGCGACCAGATGTCAGTAAGACTCCAATCGAATACGGTTAGTTACCCTGGACTATAAATCATCCAATGCCCTCGATTCGAATAACACTCAAATCAGTTCGACAGTGGATTCCTCCCAGTGAAGACGCGTAATTGATTCCGAGTGAGTTTTAGCATCCGAGTTGTAGAAGTAGCAAGTAGTAGTAGTCGTGATTTTGATTGTAGTAGTGCGTAGTGCGTAACGTAGAGAGTAGATAGTTTTTCAATAGATTGTAGACTTTTTGTTGCGTTTCGGCACTATGTCGAAGCGCAATGTGGACACTAGGCCCGAATCCCCCCAGGAGGTGGATCCGTGCAAAAGGATCCACCCTGCTGGGGACGCTGATGACCCCTTTACACCGCCGAGCAGCCCTGAAGCTGCATCGATAGACTGCTCTTCCGAAGCGGAGAGCGTTTCTGATACCAGACTGGCTGACCTCGAGTACCAGCTACAGAAAATGCAAGCAGCCAACAAGAGACTGATGAGCCATAACATTCGGCTCATGTCTCTTCTTGGCATTGACGGCCCCGAAGTCCTCGACAACGAGGAATCCATACTCAACCTGGACAACAAAATGGCCGCATATAGAAATTTTTGTGCCGGCAATCACGGCAATCAGCTCATCCACTCACACGCTGAAGCGGAGCCAATGACCCGCTCACATCATCAAACAACAGTACCATCATCATCTGAAGTAATACCAGCGCAAATCCTCATCGACCCACCATCGCAACCACACACCATTGCAGTTAATAAACAACAATCAGGTCAACAACCGATCACACACACACCGACCATCCAACAACCAAGCACCAATACTACAATCTTTCAGCAATCAACCCTCAATTCAACAACTACAACTCAACAACCTATCACCATCATCCCATCTCAGCAACATCCTACAGTCGTCCACAACAATAATATTACACCTAGGGTAAGTCAGGAAAAATTTCCCCCCATAATTATCCGCGCCGATCCGACTAGTACAAGATCTGTTACAACTAAAATAATCAGTGCCTCCCCTAATGTCTCCCTCAAAAAAACCAGTATGCACTCCACACATGTGCTCGTCTCGAACCAAACGGAGTTCGAAACCACGAAAGCACTACTGAAAGAAGGGAATCATCCCTACTTCACTTTCACACCAGCACATCAAAAGCCGGTAAATCTAGTTCTCCGGGGACTAGATTTCACCTACACATCTGATGAAGTTCTCGGCGAACTCCACCGGCTCGGTGTTACAGACGCAGTTAGTGTTCGACCGTATGAGACGAGCTCATCGAGGCGAAACAACAAATCCCTCCACCTTTTCCTGGTTTCATTCAAACCGGGCTTCCAACAATCCGTCTTATCCAAGGCCAGGGCGATGTTCCATTGCCTTGTTAATTTTGAACCCGTTCAATTTCACGAAATAGCCCAATGTCGCAATTGTCAGAGACTTGGACACGCCGCATCTAACTGCAATCTACCTTACCGTTGCGTTAAATGCAACACTCCCCACGGTCCCCGACAATGTCCCAAGACCCCCAACCAAAATCCTACGTGTATAAATTGCGGCTCCAATACGCATCCGGCGAGTTATCGCAACTGCCCGATGTTCGTACAAGCCCGTGCACGCCAAAACACACCCCCTCAACCAAACAAGCCCTCTTCAACCCCTGCTCCCAAGACTTCTTCCTTGCACAACCCTAGCCAGTTTACCAATTCTCTCCCACTTCAAAACCAGCCACTCTCCTATGCTTCCATAGCCAGAAACGCCGCTCATCCTAGCAACTCCTTCAATTTGGATAGTGAAATCCTCTCACTATTCAATATGCCGACTCCTCAACTCGCCTCCCAACTCAACTCCTTCATTCCCACTTACCATTCCCTTTCCTCCCCTATGGAAAAACGCCTCGCCCTACTTTCCTTCTTGTGCCAAGTCTCTCCCAGCAATGTCCACTAAAGTGGTATTGCTCAACCCAAATTCCATTGTGAGCAGGCAAAAGAGACATGAACTCCTTAACTTCCATAACACCCATAATCCACACTTCCTCCTACTCACTGAAACAAGGCTCAACTCGACCCACAGGCTCTCCTTTCCTAACATCACTTCCTTCCGAACCGACCGTATAAACCGCCCGGGCGGAGGTACAGCTATCCTAGTATCCAATCACATAGACTCCAACCAAATTTTTGTCCCATCATCCATCACCCCTTCCCTTGAGACCACGGTTATCTCGGTTATTTCCCGTTCCTCTATCACTTTTCTCGGCAGCCTCTACTGCCCAAGACAAATCCTTGACCCAGCTGACCTCACCCGACTTGTACATTTCCTCAGAACCCTCCCAGAATCCCAAAATAAACAAGTCTTCCTCATACTAGGCGGCGACCTGAATGCCAAACACAGTATGTGGTTCAACTCCATCCCCAACCCGAACGGCAACAGGTTAGCCAACTGGTATTCCCAGAACTCCCTCCCTCTACAGCTAACCTTTCTCCCGCCCAACCAGCCCACCCACCACTCATCCAATTCCCATTCCTTCCTTGACCTATTCCTCGTAAGTAATAATCTCCTCACTCAATCCCACTTCCCTGTAGTTCCCTCTGATCTCCCAACTGTTCCCGGCCTCAGTGATCATGACGGTGTGGTTCTAGAACTCTCCATAAATGATCAACTCCCCAGAGCTCAACCTAAATTCCTTCCTGATTATTCCAAAGCCAACTGGAATCTAGTCAACTACAGACTAGCTGACAGACTTTCAACCATCTCTCTTCCACCTTCTCCTTCTCCAGAGATAATAGACAACTCAATAGCCCAGATTTCCCAAATCACCCAAGAGGTATGCAACCAATCCATCCCTCTACGTCCCTTAACCTATAATAACTTAATCACCCTCCCCACCCACATCCTCGACCTAATCAAACTCAAAACCACCCTCCGCCGCCAACTCCACCGTAACAGATATAATCCCCGTTTCAACTACCTTAAAACCCGAATTGACTCCCTAACACAAACCATCCGATCCGAAATCCAATCCCTCTACGCCGAACACCACACCGTCAAACTCTCAGGTATCTCCATAAACAATCAAACATGCAACAAACTCCGCCACACCTGTCCACACCTCGCCAAATCTAAAACTCCTACCACCCTTCCACACAACACTTCTCCTAAAGACCATGCCGACCAATTGGCGAAAACCTTTCTCGCAGCTCATCGCACCACCCTTCACCTTTCAGACCCTGCTACCGAATCTTCAGTTTCTCAACACCTCTCCGATCTTACGTCCAACTTTCCAGTGTATACCAACTTACCAATTCCACCCCCAGGTCCTGCTCCTCATTTTTGCGACCCAATCCCATCCCTTTCCAAAGAATCCATCGAATCCATAATCCTTTCCCGTAAAAACAAAAAATCCACAGGTCCTGACAAAATTCCTACCATCATTCTTAAAAGGTGCGCCAAAACTTTAAGTCCTCTCCTTTCACAACTTTTCAACCATTGCTTCATTTTAGCTCACTTCCCCGCTCCTTGGAAACAAGCACACATCGTCCCCATCCGGAAAAAACAAGAACCCTCATCCAATCCCAATAGCTACCGCCCAATCTCCTTACTCAACTCCCTTTCCAAGATTTTTGAAGTCGCCATCCATGACCTTTTACTCTCCCACATCTCCGATCACGATACAATCCCCAGCTTCCAATTCGCCAACAAGAAAGGTCATGGCACATCACACGCCCTTCTCGTCCTCAAATCCGACCTATACAAAAACTTAAATAATAACATCCCCACCACCGCCTGCCTCCTAGACATTCAGAAGGCCTTCGATTCCGTATGGCACGAAGGCCTTATTTTCAAACTTTCCTTTATGTTCAAATTTCATCCACACCTTTGTCGACTTATACTTAGCTTCCTCTCCAACCGCCATTCCCAAGTTAAAGTCCTCGACTCCTTGTCCGATTCCTACAGTCCCCCCGCAGGCATCCCACAAGGCTCGGTCCTCTCGGCAACCCTCTTCTCTCTCTACACTGCAGATATCCCTCTTCACCATTCCACCACATCTCCCTACACAGTTAAAGTTCTCCAATATGCCGATGACCTAATTCTCTATACCCCATCCAGAAATATTCGTGCTGCCCAATCCCGTGTAAACCACTCCATCCAATCCCTCAACTCCTACCTCATCTCCTGGAAACTTCTACTCAATCCGTCCAAATGCCATGCCATCGTCTTCCGAGGCAGGATAAAACTCACCTTCAAGATGCGCTGCGATATTTCCGATCTCCTCCTTAAAATTGGCCAAGATCCAATCCTCACCGTCACCTCCACAAAATACCTCGGCATCCATTTAAATTCCCGTCTCTCTCCCATTCCTCACGTTAATTCGATCCTCACCAACACTTCAACCGGTCTTAAATCCTTATGGCCCATCCTCAACTACAAGTCCCCCGTCCGTCCTGACGTTAAGCTCTACTGCTACAAGCTACTAATACGTCCATTAATGACGTACGGCTTCGTAGCATGGTGCGATCTAACATCACACCAAATGGAGCGCCTACGAGCTAACGAAAGGAAGTTCCTCCGAATATCCCTAGGCCCTTCCCATCCCCGTTCCAACCAAGCCGTCTACAACCGGACCAACTCGACCCGTTTAGACGTGTTTCTCACCAAATCCTTAATAAAATTCCTTTACCAAGCCCTAAACCATGACAATAACCTAGTCCGAGATTCCGTCTTCTCACACATCAGTCCTACTGATCGCCCATTTCGATCCCATGTCCCTCCTTCCGACATCCTTAACCTACATTCCCTAGGCCGCGTTTTCCGCAACGGCAGGTTACTATATTACCATCGACCATATAACGAACATCGCACTGACACTGTTTACTCCATATCCCAATAGTTTTAATCCTCCCCTTACGCATCCTTCTCCCATCCTTTTACCGGTAATTTATATTTCTCACACAATCTTTATTTTATGGGGGGTTTTTCCTGACTTTCCCTCCACTAGCTTGTAAGCTTAGGTTAAGTGAATCTGTAAATTACTTTTATTATTAAGCTTTAGGTTAATTTCTAGATAAGACTAATGTCGTTAGAAATAAGTTCTAGTGTTAAGAAATAGCCTTAAGCTCAACATTGTAAATATTAAGTTAAATAAAATGAATGTGTCAAAATTCGAATAACACCCTGGATTGGTAGAGTATTTTTCGACTCCCCAGGCTTAATTTGCAGCGTTCTGTGGATAGGTGGATCTTCTCGTACAGGATATGACTATGACCATGTTCAAACAGTATTAATTGACGAGAGGCTGGGCTCGAAGAGAGCTACATATCGGCTCCTAGAAACTTATATATTGGCTTCTAGAGAAAAATTTTCCCCATCAGTCTACCTTGCAGTCCATTGCTTGACCATTACTATCCACCAGGAAGGAGACCTTCGTGACATTGTTTAAGCCTGAGACTGTTCCTAGAAGAATCCCTCTACTAGAGCTTCCCAATACAACAAGCTAACCACAAGATTATAAGTTGTGCTTCAAGACATTCATGATTTCAGACCCACATGGTGTTAGAATATGATTAAAGACAATGGTTCCGTCATTCACGACTTATTATGGTCAGAATACATGCCCAATAGGGGGAACTTAATGAGTCTTTTAAAAATCATTGTTCTACCTTGCTAACCTGTTCAACTAACAATCAACTTTACCTCCGGCAGTTTGACTCCATAATATTAAACGGATGTCCTTCTCTGTGGGCTAAACATCCATTGAAGTGCAAAAATTTCAATCATTGGCATCTTTTGTCAATGTCAGAATTGATTAAAATGTTCAATGCGTATATTTGAAAATTGTACAAATTTTTCTACAATAATTTTGATATTTTCATATTTTTCTTTTGTATTTGTCATTGTTTAGATGAAAACTTTCTAGAAATCACCATTAGCAATGTCTTACCAATACAATTACAAATTTTGGATTGCAACTGCTGACCAAATCAACGACGTCTTCATCAGGAAGAAGGTCTTTGAAAAAATCACTTCGGTATCAGACAAATATCAAGCTCACGAAATCTTCTCCCTGATATACACCCACTATGTTGGCATTGTAAATCGGTTGAGCTATCTATTCGACGTCACCTGCCAGGTGCAGAAAAGGAACCTCATTAAACGGCTCCTGGAAGCAGCCACCAACCGAATATTAGAGCTTCGCAATGAGCTCAAAGAAATAGAACTGAGTGAGTTCATTTACTTGGACAATGTCTTGATCAAGGTGAAGGTACTGGTAGAGGACGTACAACTACTGAGGCCCTTCTACTTCCCCATGCCAAGAGATCCTCATATCCAAGATTTAGTGGATAATAAAATCCCTCCGGAAAAAATGGAGGACGAAAGAAGCGCCATATCAAACGAGGAGATGGAAAAACGCTTCACTAGACCTAAATATTCACGGCTGCCTTTAAAACGCAAATCCAGCATAATGGCGCTACTGGCTCAGACGAATCCTGAGCAGTACAATCATATCATGGCAACCATTTTGATAAAGGTCCACGAAAAAGCCCGAAAAGCCAGAATTTTATTAACAAACATACGTTGTGATCCTGAACATTACAAGCCCCAAGCGCCGGATATTGGAAAAGGATTTTATTATGAATTTACTCATAAACCAGACCAACCGATGTTAGTCCTGGTGAAAAGGACTTTCTACGATTCTAAATACTTCATTGACCGACAAATCTCACAGGAAGTCGACTACTATGTCAGACCTGTCCACAGGAAACTTAAACTGAAAGATACACAACTTAAAAAATCTAAAGGATCGGACGAAGGTTCACTCGATGATGATTTTATAAAATTCGAGAACGACTTTGCGGAAGATACTTATTTTGGTGAATATGAAAGGGGGGATATAACAACCAGTGTGAGTAGCGGTAAAGAACTGATCAACAGTTTCTACCATGGCACGCCTGTGCTTTCTCACCTCTCTACGGCAGAACTCAAAGAGAGGATTAAGAATACAGAGAGTTTTGCTCAGATTTCACAAATAGCTTACATCTTAAACCAAGAAAAGGGGTCCAACCAAAGTGAAGCTGAGGATGCCGAGAGAGAGAGCGTATCTGACCGTGGCGGTACGGTTACCACTGTACCGCTTGATGTGCAAGTAAATCGATCAAGTGAGAAAACTATTTTACCGGATACTCCTGTCTCGATACCAAAGGCTGTTGATGGAGAAATCAAGAAATCATTGACCGTAACTAGTGTCGTCACGGATCGGCGCTCCCGAAAATCTATTTTGAAACAAGGCGGTGCTGTTAGTAGTGAGAAAATCCGTCCGACAATTGTCGAAAACATTGCTGAGGACGAAGATCGCTTGTCAATGGGTAATTATCCTTTTCCAACTGATATTGATACAGAGTAATAATGACTTTTATTATTGAAGACGCGGTAGAAGCTCTCCTTAAGGAAAAATTGAGGGACGCAGCTGCTTCAGTAATTCAGTTTGCGTGGAGGCGATACTTGCTTCAGAAACGTGTAGAGAAACGAAGGCTTCAAAAACTAATTCTTTATGGAATGGTTAGTGAATGGCGATGGAATGTGAGAGCAGATCGTGAACTCGAAGAGGATCGTCTGAAACGTAGAAACAAGAAGGCTCTATTCGACCAGCAATTTATTCAGGCAGTTGAAAATGAGAAAGCACGAATATTGAAAGTACGAGGTCCGTGGATTATGGAAGATATCTCGGATCATATAAGGGCCTGGTTTCGTGAATTGTAAGAATATTGTTGCTATAATTCGTTCTGAAAGCTACAAAGACTCATGACTATGGATCCCTTCCTAATGGCGCAGAAGCGTTCTGACCCAGAGAACGGAGTTTCCGGTCCCTTATTTGCTACATCATCCTCTGCTAATTTGTTATGTTCTATACCAATCGGTGTATTTAGTGTCTCCGCGTGGTTCAGTGGTTGGAGCTCCAGGCCATCGGGACAGAGATTCGCGGTTCAAATTTTACTGGTGGCAGACAGATTTGTATTGTGGCTGGCTGTCGTATACCAGGCGACTCAGCTGTAAATAAGCACCTGAAGTGCTTTACCATGCTCCAAGGTCCTGATCCAATTGGATTGTCGCTCTAACGATTATTATTATTGTTTATTCCGAGTTGTCACAATCTCAGCAGATACCAGATTTTACCTAATAATAGCATTAAGTCTCATGCTTCTAGGCGCCGACGATCCTATCTACTTAAAAGTAACATATATAAGGGATCTGGTGGTTGTGGCCTGTGGTAGGTTAGGGAAACCCACCTACACAGAAAAAGCTTCCAACAAATCAGTCTAACTTCCTTTCTGCTATAAGTCTTGGAAAGACTAGGAGATCGGTTCGTAAACGATACATATATCCCTAGGTGGCCACTTCACTGTAGGCAACATGCCTACCAGAAGGCAAATTCGCAGAGACAGCGCTCCATGTACTAACGGCAAAAATTGAGAAGACGGCATGGACATCGAAGGCGCCTTCAATTATGTCTGATTCACGGCGATTTGTAACGCTGCAAGATAGCATAGAATTGATCCACTGTTAACCATGGAACCTTCACAAGAGGAGAAAGATTCACATATTGATCGGACTGAAGTCTATCGAGGCAGGTTCCCTTAAGGGTTACCCATAGGGAGAGTTTTTCGCTCCTCTATTATGGCTCCTAGTTCTGGACACTTTGCTAGCAAGTGTACGGGCCCAGTATGTGGCCGCCTGAATGCAACACTGCATGTAATCCACGATTGGTGCCTCCATAATGGACTCACGGTAAACGCTAGGAAGACTAGACTAGTTATGTTCACGAGGAATGTCAGGTAGGGCAGCTCCACGTTACCCACCTTAGGCGGAAAACCAGGTGGTACAAACAGTCAAATATTTAGGAGATCATCTCGATTCCAAGTTGACGTGGTGATGCAGGACTGCGATAGGTAGGACATGGGGACTTCCACCAAAACGGATATATTGGATGCAAACATCCATCCCATTTTGATGTGTGCATGCACCGCCTGGTGGCCAAGACTAAACTTTGCTAACAGCAGGAAGCTGCTGAGATTCAGAGGCTCGGTTGCCTAAGTATTACTGGAGCAATGAGTAGTGCGCAGATCGCGGAACTCGAAACTATTCTAAATCTATCCCCAATCCATTTGGAGGTGAAGCGGAAAGCAGCTAACCACGCATATAGGCTTGATACTATTGACGCGTGGAAAGGCGTCCATCTGAAAATTTCTTGGTAAACAGCAGGTGGCTCTTATTCCATTCCATTCATCTTTGAAAAGACATACTCCTTCGTAATTACCAAAAAAGAAGAACTGTCGATAAATGGTAATGAGACTTTTCGAATTATAGACTTAATAATCTTCACCGACGGGTCAGTCGTGGAAAACGGATCGGCCGCAATGGTGTACTCAGAAAATCCAATTATGGAACTGGCAACCTCTCGGAAAAATGACGGCCATATTCCAGGCGGAACTGTATGCCATTTTATTGGCGAGAGAAGAATGTTTGCGCCAAAAATGGAGGGGTTGCACCATTCCAAGCTGTTCTGACAGGCAGGCAGGCAGGGATATCAGCACTAAACAGCAACGACATATCAAGACAGTTAGTGTTGAGTTGTCAGGAGGTGCTCCTGAAATTTAGCCGACTGAACGAAATATTCCTGATGTGGATGCTAGGGCACTAAAATATTGCTGGTACTGACTGGTAACAAACTGGCTCACCAAACCAGCTTTTGGTATCTAGCCATCTATTGTCAAGTCCATTCTCAAGGGAGAAATGGAAAGGGTTCACGCAGCCAGAAGAACCCGGGGCGCTAGAGCGGCATTTTTGTTGCCCTTTAAGATGTAGGAGATGAAACCCTAGTAGGGCTTTTACCATGGCACTGCTCCTTAAACTACCATATGGAAAAAATCGGAGTGGTGGCCTCGGCATATGCAGCCAACATGAGGAGCAGGAAGAGACGGTCCTGCACTTCGTACACAACTGCCCAGCCTCCTCAGACCTCAGAAGAAGATACCTTAAGGTAAGGTTTTCTTCAACGAAGAGTCTGCGCATCCTCTTTCTCTGGAGAATGTTCTCAAAGTCACGAATGCCATAAGCGAGAGGCCGATGAATAGGCGATCTTCGGGGATAGGCCTAACAGCCGGATGGCTCAAGTGATTAGAGCACAAGTCTGCCGTATAGAAGACCGCGGTTCAAATCTCACGTGGTTTGACATCGGATACCAGTCGACTCAGCTGTGAATAAGTACCTAAGTCAAATCAGGGTAATAATCTCGGACGAGCGCGATGCTGACCACATTGCCTCCTATAGTGTACTGTAGTATACCGTTACGATCTTGAATGAAGTGCTCTAACACACTTCAAGGCCCTGATCCAATACGGGTTGTTGCGCCAACGATTATTATTATAGCAATATCAGAAATGTACGCGAAGCGGCCCTTCTTGTAAATTAATAGCACGTCAAACTTGTTGTGTGGTCTATGGCGATCAGTTAGAACTTGTCGAATCCAATTCATGCTGTAAGCAGAACTATAAAGTACTGCCTGTGGCTCATATCGGAAAACCGAAAAAGTTACCGTGATCAGCCCATGCTTGTAAGCAAAGTTTTGGTGAATCACCTATATACATAATATTGCAGGCAGAAATGAGAAGAGCCAACGTCTCTAATACCAAACCACACATTCTGCACTGGTTGTTCTCCACCTGCTCTTTCATTGTGAGTTTTTTACAAGATCAGGTGACAACCATGCCATCCTGAATGGCACATACAATTCCCTCCATCTCAGTAAAGAGCTCCCCAGCACGCGGCCATTTATTCGACAAATACAAATCGGCAAATGGCTGCGAAAAGCAATTTACGTGTCCACCATGCATTGCCTCCGAGTTCCGTTCATCCATAGCTGTGCATGTGAAGATCACCAATGATATATCCGACATGTTGCTGGTGATGACTTTTGCAGATGGACAACGTTGAAATTTATCATGCAGTAGCCATGAAACAGAGGTTCAGTTCCATCATCACCATCATCATCATCAACGGCGCAACAACCGGTATCCGGTCTAGACCTGGCATAGTTCAGTTCCATACAGATGCAAAGAGGATAAAACAAACCTCTCTGGAAAATGCATCTCCGCTTCTCCTAACAGACCACGGATCTGTCTCTAATAATAACTTTCATAATGACTGCATACAAAACCTTTGCGATTATTCATTCCATTATAATTTGCAGCCTTCCTCCAAGGGCGGAGTGGCTTTCCATTTCCATTTGTGGCCTGAGAAGATCTAACTACAGGTTGTCTACCAACAAGTTTATGTTCTTAGGGGCTTTTGCTCTTACAGTTTTAATAGCTTCTTTCTGTAATCTCGGTACAGTTTTCATCAGATGTTTATTACGGAGACACTTTATGTACGTTTTCTTAAGAGCAGCCTTATTTCTCTTTGATGCCTTTAACTAACGGTCATCCTCCTGATCACAAGGTATTTGCCTTGTTGTTTCCATCCCTTATAACTGCTCCTCCCTCAACTGCTTCCCTCTTTCATTGTTCTCTCGGAAAAGATTGGGTCCAACCGGAAACTTATTTAGAACCTTTTCTGACGTTAGGTAGCTATAGGGTAGCGCAGGTGAAATTTGCTCTGACATCCCCCCCCCCCCCCGCCATCATACTTTTATTAGTCTCAGCCCCTCATCCACGATTCAATGATAGTTTTGTTTATGACATCGCTTCCTGAGCTTCCCTATTCTTCGAAGCCATACCCAGGCTATCAACAATTCGAAGATTTGGCTCCCCCTGTTAACCTAGTTTGTGCCCTATTACCAACATTTACACTGTCCGATACGAATTCTTTCAATCCTGCATTCCAAAATAGTTACGACGGAACTGGCGAATTTGATCGTTATCCAGAAGAATTTGAGGGTGGCACTATTTTAGTTTTACGCGGAGAAACTATGACCGTACCAGAATATCTCCAAACTAAAGAAGATAAAAAGAATAAAAAGAAAAAATCCGCTGCTGAAAAGCAGAAGGAGAAAGAAAAGCGGAAGGCTGAACGGGAAAAGTTAAAGGAACTGAAGAAAAAAGAGAAGGAAAAGGCTAAATTACTGAAGAAACTAGAAGCAAAACTTGGGAAAACCTATAATTTTTCAAAGGTGTCCCCGTATTATGGTAAATTGACTCTATTGTTATCGTCTTTTTCCTTTTTTTTTTATATGTTATTATTCCTTCTTAAATTATGTAGAAGAAATGAAAGAGATAATGAAGGAGTATGAAACAGAATGGGCGAATATCGATGAGAAACAAAATGTGAATGAAGATCCTTATATGGAATGGATAAGCTTGGACAAATTTGCAGAGGCTCACCAAGAATTACGGCTGGCTGTTGATGAGTTGATGAGGTATGATGGTAGTTGTTTTCTGAACTTGGGTTATGCATGTGGTGATCCTCCGAGGTTGGAGCTCTAATGAAAAGGATCCACGTCAATCTCAATTCTACTCCACTATTATCTCTTGATGCCACAGTAACCATGTTTCCCACTACTGAGGCACTGCAGTCACTTGAGATCGACGGTCGACCTACTCTCAAAAACCGCTGGTTTCTTGCCCGTTGAAACACTCGTTTAGGACCAACTTTCTATATATAGTAATATATTGTGTATGCAGGGTTGAATTTGAACTTCTCCGTAAAGCACTTGCCGAAGATCGCCGAAAAAAATACAAACCCCAAAAGAAAAAGAAACAAAAAAAGAAAAAAGGTAAACGCGGAAAAAAGAAGAAGCAACCCAAGGATCTTACTGCTGATCGGACGATAGAATCCTTGTATCACGAACTGAAAGACTACGGTCTGATTAAGGAAATGCCTCGTGCGAATTTGGATGAACATGTTGGAGAATACAACCTTTCAGCTTATGAAAAACGAATGATTTACATGCAGTAAGTATTATGACCGCATTCCATAAGAATTCATAACATCTATCCTTTAATTCCCTAGAGATCCCCCTCCAGGCCACGGCGAAATCAAGAGCGTCATACGCGAAGCCATCATTGGAATGGGTCCATTAGACGTAAGCAAGGCTAAATCAATCCTTATAGCAGGCGCTCCTAACAGTGGCAAGCAGTTTCTCGTGCAGGCAATTGCTTCTGAAGTTGGTGAGAATCACGAGTCCACCTATTACCTTACCCATTGACTTTGGATTTATTCAACAGGTGCTATCGTCTTCGATATAAGCCCTGAGAATGTTGTCCAATTTGAAGCAAATATGAAGTACTTCCTTCACTTGATCAACAAAATGTCTCGAGCACTCCAACCTACCATCCTCTATATAAACCAATGTGAGCGTCTTTTCTGGAAGAAAGTACCAAAAGATCAAACCGACATTAAACCTCGTCTTCTCGGCAAGTATATTATCAAGCAAATTGTGAAGCCAATCAAAAAGGAAGACAAAGTCCTTGTGCTTGGTATTAGTAACGAACCATTCAAAGCCAAATTAGGAAAAATGAAAAAGTGTTTCGAGAGGATAATAATAGTTCCTCGCGCCGATTATGGTACCACGTTTCAGATACATCGGGTCCTCGCGATGAAAAAATATGGATTACCGCGGGATTTTGATTTTTCCGCAGTTTCGATGGTTACGAAAGGATACGCCTCGTCAGTGGTTTATAACAACTTGAACGCAACTTTGGGTATTGAACGGAGGATGAAGTTCCCAATTAAGCCCCTTAAAGCTCAAGAGTTAATTGAGGGGTATTTCAATCGCGAAGAGCCAAAGTTTCCAATTACTGATGATGTAAGTTATGACTACCAAATACCAACTTTATCGCAAAACCCCCCTCCCTTCCACTTCACACAGTGTTTCAAAATACCTGAGTATTTTTACCGTTCCCCTCTATTTCACCTTTAAATCTTTTTCCCTATTTTACCTTCAAAAACACAAAAAAAATTTAGATCGAGATGCAGAATCAGGCTCTATCGTAATTTATGCTGATACCCCTCGTGTTTTTGTTGAATATTATGTTTCTACCATGATATTCGTAGAGCTAACCAGATAGACCAACGATTAGCTAATGGTTATGTTGAATTTTGAACTTTTGTCGAATATTGTGTTAGTGTACCGAAACGAGAAATCCAGATCCTGCGGAAAGCTTTGACGACTTGTTCATCTATTCTTTAACGAGACGACCTCTAACCAAAGTACATATCGGTCATTGTCAGGACATGGCTATATTCTTTCCAGATTTCCAGCTGGTCAACTAGGTCGACATAAGTGTAGTTGGGCTAATAGCCTGGAATAACGATTTTGTCATTGGGTAAGTATACATACCAACCAATCTTGCTCCTGGGACAAGCGAGGCAGAATCGTCTCCTGTTTTCTAGCATAATTGACCAAACGAACTGATATTAGAAAACTTTGTAGGAGTTTCCTCCGCTAGAATAATTCGTATTTCCCTGGCGATTATGAAGCTATGAAGATGTCATTCATATGCATACCGTAAAAGAAATCTACATACGCACATAATGCATCATCAATTTCTCATTGGAATATCTGAAGCGCACCTAAAAATGTATTACCACAAACTCATTCTAATCAAATGGTATGGTGACCATGGTTTTTAGATTTTCGTCGGTAGAACCTGTACCTGTACCTGGTACGCTCTCATCAACTGAATTGTGGAAAATATAGTGCGATCAATAGTTGTCCTCAATCTTCCTTGAGTCCCAGGTGTACAGGCTATTCAAAAGAAAAAAAAATCCGCTACTCCAACATAAACTGCTTCAGGAGATTTTCTCGGGAAGAGCTTGTGTTGATGCTGCACCGAATATTCGGTCAAAGTGTGGTGGCCGACACTCCTTAAGCTCACAGAATGTAATTTCCTGAGAACCATACGAGCAAATCTGAAAATTCCTCTAGCAGACATTGAGACTCGCCCTGTTTACATACGGACAATATATATGATAGCAGTCATCCCCTTAATGGAGCATAACACGTCAACTACGCCTATGTTCTAGTTTCTCGAAATGCGCTTCAACTTTCCAGGACTCCCTCTCGGGAAGTCCCGCTCTTGACTAAGTACTAGCCTTAGCGCAGACAAATGTTCACAAAAGCGTGGAGCTTTCGAATGGCAATGATTGCCTCTTTCTATCTGCTACTCGCATATAGCAACACAGAAAACAGCCTCAACTTGGTCTTGGCGTTGAGTTAACTACATTTCCAGATTTTAGACAAGACAAGGAAAGCAGATCTAGCGCTACTAATGCGTAGGACATTGTCCAGTTTTGTGCCAACTTCGGATATACAAATTGTTCGACGCCTTGGATGCTGTGTATATTCAAATAGATGGGAAAAGGAACAATGACTTGTCAAACTGCGAACCTTGTAGGTTTTATAAAACTAGTTCCTTTGTTTTCTATAGTTCGTTTTAAGTAAAACTATTGAAAGAAAAGATTTGTGGTTTTACTATAGATTTATTGTGGCTGTTTAAAAGATGCAGACACGTGTTTCGGACACAACATGTGCCCTTCGTCAGTCCTAGTTTTCTACAAAGAAAATAAACCACAATAAATCTATAGTAAAACCGGAAACTTTTTTTTCAGTAGTTTGTGGCGCAGCAATGTTAGTTTTGAATGTTGTTAATTCGACTGACGGATGCCACCACTGGTGTTGTCCGTGGCGAAGTAAGCCTTTGCCAACTATTTTTGACAGAATAGAAATAATTGAAAAAAGTTGACAACCGTTTTGCCGTGTTTAACGTATGTCATCAGCGTAGTCGAGGTGTTTGAGGAAAGATATCGTCCGTTGAACTCCTCCACGTCCTCCGAACAACACGGCATGAAGAACGTCACCGACAAAAAAAAAATGAAATCTCGCAGGCTTCTGATATAGTCACTCCAGGAGGATCTAGAGTGGAAACAAGCCGTCTCTTTGCCCATCAAGCGTTCTTTTAAGCGCTCCTGGAGCATCTTAGAAATTATCTTTGCGAAGGCTGGGAGCACGCAGATACCAGTTGTCGCACTCAACACGGTAGCCCTTTATCGGAATCTCAACAACCATCCCCTTCTTTCAGTCTCGGAAAAGTCTCGGATTCCTAAAAGTTTTGTATAAATACAGGGTCGATAATGAGTAGTCCTACCCAGCGACTTTACTTCGTTTAGTGTATTGGTGATCGATATGATTTCTCTTCTATTTAGAGGAGCAATTCGTATCTGCCAACTAGTCAATCCATCGATTCCCCGAATCGCAATGACGTTTTCCTTCCATCTTTTCAGCTGCTCGCCATCGTGAATGAGGAGTCCAAAGTTAACGTCCTTCACAGAACCATCAAAAGATCTGCGAACACATGACAGTTTTTCGTAATACGGTATACGATTTTGGAATCATTGCGATCTACAGTATGTATCGCTTCCTTGACCAGCGCAATAATAAATTCTTTTTTGTCACGGCGGAATTTCGCACGGTATCGAGACTATAATACGTTGCACACATCCATTGCTCCCGGCGATCAATAGAGCCTTCAATACTTTTCGTTCATCGATCTGCTTCCATGATTACGCAGTTAGCCAGATTTTGTGGGTCGCGGTCAACGACCTGAGTAGCGCCCGACAAAGGAGCACTTTTAATAGAGGTCTCGTGTGCATTAATATTCTCAAGCGGGTTATTCGAGGAATATGCCATCCAATCAACAAGATAGCTTCCCCGCTGTCGAGCATAACTGGATCATATAAGCGATCAATGTTGACAGTCAACTGACTTTATGAACAAACGCTGTTCCCGAACAATGCGCCACTAATGATGAGGCAGTGGAAGAAACCCACAAACCTCCTACCATTATCGTTACGGTCGCCAAGTTCACGTTTTCCCATCAAATGTCCCAGCAAGGTGTTATCAGAGCCCACCATGACATTCAAATCACCCATCATGATCACAATGGCACCTTTAGAAACCCTCTTCTGTACTGTGTGAACTTACTCATAGAAAGGATCCTTCCTCACTTAATCGAAAATCTCCATTGGTGCATAGCACTATACAATTGGGAAGCTCCTTAACCTGAACCGGAATCTTGCAGTCAAGATCCTGTCTGAAACCGATTCCCTGCTCAAGATACCGACAGTAACAAACCGACACTGGATTGCCGTCTGCTACCACCTAGCTTTCCAGAGTATAAAAGGGTAGTGCCACAAGAGGAAGAAGAGTACTCTCCAGAGCTGGAGAGTTGGAAAAAGCGAGTATTCCTTGGGATCCTCGGTACCGTTGTCGAATAGCGTTAGGTTACTCCCAATCCGAGGCGTTGTTGACGTTTCGGTGCCACAAATTGTTATCCCTTTTAGCCGATCTTTTACGACAAGCAACGAAATATATTCTTGAGGCCCAACTAATAGAGCATGTACTGATCAGATCACCGAAAATGGATCTGTTGTGTCAAGTGAGGAAAGTTAGCTCATCCAACCAATGACAGCCCCACGAATAATTTCCAATGGTCCAAAAACTCAAAATCTCAACTTTTCCGGATGCAGTAATTGGTCGAATGTCGATTGCCTTCCGCTTCTGGGTATGAACAATTTTGCCACTATGGGGAGAGTGCCAACAAATAACGAGCCATTTTGATCATTGGCTACTTGGTAGTCTTAGGTTGGCCATGTCATGCATGTTCCCTCAGCTGCAAATGTTGTTTGAATAGTGTTCCATTATCCGTTAGTGTCGACAACCAGCTAAGTTGCCTTTTTTTAAATTCCCCGAAAGCCGTGTATATAACACGAAGACCAAGAATTGTTTTGTTGCTCTGGATCGTAAAAATTAACCTAATTTTCTCGAATACCATGAAGTAATCATTCACACACATACATATAATCACGAGAATGCCTCAACTAGACTCACTTTAAAATTACAAACAAATATCATTTCCCCCTGGCTTTCCCTGGGCCCGGAAATAGATTCTTTAACAAAACGAGGTTTTTTGTGCAATTTCGGAGATGGTCCATATGATTTCCACTCCGGGACCGGATTTTCTCCATATGCCTCTAATGTTATCGCCCTGATGCCAGACGGGTTGATCCATTCCAACTCATCACTTTTCCGTAGGGCTTGCTATATAGATATATAGTACAGTATTCAGTAAATTTCAAACTTTAAAATGGTGATATGTCTCCCGTAGTAGACCAGTAAGACAATATTTAAAATGGAGAATCTTAACTATGTTAACTGCTGCTAGTAAACAACAATGGTCTTTTTCTTTTCTCATTAAGCTAGCAAGAACAGCAGTGAGTCGTTGAACCTTGATAGTAAGAGCAGGTATACATTTTAAGGCCACGTTTCTCAGGACTTAAAGCGAGATCACCTTATTATGCTACTGTGACTACAGTTGAAAATTTCAATATCTTTTTAAGGTTTTGTTTTCAACAAAACCTTATTAAAATAAAATTAAAAGGAGGTGGACATGCCCTGTCCCGTGGAACCACCATTAGGTATTACATCATGGGGCGGAGTTAGCTCTCTAGTTCCTCTGCTTTCTTCCATCCGCGGGGCTCGTAACCATGGCTTCCTGATCTCTTCCGCTTTTCGTAGTTTATCTTGAATTGCTGGGATCATGAAGTTGGTCATATCCCAAAGATCCTGGCAAGCTACCATTCTCCGGAGAAAATTTTCCAGTAATAGCACTTCACCTACAGTTTTCTCCAGGTTTCTCCTTTCTTCCACAAACCTCGGACATTGGAATAATACGTGCGCTGGGTCCTCTGGGACCTCGTCGCAGTTTCGACAATCAGGTGAGGTATCCTATTTAAACCTTTAATACAGGTATTGACGATATCCTCAATGGCCGGGGAGATTGTAATTAATATCCCCATGCTTTCTCTCCAGCTACTCCCGAATGTTAGGGATCAACCTATGTGTCTAACGACCCATGTGTGAGTGGTCCTACGCTGTTGCCATCTAATTATGGATCTCTTCTTTCGGCTTCGGCGAACGAAATTTCTCTTGGGGTGCTTGGACTCAGCATCTTGGAGATGCTCTGCAACCATAATCACTGCAATGTCATCGACGTAGCCCACCACCATGGTCTCCTCCGAAATCGGAAGATTAAGACCATCATTGTATATAAATGTCTGTCTGCCACACCCACTTTTCTTTGAAATCGCGGTACTGACAGACACAAAATTACGAAGGTACGAAACTGCAAACTGTAAACGGCCACACATGCAGTAAGCTACATCTTTCTACAATGGGTCTAAGGAGGGTCCTCATTGGCCGTGAACTTATAAGCCGCCTAACTCCTCAAACTGCTGCTAGCAAGCAGCGACGGTCCCTAGGGTATTAAGAACAGAAATGAGTCGTTGAGTGTTGGCAGTTTCCCACTTGCATTTCATTCTCTTGGCAAACTTTATTATTTTATTCAAAAGTCGGTTTGTTTTTAATTTTTAAATTCCTGATCAGTAGAAATCAAAGTTTTCCATATAATGACGAGCCTTATGGGTATCAAACTGAAATCCCACAATCTATATACGTACACCTAAGGTCATTATACTTGCTTCCTTTATGTTATTAATAAAATACCTTGATTTTTGCAGGAATTCGCAAAGTACATAAAATTCTACACTAAAGCAAATAAATTAGCTAAGCAGCGAGTTAAATTTATGAAAGAACAAGAAAAATTAAAGGCAAAGGAGAAGCCGAAAGGGAAAAAATGATTTTAAAATTAAATAGGATAAATTGCTGTTGTCAATTTGCCCTGTTGAAAAATTTTGTGAAGTTCAATAAATACATAAATTGACATAATTGTCTCGTCTTTATATTATTGACTTTGTTTTGCCTGCTGCCCGAGGCAAGGATCGCGCCAATAAAAACAGCCTCTACTTCAAGGCGGGTGAGGGTGGGGCCGTTATCTACTCAACTGATGCAACTAATTCTGCAAGCATTAAAGCTTATAAGCAAATAAATAAGTACTACACCGACTCGACTATCGTACTTGAAAAATGTTGGCTTAGTCAATCCTACCGGGTCGATGCGCATACCCATAAGAGGTACTCCTGTTCAACAGTTAACGCCAATTACCAAGGCCCAGAGTTGTAATGTAAAAAAGGGAACGCTGGCTCCACAATAGTATCTGTTAGAAGCCAACATAACTAAAAGTTACGATCGCAACTCAACCAGTTGCAAAAATGTTCATCATATAAGCCATTGACTTGAATTACTGGTCCCTTTAAATGAAGAATAAGAACAAAACACCGAAAGGAATTCTCCGAGTCGGACTTCCACCATTGCTATCACCAACTGAGAACAAGAAAATCGATAAGGAACCAACTGACGGCTCTCAACCCATTCATTTATCCTGAGGAATATCTCGGAGTAAGTGGAAGAGTTAGTGAATCTGGTGTTTTTTATAATCATTCAATGTTGTTGGCAGAAAAATCAAAGCTTGCAGAACTGCTAGCACAGCACTACCACCAGAAGGTAGCCCACAGCAGAATGCAGGCGATACTAACGCCAAACGGTTAAAAACAGCACACCTGGTGCCTCAATAGTTTTCACTATCAACCAAGAAACACCCATCATATTTGTCTGCCGTCTACCAACACAGTACTTGACTTCGATCAACTATTCACCCTGAAAATAATCAGGAAGGAAGATAGCAAGAAGAAGTAATCAAACTTGCAAGGGATACCTCGAAATATTCATCTGTTTCTGAAAAAAGACCATCAATCGAGAGCTCTTCTCTAAACTGGCAACGAAAGGAATCTAACAACAATACGTTGTTTGGTAACTTATGGGGGGAATATGCTTCGATCGATATTCAGACTAAGGTACTAACTTGATCGGATCCAGTAGTGCTCTACGATCACAGTGAAAAAGATGATCAAAACTGGGTAAGAAATTCTCGCTGCCAAACCGATCAACTAGCATTTCAACCCATCTGAGAATCTTCACATTCCAAAAATTCCCTAATTCCTACTACTCACTCATGCTGAAGTGAAGTCCTCATGGCTATACGTTGGCCTAAACTCACCGATCGCTTCAGATGCGTATTGGATTGGAAACCACAATCAGAGCCCTACTGTGACTGACCCAAGTTTATTCTGAGTACAGGATCAGTCTAAAGCTTCTACCGCAACTAAGGAGGTATCTGAATTGTACTCCACGCTTGAACGAACAAGGAGCTCTGGCCACAATGTGACTACAACCACAATCACCACAAACTTCCCACAATGATAAGGAAAATAAATCGGGTGGTGAAATCTGAACAGATTTCTCAACAAACAACCGAAGATTCTCTGAGGCTCTTAGAACAGGTGGAGCCGCACTAGAGAGTACGCCAAAGAAGATAACGTAAGTTCAGTTATATGCCGCCGAGACGTAACAAACCTTCGATGTATTGGTGGATGGTGGAAAGTACCGAGCTCCGGAAGGAGTGTCACTAACACAGCCGCTTGACACAACGTTTAAACGACCCGGAGCAGACATGTAGCACCATGACAGAGTGCAGATCAGCCAAAACGAGACTCCGCAACACTATAAACAGAAACAAAGTTCGCTAACGGCAACACCTTGTCGACGAGGTGAATCGGTGTGAAGCTAATCGGCTACAAATTGGTACTTCAAAAAATCGGGGCTCTGCGAAAACTCTTCTCTACACGTCTCGTATGCGTTGATGACAGTAGCGCAGAAGGCACCGAGGATTGCCCACTTTTCCCGATAAAAGTGCTGGAAAAGGCTCTCTATGAAAACGAACAAGAAGGCGCCAGGACCCGATGGTATTCCGGGAGAGGTCTACAAACTGGTCTTCCACCGCTACTACTCGACACATTCAACGTTTGCCTGAACGAGGGCATTTTTCCTTGCCGCTGGAAAGTGGTGAGAGCTACCGTCTGTATACCGAACACGTGCCTTTTTCAAGCAAATCAAAGTAGCAGCGGACAAGGCTGTTACTGGAGTTCCGAACTTAAATTGACTAACGGCAAACACTGGGGGTATTAAAAATTAATTAAAATATGAGCTGATGCGCTTGGCATGGAGGTATATCGTCAACACCTTACGCAAATACAAAGACAGGGAGCTTTGCGGGTGACGGTTGCCTATCGTATTGTCTCTAAACCAGCTCCGATTGTAATCGCAAGAGTGGTAATTCTCGTTGCCATTCTTGCTAAGGAGTGTAAAGTCGTACATAGACATTGATTAAATGAGTGGCAACTCTCTTATCAAAAGAAGACAATAGACAGACAGTCTGCGTGGCTCATTGGCAACTTACACGCGTGACTGAATCGAATGCATGGTGAGATTATTTCTTACTCAGCTTTTAAGTAGGCATGGAGGTCTTCAGTCTTACTCGTATAAGGTTGGGAAAACGGTGTGTATTGTGAAACAGAGGGGAGTTCTCTCCACACAACATTAATAGAGAGATGCTGAGGAGCTCTGGCAGATACAGCCGTGTTGCGAATTACGTTCGGGTTCTTCCTGTTATAAAGAAGGTAGAGTTCGATTGCTGGAGGGCAAGCGGTTTCTTGAACTAAGAGTTCTTCTTTTCATCTCTCGTAGGTGGAAGGAATTCCTGATTTAAAGGCTCCACAAGGCGATAGAGCGGAGAGGCTAGCCCGAAGTAATGTGGTAAACTGTTCTAGGCTAGTTCTCTAATGACGGGGATGTGTTTGTAGTCTGAAGGGACACTGTTGCGGGAGTCCAACAGTGTGTTCACCTACCTTAGCCCTCCCCCTCAAAAATATCCTCCTAGTGAATTCTCGCGCCATATCCTGATGTGGATCAATATTAATGAGTTGAGAAAATAAGAACAGAAATTGAATCTCTGCCGTGAGTCTGCTCTTCATTCTTTGGTTACAAAGATAGAAGATGCAACTTTGAATCGCGATGGGGGTGTCCGTAGACATTGAAAGGGCTTTTGACTGTGCGCCTTTTCAAAAACTTTGTGTTGTTACCAGAGCGCATGGTGGTGATGATACTTTTATTAAGTGGATCCATGCTATGCTAACACAGAGATTGCTGTGCGCCGAGGTAGGTGTCGATCACTCGATCTGACAGCAGAAGCAACGAAAGGCTGCCCCAAGGAGGTGTGCTTTCGCCACTTCTGTGAAGTATGCTGATCGCCTCATTACTATGCGAACTGCAAAATTTGCCAATACACGCTCAAGTTTATGCTAGGCTGTGCTTGTTGTTGATCGGGATCTTGGAACGGTATGTAGAAATATACAACCTACTGTTCACTTGATAGACAGTTGGCGCCTCAGATATTGCCTTTCAGTTAATCCAAATAAAACCGCAATGGTATTATTCACAAAAAGGAGAAAACTGAATGGACTTTGCCTCCCTGAGATAAGGGGTACTACCCATCAACTCTCCGAAGAAGTGAAATATCTGGGAGTCACTCTAGATAAAAAATTTTTTTGGAACAAACATGTAGAGGTAAAGATCAAACGAGCTCTCACATCTTATGGGCTGTGCAGACGGATGTTTGGCTCGACATGGAGACTCAGGCCTCATGTGGTAATGTGGATATACGTTCCTATCATTAAGCCAATGTTCGTTTATGCATCTGTAGTGTGGTGGGTTAAGGTGAGACAAAAATATTTTCACTGTAAACTAGCCGCACTGCAAAGAACTGTGTGTCTGGGTATCACTGGTGCCATGAGCACGACATCCGGCGCAGCTCTAAATGCATTACTCAATTTGCAGTCTCTGGATATATTTATTCAAACACTGCAATAAGAGCAGCTCATAGACTAATTCGATTATATCTCTGGGGAAACAACGGATGTGGGGGGCACAGAGCATTGGAAGAGTTACTGGGAGTACTGAATCCAGTTCCTACAATGCCTTCCGATTCTCGTGTCCCCATACGTCTGTTTGGTAGAAGATATGAAGTTACCCTGAAGCGTAGAGAGAACTGGGAAGTCCCAGTCTTCCACACCGATGGCTCAAAAACAAAACAGGGTTCGGGATCCGGAGTCTAGCTCTTGAATAAAAACGTCCCTTTGGGACAATATTTTTTCAAACCAAAATTTAAACGATCCTAAGGGCGGCAAACTGTATGATTGACGAGCGGTTGAATGGCAGACGTATCGCAATCTGCAGTGATAGTCAAGCTACATTGAGGGCGTTGAGTAGTCCTTTGATCACCTCGAAAATCGTTCAGGAATGCAGAAACGGTTTGAACTTTATCTCTATATTCAATACGGTGGAAATACTTTGGATACCTGGTCATTGTGGCGTAGAGGGAAATTAAATCTCGAATGCTTTAGGGAAAGAGGGGTCAATCTCCCCTATGCCGGGACCGGAACCAGTAATTGGAGTATCAATAGCATTGGCTAAGTCTGTCTTTAAAAACTGGGAACAAGCTTCCCCATAACGGAAATCCTGCGATACGTTAACGTATAATAAACTAAAGTAACGAAGAAACTTTATATTATCGCAGAAACTTCACTAATTGGCAACAAATATCACCTCTTGATTTTTTAGGAAATATTTTTCGGAACTGATCTCTCGAAAACTTCGGTATTGATCTTCCAAAACTAGTTTAACAGCTTGAACCAAAAAACAGACTAATTGCTCGCTATGTTTAAACTATATTAACATCTGAATTCCTTAAGCGGCTTCTAATCAGTCAATGCTAACCAGATGGCTTAGAGTTCACAACACAAATTGAAGATTCTCACTTCCAAGCAGCAATGTTTTCTATTGCGCGAACAAAATCAGTGACAATGGATTCTCATCTCTTAATTGAGCCCGGATTCTATTCACTGAACGGAATAACTATGACGTCTACATATAAAGTTATTCCTCTTGCCACTATCCATAACAACCAGCAAATCTTCATTGTGAAACAATATTTACATTTGACCAACCAGGAATTGAATGAATGCAACATACCAACCGAATGCAATTCTGCCACTCTCCGTCACCTCTTTTTGGTTTGGTAGTTACGGAATTCTGATGGTCGACCAACGCCGCTTTCAAGAGATGTCGCACTGCGTCCTAAAAACGCTTTCAGGTAGATCAGAGATAGGAATTATTGGCTCCCTCTTAAGAATAACACCTATTTGCTTTTACTAACGTCAGAAGTATTATTCAAACTTCACCGCTCGAATTCTACCTACGAACAATCTCTTCAACTGCACAGAGAAGAAGCTATCACCATCATCACCGGACGCATGCTAACTCATTCGAGTATTGTTTTGATAGTCAGAGCCAATCTTGATGGAAAATGCCAAACTTCGTCTATGCTCTTCAAAGTATTACCAGCAGTCAATCCGTCCCTTGAAGTCAATCAAGTCGTCGGAGATAGATTGAATCCCGGCCTTCGGTCTGATGACATCTTGGCCTGTTCATTTGATCAAATTTCACTGCTAGTATTAATAAATGCAAGCGAGCTGAATTTGCTTACATCGTAAATCATTCAAAGTGCAAAGCACGACGTTCGTAATTAATATTGTATGTCTTGCATCATTTTTGGTTTGTCAGTCTCTCGTCATAAACAAATAATAAATAAAATTGAAAGTTACATTACTAAAGTCACCCCATTTTGTTACTTTGCGCAACCCGGTCAATTGTCGAGTTCGAACCGTTTCAATGTTGTGTTTAGTATTTCATGAATGAAAACAAATGTTGTCATTTTTCCAAATATATTTGATCAACTTATTCCTTCTTTATGATGGATGTCCCGTAAAATTGGTTTTTGCGACCCTAATCAACTGAATTAAGTATACCTTGGTAAGGAGATGCAGAATCGCTTTTCCTCAAGAACAAACCCAAACCTCTATTATATATTCTTTTATTACCATCGAACATTATACATATACATACATATAGAAACCTCTTGAATAATTTCTTTCACATTTACATAAAATAAAAAAATCAATAGGATATTTTTAGAGAGAAATTGCATAGCAAATGACACGCAACTTTTTTTCACATGGCATAAATGACCTCTCCCTCATTTCCGCTAAGCTTAAATGTTAGTCTTTATTCAGCACACACTTTTCAAAAAAATGTTACGCTTCCATATACTCTCTCAGAATTTCGCATCCAATTGTTCATAGATCCTTTTGCCGACGGTTATCGCCTTCGCATTCTACTTTCGCCCAACAACGTATCAACATCTACAGCCTTGACTTTCCCAATATTTAGCAGCAGCACTGTTTATTTATGAGGTGAAATTCGATTGCGTGGAATCGTGTATATTGAAAGGCACAATTAGATCCTCTTTGTGTTCGATTTTGATGTCTTCGAGCGCCAACTTTGCTCTGTCTACGGCACTTTTAATCTGTAATGTTAATTGGGAGATGATTAATGTTATCAATGCTATGTGAGTTAATTATTACCAGAGATAAGTCGGGGGCTGATATCGGCGATGCAGTGAGAAACAATTCTGGATTCGGTATATCCCGCAAAAGGCCTAGAAGATGAGGAAATTTGTGTTATTAAAGTTAGTGAACATGACGGTCAAAAAGTAGCTTAAGTCCCGGCGCGAAAGCACAGATTCGGACCCACGATGAAGCACATAACTTGGGAAATGCCGGCTGAACTACCTTCTTAACTTTTCTGTCAAAAAACTGCTGACGGAGTAGGATGGTGGCGAGGAGGTACATAAAAATTTAGCAATTAATCCTCCAGTGCAACGCAGTCCGGTCTACTTTATTGCGCGGAAGTTTGGGTTGATGCTTGTGGCAAGAAAGTATATCGAAAGTGTCTTACGCGGGTACAGAAAGGGGGAATTTGCGGGTGGCGTTCGCCTACCGTGCTATCTCAGAACCGGCTGTGAGAGTGATCCCCATTGCCCCCTTGTTAAAGGGTGTAAAACCAGCCATAAGCGCAAGGGAGACTGCAGGGAGATGGTTGCTTATGGAGACCGTCAGCGTACACAAATCGAGGCAACTCGCTTGATTGGGAAGGCTAAGCAGAAGTAATTTATCAAACGGTTCCAGGCTAGTTATCTGACAATGAGGAGGTGTTTGATTGATAGTCCGACGGTTTACCTTTGCAGGAGCCCAACACTCAGTGCGTGGATACGAAGCAAAAAGCGAGAATATGGTCATATATAAGAAAAATGGAAAACAAAACATAAAAAAATAACCTATAGATACAAAACGTATTTCTAAGCTCGGAAATTAATACCACTTATTCTAATTTCAGAACGACACATCTAAATAAATTGTTTGCTCTACAAATACAACAGTGCATACACCAGTGGCAACTTGTTCCCTTCTTCAGTGCAGTGTTTGCAATTGTATTGACTTTCGCTACATATATGATTGCCATCTACCCCTTTGTAGGGTATAGCGTGTGAACTACACTCGCGGTTCGCTGAAGTGCTGACTGTTCTGCGCCAAGTGCTTTTGGGGCGACCTACTAGTCGATTATCTTGGGAGAGTGGGCTCTACTGCTTCGCATAGCCAGCAATGCAATTGTCGCCCCTTCTTAATGTGTGACCTGTCCGCTGTCACTTCCACCTCCCGATTACATCGCCCAGGGATGACAACCACCAAAATTCTTCGTTGGATATAGTATCAGGCTAGCGTGTTTGGATGAAACGAAGCAGACAAGTGTTGACTAAGGCTTGAAATCTTCCAGTAACAGCGGAGATCACTTTCCGAGATGATTTCTCTTCTGTTTGGAGGAACAGTCTATATCCGCAGGTTACGGTGATAGCGATTTCATCCACAAGAAGCGGAACTTCATCGGATGTGATGATGATAATCGGTCTATTTCCAGAGTTCAAGCAATGCCGCAAGAGCGGGAGTAGTACTCTCCAGAGTCCCACCAACTTACTTGGCATGGGCTCAGAATGTCCATACCACTGAAATTCTCGCTTGAGCTAAAGAATGAAATATTTAAGCGAACTCAATGCGAATTTTATACAGCAAACTCAACGCGAATTCTATACAGTAAACTCAACTCAAATTCTATTTTCAAAAAGGACTTCCATATTCTTTAGCAATTTTCAACTTAATAATTAAATTCAGTGACAGGTCTGAAAAACATAATTACTGCGATCTTCCACTCCCTTGGTGTGCCACGCAAAGTGGATAGATCCGCGCCATCTATTCGCTCGCAACATTCGAAATAAATTTCGAATGCTGCGAATCCTGCCGCGCCACATCACTCCGCCCCCAGATGAAACCTAGGGGGTTTCAGCGACTGATCCCCGAACTTCGTTCGCCGTTAATCCACAAAGCGGACACGACGTTGCTTCGGGGCGCACGCGGGTTTCAGCCTGGACAAAGAGACCGCCTTTTTGTGACCACCGATCTCGAGCTGGAAGAAATGTTCTCCCCGCTCGAGAACGCGGTACGGGCCCTCATATGGAGGCTGCAGCGGCTTCCGGACGGCATCCGTCCTGATCAGCACATGCGTGCATGTGTCCAGTTCCTTGGGCGAACAAGCAGGTATGGACGAGTGTCGAGTGGGTGGTGTCGCCTTGATGCGCCGGAGATTGTTCCTCAGCAGACGCACCAACCCCGACTCCGTGAGACCCGATCTCTTGTCGAAGACCGGATCGCTTGGGAGTCTTGGGTTCTCCCCGTAAACCAGCTCCGCGGGGCTGGCAGCAAATTCCTCTCGGCGGGTTGTACGAAGGCCGAGTAGGACGAGAGGCAAGACTTGCGTCCAGGACGGGTCGTCGCGTGCCATAATGGCGGCTTTCAGCGTCCGGTGCCAACGTTCCAACATCCCATTGGATTGTGGGTGGTATGCCGTAGTCCGCTGGCGTTTAAAACCAAGGAGTTTGCCTAACTCGGAGAAAAGGGTGGACTCAAATTGCATTCCCTGGTCAGTGATGACCACTGCAGGGACGCCAAAGCGAGGTATCCACTCTCGACAGAGGGCTTCAGCACATGATTGCGCCGTGATGTCTTTCAGAGGTATTGCCTCAGGCCACCGCGTGAACCTGTCGATGATTGTGAGGCAATACTTATAACCATGCGAGTCTCGCAAAGGCCCTATAATGTCGAGGTGTATGGTGTGGAAACGCTTGGTAGTGCGGGGGAATGAGCCCACTTCTTTCCTAACATGCCTGGAGACCTTACATTTTTGGCATGCGATGCACTCTCTGGCCCAGGAATTAATATCCTTGTTCATGGAGGGCCAGAAGTATTTTCCGGTGACTAACCGGTTTGTTGTCCTGATGCCGGGGTGCGCCAAGTCGTGAACTGCGTGGAACACTTCCTTGCGAAATGTGGCCGGAATGTATGGCCGAGGTCCCTTTTCCGAGTCTTCGCAGCAGAGCGAGAGGTTTGAGCCGAAGATGGGCAACTCCCGAAATTTGTATTTGGGGTTGGACTTGAGGCTCTGAAGTGCTGCGTCATCCACTTGCGCCTTGGCAATAGCCGAGAAATCGAGTGAGGCGGGGATGTTAACTTCGGAGACACGAGACAAAGCGTCAGCAACAATGTTGTCCTTCCCGGACACGTGCTGGATGTCCGACGTAAACTGGCTTATGAAGCTCAGGTGTCGAAGCTGACGAGGGGACGCTTTGTCGGGCTTCTGTTTCAAAGCGAACGTGAGAGGCTTATGGTCCGTGAACACTGTGAACGGCCTGCCTTCTAGGGAGAAACGGAAGTATTTGATGGACAGGTATGCGGCGAGCAGTTCGCGATCGTAGGTGCTGTAGTTCCGTTGAGCGGGATTCAACTGCTTCGAGAAGAAGCTCAACGGCTGCCAAACTTGGTCCACCTTTTGGTGAAGGGCAGCACCTACTGCGATGTCAGAGGCATCAACAAAAACGGCTAGGGGTGCATCTTGCAGAGGGAATGCCAAGAGTGTAGCGTCAGCCAGTTGTTGACGAGATTTGTCAAACGCGCAGATAGCCTCTTCAGACCACACGATCTCTCGTGTGTCCTTAGTTTTGGGGCCAGACAAGTACGCGTTCAAAATGGACTGGAGATGGGCGGCCTTGGGCAGGAAACGACGGTAGAAGTTTAGCATGCCCAAGAACCTCCTCAACTCCCTCACTGTCTTTGGACGCGGGAAGCTTGTGATTGCTTGCACCTTGTCTGGGTCGGGCTGTATTCCTTCAGGGGAAATGAAATGGCCGAGGAATCTCACCTGTTGTTGAAGGAATTTGCATTTCTCAACGTTTAGGACTAAACCGGCCTCAAGGAGACGTTGAAAAATGCACTCGAGATGGGCTAAGTGCTCAGACTCAGTGGAAGAAGCGACCAAAACATCATCCAAATATACGAAACAGAATTCGAGGTTTCGCAGGACTGAGTGAATGAACCTTTGAAAGGTTTGCGTCGCGTTGCACAATCCGAAAGTCATCCGGGTGAACTCGAAGAGTCCAAAGGGTGTGCATATTGCCGTCTTTGGAATGTCTTCAGGAGCTACTGGAATTTGGTGATAAGCCTTGGTTAAGTCCAAGGTCGAAAAGATGCGGCAATTCGCGAGGTGATGCGCAAAGTCGTGGATGAGTGGAATTGGATATCGGTCAGGAACAGTCTGTGCATTTAGCCTTCTGTAATCCCCACATGGGCGCCATTCGCCGTTTGGCTTAGGGACCATATGCAGTGGGGAAGACCAACAGCTGTTTGAGGGCCTGCAGATACCCTGTTGAACGAGTTGTTCAAACTCTTTCCGTGCAATTGCCAGTTTCTGAGATGGTAGAGGACGCACCTTCGAGAAGATCGGGGAACCAGTAGTGATAATGTGGTGCTGCACATTGTGCTTCACTGGTTTGGAGAGACTACAGTTGGTAGTAATCTGGCTGAACTTTTGGAGAAGTGCCCGAACACGAGAGTCGGTAATGTCTTCTAAAAGAACGGAAAGATTATTGCCTGGGTGAGATACCATATGTCCCGACGTATTAAGGTTGGTCGTGGAATCTATAAGAGACTTGTTTTGCAAGTCCACCAGCAATCCATAGTGACACAGGAAGTCTGCGCCTAGTATGGGGAAGCTGACATCCGCCAGGATGAAACGCCACGAAAACGTCCTACGCAAGCCAAGACTCACGTCCACTTGCCTATACCCGTACGTGTTTATGCGGGAGGAATTTGCTGCCGCAAGTTTGAGCGGTTGAGGGAAAAGTTGATGATGCTGGGGTACGGGAAGAACCGAAACCTCCGCACCCGTGTCGACGAGGTAGTTGCGCCTGCTGAGGGGGTCAAAAATAGTTAGGCGACGTGGTGCTGCGTTCTGGGTGGCCGCCGCCAAAACCCCCCGCGGACCTAGTTTTTTGCGGTAGAAGAGAATCTACACGGTAGCGTACATCTTGTCGCTTTATCCCCGAATCTGGGGTGGTACCAGCAAATCCCTGGGTCCGTGGACTGTCTTGACGACCTGCTACCTGATCGCCCTTTTCGGATGGCAGACCGCGAGCGTGCTCGCGATCTGGCGCCCGAACGCTGAGCGTCCAACGTCGCCCGCATCTCGGCCATACTGGCTGTTAATGCAGCAATCTCGCGCCTCAATTCACCCACCTCATCCGACGGTGGTTGAACGGCCGCCAAGGTTGGGCGTACGTACACCTCCTGAACCTGGTCGGCCGTCGCTGCCAGTTCCTCCAAGGAACCGGAGACGCAAGCGAGGATCGCCTGGGTGCCCTCCGGGAGCCGACGCAGCCAGAGCGACTTGATCAGGTCTTCGCCGATCTTACTCCCACCCAATTGCCTCATTTCACGAAGCAATTGGCTGGGAGTTCGATCACCTAAGGTTAAACCTGCCAGCAAGTGGTCTAATTTTGCCGACTCGCTTGCCGACAGGCGCCTGATCAACTCGCTCTTGAGCTGCACATACGATGTCGACTTCACCACGTCGGACACCAGAAGTATGGACTCTTCGTCCAGGCCGATCACCGCGTAGTTGAAACGGGTTGCGTCCGATGTGATGCCGGACATTTGGAACTGTGCTTCCAGATGCACGAACCACAGTTCGGGGTTCCGCCGCCAAAACGGAGGAACGCGTACGGCGAGGGCGGTCACTTGCGGGTTCGATGGGCCTGCTGCGTCTTTATTGTCAAAAGACATCTTGTTTCACGAAAAGTACGAGATTGAAATGCAAACGCGGTGAGTTTATTCTGAAACGCGGTGAACTTTACACCGACACGGCAGGCCGCACCCACAAATGCACGCACGAAACGAGAAAAAAAACGAAGCGGACGCTATCCAGCGCAGACCAAAAACACCACCAATGAGAATGGAGGACTCGCGATGCTAAACACCTGCACGCCGTCTCTTGCAGCGATTTCAATTTTTTTATTACTATTTTTTTTTTTAACTGAATAAATAATATATTATATATAAATGAATAATAACTTCTCTTAAGAATAACTCCTCGTTGTTTGTCGGCTGTAGCTGCGGCGTTGGCGGTGCTGGGGACGTCCGTTTGTTGCCGTTGTTGATCGTTGTGGCAATGATGACTAGTTCGGTGCGTGAAAGGTGTTGTGCAGGAGGGCGTGCGTACGGGAAGTCGCGTGAAAATCCACTTCTGGTGAGGGTCCGACGTGTGTCGCGCAGTACACTGTGTAGAGAAGGTTTTCTCGCGTTTTTCTTTCTTGCCTCTGCTCCGACTCGGGATGTGGAGATGTGACACGTTTTCGTGATGTTTACCACGGCACTCCACACTCAACTGTAGATGCGAACGCGTGAAAATCGCTTGCCGTACGGTCTACTGATGTTTTGGAAGGATTTCTCAGTCCTTGGAAGTTCTATTTCTGCCGTGTTGTTCGGACGAATTTTTGTCGTTAATAGAACTTCACCAATGTCGGCGATGGTGGAGTTGAGTGCGGTGGCGAAAGTGGCTGCGGCAGCGATGGCGGCTGCGGCTGCGGAACTCTTATTTATCTCCAATCGGTTGTTGCGGCTGCCTGCTGGGCGATTGTGCTTGCGCAGACTGCGATTTGTTGATGGGGATGATGATGTGCTTGAGTTTTTCAATTTTGCAGGTTCTGGGAATTCGGGATCCTAGTTGTTGATGCTGTTGGTGCGAGTTCCGGGGTCACCAATTAAGTAATCCAATTAAGTAATTATGATTACTTATTATTTTTATTGAAATATTTAAGCGAACTCAATGCGAATTTTATACAGCAAACTCAACGCGAATTCTATACAGTAAACTCAACTCAAATTCTATTTTCAAAAAGGACTTCCATATTCTTTAGCAATTTTCAACTTAATAATTAAATTCAGTGACAGGTCTGAAAAACATAATTACTGCGATCTTCCACTCCCTTGGTGTGCCACGCAAAGTGGATAGATCCGCGCCATCTATTCGCTCGCAACATTCGAAATAAATTTCGAATGCTGCGAATCCTGCCGCGCCACAATGTCATTAAGTGTCGGAGCAATAATTTAGTAAAGTAAGGATAAGAAATTTACGAAAAGAACATCGACACAAAAAGCGACCTCAAGACTAAAAAAGAAAACCATTCAGCAAGAATCATCAACGGTGCAACAACCGGTATCCGGTTTAACCCTGCCTCAGTAAGGAGCTCCAGACACTCCGGTTTGGCGCCAAATTCGATATCCCTAAAAGTTGTTTGGCGTCCTGACCTACGCCATCGCTTCATCTCAGGGAGGATCTGCCTCAGCTTCCATAGATATTGCCCTTATAAATTTTTCGGGCTGCATCACCCTCATCCATACAGATTAGGTGACCCGCCCACCGCAAACTGTTGAGCCGAAATCTATGTCTCTGCAGATTATATCCATCACGTCACTGCTTGAACTGTTTGCGACAATCGGGGATTTAGCAATACAATTTCGCATGGTCACACACACTTTGCTTTGAAACGCATCATTTCACTGTTTCTAAATTGCAACGGTTGGGTTCGCTCTAAACACTTCTCCAGAAGTCTTCCGCCTGATCCAGATCGAGGTTACTTTCCCGACTTGAGTTGGTGAGATTTTTATAAAATCCCCGTTGGTTCTGGAAGAACAAGGTGTTGTCTGTTTTTTGCTGAAAGCTCTTTTGATACCTACGGATGCGATTGGAGTATACCGCAAGTTTCTGCTTCATCACCTCAAGGATTTCTACGATTGACACATCATTGGAGAGATGGTAGCATCTGTGCACTCTTGGTGATGGATTTTCAACAAATGCTTGCGTGACATGGCCAATCTCTTTTCTCAACTTTTCGACTCTTTTATTGAGCCGAAATACTCAGAATGGTAAATTCCTGCTCCGTATATTCCTGTTATTCGCTTCACGATGTTGATTATGGAGGCGAGTAACCGTGGCAGCTAAAACGCATATCAGGCTGTGAACCTCCGTAGCAGTAATCTCGCTAGCCAAACGATCAACTAAAATTATGTCAACGGCAGCAATTATGCTAGTAGTTTCCGAAGTAAACTTTAGTTTTTAGTTATAACAACACTTTAATCTATTTTTTGTTATTTTATTTTATTCAATGTAGAATTCATAATTTTATTTTTCCTTTCTCTTACGTCTACGACTTCAGTCTGTTTAATCTGACTTTACACTAACTCAATTCAATTTTTTTTTTTTTATGGCCTGCTCCGTCACGAAGAAGACCGATGGTGGCCACTGTCAAATCGAATTAACAACACTCGAAATAAATTTCGAATGTTGTTAACCCCGCTGCGTCACATCACTCCGCCCCCAGATGAAACCTAGGGGTTTCAGCAATCGGCTCCAGAACTGCTTTCCCCATCATACGGCGAAGCGAACGTGACATTGATTTGGGGCACAAACGGACTTCAGCCTGGATAAGGAGACAGCCTTTTTCTGTCCGCCGATCCCGAGCTGGAAGAAATGCTCTCCACGCTCGAGAACATGGTACGGGCCTTCGTATGGAGGCTGCAGCGGCTTCAGAACAGCATCCGTCCTAACCAGGTCGTGCGTGCACGTGTGCAGCTCCCTGGGCGCGCAGGCAGGTGTGGACGAGTGTCGTGTGGGAGGTGTGGCTTTCATGTGGCGAAGGTTGTCTTTTAGCAAGCGCAGCAATCCCGTATCTGTGAGACCCGATCTCTTGTCGAAGACCGGATCACTTGTGGAGCCTTTGGGATCTCCCCGTATACCAGCTCCGCGGGATTGGCAGCAAATTCCTCTCGCCGGGTGGTTCTAAGGCCGAGTAGGGGGAGAGGCAAGAGTTGAGTCCAGGACGGATCGCGTGCCATAATGGCGACTTTCAGCGTCCGGTGTCAACGTTCTAGCATCCCATTGGATTGTGGGTGGTATGTCGGAGTCCGCTGGCGTTTGAAACCCAGGAGTTTGCCTAACTCCGAGAAAAGGGTGGACTCGAATTGCATTCCCTGGACAGTGATGACCACTGCAAGGACGCCAAAGCGAAGGATCCACTCTCGACAGACGGCTTCGGCACAAGATTGCGCCGTAATGTCTTTCAGAGGTATTACCTCAGGCCAGCCCATAAACCTGTTAATGATTGTAAGGCAATACTTGTAACCCTGCGAGTCTCGCAAAGGTCCTACTATGCCGAGGTGTATGGGTTTGAAACCGCTTGGTAGTGCGGGGGAATGAGCCCACTTCCTTCCTTACATGCCTGGTGACTTTACACTTCTGGCATGCGATGCACTCTCTGGCCCTGGAATTGATATCCTTGTTCATGGAGGGCCAGAAGTATTTCTTGGTGAATAGCCGATTTGTTGTCCTGATGCCTGGATGCGCTAAGTCGTGGACCACGTGGAACACTTCCTTGCGAAAGGTGGCCGGGATCCCTTTTCCGAGACTTCGCAGCAGAGACAGTTTCGAGCCGAAGGTGGGCAACTCCCGAAATTTGTATTTGGGGTTGGATTTGAGGCTCTGAAGTATTACGTCATCCTCCTGCGCCTTGGCAATAGTCGAGAAGTCGAGTGCGGCGGGGATGTTAACCTCGGCGACACGTGACACAGCGTCAGCAACTATGTTGTCCTTGCCGAACGCGTACTGGATGTCTGACGTAAACTGGCTTATAAAGCTCAGGTGTCGAAGCTGACGAGGGGACGCTTTGTCGGGCTTCTGTTTCAAAGCGTAGATGAGAGGCTTATGGTCCGTGCACACTGTGAATGGCCTGTCTTCAAGGGAGAATCGGAAATACGCGGCGATCAGTTCTCGATCGTAAGTGCTGTAGTTCCGTTGAGCGGGGTTTAACTGTCTGGAGAAGAAGCTCAACGGCTGCCAGACTTGGTTCTCCTTTTGGTGAAGAGCAGCACCTACTGCGATGTCAGAGGCATCAACAAAAACTGCTAGGAGTGCATCTTGTTGAGGCAATGCCAAGAGTGTAGCATCAGCCAGTTGCTGTCAGGATTTATCGAACGCGCGGACGGCCCCCTCTTGGTTCACGGACCTTTTGGTTCTCCCTGGCTTCCTTTTTCCGTCTATGAAATCGCTTCTCCGTTCGGCAGAGTTTGCGATAAGTCTCTGCGCGTATCTAAGTATGTCAACTTGTAAACGCTCCTCTGATTTACGTGTATGAGTCCACGTTACAGTAATTTTTTCACTTGAATATGAAATGGCATCTCTATAAGATGTAATTAGTCCACGAATTGACACCAGCAGACGAATCGAGATTAATGTTTTAAAACAAACAGTTCGATGCCTTTATCGACGTCAATATTATCTCCTGGGATATAGTTCGTATTCGGGTAAATTGTTTTGTAAATAAAAGAGATTGGGCTGCAGAGAAACCGCTTCTAAAACACCCGAATCTACTTGACTCACAAAAAATGTCTGTTTTGGACTGCAATCGCAAGACGAGTTATCGCGTTTTCCTTTGAAGGCAACCGCGGCCGAACAGTAAGGGTGAATTCAAAACGGTTCATTACTGCGCTGACGGATCAACTAGCCCCATAATTGCAAGAATCACGAAGCTACATTAAGAGGACTTGGTTTCAGTAGGATGGAGCCACATTTCACAATTCAAATGAGAGCAAGTACGTGCTAAGGGATGTTTTCCCTGAAACTAATTTAACTGTGCAGTGAACTATCATGGTTCCCGAAGATCCCCGATTTAAGTCCAGCAGGCATATTTGAAGACACCTTAAGAACAAGGAATACTCTAATAATCCGGTAATGAATATATCTAGGGTTCTTGTCGGTTATAAAAAGGGAACTCTTCTAAAAAGGCGTTATGGAAATTGAATGGATGAATTTCATGTCACAGTGGCTTGGTAAAAATAGGAAAAAAACTAATTTAAGGCAATAAAATATTCAAGACACGACCCCCCAGAAGCGCCCTTACCTGTGGGAGAGTTGCTGGGATGCTGGACGTTGCTCCACTGTTGCTGTAGCTTCTGATAGTACAGCTTCACCCGATCATGATACTCTTGCGGCTCCAAGTTGTGTGAATCCATCGCCGCTACATCAATAATGTTACTAGAAAAAACCGACCGCAATCAATTTCTAACGCAAACATAAACAAAACAAATCAAACCCCAAACTTACATCGCAGTATCTTGGATGATCCGATTGAGCGCAGTTTGCTCGTCTTTCTTCGGCAGCGACTGTGAATATTCATTGCTAAAACTCTCCGAGTTGGTTCTGCGTAGAGCTGGGCTATTGCTGACAGGATCCACCAGCAAGTGGGTCCGCTCATTTGGTTCATAACCCTTAAATAAGGGCACAAATATTAGCACTCAAAGTTGACTCCTCTTTCTTCGGTCAGAGCTTCTTACCTGCCCACTTGAATCCTCCGAGCAATCGAGACAACTGCACAAATTCGCTAAACAGTTGAACGCCGACCTGAGGTACTCCATTGTGACATCAAAACCGCGGCCAATTTTCCAGAAAAACAACTAGAAGTGCATCACAGGCGAAAAGCAGAATCGAGAAAATCACCCACTGATAGCGGGCGTAATGTCACAAAACAATGACAAAAACAACAGCTGACTGACGGACGGTGCAGGGGAGGCGGAGCCAAAACGTAGTAGAGTCCAGGCATTCTGATAGGGCTGTGCAGACATGCGAACCCGATGTGAAGATATCAATTCAAAAATTGGGAAAAATGCTAAGTAAGCCATCAAATGATTTATACAAAACTGAGTTGTTTCAAAAAGTAATGATTTCACAAAGTGGATATACGGAGTAAGTATGCTAAGGTATCGAATTGTTAAAAGTAAGTATTCCTTATTAAATTATAAGACCACCCTGTCAAAGTATTTCCTGGCGATAATACAGTGCATTCTTATTAGACAACGTCATTTTGGTTGATTAGTCATGTCATCTGTCAACCACTGAGCTGGAAACGTCAACTCTCCGGTGTAGCTGGAATTAGACCACGTAAAGATGTAAACAAATTGCATTCGTCTGGACAACTATTGCATTTGCGCGCTCTACTTCCTAGAAAACTTACAAAAATCAAAATATGTTCTCAATACTGAACTTGTAAGCATGGACTGCCCTCAAAGGACCTCCAATTGTGGCCGAAACTAACTGAAACATTCAATTCCAGACTCTACGTACTTATTGGACTTCTGCTTGTGGGAGTCGCGGTTTTGTTCGCTGTTTTCTTTGCACTCCGCAAATATATTCTGATTCAGAAGGAGAAGCTGCACAAGGGAAACAACGATGTGAACGTCGGCATCTTCCATCCGTACTGCAATGCAGGAGGAGGCGGAGAACGAGTCCTTTGGTGTGCTGTTAGGGCACTGCAGGTAAGAAGAGGTGTTCACTGTGCGGAACGGATTTTCAGCTTTACATTTGCTGAAAGTGAGTTGACTCGGAGAAGAAAATATTTCGCTATTGAGCTGGGTTCCCCTTAAAACCATGCAGCCGGTTTTAGGATTGGGAGTATTACGTTGTTATGATTTGCCATACCGTTAACATAAGTGTCCACTTGGTACTGTAAGTCATGCTATGACAACATGAGCAGTTAATTAATGCTTAGCCACGTGCTCCTCCCATGCGTGCAAATTCATCACCAAACAGAATGACTACGTACTATAAACCGCCATAAAATGCGGATCACCACTAAATTCGTTTGTTTGGTGGAAAGAATAATTATTATCGCCTTACGAGCCTTAGCAATAGACCCAAAGGCAGTGGTACCGATAGGACCGTAGCCTCGTTCCAAGTGTTTCAACTTGGCATCTGGTATTAAGTAGTCTCCCAGTTGCCTGAACCTACTTTGCGCAAGTGCCGGACACTGTGCCAGAACATGTGTCATGGTTAACACAACACCCAAGTTGCTCGCTTCGCCACAACCTCCACTCCACGCCCCTCAGCTCAGCTGCCACAAGTCAAAACAGACGCGTTGCGTCCCTCTCGCCCTAGTCGCGTTTTCTTGATGGACGAAAGGGTTTAGTCGAGCCAAGGTCTGCCAATTAGACTCTACACAACAATGTTTTCGCGTGGTTGGGGGATGGTAGCGGCTTCAGCTTTTGTATTGCGTCTTTGAGCAAGCGAGACAGACCGGTAGCATTGAGTCCCCACCTGATGTCGAAAACAGGCTCGCTGGGGAGTCTCAGGTTCTCCCCGTATACCATTGTAATGAACTTAGTTGGGTAGGATGATCCCAGCGGTCATCCTAAGTGGCCGACAACGACCTAGAGGGCAGGGCTATCCCAAAAACCTAAAAAGGTGGCGAAGTTGACCGTGAAGGTCCGCCCGCAAAGATTGAAGCTCCATCAAAGTGCTCGGTCGACACGTTCTTGCATGCCTCTGTGCTAGCCGGGCTCGGGAACGTCAGAGGGGGGGGGGGGGGGGTCCTTTGAACTCTTTGATTCCTCACGTATCATTAATACAAAATCAACGTGCGATGCGTGGGTCCGCACCGGATTCCAAAATAGACAATGCAAAGGAATTTGCGACGGCCTAACGAATAACGACCAAACCCCCGACTTAAAATTGAAAAATAAGAAAAACGGCTCGACTGTACGCGTGGAGCTGTAAGTCTCCGGACCCGAGTGCCGCGATCAAGGGGGGAAGATCCACGACGGATCACAGTCCCGACTATTGCCTCTTCTGCCTTAGACCTTGAATGAGGGGCGCCCCTGTAGTTCCCACCTTTCCTTGACATCCTCAGGCCATTTTGTCTTTTTGAGGATGTCCCTGCACAGGTTTTGCGGGAACAAGGTGGAAGAGAGAGGGAGGAAGTCCTCAAATCACTCAAAAATTATTCAGAATTCATAATGTAATCTTATTCACAAAAAAAAAAACAAATATATAAAAATAATCATAAAAAAATAAAACCAAATTAAATTAAATTAAATTAAAGAACGTGAAAAAACTAAAAGAAAAACAATTAACTCCCAAATCAAAAAAAAAACAAGAAATTTGAAAAACTTTACACTTACATTTGCTATTAATCACGCCGAGCTCGGCGTGGTGGATGATTCTGTGGTGGGAAGAAAATTTAGAACATTAGGAATTCCAAAACAAAATTTACAATTGTTTATTTTTTTTATAATAAAAAGAAAAGACTTCTGCAAATGCTGTGCGCGGGGATTTTCCCGATCGGGCTGCGAAAACACACTACCGAATCCGGCTAGATGAATGGTTTGTCGCGGGCAAGCCTCCCCGAAAATTTTACATCAATCGCAGCCGCCTCTTCGCCTTTCTTCCGCTGTTTTCTGTTGTAACAATTTATTTCCACGAATGTTATAATTTTCTACCGTCAATATTAATTTAAACCACGACACGGCTAGTTTTCGAAGTAGTCCCGGAGGTTTGTTTTGTCTGGAACGAAGGCGACAAAGGGTTCGCGCTGTTCACGTTCTTTTATTTTTAAATTTTCCCTGATTTGACTCTTTCCTATTTATTTGATTGGTTGCTTCTTCGCTAGACATTTGAAAAACTTTCCAGGAAAAACTCAACCAAGCACACACATTTGACAATCTCCTTTCTCTCACAAGTTTTCGATCCTTTCACTTTTTTTCTTTCTGAGACTGCCACTGTGTTTCACTTCTTAATTCCTTCCTTCTAACGATTCCCGCTTCAATTTTTCCTCTCCAATCCACCCTCGGACCTCTCTCCTCTTCCCCAACCCAGCACCGCTTCACTTGCCGCTACGCTGCCTTGAACTCTGTTCAGTTCATGTTGCGGCAACATGCGCATGCGGCAAATTATTCGCCTCTGTCAAGATTAATTCGCCCGAATGCATTCAATACGCCATCTTCGCGGGGCTTGCAGCAAATTCTTTTCGATTGGCTGTTCGGAGGCCAAGAAGAACGAGTGACAGAACCTGCGACCAAGAAGCGTCGTCTTGAGCTATTATAGCGGCCTTCAGCCTCCTGTGCGTTTGAAGCCGAAGAGGTCGCCCAGTTCTGAGAAAAGGGGAAGACTCAAACTGCATTCCCTGGTCGGTGATTATAATTTTCGGCCCATCAGAGCATGGAATCCATTCTCGACAGAGGACTTCTGCACAAGATTGTGCAGTAATGTCTTTCAGAGGTATTGCCTCAGGCCACCGTGGGAACCTATCGATGATTATGACGCAATACCTGAAACCGTGCGGGTCTCACAAGAGGCAAATTATGTCGAGGTGGATTGTGTGGAAACGCTTGGCAGACCGAGGAAACATTCCTACTCCTTTCCTCACATGCGTTGAGGTTTTTTTCTGGCTTGCGATGCACTGTCTGGCGCAAGAATTAATCTCCTTATTCATGGACGGCCAGAAATCCTTTGCGGTGGCTAAGCGATTCATTTAGCAGCATTCGTTAATCCGACAGACAGATGCCACCACGGGTGCTCTCCGTGGCGTAGTAGGCCTTGCCAACTGATTTGTATTGTAAAAATAATTGAATAGAATTAGTTGCGAACCATCGATCGGACTGGTCACCTTCATTTAGTAGAAAAATAGAAAATGTTCATTTTAAGTCTATTGAAAAATCATCAAAAAATTTGATTTTTTATTTTATCTAGAACATAAATACAAGTTGTAAAAAAATAAATGTGGAAATAACACTTTCCATTCATTCTATCCCGAATTGGAGGTGCAATTTTTAAAAACTCACTAAATTTGTATTTAGAGTTGGTCCTCAAGCTCTGAAGAACTGCATCCCCCTCTGTGCTTCGGCGATTGCCGTAAAATCGACGGGGACGAGGATCTTGATCTCTGCAAAACGTGATAAAGCGTCAGCAACCACGTTACCTTTTCCAGGCACGTGTTGAATGTCGGAAGTGAACTTTATCAGCTCAAGGGCCGGAGATGGCAAGGAAACGCTTTGGCGAGCTTTTCTTTTAAAGCAAAAGTGAGTGGTTTATGGTCCGGGAACAATGTGATTGATGGTGGGCGGCCATGGGCAAAAAACGACGATACAAGTTTATCATTCCCAAGAACCTTGTCAGATCCTTAACAGATTTCTTAATCGGGAAGCTCGAAATCGCTTGCACCCTGACTGGGTCGCGTTGGATGCCTTCAGGTGTAATCAGGTGGCTGAAGAATCTTACCTGCGATTGTGGAAATTTGCACTTTTCAACGTTCAGTACTAGACCATCCTTAAGGAGACATTGAAAAATGCACTCGAGGTGCTCGTAATGCTTGGGCTCAGAGGAAAACGCGACTAGAACATCATCCAAATATACGAAACAGAAGTTGAGGTTTCACAGGGCAGAGTGGATTAACCTTTGAAAAGTTCCCGCCGCGTTATACAGTCCAAAAATCTTTCTAGTGAAGGAGAGTCCGAAAGGTGTGTGGCGAATACCAATAACTGTCTGAAGGTCTGCAAATACCCTGCTTAAGAAGTTCTTCGAAATCTTTCCGCGCAACTAGGATCTTCTGCGGTTGTAATGGATGCATCTTAGAGAATATGGGGAGCCAGTAATGTTGATGTGGTGCGACTACGCTCGGTAGTGATGTTGCGATATTTATGAAGAAGTGCTTCGGCAACGTCTTCAAAAACGATGAAAAGAGTGCTGGGTGAGCAGGATGAGATTTTTCCTGATGACCTAAGGGAAGTTGTCAATAAGGGACCTGTTATGAATATATACCAAATCATAGTGGCAACGGAAATCCCCACCTAAGATAGGTATAACAATGTCCACGATTAAGAAGTGTCAAGAAAACGGTCGTCGAAGTCTTAAACTCAAATCTACCTGCCTGTGACGAAGAATTGGCTGCCGTGAGTTTCAGCAGTTGTGGTATTTAATTGTTATGTCGAGATACGGGAAGAACAGAGACTTCAGCGCCTGCATCGACCAGGCTATTGCGCCGGCTCAAGCGACCGTAGATTGTGAGGCGACGTGGTGCTGCATTTCGGGTAGTAGTCGCCAGAACTGCCGGCAACTTTGATTTATTGGGGAGAAATTGCAGGGGCTGGTACATTTCTTAGTTGCCCGATGCTTGCCGAAGGGCTCGACGACCTACTAATCGATTGCCCATCCCGAGAGAGGGATTTAGACCTTGATCTAGTCCTACTCAACGAACGCAAAGCGCCGATGCCCTCTGCCAACTCACCCACTATCTGCTGCAGCTGAGCCACCTGGCTTGAGTTGTCGCGAGGCACCTCACCACCCATGGGTCGCACGTGGCCCTCATGAATTTTGTCCGCGATGAAGACTAACGTATCCAGAGCCCCCAAACCGCTCATGTCAGGATGGCCTGTGTGCTTTTCGGAAACACTCTGCAGCCGCACAGATTGTAGCAGCTCGGTGCCGATTTTGTCAGCACCCAACTGCTTCATTTCACGCACCAGTTGGCTTGGCACAGTGTCATCTAGCGTTAGCTCTATCAGTAAGCGGTTAAATTTAGCAGTCTCACTTACTGACAGGCGTTTGCTCTTCTAATTGCCTATAAGAGTAGTTTGCAAGGAGGTCGGAGACAACCTCAACTGACTCCTCGTCCAGCCCGATCAGCGCGTAATTAAAACGAACGGCATATACTGTGACGCCGGCCAAAGTGAATTGGGCCCCGAGTTGGAGGCACTATGCTGCCGGGCTCCTACGCCAAAACGGCGGTACCCATACGCACGCGGTAGTTACTGAGGACATCGTTAGCGGAAACGACCAACCCAAGAGAGATAACGCGCAAGTGGAATGAACGGAATTCGAGAAATCAAAGAAGCGAAAGAGCGGAGGAGAAGAAAATGTTCCTGCGCCGTCTCTTGTGGCATTCTCTTTTTTTTTTTTTTTATAAGAGAAAGAGGCAGTGCTGACTCTTGCGGCCTCAGGTTATTTACATTTGAAAATAGATTTTACATTTTATACATATACACCGCTTAATGTTAATCAATTACAGATTTTCAGTTAAAGTGAAATAAATATATGTGCTTCATATTTGAGATTAAAATTATTATAATTACTTATTTGAGTGTTGTGCTCGTAGTCGCAATAAATTTTCCCAGAACATCGACAGAACATGACAAAAAAGTTCAACGTGCAGTGAGGCGACGTAAAATGAGCGCTTCCGTCAAATTTTGACTGACGAGCCATATGCACTTACTCGAGTTGTTCACTACTCCTCAGTGCTGGAGGGAGGTCTTCGTATCCCTTGTTTCACAGGTCGGCACCATATCAACACTGTTTTATTGTCGGGGTCGCCATTTATAGAATTAATTAAATCTCAATAATATGAATTAAGTCTATATTTTTTAAAAATTATTTCAATTAAGATTCTGTCTTTGAAGTTTGTGTAAATCCCTGGCTGTTTTGCTGAGTTCAGTTCTTTCTGCTCAGATGACCGCGCCATAGGTTGTTGGCTGGTTGCTCTGAAAGATTCTGGAAAGATCCTCCATACCCTGCATATATATCCGAAAGCTATGCCGCCCTATACCACTCTTAGGAGAAATTCTAAGATTATTTCAACGCCTCTCTGGGGTAGTGCCGGGAAAATGCCATCTTCTCTGGCTGATTTCAGCGGATAAAGGTTCCCACTGCCCATTTTATTCTAGTTTCCAGTTCTCATTTCCTCCTTTCCTCCTCTTTTGTTCGTTGCTGGGGTGTTACACAGAATGTTATCGCCTTCCCCGTGGTGGGGTAGGAAATGAGTACTCTGTCCTCCTCATTCTCGGTAAACGTCCCCCCTCCTTCAAACAGACTCAAGACATTGCTTTGTCTTTGGCTATTGCCTTATATAGCCTGGATGCTTCTGTGGTTTCTTCTATTCAATTCACAGAATTCCCTGAAGCTTTTACATTTTGCTTCCCTGATCGTGTTGCTATACGCTAACAGTGCCTTTTTGTACCTCTATCCGTCCCCGGTTTGTTTCGTCTGGTTGAAGAGTTTTCGCACCTTCTTTCTCATTCTGAGAATTTCTCTTCCACCAGGGTACGTCCCTTGATAACTTGACTGTCTTAGCCGGACAGCTAGCCTCATAGCTCTATTTCGCTCCTGATGTTACCGCTCGCTTATAAATAAGCCATGTTTTCACTCCGATGTTTTGTGTAAAAGTTCCAGTATGTTCTCCTGGGATACCTTATTATGTTGTTTACTTCCAAATTGCCTTCAATATCGAATCTGATTAGTCTGCAATTCGACATAGACGGCTCATTCGACACCCTCCAATTCTTGACCAAGCCGCTCATCAGAGTGTCCCCATGAGTTATGTCGTCCACGTCATGTCTGGTGCTAGTCACGAATGTTGCTGTGGTCTTTACAGTTTGTATTTTTAACTTATGGCTAAGGATGAATTCCAGTAGGTACTCACCTCTTCAATTGAAGTTGCTATTTCCAAAGACCTCATGGTGGGCATTAGCATCGTAGCGGAAAAAAATTGTAGTGCCTTCTCGCAGAATTTCACCATTCTAACGACTAATTCTAGTGGGATTCGGGTATCATATTCTCTGAAGTATCCTGATACCACGACTGACTTTTGAGTTCTTCCCTCGGCTTTCAGTACGACTTGGATAGCCACGAGGTCTCCAGGTAGAAGCTCTGAAAAACATATGTATCTTAAGTTTCTTTTGCCAATAATGCAAGCTCTTGACTTTTCACAAGATGAGTCCCAATTTTACCTGCATGCTTCCTCCTTGCAGACCGCGAATCTACCCCCGCATACCCAGGGCTTCTGAGCCAGCACTATTCCAATGTTATCTTTGTTCAGTTACTGCAGATGCAGCTTTTGTATGGTGGAGGTTTACCTGGGCTATCTTAGTGCTGGCCATTGATTCCATTAGTGTTTGCAGCTCATCTCCACTGTCGAAGTATCACTCTCCTCCTCAGACATGGCCATTTCCGGTACGTCGCTATCCACCCTAAGCTCTAGAAGATCTAGGTTTAGGTCGTTCGGCTTCTCCCCTTCACTGGGAAGCAGGTTTACTGCCCTACTTGATCCAGTCTTTTCAGGTCGGTCGGATTCCTTCGAGAACCTCGGTAGGTTTTCCACCCGATGTCTCCTCCAAAGTGTCTTTCCTCGAGTTTTTCCTGTGCACGTTCACAGGTATGTTCCAAATCTGTAGTTGAATGGCAACTTTGACATTTGATCGCCTCCAGGGATCAGTCATCCATCGCGATCATGGAGAGTCTACCCTTGCTGTCCAACTTGCTCCGCTCCACCTAGTCGCCTCATTCTGAGCAATTAGAAGGCCCATGAGATCTTACATCTCTTATACTGCAGTTTAAGGAAGAAACACCATGTGTGCGCTTGGTGTATCATCCTCAGCACATGTAGACAGTTCTCCTTCTTCCCAACCTGGCAATTTAGAAACTAAAGTCATAAGCCACTCCGTAGTGTGCACCGTCACGCGGTCCAGCAGTATGTGGCCTGATCGAAAACGTAGCTTGACGAACATAAGCTTTGCAATCCATCCCTTGCCCATCTGCCTGACGTCAAGGTCTTCGGTGGTTTCCTACTCCTAACGAATGAGTTTTTGCTCGGCAAACGTTTTTGGTAGTTTGGCCAGTCGAATGCCCTTGATCGCATTAGTATAGCTAATAACGGGCTTCCTGATTCTTACCTTCATCCCTGACTTACCCGGGATTTCCCCCCTCTTGGGTTTTTTAGGAGCATTCTTCTCATGTGGGCTAATCTCCATTGCTCCACACTTTCTTGGCTCCGATAAAGATGGCATAGGTCTGTTCTGAGCCTTCTTAAGGGTCTCTTCTGGTTTCAGGCCTTCCTTCAGTTAATGCAAGTACCATTTAGCACTTGCGCCTCTGAGGCCTGCCTCCTTCCTGACGTCTGATATACTGATCTCAGACGTACTTTTGCTTGTTCCTCCTTTTTGAGCAGTAGTCTTTGTTGATTGTAATCCTCCCAGTATGCCAATGTTAACCTTGGCTCCATTACTTGGTGGCCCGACTTTTCCCTTTCTGGATGTTATCACCTGGCTCTCAGTGTTTCGAAGAGGTGCTTCCGCCTGGTTGGCCAGTTTGTGTGCGGTACGGGATCCTGTTTATTTGATTTTAGTTTTTTCATTTGTGTACTCATTTGATTCCCTCGAGTATGAGGGTTAGAAGGTCCATGCCATAGCTCCCCGTAGCGCGGTAAGGTTAAACTCACTCACTGATGCGATACAGTCAGTTACCCTCGACTGCAAACTATCCAAACGGTACGATTTGGGGAGGTGTTTTCGACTCCCCAGTCTAGATCCGTGGGTTTCTGTTAATAGTAGATAGTTACCTCGTACATGGTATGGCTATCACCACTCAAACGGTCTTGGTAAACGATAGGCGTGGCTCCTGGAGAACCACATATTACCCTCGACGAAAGATAGGTCACCCTCACAGAGAGACATGTTGGCCTCAGGGAGCTATATTCAGAGTCAATTTATCCTGCAGAGTACTGCTTTACCCATTACAGTTCCTCATTCGCTTTTACGCAATTACTAATGAAAGTAACTAATCTACGATCTTACAATTTCCAGGCAAAATATGAAAATGTAAAAATTATCATCTACACTGGCGACACTGACGCTTCACCAAACACCATCTTTAATCGAGCGAAAAATATCTTCAACGTCGCCGTCGACGAGGAGAATACAAGTTTCGTATATTTGAAAAAGCGACACTGGGTCGAAGCGAAAATGTATCCCTACTTCACACTGCTGGGACAAAGCATCGGATCAATGATCCTTGGACTCGAAGCATTACTTAAATACCAACCCGACATCTATCTGGACACAATGGGTTACTCCTTCACATTACCAATTTTTAGATTCCTAGGAATGTGTAAAGTCGGTTGCTACGTTCACTACCCAACCATAAGCACAGACATGTTAAGGAGAGTGCAAAACAGAGTCTATTCGCACAATAATCAAAATTATGTAGTGAAAAATCCATTTTTAACATGGTTGAAGTTGCTTTACTATAGGATTTTTGCAAAGGTAGGATTTTTTTTACTTTTTGGCTAACCCCAAAGTAAATATCGCCATATTGTAGCTATATAGTGTAGTTGGACGTTGTTCACAAACTGTGATGGTGAATTCCTCCTGGACTGAAAATCACATTGTCAACTTATGGGATGTTCCATTCAAAACTCACAGAGTCTATCCGCCGTGCGAAGTGAACCACCTAAAAAATCTCCAATTTACCGGCAACGACAACGAAAAAATTGTCATTCTATCGGTCGGGCAGTTTCGTCCGGAAAAAGATCATCCGCTGCAATTGCAAGCAATGTACGAGCTTCGAACATTATTGGTGAAAGATGAGGATCTCTGGAACAAACTACGTTTAGTGATTGTGGGCTCGTGTCGCAATGACGAAGATCGCGACCGCCTGAAAAATATGCAAGACTTGAGCAAACATCTTTCACTAGAAAATTCTGTAGACTTTAGAGTGAATGTTTCGTATCAGGAGTTGGTTCAACTCTTCCAGTCCGCAAAGATTGGAGTACACACAATGTGGAATGAGCATTTCGGAATTGGGGTTGTGGAGTGCATGGCGGCTGGGTTGATTATGGTTGCAAATCGGTCGGGCGGCCCGCTTATGGATATCATAGAAACATCGGAAGGTAGTCAGACCGGATATCTAGCAGTGGATGCAGTGGATTATGCAAATTGTTTTCTGAGTGTTTTATATAACTCAAAGGAACAGAATGAGCAGATTCGGCAAGCGGCAAGGTTGTTTTCTTATTGTTCTAGTGTAAGAATATCCTCTAACCGGTTTTGTCTTATTTCAGAGCATCTGTCGATCGTTTCTCTGAGAAAGAATTTGAAATCAACTTCCTACGTGCAGTCAGTCCACTTTTCAAAACGGATTAAGGGAAGGCGCAGTGATATATTTACCAATAATTATTGATTAGATATAGAACCAAGAAAAAATGTTGCAGTTAAGCTGGGTAACAAGCTCTTAACATTCGGAACATGTTACCGGGAAAGAATAATCTGATTAAAATGGCAACGAAGATAAATCTAAAACTAGCCGAAATAATTTGATCACATTTCAGGTAGATTTACTTTCTTTTGTTGATCCTATGCTCCTTGTCCTCAGGGTTTACTTTTCAGAACTGAAACTGTGCAGCATATATATCCTTAAAAAGCTTATTTCAAATGTAGTTGTAAGAAATATCCAAGATTTTTCAAAAGGTCATTTCAGTTTTAGACTTTTAAATATAATGTTAAACGATATTTTACGAACACATGTAAGCATTGGTTCGAGCAATTATTTCCTGCATATATATACGCAATATTTAGCCAAAGTTTGATTAAATTTTAAGATTTTTGAGATAATTGTTGGTATTATAGAACTTTGCACGGATTTCATATGAAGGTAAAGTAGTCATTGTGACCCGTTGTCAAACCATTTCAGTAAGTAGAGTTCAACCTACCGAGGGTGTACATTAACGTACTAAAATTAGATTAACCAATTCTTCAACTGCCGATTTCGTCTAGCACTACTGCACTCATCAGGCACCAGTACAGGACTTTGATCACTGTTGGCCGCTAGATAACTTGCATTCGATTTAGATGATTGAAAAAAATCCCCAGCTTAGATCGAGCCCAACTAGTTACCATTTTTCGCAGATTTCCATTGCGAATTCAGTTGGCCAGTAGCAATCGGCTGCTAGCTAAGGTTTCGCACCGAACTCTCAGTACTAAATTTGGAGATGATGGTATGAGCATCGTTAAAAAGAAGTGGGGAATATCTCCGGAATTATTTAACCTCAGCAGAGAATTGACATATGACTATCATATTTACTTACGGTGGCGCGACAGTCCACTTCAAACCCGAGCCCTTTTGATGCATCGCTTCCAATTCTTTCGATCAACTGACCGCGCCCTTCAGGTTGATATTTTCATAAAGGCCGCCATTCATATTCAGTTCGGGCTGCCAGTTACGCCGGAAAAGTTTGCAATATATACAGTTGAGCTAAGCACCATAAACGTACCAAGTCAGGCGGCATCATTAGTTTAGCCCTGGATTCTCATTCGAAAGTTTCAATCAACTTTCAATTTTTCCAATGCTGGACAACCCAGCATTGGCACCTACATATATAGAATATTGGGCGTTTTTAGACTCTTGTTCGCAATATACTCATACAAAGCATTTTTCCTCTTTTATATACAGAAAGACTGTAACGACGAGGCGATTCTGCTGGCTTGTGCACCTAGAAATAAGGTTTGCATCACTTCTGGGCGCAAATTTCTCCCATTTTCCATTTCTTGCGAGAGCTGCTGTAGACATAGGACCATTTTTTTTAATTTTCCAATGAAAATCTACAATTGATCCTACTTCCTGTTGGGTGTGACTTTGGATCCACTCCGAGGGTTTCCTGCAAATCCAGCCAACTACTACTTCCCTTGGACTGGTCGTCGAGGCTCTACAACCCATTTGGACCCTTGGCCTTCAGGATGTCCGCATAAGGGCTGGTGTTAGTGTCGTGTATGTGATGCACGGCATTGGTATGCGCATACGTGTTTGCGGGTCGTTGCGAGCACTTGGCGGCATCTATCATAACAATGGACATTGCTCAGCTGTTTATGGTTCGCACATCACAGCGGGAGACAAAGGCAGAGTTTCCTTAAAAATTCATTTCGGATTAATGGTAATGTTGCTTTAAAATTTCTCTATAGAAAGCTTGGTGGAAGCAAACACGCGCAACATTCTCAGTAATTGATCCATGTTTGTTCTGCTAGGAAGTGAGGAGGAAATAAGTAGGTGCATCCAAGATCAATCTTCCGGTTGCATCCGTTTCCTGCTGAGATAGGATGGGAAACACACAGAAGAAAACCATCTAGCCGACATCGACACACCGACACCAATGCATCGACCTGGGCCTGACTATAGGGGACTGGATTCCCCCAGGTCCGGAATATAAATTTCAGTGAAAAAAAGGGATAACAGGCGAACGGGTATAATTCTCTCCCCCAGCTTTTATAATTTTTACCCCCGAGTCTCATTTTCCGTACAATTTTGACCTCGCGGCCCGGTTTTTCTCTCTATGGCTCCGCATCAACCACATGGGTCACGGAGGGTTTGCGGATTTTAGGAGTTTCCACTGCCTCATCATTGGTGGCACATTTTTCGAGCACAGAGGTTGCCAGAAGGTTAGTTCTGTTTCAGCTGACCGACAACATACGAGTAATCAGATCGGCCACTTCGCGATCGGTAGTCGATTTAGGAGTTGTTTTCGCCGGAGAATATCGAAGAGGTCGGCCACGCTCCGATGAGGAGAGATCTTATGATCTGGCCGACTGCAGAATCGTGGAAACGGATCGATAACGGAAGGGATTAAAGACACTATTAACCATTGCAAATGATGGCGGGTGTGATGCACTCGAGGTCCGATATCGTGTGAAATCCCGGGAAATTCAATCCGCGACCGAGAGAGTGGTAGAAATGAAGATGATCGTCAAGATTCCAAGGAAAGATACCCGTCTTGAATGAGGAGTATCTGCATGCCTGTCGTCGCAAAAATAATAGCTAAAATAATCCTGCAACGCATCAAAGGCATCTCATTGACCACATTAACACCCTACGGACCATTTTCAAACAGTACGCGGAGTTTAGATCTTCGCCGTCTGCCCTTCTCTTCATCAATTTCGAGAAGACTTTCGACAATGTGAACGGGGAGTATCTGGCTGATAGCTCTTATCAGAGCGACATATGGTCGCGCAAAATGTCAAATGCTGCCCCGAGGTAGAATGTCACAGGAATTTGAGGTCGGAAGCGAAGTTAGCCAAGGTTGTATTTTGTTACCGATATTATTTCTTCTTGTTATGAATGAAGTTCATCTGTTTTCTTCCTCATCAGGCTCTACATTTGGAAAGAATTTTTATATCTAGGAAAAGTGGTTTCTGCCGACAGTGGCACCGACCTGGATGTCGCTCGACGCATTAACAGCACCAGATCCGCCTTCACTGGCTTGTCTAAAATCTGGGAATGCGGTTATCTCAAAACCAAAATCAAGTTGAATCTGTTCTGCGCTTATATTTTTCTATGTTCCAGGAATGGAAAGCCTTCATGAACATTTGCCTCCGACGTACCATCGGGGTACGCTGGCATAATACTATTTCGAACAAAGAACTTGGCGCAGATGCCACTTACCAGTGAGCCATGAGAAGGAAGTGGCAATGACTAGGTCACACATCAATGGGGGGGCGAAAATTCCATTGCTGGCTTCACCATGCAGTGGAACCATTGCTGACTACACTATGCTGTGGAACCCACTCTTTCAATATGGCCGGCGAATGGGTCGCATGAAGTGCACTTGGTGCAGATCGCCTGAGGAAGAGTGCGGGTGGTTCGGGAAATTCTGGGGAGAATTGAAGCGCATTTCAGCGAACCGTGTACAATGGCGCACCCCACCAAGGGCTGAAAGGCATCCTCACATATAAGCATCAGTGGTTGCTCCGAGGAGCCCAATTAACGCTGTGGTGCGTCGTTTTGATGGCGCAAACTCTTAAGACCATGGCTGTTGTGGGAAGGACAAGGGGAGCAGAATCCAGACTGCACAGATCTTCAGAGGTAGCCCGTGTCGTTTACAAGCAGCTTCCCCGTTTTTCAAGTAGAAATCTCTTTTAGATCCCTAAAGAATTGATTGATTGTCTCCGTGCAAATCGCCGTAATTCTGTACGCATTTGTACACGATCAAGTGTTGCTAAAAAAGGCCAAATTCTCCTCGACTTGACGCATATAGTGAGCCTCCGCCATCTAAAGTCAGCAACTGTTTGGCCAAAAGTCCTTCTTGAACTGCTTTCGGTATGGAAACCACGCTCGTGCGTCTTTAGAAATGCGATATATATCCGAACGAAATACAGCTTTGGTACATCTCCACAAGCCGACGCAATTCTTGCTTGCTATTTCTGGAATATGACTGGCGTTGTGTCGTTTGGCTGATTTTATCGTCGGTAAATATCGATTCGATAATCCCACACGACTGAGACTGCATAACCTCCAAGCGAGATTCTGGCTCACAATCCTCCTCGTTGGCGGGAAGTGCGTATAGACTAGCAGCTCCAGTATCTCAGCGGGATATTCTGTCCAAAAGCTTTCCGAATTTTCAAGAGAGGATGGGCTCGTCTATTTCTTAGCCAGATTTTTACTGAGTCTTAATGGCCAACTTGCACCTCTTCACGTAGTGTTTGTACAGCAAGTACATATTTGTGCCTGCAGTAGATGTTGAAGACCTCCCTGGTCAAGGTCCTGAAGTTAGACAAATCTTTATTATATACACCGGGACAAGGTCTTTTTGCTCTATTTGGCAGGACACTCTAGTTTGTCTTTCATGCCAATGTTACCATAGCAAAGACTGGCATGTTTTTTTTAATAACTTAACCAAACTTCCTCTAGTCGACCCATATATTTGCGAAAACAAATAACAGCAGACGTGATGAATGGTCTGTTAATGCTGATAGATTTGTATCTCCTATTTAACCCACAGGACTGCTTAACTGTGCAGCGGTCGCATTACTCCATCTAAGACCCATCTCTTTGCTTTCTAGTGACGTAGATAGTGTTCCTTTTGTATAGGGGTAAGTCTAACTTCTCACATATTCTGTTGAAGGCCATGATTTGGGTTTACCAGTTTTAAACCGCTGATTCTCTATGCCAGACCAGACTAGATTAAAATTAAGTCGTCAGCTTACTGGCAGCACGCCGCTGAGTAGCTCCGCGGGGATTCGCGGATAATTTCAATCGCCTTTTGTTTTAGTGTAAGAATAAGCCAGCCAGAAAACTTGACTTTTTCGGAACGTGCTGGAAAGCAGAAGTTTGTTACTGCTTATCTTCCTGGCACTTCTATAATTCCAGCTTCTATCCGGGAAGCATTTAGGTTTCTCCGTGTTCTCTTCTAGTCTCTACTTCAACATGACATTGAGAACTTTAGCTACTCCGTTTATCAAGGATATCCGTCTGAAATGTTTGATTACAATATTCCATTTAAGATTGAGAACTGTTTTAATTTCCTTCCAGAAGTCTTGAGAGGTCTGTTATTGCATTTTGATTGAGGGCCTTACGAAATGTTTGCTAGTTGTGGGTTCAGCTAGTTAAATATTTGATAACTTTCTTTTGGACATCATCCTTCCACAGCCAAATATCACTGTTGATGAAACACTTTCAGAATTGTGGTCTTTGTTTGATTCCCTGTTTCTACGACGCTGCTAGTGACCAGTAGTCTCATGAGTGAGTTCATATCGCCTCTTTCTAAATCGACGCAATTTGTAATGAAATTACCCAGGATGCTATTAACGTCCTTAACGATGGTTTAATGGGCAGATCAACGGCAGGTTTTGGTATCAACAATGATGAGAAAGTGGAGACATTTGATCAGAATTTGCATCTGCATTTTACTATTGCCTCTGTAAAGTGTTCGAAAACGTCAGAACCATTTAACAGACTACGTATTCGTAAGTACAAGGTTTTGAGATCGACGAAATGCTCGCCAAAACATTGGTTGCCATCCTCATTTTCGCCGGTAAGTCCCATTGAAGTCCCACATAATGATAGTATAGTAGAAAACTGGCAGAGTTCTCGTTAAATTATTAACGAAAATAATGGGCAAGAGTAATTTTTGTGAGGCCGCCAAGGAGCTGTTGCGCTCTGGTGTCTAGTATAGAGCTTGTGTAATAATAATAATGGATCATGGCCTTGAAGTGTGTTAGAGCACTTGATTCAAGACCGTAAAGTAACACTACAGTACACTGTAGGAGGCAATGTGGTCAGCACTGCTCGCCCGAGAAGATTACCGTAATTTAACTCAGGTTCTTATTGACAGCTGAGTCTACTGGTATCTGACATCCCGTCACCACTTGTGCGCTTTGAAAATCCGAAACCTTGACTTCTTACAAAAGAAGTCAAAGGGAAACGGATTATTAAGCGTGAATACCCAGAGGCAACGAACACCTGAACAGGCAGTTCCTCTGCGCATTTTTAAGGTCAAAACTCGCTATAGTGGATGCTGCCGAATAATATACGAGAAAACTTCTTAACAACGGTAAATCAGAATCGGAAATGAAACATGATTAATGCGATTATGGGCAGCCTCTACAAAGAGTTACATGGTTTGGGCTATGGGAACCCATCTACACCTGTCGGAGATCGTACAGGAGGTCATGGAAGTCGTGAGTGTGATTCACCGGAATGGGTCGCACAACGGTAATATCGTAACACTCGATATTACATATGCTTTCAATTCTGTAAGATGAGCAGTTATACTAAATCCTATGTGTCGTGCTAACTCTTATGAATATTGATGGATTATTCGTGAAACGCCCTCTTCTTCTTGAAATGCTGGAAGGCCAGAATTACATGGCAAAAAGCACAAGACGGAATTCTAGAACGCTTCCTCCGATAGTTAGTAAGAATCGACGGAAGAGTCGAGTCTGATTAGTTATACAGATGATGTTGCAGTACTTGCTGCTAGATATACTGCTGAACAGATCCAAAGCATGCGATGAGCAAGTAGATGGTTGGCTGCACATGGTTGTCATCTTCACTGAAAAGTGAATCACGCTCGAAAATTATTTAGTCATGACTGGGTGATGGAGCAAGCAGATGTTATCAGTTTAGTTGATGCGGTGGAAAGATCACATCGTCCATTGAATCCCCCACGTACTGCAGTCAAGAATGCATTAAAAACATCACCGATGCCGAGAAGAAAATTTATTTATATTTATTATTACTTTCCGCGTAGACGCTATAGTGGCATGCCAGTCGAAGGTAAGCGACATTCAAATTATGGTCATTCTCGAAGAACATGCCTAAACGAAGGGTTATCAGAGTCCAACTTGGCATTCGGATCACCCGTTACGACCACATTGCCAGATTTGGGAAGGCTCTTCTGAACTGTGTATAATTGCTCATAGAAAGCAACTTTCTTCTCTATATCGGAAACTTCTGTTTGTGTTGTGATGCCTCTGAAATTGGTTTAGATCAATTTATTTACATCCTGGTGTCTTTTTATCAAGAATTCTTGTACGAGTATTCACTCCGTTATTCCAAATGTTCGAGTATTTTAAATATTAAAACCCATTTAATGTTTAATCACTTAATTTAAGTACGGTCACTAAATTAGTCGTTATAGTGATCCTGCTGCATATGCGAAGCTTTGTAGCGCCTCGAACCTCTGCTCCATTATATGCCTCTCAACCGCTAAAAGCAAATAATCCAGTGGGGACCCTGCGGGAAGACGCAGAGAGAGGGGTCCCCTTATTCCAACTTAGTTCGCATCAACCTATGCTCTGCCGACGATGCACTAATTGAAGGTCCTGTCCGTTGCTATGATGAGTGCAGCCTATCTTCTTCCGAATGCTTGATCGTTTCCCAAGTCTATGGTCGTGTATATTGCGGCTCAACTACGCCCAGGAACTCCAATGGAGTATCATGTGCACTTTAGTCAAGCATTGCCAGTGCGCGTCCAGGCTAAACAACATTGCCACCTATTCAGTGCGATCCTCTCCCGCGGCCGCATCGTAAGTTGAGAGTCGCTCACACGTGCCGAAAATCCATTTCCGCAACGCCGTACGTGTGCTGAGGTGAGCCATTGCCAAGCCAAACTCTGAACTAGCGTCGATGGCGTCTGTCTAAAGCCCAAGATGCATCCATGATGACTGACTACCCAAAACGTACGTGAGCAATTTATTTCCTCACAAGAAGTACAACTATTTGAGTATTTTAAAAGCATAAAAAAGAATTTTTTCAATAAAAACCAACAAGTTATATAAGCAAAAAAAATCAGATTTGATGTCTCCAAAAAAGATAACAGATCATGGTCAAAAATACGCTTGCTGAGAGACATATCAACATCCAACTTTTCCTTCGAAAACTCGTACATCTACATCCTCAAAGGTCCAATTAAAACCCATTTAAATCCATCGGCGCTTTTTTACAGATTATAACCGTTCTTATTTGATATTTGACCATTTGCAGATGAATTCTCGTGTACATGATTTGTTTTTATACTAAGCTGCCCGGATTGCACAATCTTTTACCACTAAAAGTTAGAAGAAGAAGAAGGACATTTTGACATTTGATCAGGTTAAGTTTAGCTTAAGTTGTCTCGGTGCTTGCTGGTCAGAAAGGGGATTATTCCTTACATTTAAAATGCGGAGCGTCAGGTCGCTACATACAATCATCAATAAAGATGGTCAACTACTCAGAAAACAGCCGTCGGGCCGAATCATCGCAGCCTTTGCTCACACAGAGCCTGCAGAAACAACGGAGCCTCCCGCATCCTTTGCAGAAGTCGAGGAAGAAAAGCCTCCCCAGAAGCTCAACACTTCCCGATTACTTCCGCAACATCGTAAAATGCTCCGTGAAGAGCGACCATATTCAGAGCCACACTCCTGGATTCATACAACGGAGAAATACAACCGCATGATGTTCGGGCGCTACGGCTTATCCAGCGGAGTCGACCCTCGAATTTGCTTCCCCACCAAGTCCGACCTAGAAGAACAAGCGGAATACGAACGAGTTGCTTTCCCGCACACCATCCCTGAAATGATTGAAATCAACAAAAAGGCGAAGGAAGAGAAACGTGCACAAATCCGCAAGCGGGAAGAGGAACTTGAGAAGAAACTAGAGAAATTGGATCAGTGGAAGCGGGAACTGAATGCTAAAATTGCCAAGAAGGAAGCGGAAGCTCAGGCGGCGAAAGAAAGGAAGGAGCGACTTATTGAGGAAGTGAGGAGGCACTTCGGGTTCAAGGTGGATCCCCGCGACGACCGCTTCAAGGAGATGCTAGAGCAGAAGGAGCGTGAAGACAGGAAGAAGACTAAGGAGGCGAAGCGGAAGGCCAAGGAGGATAAGATGCTTGCAAAGCTGCAAGAAACTGCGAAAGGAATGAATGAAAAGGATACCAAAGGTGCAGCGAGTAAAGGACAAATAGAGGATAAGGATTAGAAAATGGGATTGCGATAGTTATTGTTGGAGAAAGAAAAGTTGCAAATAAATTTAGATAGAATGAGCTTCCTTTATTTAATTCTAGTAAGAACGCGATATTGTAGGATGTATGCACTCAGGTTAAGTAAGGTGAGAGCATTTTAAAGTTTTATACATTATTTTGCATAAAATCGTACGATGGTTGACAAAGCACTAAACTTGTTGTCTACTGTTGTGTTTCGCATTGAAAATTGAATCTGGTTTTTTGGACAGCATTATCTTTGGTGATGAAACCTAGGCTTACCAATACGGCCCAGAAAACAAAACGACAAAGCTGTGGGTGGCACACCGACCAGTTCCCCAAGCCGAAAAGGGCAAGAATGAGCAAATCAAGAGTGAAAACAATGCTCATTGTCTTTTTAGGCAATAAAGAAGTTCCTCAAGGACAGACAGGGTTATGTCTACTATGTGGATATGCTGAAAAGGCACCGAAAAAAGGTCATCAGGACGGTAAAAGACATCTCCACTACCTGAAAACTCCATCACGACAACGCACCTTGCCACAAAGCAGTATTCGTCCGTGAGTTCTTGGCCGAACACCAGGTGCTAATGCTGCTTCATCCCCCCTATAATCCTGATGTCACCCCAGCAGAATTCTTTTTGTTCCCTCGGATTGAGGCAGCCCTGAAAGTGACTTTCGAGAGGTCCCCGAAGACGATGGAAAAAATGTGTAAAGGTCCAAGGACAATACTTTGAAGAATATTAAGTAATGCAAATCTGCCCAACAAGTTACCTGAAAATATTAATTGCATTACTTTTGGAACGTACCCTGTATATATAAGAATACCACTCAACCCTTGGTGGAGTATAGCGCGTCGGCCACATCTACGCCCAATCATTCACAGTTCGCTGAAATGCCCTTCAGTTCCTCCCAAGTCCAACTTTATTTGCCTTTCTTTTCAAATCCCGAGCCATTTGGACAAGGTCCATGACCCGGTGAGAGAACAAACAAATGTTATCAAAATAGTCGAGGTATTTGAGGGAAGATGCTATGGTCCGTTAAATTCCTCCACGCCCTTCGGACAAGGCAGGAAGAAGATCGTCACCAATAACAAGAATAAATAATATCGGTGACAGGATGCAACCCCACCGGACTCCGCTTTAACTTCAAATTCCTCTAAGATGTTACCTTGATGCGTGACGAAAAATTTGGCGCCATCATATGTCACTCTGATAATAGTCATTAACTTCCTCGGAATGGTACTCCTGCGCATACCGCGCTAGGAGCGCTCAATATTCACACCTTCTCAAAATTGATAAACAGGTGAAGCGAAAATATAAACTTCACACACTGTCCCAAAATGATCTGTAGGATGTGGCCAATCGAGAATGATCCGATGCGGAAACCCGCTTGCTCTCTATCGATCAAGTTTTCGAGATGTCCTTTGATGCGTTCCAAGATTATTTTAACTATTATCTTTGCAACAGCAAAGAGAACGATCATCCCCTTTTTCCACTTTCTGGGAAAGGTCTTGGATTCTCATGATTCCCGCTCGAGTGGAAGTAGCAGATCTGCAGAAACCGCAGGTGCGGCGCTGAACAATTCTGGGAGGGAGAATCAATTGAGCCTTTAACCCCTTCCGTTCATCGATCTGCTTCCATGATTCCACAGTCAGTCAGATCTTATGGAACCTGTTTGGGATGTCACTCACGGCTTTGTTACCGCAAAAAAAGCATTTTTGATGGTTCATAAAAGCGGACGGGGACGCAGCTTTCTAACCTTGCGAGAAGTAGCGGACGCAACACGCAACCAAAGGTAAGTGACCGTCGGCGGTGACAGCACCTCTTTTGTTGCGTACATCCAGAAGACAACTCCTAAATCTACTGCTGATCGAAAACTGGTGTATGTCGGTTGAAACCAAACTGACCTTAGGCCAAGCTCTGTGATCGAACAATGTGTCACCAATGACGAGGCGCTGGAAATTGCAGAAATCCACAAACCTCCCACCATTGTCGTTATCGTCCGAGCAAAGTGCTGTCAGCGCCCATTGTAGCATTCAGATCACGATCACAATGTCGTCTTTAGGAAGCCTCTCTGGAATTGCGTTTAATTGCTGGTAAAAAGCATCCTTCTCGACTATGTCGGAAGTCTCCGTTAGTGTATAGCACTGTACAATTGTGATACTCACTAACCTGAACCGGAATTTTGCAGTTAGAAGTTTGTCAGAAACCGTTTCTGCTACCGCTTAGTTTTCCAGAGTCTATGAAAGCATGTTGCCGTAAGAAAGTGCTTTTCAGAGTCCTACTATCTTACTTTGCTAAGGCCCAGATTATCCACCTTATATCGTTAGAATTCACGCTCGATTTAGAGAAAGTGAGCAATCTGAGGTCCCCCGATGCCGTTGTCGAAAAACGTGTTCCGTTTTCGATAGCAATGAAGTCAATACCTATCTGAGGTGTTGTTGACGCAGCAGTAAGTTTCGAAATCCAGTAAGTGCTAGTCCACAGATTACTATCCTTTCTAGTCACCTGCTTGTAGTAAAAGTAAGGAAAATTTTGAGTGTATTTTAAGCACCAATTCGCGTGTCCAGATAGCCGAGTAGTTAGAGCACAAGGCTGTCATAAGAAAGGCGCGGTTCAAATCTCACTGGTGGCAGTGGAATTTGTATCGTGATTTTCTTCGGATACTAGTCGACTTAGCTGTAAAAGAGTACCTGAGTCAAATCAGGATAAAAATCTCGGGCGACCGCAATGTTGACCACATTGCCGCCTATAGTGTACTGTAGTGTACCGGTATAGGGTCTTGAATGAAGTGCTCTAACATACTTCAAGCCCCTGATCCAATTAGATTGTTGCGCCAACGATTATTATTATTAATTCGCAGGACAAAGTAAAAGTTTGCTTTTAAAGAATTAACCAGCATTTGGGATGTTGGGCGTATGAAGTCAGTTAAATCCATAAATTCATGATAAGTTGAATTGCGGCGAATGGTGATTGTTCATTATTTTGAACTGTAGGGAGAGCTTCAACCGGGGGAATTTCTGGAAAGAGTTGAAGTAGATTATCAGAATCCTAGAGCAAAGACATGTGGGCATAGCCAGTTTATTATATTATACATGGTCGATATATTGGCAGAACTCCGTCATGTTATTCACATATCATGCTGGTCTCATGCCCAGGATGGGCCCCGGTCCGATCGAGAAATGGGAGAAGGTTCTTGACGCATGAGTTGGCCCCAAAAGCTGCAAAATAGAACGCGAACGCGTTAAAAATGGCTCTAAACTTCTCTATTTTGGTAGCCCACATACACAATACGGTGTTGGCATTGTCATCTCAGAGGGTTTCCGTAACGCCATTGCATCATGCATCATGTGGTGGGGTCTCAGATTGAATCTGAATTAAACTGAGTTCTTGTCGACTGATCCCCATGAAACAGGCGTTATCACGGTGAGTAGCAGTGACCTGACCAGAAATGAGTGATTTAAATAAAGCCAGAAAACTGCATTGTGGAATTGCTTCATGCAGCAGCGCAACCTGGATGAAGTTACGTTCCATAACTGGTATTCTCTATATGACTTGCGGTTTCGTCCATCTCATCAGACGCTGCCTCACCTCTGCCCTGGGAGCAGCGTGAACGAAGTGATTACAAAGTGGTATTTTCTCCCTTATATTAATTCAAAACCAGGCAGGCAAACATGTCGCATCTGATAAGTTGCCTCTGCTCTGGACGAAACCGCAAGTCATATATTTTGCAATTTGGGTGCTTCCCCAAGGATGAGTGTTCCGTGGACCACAACCGTGAAAGCATGTTGCTTTCTAACTGGTCCGGTTCGCCATTAAATAGATGGCGGATTTAGGAATCCCTCGATTCTTAAACAAAGTTTTGGTATTCTCTGTGATCGACGTTTCAACGAACGTCTCAATTTTAAAGTTCACCGCAATGCCGTCCGCCCCATCGCCCTCTATGTTTCTGAGTGTTGGTCGACTATAAAAGACAATGAATGCCGTCCTGCGGTAATGGATACGAAGATGCTGCGTTTGACTAGTGGCGTAACACGTTTTGGTCACATCCGAAATGAGGACATCCGCGGTCGATATGGGGTTGTACCGATCGTGGAAAAATAAGGGTGCTGGCAAGTTAATTGTTGTCAACCACCGAGGATTTATTTATGGTTCGGGGGAAGATGTAAATCAAGCTGAGGGTCCCTACACCGCGCCTCAAAACATCGGAAGCAAAAAGACGAAACAGGTAAGAATGTGGTAAGTCTTGGATTTCCTCACTCTTAATCGTAGCATCGTAACCTACGGAAAAATCTATAAATGATGTTGCAGTAGTTTAGCTGTTGATCAAATCCAGTTCGGAATGCCGGAATGCGGTAAAACTGAAGGTGTGACAAACCCTCTCTTAGATAAAGCGATAGCATAGACCAGGATGTCAGGCAGTTACTAGAGAAGTCGAATTGGCACCAAATCGGAATATTCAGAGTTACCATTCTTTAGGCAGGTCTAGACTGGTTTTTGCATAGCACTAGAAAGTCAATCTCATATTGCATCCTGAGCAGACGTGAGGCAGTGAGTTTCCTTTGCGCTGAACAAAAGTTTGATAAAATATAAAAGAATATTTTCAATTTTTACATATATACGAACGGAAAAACGTGCGCAGAAAGTTTCTCACACAAGATGAATACAAAAGCTTTACATCCGAAGCGTATAGTTTCCGGCTTATTATATAATAAAATTTGGGAGCGAGTACGAAATGTTCAGAAGTTTGCCAAACTACCGGAATTCAAAAATTGATAACCGAATTTTGTTATGTGCGGTAGATTTACAACAAAACTAAGAAATATGTTTGTTGCATTGGTTTTTGTAAGAGTTTTACGCATTAAAAACTAGAATAATCCTTTTCCAAGGGGACAACTAGGATAGATAGGTCGACGAGTAGTTTGCCCCGAAAAAATATTATTCAGAACAGCAAGAGAGTGCAATCTTCTCTCATGGTGGGCACGCTATGCCCAAATTAGGAGGTCAATGGAAATCATATTTGAGGCTGATATACTTGTAATTATAAGAGCGACAGTTTGAATGCTCAGAGAGTGGTGGATGGGCAGGCATATTGCAATCTGTGACCCTAGCCAACAAGTTTTGTAGCTGTTGAACAGTCCCTTACCCAGCGCAGGAATGCAGAACTGATATAAACGCTCCATATAAATTAAATATAGCGGAACAACTCTAGGCACTGGGCCATCCTGGTTTAAACAGGAAAGTTATCTTGAATGGAGTTTAATTACCCCCATCTACTGGCCAGAGTCAACAATTAGAGAGCGGAAAAGCAGGGAAATACCAAAAAGGATTGCACAACATCCCGAACAGTAGAAGAATGCAGAAGTGGTTTAAACACTTCTTCAAGATTAATACTAGTTCACTACTACACTAATTGTGTCAAAAACACATAAAGATGTAAGCAACGGATTTTAATTCTACGAGTGGTAAGGATACATCGACATCGAATCCATCCGCGACTTTTTTTAATCAAGCTACAGCTGAGTCACGGATTTTCGAGGCCTCACCGGATTTATGTTCCCTACGAAGAAGTCTGCCGATAGAATGTACTCCGTGTCTACGGCGCGGTCAGCTCCAGAGGGGAAGTACAGCAACTCCCATAAAGAGAGCAACTGGAAACCTGACCACGGCCGGTGTCGGTGGTATTGTTGCCTAATTCTCCCAGAAAACGGGAGAGGAAGCTGGACAGAAGGAAACTTCAGCCGCAAAGAGGAGGCTAAATCTTGTTTATTAGAACTTTCTCTTCCTACCCTACCAGGAAAAGTAGAAGAAAGGGAAGCTGCAGATGTAAAAGCAAATAGTATAATACCGATATGTGGAAACGGAACTATGCAGCCCAGACACCGGGAAGGCTCCCAGCCGATGACAGCGAAAGGTACTGTGAAAGAAGGCAAGTTTCATGAGAATGGAGCATGTGCGTTGCTACACCACCAGATGTGGCAATATCCAGGGAACTCGGACCCAGGAAGGCGAAATTTTCGGTGGAAGGGTGAGACTCACACAGGATGGGGTAAACCCTTCAGTTAACGGTGGTTTTCACATCATAAAGGATCCTCAAACATGGGAAGATTAACTTGCAGCATGCCAAAGCGTCTACACTACTTGGTGGCAAAGCTGGCAAAATTGCAGGACAGCCCATATGTGTTACAAGAACCATGGATTCGTTTTAACAAAATCTGTGGTATTGGATCAATAAAGGGATAAGGGATAAGATTAGGGAGTGAAGAAATTATTTGTTTTAGATTGCCTTTTGCTAGCTTTTTCAGACAAGCTTACGGCTTTGTCTTTAACATTTATTGTGCCTAGCCGAGCTAGGGAGGAGACCAACGCAGAAAGTACATCGGACACTTCTGTTGCGTTAATTACAAAAACGATACCGATCGACGAGCCGCGATGACTAGACGGCGGGAATATTTCGAGCATATGTCAATGTTAATCCTCGACTTCCAGCTCCACTTGCCAGCGCCACTGAAGTCGCAGTCGCAATAAAACGAATGAAATCGGGGAAAGCAATAGGACCTGATGACATCGTCTCTGAACTGTGGAAAGTGATGAGCTGGGACCCAACATTGTGGCCTAGTGAGTTCTTCAATCGGGTTATTCAGAAAGATAGAACACCATTTGACTGGTGCGAAAGCACGAGCGTTCTATATGAAAAAAAAAGGTAATTCGCACTGATGACAACTCACTCGCCAAGATTGGTCTGAACATCGCTTAATTTTAATTTTTCAATCTAAATCGGTTTTCCATCTATCCAATGATCTTCGTATTTGCGTTGCAATGAGGTCGGAAATTGAAAGTGTCTGAACTGCTTATTTCCAATCTAATTTAAGGTGGATTGTTCCTAATTAGCTAGAAATGAGTGCTTTAAACAAATACCGCTTCCGTGATGCATTGACTATGCAAGACGGAGTTCAAAACTGTACACATTTGGATGGAAACTCGGAATTTATCGCCTCAATTCCTGTTAAAAAAGGGGCAAAGTAAAAGGGATGGGTTCTCGGTACATTGAAAACTACGAACTTTGAATTTTAATAAGAGTTTATTTAGAATAATTTAACTAAAAACACAATGTTGGTAATAAAAATCCAAAGTGGCGCTTAACGGCCACCTCCTTGTCCACCATCAGGGCTAGTCGCGCCCGAAATCAAAACAAGGAGTCCAATTGGGACAATGTACATCCACTGGAAAGAAAAAATCACATCATTTTATAGCTCAACAAGTACCTTCAGCAATTAGCTTACATATTTCGCGAAGAAACCTCGATTATCCTTCACTTCCCCACGTTCGCGGGCCTCGCGTTCACGCTCTAATTTCTGAATGAAACTGGTAGTATCGGGTACAGGTGCAAGTTCCATTTGTTTGACGATCACGTGCGTGTTGAAATTCTCTAGATCTTCGCTGGATACTTGGAGGTCCTGGCAGTTTCCACTGCCGCTGACGGTCTGTGTGATGGCGAGAACTGAGCCGCTCGTGTCGATTGACACCCACAGTAAGTCTGCCAACTGGGCATTTGCCAGCGCACAGGCTTTGGTCGATGTGAGATAATCGATTTTCGTCGCATCCGAGAAAGTGACGTAGGATTTGAGCCGGTAGAATTGATTGTGCTCGGCTAGGTCCTGTCGGGCGGATTTGGAATTATTGTGAATACGAAGGAGATGTTAATGGCTTACCTTAAGTTTCTCACGATCCTCCGAGTTGAGGGGCTCCTGCAATACATTAGCTATTCCAATATTCAGGCTGGGAATGGACACATTGCCACGGAATGTGAATTTGTCGGGGTTGTGCCTGTCTAAGGCGTGATGCAGCTCAATGTTCAGCCACCCATCGCTTTCAAGGTAGGGCTGCGGGGAAAAAGCGTTCAATAGATATAATACCACCTGGAATTATTCGTACTTACAGTCACTAAATGCAAAATATTGAAAAATATCACAACGAAGTGCAACGATGACATTCTGATTTCCACCTTATCAGGACTGAAGTGCAGATGACAGAACCGAAAATTGATAGATGCCAATTGTCAATCTCGAAGCATATCATGGGGAAGGTCTTGAAGCCGGAAAACGGAAATTGCTGTTTTAGTGAAGTCAATAGTTCTGGTTGTCTACTCTTAAAAGAAATTGGTCGGAGCACTTTCACAGAAATGTGTTGTTTCTACACATCGATTACAATAAACAATCCCCTTGAGAAATTTGCATGAATCAAACGCTGCCTAGAAGCCAATGCAATGTTAAATTCATAAAGAAGAAGCAGAAAAATTGTTTACAAATAAATTTTTGACAGACTAATTAGGCGGAATTCTTAAAATATTTCAACAAAAGTGTAATCATCGCAAGTCCTTATGGACGACATTCTAAATCAAAACATCCTCATATCTGCTGAGGATATAAATGACGAGGATTCCTTTTCCCTGGAACCGAATCAACATGCCAATAAGAAGATTCGCCTGTTGTACGGATCCAATAATTTGGATGCTTGGCCTGAGGAGTACGAAGGCGACGACAGCATCTTTTCGGAGATTCTGAATAGTGAAAATGGAAGCAGCAACTGCCAAAAGGAGGATGAAGACGAAAACGGTGCAGAAGCAGAAGATGAAGACAATCTTGAAGATCCATTGCAGTGTACCCAACGGTTCCTTGACGATATGGTCAACAATGTGGAACTGGACTTCACAAGATACATTTGCGGATCACAGTATAGGACGCGGGAGGAGCTGTTACACCGACAGGAGGAACATCGGAGTTTTATGCGGGAGGCCGTTCAAAATCTAGGTGACATATCTTGGCAATCGCAGGCATTTCCTCATGAAATTGAGAATTTTATGGACAAAGGTCCTTTTTATAAGCTTCCTAAGCGCGTGGAGAGAATGATCTACGAACAGAAAAAGATCACCAGTTTATACGGTAAGTGGGTCATGTTTTAAAATATTTCATTAACTGGAGTTATTGTAATAACTAGCTTAGTAAATTAATGTGTCCATATGGCCCAGTAGGCAGTTGACTAGGTTGCCACAAGAAAAGTCGCGGTTCAGCAGAGGGATGACAGTCGCCTGAGTCAAATCAGGGTAATAATCGCGAGCGGGCGAAAGGCTGACATCATTACCTTCAATAGTGTATTGTAGTGTACCGTTACGATCATGAATGAAATGCCCTTACACACATCAACACCCTTCCCCAAGGATTATTATTTCCTGGTTGTCACAATCTCACCAGATTTTACCTAATGCTAGCATTAAGTGCCAAGCATTTAGGCTTGGACGATCCTATTTACTTAAAAGATAAAGGGGTGCTGGTGGTGGTGGTCGGTGGTGGGTTAATGGGAGTCAAGTACTCCCCGCAACATTGGGCACGTATGAAGAATGGTATACTTCTGCATGGTTTGAACCAGACTGTGTGAGAGTCTCAGGACATCATGTGAAGTCATGAAGGATTTTGGTACAATACTCGTAGTTGACAATATTATGGGAACTACAACCATCCTCCCGAGACGTCAAATTTCTATTATTTACCGAGTCAATGGCTCTTAGTTCACTGTCTTCTCCACGTATTTTCACTCAATGTTGTTATAATGGGGAATAGCAACATCAATAATATACGCGAAGCGACCCGTCTCGTCAACTAACCGCACGCCAGGCTTGTTGTGCGATATGTGGCGATCAGTTAGAACTTCGGTCCCAATGCGTGCTGTAAGAAGAACAATCATATTCCCGTGATAAGCCCATGCTTATATGCAAGGTTTTGATGAATCACATATTACATACAGCATTGTGCCTTGTGGGATATGGCACCGGTGTCATAGCAGTGCAGCCAGAAATGAGATGGTCCAACGTCTCTAACGCCGAAACACACATTCTGCACCCACTCTTTCATTATGAGCTTATAAGCTCGGGTGGCGCATCCCGCCGTCGTGAATGGCACACATAAACCCCTCCGTTTCAGCAAAGAGCTCCCCAACTCATAGTCATCAGTTCGACAAATGCAAATCGACAAATGGCTGCCAAAAACAATTCACGTGTTTACCGTGCATTGCCTTCGACTTCCATTCATCGATCCGCTCTTGGTTCGACTTCACTCCACTCAGAGGATTGAAAGATTGATTCTGCAAGTTAAGTGCAGTCAGTCCGCAGTCTGGCTTACAAACAGCGCATGCAACGGGTTCGACTCCTCTTTGCTATAAAAATAAGCGCGCAGCGAGTCGACTTGGAGATGATGTTATGCCACTACGTCAACCACGCCGATACCTCCGATGTCAAGAGGCAGGCTCATTCGCTCTACGGCAGAGTTACGATGATGCATTCAGAATTTGGACATAGTTTTCCGTATGCGCCGCTGGACGTTTTCCAGATCGGTCTTCGCAATATTCCGAATGCATAAGCCATTGAAGGGATAGCGAATACATTTAACGCGCTTATTTTATTCTTCCCCGAGAGATGCGATTTTAGCACCAGCTTTACACGTCGCAGGGATTCGGACAGCAGAGCATCCCCCAGATCACCAACTCGAGCATGGGTTCCTTGCAGAATTCCTAGGTACTTGTAGAAGTCTGTCTCGGTTATAGGGTCGATGTGGAGGTCACCAATGCTATGTCCGGCATGCGGCTTGTGATGATCTTTGCGGATGGTTTGGATTCGACACTTGTCTAATCCAAACTCCATCCGAATATCACGGCTGAACATGTCTATTATTCGCAACAGACTTCTAAGATGGTCGTCAGTACCAGCATACAGCTTGATGTCATCTAAGTACATCAAGTGTGTCAGCTCACACTTAACACCTAGGCTGGAGTGACTTTCACAATACCATCGTAACCGACTGCATACGCCAGAAAGTTTCTGCTTTAGTGTATCCAGAATTTCAACTGCAGGTGTCTCACAGGGGATGGCATAGTTCCTGTAAATCCTCTGCACTTTATTTTACACCCGTCTGCTGGCATTCCCAGTGCTGATTGGAATGAGCCTAGCAATGTTCCGCTATTGAGTCCCTCCGACGTTCCAAACGAATTTTCCATGGTGAATCTCTTCGGTCACTCAAACCAATAACACGAAAGCGAATCTTCTGATCGTGAAATCTGACCGCCGTACATGCACCACAATACACAAGTGATTGTAATTGCAGGAGCGACATATCAACACACGGTCGAGATGCAATCTCATCGTTAATTTGAGGAAGAATTCTCTGAATTGTTGGAAATGCATAGAGCCTGGGAATACCTGGTCTATGCAAAGGACCCATTTCCGAGATTTCTTAATGCTCTTTGGAATTCGTCCCGAACCTCAGCGAAGATCCCAGCTGGACGGTGGAGAAGAGTGCTTCGGTAAGTACTGAAACTGTTACCTGCAGTGCGGCGGAGTGTTGTTGATGTCGCCGCTTCTGGCCCCATCGAATCTCGGTCACCAGTTTTCCCGATGACCTCTAATCGAACACGCTCGCTGATGATGGCCGGGATTGTGTCGTTACGAGTTATAAAGCGGTACTGGTCTGCAAATCGCTACATAGTCAAGCGTGCAAATTGCGGAAAACGGTCGACGAATCTCTGGTGCAACAAGGGGCGGTAAGATGTTGTACCTGCCCGGCCGTTATTTCGTAGTAGGAGCGAATGATGAAGAAACTCATTTCTTCATTCCACTTGATCCGTCTACGCGAATCTGCTGAAGTTGTCGCCACATATTGTGGCGAAACAGCTACAGCAGGCGGAGCAATGCTCCTGGTCGTCGTGGCGTCTAGACGTCGAACTGCCTCACGACTAGCGCTTTCAATGCCGTGCTGTCCATTACGGGAGTCCGACCCAGTCACCAAGTCAGACGACTCCCACCGGTTATCCGTACCGGATTCCAAGTTTCTCTTTTTTCTCATAAGATGCATTTGCAACTGTCAGGTGTGGTGATAGCTTCCTCAGTGAGTAATCTGAAAGACTGCAAAGTTCCTGCACTTTAGTCACCTACCCCCTGAGACGCTGCGATCGCGTACAGCCATTCAGACTGAAGCTATCAATCCCTCCTCCTTTCATAATCGGGCTTGGGAACGGCTGTGGCGGATCATATTATTATTATATTATTTTGCATAAGAAGACTTGTTAGCACTGATGAAGGGAACAAGTGGTCCCCGAAATATCGATATTTGCAAGAATAAATATCCACACCAACGAAAAAGAAACAACAAGTTTTTTATTATTTCAGATAATTAATTGTTGGAAACACCGCATAATTTCACTCAGATATCGGGTATTGTTTGGGGGTCACACCGGCAAACGAGACATGTTCCCATGATCAGCCTATGCTTGCATGCAAGGTTTTGGTGAATCAGCTTACATAGAGAATTGTGCCTGCTCGTGTATTGCACCGGCGTCATAACAGTTCTACTGGAAATGAGATGGTTCAACGTCTCTAACACCGCACAGTGGGGTATTTGGTCAATTTAGCTGGGCAAAATTATTCAAAACGTTTTTATACATATCATAGTATTATATATTACATATTACATATGTTATAATTATATTGGGTTGGAGAAAAGATAGCATAGCCAGGGTAAATCTGTACACGGCCATGAGAGAATTCGGTATCCCGACGAAATTAATAAGACTGACTAGGCTGACCCTGACCAATGTGCGAGGCCAGATAAAAGCAGCAGGATCACTCTCAAGACCATTCGACATCAACAACGATCTACGACAAGGGGATGCGCTATCATGCGTCCTCTTTAACCTGGCCCTCGAGAAAGTGATCCGTGATGCTGAGGTGAATGCAAGAGGTACGATCCTCTTCAAGTCCACCCAACTACTGGCCTATGCTGACGATATCGACATCATGGGAAGAACCACCCGAGACGTACAAACTGCCTTCATCCAGATCGAGCAGGCGGCGCGAGATCTTGGGCTGCACATCAATGAAGGCAAGACAAAATATATGGTGGCAACGTCAGCACCGAAGACGAATCAACCAACAACATCAAACCGCACTGGTCAAACACAAACACGAAGAAGAATAAGGATAGGAGAATACAACTTTGAGACCGTTGACAATTTCTCCTATCTAGGGTCGAAAATCACAACCGATAACTACTACGATAATGAAATCCGCGCACGGTTGTTGTCAGCCAACAGAGCCTATTTCAGCTTACAAAGACTGTTCCGCTCGAAACGTCTCACCATAGGGTCAAAGCTCTTACTGTACAAGACTATGATCTTGCCAGTCCTCATGTATTCCTCGGAAACTTGGGTTCTTAGCAAGAAAAATTGCGAACTCTTGGCCGCGTTCGAGAGAAGAATCCTCCGAAGAATTTTTGGCCCCCTATATGAGGATGGACGATTCCGTAGCCTACACAATGACGAAATCTATGAGCGATACCATGACCGTCCGGTTGTGGATAAAATCCGGCTCAATAGGTTACGGTGGGCGGGTCACTTAATCCGTATGGATGAGGATGATCCCACCCGGAAAGTCTATAAGGGCAATATCTATGGTAGAAAAAGAAGACGAGGCAGACCCTGCCTAAGATGGAGCGATGGTGTGGGCCAGGACGCCAGACAGCTTTTAGGGATATCGAATTGGTGGACCTCGGCGCAAAACCGGGATGTCTGGAGTTCCTTATTAAGGCAGGCCTAGACCGGATACCGGTTGTTGCGCCGTTGATGATGATGGAGAAAAGAGAAGAATGTTGTATTTTGTCAATAGATGGCGACACTTAAACATATCTTGTGTTGTACTTATCGCATCGGGTCATACTATACGGCGATTTGAAGACGACAATCTGCGCTACAAGTGTCTCTTTCATAGTGTTGTGATCGTACGTTTCAGTCTCAAGTTATAGCGGGTCAAAGATGGAGTCCACCAAGCAAGAAATTCGTCATATATTACGTTTTTACTACCTGAGAGGTAAAAATCCAACGAAAGCGGCCGAAAAAATTTGTGAAGTTTATGGGCCCGATACTGTAACGATTAACACAGAACAGCGTTGGTTCGATTAATTTCATTCTGGTGTAGTGGATGTCGAATATGCACCCGGTACTGGTAGGTCAATCGTCGTAGAAACCTGAAAAATCGTCGAAATCATCCAAGTAGACCGGCATGTGAACACTCGCTCGATTGGCCAAGAACTGGGTATAGATCATAAAACCGTTTGGAACCATTTGCAGAAGATTGAATTCTAAAAAAAACTGGGGTGCGACAAGAGTTGACGCAAAACAATTTCTTGGACCGAATCAACGCCTTCGTTGTACTGCTGAAACGGAACGAATTCGACCCATTTTCGAAGCGGATGGTGACTGGTGATGAAAAGTGGATCACGTACGATAATCTCAAGCGAAAAAGATCATGGTCGAAGCGCGGCAAGCCGGCCCAAACCATCGCTAAGCCTGGATTAATGGCCAGGAATGTTTTGCTGTGTTTAGTGGGATTGGAAGGGAATCATTCACTATGAGTTGCTCATCTATGGCCAGACCCTCAATTCGGTCCTCTACTGTGAGCAACTCGACTGTTTGAAGCAGGCGATTGACCAAAAGCGACCAGAATTGGTCAATAAAAATGGTGTTGTGTTCCACCAGGACAACGCTTGGCCTCACACGTCTTTGATCACCCCCCGGAAGCTACGGGGGCTCAGATGGGATGTCCTATCGCACCTACCGTATAGTCCGGACCTGGCACCAAGTGATTACCATCTCTTCCGGTCCATGCAAAACGCTCTTGATGTTACTAAGTTGGCCTCAAAAGAGGCTTGCGAAAACTGGCTGTCTGAGTTTTTTGTAAATAAGGAGGCGGGTTTTATAATATCATATAATATATCGATCACAAATATGACATTTCTTTTTCCCCAACCCGCTATATTATATAAAAATATTTGACAAAAATGGAAACATATAAGAAAATTTCACATTTTGAGAAATTAATATTAGACACTATAACTAATAACTCAGAGTTGTTACAAATGGTCATTCTGAATAATCTTTGATCATTATCATCATCGTAATATTCAGTATCATCATATTCAGCATCATCAAAGGATTCAGCAGAAAGCAGCATCGCTTGTCTCTTTTGACAAAGGCGTTGATTTCTTCCTGGGACATTGTCTCATTCCCCACAAAAGAGGATCCGAAGTAAGAATCGTTGCAAGTGAACATGTAGTTTAGCAGTTTTCATGGTGGACACGGAAAACTTTTTGCAGTCAATTTTATGGCCTTCGCCTGGATCTTCGTATAGTTTTTAATATAATTTTAAAACGATATATGACATGTTGGCCAATACCTAACATCTCGGTCGCAATTATTTTGTCATGGAAAAACCTTTGATTGGTCCGTCCGTCATTGGTATTGCCAAATCCGGGCTTCAGAATGTCAACCAAAAGACGTAGATTTTTTCTAAAATCGTCTTGGATTTGTTGTTTCCTTTATTTAATAGTAAGGTTTATTAATACTCCAGACGACTTTATAAGACTTCATAAGACCCCTCTCAACTATCATAGATAGAGCATGCAAAGATAACGAAACTGCATTCCTATATTTCTTTGGTTTACTGGCAGAACTGGTTCAATTCTCAACTACTTTAGACGCATTTCTTCTGCCTTTCCCGTAGAATTAGATTTTTGCTGCATAAGTCAAAACGTCAAGATCAGTGTCCTTCCTTAACTCTTGAGTTTTTCTTCGTTTAGTTTTGTCACTTGACTCGCTACAGCTTATAGTAGATTGACTTGCACGTTGTTTACCATAAAAGTGAATGATGTTTGAAGTCAATCTTGTTTCATCTCCTCTCATCAGATGTGTGCTCTTCATTCCGGGGACGTTAAAAAGGGGCCCAAAGTGGTGCATATTATTTATGAAGGGCCTAGAAACGTCAATGCACATACTTTTTAAGAAAACAATAAGTTTTGCAAAGCTGACTTTTGGCCAGCTAAATTGATGAAACACCTCACTGTGCGCCGATCGAACCAAACGTTCTGAGCTAATCGTTCTCCCCCATCTCCATTATGAGCTTTTAATAAGCTCGGAGGGCGACCATGCCGGCGTGAATGGCATACATAAATCCCTCTGTCATAGTAAAGAGCTCTCCAGCGCACAGCCATCTGTTCGATATTGCATTCGACTTTCATTCATCGATCCGCTTTTGGTCTGATTTTACTTCATTCAGAGGACTGAAAGATCGATCCTTGCAGTCTGCATTACAAGCAGCCCCATGCTAGGGTCTCGCTTGCTCTTTGCTGTTAAAACAAGTATGTAGCGAGTAGACTTGGCGGTGATGTTGCGCCGCAACGTTAACCACGCCCCTACCTCCGATGTCACGAGGCAGGTTAATGCGCTCCACGGTAGAGTTTGAATCGTGCATTCGGAATTTGGACATAGTAGTCCGTATCTAAATTGGTCTTCGTCCACGTCAATATTCCGAATACATAAGCCAGTGAAGAGATAGCGAACATATTCAGTGCGGTTATTTAATTCTTCCCAGCAAAATGGGACTTAAGTACCAGCTTCACATGTCACAGGAATTCGGCAGCAGAGCATCCTTCAGATCACCAACTCAAGTATCGGTTATTATTGCAATAACTAAATGAATTTCGGATAAATAAGATATGGAATCGCGCTAACGACTATACACTTGCCAAGATTAGTCTGAACATCGAAGTCGATGGTAAACGAACAAAAGGCCACCCGAAACAATGGTGGCTTGATACGCTGGATGGGTATTTGAAAGCCTTTCGACTGCAATCAGATGAGGCCTTTGATAGAACAAAATAGCGCAACCGATCGCGATGAGGCGCTTGTAAACTGGACAAAGACTAAAGAAAAAGAAACAAGACAAAGTAAACCATCGAACGAGAAGGTAAAGTAAAGTTTCATCTTCCAGTTCCGGATTTCGTGGTGAACTCCGGTGTTTATTCATTTCGAAGTTGACTTGACTTTCGATTCTTAGTTATGGCTCTGGTAGTCGGTAGCAATGCCCCAAATATGATATTTTTTAAGTACAGCAGAATCATAAAATATGGAAATATTTAACAACTCTGATTACCTCGCCATAGACAGATCAGATGCGTTCAACACTTTGAGTTAAGCAAAATAGCGGTCATCAAAACATTTCAACCGGTGGAGGCTCTCCTCCGCCCTGTTTAAATTATTAAAACATTTTAAGCTCCCCTTTTAATGAATTTTACACTTTTCTTCAGCTTCGCGGAAAAAAATGTTCCCGGTCAAAAACCCATAGGTCGTTCAGTGCGGCCAATAGGCAGAAAAGAATAGATTGACAAACCTGTTATTTTTAGTAGGAATATCATATAATAAGATCTCAGTAAGCTGGTTAATACTGTTTCAGACTGCCAGAAACTGCTAAATTTGTTGCCAGGGAAGCGGAAGAAGTCGTAAATGTATACCGCACTCGTACGAAAATCTTAGGAATCCGGGACATTTCCTAGAGAGTGGAAGAAGGGGATGATCGTTAAGATCCCAAAGAAGGGACTCGTTTTGAGTGTGACAATTGGAGGGGTATTTACATGCTCCCTGCCGTCGCAAAGATAATAGCTAAAATAATCCTGGAGCGCATCAAAGAACATCTTGCTTGATCGACAGAGAGCAGGCTGGTTTCCATTGGGGAAACATGGACCACATCAACACGCTACGGATCGGTTTGGAACAGTGGGTAGAATTCAGATGTTCGCTGCATTGCTTTCGATAGTGTGAACAGGGAGTGTATTTGGAGTGCTCTATGCAGGAGGGACATTCGGGAGAAACTAATAGCTACTATCAGAGCGACATATAATTGCGCAAAATGTTCCGTGCTGCACCGAGGTAAAATTTCGAGAAGATTTTGGGGCCCAAAGCGAGTTCGCCAGGGTTGCATCCTGTCACCAATATTATTTTTTCTTATTATCAGTGACGTACTTCTACTTGGCCGCAGCCGCAAGAAAAGTCGGAATGGCTGATTCAACGATTAATGTAAGCTAGCAATAGAACGGAAGAATGCTGCATGCCGAGTAATGTTGCATTCTCAAAGAGTGTGCATTTCCACAGACGGGGAAAGGAAGCGTGGGAGAACCAACAGGTGTGTCGATTCGAAAGGTACAGGGAGCAATCGCAATAGGCGCGCAAGTTTTACCAACAAGTCAGCAGGATGAAGTCTTATACGCCTCGATGCTCATTCTGCCGAGACAAAAAGGGAAATCTGATTTCTGGCAGAATGGACATATTGGAGCGATGGGTTGAGTATTTTGATGAAGTGCTCAACAAGCAAAATATCGGCGAGTTGGAGGTCCCGTCAACTGAAGACGACGGACAAATGCTGCCACCACCAATAATGGAAGAAACAGTCCGTGCAATTCATCGGCTTAAAAACCATAAACCGCCAGGAGCCGATGGAATTACAGTCGAATTGGTTAAATATGGAGGCGACCAACTACACCAAGGGGTGCTCAAGGTGTGGGACAGCGAATCAATGCCTGACGACTGGCAACGAGGCATTATCTGTCTCATACATAAAAAGGGAGATACCACGCAGTGAAGCAATTATAGAGGTATCACGTTGTTGAGTACCATCCATAAGACATTCTCCGCTTTCTTGCTAGGGCGGATTGCCCTATATGCCCAGAACATCATTGGCTTCACTCCAGATTTTCTCTTTGCGGCAAGTTGCCTATGATAGCATAGCCAGCGTAAAAGTGTACACAGAGAATTCATATCCCGACGAAATTGATAAGACTGGTTAGGCTGATTCTGATCAATGTGCGAGGCTAGATAAAAGCAGCAGGATCACTCTCGAAACCATTCGACATCAACAACGGTCTATGACAAGGGAATGCCCTATCATGCGTCCTCTTTTTACCTATTCCTGGAGGAAGTGATTAGCGATGCGAATGTAAATGCAAGGGACACCATACTCTTCAAGTCCATCGGGATGTCTGGAGTTCCTTATTAAGGCAGGCCTAGATCGGATACCGGTTGTTGCCCCGTTGATGATGATGATGTTGATTCTTGGTGGTGTTGCTATTCAAGTTCGGAGCACTATGCTAACGAGATAGTGATCCGAGTCTATATTGCCCCCCTGTATATGTTCTGACATTCATCAAGGCTGTGATGTAGCGGCGTTCAATCAGCACGTCGTCAATTTGGTTGAATTTCGTCCCGTTTGGAGAGGCCCACGTATGTTTGTGGGCCGCTTTCAGCGCAAGCCAGGTACTTGCAACAACCATTTCGTGTGACACTGCTAACTGAATAATCCGCAGTCCGTTATCATTGGTATCCTTATGTAAGCTATGGGAGCCGACGTATCGTCTGAATACGGGCTCCGTCCCTACTTGACTGTTCAAATCTCCAAGTATGATTTTGATATCATACTTGGGACAGGCTTCGCGGGTTTGTTCTCCTGCCTCGTAGAAGGTATCCTTCTTCGACTCTGCAGTCTCCTTTATAGGAGCGTGAATGTTAATGAGGCTTATATTTCCAAATTTGACTCGCAAACGTAGAGTGCATAGGCGTTCGCTTATGTCAAAGCCGGTAACAGCAGGTTTCATTTTTTGGCTTACTAAGAAACCTACTCCGAGCGCATGGTTTACTTCTCCAGGAAACCGGTCCTTGTTCAACGCATCTCCTGCGACGCACAGGGTATCGGCTAGCTGCTTGGCAGCTTCATCTCTACAGGAAGCGCACGTTCCATGAGAAAATGCGTAAATTGTTATTCCGTTGTCGTCCGTCGTCCGTTGTTCGTCGTCGTTGTGTTATGAGTCCAGTCCGTCGCTCCTGTTGTGGCTTCGTAACAAGTTGTTTTTCATGCCCTACCCCACCCCCAGCCTGAACTTTTCCCGTTTTTAGGCGTGGCAGACTCGTCTTCATCAAGGGATTGTTGCGCTAATGATTATTATTATTATTATTATTAATAGAGCTGTTGGTGTTGGTTCCGCAGGCGTTTCCCAGGTTGTATGCTCCATCTTGGGTACCAATCCACGTTTCGTCCTGGGATCTACACTACTTTTGACCTGCAAATCCCTTGAATCGTTTTTGAAACATGATGGACACCAGCTAGAAAATCCAGTTTTAAGAAATACGCGTTTGGAAGTTCACGTTAAAAAACACCATGAAATTTTTGCTTATTACTTATCTGCTATTCCGGGTGCATAGAGTATCTCTTCCTCTTCTTCTAGGAAATTTCGTGAGGCCCCTCTAGTTCTAGCTCTAGTTCCCCTTAAAAATATGTTACCATCCAAAATTTTGGTTCATATTCTGCGGAATTGTATAGGGAATCATATCTCTATATCGTCAATGTCACCTGGGGAAGCTAGGGATATCTACACTGTCTGTAGATTCTGTGAGGAGAAGGGTGAAACTTTCATACATATTCTGGGGGAATACTTATGTAATGCCAGATGCCAGGTTGAAACATATGAAAGTAGGGAACATAATAAAGTTTCTGTTGGTTATAGGTTTAAAGGATATACTATAGTTAATAATTATACTATAACCATCAAGGGGGCATAATAACTATTCTAGGACGCAGTGCGTCTTTCTTTAACAAATGTTTTTATTATGTCGGAGTCGCCGACGAGGGCCCTAAAATCATATGGCGCAGGACACTAGAGGTGGAGTGTAGGCATCTCGGAGAGAGCTAGGGAGAACAAAAGTGCATTTCTTTTAACTGGTAACGATGGCACGTGATAGTTGTGGACGCGCTATACTCCATTGAGGGGATATTGTCTACCATATTTATTCGGTTTTTGGGCAGTATATTGTACCAATGGATAAATTCAGGTTTGTTATCAGATGCTGGAAAGAGAACAATTGTTTAATTCCCCTAGATACGTCGTCGCTGAAAATTGTAAAATCCATTTTGCTAGCTAGACAGTTGATAACAGCCGCGATTATTCGGAAGGATTTAAACAGTTCATGGTAGAACCGCGAACCTGGGAAAACGACAGGGTGAAATTCTAGGCGGGAAATGTGGGAAAATAATGTAAGGTACAGCAGTTTTTTCTGTCTTCTTTCAGAGTCAACCACCTTATTTGCAACCAGTTGATTTTTTTTCGAACTGTAAACCAATCTTTAGGTCTGTGTTATTATTTTTTCCTTATCTACGGAGTGGAGGAATATAATTATCTGCCTAACATTGTGATTTACGTAATCGCATGTAAATGAAATTTTCCATTATTTCATTTTTTGCTCTTAATGTAGCCTTCAAGCCACGTATTTCAATTTGTCCAGAAAGGGTCTCCTCCCTTGAATTATTTGATAAATACCTGAAATTTTGATAACATGGGTTGTTATTTTATTATTTTAATAAGCTCCTTTTATGGTATTGTAATCAAGATTGAATTGAAATCTCTGCAAAGTTAGTCTAGCGGAAAGTATTGGATGCATTGATCCAGAGTAAATTTGGTATTGTGGGTAGCATTGGGATTTTTTTTTAACTTACACGTTGGGACAAGGCGAACGGGCTATATCGATTTATTTTATAAAATTTGAAAAGTCACCATCGTAAATGAGTTCTTGAATTATGTATTTCCAGATAGCACACGCGAGTTTATGCTTTGCGAAATTTCTTGATTGATAATCCATAAATTATTGCGATTTTGTGTACTTTGAAAATTCTGAATGCTTGAATTAAAATTACAGATTGGCAAAAGGAATGTCTTGAGCTCCCGGCTATAGACCAACGACGTAACTTAATTTACGCCCTCCCAACCAGCGGTGGAAAAACTTTGGTAGCTGAAATTCTAATGCTTCGAGAAATTATATGTCGCGAAAGAAATGTAATGTTCGTGCTTCCATATGTATCTATAGTTCAAGAAAAGGTAATTACTGCCCCATGTAATGCATTTCAATATCGTTCTTCACTAATTGACTTCGCAGGTCAGTGCAATGTCACCATTCGCTTATAATTTAGATTTTCTCATAGAGGAATATACAGCGGGCAGAGGACGATGCCCACCGGTGAAGCGACGTAAACGCAAAGCAATTTATATTTGTTCGATAGAAAAAGGTGCAATCTTATTTGATAGCTTAATCGAAGCGAATCGTGCAAATGAAATTGGCCTGGTGGTAGTTGATGAATTGCATTTAATCGGCGAGAAAGGACGTGGAGCTACATTGGAAGCGTTGCTAGCGAAAATTAAGTTTCTAAAAGGTAATTTGCTCGCCGTTCATACATCAATTGGGAAAAATGTAAATAATACTTGTAGCCGGGATACAAATTGTTGGAATGAGTGCCACCATTGGAAATCTGCCGGAGATATCGAAGTTTCTTGAGGCGGATATTTACACGAGAGGATTTCGCCCAGTTGAATTGAAAGAGTACATAAAATGTGGACGGGATATTTTGAAAATTAATTCGAATGGAAAATCGCCCGATGAGATATTTGTTCATGATAGAGTTGTTAATTATAAGGTAATTAGAAATGATGCATTCGGAGAGATTAGAAACTAGAGCTTTATCTGAAAATCAATCATTCCCTCAGTACAGTCCAAGTGTTACCAAAAGTGATCCTGACCACTTAGCTGGTCTAGTTTCCGAAGTGATACCAAAGGGTTCGTGCCTTATATTCTGCTCCACAAGAAAAAATTGCGAAAATGTGGCATTGCTCCTTATTAAGGTGCTTTCGCAGAAAATTTACGCGGAACATAGAAAAAACGATCGCCTCGCCTTAATGGATGCAATGGAAAAACTATGTGGATCGTTAACTCCAGTGTTAAGCCAAACAATTCCATATGGGATTGCTTATCATCATTCAGGATTAACGTCTGACGAACGACGTCTACTTGAAACCGGATATAGGCTGGGGACATTAAATGTTATATGCTGCACATCGACATTAGCTGCTGGCGTTAATCTTCCAGCAAAACGAGTGATAATTCGAGCTCCATATGTCGGAAGACAGTTTATGACCCTATGCCAATATAAGCAAATGGTAGGACGAGCGGGACGGGCTGGAATGGGCGAGGCTGGTGAAAGTATTCTTATTTGTTCATCGAAAGACAATCAACAAGTGGGGCAAATGCTATTCTCCCCTATGGATGAAGTTAACAGTTCTATGTTGGAAAATGCGTGCATCGGATTAGAGAACTTAATTCTTAGTGCAATCGGCTTGAGGTTGGCTGATTGTTTGAGGGACCTACTTAAACTGATCCAAACGACGCTATTGGCGGTACAAAGTGATAAATTGGGTGCCGATATTGACAGGGAAGTAACAGCTATTTTACGTAACATGTTCCGACACAAAGTTCTGAGGGTATCTGCGGAAAGTGTGAAAACTGAAAAGAACGGTGACATCCTAACAACACAAGAAATACGCGACAGCAATATAAGTATTTCAACAACATCCTCTAAACATTTGGTGCTAAGTAAAAGCACAAAGTTTGAGTTAACTACAATTGGGAAGGCAGCATACAAAGCAGGAATCGACTTCAAAAAAGCGGAAGCCATTTATCTTGAACTGAAAACAGCCCAGCCCTCGTTAGCTCTACGAAATTTCACCCACCTGTTATATCTGGTTGTTTGCTACTGTTCTACTGAAGATAATATAATAACCGATCCTGGGATATTATTCCGTGAATACAATTGCCTTGACAATGACACTCTACACGTTGCGAAATTGCTTGGAATCACAGAAGTGCATATTGTAAAAATGCTGAAGACAATGTCGGTCAAAGGTCCGATTGAAAGACAACTGATTCGTTTCTATAGAGTGCTCATGTTGAACGATTTAATAAATTTATCGCAGACACATACTGTGGCTACGAAATACGCTACTGATCGGGGCGCAGTTCAATCACTGATGAATCAATCTATATCGGCGACAGGTAGTATTATGAGGTTGTGTGAACAAATTGACGAGTTTTGGTGCTATACGCCGCTTTTTGAATCTCTTTTCCGGAAGTTGGACTATTGTTGTACGGCAGAGTTGGCCCCGTTATTAGATTTGCCGTGTGTAAAAATCGTAAGTTGAGAGTTCGATTGTTTAGGACTCAGAAATATTTGCTAATAATTTGATTTCAGAATCGAGCAAAACAACTTTACAATGCAGGATATAAAACTGTAGAGGATATAGCTAAGACCAAACCACGTGATTTGTCTTTGAATGTTGAACATTTGTCGTATCGTGTTGCTCAGGAAATTATATCGGCTGCAAAGGTGAGTAGCTTTATAATCTCATGTGTTCGGATAGCTGAGTGGTTAGAGCACAAGGCTGTCGTGCGGAAGGTCGCGGTTCAAATCTCACTGATGGCAGTGGAATTTGTATCGTGATTTGACGTCGGATACCAGTCGACTCAGCCGTATATGAGTACCTGACTCAAATCAGGGGAATAATCTCAGGCGAGCGCAACGCCTTCTACAGTGTACTGTAGTCTACCGTTACGGTCATGAATGGAGTGCTCTAACACACTTCAAGACCCTGATCCTATATGAATTGTTGCGCCAACGATTATTATTATTATTATTATTATTATATCGGCCAGGCTTTGATTTTAATTTTTTCAGGTACTTCTACTTAACAAATTAGAGGTGTTGCAGGAGGAATCTGAAAATATTATCAACTGCTTACAATAGGGGCTTAGCTGTTCATTTATATATTGATTATTGTATATAGGAATTTAAGGTAATATCTGTAATATACTTTACTATGTATTGTAAAAATGTAAATGTGATAATAGTGAAATTAAACTGGATATTAGGAAAACTTTCTTAATTCTCTGATCATTTCCTCAATTTGCTCTAATTATAATTGATACGGTAGACATTTTGTGTCAACTACGTACATGTGCCATTATTCACCATCTTGGACTCCAATTCCACCAAATTTACACCCCATATAAATTGTTGTGCGCTGGGTAGTTCTGGAAGGCCAGTAGATAAGTCTCCACGTGGAGCATAGCCCTGTTAACCACGCCTAGGTGTCATCACTGTTAGTTCCTGGCAATATACCTTAACTCCACATACAATTTCCGAGGAGCTTCCACTGTTCTGTTCTTCAACATAACCCATAATGGAGTTGTTACTCTTTCTCAATATATAACTTATGACTTATATATTGCCAATTCCGCGTTCTAGCTTTGTCCCAGGCCTATGAATTGATGAACTTGAAGCTTCTAAGTACTAGTGGTGGTCGCTTCCCATGTGTTGCCCCCATGTGTTGAGTAACACGGTGCAGCCTAAAATTGATGGTGGCCTTAAGATAGTTACATTTCCATTTTTGGACTGAACGTCAAAAGCAAATTTAGCGCTGTTCATCCATTGAGTGACATCAAATTTGGAGACGTCGTCGGCAAAAACAACACTTCCTAGGTTTATAAAATGTTCGCTCCTCTTGATGTTTTGTCCATTAATGCCAATAGGAAGAGTACGATGACTTCTCAGATAGACAGTCTTGGCGTCTTCAACCGCCAAGCCATTTGGCCAAGGTCCGTAGGTAGGTGAGAAAGCAACCAGTGCCATTAGCGTAGTCGAGGTGTTTGAAAAAAGATGTCATACTCCATTCGAACCCTCTACGTCCTCCAGCCAAGGCAGTATGAAGAACGTCACCGATAGTGAGGATAAAAATATTAGTGACAGAATGCAATCCTGTCGGATTCTGCTTTCGACTTCAAATTTCTTTGAGAATTTACTTCGGTGCAGTACATTACAATTTTCGCCGTCATATCACACTCTAATAACAGCTATTAGTTTCTCCGGAATGCTCCTTCGTAGAGCACGCCAGATGCACTCTCTATTGACCCTGTCATGCTTTGTCGAAATCGATGAAGGGCAGGTGAAGCGCAAAGCTGAACTCTGCACGCACTGCTTCAAAATAATCGCAAGGTGTTGATGTTATAAATGCAGGAGAATGTAGATGGGAAAACAGTCTGCCCTCCTTAATTAATTTTAGGTAGTATCTGCGCGGCAGCAGGAAACAAGCATTCAATACGAGTTCCCTTTTTGGAACCTTATCTTCCTCTTCTTTCACTCTCTGGGAAAGATCCCGGATTCTCAAGATTTCCGCACAAATAGAAGTGCCAGATCTGCAGAAACTGCAAGAGCAACGATAAATAATTTTGCGGGGAGACCGTTAAGCCCAGCGACTTTACTCCACTTGAGTGCATTGATGTTCGAAATGGTTTCTCTTCTGTTTGGAGGAACAGTCCGTATCCACATGTTACGGTGATTAGGCATTTCATCCACAAGAGGAGAAACCTCGCCGTATGTGATACGTTTAAAAACCGTGGTGAAGGGTTCTTACCACCTCTTCAGTTGCTTGTGGTGGATGAGAAGTCGACCGTTAACTTCCTTCATAGGACCATCGAAAGATTTGCGACCACATGCAAGCTCCTTCGTGATGCGGTATACACTTCTGAAATCATTGCATTCTGCGGCATCTTCCGCTTTCCTAACCAGCGCAATAACAAATCCCCTTTTGTCACGGAGCACACATCGTTGAATTTCTCGGGAATTTGCTCGGTATCGGAGCTCGAGCGCACTAGCAGCGGTCAATGGATCCTTCAATCCCTTCCGTTCCTCGTTCGTTCAGCAAGATATTTTATTTAAGCATTGAGGAATTCTAAGTCCACATCCACTTAATGTTGGACTGGACCAAATGGAGAGCGACCGACTCCCTCCACGGATCACTCATTTACGGCTTAACAGACATACTTCAAAAAATATTAGCCGAAATACGCAATCTTTACACAAAACTTTTTCAGTTCTGGCCAAGTTTTGGCCTAAAGTATGGGAGTAGTGAGGACTATTTAACATCTGTGAACCGCATCTGTCACGTTGCTCCCAGGGTAGAGGTAAGGCAGTAAGAAACCATAAAGCCGTCTTCACCTAATATCAGCAAGATGGCTTTATTACAGTCGGGCGATAGCAGGATTATATAAGTGGTCGATGTTGAATTTAGGAGGTCGCACCTCTCCCACCCTGGGGAAAGTGCCGGGGCAACACGCAAGTAAAGTAAGCGACCATCAGGTGGTAATCGCCTTTTACTCTCAAATTTACTGCTGATCGCAAAGTGGTTAATTTGATTGCTCGTCCGGTGTCGGTTAGTTGAAAAACAACTGATATTATGACAAGTTCTGTGTTGGAACAAATCCACAAACCTGTCACTGTTATCGTTCGTGTTTCCTCATACATGTCCGAGTAAGGTGTTAGCAAAATTAATGTGCCATTCGGATCATCCATCACGATCACAATGTCAACCCTCTTTTGAACTTTGCGATTGCGCTTCCACTATATCGGAATTATTTATTGGTGCATAGCTTATACATATCATTGGAATTTTGCTAGAGTTGAAGAAAGGGATCATTCTGGGGATCCTCGAATCCTTGTCGAGGAGCGTATGCACATTGCATAAACCAATCACAGTCCGCTTTCGATAGCGAAATATCGTAGCCGTGAGGTCTAGTTAGTCACTACCCGAGATGTTGTTGATGTAGCAGCAAGGTTTCGAAATTTGCACACAAATTTGTCTCCCTTCTAGTTGCCCTTTACAACAATCAGGGAAGACTTTGAATTTGTTCCTAAGCCCCAACTCACAGGGCAATTTTCATAAATGCCCCCTGCTGGTCCATAACTTAAGACCGAGAACAGACCCCAATGAAAAAACTGCATGTCGTTATAATCTTGAACATCTTTGACCCTTTGTCCAAATCGTAGAGCATCTTTGGTTGTCGGATGTAACTGAAGATTATATTTTTTATATGTTTGACGTCTTCGCCAAGGTGAGCGCTTTAATAATGTGATTCTAGTTTGCAGGAATTGAATGCATTTTTGATGTGGCCTAGTATCTTCCTTGGTCAAAGACTTTCCTGGCCAGATTATAAGCGACTTGGTTACATGAACCGGTGCAGTCGCCAATTGTGTAGCCTTGTGAGGTCTTTCAGGTTAAAAATTGCATTAATTGTTTGTCCGGGTATTACGAGCTTTTTGAGTTTCATTCCATGTCGATCAAAAAGAGATGAGCATGGACTCCTGCTTGGATGTGCTCCTTCGTGCTTGAAGGTGCGTGGGGAAGGGGTCACTTTGAGTTCTATAGCTTGCTTTCCGATTCATAGTCAAAGATCCACGTCCCATCACCGGTCATTCGGTTTTCACATTGTCCAAAAAGTCGAGGTCTTCGCTCACATAATGAAGGAGGTCGTGGTAGACCGTTTTTCGCTTTTCGCTTTTGCACAATCGCTTTCCACATGGTGAAGTTTTCTGTCACGATCTCAAAAACTTGGGTTCGAGGGATGCTCAAATCATTAGCAACCATTTTTACTCATTCCACGATCACTGTTCATTAATCGTATCTCGGGACATATTTTTATTAGCCGGAGCGGTCGTTTTCTTTTCAAAAACACCTGATCTATTCTTTCTCAAAAACACCTGATCTACCTACGGCGGCATCACCGTAGGTCTCCTTAATCATGTCGTGAGTCTCTTTGTCCGTTTTATCAAGCTTTACACAAAATTTGATAGCGTATCGCTGCTCCAGTAAAAGCTTCATGATTCTCCCTGACGAAACGTTTCTACAGGGGTTCGTAGTAGAAGCGACGACCTGCTCCTCTCAAGCTCCTTTCAATGGAAGAGATTTCCGCGAGGTTCCAATATCTTGCCCTACCGATCCTGCGCGTCCACAGCGCTTCATGTCCGCCCGTTCGCCTAGGAAAAGATAGTTCTATTACTTTCAAACTAGATACTGTATATGTTGATATACCGGTCGCCACAAACTTCAAACTTTCACAAATGTTTGCTTTGATTTTGCGTATCAAATGTCGTTATCGTTTGCAAGTGCGTTACACTAGCCACATACATGCAACCAAGTTGTTACACATCTGTGGGCAAGTGGTGGCTGGCCGATTAGATTGTGGCAATCACAACTTGGCCATAGACATACAACCAACAACTTGGTGCAACTTGCAACTTCGCTGCAACCAATAGCTTGCCCGTCTGTGGCTAGAATTATTAAACCGGTTCCATGTGTTTGCCGTTTACCGCAAATTCCAAACTCCAAACCTCTACAAACGTGCGAGGTGAGGGTTTACGCTTGTTATTACAAGTATGGTTTGGCAAATAAATGGGTCCGCCATTGGATACTGAAAGCCTCCATATGGCTCTTTGGGAACATCTAATTTTTGTTTGTTTAGCCTTTTAAGGTTTTGTATCACATGCACTTTATTCGGAAACGGTTGTATCTTTTGGACTTGATGAGAAGGTTGCAGTTATATAGATCATGATCAGAAAGATTGGTGGAAATCGTGCTATTATTAACAAAATTATGGTAGGACGAAGTTGTCCGTTTTGTATGAATTCGCTGTAACCCAAGACAGAATGCCATATGGTATTAAAACGAATAGTGTGATATTCTTAATACATATACAGAACCAGCTACATAGAAACGAAATAGTCGAGCTCAAAAATATTCTTATATAAGGTATATGTAGATACTTTTATATTAAGGTTGTACGGCCTATAGATGGAAAAATATGAATCGAAAAATTGCTCACATGAGAAAAACACAAAACCTTTCGTATCCGAAGCGTCCATTTTCCCGCTTCCCCGACTTGATTTCTTAAAGATAATATTGAAGCTCTTCTATCTTAAATTTGAATGGGGAGTTAAGTAATAAGCCGCAGTTTCCTGATTGACCTATTAATTCGAATAAAACCTCCTGTTCTGTTGTCATCACATCCCCACGGTCCTTAACTGTATCACATCCGGTGAAGTTCCTCCTCTTGTGGATGAAATGGCTAGTCAGCGTAATATTAACGAACGGACAGTTCTTCCAAGCAGAAGAGAAATGATTTCGGACGGAGTAAAGTCGTTTGGTTTGACGGTCTTCCATAGAGTTATTTATCGCTGCACCTGCAGTTACTGCAGATCTGCTGCTTCCGCTCATACGGAAATCTCAGGAATTCGAAACTTTTCCCAGAGAGTGCATGACGAGGATGAGGGCTCGGAAGTGCACTTGATTTTAGTGTAACAATTGGAGGGGTATTTGCGTTCGCTCTGCTGGCCGTCGCAAAGGTGATAGCTAAATTAATCCTGGAACACATCGAAGAACATTTCGAAGGCTTGATCGGCAAGCTCTGGATCCTCCTACATTGACCCACTGCAACACTCTACGGATCATTTTGGACCAGTTCGTAAAAATTGGATCTTCGCTGCACTTGCTCTCGTTTCCGAGAAAACTTTCGACAGCCCGGACAAATAGTGTATTTAGGGTGTTCTACGCAGGAGGGGCATTCCGGAAAAACTAATAGCCTTTATCAGAGCGATATATGATGAAACAAAATGTCACGTGCTGCACTGAAATAAAATTTCGGAGGATTTTGAGGTTCAAAGCGGAGTCCACCAGGATTACATTATGTCGCCGATATTATAATATTTCCTCTTTTTATCCTTCTTCATGCTGTCTTGTCCGAAGGATGTGGAGGAATTAAATGGACAATGACATCTTTCCTCAAACACCTCGACTACGCTGATGGCATCTGTTTGCTCTTTTCGCGATCTCACCGGGTGATGGACCTTGGCCAAATGGCTATAGATTTGGAAAGAGAGGCAAGTAGAGTTGGACTGAAAATAAACACCAACAAACCCAAGGTTCACAGTCTGCTAGCTTATCGCACTTTTCCTATTTGCTTTAATAGGCAGAGCTTCGAAGGTGTCGATCAATTTGTATATCTAGGAAGCAGTTGCGATGCAACCGATCGATTCGCTGTCTCATAAGCCCTTCGGACACAACCAACAGTGGGACATCAGTGGTACTGTTTCGGACAGGTTCTGACACAAATGTGTTTGCAAGAACTTTAACAAATACGATAAGTGAGCTTCTGGCAACATAGGGTAATTGCCTGCCATCAGTCCTGTTGATGTCATCGTGGGTGGTATCAGGAAAACCTGTTAGCCCCCCGTTAAAAAACAATATGTAATTAACATACGGCACTCCTTGTTGTCCATGTTTTCCATATTAACGAAAGTAACGCCACGTAAAGAAGTGTAACTTTAGAAACAGTCAACAGGATATTTTGAGACTTTATAAGGAAATTTCTAAAGGTTGGCACTATTAGAATATGTATATATGTCAGTCCGTTGCTTTTACCCCATGTAATATATGTTGCAATTCGAAGCCTTTAGTCAATGATATTTTATTGAGGTATGCAGAACTTCATTGATACAGGAGTCATATCTTTGTGAACCAGTTAATAGGAAGTTTGATACGGCAATGGACTGGTCATACAGTAAAGAAATTGACGACTTTATCCACTGGTGCGCTGATACAATTGCGGGCAGCATAGAACAATGGAAACGGATTTTAAATTTCTCGGTGAGCTTCGTAGTATTGGAGCAAATTGCTAAAATCCTTATTTATATAAAAAACTATAAATATTTGGTGTCTTTTTTAGGGACTGAGGAGTCCTAAGTCCGCATCCATTTAATGTCGGACCGGACCAAATAGAGACTGGCTCCCACTCTTTATGGTTCACGGACTCCTCTTTTTGGGTTAACAGCCAAAGGTCAAAAATAAAAAGAGGGACGAAGACGGCTACGGTATCTTACCAGGGCAGAGGCAACTCCTCAGCCGCTGCCTCACCTCTGCCCTGCGTGACCCAGCGCCCAGCGTGACCGAAACGGCTCGCAGGTGTTGTAAATATTTTGTTATCTATCTAAATTAAATTTTAGCTAAGATAAACGCTTTTTTTTCCGCTCCTAATATAATCTTAATTTTTCTCATAACCCCATGCCATGTACACACATGTATGATATAATACATTCGGTACTTATTAAGTCGATATATGGTTCACTGTTCTTATCAAGTTATATATCCATCAATAAAAACACAATCTGCTCCCATAAAACTCAATTGCAGGCAATATAAATTAAATAGTTTTCACTTGCCTCATGTTATATGTACGCCGATACGTAACTATTTTAAAGAAGTTTTCAGTGTAAAGTTTTTATTGTCAAACAGCGATTTTATTGGTTTACTTTTCATTTTGATTGTCGTTATCCTGACGGGTGAAAGATTGCGAGTAGTAAAATATTTTACGAAGCTCCCTAAGCATTTTACAATGTTTAAGTAACGTCAGCGGTATTGATTTTTGATAAAAAATTGCAGACATTTCTCAGTTCAAAATTTGTTCTAGTTCTAAGTTAGTATGGGTTAGGGAGATGATTTTCTTGACTTATTTACAATAATATAGTCCGTTTATATTTGAATCTCCGCTCAAACTCAAATGGCGTTGTGCACGAGGATCGGGAAAGGGTCTAGCTTTATGCCACCTCTTTACTCCTTCCTGGAATGTTTCAGTATCATCTACATTGTCGAGGATTCCCGAAAGATTGCCGTGACAAAGTCACAAATATTTTAAGGATTCCGGAAGTTGTCTGCTTGCACTTGACATGTGTTTGAAAGCTGAGTTACTGTGACCTGTGAATATTGGTTTCAACATTGGTTACAAAGGGAAAAAATTCAGGGGTTTGAAAGGGGTTACTTACTTCAAGGACCCCTTCTCAGAACCCACCCAACCCAAATATCGGACCACCATAGTTCATACATATGGTAGTGCAGCAATTATAGAGGTATCACGTTGCTGAGTACTATCTATAAGATATTCTCCTCTATCTTGCTAGGCCGGATAGCACCATACGCCCAGAACATAATTGGCCCATACCAAAGAGGCTTCACTTCAGGCAAATCAGCAACAGATCAGATTTTCTCTCTTCGAATGGATGGAAAAACTATTGGAATATGGACAACAGTTGCACCATCTATTCATCGACTTTAAAGCCACCTATGATAGCATAGCCAGGGTAAAACTGTACACGGCATGAGAGAATTCGGTATCCCGACGAAATTGATAAGACTGGTTAGGCTGACCCTGACCAATGTGCGAGGCCAGATAAAAGCAATAGGATCACTCTCAAGACTATTCGACATCAACAACGGTTTACGATAAGGGGATGCCCTATCATGCGTCCTCTTTAACCTGGCCCTGGAGAAAGTGATCCGCAATGCTGAGGTAAATGCAAGAGGTACTATCCTCTTTAAGTCTACCCAACTACTGGCCTATGCTGACGATATCGACATCATGGGAAGAACCACTCGAGACGTACAAACTGCCTTCATCCAGATCGAGCAGACTGCAATTAGAGCGAGATCTTGGGCTGCACATCAATGAAGGCAAGACAAAGTATATGATGGCAACGTCAGCATCGAAAACCAACCAACCAACAACATCAAACCGCACTGGCCCAACGGGAAGAATAAGGATAGGGGAATACAACTTTGAGACCGTTGATAATTTCTCCTATCTAGGGTCAAAAATCACAAACGATAACAGTTACGATGATGAAATCCGCGCACGGTTGTTGTCAGCCAACAGAGCCTATTTCAGCTTACAAAAACTGTTCCGCTCTAAACGTCTCACCATATGGTCAAAGCTCTTCCTGTACAAGAAAATGATCTTGCCAGTCCTCATATATTCTTCGGAGACTTGGGTCCTTAGCATGAAGAATTGCGAACTCTTGGCCGCGTTCGAGAGAAGAATCTCCCAAAGAATTTTTGGCCGCACGATTCCGTAGCCTACATAACGACGAAATCTTTGAGCGATACCACCACCGTCTGGTTGTGGATAAAATCTGGTTCCACAGGTGCGGTGGGCGGGTCACTTAATCCGTATGGATGAGGATGATCCCGCTCGGAAAGTCTATAAGGGTAATATCTATGGTGGAAAAAGAAGACGAGGCAGACCCTGCCTAAGATGGAGCGACGACGTAGGTCAGGATGCCAGACAGCTTTTAGGGATATCGAATTGGTGGACCTCGGCGCAAAAACCGGGATGTCTTGAGCTCTTTATTAAGGCAGGCCTAGACCAGATACTGGTTGTTGCGCCGTTGATGATGATGATGAATAATAGTATATTACCATATTTGTTATGAAGATATTTTTTAGAAATTGCCTGGGAATACCCCTTAAATTTATCCTAGAATTACTAATATAGGCAATACTGCAGGGCGTGGTAATGCCCCCAATTACTACACTCGGGGGAACAAATTTATACTCATCTTTTGCACATATGAGGATTTCCTTAAACTCCATTTAACATGATAGTATCTATTAAACGACAGAAGCTCGTACTTCCCCTCAACACTGGTAAATCTCCATCCTCCATCCTCATACAGACAATCGTCTGGACACTATGGGGAAGAAAGTGAATAATCTACAATTGATTGCTCCTGATTGTGAGAGCCAAGGAGACTTTTTAGATTGACAGTATGTTCTCCGTAAAGTCAGTATTTACAGGAATGATGGCTCTGGTTTGATACCGACGACGAACACCAGGAGCCATGTTTGCCTCACAGGGCTTCATACTGTGGAACACATCACGGACAATGGTGTAATTATCCTTCCCATTCCGGAGTCGGAGTGAGTTATAGTCAGTGTGGTGAGCTTAATCTTACCTATATAGCTAGGGGAGCCGGCTCATACTCTGAGTACAGTCTACAGGAAGACAGCCGAAAGGATCTGTCTTGCTCTCAGGAGTGTCTCAGATAATGCAGCGTCCGCCGTTTCAGGAACAATGCCGATTGACATACCGCCGACGAAGAACGCAGAAAGGGAGAGGCCTTTAAACAGATGGTAGGAGCGTTGGAAACGTTCGGAAAAGGGTCGGTGGATACACAGGCTGATCTTTACCATCAAGAAGTTGTTGGAAAGACGGCATGGTGAGATTACAGATAAAAAACAGTAAAATTGGTTCCTCTCCCATAATGAGAATCCATTATAATTTTGTTTGCTATTCTAAGGAGTTATATCCTTTTTAAATAAAATTTGGGAATAGAAAAATGGTAGAATATAAATTCTGTTGAACTAATCGCTTAGGCTGCGGTTAGAGTTCAGAGCATGTTTTAGTGTGGAGCATATAAGGCGGGTAGAATCGTCTATAGAGTGCAAATTGATTGTACTAGATGCACGGGAGTGGTATTGATAATCGTTTGTATTCGGTTCTTACTTTTAAAATAGGTTCCTTTAAAAAAAGTGGTTTACTTTTTTTATCTTTAGAAGTTTACCTTACTAAATAATAAAGTGGCAAAAGCTCTTCAAAAACTCTTCAAAAATCGCGTCTCTTATTCATTGAAAATCCAGAATAAAAATAAGAATAACACGAGTTGCCAGGCCTGTGAGCTAGGTCCGAACAGTCCACAGTTAACAGGTGGGCTGAATGTGTGTGTAGCCTACTTGGCCTGCCAGTTTCGACTGTGCAGCTAAAAATGCCTTTTCAACAATAGACCTGCTAAGAGCATTTAACCAGATGACAGTAGCTGAAGAAGACATACCGAGGATTACCATTACGACACCATTCGGCCATTACGAATTTCCGTGTATGACATTCAGCCTACAGAATACGTTCCAACAATTTTTCGACGAGGCTTTCAGAGGTATATACTTCTGTTATGTCCGCATAGATGGCATATTAGTCGCTTCATTTTGATGCCAAGAGTATGCCAACCACTTAAGAACTCTTTTCCAACGGCCGAAACAATATAAAGTAGTGGCGATCTAACCAAGTGCATTTTTAGTCAGCACGAATTAAGTTTGTTAGAGCACCCTGGTCTCAAAGGAAGGGACACGTCCCTTGCCAATCAAAGTCAAGGCGATTTAATTATACCCGCAAGCAACCAAAATGAAACAATTCAGAGTATTCTTGGATATGTAGAAATTTTACAGAAGGTTCCTACCTAGAACAGCAGCAGTACAGGCATCATTCAATGAGGTTATTCAAGGCAAAATCAAAGGAAATTCACCAATCAATTGGACCAGCGAATCTACCGTAGCTTTTGAAGCTTGCAAAAGTGCTATGGAGTAGGCAACGTTGTTTCATCGTCTTCAACGGCGCAACAACCGGTATCCGGTCTAGGCCTGTCTTAATAAAGAACTCCAGACAAACCCGGTTTTGCGCCGAGGTCCGCCAATTCGATATCCCTAAAAGCTGTCTGGCGTCCTGGCTTACGCCATCGCTCCATCTTAGGCAGGGTCTGCCTCGTCTTCTTTTTATACTATAGATATTGCCCTTATAGACTTTCCGGGTGGGATCATCCTCCTCCATACGGATTAAGTGACCCGCCCACCGTCACCTATTGAGCCGGATTTTATCCACAACCGGACGGTCATGGAATCGCTCATAGATTTCGTCATTGTGTAGGCTACGGAATCGTCCATCCTCATGTAGGGGGCCAAAAATTCTTCGGAGGATTCTTCTCTCGAACGCGGCCAAGAGTTCCCAATTCTTCTTGCTAAGAACCCAAGTTTCCGAGGAATACATGAGGACGGGCAAGATCATTGTCTTGTGCAGTAAGAGCTTTGACCCTATGGTGAAACGTTTCGACCGGAACAGTTTTTGTAAGCTGAAATAGGCTCTGTTGGCTGACAACAATCGTGCGCGGATTTCATCATCGTAGCTGTTATCGGTTGTGATTTTCGACCCTAGATAGGAGAAATTGTCAACGGTCTCAAAGTTGTATTCTCTTATCCTTATTCTTCTTCGTGTTTGACCAGTGCGGTTTGATGTTGTTGGTTGATTCGTCTTCGGTGCTGACGTTGCCACCATATATTTTGTCTTGCCTTCATTGATGTGCAGCCCAAGATCTCGCGCCGCCTGCTCGATCTGGATGAAGGCAGTTTGTACGTCTCAGGTGGTTCTTCCCATGATGTCGATATCGTCAGCATAGGCCAGTAGTTGGGTGGACTTGAAGAGGATCGTACCTCTTGCATTCACCTCAGCATCACGGATCACTTTCTCGAGGGCCAGGTTAAAGAGGACGCATGATAGCGCATCCCCTTGTCGTAAACCGTTGTTGATGTCGAATGGTCTTGAGAGTGATCCTGCAACTTTTATCTGGCCTCGCACATTGGTCAGCGTCAGCCTAGTTAGTGTTATTAATTTCGTCGGGATACCGAATTCTCTCATGGCCGTGTACAGTTTTACCGTGGCTATGTTATCATAAGCGGCTTTAAAGTCGATGAATAGATGGTGCAACTGTTGTCCATATTCCAACAGTTTTTCCATCGCTTGCGAAGAGAGAAAATCTGATCTGTTGCTGATTTGCTGCAGTGAAGCCTTTTTGGTATGGGCTAATGATGTTCTGGGCATATGGGGCTTTTCGGCCTAGCAAGATAGAGGAGAATATCTTATAGATGGTACTCAGCAACGTGATACCTCCATAATTGTTGTTTGCGCGTCTAAAATCGGACGCACCCTTTTCTGCGATGTATCTGACTTTGCAGTACTGCAGCAGTCCTTCAGCAACGGATTAACTCTAGCTGGTTACCGATTTACCAGCGGTTTTCAAAAAAGCTTGGTCCAGCGGAATGTAAATACGGGGCGTACAACCGGGAAATACTGGCTATGTACCAAGTGGTAAAACACCATTATCGCGCATTGAGGATTTGCAATCAATTATCGACTAAGCAAAGCGTGTCGCATATCAGTCCGCAGATGAAGAGCTCAAAATGCTGTAACAAGGAAACAATGGGCTTCGACTAAAGTAATTCCAGGTTCCGGGAGTCAGCTGCAAGCTGTGGTGTGAGGTGTCTACGGATACCATCCGACCTTAAATCGCTCATAAGTTCCGGAAAACTGTTTTCAACAGCTTACACTATTTATCCCTCTCAGGAACAAACGCCACGGTTAAGCTAATAACACAGCGATATGTTTGACTATCTGTCAAAACCGATTGTAAGAATTGGAGGGGTGGTTGTTATAATTACCAATGATCAAAAGCGACACGTGGTGTTACTGCACCAGCCGGCACCTTCGCGCAACTCTCATCTAAATCAACCATTACGCCTCCCAGGTGAATTTTTCGATTCACAGTTTCTCTCATAACAAGCAGGTATATATGTCTAATTTCACCAACGTGTTAAGCAGCCTTTTCAAATGTTACCTGCAACCAATGCATGGCTACAAATGAGTCTTCATGTTCAAAGACCTGGCGATAGCAAGCTGTAACGATGGTCTAAAGGAACTCAAACCTGCTTACGCGATAGCAGACAATATGGACCTCAGACTAATAACATGAAGTCTTGGTGACAACATCCATTTTAGAAAAATCGTTCAAGCTCCCATTCAAGAACCTGAAATGGCAAACTAAACAAAATCGTACAAACGGGATAGATTTCCTGACCGTTTCTTGAGGGGCCTTCAATAGTTCAACCATCACAACACTACAGATGCACAGTTGGCGTCATGACATACCAGCTGAATCAAACTAATTTCCTTGCATTCAATCACTGGCAATGCTGTGGTGGTGCTAATCAGCTCGAGACACTTCCCTGGAGTAGAAAAGTCGGAAACTGCCTGAACTAACTTAATAACTTATCTTTTCTACCGAAGTGATCTAGTCCCTAAAAGTTATCTACTTGCAAGAGGGTTAAGTTGAGCAGTCACTCCGTAGAAGAGACAGAACAGACAGAAACATCGAGCATCACCGCCTGGAAACACCACTCATCACTGGAATGGAAGCCACAGTCATCGAGGCAAGGACAGGACCAGGTGATGTAAAAATTATATCAGCCTACCGTCCACCATCAGCAGATAATTTTTCAGAGGACCTTCAACTGCTACTCAACGAGGACAAACCGACTTTTCTCGCCGGGGATCTGAACGCGCGTCATCGAGACTGGGGGCAACCCGAAACACCAAAGCGGGGAGAGAACTGCTCACTTTCCAAAACGGAAACGGAGCAACTATTCACGCACCAGAGGAACCAACACATTATGGACGCAGCACGACCGGCACCATAATCGATGTGGCTCTAACAAAGAATTATAACAACCACATCACAATCAACGTGTTGGACGACATCTCGTCGGACCACAAACCGGTGCTATTTTCAATATACAACATATATATTGAAAATCCGTCGAAAATGATCAAAAGCACCAACTGGGACATCTACCGCCACATTCTAAGACAATACACCACAACGACAAAACTGGAAACATTGGAACAGGTAGAGACAGAGATTCAAAACCTAACCGCCCAACTAACTTCAGCCAAACAGGAGAGCTCAACGGAGACAGAAGCAAACGACCAACAATCCTACCGGCTCCCAAGAAATATTAAAGAAAGAATAAGGGAGAGAAATCGCATCAGAAAAAGAGGAAGACTGATAGGAGATCCCAATCTTAAAAGAGAAGCGAATCGGCTCACTATCGTCATCAGAGATGACATTGACCGATTCAAGAACGAACAGTGGGAATACTTCCTCCAAAACTTAGAGCCGGGAAACAACAACTTCTGGCGGCTCAGCAAATATTTTAAAAGAGGCTCGAGAAGGCAAATGCCTACAATTCATGGTCCAAATGGCCTTGAATTCTATAAGGAGGGAAAGGCCGAAGCGTTTGCGGAGTCACTCGAACTCCAGTTCAGGGAGAACACCACATCGGACGATGAATCTGAAGTAGATTACGAGTCAGAAACAGAGACACAAGATGACTCAACACAAAGACAAGACTGGGAACTGCAAACAGACCAAATGGAAGTCCAAACCATCATCCATGGACTAAGCAGCAAAAAAGCGCCAGGATGGGATATGCTTACAAACGAGTGCATCAAGAACGCACCGAATAACATTGCCGAATCAATCACCGCAGTAATAAATGCAGTACTCCGTCTCAGAACATATCCAAAAGCATGGAAAAAGTCCATCATCATCCTTCTGCCGAAACCGGGAAAGAACCCAACCTTCCCACAGAACTGGAGACCTATCAGCCTACTTCCAACAATTGGAAAAATTGCAGAAAGGATAATACGGAGCAGACTGCAGGATCAACTCAACGAGCTCAACATCATCCCAGAGGAACAATACGGATTCCAACGAGAGCATTCTTGCGATCTACAACTGGCCAGAGTAGTCCAGCACATTCGCAGTGGATTAAACAAGCGGATATCGACCGGACTAATAATGTTCGATATATCGAAAGCTTTCGATAAAATCTGGCACGCAGGGCTCGTAGCCAAACTGAAGAAATTTAAAATATCTGATTCACTGACAAGACTAATCCAATCGTTTATTACAGATCGAAGTTTTAGGGTGGCACTGGAGCAGCACCAATCAACAGAAAGGAGAATAGAGGCAGGAGTACCCCAAGGATCGCCACTTTCACCGCTGTTATACACAGTATTCACGGCGGACATTCCAAGAAAATTCAACCGCTTCACAGGGATCTCCTTATTCGCGGACGACACATGCCTCTTCCACACTTCGAAACAGGCACGCCTCATCACAAGCAATCTTCAGAAGGCAACCAACACAACGTTGGAATACTTTAAAAAGTGGAAGATAAAAATAAACCCGGAGAAGACCCAGGCAATCTTCATCACAAGAAAGAGAAAACAGAAACCGGTAAAAATCAAAATCGACAATCAGCCCATCGATTGGAAACCAACAGCGAAATATTTAGGACTGACTTTCGACAGCAGACTAAATTGGAAAAAACACATCAAGTCGAAACGCGAAGCATGCACAGGTACGTTGAATTCCCCTTACCCTTTAATTAGAACTAAGAAACTAAACATTAAGAATATATATTTAATTCATAAGCAACTAATTCGCCCATCTCTGCTATACGGGAGCAGTATTTTTTACCAAACGTGTAAGACATATAAAAAACAACTGCAAATATGTCAGAATATAGCTGTAAGAAAAATGTTTAATGTCCCGCATTACATAAGAACCCTAGACATACATAGCGATCTAAGATTCGAACCTATAGATAAGTTTATTAAAGATAAAGCCCTGAAATTGTTCAAAAAAATTGATTCCCACAGAAAACAGAAGAACGATAACAGCCCGAGTTAAGATGGACAACAATGTCCACAGAGAAAAGGGGAGCAAAGGTGTCGAACACCAGCTCCAGATTCATCACAGTTCCAAGGTAGAAGAGTAAGTCTATTCACAGCTCTCACATTGTGAACACGTCATTAAGGTGTAGGATCAATACTGCATTCAAATAAATGCATCAAATTTATGAAAAGGGCTTTCACTGAATTTCTGTTATCAACCATCAACCTCACCAGGTAATACCCACAGTCTCAAAGCCTTTCACGGCCAGAGTTGAATTGATGCTACCGGGTATATTTTTTTTTCAATTCAAGAGATGGCCGGATGGACTGTCAGTTGTTCAGGCGTAACTTACTGGCCCGCCGGATCGTGTATGGTAGGCTTTTCCGCATTATTGCGGGCTTATCGATTCGCAGTGATCGCGACTCAGCCGGGATGTGTACGATGGTGCGTTTTAAATAATCCAGAAGGTTGCGTGTTCAAATTATGTCGGGGTCACCAATGAACTAATCCAGTCCTAGTCTTTACTGAGGCCCAACACAGGAAATCCGTAAGTTTTATTTATGCACGGATCCATTTATTCAGCAGCGGCTTAAAATAACTTCACTTAAGATCGAATTGAAAATGTTGAAAACTTATTCGTACACCTCTTACTTAAATCGAAAAAGGATGCACCACTTTAATTACTGAGCCCGTGGTGCACTCGCCGACGGCTGGGACAGAAGAGCCTGGTTCTTCTCCATGCGGTCCTTCTGCCCCCAACCAACGGGACATTCCCACCGCTAGCTCTCCACTCCAGTGGCGAGTTCTAAAAAACGTGGAGAGCTTCGGTGCGCCATCTACCCGCTCGTATTCGCAACATTCGTTTTCATATTGTATAACCTTTTCAATCTACGAAGTTTCTGTTGGAGCGCCACTTTTTCTGTTTGGATTACATTTTATCATTACATAGAAGTCCATGTCAATACTAATAAGAAAACATATTTAGTCTTCGCTTAAAAGCTGTGCTTATCTGCGCAACAAAAAACAGAACTCATACTTACAATACTTTAGAATTTTAACACTATCCAAGTCTACTCCATTCAAACGTGGGCACCAGCGATAATTCCTCTGTTTTTTCATTCGTTCCAGACTTTTACTCCTAGATGAGCGTTCAATATTTTTGACATATGCCCCTCTTTGTACTCATTTCTAGTATCAATGGCTGATACTACTATGGTATAAGTATCCGTCATTATTTACAAACATTGGATCATTCCTAGGAGCATAGGGTATTTATATTTATACACTCTTCACTTGATTATTCCTTTTTTTCGACTTCGACTGCATGTAGTAAATGAGTCCACAGCAGCGGGGTAAGCACAAAGATGAACGCAAACTTTCATGACGCAATTTGGGGGTTAGAATCTGGGACATTGAAACCAAGATGCTTAATAGGTTCAGCCATTGAACCGTGAATGTCTTAATTCATTGGTAAATGCATACTATTATCTAAATAAATTATCTTCTTACAAAACAATCTTTCTGATTCCCTTGATTTACTATAATGATTTATTTATTTAAGTATTTATATTTACATACATTGGCTCATTGGAATTCATTTCGAATTCTAATCCCCTATAAGGGATCCTTCTCCAAATCGCGTCCATGCAGAAAATGTTCATACCTACCTAGTAGGGGCCCTCCTACCCAATAGTGTCACTGATTAGCGAACCTTTCTTCAAAATAAATAATTAACGCCCTCTTCCTCAATTCCATTCATGTTCACTTAAACGCGGATTTAATTTTTCAATATGAGAACGTGTGATGTGCTCACATTGAGTGCTCGTAATGCACCAGCTGAGCAGCGTTTAAAGTACACATTTTCACTCCTATATCCTTACGGTGGTTGTTCGCTTTTTGAGTGATGCGCTTAAAAGTCGCTCAAGTATCTGATTCTTTTCAGAATTCGACTCTCTATTGCTTTCACAATTCCGATTCGTTGGAGCTCACACCGCATGAGATCTTTCAATGTGAAGAACGAGAGTCATGATAGCAATTATAGTGGAAAATATGAAGTAGGATACGAGTAAGTCAGAGATCCGTATTGAAAGGACACCAAATGCTGTTGATGGAGGATGAAGGTTTGATGTTGGCTGAAGGCTGAAAAGTGTTGATTACTTAATTGGGAAATTCAAGTTTTGAATGAGGTAGGGAGAAATAAACTCGCTTCTACAAGGATGCTGTTGCTGGTAATTTCACCCTTAATCAATTAAATTGGCTGACTACCTGTACGTTCAGAGTTCGATTGACAAGTACGGCAAGCAGTAATACTGATATATCTGAAGGGGACACTTTTTCACTTTTCACAAATATGGAATTTCAGAAAAAAGGTGAATATTTAAGGGGAAAGCAAAGGATAAGTGGTTACGTGGACTTAAGAGCATCACTTAGTGCTGACAGTCGACTATAGGTACAGAACTAGTCGATTGCATATGTGGGGTCATAGAGGTGTCGACCCTTGTTCGCCAAGGTATCGATCGGGACCATGCCTGCATCACACATGATGCTTCGTCTGATGTTTTCCGGTAAGTATACGACGTTCGCAATGTACTCAATCGGAATGGGGCTGCGTTTTTTCCTATTTGCTTCTAGCTTCAATGCCGATGCCTAGACTGGGACAGCATAAAGCAATATGGAGCTGAAAACTCTCGAAATAAGGAGCCGCCAACTTTGCCTAGGGCCTATCTTTAGTACCATTTTTGAATGGAGCAACTCCGTTAACCTTTGTTGCTAAATTTTCGAGATGCGGCTTGAAATTCAGTTTTTGCTCAATCATGACGTTTTTAAGGGTTGATTGCGATTTCATGATGCGTTTGTCAATTCTGATCTTTATAGACATTTGCTTCCTTCGCTTGGTGATCAAAACTACCTCGGTTTCATGCTCTGCTAGCGCCAAACTAGCGCCTTCCGGCTAAAATCTGATTTAAAAAAATCCCGATAGTCACTCTGACGTCGTCTTCGACGCCAATGACTTCTAGACTTTTGGCAGCTGTAACTTCAAAATTCCCTCACACATTACTATCCACAGGACAAATCCCTTCCTTGTGGAAGCAGGTTGTTCTATATGTCTTACATCCATCGTCAGGGTTGGTGATTAGTGGTGAGCGTTTATCCTGGATTGATGGCACGACTGCTTTGTAAGCACCGCTCCTTGGGTCGGAGGCCTTGCGTAGCTTCTTGAAGTGTTCAGTTTTACATTTAGCTTTTTTATGTTTTATCCCAGCCCATTTATATCGATTGTGCAACTCTTTACACTCAGGTCGGGTCCTGCTACGATGCCTACGTCTCTTGCGTTTAAGGCAAGCTTTGAGAAGTTCCACAACCTGTGTTACCTTCCCTTCTGCATTTCCCATCGGCACGGTCTTCGAAAATATCAAACATTTGCTTATCAAGTTACTTAGATGTCCAACCCGCTGTTGAAGTTTTTTTGGTATGTTTAGCTCCTGTTCTACGCACGACAATGATGTTGCCAGTCCTCATGTATTCCTCGGAGACTTGGGTTCTTAGCAAGAAAAAATTGTGAACTCCTCCGAAAAATTTTTGACCCGCTTCATGAAGGTGGATAATTCGACGTCAGGACGCCAGACAGTTTTTAATGATTTCGAATTGGTGGAGATGTAACCTTGGCGGATTCCGCTTTAGACCTTATGTTTCTTTGAGATTTTACTTAGACACGACATTTTACGCTATTATATGTCGCTCTAATAACAGTTATTAGTTTCTGCGCAATGCTTCTCTTCTGGATCTCTCTGGTCTCTGTTTTTGCCCAACTTTATACTATACTTATTTTGGATCAAAATTTGTCAATCGGCATTCTGTCTATAATCGACTCTCAAAGAATAAGGGCATGCCTTGTGGTTGCCGTAAGCATTAATCCAACACCATATTTATGTTTACTTCCCCTACGCTTTCTTTGCAGTGCTTACAGTAGTACAGGGCTCCAATTATTTTCAATGAGACTTTGTTTCAATTTCATTGTTATCACAACTAATGCTGTACAAAGCATAGGTCTACAGCAGTGGGCCAACAAAAAGATGAACACCAAGCAGAATTCAAAGCCAAGGCAAAGAGGATGAGAAGATAACGTTTATTTAACTTGATCATCGCACCATCTATGGCAATGAGACCTGAACCATCAACCAGGCAGGAGAGCTGGCAATCAAGCCCTTCGGTCGAAGAGTTTTCAGCTGAATATAGTGAGTGGGATGGCAAATGCAAAAGCAGATGAAACAGAAAGATGTATCTTTTATATGACGAACCGGAAGCCGTAAATTCCTAAACTACAGTGGGTAGACTATGTAGAGCCGATGGGCAACGGGAGAATTCCTAGCCTAGGTCAGACGGATGGTAGACGCTTGACTAGAAAACTTCGCAACAAATGGAAGGACTCGATATAACATGCAGTAGCCCGACTGATAAAAATGGAAGCGAAGAATTTGGAAGGCCAAGAATCGAAATCGGAATCGGAAATCTTTCAGGACAATAGAGAGAAAGCCCGCGCCCGGGATGAAAATTATATTGCAACATTGGGCCACGGTGAAAATTGGTGATCCCCCTGTTATCTTTTTTTTTCATTGAAATTTTTTATTTTAAGCTCCCAGGAAACTCCGAGCCTGTAGGGTATCCCCTCCTTCCTTTCACCTCCCTCTCGACGGATCTGGTAGGAGATACATCTTCAAGCAAACAAGAAGCCAAATATCGAATAAGCATTCCAGCTGGGTATTTCCCTCTTAAGAATAAGCCACTTCACCGTCTAAACATTCTCAAACTTCTCCAAACAAATTCAAAAATTTCTCTACACTTTTGTGTTGAAATATGCCACTTTAAAATAAAACTTCTTCTTAAAGAAAACATTTTTCCATCTTCTCAGTCTAGGAAAAATCAGAAAAGGCATCGAGAAATTCGTTGGTTTTTCCTCTGTGTTTGAGGAAAATATTATTACACGCTTCTGATATGAATACTCCCCACTGAATTGCATAGACTTAGATTTCTTTTAGATACTATGGATGCTATGGTATCTTTCAGATATTGGGTTTGGGGGTAAAAATACAAAGTTGAGAAGAAATCTCCTGACAATTATAGAAAATGCGTGGGTATATTGGAAAATCTAAAACTTATCAAAGCAATAAATTGAAATTTTTCATATTGGCTGAAACTTCGTTATGGACTTCTTTCTCGGAAGGCGGAAATTAATTTAATGAAATTGCAACATAGCCAGCATACGCTAGGGTGTTTCCTTAATATAAAGCTTTATTAATCTGATGGATGATATATCCTGTTTCAATCCCCTCACGAAAAACGGACGTTAGTGTATGCATGGTTGCCCATGTATGTACATTTTAAACAGGACTTTCTCGGAAACATGAAAAACTACGGCTTAACGTTTATTTAATTAATCATTGTGAAATTGATATTTTGTCAAAAAAAGGGAAAAAATCTGGGTCCCCTGGAATCCAACCTTCTTTCTGTATTCTGTGTGTATAGTAGCAGACGTACTGTATATGGTGTATGGCCTGCTGAAAAAAATAAATCATTACCTCCTGAATCTGGGTTCATTCATTAATTTTTCCACATTTAATCCCTCTTCATTTCGAAATGATTCAATTAAATGCTGTATTGGAATTTCATTAAAATGTACAAGATATTTTCCGATATTATTTCATTATAGACGAATCAGCATTATTTTTAATTCCATTTAACGAAGTAGCATTGAAGGAACTTTTATGAGGTTGCGGTAGGAGTCTTATGGGTTTTTTTATGAAAGGACTGGTATGGGCATCTGAGACTGAGGAATTAGCTTTTATTTCGTAAATTGCAAAGATAGAGATTGTATTCAATGCCAATCATTACTCATGATTTTTCTAATAGTATTTTCCAAGGAAAATTCATTTTGATTCGCCTGCCATTAACCTGACAATGTAACCATAAAAGATACAATTGTCTGTTTCGATTGAAAGATCTGAGCTCGTAAATCTTTACTAGTTTTTTAAGCGATTTGACTTATGTATGAAGTGACTCGTTTCTATCTGTTGAAACTACTGTAGATAGGTTTATATGTATGCATGTGTATATCGATTCATTATACATTTTACAGTGGATTAAATTGGATTTTCTTGCAAGAAATTTGGATTAACCACGTAGTTATTCATTTTCATTTTCAAAATCATTTTTATTAACATGTAAATACAAAACCTTTGTGTAAACACAAAACCTTATCAAAATCGGTTTATTGTCTGTCTGTCTGTCTGCCCGTCCATCACACGCATTTTTCTCGGAGACGGATATAGCCATTGACACCAAAGTTGGTAGAAAGGTGGGAACTATGAACGCTCACGCAAACAGTGAGTTACATCATTTTACGTTGAATTTAAGGGGCGTCCCCATACATGAAAAAGGGCGGAGTAAAATTTGTTGGAAAGGTGGACAATGCGGGGGTTGAAAGTGATCATTTATTTATCCGGGCCATTCTCAGAAACTACGAAACCGAAAAACTTGAAAAAAATCAGGAGGCTACTACTGTATGGTCCCTAGGCTCCGAAATACCTTTCGTACCAATATCTGTTCAAGTAAAGTTAATAATAGTATATTACTATATTTTTTTATAATTGGCTAGAAACTCCCACTTAAGTTCTTCCTAGCACCACAAATTGTGGTGTGATATAGGCTATGACGTAGAGCATGATCTTACCAAGTTTGGTTGAAATCGCACTATCACTAACAAAGTTATAATATGTCAAATTTGTTGCTTCTTTGAAAATTGAAGACTATGAATGTCAGTATGACCCGAAAGTGGATACTCTCGCATCATATATGGGTATATTACGGAAACCGGAAGCTGGAGGCTTCAGGTACGAAAGGTTTTGTGTATTTCTTAGTACGTAGCACGTAATTTATCCAAATATTATGCGAGAATATCCACTTTCGGGTGATACTGACATTCATAGTCTTCAATTTTCAAAGAAGCAACAACTTTGACATATTATAACTTTGTTAGTAATAGTGCGATTTCTACCAAACTTGGTAAGATCATGCTCTACATCATAGCCTACATCACTGCAAATTTCGTGGTGCTAGGGGGGTTTTCAGTAATATACTATTATTAACTTTATTTGAAGAGATATCGGTATGGAAGGCCTTTCGGAGCCCAGGCACCATATAGTGGCAGGTTTTTCGGTTTGGTAGTTTCTGAGAATGGCCCGGATAAAGAAATGATCACTTTCAACCCCCCGCACTGCCCACCTTTCCAACAAATGTCAAAACTAAGACCGGCTTCGAAAAGTACTAATGGAGACCTTTAATTTGATATCACACATGACTATATTTGATGAAAAAAAATTTACTCCCCCCTTTTATTTGTATGGGGGTTAAGGGGTTAAATTCAACGTAAAAGGAAATTATTCACTGTATGTATGAGCGGTCACAGTTCCCAATTTTCCACCAAATTTGGTGTCAATCACTATAACCGTCTCCGAGAAAAATGCGTGTGACGGACAGACAGCCAGTAAACCGATTTTAATAAGGTTAAGGTTAAGGTTTAACAAGTTCCGAAATTTAAATTTATTCTTAAGGCTAGTAAGATATTCTTATATTTCACCATTTTTTTTTTCTTTTTTGATGAGCGAAATGAACACAATACAATATAATAAAATATACAATTCATAACGACAAACAAATGGCAGAACTGAGCACGGCCGCCGCTAACCGGCATCCAGCAGCCACCAGTATCAGGATTTCTCTGTTTCATTCCGTTTAATATCAATTGCTCTCGCTCTGGAGTATCTCCAGTCGAATCCCGGAGCCCCCACATTCAAGTTCGGGGGGTATTCTATCCTCTTGTCCGTGGCCCGCCTATGTATATGATACATAACCGGACCACCAGCAGAATCAAGAATTAGACCATTACTGTCAAGATACACGAACGCTTCGGGAGGAATGAAGCCTGTCGTTAGAGTTTTCTCGAAATACCAATCATTTGGGTAGAACGGCTGCGAAACCCAAGGGCTCTCACCATGCGAAGCAGATCGCACTATACGATTCCGAATCAATCTGACGATAACTGTGTCGATTCTTGGCACAGCAGCAGCTGCATATATCACTTCATTAGTTACATAGTGCTCATAGTTTGACGAAGCAGTCCTATTAAGCCCCGTGCAAGCACGCAGACATTTCTTTTCAAAGATTCTTATTTTCTCCATTTGGCTGGCACTCAAACCAGATAGGACACCCGTAGGTGACCACCGGTCTAACCAAAGTAAGATAGCAAATAATCTTAACCTTTCGGCTAAGATTTGGAGCATAAAAGAGTTTTCGAAGAGACATGAATGCCTTGCGAGCGCTTTCTACCGCGACTTTAATGTGTTCGTTAAATTGGAGGCGTGTGTCAAGACGCACACGCACGTATCTAACGTACTATTTATGAGGAATGCGCTCAACTAACCTCGTTCGCGACCATGTGAAAATCTCTCCAACTCCTTTTCAAGTTCCTATTGGCGTACGCCAAGAAATTTCGAAACAGAATCGTTTCACACTTTTGAGCATTGATTTTCATCCGCCAACTGTTCGTGAAGAACTTAATATCATTGAACATCTTCCGAATTTCAACTTCCACCTCCATTACTTTCTTGTGCTCCGTGTAGGCTATCATCATCAGCAAAGGCAACCAACGACTTTTTAGGAGCTTTATTAAACTCGAAAGAGTTGAGTAATTCGCCGGAAAATACTGCGAAAAGTGTAGGTGAAGTCACTATCCCTTCCTGTAATCCATTCAAAACATGAAATTCTCTACTAGTAGTGAGATTTCCGTCCGTAATGACAAAGCACTTGCCATACGGCATACTTCAAATTATCGCTACGAGGTAGCTGGGAAACTCATTTTTCCGGAGCCTGAAAATCAGTCCATCTAACCAGACGGTATTAAAGGCTTTCTCCATGTCTATAAGGCAAGTGCCTACGCACTCACTATTGTTAATCCGCCAGCAAATATCAGACGTTACCTTCGTTATTTTATGTATTGTCGAATGTCCGAATTGCGCATTCGGCAATAATTCCTTCTTCTTGATATGCCCGTTCAAGGCTTTCAATACCAAAACCTCAAACACCTTGCTAATGTTAGGCAGCAAACTGATTGGGCGGTAGCTCTTAGGACTGGATGAATCCTTCCCTCTCTTTAAAATCGGGAACACTTGGGGCTTTCTTCCATTATTCTGGAAAAAAGGAATTGTTCAATAAATTATTGAACAAAATGCAATAATTACGAATGGCAATGTCTGGTAAATGCCTGAGGACCATGTTGGGAATGCCATCCATACCGGATGATCTCTAATTGTTTACCCTACTAAATATGGAAGACAACTCCACAAATGAGACAAAGTAATCAAGCAGATTATTACTCGGTATTAGATCAGCCTACAACGCAGAGCTAAACTGGAGAGCTGTGGTGCCGTTCAGGATATATTTGAAATTGTGGACATCTCGTTCTACAATTTCCGAAAGTCGCGTTAGCTGTAAGTCCGTTCTGGGCCGATGCACCGATTCAAAGTGCTTCCCTATAAGTTTGAGCTTGAGAGAATCATCCATCACGATGCAATTGTCTTGCGCATCAGCAGTTGCACTATTGGTGTCTATACCTGAGTCAATAAGGTGTTGTATCTCGCTACCACCGACTTTAATTCTCGGCACAGTTACTCGTGACTTCTTTCGGAATAACATATTTATCTTTGTAAACATGGAATCTGAATCGCTTCGTGAAATACCCTTTAACTTCTTCCGCCATTTTGAGTTCACTTCATTTACGTAATTTTAACGGATAAGATCCCGCGCGATCTTTAGAAGTGATCTGAACTCAACCAATATAGGATGATGATAGTCCCGATAGATTTTGTTGACACGTCCTTTCGTCCTCATCCTTCCATATTATTGCGAGGTTTAATCTTAAGGACGACTTTTTCAATTGTATCCAGCGTCAAGTTCTCCACCTTGGGAATATAAAGAAGTATTTCCTGGTTGCTCAAGTTCCTGTCACTTGGCGCAATTATACTATCGTTTTCCTCATCAAGATGTGGGCTTTCCTTTCGATGTCTCCGAATAAACCTCTCTTGGAATTTCTTCCAATCCGTTTGTTTAAAGTGGAACCTGTGGACGCCACTGTCCATTGGCAGAAGGCAAACTCTTCGTCCATCAAACAGAACTTCAATAAGTGAAGCGTTATGGTCGCTATCGTAAGAAAGAGTCTGTAGTTTCCGTTGAGAATTGTTAAAATTAAAGTTCAGGCGCGCGTCAGCAATGCATAAATCCAGATAGGAATTTGCCCTGGGCCAGGTTGGACTCTCTGGCCCGTATAAGTCGCATTTATACTCTACCTGATATTTCTCCAAGATTTGAGGAATACCCCCTCTGGGATTGTTTGTGGCGTTTAGCCACGAAGTATGCTTAGCATTCAAGGCGCCGGCTATAATATAATAATTATGCGGAATGTTCAGTTCGAGTATCGTAAACAGAGAATGGAATTCCTCCTTCAACTTGGCTCGATTGTTTCCCACTGCATAAACTGACAGAATATATAAATTCCCTCTTCTAGGCAGTGAAAATAGAATACAAGAGACTTCGATACATTCAAAGGTATCAAATTCAGGCCTATTAATATGCCTGAAACGATAATGGCGACCCATAAGTATCGTTCTTCACGAATTCAAAATCCTTGAATGTTATCAAATGCCTCGGACTGAAGTGGGTTTCTGAAGTCAACACAAAGTCAGGCTGTTGCCTGGCAACGAAATCAAGGAGCTCTGCTCTACGATGGAATTCATATTAATCGTGATGATCCGGCAGGATTCCTTTTTCCAAAACGGATTTCCTCGTACTAAAGCGTGACACTGAGAGGAACTTGACCTCAGTTCCCGTCTCCCGGAGCATTTTGAGCACCTCATCGGGCTCTTGCTCGCCATCCAAGCCTTTCAAAAGGAAGGTTTGCACCTTCTCTTCCTTTGGAGTATAGGTGGAGTGAGGGGCCTTCACTCGCTCGAGGACCTTCCGTGTTTTTTTGTTATCTGCAATTTTGTTACATTTGACTTGGACTCTCTCGGTTCCCGTCGTTTCGTTAATAAAATTCGAGGACCCGTGTAAACACAAAACCTTATTAAAATCGGTTTACTGTCTGTCTGTCTGTCCGTCTGTCTGTCTGTCCGTCACACGCATTTTTCTCGGAGACGGTTATAGCGATTGACACCAAATTTGGTAGAAATGTGGGAACTGTGAACGCTCAAGCATATAGTGAGTTACATCCCTTTACGACGAATTTAAGAGGGGGTCCCCATACATGCAAAAGGGGGGTGTAAATTTTTTTTTCATCAAATATAGTCATGTGGGGTATCAAATTAAAGGTCTCGGTTAGTACTTTTCGAAGCCGGTCTTAGTCTTAGTTTTGAATTGGGGAGTGCGGGGGGTTGAAAGTGGTCATTTCTTTAACGAACCCATTCTCAGGAACTGCCCAACCGAAAAATTTGAAAAAAATCAGGGGGCTGCTACTATATGGTGCCTAGGCTCCGAAATACCCTCCATACCGATACCTGTTCAAATAAAGTTAATAATAGTATATTACTATAAATTTTAGTAATTGACAGGAAAACCCCCCTTAAGTTCACCTCAGAATCACAATGTAGGCTACAGTATAGAGTATGCTCTTCCCAAATTTGGTGAAAATCGCACTATTACTAACAAAGTTATACTAGGTCAAAGCTGTCGCTTCTCTGCAAATTCAAGACTATGAATGTCAATATCACTTGAAAGTGGCTATTTTCACATAATATATGCATATTTTACGTGCTACATGCTAATGGGACAAATGCATACTCAAATCTCTTTATAAAAGAAATACACAAAACCTTTCATACCTGAAGCGTCTAGCTTCCGGTGTCCCGACTTGTTTAAATTTTCAATCGTACTTGTGTTATTTTTTACATTAGCTAACATTTTTTCTTCAATTTTGTTTTTTTCTTTTAATTTTTTAGAAACATAGATCAAAAGCTCACCCAGTTTTCCCTCTTCATTACTACAACCAGCCTGGTTAGCACCCTCTTCTGGGACATTTCCACCGCCACCATTGTCGCTGTCTTTCGTATCGTCAGCTTGATTGTTTTCTATGTCCTCCATGCGGACAGATTCGCTGCCAAAAACTTGTTCGCCCTCAAGGCAGTCCGGCTCTTCCATGGCTGCAGAAGTATTTGAAGAAAGCTTCACTTTTTTCCAGGCTACCGCCTCCCCAGCCATTAGCTGCTCCGTAAGCTTTCCATTTTTCTTGATCAATAATGACATTTGATTTTTCAGATCTCCGTGTGTCTCCGCCAGCTCGCCATTTCTTCTTTCAAGGTTGGCTGTCCTTACTTTGGCTGTTTTGAGGTCTGGATCCTCCTTGTTATGGACTCCACGACCGATCCGAGCGCCCCTAGGCCTTATGGTGGGGGGGCCGCTCATTCCCGCCAACAACACACGTCCGTTTTCTACAAACGTCAGCCTATTTCTCATCATCACTTAGTTGTGGATCTCCACAGGTTGGCCAACAAGGTAGAGTTGGATATATTTAAGGATTTTTATAGTCATACACAGATGACAAAATTCTGAAGCAAACCCTCCAGGAGTCGATTCAAGAGTGATGGCACCTTCATTGGCCTTACTTGTTTCTGACAGACGTTCTTTGATTTAGCTTTTGATATAACTTCCTTGTGAATTTCTGATTACATTTGTGCTCCTAATACTATTTCCTACAAATAAAATTGCCTGTATCGTTCCCTCCAAGGCAAGAAATTTTGCCTGCTATATTGTCCTTGACTCGACTTATACGTGTATCCTTGATAACGTGCGGTTGCAAGTCCAGCCTTATGGCGAAAACCGTTCTCAGAGAATAACCGAATGAGTGCCGAACAGTAAAAAAACCATTTTGCATTTTATACTCCCCCATCGTTCATTCAAATAGAAATGCCACCGCCAAAGTGTGTATTACCAACAATAGGAATTCGATGTTCCTTCATCAATATTGTACGCTTGAGTAGAATTGGATTGTATTGTTATATGTCCGCAGGAAATAGACATGTATCGGGATATCGGCTAGAATTTTATTTGGGGCTGAAATGGAGGGGTGTATTGATATTGCATATATTGATGTTTTTATTTCCAGATTGTTGTATGATGTATGCTATATGTGTCCTTGATTTTGTACTTTGCTTTTAGGACCCTTCAAGGATATTGACAGTAGATGATTAAATTGTTCAGATTCTCTTCGATTTGAAGGTACGTTGTATGAGTGGTTTTAGCTGAAAATTGATTGTAAGCAGCAAAAAGTCCTTCAGGAATGGCGTTAGATAGATGTAGATGTTTTAGACAACTATATTAGAACTAACATTCAAGAGCTCAATCTCTTAAATCCATTCCAACTTGTTTACCGGGCAGGATCGTCCTGTATCAACTGACAGATGTATTACACCGTCCAATAGATAACAAGAAAATAGCTTTGTGAGCGCTTTGCACACTACATCGTATTCGGAAGTACAGAATGCTCTAATTCGTATGGGAGTTGGGATCAACGTGGTCTTCTAGATGGGCAAAATGTTAGAAAACAGCCAAGTAGAAGTATCAATAGGTAACAATTCTATTGTCATTAACACAATCGGTTGTCCACAGGGTGGAGTGATAACAGTGCTAATGCGTAGTACAGCAGTTGATGAACTCCTGGAGCAGTTAACAAATACTGGAATATAGGTCTAGAATTATATTGGCAATATTGTATATCAGGACGCTCTGTATGAAAGAATTCACTCATTCATTCATTGTATGTTCTGACATTCATCAAAGTTGAGAGGTGGTGGATCGATGGAAAGGCTTACGTTTATTTGTGGACTGCTTTCCAAGCAAACCAGGTTCTTCCAATAACATACTGCTAATTGAAAAATTCGCAGTCCGTTATCATTTGTATTCTTATGTAAGCTATGGGAGCCAACGTATCGCCTGGATACAGGCTCCGCTCCTACTTACGTGTTAAAATCCCCAAGTATGATTTTAACATTATACCTAGGACAGGATTCGAGGGTTCGTTCTATTGCCTTGGAGAATGTATCCTGACGAGGCTGCCTTAAAGTGGTTCCAGCAGACAATCCCGGCTTTGAGTTCCGGCGGTCGTCCCAAGTTCACTATTGTGAACACTGAGCTACGCAAGAGAGAACATGTCGGATATTGGTTACTGGGCCCTCGAAGGAAGGCAGAGGACATCATCCGCATGCTGGTTTAACAGAACTCGGGCATGAACTTTGGACACTGGAGGGTAAAGTTCATAAATCTACACGCGTGGAGGGGTTCAACTTAGTATTCGAACTGGACCAAAAGAGTCTGAATGTGCTCAGGGAAAGCCACTTTTTCCTAGATAGACTGAAATTCAATTATATCTCCATTTTGAGAGCGAAGAACAACGATGGTTTTCGACTCACACAATATGGAGCAAATTGCAGCATCTTCGGTGTGCCCTCCCACAATGAAGCTGCCCGCAGAGGATAGCGTATACAGGGGCAGAACTATAAAGGACTATAAAGTGAATCTTATCTGCTAGTAAGATCTCCTACACCTTACTAGGAACAGGCGGAAGAAAGGGAAGCCAGAGACTTGAAGGAAACTGACTCGATGACAGTTCGAGTGATCGAATCCTTGCAAACCGGACACCGCAAACCAGTCAAGATGCTAAGTGGAAAACAGACGAATGCTCTGCGGGATGAGAAGAGATTTTTCATGGCGGTACCTCCAAGTGCGGCTTTTCTCGGAGAAATCAAACACGAGGGGATCGAGTCTCTGGTGGTACGGTGTGCCGGAAACCCTGTCACATGCGGTCTGCGGCATATGGTTCTAACTGTTTTCCATAGCACCTTAGACTAAGTTTATGTCGAAAAACATAAAGATTGGTCAAATCAACATGCAGTATGCCAAAACCTCTTCCTATTTGTTGGCAGCGAGGCTGACAAAGCTGCAGAACTTCACCTACATTTTTTCTGGTGCAAGAGCCGTGGGCTAGATTTAACAGAATCTGTGGTATTGGATCTGTAAAAGGGGCTAGGATCTTCTATGTTGAAAGATCCATAAGGCCGAGAGCTTGCGTCCCGATGTCAAGACAGTTAAAAGCAACCATGCTGAAACAGTTCTGTTCCCGGGACTTAGTTACGGTCATCGTATAATATAAGATAAATGGCGAGAGGAAAAACATCATAGTTGCCTCCACCGACGCAAGAGCTTAGGGATCTGGTGGCATATGCAGAATCAAGTGGTCTCGAACTCTTAATAGGTTGCGATACGAATGCTCAACATATTTGTCGGGGCAGTAGTAAATGCAATCCAAGAGGAGAGAAGCTATTTGATTTTATGACTGCAAACGTAGGGTGCGCCTCTATGTTCGTGGGACCGAGAAGAAGCGAAGTAATTGACCTAACAATCTGTACCCCAAAAGTGTTAGAATTGATTACACACTGACGAGTACTAGACGAGGTCTCACTGTCAGATCCCCGATACCTAGAATTCAATCTAACTATTGCGGACGTTCTGTAGACGTTGATGGAGTGATGTGAGTTCGGGACTCTGGGCGGGTAGTGTTTATTGAACCGGTATTAGCAGAACCTCGAGCGAACGTTGTTTCGTTTCGGGATCAGCTAATCGTAATTCAGGCCTTGTTGACGGGGGGATGGCAGCTCCAGTATTCTGCTGTGCTCAGGAGAAGTAGGAAAATGGTTTTGGACAATGAACCAATTGGATCATTGTCGCCTTTTCTCGCTAATTCTAAAAAGGAAAAAATGTCAGGCGATGACGGCTTTACGGTTTCTTACCAGGGCAGAGGCAAATGGTCAGACGCAGCCCCATCTCTGCCTTGGGAGCAGCGCGACCGAAGCGGCTGGCAGATGTTAAGTGCTCCTTTATATAATTCGTCCGGATAGCTGAGTGGTTAGAGCGCAAGGCTATCGTACGGAAGGTCACGGTTCAAATCTCACTGGTGGCAGTGGAATTTGTATCGTGATTTGACGTCGGATACCAGTCGACTCAGCTGTGAATGAGTACCTGAGTCAAATCAGGGTAATAATCTCGGGCGAGCGCAATGTTGACCACATTGCCTCCTAGTGTACCGTTACGGTCTTGAATGAAGTGCTCTAACACACTTCAAGGCCCTGATCCAACATGGATTGTTGCGCCAACGATTATTATTATATAATTCGTAGAACACAATATGACTACGAATTATATTGAGCGCAAATCCGCCAATTTTATTGACTAAAGCCTGGCCAGAGCTGAAAATATTTTTTTGAGAATTGGGGGGTTCCTAAGTCTGCATCAACTTGATGCCGGACCGGACTAAATCGGGAGCAACTTACTCCCTCTTTTTTTTGGTCCAGGTACCCCTCGTTTATGGCTAAGCACCCAAACTTTAAAAAAATGTCAGGTGATGACGGTTTTACGGTTTCTTACCAGGGCAGAGGGAAATCGTCGGCGAAACAGTGCTTGCAAAGCTTGCCGGGATTTGTGATGGTTTTGATGTCAGATCCAATTGCAATTTCCTAGGACGTACAGATATGCTAGGTGCACTAAAAATTTCATTCCGTGTGCCAGTGTGAAGTTTGTAGATTTTAAGGAACTATCTTAGAGATAACTACCTATACTGCGCTGGAGATTAAAGGAGAATGAAGATAACCGAGATCCATCCTATGGCCCGACCCCTGGAATGCTTTCTACGATAGTTTGTTAAGACTGGGCTTGCGATGTTTGGTTGCACGTGCAGAAAATGTTGCGGCACTTTTGTCTGATGCTCTGTTGAGCAAGCGCAAAGCAGATTTGGCGTATTGATATGACGGACAAGCTTGTGGATGACTACTCATTGTTTCAGCCTTGCACTGGAAAAAAGCGATGCAGTAGCCTTGATTAACAAGAAAATCCTGATCCTGCGTTTTGTGTCGATCGGCCATATATTGTCGGAGAGATGTTGAGGAGCGCTAGCAGATGGACTTGTGTTGCGCATTACATACGGGTTGTTTTTCCAGCAAAGAAGATGGAGTTCGACCGGTAGAGGGATCGGATGGCAGGCAGTTCTTTGAACTAACAATTCCCTTTGTCCTCATTCTGATTTAAATGGTTCCTTTCAAGGAATAGCGAGCTTGTCTGAAGTTATGTGTCAAACGGTTCCAGGCTAATTATTCGTTGACGTAGAAAAGTTTAGTTGAAAGTTGGAACTTCACCATTGCGGAAGTCCGACACTCAACGCGTGGATACATTTATGTAGCCTTCTATAGAAAAGTAATTACTAATGGGGCGGTAATCTGGGCAAATAAAAATAAAATTTGGCATGACGCTTAGGAAGTTACATGAATTTCAAAGGTTTGCTTTGTGTGTGTTTTATTGGGGTGGTGAGAACATGCGTAACGGTATCTCTGGAGGCTTTTCTGGGATTGGTTCCTTTTCATCTGTAAAGAGGGTAATGAGCTCCCGACATTGAAAGAAACTTGGTATCCTTTCTAGGCGAGTTGATTTTTAAAAAGCGGGTACACGCTTTGGTAATGCGACTCCCTCCAGCACCAACAGTAACTTCTCATATGAGGGAACATGACGCTTTCTATGATAAACTGCATGTAGTCCAGGAGAGACTTTCTAAAAGTAATATTGTGATCTAAATGCGAAGGGGGCTGTAACACAACCCTGCTCGAACATGTGATGGGGAGACACTGTCTTGAAGATCATATCACTAATAGTGAAAGGTTTGTGGGTTTTTGCATCTTCCGCCGGCTTATTATCGGCGGCACATGTTTCGAGCACAAAGCTTTCCATCAGGTCAGTTGGGTCTCAACTAGCTGACAACGTAAGAGCTATCAAATTAATCACATTGCGGTCAGCAGGAGGAGTTGTTATTTGGATGTGCGTAATAAGTGGTTGACCGATCGGATAAAAAATGCTTCGATTAATCCGCTTGAGAATATTAGTGTAACCAAGAACTTTCCCCTTGACTGAAGAAGGGAAGATCGTTAAGATCCTGAGTGTTATTATTGGAGGGCTATTAGTTAAACAATTCGCATCAGGGAACATCTCGAAAGCTTAACTTATAGAGAGAGCAGACTGGATCTGTTCTGGGTCGCCTCCACTGACCACATCAACACCCTGTTAAACATTTTCACTTGCTCTTAGTCGATTTCGAGGAAGCTTTTGACATCTTGAATAGGGAGTGTCCGATGTAGAAAGGATATTGCAGAGAAACTAAAGGCGACATATGATGGCACCAAATGTCAAGTGCTGCATCAAAGGAAAACCTCAGGGGAATTTGAAGCCTAAAACGGAGTTTGCCAGAGTTGGATTTTGTCACCGATATTATTTCTTCTTGTTATCAGATACGTTCTTCATGCTGCCTTGCCCGGCGACGTGGAGGACTTCAATGGACCATGACATTTTTCCTCAAACTCTTTAACTACACTAATGATATCTGTTTGTTTTTCAGCGAGTCGTGGGCTAAATAGATCTGAATTTCGAAAGAGAAGCCGGTAGACTGAGACTTCTTCTTCTTCCATTCCTGGTTGTGCCATACCGCGGAACGCACTCTCCCAATAGTGTGTGTGGGCATGGAGGTTTTCAGTCTTACCTGCATAGGATTAGGAAGGCGCGATCTCCTGATTGTGTGTTCTGCAATGGAGTGGCGGATGACGCTGAACACACCTTTTTTTCTTGCGAGAGGTGGAACGGCCTCCGCCAGCAGCTTTATGCAGACGCAGGGGAGCTCTCTCCAGACATCATTGTCAGAGAGATGCTGAAGAGCGCTGGCAGCTGGAATCGTATTGCGCATTATGTTCGGGCTCTTCTTACTGCGAAGAAGATTGAACTCGACCGGCGGAGGGATCGGAAGGTAAGGGGTTCCCTGACTTGAAGGCTCCCAAAGCAGGGAGGTGATTAGTTGGTAGTCCGCCAGCGGGCTATTGCGGGAGTCCAACACTCTGTGCGTAAACGCATTCACCTACCCTACTCTCCCAATATGAGTGACCAGTAGGGCGCCTCTGGAGCATTTGGCGCAGAACAGTAGAGAACGAGTATAGGGGCCTTTGCAAGCTGTGGGGGGAGTTGAAGCGCATTTCGATCAACCATGGACAATGAAGTGTAGGTGTGGTTGACGTGCTATGTCCCACCTAGGTATAAATAGCAAAGATATTTGCATCAGGTTTTCGGTTATGTAGTTGTTCGATCGATTGGTCGAGAAGGCAGCGTACTTGAAGAGTTAGCCCATCCCCCCTTCTTAGCTTGACCCCAGCGGTGGGGAGATTATAGCGTCCTTGCATTGTCAACGCGGGGGACGGTGCAATGAGTTTCCACTTCTGCGTTGGATGAATGCATAATTGTTAGATATTGTTCTTTGAATATTTCGTATCTGAGGTTTTTATTGTCTGTTTCTCTCCTTTTGTATTTATTAGTGGCACAGAAAATACATAGATTTTCCCGTCGATGTAAATTTTTCCTGCAAATTCGGGACACTGGGTAATCGTATATTCAGTTCAACGTAGCTGTTTTCTTTACAGTATTAAGCCGAATTTAAACATTACATTTACAAAATGAAATGTTTTTCTTGGGCTGAAGGTAACAAGGCAGCAATAGCGCCACTGCAAGGCGATAAGACGGATGACTTTGGGTCCTTAGTTAAATTGGAACTAAACGTAGAACTGAAGGTTAAGAAGACTGATATAACCTTCTACACCTGTAAGAGGGCCTTTGAAGGGAAATGGAGTCTTTGGCAGAGGATTATTATCTGGATGTGTAGAGGCGTGGTTCGTCCCATCCTAATGCACGGCTTTATTATGTGGTGGCGTTGAGCAAGAAAAACGATTACAGCAAGCCTAATAGGAGTCGTCAACCCACGTGCACAGTTGGGGCTCTGCAGTCTTATTCGGCAAATGCTTTCAATGGTCGCCTATACTTCTTTTGACGGTACTTCGACAATAAATACCGAATGTTGAACATTGATACCCTACAAGTATGGTAACTTTTTGGACGAAGTACCTCGAGAATCCTGAATTTTTTCAAAGACAATAAGCGAGAGTTTTAGGATCAGACCTGTGCAAATGCATAGAGAACTACTGCGCTTTGTACGGGACACTGGCCACCAGACTCCTACAATTCATATTACTAAAGTTGGAGTGGAGAGGCGGAGAAACCCCATGCACTTCCTTTGCGGTTGTTCCGCTTTAGCTAGAGATAGGGTGCGGTCACTAGGTAAACGATTCCTTGGAGACTTCGAGAGGTTGCCGATTGCAGGGTAGGGAGTTCCTCTTCTTGGCAAAGATCTGGAGATCTGAGCCGGCTTGCGTCTGCCTCCTTTGATCTTCCCCCAGCAGTACCGATTGTAGGAGTTTGTGGCACCAAAGCGAGAATCACAACGCTAATTACGCTCCTAGGGACGACCACTGATACCTACTACGTAATTACCCCTATGAGGATAATCTTTAATTGAATCTTTTCTATATATTGTATAATAAATAAATAAAATTAATAAATTAATATGTAATACACCATGCTTGCTTGAAGTAATAACATATAACGTATTGGAAATTATAAATGAAAAGGATTAGACTAGGGAAGATGGACTTTTTTGCCATATTCGGCTTGGAGGGATATTGGTGACAGTTAATTTCAAGGATTTTGGAGCAACTGTTTCATATTTGTTTATTACATTTCGTAAGGTGTGAAGTGTTTTTTTCGCGTGGGTAAGTGAAAATCCAGTAGGAATCTCAGTAATATTTCCAAGTATCTGACAACGGCTGAAGTATCTTTTTAACTGAAAGTTGTAATGTTATATCAGCAGATTTTTAAGCATTCTATTTGTACTCAATATGTAGGTTTGGCTCTAAATTCACGTTTTAGGATGATTTTATTTGAACAGGAAAGACTTTATTTGGACGAGCGCGGAAGGGACCAAATCCTTTGCAAATCCCGGTGATAATTGCCTTACCAATAAGCTGATTAATGATGTGAAAACACGCACGATTTTGTTACGTCGCAGAGTTGCAGAGGAAGGACCTTCCGTTTCTTTTTTATACCTTGCATTCCATGTCCCGGGATGGGGTTCAAAATTAGACCCTATTGATTTGATATTTATATAATTTTGAGATATCATTACTTTTTGAGGAGGGCGACAGTCGAAATTCGTCAACGGGGTCAGAAACGAAGCGGCTCCGTGTTGGCATATGTTACCCAACTGCGGAGGTAGGACATCTAAAAATCACCACTCAAACACTTAACTTTTTAAGTGGTGTGACCGACATGAGTTTTCATGGGGTTTGTGAAGGGTGGACCTCCCCCTTAATTACAACCTTTTATTGTGACGTGATTTGATCACCCCTAAGCCTGTCAAATTTTTGAAGGAAGAGCAAATAGTACTTGGTTCTCAAGGTTTTGGTAGGGAAGCTAGTATTCTACTAACGTATTTTATGAAGGTCACTCTAAGTGTTACAATGAGATCATCATCAGCTTATTTCAGAAATTTGAAACATTATTTGCACAATTTCCCATTCCACTTTTATTTTCCCATAAAATCATAGACGAGAAAAAAAGCAACCATTACACTAATGGCTTAGTGGATAAGAATGCCAATAACCCTATCGTGTAACATTAATCAAAGGATTCTCATCATTTGTTTCAAATTTCGCTCCAGGCGAAATCTGCGAAATTAGAATTCAGTTCAGCCTCCAGACTTGCAAACTTGGTCCTATTGAATATGTGATTCAGAGTTCTGGTATGAGGTCTGCGGTTTATACATGGATTTAATCTGGAATTTCCAGACTTAGCGTCTGCACAATGATCGTAAACAATTGAGCTCAAGGACTCGCATGTTAAATAAATTATGATTCCACAAGAATCCAATAAACTGTCTAGAAGCATATACGAAGGAAGGGCTTTCCCAAAGAAAACGCAAGTATGGGAAAAATCTAATTTTGAACTTTGAAATTCTTCAGGAAGCTTTCAGTATCTGGAATATTCTTCTTGATTGCACCTGCATACGTTGTCAACACCAAAAATTCTTCCACAATAACCGCATGAAACGTAGTTTCGACCCATTGCAATCGAGTTTAATCTCAGGAGACCTTGCATTTAATAGAACACGCTCTGGAGTGAAAGTCATATAGAAAAGAAATCGATTTCCTGTTGAGGGATTTCTTTTCATTCGAGTGCACTTGGATGGCCAAGGTGTTCACTGGCGAAAAACTTCTTTGCTAGACCGCTACAATCTCGGACCCATATATGTACATCTACATATCTGCACCTTGTTCTGAACGGATCATAGCAGGATGGCTGAACCACTGGCCCTCCAGTCAAGTAGAAATTGCATTTTTTATTTAGTTTGAAGGATTATATCGTTTCTTTTATGATTCTTCTTAGTTGAGTGATTTTTCTCTTGTACAAAGCCAAACGGGTAGTCGGCAGTGCCATGCCACGAATGGATGAACAGGGAAAATAGGGAAAAAAGCTATTTCGGCTCAAAGATTGCTCCCTTGAGATATATCTATGTGATTTATGATTACCTCCAGCTACGTTGGCGCTAGTCATATTTGTTGGGGATACCAGGAATGAAGGAATCTACACATTTATGCAGAGACATTGGTATCTTTTTTTAAGCAGTTGTGGGAAAAAGGGAATAAGCCAAATATATTCGATAGTATATTGGAAAACGCACAAGAAAACTTCACCAATTAATCGTTCCGCCCGTTATATCCTATAAAATATGAATTTGCCACTGTGATATTATCCTCATCCCATGCTTATCCTTACCAGATGAGCCATGTGCGGAATATTGTCCTACATCCATATTGGCTATTTGGAATCGTCTCTCTCAAGGCAACACTTAGTGTTGCATGATTTAAAACCTGACTTTGGGGACTTTCAGCTGAAAGTACTGTTAAAGAAATCCTACGTATCCCCGTATTGTGGGCTAGTTTCATAGTGGTAGTTGCGGTCTTTAAGTTTTTGTCCTTTGGGATAGCACGAGATTAAGTTGCCAGATGATGATGTGCTAACGATGTCAAAACTCTCGCATGATTTAGGAAAACATTAGTTTCTCAATATCGTAGTCTACGTTTTATGTTTGGCTTTCGGTGGCAAAGCGCCGCAAGAAAGTTGAATATTAATTTCTTTCTTCATTTCGCAGTTCGGGTTAAAAGGGTTTAGATACATGGGATGCTGCTCTGGCGGAAATGGTGTAGGATAGATAGGCATTTCCTTACAAAGGTTCTCTTGCAGGCGTAGAAGGCTATACAGATTTGGGATCCAGGATTACACCCTGGAAGTGCAGGAAAGCGCCAAACTTTGCTCGTCTAACCGTAGGAGGTGGAATTTGGGTATTCTTATCTGCGTGGTAAATGACATCAGTTCCGTGTTGGTTGAATTTATGCCTCTGGGAGTTGATTGAATTTATGCCTGCGAGTCTACAGGGACAACTTTCCCAACGTTCCCTCCATGATTTCACTCATAATGAAAAGAAACATCTGTGACACTAATATCAACAAATCGACGGCATTCGTCACCACCTTCACCCCGCTCCTGTTCAATATGAGAAGAATTTCATTCATCACTATCAACTAGAGCACCGGAGAGATGATGCCACCCTGGGGCATCCTTCTCCTCACTGCTCTGGTCAAGTTGCTACTTCCCACATCAGATTGGGTTATCCATTCCTCCAGTCCTATTCTGGGGAGAGTTTCCTTGATGGCTTTGGTACTGACATTGGTAAGTGTTTTCTCTATATCCAGGAAGGTAGCTAGGGTATATAGTGTAGCCACCGCTCAAGCACGCATGAATAAGATTCCGTCCAACTTTTTACACCTTATATTCTGGCTTTTCTAGTGCCTCCAGACACTCTCCATTTATTCGAAATATAAAAGATGTTCACCTTGGGATCCCCCTCTTTAATTAACACCCAGCCCTTCAGGGAGCTCCTAGAGTTTTGAAGATGCAAGGACTGGGCGAGCTTGGCCTTATCAATGCGATCATCGGTAACCAGATGTGCGAGCAACCTATTTCCTGGAGATTTCTGCGTATGGAACGGCCTTGAGCTTGACGTTCTCCCAGGCGTTGTAATGACCAAATGTGGACTGGCGATTGTCAAAAGACCATCCTAAGTAGCCGGAAACGACAAAGAAGGAGGAGGTAAGGTAAGACGGCGAAATTAACACGAAATTTGGTGAGAAGGTGGGACCTGTGGACCCCCAGACATGCAGTGAGTGATATCCTTATACGTATAAGAGAGATTTAGGAGGGGTCCCCATACATATTCTCAGAAACTATCAAACTGAAACATCTGAAAAAAAATCATGAAGCTGCCTCTATATGGTGCCCAGGCTTTAACATACTCTTCATATCGATATCTGTTCAAATTAAGTTAATAATAGTATATTACCATATTTTTGGGAAAATTTAGTAAAACCCCCCTTAAGTTAATCTCAGAGTTATAAAACTTGGTAGCAGTTCTGCGTCAACCGACTGATTAGTAGGCCAGAGAAATTTCTACCCTTCCTCACTGACTTGTCCCTAAAAAGGACATGGTGTAGTATCCCGTAGATACAAGACCGATTATTTGCTTACCAATCCTCTACAAGTTTATAATCCCCGTTATTAGTGGAAGGCTTAATGTGCACCTTAGGACCAACAACACTTTGTTCGAGGAGCAGAAGGGCTGCTGAGTTGAATCAATGGGTCGAAAAGAGCAATTCATCATCGACTAAGTAGCTGTAGGACACTAGGCAAATAGAAGCCAAAGAAATCTCTTTAGTTGCTATATCGGATATGCCAATGCCTTTAACAACGTCTCACACATTTCGCTAATCGATTTCCCACGTCTATATCGAATTGATCCAAAGCTAATAAAATGTTCTGGAAGGATGGTATATCATCTTGTCATTGCGTTCATTTAACGGTACTAACACGTATCCGGAAGGGCTTTGTAGTTTTATATCGCACTGAAATCCCTTTCACGGCTACTGAATGGTGCTAAAGCATATGGTTTTGCAATAAAATATGGGTTACGTGTTCAGTGCGAGCTGATACATTTGATGTACTTAGATGACATCAAGTTGTATGGTGGTACTGATGACCATCTTAGGAGTCTGTTACGAATGCTGGACATGTTTAGCCGTGATATTCGGATAGAATTTTGGATTAGTCAAGTGCCGAATTTAAGCCATCTGCAAAGGTCATCACAAGCAGCATGCCGAACATAGAATCGCTGACCTCCTCGTCCCCCATGATCGAATTGGTGATTTGAAAGATGCTGTACTGTTCAAATTCCTGGTGAAATCGAATGTATTTGCTATCCCTTATGCAAATTTTGAATGCATCATCTAAACTTCCCATGATGGTTGATATTGCGGCAAAAAAAGCAGCAGCAGGTGAGTCACTTGCTGATCTGCATTTGCCGAATAAATGGCTGTATGCTGGGGAGTTCTTTGCTAAGACGGAGCCATTCAGGACGGCGTGATCGCCACCCAAGCTTATAAGAAGCTCATGATGAAAGAGCGGTTAGCGAATAACCAGTGCAAAATATGTGGTTCGCCGTCAGGGATGTTGGACCATCTTATGCACTGTTATGTCACCGGTGAAATACACGAGGAACTATAATGCTGTATGTAAATAAAAAATGTGCATACAAGCAAGGGCTGATCACGGTTTACGGACCGGCAAGTTTTAGGGAGATGAAGAATCAACAAATGGCCTTCATAACCACCTGGGCGTTATCATTGATACGGCTACAAATATACTTGGCCCCAGTCGCAAGAAAAGTCAGAACGGCTGGTTTGACGATGAATATAAGATAGCAATGGAGCGGAAGAATGCTGCATATCGAGTAATGTTGCATTTTCAGAAAACGCAGGCTCGCGCAGAGACTCACCAAGAACTCCGTCAAGCAGATAAGCGACTTCACAGACGGGAAAACGAACCCTGGGAGAACCAATAGGTCTATCAACTCGAAAAGTATAGGGAGCAACCGCACCAAGTACAGAAGTTTTACCAACAAGTCAGCAGGTTGAAGCCTTATACACCTCGATGCTCAATCCTGCCGACGGACAAGTACTGCCACCACCAAGCATGGAAGAAACACTCCCTGCAATCCACCGGCTTAAAAACCATAAGTCGCCAGGAGTCGATGGAATTACAACCGAATTGGTTACGGAGGTGACCAATTACACCAAGCGGTTCATCAACTGATGCTCAAGGTGTGGGACAGCGAATCAATGCCTGATGACTGGCAACGAGGCATTATCTGTCCCATACATAAAAAGAGGGATATTATACAGTGCAGCAATTATAGAGGTGTCACGTTGCTGAGTACCATCTATGAGATATTCTCCGCTATCTTGCTTGGTCGGATGACCCCATACGCCCAAAAAATCATTGGCCCATACTAAAGAGGCTCCACTCCAGGCAAATCAACAACGGATCAGATATTGTCTGTTCCATGAACGTTGGAAAAACTGTTTGAATATGGTCATCAGATGCACCATCTTTTCATCGCTTTTGAAGCCGCCAATGACATCATAGCTAGGGTAGAACTGTACACGGCCATAAGAGAATTCTATATCCCGACGAAATTAATAAGACTGACTAGTCTGACCTTGACCAATATGCGAAACCATTCAACATCAACAAAGGTCTAAGACAAGGGATGCCCTATCATGTGTTCTCTTCAACCTGGCCCTGGGGAAAGTGATTCGCTATGCAGGCGTAAATGCGAGAGTCACCATCCTCTTCAAGCCCACCCAACTGCTGGCCTACGCTGACGATATTGACATTATGAGAAGGATAATCTGAGATGTGCATTCTACCTTCATCCAGATCGAGCAGGCGGCGCGAGATCTCGGGGTGCACATTAATGAGGGTAAGACGAAGTTCATGGTGGCAATGTCAGCGCCACAAACCAAAGAACGAACAATATCGAATCGCACCGATCAATGCTGACACCATCAAGCATGGAAGAAATAGTCCGTACAATTCATCGACTTAAAAACCATAAGTCGCCAAGAGCTGATGCAATTACAACCGAGTTGGTTAAAGATGGAGACGACCAATTACACCGAGTGACTCATCAAACGATGCTCAAGGTGTGCAACAGCGAATCAATGCCTGGCGACTGACAACGAGGCATTATCTGCCCCATACATAAAAAGGGGGATATGACGCAGTGCAGCGATTATAGAGGTATGACGTTACTGAGTAACACCTATAAGGTATTCTCCGCTATCCTGCTAAGTGGGAAAGCCCCAGATGTCCAGAATATCATTAGTCCATACCAAAGAGGCTTCACTCTAGGCAAATCAGCAACGTATCAGATTTTCTCTCTGTGGCAAGCGATGGAAAAACTATTTGAATATGGACATCAATTGCACCATCTTTTCATCGACTTTGAAGCCGCCTATGACAGCATAGCCAGGGTAAAACTATGTTACCAGCCAGCCCGACAAAATAAATAAGACTGACTAGGCTGACCTTGACCAATGTGCCAGCCCAGATTAAAGCAATAGGATCACCCTCGGAACCACTCGACTTCAGCAGGTCTAAAACAAGGGGATACCCTATTATGCGTCCTCTTTAACTTGGCCCTGGAGAAAGTAATTCGCGTTGCAGATGTCAATGCGAGAGGCACCATCCTTTTCAGCCCCACCCAACTACTGGCTTACGCTGACGATATTGATATTAGGGGGAGAACGACCCGACACTTACAAATTGCCTTCCTCCAGATCGAGCAGGTGGCGCGAGATTTCGGGCTGCACATCAATGAAGACAAGGCGAAGTAAATGGTGGCAACGTCAACGCCAAAGAGGCAACAACTTCGAATCGAGCTGGCCAATCGAAAACAATAAAGGTAGGAGACTACAACTTTGAGACTGTTGAAAATTTCTCGTAGCAATGGTCGAAAACCGCAACCGATAAAGCTATGATGATGAAACCTACGCACGACGCACAACGTCTCACCATATGGTCAAAGCTCTTACTGTACAAGACTATGCTCTTGCTAGGCCTTATGTATTACTCGGAAACCTGGGTTGCTAGGAAAAAAATTGTGAACTCTTCCGTTCGAGAGAAGAATTTTTGGCCCCCTACATGAGGATGGGCGATTTCGTAGCCTACATAACGATGGAATCTATCTTAATAAGGCAGGTCTAGACCGGATACCGGTTGTTGCGCCGTTGATGATGATGATGAAGTTTTAACTGATCGTCACATATAACACATCAATTGACCAGACGGGACGCTCCGCGTATACTGTTAATGTTGCTATCCCCCATAATAGCAACATTGAACAGAAATACGGTGACCTATGGCATCTCCAGAAGGTGGTTGTAGTTTCCGTAAAATTGACAGTTATAGGTATCATAACTATGTCCTAGGAGTCTGGCTCGCTTTAGTTGAAGCCATGCAGAATTATTTCATCCTGTAAGCGTGCACTACATCCTAAAAAACTATTACGCTCTCTTGGTGATTATAGTGTATTTATTAGTCAAAATGTACCGATTTGGTCCTTTAATCTAAAGGTATTTTAGAATATTTCCTAGTATGAAGATTCTAAGACTCTTCTTTGTGAGGTTTAAAGAATCTTGTGAGCGCTTTTGATAATATCACTCATAAGTGGACAATCCCGACAATTCTATTCTGCTAAGTTCACCCAGAATAGTTTTCCAAATGGTTCCTCTTCTTTGCTTAGTGCCATGGTCAAAAGCTCCTTCCTCGACTTCTCCTTTCCTGGCCAGCTCATTCACTGGCTCTTTTCTATCCAACCCATATTTGCCTAGAATCATACTACTGACTGACCGTCAGCATACCAGGTAATCAGTTGATGGTTTAAGCAATAGGCCACTGCCACGGTCTCCCTGGATACTAAGAAAGAATGTCAATTTTCTTTCCATTTAGGTAGGTCTTCGCCTGGCTGATGTCCGCGTCATTTTGAACCATCCTTGCCTGTATCTGGATTTCAAGATGAAGAGAGGGTAATCCCAGTAAGACTTCCAGGGAATAAATTATGTCACACTCGGTTTATTACTGTGTTGAGTTTATTTACCTACCTTCAAGATTCTCAGTGAATTCGGTTCGATTCTCTTTGAGACTCCGAAATGTTTTCCACCGACTTATGCATATTACATAAATTGGCTTTTATCCGCTATCTCCTTAAATCAGACCTAAGATCCTCTCTGGCGAAGTTCAAATTTATAATTACATAGAAACAATTAACAAACTTAATTTATTTGCTACTACAAGAATCCATCAAGTTTTGTTCATGTTACAGTTCATGTATGAAGGTGTTCTCGAAAGATACTCTCTTATGCACTAACTTTAAGATAAGAATATGAAACTACAGCGTCTATGCTTTACCTTCAAAATGTGAGCTGAATATGATCCTTCTTTCTCTGACAGTATATGATTATTATCAGAAAACTCCATAAATTGCAGAAAACTTTCGTCTTATAAGTTTAAGTTGGATTGAATTTCTGGAGTAACTTTCCTGACGTTATATACTCTCCAAGTGTACCTATTGAATTTCTCGAAGTTGTTGCTCACTTCACCGGCGTATTCAAAGTTAACAGAGGAACTTCTCCCAAATGATCTCTGCAACATTATCATGTGCGTATTATGAGGACGAAGAGAGGGCATAATCCAAGTGGATAACATTCGACCCCACTTAATCGGTCTCTGATTATTTAATTTATGAGACTAGGCAAGAACTAGGTAAACACATTTGTAACCTGAAGTTGCGGTAATTTGGGTGTATTGCCGAGTTTCAAATTAGAAAACGATTGCTCCAAACTGACATATTAAAAATAGTCCAAAATAGACCCAAATGAAAGTGCGCCATATCAGCATATCGTGATTGTAACAACTTACAAGTTCCCGCCATGAAGAAAGACTCGTGTTCCTAAAGTAATAATAATTTCACCATAAATTCTGAAATCCTTCAAAAATTCCCAGCTCCAACTCATCCTCCCTAATTATCATTAATATAAATTTACCTCTTAATTTCATATTCATATCCACTAAAAATTATGACAGTATTAACCGAAATATCTACTATACCTCCTTCAGGATTCAGCTCCTTTACTATCGTCTTTCGTCGTAAAGGAAAATTATTTTAAACATAAATTACCCTCAAGTCAGCTCGTTTTCGTGGGAAACTAACCGCACGGAAAAACATAATATGTTTTATGTGTATAGGGGTTGAAATATCATTCCGAGCTTTAGCTTTGGTTGTTGTGATTCATACGAGCAAAGTAGGTAATAAACGTTTTGTGGCTTTGATGTTTAAAATAGGAGAATAAATCATATGTGGGGAATGTGAAATAATTCTGCAGAAAAGTTGACTTTCCAGGGATTTGGTCACCAGATCTTCTCTTTCCTAGATGAAATTTGGAGTGGACATTGAACCAAAGTTTATAAATGTCAACCTCGAGGCCTGTAGAGGGAAAATTCGGGCCTGGGGTGAAAACTAAGGGAAAAATAGGGCCCGGGGTGAAAATTAAGGGAAAAATAGGGCCCGGGGTGAAAATTAAGGGAAAAATAGGGCCCGGGGTCCTTCTAATATCCTTTTTTTCCATAGAAATTTCTATTCCGGCAGGGCGGGGGTGGAACCCCGCCTCCTCCCTTTCCATCACCCTCTCGTCAGGCCTGCCCCGGAATTTGAAACGTGGGGTGTAGATATGTATATTACCTTAAAAAGAGTAAATTAGTAATATTGGGAGCTAAACTGTTCCCGTTGCTACCAGGAAAACAGAAACATCCTGATTGCAAATGGTAATTTCGGATAAGTTCCTGTTTGATTATATTATCACCAAAGAGACTCCCTAGTAGTCTGAAGTAAACGGGAACCGATAAAGCCCTACAGTCGTCTTGCTTAGCGATGCACAGCAGATTCATCGAAACATCGATATATTCGAATTTAGTTGCTCGAATTGAAGCGCTGACCTCAAGAGTAATTGCAAATGAGTTTCCCAGATTTTTCCACTCCAATCAATAACCCGCATGCGCATGGGCATGTGAATTCTCCTTAGCGCGAATTACATGACCATACCATCGAAGTGGACTCTGCCTCTCTCTTTCCACAATTGGTGCAACTCCATATCAATCGCGGATAACCTCATATCGGATGTCATCAAGGTATGTTACGCCACTAGTCCAACGTAATATCTTCGTCACCATTACCACGGGACGCCGTTCAATGTCTTTTGTTGTCGGCTAACACTCATAACCACAGTGGGTGACAGGGCGAAAGACATTGTGGTAAATTTTAGATTTGAGATGATCGTTGATACGTCAATCACAAAGAACACCAGCGGTGGGACTTTACTTCATCCAGGTTGTGGTAATACGCGAAGCAATTTCACAACGCAGTCCTCTATTGGCTGATAACATTGACTCGAGATATTTAAGTTGTTCAGTTCTGGGCAAGTCTCTGCCATTGACAATGATAGTGCCTGCTTCATGGGAATCGGTCGCCAGAAATTCAGTTTTATTCAGATTTTGAGAATTTGAGATCGCATTGTATGACGCGGTCATTCCATTTTTGGACAAGCTGTTCGAAATCGCTTTTGCTATTAGACGACAGGAAAACGTCATCTGAATAGAGCAGTGGACAGGGCGCTGCACGTTGGATATCCCGTGCGACAATGTCACCCAACATTAACAAAGAGAAATGGTGAGAGGGCACTTTCTTGATGAATACCAACAGAGACAGGAAGCTAATCCAAACTTCGTCCAAATATCACGGCTGTATATGGCTACTATTTGCAACAGACTTCTAAGGTCGTCGCCAGTACCAGCATACAACTTGATGTCATCTAAGTGCATCAAGTGTGTCAGTGCGCACTTAGCACGTAGACCATACTTTATTGCAAAACATGCTCTCTAGCATTGTTCAGTAGCCATGAGGGGGGTTCAGTGCCGTCCAAAACTAAAGGGGACTCAACGAATTCTGGAAGATGCCCTTCCGTATATGGTTGGTCTCTGAGATATTAGCACTGATAAGGTTTCATGATTGATAAGGTTCCATGTCTGCCGCAAAACAACTTAGTTTCAGGTCAATGCAATACAGATGTAGGGCATCGATTAGCCTATGCATGTATGGGCATCGATTGATTATGCCAAAGCTTTGTATAGGTCACCCTATAGGTCACCCTATACAAAGCTTTGGCATAATCAATACAGCAACTAAAGAGGTTTCTTTGGCCTCTAGTTGGTTGTCCTACAACTACCGAGTCGATAATGAGTTGCTCTTTGCACTCCCTTGACCCAACACGGCAGCCCTTTTGCTCCTCGGATAGAATGTTGTTGGCCTCGAGGTGACTCTTCCACTAATGATGGGTCTTATGAATTTGTAGAGGGTTGGTAAACAGGTAATCGATCTTGTATCTGTGGGGTCCTGCACTATGTCCTTATTACGTATAAGGTAGGTAATCCCCGCAGTGAGGGTGGAAATTCCTTCGGCCGGCTAATGATCTGATTTATGCTGTGTGCCAACCAACTGGTGAATTTTTTACCAGAAGTTCTGCACCCGATCCAGACCTGGGTCCCTCCAGTTCTTCAAGCTGTTTATGGCTCATCGAACTTCCGCTTGGGTAACATCTGCAAAATTCATGCCAGGTGTATTGGCATGGTGGTGATCCACTCAGCATGTTGAGCGGGTAACCCCCAAAATCCACTCCAGTATTCTTTCGCTTTCGTTACTGAAAACTGTGCTGTCTAGACGCTCTGTTGGGATTCGTTTATGTTGCATTCTGGGCACGTCTGGAGTGATTTTCGTCATACCGTTGTAACCGACTACATACGGCAGAAAGTTTCTGTTTTAGTGTGTCCAGAATTTCAACTACGAGTGTTTCACTGAGAATGGCGTAGTTTCTGTAAACCCTCTGCACTTTGTTTCTCACCCATCTGCTGGCCAGTGCTGATCTGAATCAGTCCTGCCTTAGTAAGTCACGCCGACGTTCCAGACGAATTTTTGAAAGCGAATCTTCTGACCATGCAATCTGACAGCCGCAACTGCACCACAATACCAAAGTGATTGTACTTGCAGCAGCAGCATCAATCAACGGTCGATGCTGAGATCCGATGTCTCATAGGAAACGGCTATATAATCAGTGATGGTGGTAAAAAGTCGACGCCTTATGGGAATATAGTCGATTTGCGTTTTACTGTTCCCACTATAAAATGTAGGAATATGAGGCAATCGTTTGGTGAACAGTGTATTGATAATTACAAGGTCATGGGTATCGGCGAAATCGACTATGCGCTCGCCACCCTAATTATGTGCTCTAAACCCTTTTTCCCCATGGAACCTGTTGCCGTCTGCCTTTTCATCCGCATGACCATTAAGGCCACTGATGATAGAGCCATCAGCGGGCATGTTACAGGTTTTTGCCTCAGGATGCAAAAAGGCATCTTTCTCGGCATCAGGTCAACACTGCCATCAGCTGATATAAAGTGGACTTCATCAGCCATTCATTAATTTGTTCGACTTCTTTAATGGCGTCACGGAAACCCTCTGAAATGACAATGTCAACACCATATTGAGTGTGTGAGCTACCAAAATAGATAAGTTTATAGCCATTTTTGTCACTTTTGCGTTCCATGTTGCAGCTTTTGTAACCAGACCATCAGGTTTTTTGCAGAGCGCAGATATCACTGCGCCTTTTTTTAAGGGTTCTTGCGAGTTCCTCGGTCGTTCCAGTCGGGGTGCCAATTTTTAGCGCGCAGACACATATTTGCTTTGGTCAGACTGGCTTGTTTTTGTTTTACTGAAGATAGTACACGGCCATGAGAGAATTCGCTATCCCGATGAAATTAATAAGACTGACTAGGCTGACCCTGACCAATGTGCGAGGCCAGATCAAAGCAGCAGGATCACTCTCAAGACCATTCGACATCGGTCTACGACAAGGGGATGCGCTATCATGCGTCCTCTTTAACCTGGCCCTCGAGAAAGTGATCCGTGATGCCGAGGTAAATGCCAGAGGTACGATCCTCTTCAAGTCCACCCAACTACTGGCCTATGCTGACGATATCGACATCATGAGAAGAACGACCCGAGATGTACAAACTGCCTTCATCCAGATCGAGCAGGCGGCGCGAGATCTTGGGCTGCACATCAATGAAGGCAAGACAAAATATATGGTGGCAACGTCAGCACCGAAGACGAATCAACCAACAACATCAAACCGCACTGGTGAAACACGAAGAAGAATAAGGATAGGAGAATACAACTTTGAGACCGTTGACAATTTCTCCTATCTAGGGTCGAAAATCACAACCGATAACAACTACGATGATGAAATCCGCGCACGGTTGTTGTCAGCCAACAGAGCCTATTTCAGCTTACAAAGACTGTTCCGCTCGAAACGTCTCACCATAGGGTCAAAGCTCTTACTGTACAAGACTATGATCTTGCCAGTCCTCATGTATTCCTCGGAAACTTGGGTTCTTAGCAAGAAAAATTGCGAACTCTTGGCCGCGTTCGATAGAAGAATCCTCCGAAGAATTTTTGGCCCCCTACATGAGGATGGACGATTCCGTAGGCTACACAATGACGAAATCTATGAGCGATACCATGACCGTTCGGTTGTGGATAAAATCCGGCTCAATGGGTTACGGTGGGGGGTCACTTAATCCGTATGGATGAGGATGATCCCGCCCGGAAAGTCTATAAAGGCAATATCTATGGTAGAAAAAGAAGACGAGGCAGACCCTGCCTAAGATGGAGCGATGGCGTGGGTCAGGACGCCAGACAGCTTTTAGGGATATCGAATTGGTGGACCTCGGCGCAAAACCGGGATGTCTGGAGTTCCTTATTAAGGCAGGCCTAGACCGGATACCGGTTGTTGCGCCGTTGATGATGATGATGATGAAGATAGTATAAAGTAGGTTGCCTCAAACCATCGTCCTTTATCGGGACTTGGGGATAGTATGCTATGTAAATAACGTGGTGGAGTTGGCACACCACCATACTACAGAGTCTTACAGGTTATCCGAAAGAAATTAGCAGGGTAGGCGGATACCGCCTTGAAATCGTACAATACACGTTTCAACTGGGCCAATTGACAATTATTTCTCGCATGATTAGTTGAAAACTACCACCTTTTTGGTTGAAGGCGGAGACGCGGTTCAAGAATTGTGTTATTCGATCTTTGAACCTTAGCAAACTTCCTAACATTCAGATGGTGGTTTTAGTCTCCATCTAAAAGGACAAAGCATTCGATACATTCAGACCAAAATGGAATAGGTATGAAAGAGCCAGTGGATTTATCAAAGCTCCTCCACTTCTACCTAAAAATGTAAAATACGAGCTCTCAAATGAAATGCCTGTATGTTCATACAAATATCAATAAAATGAAACGCATATGTGCATAATCCTATAGCCAAGCAATTCCGTCAAGATTAAAACCAATCCTTGCGCCAGGGAATACATTCTGTCCCGAACTAATCACCCTCACCCAATCTCAGCTTATATGATTCGCCAAAGATCCCCTTCCAACCATGAGTCTTTACTCTGGAAGCCAACCTTACCAAAACAATCCAAATTTTCGGCAAACTGTTTTGTGTATTTCATATGTAGTAGGAAGTATATATATATTTGAGTGGAGAATTGTTCCACTGTTAGGTATGTCCTAATGTATGTAGATTGTGTAATATTGATATTGAGTGAGTATTGATCTACTGTAATTTTGTCAGTAATAGTACGTTTCTCACCAAACTTGGCAATATTATGTTTTATATTATAGCCTATATTAACGACTCTAGAATAAACTTAAGGGAGCTTTCCAGTCAATTTCGCGAAAACATATTGCAGTACAACGCTCTAAGTGCATGAAAGTTTGGACAAATAGCGAGGGCTTGCGCGGTCTCGCAAAACATATCCAACCTGTGGCGTAATCGTGAAGAGCAAGGTCATTTCGCCATTGACTCTAACGGAAGTCCAAATGCCTGTTGCGCATAGAAAATAAGATAGGGTACCAGTGGTTGCGCTGAGGAACCCAATTAGCGTTATGGTGCATTTTAATGCGACAAACCCTAAGGACTATGATCTTCAAAGTCAGTCCGTAGCAATCACGGAGGAAAACAGTCTTCTATCCTGCAGTTACAGATTTCTCTAAGGTCCTCAAAGAATGGTTAGTAGTGTCCATAACCAAGCTCTGGCTGTGCCTGAGGATTTTCTGTTTTTTTCCGCAACTTCGGCACTTCGAATTATAGGGTATACCAAGTCTGGCGCCATGGTGCCCCGTGAAGACCGCCGTAATCTTTTATGCATTGGCACGCCTCTGGTACAAGAGTTCTCGCGATCGGTTTTCGTTATAAGCAGGCCAAATCCTCCTTGACTTGATCTTGGTGATGAAATTGATAAGACTGACCAGGCTGATCACTCTCAACACCATTCGACATCAACAATGGTCTACGACAAGGGGATGCCCTATAAGCGTCCTCTTTAACCTGGCCCTCGAGAAAGTGATCCGTGATGCTGAGGTAAATGCAAGAGGTACGATCCTCTTTAAGTCCACCCAACTACTGGCCTATGCTGACGATATCGACATCATGGGAAGAACCACCCGACACGTACAAACTGCCTTCATCCGGATCGAGCAGGTGGCGTGAGATCTTGGGCTACATATCAGGCAAGACAAAATATATGGTGGCAACGTCAGCACCGAAAACCAACCAACCAACAACATCAAACCGGACTGGTCAAGCGGGAAGAATAAAGATAGAAGAATACAACTTTGAGACCGTTGATAATTTCTCCTATTTAGGGTCGAAAATCACAACCGATAACAGCTGCGATAATGAAATCCGCGCACAGTTGTTGGCAGCCAACAGAGCATATTTCAGCTTACAAAAACTGTTCCGCTCAAACGTCTTACCATAGGGTCAAAGCTCTTACTGTGCAAGACAATGATTTTGCCAGGAGAATTGCGAACTCTTGGCCGCGTTCGAGAGAAGAATCCTTCGAAGAATTTTTGGCCCCCTGCAAGGGAGGATGGACGATTCCGTAGCCTACATAACGACGGAATCTATGAGCGATACCATGACCGTCAGGTTGTGGATAAAATCCGCCTCAACAGGTTACAGTGGGCGGGTCACTTAATCCGTATGGATGAGGATGATCCAACCCGGAAGGTTTATAAGGGCAATATCTATAGTAGAAAAAGAAGACGAGGCAGACCCTGCCTGAGATGGAGCGATGGCGTATGTCAGGACGCCAGACAGCTTTTAGGGATATCGATTTGGTGGACCTCGGCGCAAAACCGTTGATGATGATGATGAGCCTTTGCCATCTGAGGTTTGCGGATGATAAGTAGTGCAGGATGCAGACTGTGCCCATAGGTCTGCGAAGAGCAGAGCCCCATCTGGCTACCCCGTCAGCCCACTCACTTCCCTTTATGTTCCTATTATCGGGAACCCGGAAAAGGATGACCTTGAGCGCGTCGTCCAGAATGTTCAGGGCGGTTCTGCACACCTCCACGGCTTCATTACAAATTAAATTATTGTAGACATAAAAATTAAAAATTATATATTATATCCTTCAAGATTCAAAATTAAGTGACCATTTTCTTTAAATATTCACCCATTTTTCATTCAGTTTGATAATTTTTCCTAGATATTTCTTAAATCCTTATAAATAGTCGATTTTAAATAGAGTGCTAAACCACGTCAAGCAGCAGATGTTTTGAGATTTATCAAAATTAAATGCGAAAATCTCCGTTCGGAGTTGCTTAGTAGTTCTCTAGAACTTGTAAATGGAAGGAAAATCTTGGTTAAGTCTTGAAGCTTTTCCATTTTCCTTCCACAGTAGTTTTATAAATACCGGAAGGCAAAAGGAGGGGGTTAGCCGCAAGTTCTTCGAATGTTCTGAAATTAAACTTTAGACAATGTTTATGTAGGACAAATTTGATATTTTTGCATCCATCCTTTTGTAACAGGGAGTCCTAGAATAATGTAATGTTTTCCCGGTCTGGGTACACTTTGTTGATTTGGTAAATAATGTTGCAGCTTCGGAGATGGGAATTGTAGATGCCATAATATCAGAACTTGGAAGCCACATACGCAAGTATATGCAAATTTCGGGAAATTTCATGCAACTCAGTTAATTATGAACAAAGTTGAACTAGGTAAACAATTTATCTTTATTCATGAGTATATTTTTTAAGGTTTTGTGTGAAACAAAACCTTATTAGAATCGAGACGGTGTCTGTCTGTCCGTCTGTCCGTCTGTCTGTCTGTCTGTCTGTCTGTCTGTCTGTCTGTATGTATGTCTGTCTGTCTGTCTGTCTGTCTGTCACACCCGATTTATTCGGAAACGGCTAGACCGATTGTCACGAAAATTGGTGAGAGTATGTAATCTGGTGATCCCTTTACATGCAGTAAGTGGCGCCATCTTGCGTTAAGTTTAAGGGGGGGCTCCCCGTACATGTGAATGGAGGGTGCAAATTTTTTTTTCACAGAATGTAGCCAAGTAGGGTATCAAATGAAAGGTCTCAATTAGTACTTTTCGAATCTGGTTCAATATTTGATATTAGATGAAACATAGGGGAGTGAGGGTTGAAAATATGACCCCCAAAAAGTGTAACAGGTCTCGTTCTCAGAACCTATCTAACCGAAAAATCTGAAAAAAATCACAGTGGTGCATCTCTACGAAATCTAGGCCTCAAAATATATCCAGTTCCGATATCTGTACAAATAAAGTTAATAATAGTATATTTCCACATTTTAGAAATTTACCCGGCACCCCCCCTTATGTTCATCCCAGAAGTACAAAATTTGGCACGCGTATAATCAAGAATATAATGCACAGTTTGGGCAAGTTTGAAGAAAATTCAACTATTATTAACAAAGTTATAGGGGGTGAAACTTTCCAATTTTTTGTGAATTTCGTGCACTCTACAACCCGCATGACGTCATCATCACATATCAATTCGTCAATACCACAACGAAATGAATTCTTATGAATTGGGTCGCAGACAATTATTTTGTTTTAGTTTTTTAGTTATTTGTCAACCCGACATGTGTGTATGTAGGTATATAATATATGCGTGCTAATGAACTTTGCGGGTAGTGCCTAATTCAGATAGATATAAGACGTAAATCGGAAATATGGGTACGATAAATTTAGATACGTGCATATATGTGTACAGTAGGTAATAGGCAGTTTGTTTGTTTAGGGTGAGCGTGATATCTATGGCTGTAATATGTACGTATGTCTCGTAGTTTGGAAAAATATGAAGGATTATGTTGGATTTGTAGCTATATACGGACAGAAAAATGTGCGGCTCTTACATAAGATGAACACAAAACCTTTATACCCGAAGCGCGAGCTTCCGGTATTCCGACTTGTTCTATATTGCAGGACATCCTTATTTAACTTTATAATATGTACCTGCTAGCAAGCTCTCCCATTCTATCGTTCGGCACAATGTTGGTGCAAGGATTTCGCAAATTTGCGAAGAAACTTTTCATTTCTTATTCTATTCCTTATACAATATTGGCTCATAAGAGAGAACTCATCAATCTTTTCTTTGCTGGACTCACATATGTGTATATTTAAATACATAGAACATCTCTACGCCATCCAGGGGCACTGCTCACACTGGTTTAATAATAGTTTTGAAATGGACAGACCCCAGAAGGAAACAATTGTAATTAACTCCTCATCCGCTTTATTTAGACTATAGCCATATCTGGACGTTGTTCGTTAGGAGAATTGGAGATTATATTTTTGGTCTGTGATGCTTGAACTTTGGAGGAAGTAATGAATAATTTTACGAAAGTTAGACTACCTTCATGGTGACGAGGGCAGCAGTGATAAATGAGTAAGAAACTCTGGATCAAAGTTTGTAGGAAAACAAGGCATTCAAAGTTTGTTTAGTACGGTCTGAAAATTGAGATTGATGTAAACTAGCAGCCAGCTAATTGAAGGGAATTACGGATTAATGATCCATTACTGCTAGTGATAATTTTAGCCGCTAGTATAAAATTCTACTGAAAATAGAAAGCCCCTGGGAAATAAATTCCCGAACTTTGGCTGTAAATTATTTAAGAGTAATTGTTTAATTTATAGTATCTTTTTCCGACTTCAAGCTTGAAGATATTTATAACTCGAATTAACTGCATGATATTCAATTTAATTCAACTTAATATAACTCAACAAATGCCGCTCTTATATTAAATGTTTTTTTTGAATACTGTATTAATTAGTTAACGAGAGTCCAACATTGAGAAGGGGTGACAGGTGTATTGCGGACCCACTATTCTATGATGGCCGACGAGTGAGCAGCCCATAAATTGCGTAGCGTGGAACTATAGAGGAGGAGTGTAGGCTTCTTGGAAAATCGTGGGTTGAAGAATATTGCCAAGAAATGACAGTATTCACAGGTAGGTGTGGTAAATACGATATGCACAGTGGATTATGAATGCCATGTAAAATCTCACTGAGGATGACAGGTGGTCCTTAGAGTCTTTATCACAGTGAAATACGGAAATAATTACTAGCAATCGTTAGTAACGTCAACCAATTTTCGAAGCGAACAAACTGCCGGGACAATAAAAAAGGCGTCAAAATATGCAGATCCAGAACAGTCTGACAAACGGGACTCAACAGCCATCTGGAAGTAGATCTGCAGCCTTAGGAAGAACCAATATAGAAAATGAAATACTATATATTAAGAATAATAATAATCGTTGGCGTGACAATCCATATTGGATCAAGCCTTGAAGTGTGTTAGAGCACTTCATTCAAGACCGATGTTGCTGAGCAGCTAGCCAATGCCCTGCCCCAATATAAGGCTGATTTGACAGCGTTGCAAGAGATGCGATGGACTGGTTTCCTCGAGAGGAGCCACTACAGCCAAAAAAATAAGACCTGCTGCTATCGGCTCCTAAAATATAAGCGAAAGGCTATGCACAAACCTCATAAACGTTCACGCCCCTAAAGAGGAGACTGAAGAGTCGGAGAAATATACCTTCTACGAGGCAGTTGAGAGGATCCTCGAAGCCTGTCCCAAGTATGATATCAAAATTATACTTGGAGATTTCAACAGTCAAGGAGGGACGACGCCCGTATTCAGGCGATACGTCGGTTCCTATATCTTACAGAGGGGTACCAATGATAACGGATTCCGGATTATTCAGATAGCAGTATCGCGCGAAATGGTTGTTTGAAGTACCTGGTTTGCGCGGAAAGCGGTCCACAAACATACGTGTGCCTCTCCAATTGACCACGTGCTGATTGAACGCCGCCACCTCTCAGCCTCGATGAATGTTAGAGCATCAACAAATTATCTTCACAACCACCTGAAAAACCTTATCATTGATACGGCCATAAAGATACTTGGCCCCAGCCGGAAGAAAAGTCGGAATGGCTGGTTTGACGATGAATGTAAGCTTGCTACGGAACAGAAGAATGTTGACAACGCGGGCACGCGCAGAGACTTATTAGGAACTCCGTCGAGCGGAGAGGCGACTTAACAGAACCAACAGGTCTGTGAATTCAAAAAGTACAGGGAGCAACCGCACCAGGCGCGCAAGTTTTACCAACAAGTCAGCAGGATGAAGCCTTACCCACCTCGATGTTCATCCTGCCGAGACAAAGAGGAAATCTGATTTCCGACAGAATGGGCATATTGGAGCGATGGGTTGAGTATTTTGATGAACTACTCAACAACTAAAATATCGGCGAGTTGGAGGTCGCGCCAACTGAGAACGACGGCCAAATACTACCACCACCAAGCATAGAAGAAACGTGCAATTCATCGCTAAAAAATCATAAGTCGCCAGGAGCCGATGGAATTACAATTACAGCCGAATTGTTAAATATGGAGGCGACCAATTACACCAAGTGGTTTATTAACTTGTGCTCAAGAGTGCAGGACAGCGAATCAATGCCAGACGACTTTCAAAGAGGCATTATCTGTCCCATATATAAAAAGAGGGATACCATGCAGTGCAGCAAATATAGAGGAATCACGTTGCTGAATACCATCTATAAGATATTCTCCGCTATCTTGCTAGGACGGATAGCCTCATACGCTCATTGGCCTATACCAAAGAATCCAGTCAGGTAAATCAGTAACAAATCAGATTTTCTCTGTGCGGCAAGCGATCGAAAAACTGTTGGAATCTGTACATCAGTTGCACCACCTTTTCATCGAATTTGAAGCCGCCTATGACAGCATAGCCAGGGTAAAATTGTACCCCGCCATGAGAGATTCGGTATCCCGACGAAATTGATATGACTGACTAGGCTGACCCTGACCAATGTGCGAGGCCAGATAAAAGCAGCAGGATCACTCTCGAGACCATTCGACATCAATAACGTTCTAAGACAAGGGGATGTCCTATCATGCGTCCTCTTCAACCTGGTCCTGTAGAAAGTGATTCGCGATGCCGATGTAAATGCAAGAGGCACGATCCTCTTTAAGTCCACCCAACTACTGGCCTATGCTGACGATATTGACATCATGGGAAGAACCACCCGAGATGTACAATTTATCGAGATCGAGCAGGCGGCGCGAGATCTCGGGCTGCACATTCATGAAGGCAAGGCAAAATACATGGTTGCAACGTCAGCGCCAAAACCAAAGGTATGAACAACATCGAATCGCACTGGTCAAACGAAAATTATAAAGATAGGAGACTACAATTTTGAGACCGTTGGAAATTTCTCCTATATATGGTCGAAAATCACAACCGAAACATCTATGACAATGAAGTCTGCGAACGGTTGTTGTCAGCTAACAGAGCCTATTTGAGATTACAAAAACTGTTCCGCTCGAAACGTCTTACCATAGGGTCAAAGCTCTTACTGTACAAAACAATGATCTTGCCAGTCCTCATGTATTCCCCGTAGACTTGGGTTCTTAGCAAGAAAAATTGAGAATTCTTGGCCGCGTTCGAGAGAAGAATCCTCAGAAGAATTTTTGGCCCCCTGCATCGGAATGGACGATTCCGCAGCGTACATAACGACGAAATCTACATATGAGCGATACCACGACCGTCTGGCAGTGAATAAAATCTGGCTGAACAGGTTGCGGTGGGCTGGTCACTTAATCCATATGGAAGGGACAGTGTGTATGATAGAAAAGAGGACGAGGCAAATCCTTCCTGAGATGGAGCGATCGCGTAGGTCAGGACGCCAGACAGCTTTTAGGGATATCGAATTGGTGGACTTCGGTGTAAAACCGGGGTGGTTGGAGTTCCTTATTAAGGCAGGCTTTACCGTCTTTCCTGCTTTTCGTAAGAGGTGACTAAAAAGGATATAAATTTGAGCACTAGCAACCTGCAAATTTTAAAATTGCCCTGCTAGGAAAATGTGAACAAAGCCTCGGCTATTGGAAACGGACTATTGTTGGTTTCTGAAATATACTTACACTCCTCAACAACGGTAGCGAAAGTCCTCGGAATCGGCGCTTTCTTCAACTCGAGCGAGAATAACCGATATAAATTGAACATTATGGTCCTAAGCGAAGTTAGATCCAGCAATATGATTTTGTACTCTGGAAAGTTAAGTGGTACGCGAATCTGGTGTTGGATTTTTTTCTGACGTCTACCGCAAGACGGACTCCTCCAATCCAGGTTAAGGAGCATCACACTTGCACAATGCTATGCACCAAGGGAGAATTTTAATATAGTGGCGAAGGATCCTTTCTACTAACTCTGCAATGTCACTTACATGGCATACTGATAAGCCAAGATAAAGGGGGAGGGTTTTAGGCAACGTACTTTGTACTATCCCCAGTAAAACAAAAAGAAAATGTTGAGCTCAGGGAAAGAGATAAATAAATTATAGTTGGTATAGTTCGAGTAATTCCACCGTGCTAAATCTTCCCTGATTTCTGGTGATGATCGTGTTGAGCCCTAAGCCTCAGAAATTGCTCGTGGACCGATGGTGGAAAAATTGCGAGGAAGCAAGATTGGTGTGATGGTAAGCGGCCGGTCGAATCAATGGTGGATAGTGCTTTCAAAACCTCGCAACTACATCCACATCAGACCTTTGATAGAACAAAATGGCGCAACCTATCACGGCGAAAAGTTTGTAAATCAGACTCCCCCTTTAAGTGAATAGCTAGTTAAAGTTCCTGAAGTTCATCGCTAGATAAATTCTGCCGTTCAGGTTTCTGTTAGGTAAAGTATGATTTGAAGGTGAGGTCCATTTTTTCTAAATAAAATATTCATTGGTGACAAAAAATGTAAGCTCACTTTTACTTGTGATAACGACGGTAAACCTCTACCCCTTTTTATAATAAAAATTTTTTCAAAAAATCTAAAAGTTAATTAAAGTTAACGAATTACTTTATATGTAGATTGGTTCAGAGTTTGTACTGTGATATCTTAATTAAAAGTGATAGTAGTACATAGTCCAATGAAGATCAAACCTCTAAACATTTCAAGTACGCAACTATTTATCCAATAATTTGTTTCTTTGAACGGTTTAAATTCGCTCGAATGCCCTAGAATATTTATCCAACTAAATATTCTCTGATTGTTCGATGTTCAATGAAATTTTCAGATAAATTTCAAATAGAATTGACTAAAAGGCAAAATATAAATTACTGTGAGTTTACTAAACCACCGCGGGTTACTGAATTTCGAATGCTAATTGGTGATAGTGCATATTTACGCATTGAAATTAAGGCAAAGTAGAAATTACAATGTATTCAGGCAAAATAATGTGTTTCAATTGGGATAATTGCATAATTCAAAGGAGTAGGGTTGGTTCAGTTGAGATAACAAAACTAATTCAATGGATATTTTCCTTTTATTGTGGCGACTTTGAAGGTGGACAATGATAATTAAGTTTTGTTGTGGAATATTGGGGCTGGTTGAAAGGGTTCCATTTCAAACAAACCTGTTGTCTGTTCAAGTAGAATTTTTTTACCAATCAGCAAAAACGCTTTTGATAAGCAAAACAAGTCGGGAAACGAAGGAAAAAAAAGTAAAAACCGACCAAAAATAGATACGCAGCTGCTTTCGTATACCTATGAACCCCCTGATGACCTGATGGGCAGAGCTTCTGAAGGGTCTATCTCTTAGAGTTTTACTCGGATCGATTTGAAATTTTAGGAGATTATTTTAAACATATTGTACTATTTAATGAGATTTTTTGAAATTTTTTTGCCCAGGTTTTCACCACATGCCTTAAAGAAGGAGCATTTCCTACACAATAGAAGAAGCAGAAATTAATACTAGTCCCCAAGCCAAACAAACCTTTGGGTGAAGCTTCGTCCTACAGGCCGATATGCCTTCTAAATAACATTGGCAAACTATTCGAACGAGTAGTCTATAACAGATTAATTCGAATTTTCGGTTCAGTTCGGTTTTCGAAATGGGAGGTCTACAACGGATACATTTGTCCTAGTAGCTAACACAGCTAAGACCGCACTTGACGAGGGGAAATGTTGTGCAGTGATTACACTTGACGAGGGCAAATATTGTGCAGTGATTACAGTTGACGTGAAGAATGCCTTCAATTCCGCTAGATGGAGCAAGATACTTGAGTCCCTAATCAATTTAGGAGTGGCGAAGTACCCGGTGCGTATCGTTGCCGACCTCCTAATCGACAGGATTCTGTGCTGCGAATCAGATGAAGGAATGAAATCATACCAAACGACATGCGGAGTTCCACAAAGGTCTGTCCTGTCTGTCCTAAAGCCACTCTTGTGGATTATTTTGTATAACGGGGTACTGACCCTAGACCTTCCTACTGGTGTGTCCTCCATTGGTTTTGCGGACGATATTGGTGTGATGGTTGCTGCACGCCTTCTCGAAGAAGTCGAGCTTTATGCAAATGAAGCAGTCTATGAGATTAAATCCTGGTTAGCGACTGTTGGTCTACAGCTCGCAGAGCATAAGACGGAAGTAGTACTTATTACCAAGCGGAGAAAGTGCACTTCCATGAAGATCAAAGTTGGAACGCAAAGAATTCATTCCAAGCCTGCACTTAAGTACTTAGGTGTAATGATTGACCAGAGGTTAAATTTCAGATTGCATGTGGAGGGTGCAGCAACCAAGAACCAAGGCATATAACATCGAAGCGCTGGTTGCGAGAATGCTGCCAAATATAGGTGGTTCAAGGCCGAGCCCTCGACTCCTTAGTTCGAAGGTGGTCAGTTCCATCCTCAGTATGAACAGATGCACTGAAAAATCTAGCAAATAAGAGAAAGTTTGGAGCTGCGTACCGCATAAGTGTACTCCGAACATGTTGCGCTTACCGAACAATATCTAATGAAGCAGCTTGCGTGATAGCAGAAATGGTCCCGTTTGAGATTCTAGCGACGGAAATACAACGACTTTACGACCGAACGTACCTCACCGTAGAATCTCCTGCCCGTCGGCAATAATAAAATAAAACTGTCGCGGAATGGCAAGAGAAGTGGGACGAGTCAGAAAAAGGCCGCTGGACTCACAAAATCAAATGGATCGGGCGACCCCACGGCCAAGTAGGTTTCGTTCTAACTCAATTCTTGAGCAGACATGGAGGCTATCGAGCTTATCTGTATCCATTTGAGCGTGATGATTTGCCATATTACCCAAAGTGCCCAAATATTCCAGAGGACGTAGAACACGTTTTTTTTCATTGCCCCAGATTCGAAGCTCAAAGTGAAACCGGGGAGCACTTTACAAACGAAAATATAATGGAACTTATGGTGAAAGCAAAGGGGATATGGACCAAAGTCGAAAAACTGATAGCAGCCATCGGAAAGAAGCTTAGGCAGGAAGAAGTCATCCGAAAGAATAAACGCGAGAGGAACACGAATATGAACATGAGCGCAGAATAAATTCTGATCCAGCCCCGCGACTTAATACAAAATGGATGTCCTGCGGGGAGAGTGGAAGCAGAAGGAGGTAAGAATCCCCCATAACCGTGTGGCACGAGCCTGCGGTAGCTTTTGAAGCTTTCCACCTTCCATCGGAAAAAAAGACAGACATACAAACGGACAGACATTGAACCGATTTTAATAAGGTTTTGTTTTGCAATCATGTCGGCTACCGCGTCGGTTGGTTCGTCTGAGATGGTTCTAAAACCACACCACACTCATAAGGTGGTCTTTCTATAAACGTCGTTCGTCTTTTGAGCATTGAATGTGGTGTGCAATGCAGTTGCCCAAATTGGCTGCCTAGAGCAGTATGGAGCTCACCACTGTGACTATAAGCAGCCTGCGAGTGTATCGCCGGGCCCCTACCCAAGGCCATGCTATCATTGGACGTCTTCGTGCAAACGTGTTGTAAGTACTGCTTGAAATTCAGCCTCATATCTATCACCACTCCAAGGTATTTCATTCTGATACGAGCAGCGATTTGCCTACGCCGCTTCGTAATGAGCATCGTTTCTGCTTTATCCTTCACGAGTGCAACACCCGCATCTTTCAGCCACATCTTTATAATAGTGATTGTTTCGCACAACAATCACCGCCATGCCGTCGGTTTAATCGACGATTGTGTCTCGTTGGCAACTGGAATGTTGAGGACATCATTACGCATGATGTTCCACAATAGCGGTCCTAGAACAGAGCCATGGGTCTATTGTCTGTGTCGTATCAGAGCCTTCTGCTTATTAAATAGCATTTTCAACTAAGCCAGTCACCAGTTTGACCGCTTCGATGATTGTTCTGAAACCAAATTGTTGGTTTGATAAACCAGCAATCTGCTGTAGATTATTCGTTCCAAGATTTTCCCTATAGTGTCCAACAGTCCGTAAGAAGGGGGTTCTCCTGGAAGTTTACCTGGTTTTGACAACAACAGACAGTAGTCTTTATCTTTTCTATGTCTCAGGAAAGACCCCATCCACCCAACATGCTTAAAACGACTCTGCAAATATGTTTCGCCTTGACTTAACAGTCAGCTTAAAAGCTTTTCTTGGTGTAGCGCCGAGGTCTGGTGCTTTGTTGTTTCCCAGCATATCGCAACTGTCCAGCACTTCTTTTGTCGTTACTGTAACCACTCGAGCTCGCCTGAGGAAACAGACCCTGCATAATTTTAAGTAGGAGGTAGGGACAATGTAATTTGCGGCGCTGCCTGACCTTTGAATCTCCCCATTACAACCCTGTGGGCGCTTCCCCATGAGTCTCTCCTCTGCGGAAAGGGGTTAGAGGCAGTCTCTCTTGCTTCACTGTGCAACTAGCTTTAGGTTTCTGCGAGTTTTCTTGTAAACACTCTGCTCCACCTGCTGGTCAAACTCACTCATTTCTCGCCGTTCGTCTGGCCCGAATGACACACCAACCGAAATTGATAGAATTCGCTATTCCATCCGCAGTTGGGCCTTCTACTGGAGAAAGCATAACGTCTTGACATCGAAGAGTAGCATACCGTCAGCTATATTTAGAGTTCTCTCCGAGGGTGTGCCTGATATAGTATCCAGGTCCAACCATACATCTATAAACGTCTGTCTGTCACACGTATTTTTTTCAAAAACAGTTGGCTGAGCTCTTACTTTCCCTCGAAATTTACTTAGCGCAATCCATAAGTTCAACTCCAAAATCCTCTAGCAATCACCGTGGTCACGTTGCTCTCAGTATATAGAAAAGGCAACCTCTGATCAGTTGCCTCTCCCCTAGTCGAGAATGGTATTTCAGTTAAAATAGAAAATGTGACGAAAAGAAAAAGTCGTTATAATTCAAGTTGCCCCAAGCTTCCAGGATAGAGGCGAAGCAGCATTTAATGAGTTGCATCCGGCTTACAAGGAACCTAAAGGTTTCTTAATTCTTTTAAAGTTTAGGAGTGTTGCGTGAAATTAAAGAGTTGTGAACCATGAAAACTGGGAGAGACGATTTCCTTTCAAAACGTCCGAGGATCGAATGCAGGCTTAGGACTGACGTAATCCTAGCAATATAAGCCTATTTAAGTTAAACGGATTTTGCGCTGAATATGATTTGCGTGGACATATAAGGGGAAAACAGCACTATGTACCGCTGTCGCTAATTATGTTCCCAAGGCAGAGAAGTGACGTTGTTTAATGAGTTGCCTCAACCTTCGACAAGTCAAAGCCAAGCTTCATTCCTAATGGAGGTTCGTTTAAGTCAATTGAATGTCCAGCCTCCTCAGCTAGATCAATAAACTAAACGCCTTGTTAGAATTGCACATCGGGAAACATCTACAACGTATATAATTTAATTAATCGTAACATTATGCATCTCATCCGCACGAATTTTTTAAAAGCGACCTCTGTCAGTCGTGTGACAGTTAGGGCAATGAGAGGCAGTGTTGCTGTCCAATTTTGCACTTTGCAGATGGTGTCTGCCTACGGTCCGAAAAATCCAGAAGCGCAAGGGATTGCTTGTGAAAAACGGCAATATACTCTAAGCAACGTGGAGGTCATATATTTTGCAACTTGGGTGCTTGCCCAAGGATGAGGGTTCGGTCGACCACAACCGAGACAGAATGTTGCTTTCCGACTGGTCCGGTCCGCCATTAAGTGGATGGCGGATTTAGGAATCCCTCGATTTTTAAACAAAATTTTAGTTTAGTCTTGCTCGGCTTAGATCAAAAATTTTTCAAAGCGGTTTTTTTTGTTCATGGTAATTCATACACATGTCGTGTTTTTGAATTAATATACCACTCTGTTCACGCTGCTCCCAGGGCAAGGGTGAGGCAGTGTCTGATGAGTTGGGCGAATTTGCACTTTTGCGTTTTTCTTCGTCTTTTTTTAAATTGCCTTGGTCCATCCACTGTTTTCACTCCCCTTGGATATAGACATAACAAATACAAATATCCATGACGAATCGAGATTCGAAGCCGGCGCAGCGATGTCGAGGGGCTGATGCTCAACCATCATTACCGTTTTGGAGTATCGAAATCTTTTTCTTTTTCTTCAGCCCTTGCCCCGTTCACAAGTGGGGAATATCGAAATGCTTCCGACATTTAGGATAGTGAGTACCATCTTGGTGGGCGTATCTAAAACTTGCATGGTTTATTCAGTATCCTAAACGGAAACCTTTGGCGTTGGAGTTCTATCTCTCCGTTTTGTTGTACTCTTTCTCCAAGACACTAAGCTTCTTTTGAAAGGACGGTGAAGATTCATTGGCAATGAAGCAAAGGCTGAAAAATATTACTTCAGTAAAACTAACCCAGATTAGGCTAATTATCTGACTATTCTCCCTTATTCGTAAGTGCAAGGTGTCTTGAAACTAGATATTACATGAATCGGGATTTCACGATAGTGAGCTTCTATCTCAGCGCTGCTCTTTCTCCTACCATCTGCAATTATATCATGCACAATTTTACTTTTATGCATATTCACCTAGCTACATACATCATGCCGCTTGATTTCCTACTTCTGAAATTTTTCTTTGAAGTAATGGCACCGCCACAAACCAGGAATTGTCAACCCGTTCTTTTCACATGTTACGTTTTTTTGGTGAGAATACTGCATTCCGGCGCTAGCCCTGATTGTACCTCCAGACGTGCTAAACTATACATCAAACACAAAATGCCCATATCCTGGCTTTCGCATACTTATAGTCCCAGCACTTAAAACACCCTGTCAGAATCGTCCTTTACTCTGCAAATAATTGACCTGATCTTTATTATATCGCCAGTAATCGCTCCTACTAATATTTATTTACATACAGAGGAAGTTAGTTCGCTGTTTCTCAGACGACACTGGCTCAATTTTGCCATCTGGAGTTGGCAGATGTTACTCTTACTTGGACATTAGTTATAGTCAAGTAATCTTGTTGGAAGCCGTTCTCCTCTAGTGCAAACTTCTTGAGATCTGCTGCACGATTCTTCCTATCGTTTGGTTTGATAAGAATAAGAAGCGTCGCGGTCTTATCGACAGCAGATTTTCATCGTTTTTTTTGTCCTTTCTTATCATTTGCCAATCGCTTGCTCCATTTTAGACGGGCTGATGGCGACGTATTTTGTATAATTCCTTGCTATTCCTTTAATTCCTCTCTACTCTTCTAGGAACCCTGTTGGTGTGTGATTGTCCTCTCCTATACATCGCTTTTAACGCCTATAGAAATATTTAGCTGGATGATAGCAATCTTCATTTTCTTCGGGACTGTTCCGCATTTGTTGAGGAGCTGCTCTGCTTCTCTGCCATCACCTTTCTGATGGTATACATCCCTTTCGGGGATAACGTGCGCGGGTAACTGGCTACTTTCATCAATGTAATTTACTGGCACAGATGGAATAAACGGTTCAGATTTCGCCATCTTTTCTCGGGGACTGTTTTTCAATTGCATGTTTGAAGTTTGCCCTCTTTTTTGGTGGCAACAGTGCAATTTTCATTGAAGCTATTCTCTTTCGCGCAACTGTTTGACTGTTTCCTAATCCCTTTCCTACTGGAACACTGAGCCTCGGAGAATGGCGCTACTGTTCCTCAGGTCAATGCTATCCAGTGTCGGTTGAGGAAAAATCGGGCCTAGGGTGAAATTCATGCGGTCCCCCGAAGTCGAATAATTGACTTCATATCAAGTTTTTAATCCTGGGCGCCCGAGAGAACTTGATATCAAATACTTCTTCATGCATCTTTGAATTTTAAAGCGAAAAATATTTACTGGCTCCGAAAAAAATATATCTGCAATTACCTCCATACCCAAGAAATCTGAAAATAAGTTCTGCAACTTTAGGAATTGGATTCCGGAGAAAAACGTCTCCGACATGTCTAAAAATATCAAGCAGATGAAAATTTGAGATACTTCTTAGCAGCATGGCATCTAATAGCATGGCAAGAAAAGGCTAATGGTTCTCAGAGTGGATGAATGCAACATATTTAAAAATAAGATAATATAATTTACCAAGGGCGCAATATAAAAGCGATAAACAAACTAAAAATTCGATGTGAATTCATCATCATCATCAACGGCGCAACAACGGGTATCCAGTCTAGGCCTGCCTTAATAATCCCTAAAAGCTGTCTATCGTCCTGACCTACGCCATCCCTCTATCCATAGATATTGCGCTTATAGACTTTCCGGGCTGGATCATCCTCATCCATACGGATTAAGTGACCTGTCCACCGTAACCTATTGAGTCGGATTTTATCCACAACCGGGCGGTCATGGTATCATTCATAGACTACGGAATCGTCCATCCTCGTGTAGGGGGCCAAAAATTCTTCGGAGGATTCTTCTCTCGACCGCGGCCAAGAGTTCGCAATTCTTCTTGCTAAGATCCCAAGTCTCCGAGGAATATATGAGGACTGCCAAGATAATTGTCTTGTACAGTAAGAGCTTCGACCCTATGGTGAGACGAGGAACAGTTTTTGTAAGCTGAAATAGGCTCTGTTGGCTGCAACAACCGTGCGCGGATTTCATCATCGTAGCTGTCATCGGTTGGGATTTTCAACCCTAGATAGGAGAAATTATCAACGGTCTCAAAGTTGTATTCTCCAATCTTTATTCTTCCCGTTTGACCAGTGCGGTTCGATGTTGTTGATTGGTTGGTTTTCGGTGCTGATGTTGCCACCACATACTTTGTCTTGCCTTCATTGATGTGCAGCCCAAGATCTCGCGCCGCCTGCTCGATCTGAATGAAGGTAGTTTGTACATCTCGGGTGGTTTTTTCCATGATGTCGATATCGTCAGCATAGGCCAGTAGTTGGGTGGACTTAAAGAGGATAGTACCTCTTGCATTTACCTCAACATCACGGATCACTTTCTCGAGGGCCAGGTTAAAGAGGACGCATGATAGGGCATCCCTTGTCGTAGACCGTTGTTGATGTCGCATTGTCTTGCGAGTGATCCCGCTGTTTTTATCTGGCCTCGCACATTGGTCAGGGTCAGCCTAGTCAGTCTTATCAATTTCGTCGGGATACCGAATTCTCTCATGGTCGTGTAAAGTTTTACCCTGGCTATGCTATCATAGGCGTCTTTAAAGTCGATGAATAGATGGTGCAACTGTTGTCCATATTCCAACAGTTTTTCCATCGCTTGCCGAAGAGAGAAAATCTGACCTGTTGCCGATTTGCCTGGAGTGAAGCCTCTTTAGTATGGGCCAATGATGTTGTGGGCGTATGGGGCTATCCGGCCTAGCAAGATAGCGGAGAATATCCTATAGACGTTACTCAGCAACGTGATACCTCTATAATTGCTGCACTGTGTGATATCTCCCTTTTTATGTATGAGACAGATAATGCCTCGCTGCCAATCGTCAGGCATTGATTCGCTGTTGCATACCTTGAGCACAAGTTGATAAAACATTTGGTGTAATTGGTCGCTTCCATATTTAACTAATTCGGCATGTAATTCCATCGGCTCCTGGCGACTTATGATTTTTTAGCGATGAATTGCACGGACTGTTTCTCCTAAACTTGGTGGTGGCAGTATTTGTCCGTCGTCTTCAGTTGGCGGGACCTCCAATTCGCCGATGTTCTGGTTGTTCAGTAGCTCATCAAAGTGCTCAACCCATCGCTCCAATATGCCCATTCTGTCGGAAATCAGATTTCCCTCTTTGTCTCGGCAGGATGAGTGTCGAGGTGTATAAGGCTTCATCCTGCTGACTTGTTGGCAAAACTTCCGCGCCTGGTGCGGTTGCTCCCTGTACTTTTCTAGTTCACAGACTTGTTGGTTCTCCCAGGCTTCCTTTTTCCGTTCCGTTGCTAGCTTACATTCATCGTCAAACCAGCCGTTCTGACTTCTTTTGCGGCTGGTGCCAAGTGTGTTTGTGGTCGTATCAATGATAACGTTCTTCAGTTGGTTGTGAAGATCATTTGTTGATGCTTCATCTCCAGGTCTTCTGTTGACTGCGGTTATTGCGGCATCCATTTCCTTCTTATAGGTGTTGCGGAGGCTGTGTTGTGGATGGCTTCAGTCTTAACTCTCATCTGATTGTCAGAGGGGATTCTGGGTGGTGTTGTTATTCGAGCTCGGATCTCTGTTGACTGCGGTTATTGCGGCATCCATTTCGCCCTTATAGGTATTGCGGAGGGCTGTGTTGTGAATGGCTTCAGTAATGGCTCTCACCTGGTTGTCAGAGGGGATTGTAGGTGGTATTGTAATTCGAGCTCGGAGCACTATGCCAACGAGATAATGATCCGAGTCTATATTGCCCCCTTATATATTCTGACATTCAACAAGGCTGAGAGGTGGCGGCGTTCGATCAACACGTGGTCAATTTCGTTGAAAATGGTCCCGTCTGGAGAGGCCCACGTATGTTTGTGGACCGCTTTCCGCGCAAACCAGGTACTTCCAACAACCATTTCGTGTGACACTGCTAATTGAATAATCCGCAGTTCGTTATCATTTGTATTTTGGTGTAACTTATGGGAGCCAACGTATCGCCTGAATACGGGCTTCCTTCCTACTTGGCTGTTAAAATCCCCAAGTATGATTTTGATATCATATCTGGGACAGGCTTCGAGGGTTCGTTCTACTGCCTCGTAGAAGGTATCCTTCAGGTCAGTTTTGGCTGGTTTCTTGGCAAATCCACATTCAGTGGCTCACAAGTTAATTTTTCGTCATACCTCTCTTCAAAATCGCGTGGAACATCCTTCATATCAATGCAACATCGCGGTCACCATACAGAATCCTTCATCAGGCGGTAGACTGTTGTTTTTTTCTGTTCACGCTTCTGGTCAAGTGGCTGCCTACTAAATTTGATTGGATTACCATGGTTCTTGGTGTTGGTACATTTTATTTCGCAATGGACTCCCCGCAACTTTGTTCTGGTTAGAGCCACCTGGGTGACTTTGTTGTTGACATTTTTGAATGCTTCTTTTATGCTTATTAAAATCGGTTCTATGAATTTCTGTCTTTTTTTTTCATCGTTGGAAGGTAGAAAGGTTCAAAATCCTACTTCTGGCTGCATCCGTACAGTTATTTAAGACTTTTCATCACTAAAACCACCTCCTTCTCGTTCCATTTTTCCCATGGGACTGCTATAAAATATTGCATCGCGGGGCTGGATCGGTTCCTAATTGCGGCCTCTTGTAGATCCGGGTCTGGAGAGAATACCGAATAATGTCTTGAAGTTTGTCGTGAAATCTACACCAGACATGTGTGCTGAGTTGTTTGAAGCAGCACTTTAAGCGCGTACAAATTCCACTCACTGGTGTGTCCAGCCCATTGTGTTTGAAGATTTCAACCGCCTTAAAAAAAACACGTAGGTAGACAATGGATCGATTTTAATAAGGTTTTCTTATACTGTTTTCAAACATAGTGACTCGGAAGCATATACTTTAACGGGACCGCTACGATTCATCTCGTTGTCAAGGATGTGATTTAAGTATCGAATTGGGTTCATAATGCATATACTCTTTTATAGTAAAAAACAGCGCCCAATGTGGGGTCTCCAATCGGATAAATTAACGAAAGTGAAATTGTTGGAAATATCCTATTTCGGCTCCAATTTCAGTTTTTTATTTTTTTTTAAGTTTTTTTCAGATGTTTTCCTGATACACTTGTTGTATCATCTGACCTAATTGTTTACACGGTTTCTTCTTGAATTAAACTAACTTAAAGGAATAATAAATGTTTATGGAGTCAATATCAACATCATTCCATGTCACTTGTGGTGTGTGTGTTTGAGGTGGGGGAGAGGGAAAACCTCTGAGAATTCAGACCTTAGTGGTCCATTGTACTCGATTTCCCCGTCTAAAGGAATATCCAGGATTCATTTATGTATCGCAGGATTTCCATTATTGAATGTGCAGTTGGAGCACATCAGCACTAACAATCTGATGTTTGATGCGTCCATGGGCGGGGACTCACATAGAAAATGTTCTGTGGATTCCGTTTCCTCATTACAGGATGAACATATGCGCAACTAGTGAATTATGGCCAGTCAGACATGCCCACAATATTTCTGCAAGTTTTCCAGCTATTCGACAGGATAGACTTTGTAGTATGTTTATTTGATTCTGACAAGGAAAGTATGGTTTGTCTAGCAGCATTAAGGCTTAGCCACCTGTCATTATGCAAAGCTTGTTTCCAGTTTTTGATAGCAGCATCAGCCAATGCTAATGACACCCCAATTGCTGGTTTCGGTCCGGGCCGGTACCCAGAGTAATTCCACTGCATTGAAAGAGATAGAGTTCAATCGGTTTTTACATTCCTGAACGATTTTTGAAGTGATCAAAGTTCTACTCAACGCCATCAATGCAGCTTGACTATCGCTACGGATTTTGATACGCCTGCTCTTCATCCGCTCGTCAATCATCCAGGTTACCGCCCGTAGTATCGTATACACTTCAGACCGAAAGACAATTGTGTATTGCCCCAAGGGAAAAGTCCCCTTGTCGTTTTTATTGGAGAAGTATACTCCTGCTCCAGAACCCCGTTCTGTTTTTGAGCCATCGGTGTAGAAGACGTCAGTATATCCTGACGTTTTCTTCTGGTTCGTCTCAGTTTTGTCTTCTTTTCAAGATAGCATAATATCTTCAACCAAACAGATGTATGGGAATCCGAGAGTAAGAAGGCACTGTGAAAACTAGATTCAGTTCTCCCAATGACGCCAACTTGAGGGCAGCCTTTCGTTGCTTCCGTTGTTAGGTAGTGTTCAACACCCACTTCAGCATACAGCAACCTCTGTGTTAACATAGCTTTGATCAACTTTATTAAAGTTTCGTCAACACCATGCCCTCTGGTGGTATCACAGAGCTTTTGGAAGGCCGCACAGTCAAAAGCCCCTTCAATGTCTACGAACACCTCCTTCGCGTACTCACCTTTCAGAGCTGTGTCCTCTATCTTTGGAACTAAAAAATGAACAGCAGACTTATCGTATTTTCCATGTTGGTTTTCATTTAGCGCGACCTTAGCGCCTTCTCACGAATGTGACGCTCAACCAGTCTTTCCAGATATTGAAGCGAAAATAATGCTAGGCTGATTTGTCTGAAGTTCTTTGGATTTAAATAGTCATCTTTCCCAGGTTTAGGTATAAAGACTACCTCCACCTTATGCCAAAAGGAAGACACGTAGTTCAGAGCAAGACATCCTCGAAAAATATTTATTAGAAGTTACTCTAAGTTCTCTATACCCTCCTTTCGCATCACTGGGTAGATGCCATCCATACCAGGTGCTTTGAAATGTTCAAATGAGAGTATAGCCGCCCTCGCCTTTTAATTGGTAACAACCGCTCTCGCAGTGTCCCAATTCCCCTTGTAACACCTTCGTGTTGAAGAGTTTGCAGAAACCGTCAATTCTCTTCTTTCCACTTCTGACATTTGCTTTCCCGGGTGGTGCACTTCCAAGAGAGTCCATATAGACGGAACTCTGGAGTTCGTGAAAGTACCATTCGGTTTTCTAAAAAAGTTCATTTTAGGTCTCCCTTTCACCTTCCATTTCCTCACAGTATGTTCTCAAAGAACTTTGTCCAATGCGTTTTCCTGGGGTTCTGCTTTTGTATTACAGGCTGTTCGCCTGCAACAGTCAGGCTAAATTCTATATAACGATGATCTGAGAGTGAGAGTTCGTCTAGCACACACCAGTTTTTAATCAACTCTAACAACTTTGAAGTGCAGATTGTTAGGTCAATTACATGGCTTCTTCTTGGCCCCACGAACGTAGGAGCGCACTTTACGTTCGCAGTCATCAGATCAGTTGAAGTGATAAAATCAAACAGCTTCTCTATTCTCTATTAAAAATTCAAGGCCACGTGATTTTGCATACACTACCAGATGCCGTAGTTCTTGTAACGGCGGAGGACACAAAGAATCACAGGGTAAGTAAGCAGAGACAACTACGATGTTTCTCCTCTTACCATTAACCTGATATTGTAAGTTTCCCGTAACAAGGTCATGGGAACAGAATTGTCTCAGCATGGTTGCCTCTAACAATTTTGACATCAAAACGCAGACCCTCGGTCTCGAGGATCAGTAGATAGGAAGCAGCTTTGGAATGCTACAGATTAATTGGAATAATTCTTATGTTTGTAGCCGTAAGTGCAGTCTAATATGAAAATCGCCGCTCACTGAAAAGTCTGCTGCGTTCAGTGGGAATGTCACCGGGGATACCAGCTTGTCCTCACCTTCCGCTGGAAGTTCCGCTTTGTTGCGTCCCATTTCCCTGGATATGGCCACACTAGGTAGTGTACCAATGTCCATGTCCTCATTCCCAAGAAACTTTGTCTTCTTTCGAAAAGCCGGGCTGTATGGATCTGTTTTCACATACCGACATTGAACCAGTTGCGTCCACATCACCAGCTTCCCTTTCTTCCGGTTTTCCTGGTATAGGTGGAGAGGAAGGTGCTCGTAGTCCTATCTCCTTTCCGGCTAAAGTTTCTTTCTGCCAAGCCTCCCTCCACTGAAGTGGAGAGCCTGTTGTCTACAGATTTCTCCGTCACTTCGTCTGTTAATGCACCTTCTATTATATCCTAACTATAGAACTAGTTAAAATCATCATCTTGCGACAATTGAGAAAAGTCTCTTCTTATCAGCAGTAGTTATTCCATATGCCTTCCGAAGCAAAGCAGCTCCCACGGAGATGTCTATCAATCGATAATATTTAAATTAATACAGAATTACCACGCATCAAAAGAATAATAACTATAATTTCTGTAGTGGAAATCTGTTAAGAATTGACATGCACTTCCCTGTAGTTTAGAAAGTAATCAATTAGTAACACATGGTGTTTTCACAGCACTAATTAGAAGTTCTCAATTGCTATCTATTAGAAGGGTAATTACATACACTGGTATGAAGTGTTCAGTATTTATGTTGATGGCTCCTTGTTCGATACGAAAATAAAAGGATTTCACTTACTAATTACATATAATTGAAAATGTTGAGGTCGAATAAAGAAATTTAAATTGGTCTAATTTTCATTAGTGAATGCTGTCGGTTATAGTCTAATTCTTAGGTATAAGGTGTTATTTCGTCAGAGATTTTTAAATAGAATGGTAGTTATATGAAAGATATCGCATAAAGGAAAAGTAAAAAGTGGGCTTCGTAATTGTCGAACCCTTTATATCCTGATGCCTGGCGCTCTTCGAAATGAATATCCAAGTTGACTTTTGTCAATCGCAAGGGCGGATCTATTTAACTGAACCAAAACAGTGACAAATTTTGTTCATTAAAATCTGACAATACTTAAGTGTGGTGCTAACTTACTTCTTTGGTAGCTAACTCGAGAGGGTGAATTTGGGTCTTTTGGACTTAGTAATTGTTAACAAGTCGGAAACCGGAAGGTCGGCGTAATGTAAGTGTGTTTAAGTGCAGAACTATCCCATTTGTACCCAGTAAATTTACACGAAAAGGACAACATTGAGCTATCAGCATAATACGACATAACTCTAGGATAAATTTAAGGGAGGTTTCTAGTCAACTTCCTGAAAAAATAAGTATACTATTATTAACTTAATTTGAGTAGATAGTATTTTGAGGCTTGGACACCGTATAGAGGTAGCTTCATGATTTTTTTCAGATTTTAGGTTGGACAGTTTCTGAGAATGGGTCCGTTAACCTAATTATAACTTATGAACCCCCGCATTTCCCGCTTTTCCGACAAATGTTAAAATTAAGACTGGTTTACTAATCACCTGTTTTTGAACTCCTACATGACTATATTTTATGAAAAAAAAAATTTTGCACCTCCTTTTAATTTATTAGGATCTCCCCATCTTCGAACTCGACGTAGATGTAAGTAACATGTGTGGGCGTTCAAGGTTCCCAACTTCGTGTCAATCTGTACAGCCGTTTCTGAGAAAAGTGTTTTACAGACAGATAGACAGACATTGAACCGGTTTTAATAAGGTTTTGTTCATAACCAAATCGTTAGAAACCATATGTTCTAGGTCTAGTTCATACATAGACGGATCACAAAATTCAATTATCGAAAAGAATCTGATGTTTGATGGCGAGGAGAAAGAAGAAAAAACAAACGGGTCAACCTCGCACTTTGAGCCGGCCAACTTAATAGTTAGATGGAACGATCGACGGAAGGAATATATTTCTTTGCCTCAGCGACATAGATGTCTTTCTGCATAGGCTTCACCAGTATTAGAAATTCTTGCCCAGTGGAAGAGTAGTTTTACTGAGTTTGAATAATCTTCCTTGACATTACACTGTCGGAACATCTTCGACCTCCTCTGTTTTATGGCATGTTGAGTTAAAACATCAGGTTATTGCACTGCGTTCGAAGTAGTTGGCGTGCACGGGTCCGGCGCTGTGTGTGGGACGTTGCGAAGGTGAACACTGGGAGATTTCTCGAACCTTAGAATAGGCGGAGCCACGTTGAGGGGCACTTTGGAGAGAGGTGGAGAAGCAGCTGACACTGTCGTCAATTCTCCCATCTTAAAGTCCTGGAAGCAAATGTCAACTGGATGTGGAGAAAACAAAAGGGAATATCAGGCTGAGAAAAAAAATCTATATCCTGTGTATGGACCTAGACAAAGTCACTCTTAAGGCAAATCTACACCATTCAGCGGTGGTCTTAAAAGTAAAAAATGATTTTAAAAAACCGAAAAGAAGTGGCATCTATTGCCAGGCTCAGAAAGGCGACGAAAATGTCAAATGCATTATGTGCGGTGGATGAGCGGTGGTAGTGATCGTCCCAGTGTCGAAAAAAGCACTAGCGATTTCCTGATCTATGGAAATGCCTAAAACCGGTAAACCTTCTGCTGAATCATCGTCGTACAGACCTATATATAAACTTATTATACGCTATAGGCTAAATACGAATAATATATAACTGATTATTCTCTGCCGTTGAGAGTCTGGGAGTCCTATTTAGTCGATGACTTGCTTTCTGTATTGCCTGATCAACCATTGACACTATCAAGCTGAATACTGACTTGGCTGAGTGTAAGCGCATTAAACTTGCCCAATTGGAACATAAAAAGGAGTTATCTGACGTCGACTGGCTTAAAGACTATACTGGGGCTCTTAACTGTCTCAAATGATACACTACACAAGAAAGCTGGAGTGATGCCGATCGACATTCTGGTTGATGAGGTGACAATCTATGGTGTTGTTGTTGTTGTAGGTTTTAGATGTCCCACTACATCCCGGCAGGCAAACAGAGAGAGCTAAGTTCTCCTTGTAGGTTAGATAATCCACGTATGTTTTAATACGGTTTGTGAAAACACCTGCAAGCACAATTGTGTTGGAACTTGTCCGAACATATGTATGTGCTATTTTGCGTTACACATTCACATTGATCTTAAGCAGGAAGATAAAATAGGGGATATATGGAATGGGTGGAATGAATTAGAAAGGGTGCTTTGTGATAGGAAATGCTTTGTGGCTTGCGATATTCACATTTTCTCACAGAAAGCAAGGTAAAAGAAAAACTCGATTCTTTATTCATTTGGAAAGGTGATCAACTCGTCAATCTGGAGTTGGTTTCTTTCTTTCAAAAAACTTTTAAGGAGTTGAAGGACTCTTTCCAACTGAATTTTTTCCTAGTTACACTGTGGCCCCTACACTTAAAAATAAGGTGGTCTATTGTTTCTTGCATGCAATACTTTAGACAATTGTCATTATTGATTTTGTCAATTTTCCAAAGGAAAATTTTGCTGTAGACATGGTTTGAGTAAAGTCTATTGAACGTTTTTACAATTGCTACACTATTATTTAATGGGCAACTACGCGTATTTTAATGGGCAACTACGCGAAATCTTTGCCTATTACTCTCGACGTTGCCTAGTATTCATGTTCTCGGTCCTCCTTGACTTTATTCTGTACCACCTATAGTATATCATCAGCTGCAAAGGATAAAACCATGGTGCTGCCGCTGATTAGGAGGGCCTTTGCTGCTGAGTGCCCTATATTGTTCAACGTTATTTGGTGCTGAACTTACGCACCATGGAGCGATTCTGTTGTCCAGGTATTTGGGCAACAGCATAATCCAGCGATGGTCTCGCAATGGTCCAAAAGTTCCCAAACAGTTTTATGGCTCTTTCAGGTTTTAATCCTCATGAGAAACCTGTGGCAAAGTTTAGTACCCTCGAAGCCTGTTTCGCCTTTATCATTGTATTATTGACGTGATCTTTCAGAGATAGGGACTTCGTAATTGTTTTGCCCAGAAATGATATCTCCGGTACCCGTTTTAGAGGGGACTGATATACCAATATTTTACATGCTTTGCCATTATTTCTCCTAAAGGCAATAACGGCAGACTTATCTCTGTTCATTGGGAGTTTCAGGGTGTTACATTTGTTCAAAATGGTTTCGTAGTAGACTATCCACCTGATCATCTCATGTCTCCGTAGCAAGGAGTTGAGTCATTGAGCTTGGAGTGAAGCGAAGTTGTGTACAGATTGAAAACGACCGGGCTTAAAACATTTCCTTGGGGTAGTTCACTGTTAACCGAGCACGACCAGCTTCAGTTCCTTGTATTCTAGAATAGTTTCGGCAAGCAGGAGTAGTTTCACTTTTTCATACGCTTTGCTGATGTCAAAAAACACAGCTTTCACGACTCTGTCCTTACTCTTGGCTACAGAAATTTTCATCAACAGGTCGTTTAAGCAAGTCGTGGTCGATTTCCCTTTTCTGTATGCATAGCAATGCTTCGCAAGCACTTTTCTATTCCTAGGAAGAAAGAAACCATACCGTTAAGAATTTTGACGAAAATGTTTATTAGGGAGATAGGACTCAAGTTTATGATATTGTTCAGATCAATGTGATTTTTGGGTATTGGAATAATCTTGATTGTCCACCATTCTTGTGGTGGTTGGAGGGCCCTTCAAGCGCAATTATATATAATGATACACCTTTAATGATGCCGTAGCGGCACATTGCATTGAAGGTATGAAGGGATTAAGGCTGCTTTCTTTCTGAACTAGAAAAGTACAGAGAGCAACCGCACCAGGCGCGGAAATTTTACCAACCAGCCAGCAGGATGAAGCCTTATACACCTCGATACTCATTTTGTCGAGACAAAGAGGAAAATCTGATTTCCGACAGAATGGGCATATTGGAGCGGTGGGTTGAGTACTTTGATGAGCTACTGAACAACTAGAACATTGGCGAGTTGGAGGTCCCGCCAACTGAAGACGACGGACAAATACTGCCACCACCAAGTTTAGAAGAAACAGTCCGTGCAATTTCTCGGCTAAAAAATCATAAGTCGCCAGGAGCGGATGGAATTACAACCGAATTGGTTAAATATGGAGGCGGCCAGTTACACAAAGTGGTTCATCAACTTGTGCTCAAGGTATGGGACAGCGAATCAATGCCTGACGATTAGCAACGAGGCATTATCTGTCTCGTACATAAAAAGGGAGATATCACACAGTGCAGCAATTATAGAGGTACTACGTTGCTGAGTACTATCTATAAGATATTATCCGCTATCTCGCTAGGCTGGATAACCCCATACGCCCAGAACATCATTGGCCCGTACCAAAGAGGGTTCATTCCAGGCAAATCAGCAACAGATCAGATTTTCTCTCTTCGGCAAGCGATGGAAAAACTGTTGGAATATGGACAACAGTTGCACCATCTATTTACCGAGTTTGAAGCCGCCTATGATAGCATAGCCAGGGTAGAACTGTACACGGCATGAGAGAATTCGGCATACGAAATTAATAAGACTGACTAGGCTGACCCTGACTAATGTGCGAGGCCAGATAAAAGCAGCAGGATCACTCTCAAGACCATTCGACATCAACAACGGTCATGCGTCCTCTTCAACCTGGTCCTCGAGAAAGTGATCCGTGGTGCTGAGCTATATGCAAGAGGTACGATCCTCTTCAAGTCCACCCAACTACTGTCCTATGCTGACGATATCGACATCATGTGAAGAACAACCCGGGACGTACAAACTGCCTTCATCCATATCGAGCAGGTAACGCTTGGCGCGCGATCTTGGGCTGCACATCAATGAAGGCAAGACAAAATATATTGTGGCAACGTCAGCGCCGAAAACCAACCAACCAACAACATCAACCCACACTGGTCAAGTAGGAAGAATAAAAATAGGAGAATACAACTTCTAGACCTCCTATCTAGGGTCGAAAATCACAACCAATAACAGTTACGATGATGAAATTCGCGCACGGTTGTTGTCAGCCCTGTTCGGTCAGCTTACAAAAACTGTTCCTCGTCTCACTATAGGGTCAAAGCTTTTACTGTACAAGACTATGATCTTGCTAGTCCTTATGAATTCCTCGGAAACTTGGGTTCTTAACAAGAAAAGTTGCGAACTCTTGGCCGCGTTTTTTTGAATTTTTGGCGATACCATGACCGTCAAGTTGTGGATAAAATCCGGCTCAATAGGTGTCGTAGGCCAGGACGTCAAACAGCTTTTAGGGATATCGAATTGGTGGACCTCGGCGCAAAACCGGGATGTCTATAGTTCCTTATTAAGGCAGGCCTAGACCGGATACCGGTTGTTGCGCCGTTGATGATGATGGCTGCGTTCTGTGACCCGTGGATTCGTTATGAAGCGGCTAGCAACTTGGGCTGGTCCTTTCTCTGATTATAATCTTTAATTTTTTTTGCCATTTTGGGGTAGATGTAGGTTGAGGACGGCAGTAGAGGGAAGAAAACCATGGTTGAGAATACAATCGATGAGGGAAGAAGCAGTTTGAGCTATGTCCATCCAGTGGTGTTATATTTTGCGGTTGTTTCGCGGGGAAAAGGATGGGAATTAGGGGGTGGGGGGTCAAAAATCGTTTCTTTGCCTTAGACTGAGAAAAGTCTAGAGTTTCACATGAAGGAAGCCTTTCGAGTAGGTGTTTTACTGGTTAGTAGAATGAATCTAATACCGTTGGCTAGAAAGCTTAGTGCTGAAGTTCTCCGAGCCGCCATCTTTACCAGGACCACCAAGACCACCTAGATATCCTCCTTGTAGTCCGTCTGTTGTAAATTACTCCAACAGAGCCTTTCTTATCTCAAGTAGGGAATCTGAATTGCGCCCTATGTTGAATAGAATTTATAACCGCTGTGTGAAAATGTGCCTCTTTTTTTTAATAATAATATTTTGAGGTATTACTTGAGGTAAACTTTCTGCGCTGTCCCGACCCTGTGTCATAACTGAATCTGTAAGATTTAATTTGACAAACGGAGTTCGGAGTTGCGGAGTTCACTTCCTATTGGAAGCCGAAGCACGATAGACAGAAGGTAAAGTTCACTTAAGCGCTGCTGGGAGATTCACTCCAATAGTAATTTGTTAATTACCGATCATGAATTGCAGTCATTCGTGCATGGGCAAGAAGCCCTGCTAAAGCGATTGTAGTCATCAGGTTATTCCCTTTCTGAAAGTCCTTGACGTCTCCATTATGAGTTTGATTCCTCCTCTAATATGTGGTTCTTAGCTTTTTAGCTAGTTTATTTTAGTGAAGGCAGTCGCAGTTCCAAACGCTCAGACCTTTGTGGGGGACTGTACTATCCTTGGAGATCGCCTATTCATCGTTTGATGCGTTCGCAGACCTTCACGAATATGAGACATTCTCCAGAGACAAAAAATGCGCCGACTCTTCGTTGAAGAAAACCTTACCAAGGTATCTTCGTCTGTGGTCTGTGCAGGCCGGGCAGCTGTATATGGTGTGCAGGCTCGTCGCTTCCTCCTCCTCACATTGGCTTCATATAGCCGAGATCACCACTCCAATTTTTTCATGTGGTAGTTTAAGGAGCACTGTCCTGTTAAAAGCCCTGCTAGGGTTTCCCAGTTCCACTTCTCAAGGGATAACAAAAACACCGCTCTAATGTCCCCGGGTTCCTTTATGTAGTTCAAACTTTTCCATTCGACTCTGTGAATACTTGCAGATTCTCCTTTTGAGTGGACCTGACTTTGTATGGTCGGATGACAAAAGCTTGTTCTGACCCCATCAGCCAGTCTGTTAGCTTCCTTATTACCGGCGATGTTTGAGTGCCCTGCCACAAACATCAGGAACGTTTCCTTCAGCCGGCCAAGTTTCAGCTGCACTTGATGACAACTTCATACCAATCGGCTTTATATGTCGTTGCGGTTTCATGCTGGTTATGTTGCCCAACTGCCGGAACAGATTCGAATGGTACGACCTCTCCATTTTTGTGGCAAACATTCTTTTGCTGCTAATGAATACGCCTGGAATATGGTCGTCATTTTTCCGAGAGATCGAGCCAGTTCCATAATCGGATTTCAAGATCCCTGCGTCCGATCCGTCTTCCATAACTGACCCGTCGGTGAAGATTATTAAGTCTGTAATCCCAAAAGACTCGTGACCATTTTTCGACTATTTTTCTCTTATGGGGATTACGACGGAGTATGTCTTTTCAAAGACGAATCTGGAAACCATATGATCGGCCGCCTTTCCATACGGTAATAGTATGAAGTGTAGATGCATCGTTTTGTGGTTCCCAAATAACCCGGAATAGAACGTGAGCAGAAAAATCGTTACTCAATTGTTGGAATTACTGTTTGGGTGACGCATTTTTTGCTGAGGTTTGAAGCTATCAACATCTTAAAAGCCAGTGTTCACCCTGTAATGCAGAAACCTGAGCTGTTCGTCCTTCGGGAACGTTGGGCGATACAAACATCATTGTCATTACAGCTTTTATTTAAGGAATAAGCTTAAGTAAACATTCTTCGATATCTAAGGAGTTTCATAGCCTCTAGTAATTCATATTAGCTTAGAATAACTGCTAACGCTAAATCTTTTCTCACATTTTCTTGAGTTTCAGGTCGTCCTTCGTTAGAGGAAAGTGTAAGAAATTCGGTCACGAATTTCCATAAAAAACATAAAAACATGCTACAAGTCAGACCCTGGTATACGTAGCGTAATTTCATTTCTATTCAGGACATCTAGACCGTTTAAATTTTCAGCCATACAAGGTCGGCATATCCATACAAAAAGCAGGCAATGAGAATGCGATGCTCCAACTCAATTCGGGAGTAGACAGATCCAAGACAGACACGTCTTTATTATTACGAATGATAAGAAAAGGACTACATGTAAAGCAAGGAATGCCATCCCCAACTTCGGAGCTCCGCATCCATACATGAATACAAGTATTTCAATAGCGAACTATATGTGAAAAGGGACACGACATTTCCGACACAGGCCATAATAAATAACGAGCAAAATGTGATGATGATATCTATTTAAGCATTTGACTAAAGAATGATTGATATAATGGCCTCGTTTTTAACACGTCCATGTGATATGAACCCATGTCAAATTTTATAAGATTTTCGCACGTGACATCGTATAATATCGTACGATATACAAGACAAAGCTAAGGAGTTAACTTTAAATTAGGTTTACTATGGAAGAAGCAGAAACGGAAAAGATTGAATTTGAGTTGAAGCATTTGTTAAGGGTGGACTCGAATGTTCAATATGTTCCAGGTTTGCGGGACGTTCGACGGTATCCTCGCAGGGCTTTGATTCTATTATCTGATACTGGCATGATAGTTCTCGTCACTTCTGTCTAGTTCCGTAATTTAATGTTATTCGAAGGAATCTCCCCGCTCGCATTATACCATGCAACAAGATAGCTCCCTAAATCTTCTCTCCGTCTTCGTCCCTTTTATCTACGTGCCCGTTTATCAGTTGGGATAATACAATTCAGATAAGCGTTTTACGTCTTTTGTGACAATAACTTGTCACTGAACAGTTATACCATTCACTCTTCCTTATCGCTCGTCCTTCTATGAATAACTAGACCAATCCCGTTCTGTAGAAGATTGTTTTTTTTCTCGATTTCATACTATCTACTCGCTATTCTGTGAATTCGGAAAATGATGCCTTCGTTTCTCTACATAGTTTCAGAATAAAAATAAAAGCGTTTTTATCTTCATGTATGTAGACGCAAAAGTATAGATGGATTTGTGTTCGAATGTCGACTGGCATATACGAGCATGTGGGCCTGTTCGTGTTCTCTATATGGATTACCCTTATTCTATCGAGTCTATCAATTTAGAAACGATTCAAGGAGCAAGGAAAAAAACGTTGGAGACAAGGATGTAGCAGGGAGAGCTAAGTGGTGAAGCTATTTAATCAGATAAGCAATGAAACGTTTTTCTTTTGAGTGATTCGTCAGTCGTATTTATTTACGGTGAAGAGGCCACAAATCGAATAAGCGGCAGATTTATCGATACGTTGATAGCTATTAGTTTAAGGATGAAAGAAACGCGCGTAAATATAATTTTACAAGGGTAATATGTATCTTTTCCTCAGCGATATGTCTGAACGAATATAAAGATTAGTTGTTTGGAATTTCAGCCAAACACTAGGCGAAGCTAAGCGGTAATCGAAACCCCAAATTAAGATGTAACTATCGAGTTGAAGCTGAATGACCGCTGGGGCTAAAACATGGCCGCAAATGGTGAACTCTGGGTACCAAGCGGCTCCCGGTTTCAATTATCCTTGTCTATCTGTCAAAACCGACTTGCTTTCCCCAGTAAAATCAGAGCCCGGGTAGGTAAATCTGAAACATCTCAAAACATTAAACGTGAAACAAATCAAAAATCAAAATTGAATTTCGATAATAATGACCCAACTCTGCGTGACGAATAACCCTGAGTTGATCGATGGAGGACCTGAGCTTAGACTTAGATTCTACACACATGTAAACCAAACCAATTTGAACCCAGCGCTTAATGGACGAGCTAAAGCAAGCCCCTTCGGCTAACCCGCAGGTTTCATCCGGCGCCACATACTAAGGCATGAGTCTTAGATACCTTGCCAGAACAATGTCTCCGAGCCAACACCCTGCGGGAAAATTATAATACAACATTCGGGTTGTGCTCAAATTGGAGGAGAGGTTCGTCTAGGGCATCTGAAGCTAAAGGCGAAGGCAAACAAAAAGCAGTGGCGCTCATTGGACAATCCCAACTCTATGAGGTCTGAGAGGGTGTGCGATTAACCCTGTAGAGAGTTTTTGAGCTACCATTGTTCAAAAGTACTTCCAGAGGAGGAGCGTAAAGGCGCTGTGGTTCTGGAACAATTTGCTGTCTAGAATAGCCCACCAAAACCGTTCTACAAACCATAAAAAGTCGACAGCTAGATTAGGGGATTTTTCATGGATCTACTTATTGTCCGTATGATGTGGGCGAAGTTCCCAGTGGAACATTCACTTTCATTTTTTTCATTGTGGTTATGCGAGAGTTCATTGACATCACAGTGGCATCCCCTGATATGCCTCTGTTATGGTCCCTGCTAAAGACACCTTGCTGTGGCTACTAGACGACACAAAGATCTTTGCGTAAACCTAGCCTAGCCATAACAGCTATCCGCAAGTTTGTGGACATAGTATGTGACAGTCTGTAGGTAATGTGCCTCCGTAACTGACTCATTTTTTTTTTTTTTTTTTTTTTTTTTTTTTTATGGATGGAGGTGGAAATCTTAGAAAGACGCTGCTGCGCCAGGTTGCAGCAGTGTGTGGGATTCACACCCACTAAAACCACCCCCACTCTTCCGCCCCTCCCCGCGGGACCACCGTGAAGTATTACTTCGCGGGGAAGGCTCTGGTTCGTTATACCAGCTCGTCCATGTCACGTCTCCGTCGCGCCGCCTTCCGAGCTCGATCCAACTCCAGGAGTTTTGTCTGCACCACGGCTACTGCCTCATTTACCGCCATCCAGTTTTCCTCCGACTTCAACATCTCTTCCACCAGGTTGGAGGGCTCGATGTCCGCCCCTAAGATGCTGTTCAACCTCCTTTTCTGCTGTAGAAATCTGGGACAATAGAACATAACGTGCTCCGGGTCCTCGAGTGTAGCACCGCATTCAGGACAGTTGGGAGACTCGTCCAACTCGAAGCGATGCAAGTACTTCCTATAGCCACCGTGTCCCGTAAGGAACTGTGTCAGGTGGTAATTCAATTCTCCGTGCTTTCGGTTGACCCATTTCTCGATGCACGGGATCAATGTATGGGTCCACCTGCCCTTGTCGGAGTTATCCCATCGTTGTTGCCACTTGCCACACAACTCTCTCCTGATGGCTTTTCGGAAATCCGCATTCACCTCGGCTGGATTTGCCTTCCGTTTTTCGTAGAGCCAGTGTGCCTCGCTCGCTAGAAGATCTATAGGGATCATTCCTGCGATAACACACACTGCCTCCGTCGACGCCGTCCTAAATGCGCTGCACACTCTTAGCGCAATTGGCCGGTATGCCGAACATATCTTCCTTCGGTTGACCGCGTGGTTCAACGCTCCCGCCCAGACAGGGGCCGCGTATAGCAGGATCGACCTCACCACTCCCGCGATGAGTAGCCTGCGACTATACTTCGGCCCTCCCACGTTAGGCATCATCCTTGCAAGGGATGAGCTGGCATTTGCTGCCTTTTCTCGCGCATAATCCAAGTGTCCCTTGAAACTCAGCTTGGCATCGATCATCACCCCCAGGTATTTGACAACCGATTTTGAGACGACCTCACGATTACCAACCCGGATGGTAACCGTGTTGTTCTTCCTACGGTTGGTAATGAGGACCGCCTCCGTCTTTTCGTCCGCCAGGTCCAGCTTGGCCATTCGTAACCATGACTTGATGGTATGAATGGCTTCATTTGCATAAAGCTCCACGTCCTCGGGATGCTTTGCAATTGCAATTACCGCCAAGTCGTCCGCAAAACCAATCAGCGTTGTCTCCTTCGGCACGCGAAGGCCAAGCACTCCGTCGTACATTATGTTCCACAGCAGCGGTCCCAATACAGAACCTTGAGGCACACCTGCTGTCACAATGTACTCCTTCGGCCCGTCGTCCGTCTCGTACCAGAGAAGTCTATCCGAAAAGTAACTCTCGATGAGCCGAGCCAAGTAGCTAGGAACACCCAGTTTGGCCAAAACGCCCTTAATCCAGCCCCAGTTGGCTGAGTTAAAAGCATTTTTGACGTCCAGCGTCACCAGAGCACAGCATTTGCCCATGGCCATCGCATTTCGAGCCAATTCCACGACCTTTGCTACTGCATCGACCGTAGAACGGGCTCGCCGAAACCCATATTGCCGCTCTGAAAGACCACCCGCAAGCTCGATGAACGGGAGCAGCCTGTTGTATATCACCCTCTCCAACATCTTCCCCATGGTGTCTAAGAGACAAATAGGGCGATATGAAGAGGGCACGCCGGGTGGTTTTCGAGGCCTCGGTAGCAAGACCAGTTTCTGCCTCTTCCACTGGGCGGGAAACACTCCTTCCGCCATGCACGATTCGAATGTGCTTGCGAACCACCTTGGTCTGGCCTTGACTGCCACCTTCAGAGCCCTGCTCGGAATTCCGTCCAATCCCGGAGCCTTGCTGTCCCCAATACGTCTGCAGATTTCCCAAAGTTCCTCTTCAGTAACATCAGGGATCGAGAAGACGTCCTGCTGAGCTGCCAGTTGGGGTTCTCTTTCGTCCTGCTCCTGCTGCGGGAAAAGAGTTGTAATTATTTGCAACAAGAGCCGTGGGCATGTCACCTGAGGTGATTTTCGCCCGCGGATCTTCTTCATTACAACTTGGTAGGCTGTACCCCACGGATTCTTATTAGCCTCCATGCAGAGCTTCTGGTAGCATTCCCGCTTGCTTCTCCGAATGGCCTTCTTAAGGTTGCTTCGCAGATCCCTGTATTCCTCCTCACGCTCCTGGTGCTCCGGCCTTCCTCTTGTCCTGTGGGAAAGTCTCCTCGCTCGGAGACAAGAGGATCTCAAGGCAGCGATCTCCGAGTTCCACCAGTAGTTTGGCCTCTTGCCGTGGTGCAAACGTCGTCGTGGCATCGTAGCGTCGCATGCTTCGGTTACACGCTGAGACAGCTGTGTGACCCTTTCCACCACTGTTCCATCCGGATCATGGGCTCCCTCCAATGCGGCCAGGAATGTCTCCTCGTCGAAAGCTCCGATAGACCAGCCAACCGCCTTAGCCTTTCCACCTCCAGAGCGTCGTTGACTGCTTCCCCGGTTCCCAATGTGGAGGAAGATGGCCTGGTGGTCACTGTGGGTGTAGTGTTCACTCACTTGCCAAGCCATCCCCCTCACCAGTGAAGTGCTAACAAATGTTAGGTCAACGATCGAACCCGACCCTCTTCCTCGAAAGGTGGGCACGCATCCAACGTTGGCCAGCACGATGTCCAGCTCCGCAAATGACTCCAACAGAATTTGACCTCTGGTGTTCGTCGATCGGCTTCCCCACTCCAGGGCCCACGCGTTGAAATCGCCCGCAATGATTTTAGGGCTGCGGCCTCTAGCATCCAACACCAGACTGTCTAACATCTCCTCATATTGTGCTAAGGTTGCACTAGGAGGAGCGTAGCAGCTGTAAATATGGACACCGTTGACCTTCGTCCTTATAAAACCGGCTGCCGGGGGGGCCATGACTTCCTGAATGGCCTGTCTTCCGCACGCCCAGATTGCGGCGTTGCCAGACGCATCCACCGCCCAAGTCGCACCGCCGTAGTTTCTGTATGGCTCGCAAATAACCGCGACATCGACATTCGACTCTCGAATGGTTTGCGAGAGCAGGTCCTGAGCTGCCTCACAGTGATTGAGATTGATTTGTATCAATCTCATTTTCCTGTGCGGTTCAGCTCCCTCCTATATACCGGACATCTGCTGCTTCCCGCAATATGCCGGCCGTCCACGCCCTCTTTCCCACTACATAACATACACCGTGGATCTCCGGTGCAATCTTTGATGAGGTGGCCCTCTTCCCCACACTTCCTGCAACTCCTCGACCTATCATGCTGGCTAGTGCATGCCGCCGCAAAATGGCCGAAATCGAGGCATCTGAAGCATCTCTTTAGAGAGATTTGTTCCCTGAGCCTGCACACGACCCAACCTACTCTTACCTTGCCCGCGGTAATCAACTTAATAGCTGATTCCGCCGGCAAACTAATAATAGCGGTCTGTGTGCCACCATATGCCTTCTTCATCCTTTTTATGGCACTCTGGTCTATATCGCCAAGGTTGAACTGCTGCTTTAGCGCAGCACAGATGTCCTCCCGTGAGGTGACTTCATCTAGGTCCTTGCACTCAACCACTATCTCCTGTTTCCGAGCTCTTACCTCAGCTTCCTCTCCAAGTACACTTTCCACCTTCCCGCGGAAGTTATCGGCCGACTTGTCGGCGGATTTACTTAACTCCAGCATCAGATCCCCTTTCTGTGTTCGCCTAATACGGCTCACATTATCCCCCAAATCCTTCAATTCCGGGTCTGACTTCACCTTTCGGAGGATGTCGGCATAGGACATATTTCCCTTCTTGGAAATAATTATTATTTCCGGGCGGAGCTTCTTTTTGTCCTTTTTCCTCTTGTTGCTCACCTTAGTCCATTGTTCGGGCCTCCGGGCGTTGGTTTCTTCCACTTTTGTAGGTGTTGTGGCTGCAATCGTGAGATTACCGACTTTCGCGGGTACTCTCGCCGACTCCGCCTTCTTTGGTGAAGAGGCTTTTTTCTTCTTCGGGGCTTGCTGTGGTCCAAGAGGCTCGCTGGTACCGTCTCTAGCCCGTTTTCCTGTCTTCCCGCCTGCTTTATCACGGGGAGGCGTCACCTGCGTTTCCCTTGTGACCTTGCCAACTGACGCTTGGGAATTCTTTTCTTCGAGTGCCCTGATATAAGACAATTTAATGCCTCTTATCAAGGCTCGAATATTTTGATGGATATTCCGCCTCTCCTTGATGAACTCACACAGTTCATTTATTCGTTCCCCAAGTGTAACGAACGCCATTCCGGTATGTTCCCGTTTGCTTTCGCGCCTTGCGCCACAAGGAATGATCTCGATTAAGGGACTATTCGTATTTCTTTCAGAGTCCCGCGACGAATCTCGACTACCAAAAAGAACCATTGTTCTCGGTGGTGATCTCCCAAGCTTCGAACTCCTCCTAAAGGGATCCGGTGTGGACCTAATTTCCACTCCACCATTATCTCTTGTAGCATTAGATGCCACAGTAGCCAAGTCTCCCACTACTGAGGCACTGCGGTCGTTGGATATCGACGGCCGGGAGCCCGCTTGCTCACTCCCAAAAACCGCCGGCACTGGGTTTCCGAAGCCCTGCACCGTAAAAAAACTACTTTTCTCCTCTTCCATATTTGGTTTAATTTCTGGGTGTCCTTCCCATAGCCAATTTTTATCCACGGGTGGGCGTTTACTTCCCACCTACCCGGCCTGCGCATAAGCATGCCCATACACGCACATCTCCGGATGCGTGCGTATGCATGCCCATGACACATTCGCCGAGTATTCCCTTATCCGCACGAAGGGACGCGCCTGATGGGAGATTTGGCAACTCCGCACAACTGACTCATGATGAACGCTAGGAAGACTGGACTAGTTGTATTCACTAGGAGCGTTTGGCTGGTTAGTCTACATGCTTCCCACCTTATCGACTAAGGAAATTCAGCTTGTAAAAATAGTCAAATATTGAGGAGTACACACAGACGCCAAGCTGGAGGCCACTCCAGAAATCCTGCAAATTGTTTGGTGTTGTAGGACTGCAATTGGTATTACTTGGAGTCTCTCATCACAACAAATTCATTGGATGCATACGTCTCACGCTTAAGCTATCTAAAATCTACCCCCCATTCATTTAGGGGAGAAACGGAAAGCAGCTAACGACCCATATAAGCTTGACATCATTGACTAATGGAAAGGCGGCTAATCATAAGGCTATCTGTTGCCCCGATTCCTGCCGATCATATGGTTTCCACATTTGTTTTTAAAAAACGCACACATTGCCGTAATCGCTAAATGAGAAAAACGGTCGACAAATGGCCTTTTGGGATTACGGACATCATTTTTACCTTGAAGTCAGCCATGAAAGATGGATCGGGCTCAGAGGTGTTTTTCGAAAATTCGATTATGAGCTGGTTCGACCTCTCGGAAAATAATGACCATATTCCAGGCGGAGATATATGCGATTTTATAGGCAGCGACAAAAATGGCGAGGTCGCACGATTTGAATCTCTTTCGACAGTCGGGTGACGTTATCAGCACTAAATAGCAACAACATATGAAGCAAGTTGGAGTTGAGTTACAACTGCTCAAACGACATTTTGCTGTCCTTTAAGAAGTGGGACATGAAAACCTCGGTAGCTCTTTTAACTTAAAACTTTCTTCAACGAAGAATCTGCGGCTTCTTTACCTCTAGATGATGTTCTCAGATTCACAAAAGCCTGCACGCGTAACAGCCGGGAGGATTTCAAATAGATAATTTTAAAAGGGATCAAAGAATAGACTTGCATACTTGGAGCTGCGGCTATTCCGAAACTATCCAGGTGCTTTCTCCGTGTTCACCTTACCTAAGGTATCAACGTGAATCTGTCTGTCTCTGCGTCTGCTTCTTTTCTGTAATGAAAGATGGAGAGCTTCAAAAGTGAATGTTTATTTTTTCCAGATGGTTATGTGGCATTCTTACTCATTCTTACTCATTATCTCCTTTTCCTTCTAGGCTCGCGGCCTTATGATCATCCTGACATTCGTATACTTCTCTCCTTCTTTCTCCTGATTCAATTCGTCAGTCTACGTTTTTTATGGATGGTTGCTATCGCCGTTTAAACTTCAGTCCATATCATCTTCAGCATCACCGTTTGGTTCATCATGTCTTTGGGTGTTAAGTGTGCCCCCGTTTGCAGATTCCGTGTGAACTGTGAACTTTGCCACGTTTGAGGATTCTGGGCATTATAGTGAATAATCATGCCCAAACCTCTAGAGGTATGCTCGATAACCTCCATGTCCGCTGAGAAGCTGCGGTAGATAGAAACCTACTCGATAATTGTGATTATGATTCTGTGGGTTGAGCGACCATTTCTCCTACTTGTTTTACCGCAACGGTGTTGTCCTTTTTTGCCAGAATACCAATTGGGACAATCCCCGCTATTAGGCAGCCTGCTTCATTGGATGTTGTTCAGTGAGTATCGAGGAGATATGCAACTTGATTTTTTCTTCTGTTTACTTCATTTTCAGCTGTGGACTGCAGGGTAGACCGATTTGAAGTATGGCTTTTTGGGAGCTATCCGATTCTCTCCCTGGGGTTGACATATAGCCAAGCCTCACGTCTACCAAGATGGTTAGTGGTTGATAATAGCCAACCTTGTACGAGGTATTATCAACAAAAGGAGTCGAGAAGCGCCTGCCCCAATGCAGGATGAATCGCAATCAACAAAAGGTCGTACTCAAAAAGTAGGGACCAACAAGACAAGTTCACTTTGGCAGACTTTAGAAAGGAGATAGGCTTCAATGATGCAGCTGCTAACTGGCATTTGCGTTATTTGAAGAAAGACATGAAATCAGAAGAGAAGATTAAGAAAGCTCAGGACAGATCTAAGCCTTCAGCATCATGACCAATAAGCCAGGTGCAGCGGAGGTCAGCTCACAAGAGGAGAATGCTCCTAACATACCAAGACCCGAGCCTAATAGGTGGAATACCAGGGAGGTCAGAAGTGAAGATAAAAACGAGGGGAGCCACCGTTAGTTATGCTAATCCGGTGCTGGCCATATTGCTGAAAGTATTTCCGGAGCAAATACTCGTGAGGAGCAAGAAATAAATGAGGACATTATCCTCGTGGAAATGTGTGAGGGATATGAAAAGGAACTCGCCTGCATCTGCATACGCTTTCAGCGAGGTTTTATGCTGGTAGATTGCGCGACGGAGAACACGGCGGACTGGCTTAGGACCAGCACCCAAAAACTGCCAGAATGGTAGGAAACGGAACTATCGACATGTGATGGGGATGATATACTAGGAGCGCACATGGTAGCAGTGTACTTTCCCACAGTCGCAGCGATTAATGCGGCAAGTTTTGCACCTCCTCATCATTCAAAACATGGGTCTCCACACACGATTGTGAAAAGTTTTTAAAAGGCAAACTCCTTATGATCGTGGTAGATGAAGGCAATTGAAGGTCGAAACTGTCAGATCAATTACAGATTTGGTAGCATACCTATGCATGTGCACACACACGGATGGAAAGCTTACCGAGATACTCGACAGAATCACGGAGCGCAGCACAGGGCGGGATCAAGCGGAGAAAAGGACCTGCTGCCTACAGAGGAGGAGAAGCTGGATGACCTAGACGAAATCTAGGGAAGTGCCATGTCGGAGGAAGATGGTAATATTCCGACGTTGAAAAACAGCTCCAAGCGCTAACGGAGCCAATCGCCTGCCATAAAATAGCCCAGGTAAACCTCCCCCATTCAAAACCTGTATTTGCAGCAATTGTAAGTGCAAGTTCCAACATTGGAATAGAGCGAGCTCAAGATGTACCGGCCAAATTCATAATTTGTGATTTCTCTTGCGAAAAACCATGAACTTGCCTCATTTTCAAACGAAACTTAAAATATATATGTATTTCAGAGTTTCTAAATGGACATTCTGTGGCTGTCTATGTCTCATTGGAAGGTGGCGGGAGAGCTCGAGTCGTTGTATCAGAATATTTTCCAGGAGTCAACACCCGGACCCCACAGGAGTTAATTGTTAGACTTGTGAAGTTCTGCAAGAGAGAGGCGCTAATAGATCTCTTTGGCAGCGATTCCAATGTCTACTATGTGATTTGGGTAAGCAGCGACATCAATCCAAGAGGAATTCATTCTTAGTAATACATTCGAAATACAATACATAACATAGGAAATGCGCAAACATCCGTGACCAGCAACAGGCAAGAGGTACTAAATATAACTCTATGGGACACTCTGATGAACGGCTTGGTCGCGAATCGGAGGGTGTTCGATGAGGGCTCTATGTCCGATCATAGAACAGTTAGATACGACATTGAGGCCAACTCGAAACTAGACAGAATAATAAGAAATCCCAGGAGGACAAACTGAGACTCCCACACAAGCCACTTGACTGATAACATGAAATAGAAATAGTAGTTTAAGGCCTCAATAGAGCCATCATTAATGCGTATGACACCAGTTCTCCGACTAACTGATGTACCATAGTAGAGCAGGAACTAAGCCAGAACAAAAACTGAGGTGCGAAAATTCTTCAACCGGTCGAAATAAGCTGGGGACTGGGCACAGGTACAAAAGTCAGTGACGACGTATAGAAACGCGATCAGGAAATCAAAACGAAATAACTTCAGGGAATTCTCTGGAGGGGTAGAACAAACCACAGAAACATTCAGGCTATACAAAATTGCAGCCAAAGACAAGGAAATATCTTCTGTCTATATGAAGAAGGAAGATGGGGTATTTACCGAGAATGAGAAGGATAGGGTACATCTGCTTCTTAAAACTCATTCTCCGGGGTTCTATCCCACGGCGGAAGGCAACAGCCTTCTGCATGGTATCCCAACTACTGACAGAGGGGGAAAATAGGTGAATTGGAAACTAGCGAGGTATGCACGGTAACTAGAATAAGGCCACTGAAATCACCACATTTTTCCAGAGAGGTCCAGAAATCATCTTAGGATTTCTTCTAAAAGTGATAAGGAGCAGAATAGTCTTGGAATATATACCAAATGCATGGAGACGGGCAAAAGGGGTCTTTATTCCGAAAGCGGGTAAAAAGGATCCTCTTCACCCCAAGTTTTTCAGACCAATCTGCCTGGCATCGTTCGTACTTAAAACTATAGAGAGGGTCATAGACGATTATATTAGAACTAATGTTCTGCGCAATCCCATACATCCATGTCAACACATTTATCGGGCAGGATGGCCAACAGCAACTGTCCTGTATCAGAAACAAAACAAATAGCACTGTAGGCGAGATGCTCTGATCCGCAAGGAAATGGAAAACCCGCTGGTCTTCTGGATAGGCAGGATGATAACGAGTGGGTAAATAAAAATATCGACAGGTACAAATGCTTTTGTCATGAATACTATCCAAGGTCGTCCACAACGACGTTAATGTAGAGTATGGTAGCTGACGAACTCATAGGAGAACTAATAAATACTGAAATACAAGTTCAGGATCATGCTAATGACATTGTTTCAATCTGAAGTGGTAAATACGAGGATACCCTGTGTGTAAGAATTCAAACTGGACTATGCAATCAATCCAAGGCCAATGATTCCCTGAGAGCCATTAGATTACATGGCATGGAGGTGAAACGAGTAATAGAAATCAAATATTTGGGGATCACACTATACCAGAATCTGGAATTGGTTTACGTAGATGTCCACTTGGATAAGGAGACTTCCGTACTCGGACTGGTTTACGTAAAAACCTGGAACTTTCCCCTTTTCTTGAAACCCAAACCACAGGAGCATCCAGCAGAAGAATTGATGAGGTAGCCCCCGAAAACGCTGCCCTGAATATGCAGGGCCAATGATTGCTTACGTGGTGGTAATCTGGGCAAAGAGAATTGAACTCAACACAACCGCCATGGAGTTATACAAACCTTAAACGCTGGCGTGCGTCTGTACCAATACCATGAAGACATGCCCAACGGTATCGCCAAAGGCCCTTCTAGAATTGACTCCTCTCCATCTGCACTTACAGATTCAGAAAATCGATCTTAGGAATGTTCGGGAGCTGGCTAAATCGAAGGAAGGTTGATATTCTTTCTTAGTCGCATCCTAAATAACTGATGCCAAGGGATAACATAACGATGAGGTTTCCTTTCGATAAGAATTTTGAAATACTTTGGCAAACTGGAAGAAAACGTTTTTTGAATCAATTGTAGTAGTAGCACACATGTATATATTCCAGGCGGAAATATACCCTCGCACAGTGAGGTCCGGATACTCTGGGTCCCAGGCCATGTCGAAATAGAAGGTAATGCGGCAGCGGGCTAGTTGGTCAGGAAAGGAGAAGTTAGTTCACGCGTCAGAATTATTCAGTGGAATTGAAAATGGGTTCATTGTTACGACGTTTAGAAATGAAGAGGAAAGACTGATGGAACTGCACTGGGCGAACCTACCAGGTTGTTCCTGGAGCATTTCAGGTTGTTCATGGGGGTATACGAACCTAAGTGCTCAAAGGATTTTTTAAATCTCATCAACAAGAGTCTCTGGATCATAGTAGGTATAATCACAGGCTATTGTAGGCTAAACTATCACCTGGAGAAGCTAGAGATATCTACGGGCAATGTTTGCTGATTCGGTGAAGGGAGTGACGAAACCTCCATACTTGTTCTGGGACAGCGTTCGGCACTTGTCCAAAGTAGGCTTAAGCATTTGCGAGAATACTTAATACCAGTTGCTAGTTGCTGAAACACTTGGAAGAAGGGAATGTACCAAAACCCCTCTCTGTAAGCTTGATTGACATACTATATTTAATTGTTATACTATAACCAGTAAAAGGCACAACAGTTTTTCTAGGATGCATTGCAACTTCCCTTAATGGTATTATTATCATTGGAACTCCGACGCAGTGTATCTGGATAGTGGTGCTAATTGGGCTGCTTGGAGAGCCCACTGGTGCCACTTTTTTTTCGTCCAGGGATTTTTAAAAACGATGACTGATGGTACTATCCAATGGCAGAAAGTTTCTCTTCAATTGGTTCGCTCCATCGTTAAGTGGATGCGGACCGAAGGCTCTCTCAACTCTTAAACAAATAATTTGTTTTAGCCAAGGTGAAACCGGAAGAATATAGTTTTCGCTCTGATTATAATTCGCACCCATGTTATGTTTGTATCTACTTAAGAGATAATAACACCTCGTAATGACATTCGGCCAAGCTACTCCAGGGGCAGAGATCAGAAGACTTCAGATTTTAGAGTTTTCAACTGCATTTCTATCACCAAAAGAGACCTTGTCTTGGTGGACGATGTCTGCAGTGCTTTGGTTCGTATTTTCCATTAATTAGACTATTTTATTCCTCTAATCTCTAACCATTTCTCTCATTTATTCAGTGTCATGGTCATAAACAGACGTCACAACGCACAAACCTAATTTTACGAGCCTAGCATATTTAGATTCTGCAAAGACGCTAGATAAGATTTCTAGTGTAGTCTACTCTTAGAATGTAATTATTATTGATCGTCAATTACACCTTCACATGCCTTATTTTTCAAAAATCCCATATACTAGTAATCAGAACCGAGGGGTTGAACTATGAAAAAATCATGTTATGAATAATATAAAAAGCTTGTTCAGGATTCTATTGAATCAAACCCTCGATCTATTAAAAAGTTATATCCTGATGTGTCCTTGCCTTGCCCACATTCGCTGTCCTTTGTATGTTAAAATATAAAATACATCTACCCGACATTTTCCAAACAACCCACGGATGAACGATAAAGCTCCAGATTAGAGTAGGTCGTAACCACTCAAAATAATCTACCACCCTGTGTTCCCTGCAGAAGGATTTCCATCAAATATCAATTTCTCAGATAGAAATGCTGAACAGCTTTCAGGCATCTCACCATGGTTAGTAAGCCTGGGAGGCAATATGTGCAGTTGGGAGCACTTATTGTTTGCCAAGGTATCCGGGTCCGTTGTACATAGCAACAGTCAATATCAATTCAAGAAAAGGTTGACATTCATTCTGATCCGCCTATTTTAAATGTTCCTCAACCGAAAGGATTATTTCAGTCGCTAAAGTATTGGGTTCTTATTTGTGTTATTAAATTTGGAATCTCTATTTCGGCCTTGATTTAAAGCAAAATGAGATTGTGTCGGCTTCACAGGATATTTATCAAATATAAGAAAAATAGATTTTGTCCTTGAGATGGTCTCATCCCTCAACTATGTAGTTTCATACTTAAACGCGAAATGTTTCAATTTTATTAAAATCGAAATCCAAGAGCAAAATTTCTAAGCCACTGACTTCCTTGAAAACTTGTTCAGCATGTGCTAATCCACAATCTTCTAGGTTTTCATAGCCACAAGGGGAGAATTTGATATCCCTTGCATCCTCTGAGCGATCTTAAACGACAATACCGAACTCCGTGTAACTTGTAAGTTAATGTTTAAGATTTTCTTGGATATTTGTGGGTCAGTTGCTAATACTTCCGGCTTTATTGTTTCGGATGGGAAAGATTTAACATTTCAGCAGGAATTAGTCAACCTTTTTATATAATTTATATTAGCTTCCGATGGGAGATTTGATTTGATGTATCTGTGGCAATGACTTGGTGAGTATTTGATGGAATTTCTTTTCTAACTAACAATTTTAATTGTTGGTTTACTGAGGAGCATTACCTTAGTGTTTTTTGGCATTGCGTCTAGATTATTCAAATCAGCTCCCTAAAACCATGTTGAGGTGCTGTTCGGAGGCGTCGACATGTAAATCGGAAACGAAATGATATATTGTGGGATGACAAGAAGACAAAGCATCGATGTGGGTAGTGACAATGACCAAGGCCCTATCATCAATGCCCGGCAGTTCCAGGTTTGCTTTGAAACTAAACTTTGTTAAAATTGGCTCACTGTCTGTGTGAAACTTCCATTTTTCTTAAAAACGGGAATAGCAATTGACATGAGATTTGGTGGGCATCTTGGAACTATCAACCCAAAAACATTTACCGAGTGACATCATTTCATATTCAGTTTAAAGGGGGTAGGTAGTAGACTCAAAAGAGAGGTGTAAACTTTTTTTACCGAATAAGCGCATTGCGTCCTAAAAAAAGAAAAAAAAATATTATTTCCCTATTTCCAAGTTGGACAGCCTGGCACCTGGTATCTCCCAGGTACATCAACCAACTTTGTGTAACAGCTAGACACTGTCCCAGGACATGTGTGCAGATTTCGTCACTCCCCTTATAGAATCTACAGAAAATGTCTGTCCCTAGCTTCCCCCAAATGATAATTTGCGATGACCAGTGAGTATACCTACTGTGATCGGGAGGCTCTTCGTGGTGAGGTTTAAACAGTCTTTCCAGCGCTTGGGTTCGTATCCCTGTTATGAAATGAAAGGTCTACGTCAACGGCTTCAGACACTTTTGGTAAGTAGCAGCAGTACTACCCTGACGCGAGCCAGCATGAAGAGCAAATGAATTTGCCATGCTGGTTCGCCCCGAGTACTCACACGCCCACCAGTTCTCTCCATGTGCTTCAAGTAATCGCAGCTTTTTATCTATAAATTTTTATGCACTTCATGCATATTTACGGATTGCATTTTTTTATTGCTACGGAAGATTGATGTCTGAATTTTACTCAATAGCAAAATCGGCAATTATGGACTTTTGCCTAGTCGTTACGAGGATAGGAAGAGTGTCTCTCTTAGTTCCTACACAAGACAGGTTGGTCACTAGTTTGCTCCAAGCCGATTTTGACCGTCTTTAAAATAGAGTTCTGCTGGCTTCACGCCGGAGCCTCTACATTAGGAAAGGCATAGCTGTTTCAGTTGGGACTGAGCCGAGAGTAGTTGTTTTGTTATTTGCTGCTACGCCTTTACTAATGTAGATTCTGCGGCATTAAGCCAGCAGAACTCTATCCTAAAGACGATGAGAATGGGCTTGGAGCTACCTAGTGATCAACCTGTCCAGTGAAGGAACTAAGACAGCCACTTTTCCTATCTTTGACTCGATTTTTATTTTATTTTTGTGTTCCTGGTAAATTTGCCAGTATAATTTCCTTAGCCGTTCCTCTTCGGTTTTAGCATCGTAGCCATGAATTCAGTTCCGCTTCAGCAGATAGGTATTCCTGTTCTTTTCTTGGCCAGCTTATCCGCCATCGTATTCCCTTCTAACCCAATTAGACGTGGGACCCAAAGCATCCAGAATTTATTGAGCCAGCCAAGGGTGGTAAGTCTGTTAAGGTACTCCCATGCCAGTTTGGAATTTACCCGGTAGAACCTCAGTGCCCTTTTGACTGTCGATTAGAATAGCAATATACTGCGCCTACATTTCGTTTCGAGGTTGAACACATCCATCTATCCATTCTTCCATGGCGTTTGGTTCCGTGTGGAATATGCTAGAATGTCGGTTCCAATTAGTTCGCTGCGCCATCAGTAGAAAGGAATCCCTCAGTGCACTAGGTAATCAAATTTCTTATCGAAATGAAACCTCGTTGTCATGTTATCCCATGGGAATGCCGCCTAGAAAGAATATCAATCTTCCTTCAATTTAGGCAGCTCCAAGCCTCATTGGTACTCCCGAACATTCTGAAAATAGCTCTCCTTCCTTGCATTTAATTATGCTGAAGGACAGGAGTGAATCCGAAAGAAACTCTACGGATGCCGTTGGACATGTCCTCTTTGCCACACAGATACGCAAGTCAATATTTCAAGTTTGTGTAGCTTGCTGCTTGTTGTGATAAGTTCGGTTCTGTCTGCCCAGGTTATCGTCCCATAGTTAATCAATAGACTTACCATTGCAGTGTATATCCAGTGCAGCATATTCGAGGTGCATTCCCATTTTTCCATGCTATAGACTGTAAGTCATCAGAGTCCTTGTGGGTTTTCGACATCGGTTTTCAACATGTGTGTTCTAGAGTAGTTTCAGGTCTAGCTCGATTCCAAAATATTTGAACTCTGTTACTCGTTTTACCTCCGTGCCATATAATCTAAAGGCTCTCTGGTGGTGAAGCTTGCGTTTCGTTCCTTGGTTGGATTTATGAGCAGCCCCGCTTTTCTGCTCTAGGTACTAGGAATAAGTAGTCAAGTTTGGATTTTGTTACATAGGTTATCTTCGTATTTACCTATCCAGATTAAAACAATGTCATCAGCGTAACCCAGCAGGTATTGGGGTATTTCTTACTTCCTAGAGGAGTTCGTTAACTGCCATACTCCACATTAACGGTGATAATACGACACCCTGTGGACAACCTGTGTTCATGATAAGAGTGTCGGCACTTCTATTTGCCTCTTCCCTAATATTGTGCCCATCCAGGAGGCTAAGATATTCCCGTGCCTCCCTTGCTTTTCAGGGCATCTCGTATACATCCACATGTAGCGCGGCAGGATTCGCGGCATTCGAAATTTATTTCGAATGTTGCGAATACCAGCGGACGGATGGCGACACTGCGCTCTCCACTCGGGTCAGACCTCGCCACAGGAGTGGAGATAAGAATGCCATGAAAAAAATGACATGACGTTTGAAAAGAAAAGAAAAGAGGAACCAAGAAGTAAAGTCTTTAAAAATAAGTAATTTAAAATAAAATTTAATAGTTGCATAAATATTATAATTTAATAATTACTCCGTGATAAAATAATTTTTATTTTAACCAATAATTTAAAATAAAATATATTATGAAAAAAGACAAATTTGAAATGATGTCTTTTGGCGAATGTTCTTAGTAATTTTAATTACTATAAAACACATAGGGCAATGTGTTATCGAACGTTCTATCGATGTCCAAAAACGCACACAGTACTATTGATTTTGTTTCTATGCCATCCCGTACTACATCCGTCAGTTGACACAGAGCGGTTTCCATTGATCGCACTACGGCATGTGGGAGATTAGTTCTAATATAGTTCTTTCGCTAGTCTCTAATTCACCTTTTTCCCTTTTCTGTAGGTTTTGGGGTGTCAACCAAAATGTTGTTACCTTCCGCCATGGGGTAGAATCCTGGGAAATGAGTTTTGAGAAGTACATGTACCCCATGTGCCATCCTCATTTTCGGTAAATGTTCCATTTTCTTCAGCCAGACACAAGATATTGCCTTATCTTTAGCTGTTGCTTTACATAGCCTGGATACTTGTATAGTTTGTTCTATTCCTCCGCAGAATTCCTTGGAGCTGTTCCGCTTTGATTTCCTGATCACGTTGTTATACGGCGTCAGTGTACTTATGAACCTCTGCCCAGTCCCCGGTTTGTTTCGCCCAGTTGAAGAATTTTCGCACCTCCGCTCTCATTCTGGCAAGGTTTTTGCTTCACCAGGGTACGTACCTTGATGACTTCATTATCTTAGCCGGACAACTGGTCTCATATGCGCCAATGACGACTCTGTTGAGGCCTTTCACCACTGTTTCTAGCTTTATTTCGCTGGAGATGTCACCGCTCCCCTATAGGTGAGTTATACTCTCAGTCAGGTATCTTGTGTGGGAGTCCCAGTGTGTTCTTCTGGGATTCTTTATTATTCTATTTATTTCTAAATTATCCTCAATGTTGAATCTGATTATTCCGTGATTCGGCATAAAAGGCTCGTTAGACACTGTCCAATTCTTGACCAAACCCCTCATCAGAGAGTTCCGTAGAGTTATGCCTTGCATCTCTTGTTTGGTGCTTGTCATGAATGCTTTAGTGTTCTCTATGTTATATATTTTTAACTTTTTACTAAGGATGGATTCCACAGGGTACTCGCTTCTTCGATTAATGTCGCTATTTCCCCAGACCTTATGATGAGCGTTGGCATCACAGCTGAGTAAAGTGATAGCACCTTCTTCTCGCAGAACTTCACCTGTCTAATTCTAGTGTAATTCGGTTGTCATCTCTGAAAAAGTATCCCGATGCCACCCCTGCCTATCGACTTCTTCCTCCGGCTTCCAATGTGACTTGGACGGTTAGGGGGCCACCATTTAGAAACTCTGAAAGACATACGTATCTTAAGTTTCCTTTGAGAATGATGCAAACCCTTCGCTTTTCACTTGCTGACCGCGAATCACCCAGGGTTCTTGTGTCAACACTATTCCAATGTTATCCTTATAACTTGCCCCAGCAATTACTGCAGATGCAGCTTTTGCATCGTGAAGGTTCACCTGAACTATTTTATGCTAGTCATCGGCTCCGTTAGTGTTTGGAGCTTTTCTTTATAGCCGGGGTATTTTCCTCCTGCTTCAACATGTGTGTTTCTCCGTACGACTTGAGCCCTAGAAAGTCTAGGTCAAGGTCATTCAGCTTTTCCTCTTCTGTGGTTAGCAGGCCCATCTCCCTGCTTGGCCCTGCTCTTTCAACCTCAATGGCTTCCGAGATTTCTTCGGCAAGATTTCCACCCGATGTGTCCTTTCTTTATTTCGCTGTGCATGTGCGTAGTTATGTTACCAAATTTGTAATTGATGAGGCGGTCTCGCCGTTCATTTGCATCCAGGGATTGGTCGTCTACCCCGATGGTGATGAGTTTGCCTTTGCCTTCCTCCTTGCTTCTAAAAACTTTCTAGAACTATGTGAGGCGTAGAAGCTTCCTCGTCTCAATCGCTGCGGTTTTGGGAAGGTAGACCATCACCATGTGTACGCCTGGTATGTCAAATCCAGAACACGTCGATTGTTTCGTTCCCTTCCATCCTGTGAGTTTTGGGGGTTAGGACCAGTGTGCCGTATCCTCCGTTGGACAGTCTACCAATATAAGCCCTGGTAGAAAGCACAAGCTCCTTATTCTATCCTTGACACATCTCCATGGCTATGGGGTCCTCAATTATTTCCTGCTACTCGCGAGTGTGTATTTACTTTGAAAATACCTTCTGCAGTATGGTCAGTTTAATGCTCTATCCCTGATCGCCCGAAGATTTTTCTTTTGCTTAGATTTAGGTTCCTTGAAAGCAGTTTGTTTCTCCCCGCTTTCTTGGATCTGATACTGAAGGTCTGCTCTGCCGTTCTTTCAGGTAGCGCAGATACCATTTTTATCCTAGCGAATCCGACTTCCGGACGGTTTGATTTCCGTATATCTATATTTTTCCGCCTTGCCACGCCACCTTTGGCTCAGGTTCGGCTGTTGTCTTTGAGATAAAGCTCTCTGATTATTGACTACTCCAACTTGCCTAACAATGGTTGGTTGAGGTTGATTTGTACTAACGTCATTTTTAAGATTTTGTGTAAAACAGAAACTTTTTAGAATCGATTCGATGTCTGCCTGTCCATCTGTCTGTTACACCCGATTTATTCCAAAAGGGCCGAATAAAATCTCACGAAATTTGGTGAGAATGTGTAATCTGTGAATTCCTTTACATACAGTTGGTGGCATCATTTTGCATTGAGTTTAAGGGGGTGTTCTTCATACATGTGAAAGGGGGTGTAATTTTTTTTTTCACAGATTAAGGTCGTGTGGGGTATGAAATGAAAGGGTTCATTTATGATTTTCGGGACAAATTATATTTGTGACCCCAGTTAAAACATAAGAAGGGGAGAGCTCAAAATATGTGCCACAAAAAGTGTAACAGGTTTCGTTTTCAGAATCTATTCAACCGAAAAATCTGAAAAAATCACAATGGTGCATCCATACGAAATCTAGGCCTCAAAATTAATTCGATTCCGATATTTGCTTAAATAAAGTTAATAGTAGTATATTACCATATTTTACAAATTTTGTCGAAAACCCCTCTTAAGTTCATTCTAGAAGTACAAAGTTTGGCACGGTTATAAATAATGACATGATGTATAATTTTGGAAAGTTTGGCAACTATTGGTTCCTGCGGCATGCCGACAGCCGACATCCTCTTTCCTCCGGCAGAGGTTATGTCTGCCTGTCTTTCCGACTACTGGCCTGTCTGTCTACCATAGTTATATCTTCTGACATAAAAATTCAGTGGAAATATCATAGTAAACCTACATATGTAGTAATAGTAAACCTACATGTGGAGGTTGTCCTGCGATTTAGGACTGAAGAAAAGTCTTTCCAGCTTGTCGTAAGAGACGACTTTCAGAGATAGAAATTTGAGAGCTAGAAACCTGGAAATAACGTTTCGTAGAGGAGCTGACTTCATGGCTACGCCTTTTCATCATCTCATCAACGGGGCAATAACCGGTATCCGGTCTAGGCCTCCCTTAATAAGGAACTCCAAACATCCCGGTTTTGCGCCGAGGTCCACCAATTCGATATCCCTAGAAGCTGTCTGGCGTCCTGACCTACGCCATCGCTCCATCTCAGGCAGGGTCTGCAAAGTTGATATTGCCATTATAGACTTTCCGGGCTGGATCATCCTCATCCATACTAATTAATTGACCCGCCCACCGTAACCTATTGAGCCGCATTTTATCCACAACCTGACGGTAATGGTATCGCTCATTGATTTCGTCGTTGTGTAAGCTACGGAATCGTCCATCCTCATGAAAGGGGTCTTCGGAGGATTCTTCTCTCGAACGCGGCCAAGAGTTCGCAATTTTTCTTGCTAAGAACTCAAGTTTCCGAGGACTGCCAAGATCATAGTCTTGTACAGTAAGATCTTTGACCCTATGGTGAGACGTTTCGAGCGAAACAGTTTTTGTAAGCTGAAATAGACTCTGTTGGCAGCTAACAACCGTGCGCCGATTTCATCATTGTAACTGTTATCGGTTTTGATTTTCGGCCCTAGCAAGGAGAAATTATCAACGGTCTCGAAAGTGTAGCTTCCTATCTTTATTCTTGCCGTTTGACCAGTGCAGTTTGATGTTCTTGGTTGGTTGGTTTTTGGTGCTGACGTTGCCACCATATACTATGCCCTTTGGTTAATGAAAACGGATTATGATTGGTTTCCAAAATATTCGCAAGCTTCTCGACAATGGTAGCAAGGGTCTTCAGCCAATTTGAACTCGAATTCCAACGACATAAGCTGGACATCCTGGGCTTAAGCGAAGTAAGGTGGTGGCCCTATGGGGAGTACTCCTCTCCCTCTTGCGACACTAATGGCAAATTGCTCTGTATTCTGGAAAGTCAAGTGATAGTAGACGCGAATTCGGTGTTAGGTTGCTTTGACGGTTACCGTAAGATGTGCTGTTGGTCTGTGGCTGATTTCTAATTGCAAGATTCCGGTCCAGGTTCAGGAGCATCACAATTGTACACTGGTATGCACCAATGGAGACTTCCGACATGGTGGAAAAGGGTGCTTTCTATGAGCAATTACACGGAGTTCAGGGGAGGCTCCTAACGACGACATTGTGATTGTCTTGGGTGATTTAAATGTCAAGGTGGGCTCTGATAACACCTTGTTCGGACATGTGATTGGGAAACATGATCTTGGCCACCGTAACGATAATGGTGGGAGGTTTGTAAATTTCTGTAGACTCCACTGCCTCGTCATTGGCACCACGTATGGTAGATATACAATAATTAAATTTTGGAAATTTAAAGAGTGTAAAGACATATATACCAATAAAACACAACAATTTGGTTACATATGGAAGGTATGCATTGCAATGCTACAATAATATCTGAAAAAGGGTCAACTTCCAAAACAAAATATTCAGAGGAATTGCCTCAAAATCTTCCAGAAGAGCTGAACTAGCTATTTATCTTCTACAAGTATCTTTAAATTTATCTTTTCAAAAGCATTTCATTCTACCCATTCAAACAATTCTTATCACGGTCAGTTCTAAGGTGCAGTTATATAGATTCATTTATTGCACAGGGGAGGCGAAGGACATAACAATGAACACAAGCACCAGTAGATGGAACACCTATTCCAAGTGTTAAAAGTCATGTACATTTGCCTCGACCCACTTGTGCAGAGTTTTATGATAGTTAAACTATCATGTGCTAAAAGCCATTCACTGAAATGTTGCAAGCACACCCTCGCAAAGTGGTTGTAATAATGTTATTATTTGCACTGGCAGCCACTTGAGTTTCAGGTGAGGTGCACAAGGATGAAAAAGAAACATCGAACCGAAGCGATTTTCTCGACAATCACAGATATTTCTGTAAGTTTTAATGCGAAAGTTTCACGATTGCATTTAGATACACAAGTGGAAGAGGGAGATTTGGTAAATGTGTGCCCATTTTAAAGAGTGCTATTCTGCACAAATGTTACAAACCATTCGATTAAATGGGAGTTATTTGTTACATAATGACTATATTTCTAGCTTGTGTTGTTTCCTATTTTGTTTGAGCAAAATCTTCTTCACAAGAACTATATCGAAAGTTGAATGAATGAATGAAGTAAAGTTTTCCAGCTATCCTGGCTCTGCCAACAATTACCACAGTTCGGTCCCCACAGATTTTTATTAATAAACCATTCTATCCGGAGTCGCTATCTATCTTTTCGCCCCTATCGCAATTCCTATAAAATGTAAATAAATCCAATTAGTTAGGATCTATATTCAATGTTAATGCTCTAATTTGTACATCATAAATTACATCTGTTTCATCAAAATTTCCACCGAATTTTCCTTTATAACTTGTTTTCCTAATTTATTTCAGTTCTTGAAATTCTTCCCCTAAAGCCTGTAAATTCAATTGTATGGAATTATTCATTAGAATTTCGAAAGACTAATGACACTCTGTCTACTCGTTATGACGCAATTAAATTTGATTGTTGTAGAATAATAGGCAGTTTTGCTTGTTCAGGAGATAAGCTGAAGTGGGAGTTCTTGTCTAATGATTTAAATTCTAGGACTTTCAAGCGGACCTCCCTTGAATTGAAATTACGATTGAAAAGGAAGATAATACGATTATCAAAATGTACAGTTGTTGAAGTCGATTTGTATTTCAAGAGCTTCCTTAGTAGCAGGTTTGTCAAAGACGGTGAAACCCGGCTGAAAGAAGAGGAGAGAAAGGCATCTGAATAGCCGACAAACATCTAGACAAATAAGGAAGAAAACTAAGTGTGGTTACATTCAATGCACCAAGTACTCTGCTGATATAAATATTTTCCCTTGCCACAGGGATTAACAACTTACTATCGGCATTATCTACTGATTCTAGAACATGGCAAATGCAGGTGAAATCACGGCAACGTAAAGGGTATCCTCAGAATGTCTGCTTGATTTTCCCCGATTCTGGGACGCACTTTCCATTCTGTGAAATGATGCTATCATACCATAGCTTTCTGGAAATAAATAGGAGTCCATTATTATGCTGATACCATTTCTCCACAAGCGTAACCTGAAGACTCTGGAGGGGTCTAATTAGCACTGTTGTGCGCCGTTTTGATGTCGCAAACTGATAAGATCGTGACTGCTGTTACGAGAGCAGGGAGGCCGAGTCTAGCCGGCTCGGATCTTCAGAGCCAGCCCGTAGCATTAGCGAAGGAACGCAGCTCTTCGACTCTGCAGCTAGAAGTCTCTCTGAGGTCCCCAAAGAATGGTTTACCCAGTGTCCGTAGCCTGAGTTTAGCTAGAGCTGGGCAATTGCAGAAAATGTGCATGAGAGTTTTCCTTCCTTCGCCGCAGCTTCGGCAATGCGAATTGTAGGGTATGCCGAGCCTAGCGGCAGGGACCCCTATGAGCCAGTGCCCCGTGCAGACCGCCATAATCTTGAATGCATTTGCACGCATCTGGTACAGGAACTCTCGTGGTTGGGCTATGTTATAAGGGGGCCAAATTCTCCTTGACTCGGCACAGCTCGTAAGCCTTCTCCATCTAAGGTCTGCGGCTGCTAGGTAGTGCGAGTAGGCTCCACCCTTGACAGACCCCAGGGAGACACCAACTGAATTCAACGAAGGGCTGTAAAAGCAGAGTCTCGTCTTGCCAATCCATCAGCCTGCTCATTCCCTTCACATGCCCGGCGACCTAGAGGAGGGTGACCTTGAGTGTGCCACCCAGACGGTTCAGAGCGTCTCTGCACTGCCCCACTAGCCTGGAAAATGTCTTCGCTGAGTATAAGGCCTTGATGGCCGCTTGAACGTTGGTCAGAATGGCTATGTTATACCTGGGGCTCGAATATCGCCAGTACTTTCGCTTGGAACACACTGGCGAAACTTGGGAGACCATACGACTTGGATACACTGCGTATTCGAGAAAACCCCCGCGCCGAGTCCACAGGCCATCTTTGATCCATCTGTAGACAATACTGAGTCGTAACCTTGCAACACGCCGCCGGTCTTTCACTTTGCCGTGGTTGGAAGGCCCACAGCAAAGTTTCTCGTGAAGTTCAGCTTGCGTGTGATATAATCCGTAGGGAATGTCCAGATTTCCCGAGGTACTTCGTCTAGGATGTTGCTGTGGCCGTAAGTTAGGATCGGTCGCACTACAGCGGTGTACATGCAAAAAATCATCCTTGACCGGAGACCCCATTTCTTTGCAAACGTTCTCTTGTAGGTATAGAAAGCTATACAGGTCTTCTATATTCAATCTCCAATTTAGCTTTGGGTCCAGGATTACACCCAGACACTTTACATTAGAGGAAAGAACCAACCCTTGTTCATTCAGCCGCGGTAGGTGGAATTCAGGTATCCGTGTCTTGTTGGTGAATAGCATTAGTTTCGTTTTGGTTGGGTTTATGCCGAATCTGCATCTTGCGGCCCACAGGCACACTTTTCGCAACGCTGAAAAGACTGTCCGAGATTATTAAGGATAATTACAACATGCACCAAACCATAAATTATATGGTGAAAGCCATTAGAGTCCTTTGTAATAGACCGCAGGAGGAAGATGAGAATTTTAACGGGCAGCCGAAAACTGCGGGTCCAACACTATCGTAAACCACTCAAGTGAATTACTGTCAAATAAAAGATTATCGGGAAAAGAGGGGGATCCTCTGGGGAATCACCAGCCCCTAAGAGGAAAAAGGGCTTACAGGCAGTTCCAGCAAACGGAACTAAAGTTTAGGAGGGGAAAATGCGTATATCGGCTGGCGAAGCGGAACCCCAGAAGAACGAAAACAATGGATGGTTAAAAATAACTAACAAAAAACTAAAAAAGAAAGTGGAAGTGCGAATTTGCCCAGAGGGGACTGCCATCACCAGCGAGAGAAATCTGTCATACGCAGAGATACTTAAGAATGTCAAAGCTGATCCCGATCTAGAAAAATTCATCAGGCTGGTGTACAAAGTATTGGATGAATAAAGGTTTCACATAACGGAATGTAGTACCGTGGTATGTGACGCAGTATCAGGGGCACAAAAAGCATGCATATAAGGAAGCAAAAACCTCCTAATGGCTATTTAATAGAGTTAGAGGTGATGATTTAAGAAGCTCTACCCGGAAGTGGATTGAATCTTGCTAACTCAGAGGTCGTTTATCTCCACAGATAACGGTCCTACCGCCTTGCTGAAAATCATGCAAGGGCTTTTCGCAAAGGAAGGTAGGGGTGCTGGCAGCTTTAAGAAATCTTTGAATATGGTAGCAATAGCCACAATCGAGGTGTTGGAGATCTACAGCAGGATCAGTGGAAATAAAGCGTCTGGCTTGGTGGGAATAACAAACAGAGCCCATAAACTCGCCATGAAATCTAGACCGGACATGTTTGCTGAGTTCTTGGGAGCATGCAAGTCCAGGAGAATATTTCCTACAGCATGAAAGTGGCAGAAGTTGGTGCTGCTACCTAAGGCTGTCAAACCTCCAAGTGAGCCATCCTCCAATAGACCCATATGTCATCGTTGGTTACTGGCTTGGCCGAAAATGTAATTCATGGAGAGAGTAGTATGAACAAATATTCCGGACCTTCCACCGTTGTCGCGTAGCATCGTACAATTTTGGGACTTCTTAACCTGGACCGAAATCTTCCAGTTAGAAGTCCGTCAGAAACCGACTCCCAGGTGAATAAAGCGCACCGGTAGCCGTTAGAAGCAACCTGACACCGGATTCGCCTCTGCTACCACTTGGCTTTCCAGAGTTCAAAAGCGCATTGCGGCAAGAGGGAGAGGAGTACTCTCCAGAGTCCCATTATCTAACTTCGCTTAGGCTCAAAATGTCAAGCTGTCGCGGAGCGTGGGAACATTTCATAGTCCGTTTTCGATTGCCAAAGGTCGTTACCGTGAGGTCAGTCCCTATCCGAGGCATTGTTCACGTTTCGGTAACAATAACGTTTCAAAATTTGCATGATGCAGGCCCACAAATTTCTATCTGTTTTAGTCGTCTCTTACGACAAGCAGGGAAGGCTTTGAGTGGTCAAAGATAAGAGTGGAGCTAAAAGCATTTTCAACAGTGTAGTTGTGCGCTGTGCACTCAACGAGGACGAACTAGTGACCAAAATGGTCATAGATATTAAGTTAATTCATAGGAAAAATTAGGTAAACCATTTTTATTCTTTAGAAAGTGAAATTTTACTATGCTGATACTATAATATTTTGAACATTTGTACAGTTACTCTCTATTTGTGCTTCTTTTAATGATTGTTTTTTTGCAAATAGAGCTAAAATTTTCAACCTCATCCCCGGAGGGCACGAGGAATTTATAGAGGCGGCGGAGGTAGTCTCTCCTCTGCAGCTTGCTTCCAAGTGGAAGTTTGAATTTTCAAGCCGCCTTGAGGGGCAAAGGATGAAAATGTAAAAGACAGAGGATTGTCCCCCCCCAATCCTGTTAAACATTTGGTTGACGACTATTAATTGAGCGCCTACATTGCAGCGATTTTGTGGTACTAGGATGAACCTAAGGGGGGTTTTGCATTCAAGTACTAAAGATTATAGCAATATACTTTATTTGAAGGGGTATGATTTTTTTCGAGCGCAATGCTGACCATATTGCTTCCTAGTGTACCGTTACGGTCTTGAATGAAGTGCTCTAACACACTTCAAGGCTCTGATCCAACATGGATTGTTGCGCCAACGATTATTATTATATGATTTTTTTCTGATTCTTCGGTTGGGCAGTTTCTGAGAACGAGCCGGTTAAATAAATGATCACTTTCGCCCCCCCCTTTCCAACGAATGTCAAAATTAAGTCCGAGACCTTTCATTTGATACACCACATGATTATATTTGAAGAAAAAAGAATGTACACACCCCTTTTGCATGCATGGGGACCCCCTCCCCCCTTAAATTCGACATAAAAGGATGTAATTCTCTGTATGCGTGAATGTTCACAGTTCCCACTTTTCCACCAAATTTGGTGTCAATCGCTATAACCGTCTCCGAAAAAAATGCGTGCGATGGACCGACAGACAGACAGACGAACAGCTGCTCTATGCGACCCCAGTTTGGAGGGAGGCGTTGCGGATATCAGCTAACACCAAAAAACTGAGTGCAATCTACAGGAGGACACCCCTGAGGGTATGCTCTGTCATCAGGGCTGTCTGAAATGATTCGTCCTCTCTGGAATGATGCCGATTGACATCTTGGCAGATGAGATGGCGAATATATACAATACGAAACCAATCTCTCCGTTATCGCAGGCGAAGAATGCTGAGAGGGAGAGATCCATAAGTAGATGGCAAGAGCGGTGGGAACGCCCGGGATAGGGTCGGTGGACTCGGTGGCTCATTCTTGCCATCAAGGAGTGGTTGGAGGGACGACACGGTGAGATTAATCATAATCGCCAATACCTGCACATGTATAAATTGGAGACCCCGCTGTTTCATAATTTTCAATCTAATAATTGCTCATTCCTACAAGCTGAAAGGAAGATATGAAGGGGAAACCCGGCGGTCACACTCCCTTACAAAGTTACAGTGATCCAAATGATATCAGCATGGTAAAATTTAATTTGCCAGTGTACCGGGAAGGAGGAAAAAAAGAGAGTGCGAAGAAGAAGGTCCCCATTTTCTAAAACCGTTGAAGACTCTAAACGGTCATCCGTTGTTGAAGCCTGAAAAGGGGCTATTTTCGTATCATTAATAAGCGCGCCGGTGGGAAGGAGGCGAAAGGGCCCTTGCACATCTCGATGATGATTGCCCTACCAATAACCAATAAGCAGCTTTTTAAGGGAAAACGACTACTACGTCTTTTTACCAGGGTGGATATTCTGGCATGATCATTGAATTTCTCTGGGCAATTTAAAAGTTTCGGACACAAGGGATGAATCTTCCACTTTTTTTGAATCTATTGATTTCATGTATGCCAATTCTCTACTTTTTGACAAACACTTTGCTTTTAAGGGAAATATTTTCTAAACATAATGAACGATGCTTTTTTGCAGGTATCGTATTCAACAACCGAACTCGTCACTTTGAATATGGAGCTCGTCAGTGAAATTCGGTGTAAGATGAAATCCATTTTTCCGATGCCGGACTTTTGGCGCCGGTTTGATGTTCTGAAAGAAGTCGTTTCTGGCACGGAGGGGCGGATCCTGGTAGGTGGTGATTTTAATGCTAGGGCGCTTGAGACGGGCATGCCTAGACCAGACCCCAGAGGGCAACAGATCTTGGAAATATCGAACCAGGTTCGGAGTTTTAAACACAGGATCCAAGTCAACGTTTTGGCGCCTAGGCTGCGAAGGAAGCATGCCTGACATAACTTTTGCGTCCGAATCTCTGAGTGAACGGGTGGCGAGTGCTAGAAGCCTTCTCCGCAACGCTATTTGCAAGGTGCGCGTCAACTCGGTGCTCCCCTTGTGATTGCAATGTCGCAAGGGTGAACATTCGGAAGTTTGTCGGAGCTCTTGGAATAGACACAGTTGCGCTGGAGGACGCTCCGGGGGTGGCAGCGTTGCAACTAACACTGCCGTGATAACCACAGCGTGGGAGGCTTTCAGCCTTGGAGGGGTGTGTCAAGCCTTGAATTTACTGGTAGACGGCGGAATTTGCCGACCTACGGAAGGATTGTTGTAGGTTCTGTCGTTTGGCACAACGTTTACACACTTGCGAGGACACATGCAATGAGGACCCATGGAAACTAGATTATCATATAAACATTGTACGGACATTATTCCCTAGATATCCTGTGCAAGTTGATGCTGACAGCGTGGAAAACATCGAGAATTGTCATCTTTTTATAATAAAATAGCTCGAAGGTGCAGTTTCACCATGAAAAACAAGAAAATATCAGACCCTGATGGTATCCCGGTGGAAGTTTGCAAACTAGTGTTCCTCTAAAGTCCACATTTATTGCTCGAGGCGTTCAACACATGACTGAAGGAGGACTGCTGTTAGAAGGTGGCAAGACTCGGAAGAGGAGATCCTGAACTGCTGTTTGCATACAGACTGTTGTGTATGCTTGACACGACCAGTTCATCAGAAGTAGATACGCTGAAGCAATCCACGCTGATGGGGAATTATCCCCAAGGCAGTTCGGATTGAGAGCAGGAGATCGGCAGTGGACTTCGACGGATAGTATTCTTCATAACGCTTGATTTCAGAAATCCCTTCAATGCCCTAATGGGGACAGGTATACTAGGAACATTAGAAAACCTATTCTATGTGTCCAATTATCGCTTCCGGATATTGCTCTATTAGACGCTGGAGAGCCAGAGGAGGAGGGAGATCAGGCCGGGACTAGCATTGGGATTTATGCAGACCTATTGAACGTTTTCTACGATAGTTTGTTAAGACTCGACATGCCAGAAGAGTCGGGCCAGTTTTTGCAGACAAGGTTGTACACTTGTTGCCGGGCGCACTGTTGAACAGGCGCAAAGCAGACATGGCATATTGATACGACAAGTTCATTGTTCCAATCTTGCGTTGGAGAAAAACGAAGTAGTTATCTTGACCAGAAAGAGAATCCGATCCTGCGTCCCATATCGATCGGTAAGTTGACTATAGAGTCAACATCAGCTAGATTGAATGCTCGACTCGAAGAAGAGCTTCTTCGAGCAAATTCAAGCAACAGCGGACAAGGTTGCAGCTGGAGTCTCGGCCTTGAGTCGACTAATGGCGAATTTTCTGAGCCCTATATCTACCAGGAGACATCTTCTTATGAGTACAAGGTAGTCCGTTCTGTGAGAGGCAATTGTCCGTGATGAATGTCAATGCAGACTTGCCAAAATAAGCCAAGTGGCAGATGGACTGCGAAACGAAATGCATAGTCAAATTGATTACTTCCTTACCGAACTTCTAGGCTAGTTCTCTGATGATAAGGAGGTGTTTAGTTGTTAATCCGGCCGCGTATTGTTTCGGGAGTCCAACACTCTGTGCATAAAAACATTTATCTATCCTACTCCAAAAATCTGGAAGGCCAACGTTCAACCGTGCTTACGCTTTTACTGGATAATATACAATACGCTTCGTAAATATTGTTAACCTTGTTGAGGGTTACCCCTCCTACATGTGGACTCAGATTACAGTGACCCTTTTCTTGTCCTCTCTCAAAAGTTTTTGGACTTGGGATTCAATTATTTTTCAAATTTCTATATCTAAAAAAGCGTGAAAACTTTCCTAGCTTCTTTCGTGCACTTCCCCGTTATAGTTATTTTTATAAGGAGTGAAATAGGGATGTATTGTAGAGACATGTGTCACAACACCAGGATTATTTTAAAACAACAAAAAGCGAAATAAAAAGTTTAATTTCACTGATATCCACTAGAGAGATAAAACTTTCAACGGAATTCGGGGTTTCCATTGGCGACTCTTATATTAAAACGAATAAACACTCGGCTTAAGTCTTTATTCAGAGCCAGATTTATTGTGATTTAAGGCTTTAAGTACGTCTGATATCCTTGCAACTTTGCATAAGGCTATCTATTCCAATTACGACAAACAAATTGATGTCGAGATTAGTCCGAAAGAAAAACTAATTCATTCAGAAAAGTGAAACCATGGACCTAGGCCAGACGTAACAGTATCGGAGTTTTATCGGGGACTGTATTTCCGTATAGAAAAGCAATTTTTCTCTCCCCAGGGGTCGAATGTATATAGAATTACGTCAAATAGGATATCTTAGGACCCAGTCACAGCAAATACTACATACATATGTCAAGCTGAATGAAACTGGGAACACTGAAAGGAAATAAATTGTTGCTGCAGTGAATGGAAATATAGTCTAACATGGCAGTGTACCTCACAGTCGTATGTATATTCCATCATCGCTCTCGTCCTTGCTTGGTTGACTTCATTATGTCTAAATTAAGGGAAGTCCCTTTTTCTGGCACATGGAATTATAGTTATGAGGAAAAGTAATATGTTTATGTATGTAAGAGACGAACACACTATGGACTCGGGGAGAAAATGATTTGTTATGTAACTCCAGAGATTACAGCGAAGTGTCCTTGTGCGGAAAAATTAGAGCAATATGTTGAAGTAAATTGTACGCCCCAAGGATTTATGCTGACTGTAAGTGGTGGTTATTTGATGAAAAACACAAATTCATTTGTATCTGGATTCATCCCCAATAGGACTGAGGGGGCAGGACACGCTTTTTATGTTGAGTTTGCGTTGAAATTAAAGCAAATGTTTCCACAGCCAAAAAGTCCTGTCTTTGAATGTTTATCCTTAAGTAAGACCTAATTTATGAAATGTTGTGCAATGTCGTCTGCATATTTTCGTCTAATTTATTAATTTTTTTTGTAGGAATGAAATGTACCACTTAATACAGATGTTTCCTAAAATTATTCACTCAATTATTCGTAATTCACGACTACAATCTGAAAAAATGTGAAAAGTTTATGAAATTATTGATTCTTCACCCACGGGAGTTATTTTAACTTATCCGACATTGATTGATATTCTTGCTCTGCCCAAATAATGCCACAGATTAGAATAGGAGCAGGTCCAAGCATAAATTTCGCATAATTTACACTTGGAATTTCCATCTAACATGAAGTCTGTACTCACCCCCGGGAGTGGGATGCGGAGGATTTACTTGAAGACGCGGAATGTACATCGCGGTATTACCAAAGAATGAGATTTGCAGGATTAAATTTTAAATCGCTTCGACGCGGGACTAAGTTAAGTGGAAATTTAACATGCATTGCAGGGAAATGTGGAGTAAGTACCCAATAAAAATGTGGATTTAAACGATTTAGGCTTTGTAGCGTGGAAAAATTTCGTTGAAGGGATTATTTTCCTATTAGCTGTGGTTCGGAAATAAATCACTGTAATTCGAATGCTGGGTTATTCCTAGGATTTCCACAAAATTTTCGAAACGATGGTGGTGCGAGGATATTTTTAAATAATTTTTTTATGGAGGCGAGAGTGGGTTTCCATTTTTACCATGCTATTATGAAGAATCGAAAGAGATAGAAGATTCACTTCATAAATGTTGTAACAAATCGGGAGAAGCGCAATAATCACTTACTTTATGACTAGAAGCAACACCCTAATAATTTGCTGCCCTCAATTTGTCTACTTTATTGCGATTCTGATGTTCTGAGATTTGTTAGGTTGAAGTATATCGATATGAAAGGCATAATTCTGACCTGCTGCAGTTTTGTTGGCAATAGTGGGATTTTTTCCAAACTTCCTAGTATAAGGTCCAATATTATGGATTATATTCTTCCAAAATACGAGCTTTCCGGTACTTTTGAGTTTTGAGGCATCATTAAAGTTTTGAAACTGTTTCGGCTGTTTGTTTCCTGTAATGTCCCTTATCTTACTTTAACAAAGGTGGTATGAGAATACGTTAAGAGCATATGTTGATCAGGACTGGAGAGCTCCAGTAGTACCTATTGAGGCGGCTGAAATTGGGAGTCATAATCTGGTAGTAAATAGCATTAGATCCGTTTTGGTTTGGATTTATGCCGAATTGGTATCTTGCCGCCCACATGCATACTTTTTTGAAAGTGCTCTTCATAATCCCGCAGATAACCGAGGGAACATCTTTGACATAAACATGAACAAATCATAATTATGCACCACTAGCGTCAACCCGCTCCAATGGAAATAGCAGAGTTGGGTTGTGATAACCTGCTTAAATCTCCTACAGTCGATTCCCTTGGGGTTTTTGAAGTGGTAAGAAATCTCTGCAGCGAGATTTGGATTGAACAGTATCCAGTTGTGATCCAAGAAGGATCTGTGATCAGATACCCTACAGTTACTGACCCTAAAAGTTCCATTGTCAGATAGCAGATGGGTGTATTGATCTCAGACACTGATCGGTTTGCGATAATAATAAAGTCGAAGGTAGTTTCGTTGATTTCCGAATTTCCGATTCCGATTTCCCCAAAACATATACATCGTAGTCCAACAGGTTGGCTTTTTTCAAATTAGACTTGATGCTCGAGAGCCATGTAAGTGGAGGTGATATACATTTGCCGCAGTCTGACTACGGTTAGACCGCTAGAACTGTGTGGACACATGCTCTAAATCTGTCCCGATCAGTGTCTCTTGTGTCAAGGAATAAATTATAATAATTTCTTTGGAGATTTTCGATAATGCGGAATTTTTCGATTTAGAGCTCTTCTTTTAGTACAATCTCGATCTCGAGTGTTGTAGATTTATTTGTGCTACCCCACTGATCTCCTTCAACGGTCTTAGTTCGGAACACTTTGAACTTTGCCTTCCTGGCAGCAGCAGTCTGTAGTCTCCATGCGGGGTGGGAAAAATTGATTGTTCGCATATGGTTCCTTCTCCAGAATGACTACATAGTCCCTGGTGATTCTTAGGGTTTGCAGATGCAGTGATTGGGCGTGCACGTCTTTATCCATATGAATCTTCTTTGGTGCTAAGGAACGATCTTGGCCTTCACGCGCTTTCATACGTTGCTCATCCCTGCGACGCATGAACTTTGAAATTCGACGGGAAATTGGTCTTCCTATGATATTATTATGATCAGGGATCACCTGAGAGGAATCAAAGCAAGGGACATAAGGAGGTGAACCAGGTTCAAAAGCCTGGCTTTAATGCTCGGGCGTTGCTGTTTATGTGCGAGGTTTGCGCGTTGTGTTCATTTTGCTCTTCTGATATTTTGCGAGATCCTTTCCATCCCGCTCGTCGACCGGAAGTCCTTCATATTCTAACTGACAATGGTTCTCTGGCAGGTTTTTAACGGACTTTTGCGTCATCGTTATCTTCCAGCAACTGACATTTTTTCTAGTCCTTTTTTTAATAGGTACCTTTGAGATGCCAGCAGCTGATCCTTGCACTTGGCGTCAGCAATTCTTTTTTTTACCTTTACGTAAATTCGAGTCTATGTTTTGTTCCCCGGGAAATAATCTTCCGTGGCTACCCCATCAGGTTAAGGGTCTTTATTGAAACTGAAGTTGGTGAAGGTATTCAGAATCCGCATACTCAGACTGAGTTGTGTCGTGTGTATCGTTGCACTTTCGCTTGGGGTCTTATTTGCAACATTGAAAAGACGGTCTCCCGACTGTTGCTTCAGTTTATCTCTAGCCAGATTCTTGTGTCTCTTCGTCGGTTGGAGGGACCTATTAGCAGTCTACTTCTCTCTGTTTGGTTCGCCTAAAGACTATTTCCACCAGCTATTGCAGGGATGTCGTATGAGGAAATGGTCAATTACGTCAGTTCAAAATACCTGACATGCACGATTTGCGCACAAAAGAGCCGCGTCTACTTACTTAACCACACACGTGCACCCTATAGAAGCTCACTGGCAGAACTGTCGTTATACCATATATACTTCACATTATATATTACTTCATGGGACCTGTGAATAATTATGATGTTATTCCAGTGTGACTGTCACTCGCCTTTTCCTTCCTGCTATAAATATCTATCCACAACAAACGGACTCTGATTATCCTGCTGTTTGATCCTGCATTCTCGGATATCGTTCGAAAGCCGGCGTAGGTATTACGAGCGGTGGCGTCAGGCTTCTTTTGAATTTGGTCGTTAATTCCGTGGCCCACACAGGAGCGGCACAGAAGAGAATCGGGTTAGAAGCTCAAGTCACACTTATCTGACGTCTTTCGGTTAGCTCACACCTGCTGTCAGCATGTAGAAAGGTAGCACTCGCAAAAACATTGCCTGCTACAGTGACTCTTTTTTTCCGTATTTCACATGCAATTTAATCCAATCTATTGTCAATCATTACTCCTAAGTATTTGACTACCTCTTTGCTTCTTATAGTCTGGCTTTCAACTAGATTTGTGATGTAGTCTAGCTCTTTTTGGGTTAGTTGTTCGAAAGGCTTCCATTTTATAAACCACGAGCCTTGGTCGAGACGTTTCATACTAGCTTTCGATCTTGTTTCAATTTTGTGGATGCTAAAATCACGATAATATCGTCAGCGAACTCAACTGCTTTTTTTCCTTTCGTAGAGTGAGATGTAAGACTCCATCTTACATGATGTTCTACAAGTGCGGACCCAGCACCAACCAATGAGCGATTCCGGTTGAGACATTGTAGTAATTTGGCTATCCGTTGCTAGAATTTCCAATCCTGGGTGTCGTATCCACCACTTTTGTTACTGTATCGGTCGTGGAGCGGCTTTTCAAGAATTCAAACTGCATATTAGATGGAGCTCTTTCACTTTCAGTTATCTGTAGCAATTTGCTGGCTCCTAAGGTTTAGTCCATCATATGCCCAATTTCTAGTTCCTCTATTTCCTTTTGGTAGGAATGCCCAGTATTGTTGCTTCCATTTTTTGGGGTACATTTGTTCATTTTGGCATGTTTGAGTCGAACGTCATTATCCTGTGTCTGGTCCCGTGTGCGCAGCTTCTTTCACTTCTTTGTTAGCAATTATATCGACCTGGCGCTTTTTTGTCCCTTCTGGCCTTACATATTTACCTATTATACCACGAGTTATGATCTTTGAATTGGCTGGTCTGAATGTTTAAATCATTGTGTTCGATTCCTGCGAGAACTGTGCCTTTATTATTGATTTTTATTATTTATTTTTTTTATTATTTTTATTTGCAATGATTTCTTCTCGTTTATTTTAGACAAAATCACTTTGCAGGCTGGGCCTCAGAGGTTTACGTCAGCTTTGTTAAGAAAGTTTGCAGGCTCATGTTCTGGATCCTCAGGTGTGTAACCGCATACAGGGTAAAAGAGTAGATCATCTAACCTAAATCGGTGCAGATACTTACTGTAACCACATGCCCCGACAGGAATTAGGTCATCATCATCAATGGCGCAACAACCGGTATTTGGTCTAGGCCTACCTTTGAAAGGAACTACAGACATCCTGGTTTTGCGCCTAGGTCCACCAAATCGATATCTCTAAAAGCTGTCTGGCGTCCTGGCCTACGATATCGTTCCATCTCAGGCAGAGTCTGCCTCGTTTTCTTCGGAATTGAGTCAGAAGGTAGTTAGGTGTTAGTTAGTTGCATATACATCTCCTTACTAAAGGCGGTAGCTCATAATTCGGAACAGTAAAGAAAGACTGACTGATACGCACTTCTCAACAAACCACGTCTATTAGATAGGGAGCCTCCGATACTGGACATCAGCCGGAAAATTGCAAACTTCTAGCTGCATTCTGGTTTACCGTATTGCCAATCTGCTCGAAGAAAATCATCTTCGTATCTATTATGGTTTGACCAACCTGAATAGGCCTGACTGTGGGAATCCTGTGAAAAAACTTTTTTAATGTCATCCCAGGAGTAGTATAAATCATAACACATGTTATCTACATTGATTTATTAGGTCCCTTCCTATCTTTGGTGTTAGGGTCACCTTACCGTGAAACACAACTATTTCAGATTTTTAGGAATTTGGGGATAATTTCCACTGATAAACTGTCGGGAAACTTCACACAAATAGGAACTGTGAAGAGCTCGAGGAAGGGAAATGTTAATGGAGGAGGATCAGGTCCTTGATGTTCACGTGGAAATACCACTCGTCAAGGATGCCTGGAATAAGTTGCCAGACTGTTATTGATGTTACAGGTTGCCTTGGTGACAATATTCATTATTCATATGAAAGTTTTGACCAACGATGATTGAATGAAGTAAGTACTTTAGTTATCGCATCTATGTTTTGAAGTGTCGAAGACCTCTTCCCGCGGCAGCAATTATCACCGTCAATCACTTGGGAAAGTGTCAATTTGTTGCTACGTTACTTATCCCTCTGCCAAATGTTTTAGTTATTTCTCCACTGAACAGCAACTTGCCAAAATTAATAAATATAATAATATTAATATCAGAAACTGTCATCATGCATATTTGACAGATATATCCGATACCGGGACTCTGCTTTTCTCCAACAGAACCATTTTCATCTAAACTCAAAAACATTTCCAATTATTTCACGTAGCAGATACCAATGGAGTTTCCAATGCTTTTAATTGCACAAATTATAATGTTCCGATTAGTACTTAAAATGTATGCAAATGAATAGATTATCGAGAGTGTACATATGGCTTGCACTAATCTAAAGTCATTTGAATATTATCATTCGAATTTCGGGTCTAATCAAGAGCGTTACATATTCCACTCCGCTCAATTAAGCTCTTTCTAACAGTCCAGCATTTGCGAACGTATCCAAATTAAATTTGCACAACCACAGAATTGAACGACAATGCGAACAAAGTGGGCTAACGTCCTTCATAGGAATAAACCATTCGAATAAGTGTAGATGCAACCAGATTTGGTTTTGCTTGTCCAGGTCCATTAATTGGGGTTCAATTTGAAAACTATAAATATTTCCGTTTTGGTAATTTTCATTAAGTAGGAAGCAAATGTGGGGATAATGTGAAATGTATCTTTTATTAACTTTATTCGAAACTTTTATCCAACATAAAGATCTACGTTCCGAAAATAGAAGTTCAGAAATTTGAAGTAAAAATCTGAGCATTTCTATACATTTGCAAGTAGCCATCATTGGATACTGTCGTCAAAGAGAGTTTTTATTTAAATTCAATTAAACTTTCTTCCAACTTTTCCTGTAACTTTCTTGATTTTTTTTTGAATGCGGAAACTGGGTCATTCCTTTTAATACTTAGAGATTGCTGGAAAATTGAAAAGCGTGAGCGCTACAAAATAATAATATCTTGAGTTCAAGTATTCGTCGAATGTGAATTTTTGTATTGTCCTGATGTTATGGTTCGCAATGAAAAATGAAAACAATACTTGAAATAGACTAAATCGAAAGTGTATTGAAGAATTTTCAACAGAGAATAATGAACAAAATGGAGAAACACTTACCTTAATAGAAAAGCGTTGAAAAAGTTGGCCTTCGGCGGAATTGTGAAATTTTGTGGCTTTCAGTTGCTTGGTTTGCTCAATTCGCTATTCACAGAATTTGGTCGGCAATGGTTGAACTTACAGAGTCTGCCAGCATTTTGAAGGTATGGGAACAATAAACCAGTAATGCAAAATGGAATTGTGATATTCCATATATAATTTAAGTCGTACCATATAACCTAGTTTGAAATCTCTTTAAATAACCACTTGCTGGGTGGGTAAACAATATCGTGATGAATTAGGGCAACAATCTGTAACGCATAATAGGGGGAGACTTTTTCCTTTTAATAGACGGCAAAACGGGTTTGCACTTTCTCATGGGTTAGAGTGTGTTTCGTTGCATCGGTGTTAAAAGCAACCCTTTTTGCTTATCTTCGACGTTGACTTTGCCTCCTTGCGATTTCCACGTTCCATCAACGGCTGGATTCATGCTTTAGAAGGTTGAACTTTTTTGCACGAAAATATCACACCCCAATGTATCCACTGGGCGATATTATGAAACTGCAATTGTTTTAATTAGACCTGTATTCTGCAAAAGTATTATTATTATTCTGTTAAGGGACGGTCGCACCGCGTCCTTAAAGAACGTTTGCTGCTTATAGTGTACCTATTGATTATAGTATCTCAAGCAAGTCCATAACCGTGAGGAACTATAGTATATTCCCTACTTCCAGATCGTTCAACTTTGCATGTGGTATTAGGTGTTCTCTCAGATGCCTCGACCTACTTTGGGCAAGTGCCAGACACGGTCCCAGGACGTGTATAGAGGTTACATCACACTCCGCACAGAATCTGCAGGCAGCGTCCGTAGATATCCCTAGCTTCCCTAGGTGATAGTTTCGCCGATAGTGACCAGTGAGAATTCCCACTATGATTCAGAGCTTCTTTCTGGTGAGGTTTAAGCAATCCTTGGTGCGCATTGGTTCGTATCCCCCAATTAGCACCCTGGACTGGTCCATTCCTGCCCCATTGCTTTCCAACTCAGCATAACCTGGAACCCAGAGTATCCAGACCTTGTTGAACGAGCCGAGCGTATTCACTCTCTCAAGGCATCCCCATACCAGTTTAGAGTTCATCTGGTTGGACCTAAGTGCCTTGATCGCTGCTTGGCTGTCGGTAAGAATAGTAATGTTCTGCCCCCAGTAGTTCCTTTGGAGATTAAAGGAGGCATATCTGCCTGTGACCGACATTTTCGCCTGAAATATGCTAGTGTACCTATCTATTGACTTCAAGTACATTTTCCTTGGACCGAAGACACCGGTACCCGCTCCGTCTGCTGTGAGGGATCCGTCAGTGTACAAAGTAATCAGTTGCTGGTTTAAGCCGTATGACCCAGCCACGCTCTCCCAGTTTGCCTTGTTGCTCTAACGTGTTTCAAAATTCTTATCAAAGTGAAATCTCGTTGTCATGTCATCCTTTGGTAGAAAGAATATCAATGTTCTTTTGGTTTAGGCAGCTCCCCGCCTCACGAATACTTCCGGCCATCCTGAATATTGCCCTTCTTGCCTGCATCTGTATGTGCAGATGGAGAGGAGGGGGGGGGGGGCTTACTATTGCAGTATATATCCAAAGTAGTATCTGCGGGCTGCAACCCCATTTTTTCCTGCTGTGGACCTACAATTGAGCTGATTGGGGTAGTCGTGATACAAATGCAAGTGCTTTCACATCTAAATATCGCTCTGGCAAATGATAGCGGTTACGATACTTTTCGAAGGCGGGATGTGGGATGGGTGATGGACCTTACGCTTGTTGCACACATTATCTAAGGATCTTCAATGCCAGGAGAGTTGTACAACCAGTATAAAAACGCGAGGAAAGAACTGCAAGCAGCCATATTTTGAAGTAAAGTAAAAATGAACACTTGAAGAGGTTATGCAAGGAAGCGGACTTCAACCCATGGGGTGGTGGGTACAAAACAGTCATGACATCAATCAAGGGTAAATGCTCCCCACCGATCACCAACCCTAATTTGAAGCGAGATTTCATTAGTATTCTCTTCCCGCAAGTTTCAAGTGAATTGAACCTACCCACTGTTCAGATGATCCCGATGAAATTGCCGAGGAACCCACTGAAGAAATCCTGGAAGCCGCGAAGAAGGTTGTCGAAAGTAAAGCCTTAGACGGCATTCCGAATAGTGCTCTGGTAGTGGCCGTCAAAATAGTTCCAAAGTAGTTTGCTGAAACATTTACGACGTGCTTGTGCTAAATCCGAAGCGAAATAAACCTCTGGGTGGTTCTTATAGGCTTATAGGCCTATATGCCTATTTAACGGAATCCGCAAACTTTTCGAAAATAGGGGTATACCGATCACAGAAAGGGAGGGTAGACTCTCAGAAAAGCAGTTCGGTAAGATCTACTAACAATGCGATGAGCACGATGACGAAAATTATAGAGGAAGCAATGGATGCTAATAAATCTTGCGCGATAGTTACTCTCGATGTGACGAATACCTTCAATATTGCAAAATAAAACAAAATAATCGCGGCTTTAGCCAAATTAGGCGTCCCCAAATACTTGGTGTGCATAGTCGTATAGTTCTTCCGGGAGAGGCTATTGTCGGTCTATAATCTATGACGGATAATAGACCTAAGATATATAGGACAACCTGTGGGGTTCCACAAGGTCCACGGTCCTCTCCTATGCAAATAATTTATGACGGAATTTTGTAAACGACTGACCAAAGGAATGCCAACCATTGGCGTTGCAGACGCCACCGAAATCACTATTGTGGCATCCTGGTAAGATATTGATGAGATCAAGATCCTCACAAACGAGCCAATTTTTGAAATCAGATCTTGGCTAGAAGACACTGGTCTAGCGCTCGTAGAGCATCAAACTGAGGTAGCTTTGGTCCCCATTCCTAGAAACAAACGTCGATGAAGGTTAGGATTGAATAGAAGTCATAATTGGTAAACAACTTAAATTCAAGCCGCATCTTGAGAGTTTAGCAACAGAGGCTGGACGCTGAACGCTGGACACACAGGTAATCTCAAATGTCTCACATCGTATCAAATGCACGGTGAAGACCTAACTCAATTCCTAAGTGGACACGGTACCTCCGTGTGCATATTTTTATCGCTTCCGGGTTGCTGGCTCCTAAATTGCACGACATGTGAGGGACAGAGGGTGCGAAGCATATTGTTTTTAACTGACCGAAGTTCGCCGCATACAGGAAGGAAGTTATACAATAAGAGAGATACTGGCATTGTCCTCGAAATAGATTAGAATCTGATGGTCGCTTACGTTCGCTTATGTGTTGCGTCCGGTACTTTTCGCAGGGTTTGAAAACTGCAACCCCCCAAGTGGGCAATATTACCCACTTGCATGACCCGGCTGTTACTCACCAGTGAGTGGGTTGTCGTGGTGATCGGATGGCAGATACGCTTTGGGCTGACATAAAAAATGCTCTTTTCTCGAGTGTTACGTGGTTCGTCAGCCATGTCCCGAAGGGGCATCAAAAGGTCTGCAGGACTGACTACGGAAACGGGGCTTGTATGATCCGGCAGTCGCTCATAGTGAGAGGGTTGTCGTGCTGATCGGATGGCACTGATCGGCTGATCGGGGACACTAGTATCCCACTTGAGAATATCGATAAGCTTCGGGGCTGACATTAAAAATGCCCTTTTTCGGGTGCTACGTAGTTCGCTGGCCATGTCCCGAGGGGAGAACAAAAGCCTTGCAAGACTGACTGCGGAAACGTGCAAATGAATCGATAATCGGAATGGATTGAACGCTCTTTTGAAATCTGCGATGGCGGGCGTAACGACCTCAAACTCCATTTCATGCGAATTGCCAATTCATCGTAGTCCGCGCCCAGGCAACCAAGAATTTTTTATTTCACTGGTCAGAGAAGCAGAACGCAAGGAAGAATGAAGTGTGTACCGTATCACGAAAGAATTTTTATGTGGCTGCAAATATTTCACTGATCCTATGGGGGATGTGAAGGCCGACGCCTCATCACCGCTGGCCAGTAACTGAATAGGTGAAAACAGCATTTAACCATGATTCTTCACAGTATCACATCAAGTTCACAAGAAGTTATTGCTCCCATGGATGAAATGACTAGTCACTATGACATGCGGATGTGGTTCGCTTGTTGGTCTCCCCCGAGAATTATTTCTTGCTGCACCTGCAGTTTCTGCATTTCTGCCACCTCTCCTCGTACGACTTTGGCCAGAGAGTGGAAGAAGGAGATGATCGTCAAGATTCCAAAGAAGAGTGTGATAATTTGAGGGCATCTGCATGTTCTCTGCTGTCGCAAAAATAAATGCTAAAATAATCCTGAAACCCATCAAAGAACATCTCGAAAGCTTCATAGACAGAGAGCAGGCTGGCTTCTTAGTTGGATCCTTCTGCATTGGCCACATCACCACCCTACGGGTCATTTTGGAACAGTGCGCGGAGTATAGATCTTCATTTTACCTGGTGTTCATCAGTTTCGAAAGACTTTTGGCAGCGGTAACTCTACGGAGGAGTAGCCTTCAGGAGAAACTAATAGGTAGAGTGACATACAATGGGGCAAAATGTCACGTACTACATCGGGGTAAATTCTCACAGCGGAGTCCGACAAGGTTGTATCCTGTCACCGATATTATTTCATCGGTCATCAGTGACATTCTCCATACTACCTTGCCCGGAGGACGAGGAGAAATTCAATGGACGGTGATATTTTTCCTCAAACACCTCGACTATGCTGATGACATCTATTTGCTTCCTCACCGGATCACGGACCTTGGTTAAATCAGAGAATGGAAAGAGACACAAGAAGAATTGGATTGAAAATAAACCCCAAAAAAACAGTATTCTCAGTCTAACTGGTTATAGCACTTTCCCCATTTGTATTAATGGGCTGAGAAATTTGAACATCGGAAGCGTGATTTCTGCCGACGTGGCATTTATCTGCTTGTATCATCGCAGTATGCTGGCTTTGTTTCGAATAAAGAACTTGAATGAAAGCCGGAAATGGCAATAGATAGGTCAGACATTAAAAAGGGGCGACAATTGCATTGCTGGCTACGCCATGCACTGGAATCCACTTTTCCAAAATGGCTGAGGAATAGGTCAACTTAAGGACACTTGACATAGAGAGTAGCTTCTCGGGGAGTCCTGGGGGGAATTGAGTGAACTGCGAATGATGGCGCGTAGGTGCAATTGATACGCTTTACCCAACCAAAGGGTGAACAGCAACTATATATATATATAATATAAGTCAACTTTCTGGCTTTGTGTAAGCGTTTGGGGCGACCTAGCCGTAATATTTATCGGGGAGGAGGTAATGTGGTCAGCATTGCGTTCGCCCAAGGTTATTACCCTGATTTGACTTACAACTGAGTCGAGTGGTATCCGACATCCAGTCACGATAACAAATCTCTTTGTCACTACTGAGATTTGTACCGCGATCTTCCGCTACGACAGCTTCACCACTTGAGCTATTCGGACACTTTATATTACTATTATTGATGCGGGGAAAGGCGACCAAGCGTTAATCATACACTCATCATCTGGAAAGGCTCTGATGTCTACCGATTATATGGTCTACAAATCTGTCTTTGGGAGAAGATATTCTACCATAATTATCAAAAGACAAGAATTTTCGACAGGTGGCCCCGAGGCTTGTGTGATCACAAACTTAATATTCTTCATCGACCGGTCAGCCATTAGAGACGGATTGGATCAAAGGTATTCTCGTGAAAACCAATTAGAGAATTGGACTGACAAGGGAGAAAATTGGCCTATTGAACGAAACATTCTTACTGTGGGTGCCAGCACACTTGAACCTTCCTGGCACTCAGGTTGCCGACAGACTGCTCGGTCAATTGTCCGGCTCCGCAATACTGGGACCAGAGCCAGTGTTGTATTAGACCACATACTATCAAGTCTACCAGTGTACCTGCAACAGTTCATGCAGCGGAAGTAAACATGGACATTGTGGTAGGACTTTTAATGGGACACTACTCCTTAAGCTATCATGTCTCAAAAATTTGTGTAATCTGTATATATTCAAATCGAGGAAGATGAGGAGATTTCACATGCAACTCTCTGGCCTCTCTAAACTTCAAACAAAATACCTCGGAAGAATCTAAATAAAAGGCTGTGAATGTCACTGATAGGAAGCTTTTGAATAAAAGATTTGAGAAGACAGTACAATGGACTTAATAATAGATATGTGTACTTAGAGCTGCCACTCCTTCCGCTAAACTCAAAGCGTAGCTTCTTTCTCAATGTTTCCAATACGTACGAGAGATATCATGAATTATAAGCGTTTATTCCTTTCCAAGCTTAGGGGAAAGTAACCATCAAAAGAGGGGCGCCTGTTACATCTATCTGCGCTCCCTTGAGCAGGTGGTTGACTCGCATTGTTCCTATTAGAGTGAAATTGGTAGTTGTGCTACCATGCCAACTACTGATTCTTCCCTAAATGCTACGAATTATTGTACCTATTACCCGGTTAATGACTGAATGAAAATGAAGTATTAGCGAGAAGATTACAACATTATGAAATTGGGAATACAATAACCCCCTAAATTTCTCTCGTACCCCGATTGTATTTTAGTTTCTCGTATTTAATCAAGTAAACCCTAAAGTTCCATTGCTTCGGCCGAGGTAATTGAAAATCATAATATTCACAGCACCTAATTTGGGTCTGAATTTGCACGAAACGAAGGCAAGCACGATTAGGTTTAAATTGCATTCTAGCAAATATGAGAGGTTTCCAACCGACCACTATCCAAAGCGATCGTATATTCTGGTTAGAAATAAACAGCCATGCTTTCGCGTAATATTTTGCTACTGGAACAACCCCGCAACATGCAATTTAATTCAATTGGCATCTACCATCGGCGTTGTGTATTCATACGGACACGAACGGGTTGTAAAGTCCTTACGTGAAAACTATCCTTTGGGTTCCGGTAGTTGCTACGGAGTGTATAACCTGTAGCATTCTCCAACATGGCTTGCACCGTGCACACCTTCACAGGTGATTTGGATGCATGGAAGTGGTGGTTTGAGGGTCGGGCGATTGTAAGATTTCGGAAAATTGCCGGTGCTTGAGCTTCATCATTTCAATGAAGGTCTGTTGTGTGTTCAGTGGATGCAATGTGTTTTGGGATTTGCGGTTTCAATCATGAAACGATTGGTGAGATTTTCATCATTCAATTTGAACTTCTTCCGGAAATGTTGAACGGAAGAAGGGCTTCTTGGTGAGGGTTAAAAAGTTGCTCATCAAAAGCCATTAACATTCAACCTAGCTACCGACCTCAAACTCTTGTAGCTAATTAGAATGCCGGCTTCCTCTAAATTGATTCCACTTTGAAATTCTTTCCGCGTGAACTTTTGATTGACTGTACTTAATAAGCTGCTTCCAACTTCCCACTAATTCTTGCACCGCCCGATCCCCTCATCCAATTAACAAAGTTTTCGCTTTCTCGTTAAAGCCATCGTTTAGTTTCTGCTCTGCACACTATCTACTATTCAGTATGTATGCCCGAAAAATGTACGTATTTACCACTGAAGTCTTGTTCGGGAATTTCTTAAAATATTCACTTGCATCCAACTTTTATCCTTAGTAAAAGAGAATTAGCTTGGAACATCTTAAGACACCTAGTGCATATGTAATGAAGATTCACTGAAAGTTTGTCTTGGTATTTTCTTGATGGTAAACTTTGAGGTGCTGTTGATTGTTTGTTAAGATTCGCATCATCCCATTAACATATCAAAAAATATTTCGATTTTGATTAAGCTTGATGCACCAATAGGAATCGAAATTCAAATAAAATTTTCATATGTTTTGCCAAGCTCAGTTGACAGAAACAAGGGTGAAAGTAACATTTTTCGCTGATCAATTCGTCCGTGCTGTGCTGTAATAATTACATTTTTCAACAGGTCAGAGCTGTCTGCTATGAGCACTTAATGAGACGTGTGTGCATATAGGGTAGGAAGCGTTCAGACTGTAGTGGTCCATTGTAACCTTTTTATTTTATGAGTGGAGATGGAAATCTTAAAAATATCTACTAGACCAGTTTACATCCGCGTGTTGTATTTGTCACAAAAATCCGCGAACCTAAGGCAATGGAAAGTGCTCCGGGTCCTCGGGTGAAGCGCGCATTCGCGACAGCCGGGGAACTTTTCCAATCCAGGGCAATGCAGATACTTCTTACATTTCCGAAATTTAGCACCGCCCAGCACTTACCAACGGCCGACGGTTTTCGAGCCAGATCTACGACCATAGCTATTGCGTTGACTGTAGAATGAGCTCCCCGAAATCCATACTGCCACTCCGATGCAGCCCCTGATAGCGACAAGTGCAGCGTGTTATGTATCGACCTCGTCAGCATCTTCCCGCTAATGTCTAAAAGGTAGATAGCGTCATATAAAGAGGGTCCGGCCGATGACTTTGGGTCTTCGGTCTTTTCCGTTGGCCGGGATACACTCCATGTGAGTCTGATCTTAGTAGTCAACTTGAAAGCTTTGTCCAGAATGCCGTCCAATCCTGGGGCCTTATTAGCCTTAATTCGTCAGCAAATCTCTTGTAGTTCCTCCTTGATGACCTGGGGTATTGAGGGTATTTAAGGCTGGAGTTCACTTGCTTCGTGTTGCAGGGGAGAGTCATGGGCGGTCATCTTGTTTATTGTAACCTTGTTGGCAACACCTCATGGGTTCCTACTTGTCTTAAATCTTAGCTGTCTGCAGCGATTCCGCTTACCTATATCTCTATATTCTTTCTCCCGCTCCCCATGTCCTGGTTTCGCTCTTGTTATTTTTGTCCTCCGCTCGAAGACACGTTGATGTGAACAGCGAGATTTCCTGGTTCTACTAGCAGGTTAGTTTCTTACTGTGGCGGAGACGCCGCCGTGCCATTGTTGAGTCGCATTCTTCAGGAACTGCTGCTTCATCCGTTTCCGTGTCAGGAAAGAAGGCTTGGTGATCACTGTGTATGTATTATAGTGTTCACTCACTCTTCCTATTGCCAACGAAATGTTGATGTAAGTCACATCGACAATCGAGCTTAACTCACTACATCGGGATGTGGGCAAACATTCAACTTTTGGCTAGTACATTGTTCAGCTCCGCTAAGGAGTTGACCGCAGGTTTTTGTCATTAGGTTCCCTCACTTTGAGGCCCACGTGTCAGCAACAATTTTAGGGCTGCGGTCTCTAGTGTTCAATACCAAATTATTTAGCATCTTTTTACATTGCGCTATTCTTGCACTAGGAGGAGGGTAAATGTAGACACTATTGACGTTTACCTTTACAAATTGGGCTATCGGTGATGCCATTGTTCGTCATACGACTTACTGTCCGCACGCTCAAATTGCCGCGTTTCCTGATAAATCTTTCATCCACGTAGTAGTACAGTGATTTCGATATGTGGTATTACTCTCACATTCACATTCGACTCTCAAACGATTTGTGAAAGCAAGTCTTGAGTTCCCTGCTATTTGCCGGACACTTGGCACCAGTTATAGCTTATTCTTACCTTGGGCGATAATCAATTTAACCGCTGATTGCACTGGCAAGCTGATGACAACGGTCTGTGTACCTGCTTTCCTTATCCTCTTTATCGCACTCTTTCTTATTTCATCATCATCATCAACGGCGCAACAACCGGTATCCGGTCTAGGCCTGCCTTAATAAGGAACTCCCGGTTTTGCGCCGAGGTCCATCTATTCGATATCCCTAAAAGCTGTCTGGCGTCCTGACCTATGCCATCGCTCCATCTTAGGCAGGGTCTGCCTCGTCTTCTTCTTCTACCATAGATATTGCCCTTATAGACTTTCCGGGCTGGATCATTCTCATCCATACGGATTAAGGGACCCGCCTACCGTAACCCATTGAGCTGGATTTTATCCACAACTTGACGGTCATAGTATCGCTCATAGATTTCGTCGTTATGTAGGCTGCAGAATCGTCCATCCTCTTATTTCGCTAAGGTTAAACTGTTCCCTTAGCATAGCAAAGATATCCTACCGTGAAGTAACTGTGTCTAGCTCCTTACACTCAATTACTATCTCCTTTTATCGGGCTTTACCTTCTGCATGTTTACCGAACATCTTTTCTAGTTGGTCATGGAAACTATCCGTAGACTTCACGCTGGATTCATTTAGCTGCAACATCAAATTCACTTTCTACGTTCGCCTATATGGCTCATTCGACTGCCCAAGTCTGTCAATTTCGGATCCTCTTTTGGAAAATATCGCTAATATACCCTATGGGTCCTTCTTTCCTTCCTTCTTGGAAATAATGATTATTTCCGAAGGATCTTCTTTCTTGTCCTTTTGTCGCTTTTTACAACGCACTTTTGTCTATTGCTCGGGCTTACGAGTTGCCGATTCTTTTCTCTTTTGTTTTTTCTTTTCCATTGCCAATGTTGCTTGCCTGGGTGAAGGCCTTTTTCTTTTCAGCGGCTTACTGGACACCAAAAGATTCAATAATACCGCCTCTAATCCATTTCCTCTCGTTTTGACCTGCCTTAATAATAAAATCGTCAACTATTGTGCCACTGGTTATATTATACCTAAAAACTGTAGTATGTCGTTTCAACCTATAGAAAATCTACTATGTTCCCTATTTCCGAGCGTTTCAACCTGGTGCCTGGTATTCTCCCAGGTGCTTCAGTCCACTTTGCACAAGTGCCGGACATTATCCCAGAACATGGTTTTATCACTTCCTTACAGAATCTACAGACAGTGTCCATAGACACCCCTAACTTCCTCAGGTGGTAGTTTACTTGGTAGTGGACAGTGAGCATTCCCACTGTGGTCCGGAGGTTCTTCTTGCTGAAGTTTAGACAATCTTTTGAGCGCCTGGGTTCGTATCTGACCATTGCCATCTTGATACATTTCTGATAAGTTCGCCCAGTAAAGTTCCCTCATCCGTTCCTCTTCATTTTTCAATGTCGTCGCATGAACCCCCTCCGCAGAATGGCTCTGGTTCGTATAGAGGCGTCCATCTTTCTTGCCTAGTTCATCCGCTGCCCCATTGCCTTTTAACCTGCCTTCTAATTTGGCCTGGAACCCAGAGTAGATCTAGTTGATTGAGTCGAGCGTATTCGGTTTTTTAAGGCATTCCCGAACCAGTTTGGAATTCACATGGCCTAAAAGCCTTAATAGCCGTCTGGCTGTCGGCTAGAATAGCAATGTTTTGCCCCCCTGTAGTTCCTTTCGAGATTAAAGGAGGCACGTTTAGTTTCACCTGAAATGTGCTGGTATATTCTTCCACGAACTTCAGAGTAGGTTTTCCTTGGAGCATTGATACCGGCACCCATTCCCTCTGCTGTAAGAGATATATAGGCCATAAGTCAACACCACGCTGTACCAGTCTGCTTTGCACCGCCTTGAAAGAATATCAATTTTCTTTGATCAGTGGTACTCTCAGATACACATGTGCAGATCGAGATTAGTCAAATCCAGAAGGAGCTCTAGGAATGCTAGTTTGAAGTTTATGTAACACCCTGGCTGTTGCGCTGAGTCCCATTTTGTTTACTTAGATTACAGGCCATAGGTAATCATAGGTCTTACTATTGTAGTGTATTACCAGTGCACCATTTTCGGGGTGCATCCCCATTTTCCCTGCTTGTAACCCATTGGAGTCTTTGTAGTTTTCCGACGCACGCCTTCAACATGTGTGTTTCAGCGTAATTTTTTGTGTAATGTGATTCCCAAATATTCTATTTTTGCTACTCGTTTCGCTTCGACGCGATATAATCTAATGGCTTTCAGGTGATCAAACTTACGCTTTCTAGTGAAGGGTATTATATTGGCCTTGGCTGTTTTGATGTGCAGCCTCGTCTTCCTGTAACTACTACTAATGATTCGTAGTCGAGTTTGGATTCTTTCACATACGGTAGCCTCATACTTGCTCCTACAGATAAAACAAAATTGTCAGCATAACCCTTGACCTGTATTGTAGAGTTTATTAGCTCCCCTAGGAGTTCGTCAACTGCCTTGCTCTACATTAATGGTGATAATCCCCCACCCTGGGGGCAACCATCGTTGCTAAATGCATTAATTTATGACAGGAGGTACATACTATTTATACTCTCTCAATTATATCGTGGCTTTCCTCCTAACTCTCATACAGTTCCTGCAGAGTTTCTTTTCATGGTTACTCATCTGATTGCTTCTCTCCTTCCTCTGGTGTTCCCTACGGCTCTATATTTTGCCCTCTACTCTTCCCATTTTTTATCAATGTTTGCTTTACGCAGACGACCTAAAATAATTTGCCTCTTTTTCTTCTCCGCTCGACTGTGCTCATTTGCTATCCACTTGAACCCTCCACAACATCCTATTCCTATTCTCTTAGTGGACAACCCGTTCCACGACTGACCTGCTTTCAAGACCTGATTCTAATATTTGATGACACATTTCGTTTCAATTCCCACTTCGCTGAAATTATCAATAGAGCTTCCAATATATCTCGTTTTATCCTATGTCCCCTCTCCGGCTTTACCTTAATGCAGCCCTCCTTGACACACTTCAACTCCATTGTCAGAAACATCCTTGAATATTGCTGTGTAGTCTGGTCCCCTGTCCGCATCCGAGACTATCGCACTCTTGAAGTTGTATAACGCAAATTCATCCGGACCCTCTTTTACAAAAGGAACCTTCCACGGGTTGACTATTCGTCTCGACTTCGCACCCTCCTCTTTTCCCTGCAGCAACGCCGCATCTTCCTTGCTATATGTACCGTTTTCAAACTCTCAGTTGAATTTTTTGCTTATCGGTGCTTCTATTTACCTACTCTCTAACATTTTACATATCCAGAAGGACAGGGTGGTTCCCACTCTCTTGTGGATTAGGTCATGTACTCGTAGTATCTATCTTGTATCTCTACCTTATTATCGAACGCTCCTTCGGCGTCAAGAAATGCACAGTTCTTTCTTTTATTTCCACCGCATCCCGTACTGCATCCGTCAGCTGACATAGGCCCATATCGGTTGAATGTCTTGCCCGGTAAGAGTGATGTCATGGATGTAGGGGATTACGTATTAGATCGTTAATTCTAATATCATATAATTGTCTGCAACTTCGTCGTTTTAAGTACGAACGATGTAAGGCAGATTGGTCTGAAAGATTTAGGGTGAAAGGAATCCCTTTTAATCCCTTTCGTAATAAAGACCGTCCTTACCCGCATCCATACCTTTGGTGTATATTCTAAGTCTATACTGCCCCTTACCACTCTTAGGAGAGATCCTAAGATGATTTTAGGCTTATTGGGAAAACCCCATTCACTCCGAGTGATTTCAGTAGTTTGAAGATTCCCACTACCCATCTAGTTCTAGCTGTTCGCTAGTTTCCAGTTCTCTCTCCCCTTCGTTGTTGGGGTGTCAGGCAGAATATTTTGTAGTCTTCCTCCATGCTGTAGGATCCCGGACAATGAGTTCTGATAAGCAGATGTACCTTGTCTTCCTCATTCATGGTATAACTATGTTGTTTCGATCATTTTTCGACAGACAGAAGATGCTGTCTTGTCTTCGGCTATAGCTTTGTAGAGTCAGGGTGTTTCTGGGCGGGGAAGTGGCTGCGCCTTCCTCGGGAAGTTCGCCATTCTAACAGCTAATTCCAGTGGGTTCTTGGTATGTAATGCATGAGAAGTATTCTGATACCACGACTGCGTCTCGAGTTATTCCCCCGGTTTTCAGTGAGACTTGGATAGCACGAGGTCAAGAGTTAGAAAATCTGAGAGACATAGACATTTTGAGTTTCTTTTGGAAATGATGCACGCTCTTGGTTTTTCATCAGAAGAATCTTTCCTCCTTGCCGACCATGAATATGGTACGCCCAGGGTTCATGAACCAGCTTTATTTCAATGTTACTCTTCGAACTTGCTCTTACAATTACTGGTGCAGCTTTTGCTGTCCATCGGCTCGTTTAATGCTTGGAGTGTTTCTCCATTGTCGGATTGTCGGAATATAATGCTCCTTCTGCGACATGGCACTTCTTTGTGTTTCGCTCTCCGACAGGTCTAGGTCAAAATAATTCACCAGCTTTTCGACTCCTCTGCTTAATTCTATCCTTTCAGCCTCTATGGCCTCCATGATTCCTTCGGGGACCTCAGTAGGCTTTCCACCGATGTATTCTACGAAGTATTCTTTCTTTGTTTCTTCATATGCATATGCTACCAAATCTATAATTGATGACTCAGTTACGAAATCTAATTGTCTCGATTGCTCATCTACCCTGGATTGTGAGGTGTTTGTATTTGCCCTCCTCTTTACTTCTAAAAGCTCCCCATAACCATTAGATCAGATTAGATGTTTTGAGTGATGAGGAGGCCTAGAAGTTTTCTCTTTTCAATCGCTTCTTAGTTTCTACCTTCACCCCTGACCTACCCGGAATTTCCTTTCCCTCGGACTTGGGTTTGGGTTTCTTGTGAGCATTCTACTCTTGCGGGCTGATCTCCGCTGCTCCCTGATTTTTCGATCTGATGATGAAGGTTTAACTCTGAGTCTTCTTAATGGCCTCTTCTGGTTTCCATTCTTACTCCAGATAACGCAGGTCTGATATAGTGATCTGCCTTTTGAGCAGTGGTCTCTGTTAGTTGTAGTCCTCGCACTATGCCAATGTTGACCTTGGCTCCACTGTTTGATGTCCTAACTTCCCCCATTTTGGGTGTAATCGCCTAGTCCTCAGTGTTTCGAAGGTTTGACTCCGCTTGGTTAGCCAGTTTGTCTGCGGCACTAGGTCCTTTTAGGCTTTTTTTTTTATTTTCATTCGTGTACTCATTTGTTTCCTACGAGTTAGCGGATCCGACGTGCCATAGCCCCCGTAGCACAGTAAGGTGGCCGGGAGGCTTGGCTCCTGGAAAGCCACATATTAACGCCAGAAAAAAGTAGTTTGCGTGCCAAAAGGCTGTATTCCAATCGATCTATTCCGCAGTCCATTACTTGAACCGACCTCACTGAGTGATGGTATTCCTGCATTTCTTGCTTGGTGCCCAATCAATTGATTGCCACAGGAAATGGTAATGTCGCAGAATAAATGACTGCTGGCTTGCATTAGCACCATTTTCGCAAGAAGTAATTGGAACCATCACCATCCTATATCACGAGTTACCAGAAGAACAGGTTGAAATCAAGCATCTAGGCCCGCTGAATTACTAGTGAAGCCACTGAATGGGCTTTCCAATGGTAAATAAACCAAATGAAATCACCCCAACTATAAGACATGTATCAGAGAAAAGAAAATATTCCTAGCTTCACCATCGACTCCGAATCCTGCAAAGTCAAGAAAGATATCTCAACTTTAAACGCCCAGTATCAGTTCCAATTAGCTAATTAACTACCCTGACGAATATAGTCAATTTGTCAAATTGTGATAACGCGCATAAATGAAGACAGCGGCAATTTGTTAGGTTCCTGTTTTCACGGGCTCAACAATAAGTTCTATAATTTGCAGTTGAGAGAAGCATGGACTAGCTTTAGAGTATATTTGATAGTCGACATAAACGGTATTTCCCAAGTAACTACTTTTTACTTTCACTCGACAGTCTAGTAATGGAGGAAAGTAGTTGAAGCATTGATGAAGATAATCCAGTCTGACGAATGTGACACATGAATACTATCTTCCTAGATCTAGGGTCGATATCGAAGATGACTAGTCAGCCCTTCATAGAGTTCAGATCAACGATACAACCTGCCGAATGTCGTCATCATCACTACAAGTTAGTGTGGTTCTTAATACAACATTGATTCCGCTGGCATTCTGGTTGTTGTTAACTGATAATATCTTTTCGCTTGGTGTAGAAGCAAGCCAAATCAGTCGTCAATATAGGTACAAGGAAATACAAAACACTCTCTTTCAAACCCCGTTGACAAGGAGCGTCAGATAAAGTAGGTATGTAGGAGAAAGAAGAAGGTCCTCCTTTATAATACTGCGGAAGGAAGTTATGGCGCTCCGATCAGGGGTAATTTTCGGATCATGAAAAACCTTATTGGTTGGGTAGCTATCGTCGCGATGTGCAAGGATTTACAGAGGAAGCCCTTTGTCCTTCCATCCCTTCCTACACCCGTGCAAGTAAAAAAATCATCTTGATGACATCAAAGCTCCCTTCCCATTTGAAGTGCTATAACTTTCTAAAGGGAGGGGGAGGGTGACAGAGAGAGATGACCTTCAATTTCCTCTTTCCTCTCCTCTGCGTGAATGGGTTTCACAGTTAAATCCTACGGTTATGACATGAGAAAAGCCATAATTTGAGGCCCCATCATATCTTAAGGGGGGAAGGGAGTGGCCGCCGCAATTCTTTGACGAGCTTAAAAAGGCAGATGTCCTTCCTCCTTACATACCCTCCTCATCTTTTACGTCACGGGGTAGGGTTGGAAATTCAAAATTTACTATGATAATGTCGAACCACTTTGAGCGTCCTATCCTTTTAAATTGGGTGACCGCCATGAGCTTTCATTGATTGATCCCTTCGACCCTGAAATAGATAGAAATTTAAGATTAAATTTATATTCACGAAAGTTATCCTCTGATTACGTAGTATAACTATATATATAGAGATGGGCATGTTCCTGACATGCAGCTAATTTATCGGCTCATCTAGTGGCATTCATGCCCCAGGAGTCGACACTTGATTGACATAGTGATATGTCTACATTGGCTACTGAAACACATCTTAGGATAAGTGCCCAAAAATACTGATTTTCAACTCCGCAAATAATATTTTCCAAGTAAAGGTAAAGGTAAAATATTTGATTTTTTCCAATTTTAGTGACAATTTGCCTGTCCATCTATCTGAAATCTGAAATGCATGCTTGGATGTATATTTTTGAGCACATTTTCAATCACTTGCATTGCCTCTTACTGGGAATTTGATAAATAGCAAACTCTAGTTGCTATTCTAGTTCTGCTCATCCTCCTCGGCAGCTTTTTGATATATGATGAAATTTAAAATTGATGGATCCATCCAACATGAATAATTCATGTCGAACATGTTGTGTGAATATTTTTGATGAATTATTCAAACATTTCATGTATATTTTCGCAACATACACACTCGGCTATGCATGTTTCTGTCGAGTTTTTCAAATCTAGCCAATAATATCGATGATTTGCAATGTTGTTCAATCCGTCGTAGAAAGATGGGAATTTTTAAGTTAATGCGAAATATAAATTTCAAATAGAAAATCATGAATTTATCTAAATTGTGAATGAAAAATCAATCAATTGAAAATCCTCCAATTTATTGGTGTATTTAGATATTTTGGTAACATTGCATTGCGTCATTCTATATGAAGCCTTCTGGACAATTTTAATTGGCCCTTATCGACAGTGTCAAAAAGCAAAATCTCGATTTAATGAACCAGAATCAATAAAATATCATTCTATCAAATTGTTATACTATTGTTATTTGGATGGTCATAGGGAGACATTACTCACCGACCGTTCAGAGGGTGCAAACTTGAAATTCATTAAATGTTATCCTTAAATTGAATAAAGAGTAAGTATATAGAGAATTTCAAGAATCTTTAATAGTTTCGTTATTTGGAATGTCATAACTAATCACTTGCTACCTATTAAGTTTTCGCAGCCGAAGTCCGGACATATGAACCAATGGTCAGGCTATCTTACTAACCAACGAAGACGGGGTTTACGATGGTAAAAGGTTTCTCGTGACAGAAGTGACAGCGATGGCGCTCCCAGCTCGCGCAGAAGGTGTTCCAGGCATCATTCACCATCTCCTGTCCAGTGATTTTCCGATTGTGTGCAGGTAAGATTGAAAATACGCATGTCCACTGAACAGCTGGATTAGATAGTAGTCAACCTCACTATGCTTTCGATTAAATCAGGGCCGGGATGCACGGTCCATTTACCTCTTGATTCTCTTTTCCAATATTGCTGTCATGCTCAGAGAGTACGGGCTGTCTCTTCATAAGTGTAAGCTTTCTTATTTCCTTTGCCTCAGAAGTACATAAGCCTCCGCTCGCCAACATGGAGGGCGATCGGAATAACTCCCACGATCGCCATTATAGCTGGCTCCGAGACGGTACGATTGGCAGACATAATTCGCGGAGCGTTTCGTCTTTGTACTTGCGCTAGGCGCTTCCGGTACATTTTCTTACTGGGGGAGTCCCCATACTTCAGAACCGTAAAGAAGGACGGATTGAACTGCATTCATCAGCAAGCGGCGCCTGCTGGATAAGGGACCACATGTAGGAACCAGTCCTTGGTCAGCACAACAACTTAGGATTCTGAGTGAAATTATGCGGTGTTTCCAACGATTAATTATTTGAAATAATAAAAACTTGTTGTTTCTTTTTCGTTGGTGTGGATATTTATTCTTGCAAATACCGATATTTCGAGAACCACTTGTTCCCTTCATCAGTGCTAACGAAAAAGAAACAACAAGTTTTTATTATTTCAAACTTAGGATTTCTCCAATGTTACTTACTCGCCGCAACACCATTGCCAGTGTGAGCTAAGCTTACACAACAATGCATGCGGTTACCTGTGCCGCAACATCATCCGCATATACGACCAGATGCAACTCAGTAGGTATCTCGAGTCGTAAAAGACTATCGTATAAGGCGTCCCAAAGGTCTATACCGAGGATAGATCCCTGAGCTCCCCGATTTGACCTTCATTTTGCGCTGCTCTTCCCGGTCCTCATAAAGTAAGGCACGGTCCTTTAAATAGTCTCTCAACATCCGAAATAGGTAGTCTGGAGTATGGAAACGATTTTCCAGCACGTCAAGCATGTGGCACCACCTCGTAGAAAAGAAGGCGTTTCTTACGTCTATTGTCAGAAGGAACGCCACTTGCCGACAGTGGCGACTGTGTGCCTCAGCCAGTTTTATTGCTTACTCCGCCTCCTCAAAGGCATCAATTGTGGATCTTCCCGCTCTAAAACCATAAAGCGTGATGTCTAATCTTTCGCAACACATATTACGTCAGTCAGTTTTGGCTTGTGAGTTTGTGTGTGGTGGGGGAGAAGCTGCAGCTTCTGACCACTCAGGCCTTGTTGGCCCGTTGTATTCGCCACTTCTGTCTAACGGAATTTTCCGCATACGCTAACGTATCGCAGGATTTAGTGAATGTGATGCTACCCGTCGCAACTAGAAAACATCGGCACCAAAGATCTGATACCTGATTCGTCCATAAGCAGGGCATTCACATATGAAATGCTCCGTGGATTCCGCTTTTTCATTACAGGAGGGACACGTATCATCTTGAGTAATTCCTAGTGAATTATGACCTGTCAGAATGCCACAACACACCTGCAAGTCCTCTTGCTTTTCAACAGCATAAACTTTGTGGTACGCATCTTCGGTTCTGGCAGGAAAAGTTTGGTGTGTCGAGCAACATTTAGGCTTTGCCACCTGTCTTTGTGGGAAGCTTGTTTCAAGTTTTTGAAAACAGAGTTAGTTAATGCTACTGATACTCCAATTGCTGATTCCAGTCCCGGCATAGGGGAAATTGGCCCCTATTTCTCTAAAGTATCCGAGATTTCATTTCCCTCTATGCCACAGTGACCAGGTACCCAAAGTATGTAGTTCCACTGTATTGAATCTAGAGATAGAGTTCAAACGGTTTCTGCATTCCTGAACTATTTTCGAGGTGATCAGAGCACTACTCAACGCCCTCAACGAAGCTTGGAAATCACTGCAGATTGCGAGGCACCTGCGCTTCAACCGCTCGTCAATCACCCAGTTTGCCGCCCTTAGAATCGCAAAAACTTTGAAAAGCCGTTGCATATTGTCCCAAAGGAAAAGCCCACTCGTTTTTATTCCAGAGGTAGACTCCGGCTTTAAAACCCTCTTCTGTTTTCGAGCCATCGGTGTAGAAGACTTTCGTGTATCCCGCCACGCATTCCTCTGGGACTTCCCTGTTCTCTCTACGCTTCAGGGTATTTTCATACCTTCTACCACACAGACGTATGGTGATACGAGAATCGGAAGACATTGTTAGAACTGGATTCAGTCCTCCCAGTAACTCTTCCAATGCTCTGTGCCCCCCACATCCGTCGTTTCCCCATAAATCTAATCGAATTAGGCTATGAGCTGCTCTCATTGCAGTGCTTTGAATAAATATATCCAAGGGTTGCAAATTGACTAGTGCATTCTGAGCTGCGCCGGATGTCGTGTTCATGGCACCAGTGATACCCAGACACACAGTTCTTTGCAGTGCGTCTAGTTTACGGTGAAAACCTTTTTGTCTCACCTTAACCCACCTCACTGCGGATGCATAAACGAACATTGACCTAATGATGGCAACGTATATCCACATTACCACATGAAGCCTGAGTCCCCATGTCGAAGCAAAGGTCCGTCTGCACAGCCCATAAGCTGTGAGAACTCGTTTCATCTTTACCTCTACCTGTTTGTTCCAAAGAAGTTTTTTATCTAGAGTGACTCCCAGATATTTCACTTCTTCGGAGAATTGAAGGGTAGTACCCCTCATCTCAGGGAGGCAAAGTCCATCCAGTTTTCTCCTTTTTGTGAATAAAACCATTGTGGTTTTATTTGGATTAACTGAAATGCCATGTCTGAGGCACCAACTGTCTATCAAATCAACGGCACGTTGTATATCGCTACACACCGTTCCAAGATTCTGAACAATAGCAAGCACAGCCACGTCATCAGCATAAGCTTAAGCGTGTATTGGCAAATTTTGCAGTTCGCATAGTAGTGAGTCGATCAGCATACTCCACAGAAATGGCGAAAACACACCACCAGCCTTTCGTTGCTTCTGCAGTCAGATAGCGATCGACACCCACCTCAGCGCGCAGCAATCTCTGGGTTAGCAAGCATGTATCCACTTAATTAAAGCGTCATCAGTACCATGCTCTCTGATGGCATCACAAAGTTTTTGAAAAGGCGCACAGTCAAAAGCCCCTTCAATGTCCACGAACACCCCTATCTCGTGCTTACTATTCAAAGTTGCATCCTCTATCTTTGTGACCAAAGAATGAAGAGCAGCCTCACAGGACTTTCCACGTTGGTAAGCATGTTGGTTTTCATTAAGTGGGTGCGACCTAAGTGCGTTTCCACGAATGTGATGCTCCACCACTCTGCAAACCTTTCAGCAAGAATGAAGTCAAGCTTATTTGTCCGAAGTTCTTTAGATTAGAATAGTCATCTTTTCCAGGTTTCGGTATGAAGACGTAGTCCAGAGGAAGACATCCTCGAAAAATATTTCTTAGAGGTCGCTCTAAGTGCTCCATTCCCTTCTTTAGCATTGCCGGATAGATGCCATCCATGTAGGTTCTTTGAAATGTTCAAAGGATAGTACGGCAGCTCTCACCTTTTCATGGGTAACAACCGTTTTCGCAGTGTTCCAGTTCCCCTTGCAGCACTTGCGTGTTGAAAGGGTTGCAAAAACCGTCAACTCTCCCCCTGCCACTTCTCTTACCCTTTCTCCTGGGTGGTGTACTTCCAGGAGGGTCTGTACTGAATCCAGTTCCACCAAGGAACCGTTTTACCGCTTTGGTCTCGGGATATGGGACAAGCCTCTTCATAGCACTCTAAAAGTATGCAGTTCAGAGTTTTCAATTCATCTTCCTGCGCCAAAGGAGGCCTTAGTCGCCTAGAGAACTGTACTTTATTGCCAAGAAGTTCATTGAACTTTGTCCATTCCGTTTTCCCAGGGTTCCGTCTTTGTACTGCAGACTGTGCCCCCGCAATAGTTAGATTGAATTCTAGGTATCGGTGATCTGACTGTGAAATATCGTCTAGCACTCGCTGGTGTGTAATCAACTCTAACAACTTTGAAGTGCAGATTGCTAGGTCAATTACTTCACTTCTTTTTGGCCTCACGAACGAAGGGGCGCACGCTACGTTCGCGGCCATCAGACCAGCTGAAGTGATAAAATCAATTATCTTCTCTCCTCTAGGATTGCATTTGCTACTGCCTCAACAAATATGCTGAGCCTTCGCATCACAACCTATTGAAAGTTTAAGGCCACTTGATTCTGCATACACTACCACATCCCCTAGTTCTTGCGTCGGGAGAGGGCACGAAGAATCATAGTGTAAGTAGGCAGAGGCAACTATAGCGTTTCTCCTCTTACCATTAACCTGTTATTGTAAGTTGACCGCAATAAGGTTCTGGAAACAGAATTGTCTCAGCATGGTTGTTTCTAACAATTTTGACAGCAGAACGCAGGCCCCCGGTCTCGAGGATCTTTCATCGAAGAAGACCCTAGTCTCCTTGACTGATCCAATACCACAGATTCTGTTAAAACGAACCCATGGTTCTTGAACCAGACATATATAACGACTGTCCTGCAACTTTGTCGTCAGTAGATTGGAAGAGTATTGACATGTCGCAGTTTGATTTAACTAACTCTTATGTTTGTAGCCATAAGTGCAGTCTAATGTGAAAACCGCCGCTAACTGAAGAATTTGCTGCGTTCAGTGTGGATCCCACCGGGGTTACCAGCTTGTCTTCACCTTCCGTCGGTAGTTCCGCATTCTTGCCTTCGGTTTCTCTGGATATCTACACTTGGTGCTGTAGCAACGTCCATGTCCTCATTCCCAAGAAACTTCACCTTCTTTCGCAGTGCCGTTGGCTAGAAGCCCTCCCAATTTCACGGAGTCCGGGCTGCATGGATCTATTTTCACATACCGGCTTTAGGCCAGTTGCGTCTACATTATCAGCTTCCCTTTCTTCTATTTTTTCTGGTAAAGGCGGAGGAGAAGGTTCTGACAGGCAGGCGTGTAGTTCCTTCTCCTTTGCGGCTGAAGTTTCGTTCTACCGAGCCTTCCTCTCCCTCCCCCCCCCCCCCCCCCCCCGCCCTCGTCTCCACGACTGACTGGCCGTAGTCAGATTTCCAGTTCCTCTCATTAAGGGAGTTGCTGTGCTATCCTTTTTAGCTGACTGCGTCGTAGACACTGGGTGTAGGTTTTCTACTCAAGAGGAGAGCCTGTCTTCCACAGATTTCTCCGTGGAGGAACATGAATTAGGTGAGGCCTCCAAAATTTGTGCCTCGGCCGCGGCCTTATTTCTCAAAGTCGCGGGCATCTTGGCTTAATGAGCTTTTAAAGAAATTTTCTCGCTCCATCTCGCGATCCAGCAAGATCAGGAAATTACAAGAGAGCCTAAACTGGAAGAACCTTATTCATCTTTTGAATTGGTTGTAATAGTAACACCCCAACGTGTATTGTCAGTTATTCACGCGGAGTTCAGATTTCAGGTTGGCAACAGCCATCATCAGAATTCATTCGAAAGGTACAATTCGCCGTACCCCTGATAGGGAAATACCTTTCTGAAAATTATGTTTATTCAAAGTAAAGGTCCCGGTGAGTAATACAAGTAACACGGTTGTTCGACATTGGAATCCGGATACCCGGAAAACATCCTGTGAAATGCGATTCCCCGAAAACATCCTTAACCCAAATTACACCTTCATAGTGTTAATAGGTCCCATGAAGTGACGTTTTCTTAATAGACATACATCTCAGCACAAACTTATATATGCAAGATGTTGAAATGGGAGAAGCCATTAGCTTTAAGCATTTTTCCTTGCCAGTTCCGGCCAGGGGTGGGAGCGGGCGCACTAGGGCTACATCTGTAAGACATCACTCATGGAATTTTGTTTTGATGTAAGGTGACAATGAAATATTGTAAGAACACCTCGTGAGATATTCTCATCTCAAGTTGAAATATCGATTTCGCTTGACAAGTTTCTCCCCCTCCGATGTAATATTCAGATGAAAGCATGTGATTTGTTACTGAAAATATTCGGGAAGTGAAATATTCATGGATACAGGACGAATAGAAAGAGCAACAACCTACGCGTTATTGGATTTTTTTTTCATATTCGGGATGAAGAAGGAAATACACTCGGGACATTCTTGACTTGGAGAATATGAAGGAGGAAACGATTGGAAAAGGCAAACACACTTGTTTGAATGCAAACACCGTTGCGAACAGGATTTCAAGGTTGAGAGAATAGCACGAGAAACAGATTTAATAACGAGCTCTTTTGAATCCTTTTGAAATTAATTGTTTACGCGCAGGCAATTCGTGGGGAGTTCATGCATTAAATTATTTTGTCAATAACAAAAACATGGAAGTTGCAGGATTTCAGTTCAATTTAAGCAGTTCGTGCAAAATGGCCTCAAGAGCATGGTACATGGTACGTGTATATGTAGAATACATAGTAAAATCAGTTTTAAAATGATAAGCAATAACCATATTATCAGTTAGATTAGAAGTGCTAGACCCTGAGGTTACAAATCATGTGAAAATCCAGTGGGTTGAAAGTATCTTGTAAGATATCCCTATGAAACCCTGTTGATAAAGGAACTCAAAGAAGAGCCTGTGTGTCCTTCAGTTCCAGCTAGAATATACTGCATGGTAGGATGCCGCAAATTTTCAGACTTTCGGCGGGAAAACATTAATAGACTGGCTAAGCTGACCCCCGACGAAATTGATAAGACTGACTAGACTGA